>NC_136913.1:3784922-5035242 GCF_949752795.1 Hyperoodon ampullatus | reverse complement strand
CAATACACCAGGCAAATACTTAAGCTTCAGCATCACAACCTTTTTTTTTTTTTAAGATTTTTTGATCTGGACCATTTTTAAAGTCTTTATTGAATTCGTTACAATATTGCTCGTTTTATGCTTTGGTTTTTTGGCCGTGAGGCATGTGGGATCTTAGCTCCCCGACGAGGGATCGAACCCACACCCCGTGCATTGGAAGGCCAGGTCTTAACCACTGGACCCCACCCTTTTTCTTTTAGTAGCTATGTCACAACAGTAAGTTTACACTTCAAAGTAACAGAAAAGATATTCTCTTCCCCAAACTGCTTCCACCTCAGAAGCTCCTTCCAGGCATATGACGGCAAGACCACCACGTGTGCACTCATGCGATCACAAACTGTTTATATTTACCAGTGTTTGGGTGTTCCTTAAGAATTTAAACGGATACAGCAGGGAGCCAGTCACAAAAGATGTTCTCAGAAAATAACCCAACAAAGGAGAAAAACGTGTCATGTTCTTGCCTGCTGTGGGCAGAGCCCAGAAATAGATGTTATATCAGGCACGACCAGGACCTGGTTTTAGGGGGCGTAAATAGGTGTACAAGAATTCTTCTTTTTTTCTCTATTTATTTAGTTAGTTAGTTAGTTAGTTTTGGCTGCGTTGGGTCTTCGTTGCTGCGTGCGGGTTTTCTCTAGTTGCGGCGTGCGGGCTTCTCATTGCGGTGGCTTCTTGTTGCAGACCACAGGCTCCAGGCAGGCGGGCTTCAGTAGTTGTGGCACAAGTGCTCAGTAGTTGTGGCTTGCGGGCTCTAGAGCTCAGGCTCAGTAGTTGTGGCACACGGGCTTAGTTGATCCGCGGCATGTGGGATCTTCCCGGACCAGGGCTCGAACCCGTGTCCCCTGCATTGGCAGGTGGATTCTTAACCACTGCGCCACCAGGGAAGCCCAAGAACTCTCTTTGAAGACATGATACCACATCTTAAATTTATACCAAGTAATACTTTAAAGGAAATCAAACGAGTTTATCCTCCCAAAGGTCCTTCAAAGGCGATGGCTAAGACATAGATCTGAATGCAGTGGCTGATGTATAAATCCCTTCCTTCCTCCCTCCTTCCCCCTCCCTTCCCTCCCTCCTCTCCTTTTCTCATTCTAACAACACTGCAATTACAGAACTCCTATAAGGTACCTATGCAATCCAGAGCCTTTGAAAATATTAAAAGGCAACAGTGACAACAATATGGAAAGTAAAAGAAGGTACACCTCGAACTTAAACTATGGGAGAGAAGTTGGAGTCGGGGCTACCTGGAGATTTTGTCAAGAAGGGAAGACAGGCAAGACCCCCAGGGTGCTGGAAACCCTCCATTTCTTCATCTGGGTGGATGTTACACAGGGTTTTCATAAAACAAAATGCATTGAACAGTACAACTAAAATGTCTGCACTTTATTGCAGGTATTTCAAGCGTCAGTAGGGAGACAAATTTAAAAAGATAAATGTAGGGGGCTTCCCTGATGGTGCAGTGGTTAAGAACCCGCCTGCCAATGCAGGGGACATAGGTTCGAGCCCTGGTCCGGGAAGATCCCACATGAGGCGGAGCCACTGAGCCCATGCGCCACAACTACTGAGACTGCGCTCTAGAGCCTGCGAGCCACAACTACTGAGCCCGCGTGCCACAACGACTGAAGCCCGTGTGCCTAGAGCCCGTGCTCTGCGACAAGAGAAGCCACCGCAATGAGAAGCCTGCACACGGCAACCAAGAGTAGCCCCCCATTCGCCGCAACTAGAGAAAGCCCGTGCACAGGAACGAAGCCCCAGCGCAGCCAAAAATTAAAAAATAAAACAAAACAAAATAAGATAAATGCAGAAATGCCTATGAGTGAGATAAGCTCATAATTAGCTCCTCCTAGCTGTGTCTGTGGGTGCTGGTATGTACTTTTGTGTATGTGAGCGTGTGTATATGTGTGGAATTACACATAGTATTCTGAACCACTTTTTCCCTTCATAATAAATGTGAATGTTTTGTCATGTCGTTTAGTTTCTTCTGCCTGATGCCTTTTAAAGATCATCATATCCCATCATATGATTTTCAAACATTCCTCTATAGTAAGGCGGTTAGGCTATTTTCTAGTTTGGACCATTCAAATCACACTCTTAACAAACATCCTTGTCGTTTATTGTATATTCAGTATGTTGCTGGGCTTGTCCTGTGAGCAGAGGAAGGGGAAAAAAGTGCTGAAGCTCTAAGGAATTTACCAAATGGGAACATTGCTCCCAGAAGCTAATTTCATATCCTCATTAAGATAAAACAGAAACCAAAAATCTTTCCAAATTGAGAGAAGCTGTCAGTGCTGGGAAGCAGTACAAAGCTGAATAGGCTTCAAATATACCTGAGACGGATGCAAACCTGACTTGTAAACCTCAGTACCTTGTTCCTCATTGGCCTTTTGGCTTATTCTTATTCCTCTAAAGGAAACAAGAATAAAGCTCCTAAGCCTTATTCCTTCATTTTCCTCCTTTACACCTTTGCAACAGACAATCTGCTTGGCTTTTTGGAATCTTATTTCCTCTGCATCTTAGGAAACCAAATCCTGGCACTTGGTTGGTGCTTCCATAAAATGTCAACAAGTGGCATGTGGGCCAGGGAAAGACATATTGACTAAACTCTTACTGTGTGGGTCAGCGAAGCAAATACAGAAAGGAGGGGATAATAAAACATATAGACAATGTCAAAAATAAATGTTCCTTTAGATATGCAGATTTTGGAAAATATCTTCCTAGAAATCTGGACATTAATTTGTCAGTTTTTTTTTAATTTTATTGAATTATAGTTGATTTACAATGTTGTGTTAATTTCTGCTGTACAGCAAAGTGATTAAGTTTTATATATATATATATGTACATATATATTCTTTTTTATATTCTTGTCCATTACGGTTTATCACAGGATACTGAATATAGTTGCCTGCACTATACAGTAGAACCCTGTTTTTTATCCGTTTTATATATAATAGTTTGCATCCGCTAATCCCAAACTCCCAGTCCATACCTCCCCTCACACCCCAATGTGCAATGTTTAAAAAGAAAACAGGTCATACTCAACTGCTTCAGTAAACTGCTCCATTATGAATACATCTGGGGTAAAAAAAATAAAAAAGTGTCTTTGCCACACATACACACATGACACATAACTATCTTTAGACTATGCATTCTGCCAGTAGATAATGGAAAGACAGAATGATGCAGTGGGAAGTGTATTCATCTGTGTTACTTGCAAACTGTGACGCTTTAAGCAACATGTTTGCCCCCTTGGGGAATTTCTTCCTCATCTGAAAATAAAAAGAGGTCCTGCACCAGAATATTTGAGAGTGGCAAATTCTTAAGCCTGACTACAGTGTTCAGACAGGGGGTATAAATGAGTGTTCTGAGGGCAAGAGTCAAGACAACAGGAGGTGATGGAGCTTGTGTTGCACTGGGAATTTCACACCATCAGTGTCAAACCTGCAAGACATCTCCTATCAAGACATTTTTGATTCATATAATGGACTTTATATATGCCCAAATAGCAAGTGTAAGGTACCTAAGAGGGAAGACCTGGGTATGCACTTCTCGATAAAGCATTCAACAGACCTTAGTTCTGCTATCATTGCTACTGTTCATGTCATGGTAGCTTTAGCTGTTCTAGACAATTGGCTGCAGATAACACTATCTGTTGTAGAGAATTTAAGCAGAGAAGGATCTATGGGGGCATATAGATAGCTCATAGTCTTTCGAAGGGATGCAAAAGTAGACCCAGGGCTTCCCTGGTGGCACAGTGGTTGAGAGTCCGCCTGCCGATGCAGGGGACAAGGGTTCGTGCCCCGGTCCGGGAAGATCCCACATGCCGTGGAGCGGCTAGGCCTGTAAGCCATGGCCGCTGGGCCTGCGCGTCTGGAGCCTGTGATCCGCAACGGGAGAGGCCACAACAGTGAGAGGCCTGCGTACCCCATTAAAAAAAAAAAAAAAAGTAGACCCAAAGATATATTTCCAAGACAATCTCCTAGAACCACAGTGAAGAACTGTCTTGATAAAGGAGCAGCTATGTGGTTCCATCACTAAGCGATTGCCAAAAGCCATCCTCATGAACCATGCGGCCACTGTAGTCAACAGAAAACCACGTTTGCACCTGAACCACAGGAGAGGCTAGACATGGGTTTCCCTTGTATTGTTTGCTTGTTATAATCTGTGGTGCAAAGTCAGAATTTACGAGAGGATATATAAACTGAAGAGATGATGCTTCAAAGATTTTAAGACACGTAGGTATTAATATTGCTAACAATTCATCACTGGTGGCCATTAACTTGAAGGTTGTAGACTGAAAGATGAACAATGGGTGTATTTGTCCTTTGGGGACTTTCGAAGAGAAATGATTGGCATGATCATGAACATGATTCTTATTTACATGTTTCTTGGATAAATTACATATCCCAGGGAAGTTTGTGGACTTGGCTTTTGGTATGTGCCCTTGAGAGAAAACCTCTAGATTGAGAGCTCAAATCTTAATTGCTGCTCAGGCAATTAACCTATCCCCTGAAACTTAAAGGACTTTCCAAGATGGAATTTAAGAATTTAAGCTGTTTGCATTATGAGCATAAATAAACTTAATAGGGCTGACCAAAGCTCTCCTATTGCAAAGACAGACAAGAGATGAGAAGAAAAAGGAGGAAGTGGAGGAACGGGAAGAAGCAGTTTTTGTATTTAGGGAAAATACAGAGGTGAATGTTTAAAAGAAAACAGTTAACATTGATTTTTTAATTTTTGAATTTTATTTATTTTTTTATACAGCAGGTTCTTATTAGTCATCCATTTTATACACATCAGTGTATCCATGTCAATCACAATCGCCCAATTGATCACACCACCATCCCCACCCCCCGGCCGCTTTCCCCCGTTGGTGTCCATACATTTGTTCTCCACATCTGTGTCTCGATTTCTGCCCTGCAAACCGTTCAAACCGTACCATTTTTATAGGTGCCACATACATGCGTTAATATACGATATTTGTTTTTCTCTTTCTGGCTTGCTTCACTCTATATGACAGTCTCTAGATCCATCCACATCTCTAAAAATGACCCAATTTCGTTCCTTTTTATGGCTGAGTAATATTCCATTGTATACATGCACCACATCTTCTTTATCCATTCGTCTGTCGATGGGCATTTAGGTTGCTTCCACGACCTGGCTATTGTAAATAGTTCTGCAGTGAACACTGGGGTGCATGTGTCTTTTTGAATTATGGTTTTCTCAGGGTATATGCCCAGTAGTGGGATCACTGGATCATATGGTAGCTTTATTTTTTGTTTTTTAAGGAACCTCCATACTGTTCTCCATAGTGGCTGTATCAATTTACATTCCCACCAACAGTGCAAGAGGGTTCCCTTTTCTCCACATCCTCTCCAGCATTTGTTGTTTGTAGATTTTCTGATGATGTCCATTCTAACTTGTGTGAGGTGACACCTCATTGCAGTTTTGATTTGCGTTTCTCTAATAATTAGTGATATTGAGCAGCTTTTCATGTGCTTCTTGGCCATCTGTATGTCTTCTTTGGATAAACGTCTATTTAGGTCTTCTGCCCATTTTTGGATGGGATAGTTTGTTTTTTTAATATTGAGCTACATGAGCTTTTTATATATTTTGGAGATTAATCCTTTGTCTGTTGATTCACTTGCAAATATTTTCTCCCATACTGAGAGTTCTCTTTCCGTCTTGTTTATGGTTTCCTTTGCTGTAAAAGCTTTGAAGTTTCATTAGGTCCCATTTGTTTATTTTTGTTTTTATTTCCATTACTCTAGGAGGTGGATCAAAAAAGATCTTGCTGTGATTTATGTCAAAGAGTGTTCTTCCTATGTTTTCCTATAAGAGTTTTATAGTGTCCGGTCTTACATGTAGGTCTCTAATCCATTTTGACTTTATTTTTGTGTATGGAGTTAGGGAGTGTTCTAATTTCATTCTTTTACATGTAGCTGTCCAGTTTTCCCAGCACCACTTATTGAAAAGGCTATCTTTTCTCCATTGTATATTCTTGTCTCCTTTGTCATAGATTAGGTGACCATAGGTGCGTGGGTTTACCTCTGGGCTTTCTATCCTGTACCACTGATGTATAATTCTGTTTTTGTGCTGTGTATCACCTTTTTATAACCATATTACAATTGCAAATTTCTGTTTCCCACTTAGAGAAGTTCCTTTAGCATTTGTCGTAGAGCTGGTTTGGTGGTGCTGAATTCTCTTAGCTTTTGCTTGTGTGTAAAGCTTTTGATTTCTCCATCGAATCTGAATGAGATCCTTGCCGGGTAGAGTAATCTTGGTGGTAAGTTCTTCCCTTTCATCACTTTAAGTGTATCATGCCACTCCCTTCTGGCTTGTAGAGTTTCTGCTGAGAAATCAGCTGTTAACCTTATGGGAGTTCCTTTGTATGTTATTTGTCGTTTTTCCCTTGCTGCTTTCAATAATTTTTCTTTGTCTTTAATTTTTGCCTATTTGATTACTATGTGTCTCGGCATGTTTCTCCTTGGGTTTATCCTGTATGGGACTCTGCACTTCCTGGACTTGGGTGGCTATTTCCTTTTCCATGTTAGGAAAGTTTTTGACTATCATCTCTTCAAATATTTTCTCGGGTCCTTTCTCTCTCTCTTCTCCTTCTGGGACCCCTATATTGCGAATGTTGTTGTGTTTAATGTTGTCCCAGAGGTCTCTTAGGCTGTCTTCATTTCTTTTCATTCTTCTTTCTTTATCCTGTTCCGCAGCAGTGAATTCCATCATTCTGTCTTCCAGGTCACTTATCCGTTCTTCTGCCTCAGTTATTCTGCTATTGATTCCTTCTAGTGTATTTTTCATTTCAGTTATTGTATTGTTCATCTCTGTTTGTTTGTTCTTTAATTCTTCTAGGTCTTTGTGAAACATTTCTTGCATCTTCACTATCTTTGCCTCCATTCTTTTTCCGAGGTCCTGGATCATCTTCGCTATCATTATTCTGAATTCTTTTTCTGGAAGGTTGCCTATCTCCACTTCATTTAGTTGTTTTTCTGGGGTTTTATCTTGTTCCTTCATCTGGTACATAGCCCTCTGTCTTTTCATCTTTTCTGTCTTTCTGTGAATGTGGTTTATGTTCCACAGGCTGCAGGATTGTAGTTCTTCTTCAGTTAATATTGATTATATAATGTATTTTTCCCCCAATTTCATGCAGGCAAATCCCTTACTTTCATATACATATAAAGGATGCATTTAGTAGAAGTCAAAGAAGATCTTCTATGGGCTAATCAGGTTAAGAAACCCTGAAACCTTCCCCATCTGCCCTAGGGTACTGTGGCTATACGGTGGATGAAACTTTTGTTCTGATCAGGGTTTCTCAGCCTCGGCAATACTGATTAGTCTCCAGCACTCCATAGCCCTCTGCATTCATGTATATCACATGCCTGAAAACTGGAGGCACCTGAGTTTGTGATCCTTAAATGTTCCAAGACTTCTATCTCTCTCTTTTTCAAAGCAGAGTATATTTCGGGCTGTATTTCTTTGCGGTGCTTGGAGGGTGGGGAGTATCCTGTGCCCGGTACCATGGGTAGCAGCATCCCTGGCCTCCATCCACTAGATGTCAGTAGCCCCCAGCTCCTCCCCCAACAAGGTATAACAACCAAAAATGTCTCCGTGTATGGCCAAATGTCCCCAGGGGGCAAAACTGCCCTCCTGCATTTAAGAATCTCTTCTCTAGATGTGAAGTCAAAGAAAAAAACTCCTTCATCTTAGGATTACTCTGTTATATATGAAAACAGAAAAGAATGAATAGGGGTTTTTTCCTTCTTGTGTTAAAATCATTACAAAATATAAAGTTATCCCTCCAAGACCTTTCCTTCCAACTGATGAAGAAAGAATCAGATTAATCAATTGGCTTCTCTGGCTGAAGGAGACTGAGGCCATTCCTGTTTTCACTGGTTTGTTCACAGGGCCACAGATTCCCTCACAGCCGCAGACCAGGCAAGCAGCCATAGAACGTGACCATCTGCTTGCATCTAACTCACACAGTTTCCTTCTGTGACAAATTTCTCCCACATTCAACAAACGACTAATTTCATTTTTATGATTTTTTTTAGAAAGGTTGAACTCTTAAAAAAGTCAGCAGACACAGCCACAATACAGGATTACATACTTTTTTTTTTTTTCAAATGGCTGTGCCAGAGTTCTCGTCAGGGAACCAAATTGCACATATCTTTAACAAGCACACAGTTAGTAAGAGCAACACGCCGTACTGTGTGTTATGAACCATAAATCACTAATGCATTTACATTTTAAATAAAATCAACAGTCGTGCCAATGCTAGGTGCCTTTGATCTTGTGCAGGTATGTTTTCCTTTCCTCGCTGCAACTGAAGATCGTAGGGGGAAAAAAAACCAGATTCAGGTGGGCATGAGCAAACCAGCTTTTGAAAATAATACAACGTTTTGTGTGTACGTGGCATTTGGAGGGCAACGGGGACTGTGCAGAATTTATCAGGGAAGCTTCTGTTTTCTTTTCTGAAGACGTCATTCATAGCTCTACTAAAAGAATTACTCCACACAATATAGGACACCCTGGGGATTCCATGGGCAAGTAATTAATTTCTTTCCTGTATTAGGAGGCCATTTGCAAGCTGTCTGGAAGCCAAGTGTCTGTCCTTTGAAATCATTTTTTAAAGAGTGGCTTACAGTTGTCAGTCACCATGATGTAGACCATGGGAAGTATCTATTTCATCTAAAGGATTGGCAGTGGGCGGCAGGGCAGATCAATTTCCTGCATTGCTAATAAGAAACAAACACGGCCCACTGGCAAGGGGGCAATAGTTTTCTTGATTATTCCTAAGCCTTGCTGGGGTCTGTTCAAAGCCCACACTCCTAGGAGTCTTGGCAATTGTTGGCTCTGATCCTCCTGATGTGTCTAATCAGATGTCGTGTAAACAGACAGTTGGCTTCTCCTACTGGTCAAACTTCAGCTTGGTTTTGCCATATACTCCATAGTTTGCCTTTGCTCAAGGAATGGGCCAGGATATCCATGGCAAAGGTGATCATCAAAGCCAGACGTTAACTGTATTTTGAAATTCTTACTAAACTCCAGAGCTGTCATACTTTGAAGGATTTCCTTCCGTTTCCTTTGTTGAATAATGTAGCAGCTACCAAAACAATAAATATGATTGGGAAGGACCAGAAAAATCCCTAAATGAAAAAATTGTAATAGCCTTTCATGGCAGGAATTACGGATTACACACCAAATCAAGTATAACTACGTTAAAACTAGATTTTTCTCAAGCTTGGACTGGAAGACCTTCCCGAATTTTCTCTTTTCTTTCTTTTTCTTTTTTTTTTTTTTTTTGAGTTAAACAACAGAAATTTATTTTCTCACATTTCTGGAGGCTGGAAGGTCCAATATCAAGTCTGTCAGGGTTTAGTTTCCAGTGGGAGCTTTCCTCCTTTGCAGATAAAGACCTTCCAGATAACGACCTTATCATCCACCCTTGAGATACTTTCTCCCAAGGCCCACCGCCTCTATCCCATGGGAACGTAACTATTCACATCCAAATCTAGGGCTTAGATGACACACTGAAAAAGAATATAAATTGCCCACATCTGGTCCCAAATTATTTGTAATTGGATTCATGGTTGGTTTATTTGTATTTCTTGTATTTATTCATTCTAAAACTAAGATTTCAAAAAAACAAAAAGAAAAAAAAACACATACGTAGTGTTTTCCAAGGTGAGTTTTCCCTTGGACCTACTATCTTTGGGAAGGTACTGGTAACATAATTGTCTTCGCAGAGCTACAGGGATGGGACAGCTGCTGGTACGTGGAGTTCCCAGCTTGGTCCTCCATATCTGGTAGGTTTTCATCTACATCCGTTCTGCGGGACTTGTCGACCTCACTATCATGCTTTCTGACCTTCCACACAGATGGGTGCGTGGAAATGGCTGCCAGGTCCCTTCCTGGGTTGCCTGTTCCACGCGACACCTCCCCCACCCCAGATACGGTGCGATCCTTGCACCATCCAACACTTAGCAGTGATTACTGACAATCAGGTATCATTCCGGCCCCTCACGTGGGTAACTCAGGCAATGCCCACAGCATCCCTATGAGGAAGAAACCTGAGTTCTTCCAAAGAAGGAAATTAAGAAACACACAGTGAGTTGTAAATACTTGCTGTAAATAATAATGTCCGTAAGTGGTGGAACCAGCATTAGAAATACAGACACCTTATGCACAAGACTCACACACTCAATTTGTACCAATGGACACCACCCTATTATCCCTGTACACCCCACGCATCGTTCACTTAACTTGATGTCTGTGGCTGGATTTGCCCGTTGATTCACAAGTGTCTACTGAGTATGGAACGGATGTGAGAGTCTATGCAAGATCCAGAGCAAATTAGACACACAGACCTGGCTCCATAGAGCTAGAAGCCGACTGTGTCAATGCTATTTTTCTTCACCGTACACATTTTATTGGGAAGCTGAAAGACGTCCTATCTAAAGCCACAGGCAACATTGCATTGGAAGTAGTGAGCCTGGCTTTTAGGCTGTCAGATCTCTCCATGGTCTCCCCTGCTCTGGACGATTCTACTCTTGAACCTATTCCGAGCCACTGTTTCTGCTTTCACCTCTCTCCTTTCCCAGACACTCTTCCATCCTTATCACAGAGAAGCGTAGATGGCCCAGGGCACATTCCTCCAGCTGCCAAAAAGTGCCTAGGTGGCTACAGAAATTGTTGCCAATGGTTGCCAAAAACGAATTGGATAAAGACAGATAAATACATGCTAGTAGCCAAGAGAACAGAGTGCCCTAGACTAATGGGCTCTTTTCCTACCTGGATTCTCTCACCCTGCAAGTACACCCTAGACCTTCTCGTCAGAGCATTCTTTTCTAAGGTGAATCATTCGCTCACATTTATCATCACCTACCCTGAGGAAGGCACCACGACATTCACCAGGAATTCTAGGGCTGATGTCATAACTACATGGAGTACAAACCCGTTATTACAGAATGTAAACCACAGGCTATTTCTGTTGACCTACTTCAGTCTCAAGAAGGGGTTCCGTCATTTTCGTTCCTTCCGCACATTTATATCAATAGGTGGCTTGTGTTTATCTACTGGTGTGTTGCTTTTCAGACGTCAGTGGTCATGGTTTATCAACCTGGTTTCTTAAGAGAATGCCTTGGTCTTGGATGGAAATTGCCATTAGGAGATGAAAACGCCCAAGGTAAGCCAGGGTCTTTGTAGACACTCTGCCTATCCTATGGGGCGAATGTTGCAATTGGAGGTGGTGGAAGAAGAGAAGGGAAAGGCAAGCGTAAATGAGGGAGCATTTATAGGTCCCCCCTATAAGCCAGGTGCTGTGCTAGGAGTTTGGAATACCACTAGATAGAGTTCCTGCCTTGAAAAGCAGGGTCAGTTCTTCTCTTGAATCTAGTACCTACAATTGATCCACTTTGCTGTAAAACAGAGATCCAAGGGTATCTCTTTGTCTCAATATTTAAGAAGTTGGTGAAAACTATCTTAAGGTCAGATCACTCAAAAATAGCATCTACAGGGACTTCCCTGGTGGTCCATCGGTTAAGACTCTGTGCTCCCAATGCAGGGGTCCTGGGTTCAATCCCTCGTCAGGGAACTAGAGCCCACATGCCGCAACTAAAGATCCTGTATGCGGCAACGAAGATCCCATGCTGTAACTAAGACCTGGCCCAGCCAAATAAATAAATAAATATTTTTTAAAAAAATAGTATCTCCAATGAATTTGAGGTTGTAACTTTGGGTAACCATATGAATGCTTTTTTAAAAGGCATCATATTGGAAGACTATGTTCATATGATAAGGTAATTATTGCTATTCATGCCATGTCTACAGTTGCATAGAAGTCAATGATAAGTTCTAACATGTAGGGCATATTTACGATGGGCTAGGTTCTTTACATTGGTCAGTTATCTCATCCTGAGAATAATTCTCTAGTGTAGGTATTATTATTCTCATCAGTTTACAGATGACAAAACTGAACTGACCAAGATGTGAAATAAATCACTCAGCTTGTGAGTGACAGACCAGGGCCTGACACAGGCCTGTGTGTCTACATTCACTCCTTCCATAAATTATTAAATCAGAACATGCACAGCAATTTATGGTTCTGCTACTTAGGCACTGGCCTGCTGTTTTAGGTCCTGGAGTTAACCAGGTATTCGGCCACAAACGAGTGACAATAATGAAAATTTAACACGTCAACCTACGCACCCCACATCATTTATGTCTGTCCATATACTGTCAGCCAACAGAGTGCAATAAAAAATAAAATATAGACAATATTTCAGAAAACCTTTAAGTCCTGAAACAAGCAAAAACCCAGAACCCTACACTAAAAATTCAGGGCACATCCCATAAAATACTTGTGAAAAGAATCAAATTCCACTTGCAAATCGGGGTCCTGATTTCTATCAGCCCCCCATCCACACACCTTGCAACGTCCAAGAAAATGTCTCTCAGAGATGGAATGTAATGTTTTCCCTAATTAAGGTAATTCTTAAAAAAAAAAAAAAAAAATTTTGTGCTTTCAGACAACTATTCTTTGTGTGTAAATGTGTAGAGTTCAGAGTTCTGAATATGTACACGACAGTATTGGTTTTATTTATGCACATCAGTCTGTAATTGCCAGCACCATACAACTCAGCCCGTAACTGTTGCTCCTATTTATTGGGCATGAGTATGCATTCTGGTTCCAGAGAGAGTTACAGCAGCTGGTGGGCACTGCCTATGCTTCATATTTCTTTCTGTATCTCTCCAGTACTGAGCAAGTTGGAGGTACTCTATTATCGTGGGTGGGGGAGCACTTGGGCTAGTTTGGAGGCACGGAAAGAACCAGTTATCTTCAAAAAGGGGCATAAGAACAGTACAAGCGATCTGAATAGCGGTCCAGAAATAGACTCTTAAGAGCCTCAGTTCAATGCACAACCATTTCCATAGTTGCCCTTGCTTATTGGTGGTTCAATCCCAACCAAAGTCAAGCTTCCCTGACCAGAAAAGACCTCACTACGTGCATTAAAGGATTCTGGCTGGCATCCCAGAGGAGCTGAGTTCACAGCCATGGTCTACACCTCCTTGCTTTATGGACCAAGTTCTCTGTTCTTTGACCCCTGTCCCCAAATCCACCCCTGTCTTGCCCACAATTAAAAACACTGATGTAGTTGTGTCCCTCTCCCATTGAAGAGCTTTTAGTAACTTCTCATTTCCTCTAGGATAAAGCTAGGAATCTGTAACACTTCTGTTCCCACCCCACCCTCAGGTGCTGCCCCAGGGTCTTTGCACATGAAGCTCCCTCTGCCTGGAAGGACTGTCCAACCATCCTCTCCCAAATGGACTAAAAGTTTCCAGAGGGCAGGAAGCACTCTGTTCTTTTCTCATCTTTGTAATCTTGGCCATGGGACCTGGACTGAGGTACATGCACATACATGTACACAGGTGCGTGCAAACGTGTACCTGCTCAAGCACGCACACACGTACTGTTGGCGACTCAAGAGTATATACACTTTTCCTATCATGTTTATCACCAAGAACAGTGTCTGGCACATAGTGTTTGATATACGTATGCGGAATGAATAAAGAGTAGCTGTGACTAGTACAATTATTTTTATTATCAGAGTAAATGCTTGGAAGATTGTTATTGGATGAGTTTGATCGGGGGTCCTCTAAGACCCTGAATGGCCTCTCTTATCTATCATTCCACAGTCAAGTAGGCCCTGTTATCTTTTGCCCCCTTTGGTCCTACTAATCGTAAGACATCTTGCAAGGGCAAATTGAATATTTCAGAACTGCAATTCCGAATCTTCTAGTAGACATGTAAACAATGTGAAAGATTTCCTTGCCAAAATGGGTCACCCGGGTGTGGCACCAATCATGCTTATCACCCTGTGTGTCACATTCAGTACAGAAGTAGCATCCAAAAGGGACAAAAAGAGGGGATGCCACCATCCCCTGAACGAGGGCCGGGAAGAGGGTGAGGAAAGTGAGGCACACACATGCCTTGGGCATACAATTTAAGGAGCACATAAAATACAGTCATTGAGATAAATATTTTAATTCAGTATTTTTTTCAAAATAAGAATTAATGCAAAACATCCATGATGAATAGAATACTGGAATCTGAAATAAAGACAATATCAGTAGTACTGATTTTCCTTTTGACTTAAGCTCCATGGCTAGGCACTGCACGTGACCCATCCTGTCTTTATTTACAGTTTTGACGTTGGATTCTTTATGGATGTTTTACATCAATTTTCATTTTTAAAATGCGTTAAATATTTGTCTCGATTACGAAGTTAAATTTTGCATGAGAGGGGCGGAGTCAAGATGGTGGTGTGGGAAGACACAGAGTTAGCATCTCCCCACCACTGGGGCATCTGGCAGCCGCTGGTGGGGGACTCTGACCCCCAAGGAGACGGGAGGAACCCTAAAGTGAACCGGTAGGACGTAGGGGGACTGAGAGGGGAGGAGAAGTGGAGGCCAGGTAGGATCGGCACCCCTGAGGCCGGGGAGATCAGGAAAGGCAGGTGGGAGGGACTCTCCAGGGAGAGCAGGAGAGGGCAGGAGGGTGATCCCCTGGCCCACTCGGGTGCTGGGAGCCTGCTGAGCCCCAGGCCGGTCCCCTGTCCTCCAAGGACCCCTCTCCCCCCTGCCACATTGGTCCTGGGGGCATAGGAGGGAGGCCGGCGAGATCAATACAAGTTGGAAAAGAAGAAGTAAAACTGTCACTATTTGCCGATGACATGATACTCTACATAGAAAACCCTAAAGGTGCCACCAGAAAACGACTAACGCTCATCAATGAATTTGGTAAGGTTGCAGGATACAAAATTAATGCACAGAAATCTCTGGCATTCCTACACACCAACAGTGAAAAATCGGAAAGAGAAATTAAGGAAACACTCCCATTTACTATTGCAACAAAAAGAATGAAATACCTAGGAATAACCTGCCTAAGGAGGGGAAAGATTTGTACTCAGAAAACTATAAAACACTGATGAAAGGAATCAAAGATGACACACACAGATGGAGAAATATACCATGTTCTTGGACTGGAAGAATCCATATTGTGAAAATGACTATACTACCCAAAACAATCTACAGATTCAGTGCAATCCCTATCAAACTACCAATGGCATTCTTCACAGAATTAGAACAAAAAATCTTACAATTTGTACAGAGACACAGAAGACCCCGAATAGCCAAAGCAATCTTGAGAAAGAAAAACGGAGGCGGAGGAATCAGACTCCCTGACTTCAGACTATACTACAAAGCTACAGTCATCAAAACAGTATGGTACTGGCACAAAAACAGATGCATAGATCAACAGAACAGGATAGAAAGCCCAGAGATAAACCCACACATGTATGGTCGCCTTAAATTTGATAAAGGAGGCAAGAACATGCAATGGAGAAAAGAGAGCCTCTTCAATAAGTGGTGCTGGGAAAACTGGACAGCTACATGTAAAAGAATGAAATTAGAACACTCCTTAATACCATACACAAAATTAAACTCAAAATGGATTAAAGACCTAAATGTAAGGCCAGACACTATAAAACTCTTAGAGGAAAACACAGGCAGAACACTCTAGGACATAAATCACAGCAAGATCTTTTTTGACCCACGTCCTAGAGTAATGGAAATAAAAACAAAAATAAACAAATGGGACTTAATTAAATGTAAAAGCTTTTGCTCAGCAAAGGAAACCATAAACAAGATGAAAAGACAACCCTCAGAATGGGAACAAATATTTGCAAATGAAGCAACAGACAAAGGATTAATCTCCAAAATTTACAAGCAGCTCATGCAGCTCAATATCAAAAACACAACAACAGAACCCAAAAATGGGCAGAAGACCTAAATAGACATTTCACCAAAGAAGACATACAGATGGACAAGGGACACATGAAAAGCTACTCAACATCACTGATTATTAGAGAAATGCAAATCAAAACTACAAGGAGGTATCACCTCATGCCAGTCAGAATGGCCATTATTAAAAAAACCAAGAAACAATAAATGCTGCAGGGGATGTGGAGAAAAGGGAACCCTCCTGCACTGTTGGTGGGAATGTAAATTTATACAGCCACTATGGAGAACAGTATGGAGGTTCCTTAAAAAACTAAAAATAGAATTACCATACGACCCAGCAATCCCACTACTGGGCATATACCCTGAGAAAACCATAATTCAAAAGGAGACATGCACCCCAATGTTCATTGTAGCTCTATTTACAATAGCTAGGACATGGAAACAACCTGTGTCCATCAACAGATGAATGGATGAAGAAGATGTGGCACATATATACAATGGAATATTACTCAGCCATAAAAAGAAACAAAATTGAGTTATTTGTAGTGAGGTGTATGGACCTAGAGTCTGTCATACAGAGGGAAGTAAGTCAGAAAGAGAAAAACAAAAACCATACGCTAACACATATATATGGAATCTAAAAAAAAAAAAAAAAAAAAGGTTCTGATGAACCTAGGGGCAGGACAGGAATAAAGACGTAGGTGTAGAGAATGGACTTGAGGATATGGGGAGGGGGAAGGGTAAGCTTGGACAAAGTGAGAGAGTGGCGTGGACATATATACACTACCAAATGTAAAATAGATAGCTAGTGGGAAGCAGCCACATGGCACAGGGAGATCAGCTCAGTGCTTTGCGACGAGCTAAAGGGATGGGATAGGGAGGATGGGAGGGAGACGCAAGAGGGAGGGGATATGGGGATATGTGTATGCATATGGCTGATTCGTTTTGTTGTGCAACGAAACTAACACGGTACTGTGAAGCAATTATACTCCAATAAAGACCTATTAAAAAAATTTTTTTTGCATAAGACACAAATGCTCTATAAATAAGCACTTACGTCCTTTACTTCACCCTAACCCAGCCCTGTTCCCAACCCACCCAATAAATAGCCTGTCACAAGCTCTAGCAATCCCTCTAAAAATTTCCAGCACATTTAGAAAGAAATTCAACACGCCAAGAAAATACTCTTCTTTTGTTTTTAAAGAAAATACTGTAAACATGAAACATATATCACAGTGTTTGTCAATGATGTATTTTTCCCCCAAAGAATTCTGGAGTTTAAATCAAAATTAACTAAATTAAAATCTGTGCAAGAGGGAGGGGATATGTGGATATATGTATACATGTAGCTGATTCACTTTGTTATACAGCAGAACCTAACACACCATTGTAAAGCAATCACACTCCATAAAGCTGTTAAAAAAAAAAAAAGGTTATAATCCTACCAAAAAAGAAGTCTGAATAAGTATTTTTACAAGGATCTGCTTTTTTTTTTTTTTTTTTGCATTACGTGGGCTTCTCACTGCTGTGGCCTCTCCCGTTGCGGAGCACAGGCTCTGGACGCGCAGGCCCAGCAGCCATGGCTCACGGGCCCAGCCGCTCCGCAGCACGCGGGATCCTCCCAGACCGGGGCACGAACCCGTGTCCCCTGCATCGGCAGGCGGACTCTCAACCACTGCGCCACCAGGGAAGCCCCAAGGATCTGCTTTGAATAACCGATTACAGTAGAACTCAGAAAAGCAGGCTTTATGCCCGAGGTCTGCTGAGGAAGTGGTTTAGACACCTAGATGGGAGAAATTCTCATCTGAGAGTAATGCACGTGAAGAAGCAGAATTCTGTCTTCTGGTTACCTATTTTAATGCTTGATAATCTTCAAATGTAGGGCAATCACAGCTTACCAGCAATCTCAGGTTGCACCGGTTTTTGTTAACATTGAAAATGTTGAGATTTTGCAAACTGTCTAACCTAAAGCTGACCAAGACGAACACTGCTGAACAGCTTCTAATGTGTCCTTGATTTCATGTTTTCTTTGCTTCCATATACGTATAAATGGATCTCTCCTGCTGTCACTAAAAACCAGCTCCTCTTATGAACATGGTCATGCTCATTAACTCCTTTCTAAATCTTACAATGTTTATCCTCTTTAGGGCATAATTACTGTTTCATATGGGTGTGCTCTGATGCTCCAGTTTTCAAGCACTTTGTGAATTAAAAGGATTAAGTGCTTATACAGCCAATTTATCCCCATTTTAAAATAAAGTGTTGGGCTTCCCTGGTGGCGCAGTGGTTAGGGGTCCGCCTGCCGGTGCGGGGGACGCGGGTTCGTGCCCCAGTCCAGGGGGATCCCACGTGCTGCGGAGCGGCTGGACCCGTGAGCCATGGCCGCTGAGCCTGCGCGTCCCGAGCCTGTGCTCCGTGGTGGGAGGCCTGTGTACCCCCCAAAAATAAATAAATAAATAAATAAAATAAAGTGTTTAAGTGTTTGCTGTAATATTAGTATATGATCTTTAAATGTTGCTGTTTATTTTTAAATTGAGAAACCAGAATGCAGAATTAAAAACCATGAATTACAATACTTCTGTTCTCTCTCAGCCCGGTCAATGCACAAATCATTCTCTTAGGAATTGAACTGGATTTTAAAAATCCACTCTGTGTGAGAATTTCACAGATTTTTAACAGAAGGTAAAAGTGAATTTTTTTCCTTCTTGGCAGTTGAAAGGAATATAAAACAACAGACTGACTTTCTGGCCATGATTCTCAGGATGAGAAAAAACAGAGTCACATATTGTAGATGAGAAGGAAAAAGAAAAGCCAAATCTCATGAGTCATGTGTAATATTCAAATGCTAAAGTATTGAGACTTCATCTCTGGAAAATATATAGTAAGCGAAAGTTGTACATTTGATGTTCATCAACCTCTTTTCTTCTCCTAGCCCAGTAAACCCTTTATGTGGAATATCCCATAACTTCTATGTGTTTTAATAAGGTATCTCCCCATGTTTTATTTGGTTAAATAGGATGAATATTCTGAGCTGACTCGGAAGAGTAGCTCCAGGCTAGAGTTTTACGTCTGGGCTGTAGAGCCCTGTTTGGTTGCATCTTACACTTCCTTGCAATGATAGATATTCTGTGCATATTTAGAAATACACATTCATGCTTGCATTGAAATTAGTACCAGAGAAGTTATCTGATTTGCTTCTCAGTGGGCGCTTGTTGGTCAGGCTTTCTCCTTGCTAAGCCTCTGTCTTGCTTTATTCTAGTGTATAACTCTCTGCCCCATGGTCAGCTCTTTGTGCACTAGGACCTACCCTGCATGCATTTATTTACACATCTCTGGATCCATGACAAACCACACTGCAAATAATGACCATTATAAGGTTTAAGTGCTTATAGAGCCAACTTATCCTGGCTTTAAAATAAAGTGTTAAAGTGTTTACTGTAATCTTACTATACGGTCTTTAAACGTTGCTATTTACTTTTAAATTGAGAAACACAGAATGCTAAATTAAAAACCATTTTAATGGTTTTGCGCACATTTGATAGTTTCTCTGGGCTAGGAGTATGGTGGTTGGTGATAACTAATCTTGTTCAATCCCATCCTATGGCTTCTGACATTACTAAATGTCACCCCTTCTTATTCATATGGTCATGACTACAGTTCACATTAACTCTTTCTCTACATCTTACAATGTTTACATTCTTTAGGGCTTAACACACATGCCATATGAGGGTAACTGCTAACAGCCCACAGCACAGGGCAGGTTTATCAGCAGAACACACTTCATGGGGGTACTCCAGGCAACAGCTTCCCCGATGATGACATTACCTAAACGTATATACCTTTACGAGGACTCACTGAGTCTCGTAGGTCACTGAGAATGGCCCCCTGGTATCTGGGTGTCCTCAGCTATTTCCAAGCTAATGCTGTCCCTCCCAGAAAGTGCCCTACTGCCTGGACTGAGCTTCTAGGGACCTATAGTCTCGGGTGGAAAATAAGGACAATATGGGAGAAAAACAGAAGCTTCCTACCTTTTCTGCTTTCCAATCTGTTTTGGACTCAGCCAGGGAGGGATGGATGATTCTCAGTGCACAGATGAAAGACACACACTTTGTCCTTAGGGTCTAGGGCCCCTGTCCTCTGTCCCCATAAGTTCCTACAAGGACAAACAATAGAAAACACATTTCCATAGAGAACACAGGAAAGATTCCAATCCCACTGTCCTTGTTTCTTTTTGTATTTCCTTATTTTTTCCTAATATCTCCTTGTGGTTTTTATTTTCTTGTTTTGAGCAATACTGTTAGTTGCATACAAGTTCAGAATTTTTAATCTTTTCCTGGTGGATAAACTATCTTTGTGTGTGTGTGTGTTATACATTATTCTTCTTTGCCTCTATCAATATTTGCCTTAAAATCTCTTTTCAATTTTTTTTAACTGAAGTATAGTTGATTTACAATGTTGTGCTAATTTCTGCTGTACAGCAAACTGATTCAGTTATACATATATATACATTCTTTTTTATATTCTTTTACATTATGGTTTATCCCAAGAGACTAGATATAGCACTCTCTGCTCTACAGTAGGACCTTATTGTTTATCCATTCTATATCTAATAGTTTGCATCTGCTAATCCCTAGCTCCCAATCCATCCCTCTTCCTCCCCCCAAAATCTCTTTTCTGAGAGTAATAATGATCATCTAAAATATCATCTTCCATCAGTTCAGCTTTATATTCTAATTTTTCAGATATATATCTCATGCACACACACACACAAAGCATGTATGTACATTTTAAATTCCATTAGAATAATCTATACTTTTGTATTAGATAGGGCGGCTTATTTATTAATATAGTCACAATAGTCAATAAAACTCCACTTTCATAGAGTTACTTTTTTTTTTTTAATTAAATGAATTGGGTGTGGGATGAGCATGTTACTCAGGGCTTAAATATGTTTCAGACAAGTGTGAGTAGCCTGTAATCCAGGCTTCAGAAAAGGGTCAACAACTATCTCACTGCTGACTGTGGTTTTCCCTCACCGGGTAGTGGTAACCACTCCAGATGAAATAACAGTAGTGGAACTTCTGGGTCTAGTGATTGGCTGGGTCAATAACTGATTCCAGGAATGATGGAATTGATTGATGCTTATGTGATAAGTTCAGTTTGGTATGATTCGGGCCAGGAGAATATTAGAACTTATGCATAATTTCCTGTTATCTTACCATCCCCAAATATTCTCCATAAAAAATTATGTCCTAAAAATGTTATGTATTTATGTTTTGATAAATTATCCTTAATAAAAATGCAATGAAAGCTCAATCAGAAGTGTTAACACGTGAGTCACTATCGTTTTAGGAATTAGGAAAAGGTAATTTTCAGTTTAGATACATATGTGAAGATAGAAGAGGACTGATATAACGAATACATTTTCAAAAATATCTATCACGTTGAGGTTAAAATTCTCTGGCAAGGATGAAATATAAATATTAATTTAAGCAGTTAAGAATAATAATGTAAAACATCCTACTGTTATAGCAGAGTTTGGTCATATACTTTTAAGTGGAAAATACAGTTGATTCTTGAACAATATGAGGGTTAGGGGGGCCCACCCCCAAACGGTTGAAAATGTATAAAAATCTATATATATATATCTCATATATAACAGTCCATATCTGTGGTTTCACATCCATGGATTCAACCAACAATGGATTCTGTAAAACTGTAGCATGTATTTATTGAAAATAATCCATGTATAAGTGAACGCTGGCAGTTCAAATCCATGTCGTTCAAGGGTCAACTGTAGTTGTCAAATCACCATGATACAAAGATAAAATTGGATACATTTATAAGAGCAATGTAAGAGTTTTAATGTGTCAGATGTATACACAACTGAAAACTGTATTATTTTCAAATATTTAAATTCATAATGAAGGACTTTAAATTCTAATTTAAAAGTATCATGCTGAAGAATGAAATAATATTGCAGACTAATATCAGCTGTCAATATTGACACTTAAATACTAAACAAAATATTATCAAAAAGAATCTAACACAACATTGAAAAGATGCCACGACCAAGTGGGATTCATTCAAAGAATGCAAGCAAGGACCCAAAATATTTCCACGGCTATTCAAAATTATGCTGGAGATGTTTGCTAATGCAAAGAGACAAAATAAAAAAAAACTAGAGGCATAAGGATTAGAAAAACAAATAAATCCCAATTGTTTTGCAGATGATACCTGGAAATTTTAGAAAATCAATGATATAACTAATCTAAACAATAAAATAATTGAATAAATAGCTATAAAAATTAACATTAAAAAGTCATTCTTACATGCCCAAAGTAGTTAACATTAGAGAAAACTCTGTGTACAAAAACACCTAAGAAGTTAATATGTCTAGGAATCAACTTAAAAAGAAATGTACCAAAAGAAATCTATAATAGAAAATTGCAAAAGCCTCCTGAAAGAAAAAAAAAAGTGGTTTGAACACATGGGAAAAATCCTTGAATAGGACGACAGATGTCAATTCTAGTTAATTTACAAAATTAATGTTATCACGGTAAAAAAAAACTCATAAACTGTCTCAGGGAGTTAGATCAGCTGACAAGGAAATTTATGTGGAATAACCAGCATGTGAGGACATCCAGAAAAACCCTTGGTGAGGTGTGAAAAATGTGATAAAGGATCTATAGTGAAATCTGTCATAGGCACATGAACAGACAACAGGACTAGAGCAACAGAACTAAACATCTAGAACAAGACACACAAACATAAGGAAGTTCAGTGCCTGATAAAAGGGGCATCACAAACCACTGGGCAAAGATGAACTATTTTTAATAAAAGGTGATGGGACAACTGGGTAACCATTTGGAAAACGGGACATTTGGATCCATCTCCTTCCTACACACGGATAAACTTCAAATGAATCAGGTATCTCAGCATACGTGCATCTCTACACGTGCCTAAGTGCATTCACACCTACATCCATACAAACACACAAGTTCTGGAGGAAAAGTGAACTAATTCTCCCATAAACTTGGTGTGGGGTAACATTTTCTAAACATCACTCAAAATCCAAATACAACCAAAGGTTGATACATTTGACTATATAATTTTAGAAATATATTTGCAGGACAGACACACCCAAAATGCCATTAAGTCATAAGAAATCAGGCAAACTAAGGATAAATATTTGCAACATAATAAATATAGGGCAAATATTCTTAATACTTAAAAGAACTGTGAAAATCAATGAAAACAAAGTTAAAAACAATTCATGGAGAACAAGTCCAAATAAACTGATTGTACAAATGAGCAAAACATGAAATACACTTAGACACCATTCCTCACCTATCATATTGGGGGAAAAACCTTAAAGTTTGGGAACACACAGGCTTTGAGAGACCCCTGTATAGTCTTGGTTGGGATGCAAACTGAGACAACTCTTCTGGGGGGAAAATCAGGTATATGTGTGTGTATATGTGTGCTTTCATAAATGTAAATATAAGAATATTTCTTTCTTTTCTTTCTTTCGTTCTCTCTCTCTTTCTCTCCCTCTCCCTCTCTCCTTCTCTCTTTCTTTCTTTCCCAGGAACCCCTACTTTTAAGAACTGGAACCGGGATTCCCTGGTGGCGCAGTGGTTGAGAGTCCCCCTGCCGATGCAGGGGACACGGGTTCGTACCCCAGTCCGGGAATACCCCACATGCCGCGAAGCAGCTGGGCCCGTGAGCCATGGCCGCTGAGCCTGCGCGTCCAGAGTCTGTGCTCCGCAACAGGAGAGGCCACAACAGTGAGAGGCCCGCGTACCACAAAAAAAAAAAAAAAAGAACTGGAACCAAGATGGTGAAGCGGCATCAGCCTCAGTCCAAGATAAGCAGTTGATAACAGAGTCAATCCAGGGCACACAGTGGATGACCGAGTCAGTCCCTGGCAAATAGCTGATGATGGAGACTGACTGAAATATCCTCAGAGGAGGGAAAACAGCCTATGAACAAATCACTGCAAGGTAAATAGTTGATAATGAGACAGCAGGAAATGAGGGCTCCCCTGAGTCTGTGGGAAACAGATGATGACCCAGTCACTGCAAGGAAAACAGTTAATGACACCCTTCCAAGGAAAAGAGTCGATAACCGAGTCCGTCCAGGGGTACATAGTTGATGAACGAGTCGGCCCAGGGAAAAATAGTCGATGACTGAGTCATTCCAGGCAAAAGAGTAGATGAAGAATCAGTCCAGGGGAAAGAGCTGTTAACTTAGTCCAGGGAAAAGAGTTGTTAACTTAGTTAGTCAGTCCAGGGGTAAACAGTCAATGACCAGAGCTAACCCAGGGGCAAAGAGTCAATCACCAACTCAGTCCAGGAGAAACAATAAATTATAAAATCAATTCATGGACGGTATTTATGACAAAATAAAAATTCTCCCCATACAGGATAACAATAAATGATGGTGTCATTGCCAAAAACCAACTAAAACAAGAACCAAACAACAGATGAGGAAATGACAATGTTTCTCTCAGTCCAGGGAAGACAACTGACAACGGAAGCACTGCAGGGAACAGTCCAGAGAAAAGAGTGAATGAAGAGTCAGTCCAGGAGAAACAGTTAACTTAGTCAGTCCAAGGGTGAGTAGTCAATGACCGAGTCAGTCCAGGGGAAAATAGTCGATGACTGAGTCAGTCCAGGGAAAAGAGTCAATAACCGAGTCAGTCCAGGGGTAAGGGGTCAATGACTGCGTCAGTCCAGGGAAAAATAGTCAATGACCGAGACAGTCAGGGAAAAGAGTCGATAACCGAGTCAGTCCAGGGGTAAGTAGTCAAGGACCGAGTCAGTCCAGTGAAAAAGAGTCTATGACAGAGTCAGCCCAGGGAGAAATAGTCGATGACCGAGTAAGTCCAGGGAAAAAAGCCAATGACCAAGTCAGTCCAGGAGTAAATAGTTGATGACCAAGTTAACTCAGGGAGAAACAGCTGATGACTAAATCAATCCAGGGAAAACAGTCAATGACCAACTCAACCCAGGGACGACACTTGACGACAAAATAAAAATTCCCCCTATACAGGATAACAATAAATGATAGCATCATTCCAAAAAAACAAACTAAAAAAGGATAGAAAACAGTTGAGGAAATGACAGTATTTCTCTCAGTCCAGGGAAGACAACTGACAAAGGAATCACTGCAGGGAACATAGTCCATGACCCAGTCAGGCAAGGAAAAAGAGTTGATAACCGAGTCAGCCCAGGGATAAATAATCAATGACAGAATCAGTTGAGGGACCATAGTCAAGATGGCGTTGGTCCAGGGGACACAATCATGACCACATGACAGTGTGATTCCTCACCCCAGGGAAAAAACAGTCGATGGCTCAGTCACTGCAGAGAAAACTGTTGCCTGGATGGCAGGTAGTGATTGCCTTAGTCCAGGGAAACCAGGTACCACCGAGATAGGTCAGTATTAAGGATGCCATTGATGAGGACAAAAGAGCACACAGTTGTATGGACCAAACCCCATCCGGATCTAGAGCACAGGCCTCCCAGACTGTCCCCTTCTGTCAAGTTTCAGTCCAGCTCTATGCCCACCACAACCAAACCTATGCTGAGCTCACACTTTCTCCAACAAACATTTGTCTTGCCTTTTCCAGAACCTCACAAGGATGGAACCCTACAGTGGAGAGTCATTTTGGCCAAGCTCCTTTCATTCCACCCTACATTTTCCATAGAATTTTCTTTTCTTTCTTTTCTTTTTCTTTCTTTCTTCCTTTTCTTTCTTTCCTTCCTTCCTTTCTTCTGTGTTGGGTCTTCATTGCTGCACGTGGGCTTTCTTTAGTTGTGGCGAGCAGGGGCTACTCTTCGTTGTGGTGCGTGGGCTTCTCATTGCGGTGGCTTCTCTTGTTGCAGAGTATGGGCTCTAGGCACGGAGGCTTCAGTAGTTGTGGCTCACGGGTTCTAAGTAGTTGTGGCCCACCGGCTTAGTTGCTCCGCAGCGTGTGGGATCTTCCTGGACCAGGGCTCAAACCCGTGTCCCCTGCCTTGGCAGGTGGGTTCTCAACCACTGCACCACCAGGGAAGTCCCGAGTCTTTTGTCTTTTAAAACACTGTACTGTGCGTCTTTATCATCAAGGTGTAAGTCTTCTTCATAGACTGTGAATTTCAGTCCTTTGTCAGATACTTGTTTTATGAATGTTTTCTCCCAGTCTCTGTCTTGTCTGTTGGCTTTGTCCTTGACACTGTTGATGAGCCCTGTGTACTCTGAGGTGTCTCCTCTCTGGCTGGTGTGGATGTGAATGACTCCCATCCTTGGGTGAGTTCTGCTGGGTCTCTACTCTCAGTGTAGACACAGAAGCAGACTCTTGACCCAGAGACCTCACTGCAGCTCTCGGAGCTCCCTCTGTGTGCTGCTCCCTCCTCCCCATGACTGTGCCTTGTAAATCCTGGCAATCTCAGCCTCCTCACACTTTGAATTCAGCCCTCTGTGACCTCAATTCAGCACAAATCCATGTTTACCTTCCTCCTCCCTTGAACCAAGGTCTAGAAACTGGCTTGGACAGGAAGCTGGGGCCAACTTACTGCTTACTTCCTTAGGTCCCTTATCTCAAGGATCAAAGTCTTGTTGCCTGGTGTCCAAAGTCTGAACACCATTGTTTGTATCTTTCCAGCTCTCTAATTGATTACAGTGAGAAGGCAATTTCCTTAGCACTTAATCCTTCATAAACAGAAGCAGAAGTTTCCATAATTCCTTCATTACGTTTCTCTTTCTGATATAAATGTGAATCATCTGTGCCAAAACCTACTAGTTTTCAATTAAGATGACCATTAGGATATAATCGTTTTCAAGAATGGGACATCCATCTTCCCCAATATGCAATAAACAGCTGGTGACTGTTCACTTGTCTTCTGTGTCATTGCAGAGTTCAACTCACAGCCCGGCACTCTCTGGATATTAAGGAAATACAGTTGAACTACTGAGAGCAATTTCAAGGCCATTAATTTACTTGTCACTAATCCAGCTTCGTTAAAAAACAAACAAACAAAAAGTCCCTTTACCCACATTCCCTTCCCCTGCCAATAAATCTGTGGTCTGCTGCATTTTGTTTGGTTACTCAAAACTCTTTTCTGCATTATGTAAAGTTGTAAATTGTCATATCCTGTTTTTTTTTCCCTCTTTGCACTGACTCACAAATCCTTTTATTAGCATCCTTCACCTATCACTTCTCTATTTTGTACTATTTCATGCTAACGGCACAAATCACATGGCCAAGTCCTCTTAAGAAGACAGGAAAATTTGTCTTTTTACTGAGGTTTTTGAGTATCAAATGACTTGAAGTATTGTCTCTCCTTTTTGTCCTTAAATGAATATGAATTCAATTTTCTGTGAATAACTTGTATTTATAGTTTCTTAAAATATAATTTATAGCTTGTTGACTACAAAACTTAGGCTCAGAAGATGCTTTTTCTCGTCCAATGTAGCAATAAAGATGCTTTCAATTAACACTGGAAGACCCAAAATAAAATGACTTAAAAATAGGAAAAAAGTATTCGCTGCATAACAAAAAGCTGGTAATAAGGTGACTCCAGAATCAATAAGTTAGTCTGTTCAATTTCCTTCTAATAGTATATATTTTTCATTATAAAACTCATCTAGAATTTGCTTATAAATGTGGCTGGATGTAGGAATGTAGTTTTTGTTTGTTTGTTTGTTTTTATTCCATTTAGATACCCAATGATGACAGAGCCATTTATCAAAGAAATTAGTTTGTTGCTATTGAATTAAACTGTTGCCTTCATTACATACGTACTTAATCTGCATTAATTGTTATGTACTGAATGTCTGTGTGTGTGTATGTGTATATTCATACAGAGTAATCATTTACATTTAATTAATATATTTATCCATTTCTTCAATAATATAGCTATTTTAATTAACAGGGACTTTATGGTAAATTTTAATTTCTGATAAATTACATCAGCACCCCCACACAAACACACAGGCATCATTACACAAGCACTATTCTGTTTTCACAATATCCTTGGCTATTACTGGAATGATCATACTAAGTGAAGTAAATAACACAGAGAAAGACAAATATCATATGATATCACTTATATGTAGAAGCTAAAAAAAAAGGGTACAAATGAACTTATTGACAAAACAGAAATACAGTCACAGCTGTAGAAAACAAACTTATTGTTACCAACAGGGTAAGCGGGGAGGGATAAATTGGGAGATTGGGATTGACATATATACATTACTTATGTAAGATAGATAACTAACAAGGACCTACTGTAGAGCCCAGGGAACTCTACTCAACACTCTGTAATGACCTATATGGGAAAGGACCTAAATAAAGAGCGGATATATGTATATGTATAACTGAATCACTTTACTGTACACCTGAAACTAACACAACACTGGAAATCAACTATACTCCCATAAAAATTAATTTAAAAAAACCCACAAAATAAAAGTCAATATTTAAGTGGAAAAAAAATAAAATAAAATAAAGCAGACCTCTCAAATGTTAGCATGCATAAGGATCACCTGGAAAGCCTGTTAGATTATAGATTTATCCCTTCCTCACCCCTGCAGCACTGTCCTAAGTTTCCTTTCAGTGATACTGATGTGATTCACAAGGATTTTCTTTTCTAACACGTTTCCAGGTGATGTTATGATGCTGGCACACCACCACTTTTAGAAACACTGGTATAAATTACAACAGAATTATTAATTAAATAAGGATAGATATCAGTCGGCCACAAAACCAGCTACCACAATTTTTAATAACATTGTTTTAGAGTTTATGAAAGTTTTCTATTATACATTGTGCAGGTCAATTTTGGAAGGTTATGCTTTCCTAGAAATTCATCTATTTCCCCTGCATTATCAAGTAAGTTGAACTTAATATTTTCTTTATTATTCTTCCATTAAACTTTAAACAGTTTCTTAAATTAAGGCGTTCTCTACATTAGCCTGCATTTCTAAATGTTTTGGGAGGTCTGTGATACTCTGGACAGTTCAGAATTGAAGGGTTGCATATTTTGTTTTGTTTTGCATTTTTCACTGACAAAGGCTATATTTCCCAAATAATTACATCATTTATTATTATAGAATTATTATTACTCGGCTATATCCCAAATCTAAGAGTTGACAGTTCCTCACTGCTAATTAGTGAAAGGTGATCAATTATTATCACAAAGCATGTTTTCTGTCCCAAGCATGACAAGCTACATAAAAGTAGATTTGCAAAACCCAGCATACCGTAAACTAGACAACAATGCCTTAAGTTATCTGGTCCTAGGGTCCAGTGTGCAATCCCATGTCTAGATACAATGATAGGACACTATGAAATCCTCAACGTCATGAGCCATGTAATCATCTCCATTGGCAGAAACCACTTCCCTAAAAACTTGAAGAGCATTTACTATGATGTTCCTCTAAAATTATGGTGCTCAGAAACTCTTGCTCTGATTCTGAAATGGACCAGTTAGCCTGGTCCAACAATGGATAAATTTTCTGGATTCATCGTAATTCACAGTATCCCATTAAATTCTTCCAGGTTAAAGGTGGGTGCAAAGTGTTTTTGTGAATCTTATCAACATTTCACACTCTCTGGGTGTTCAGTGAAGTACTTTTCTGTAATACAAGGCCCCAAGGTCACCTGGAGGAACTTCAAGGGCTCACCATAAAAATATAGACTTTGGGAATCTTCCCTGGCGGTCCAGTGGTTAAGACTCCACGCTTCCCCTGCAGTGGGTGCAGGTTCAATCCCTGGTCGGGGAACTAAGATCCAGCATGCCACGCCACATGGCCAAAAAGTTAAAAAAAAAAAAAAAAGACTTTGGGAGTCATTCATGACTCTTCACCTCTGCCCAGTTATCACCTGGAATTGCATTTCCTGCTCAGTTTGTGAAATGCACCAGCTAGGAATTGCTTTGTTTGCTTATAATTGGAGATGGAACCTAACTGCATGAAATACAAAGGTGGGTTCTGGAAATGTTTGAGAATTCCTGCCTCGCAGCTTTAAAGAACAGTAGTCTTCTTTCAAAATCGACTCCAAGACCCAAGTATCTCTGCTTCTGTTTCTGTTTCCACAGCAATATCTCAAAGACGACTTTTTTGGTTCAACGCTCATCGTGGTCTCTCCTAAAAATCCAATGCCCACTCCACCCACTTTCCCTCTTTCTTGCAGAACTAAAATCCCCTAAATCTGCTGAGATGGTCTTACTCTTCCCTCTGTTTTCTTTTCTTATCAAATTTGCCCTATAGTGTTTGTACGACTCCCACATTTTTACCTCTTAATTTGTTGCTGTTAATAAGTGTTTCCTGTGTACCATCCTTTATCCTTATTTCTACAGTACAACGCCACTTTATCGTCAACTTTTGGAAGAACTTCTTCTAGGATATTTCAAAGTGTGTGTGATTCTCTGTGGCTTTCCAATCCTTGCTTTTTTTTTTTCTTTTTGGCTGCATTGTGTGGCCTGTGGGATCCTAGTTCCCCGACCAGAGATCAAACCGGGACCCTCGGCAGCAAGAGCAGGGAGTCCCAACCACTGGACTGCCAGGGAAGTCCAATTCTTGCTTTAGACGTAACATTCTTTTTTTTTTTTTTTTTTTTTTGCGGTACGCGGGCCGCTCACTGTTGTGGCCTCTCCCGTTGCAGAGCACAGGTTCCGGATGCGCAGGCTCAGTGGCCATGGCTCACGGGCCTAACCGCTCCGCGGCATGTGGGATCTTCCCGGACCGGGGCACGAACCCGTGTCCCCTGCATCGGCAGGCGGACTCCCAACCACTGCCCCACCAGGGAAGCCCAGATGTAATATTCTTAAAAAAAAAAGAAAGCAACTCTATTCTACGCATCTCTCTGTCATAGTCGTGGGGTAGAACACATTGTAGGTGTCAGCGTGTTTTGAATCATACTGAATCTTGGTGGATTTTTTTTTTTCAGGATGTATTTCTGTTTCTCCAATATCCTCATTATAAATCTTTTCCTCTGGAAATTCTCCCTGCATCACATTATCAAACCCTCCCCTTCCACCGTTCACTGGAATTTTACTCTTTTTCTAGATGATGAAAGACATCGGGCATGTCCATTTCTCAGTTTCTACAGTTTCACATAAAAAAATGAACAGCATAGGAATGGCAAAGAAACGACGTCTTTTAAACAGTACTCTGTGTTTTCTTTAATTGAAATGATAGTTTTTAACAAGCTGTTCTTGTTTACTTATAACTAGTTTGGTAAATAAGAACAGTTGAGTTTTACGCCTGACTGAATAAACTAAGTGGAGATTTTTAAAAAAGTATTTTATATTCAGAGCATTAGATCCAATCCAAGCAACATGCTTCCAAGCCCACAGAACACATGGCCTTACCACAAGAGATCAATTTCCCCACTTGAAAAGATAACTTAGCAACCAAGACCCATGAAAGAACAATGAAAGGTCACTCACAACTTTCCAAAATAACGACCATGCCCACTTACATTAATACATCTAAAAACCAGGAGGTGTAGAAACCATATACTGGCATTTGCTTTGAGATTTTTAAAACATGCATGGTACAGGGCTTCTCTGGTGGCGCAGTGGTTGAGAGTCCGCCTGCCGATGCAGGGGATGAGGGTTCGTGCTCCGGTCCGGGAAGATCCCACATGCCACGCAGCAGCTGGGCCCGTGAGCCATGGCCGCTGAGCCTGCGTGTCCGGAGCCTGTGCTCCGCAACGGGAGAGGCCACAACAGTGAGGGGCCCGCATATCACAAAAAAAAAAAAAAGCATGGTACAGTCTGTAATCTCAATTTTATTTGCAAAGTCACGCCTCTCAGGACTCCACTGACTATAGCTGGGCTGAGGGCATTTGGCCCAAACCATGCCCCAGAATTAGAATTTTCAAAGGTAGCCAAGGATCCCATCCATGTAAAGCTCCCCAGCTGAGGTTCAGGATCATCTCTGTTATCGAACACTATTTCACCACAAGTTCTCAAACTCTATCATCTCGGGATCCTGTGACATCCTTAGAAGTAGCTTGGGAGATTATATCTTGAGTGGTTGAGCCCAGTGGAAATGAAAGCTGAGACAGTCCTATAATATTTACTTAGCAATGCTATTGTCAAGACATAAATAATGTATTTGTGGAAAATAAACAGATTTTGCAGGACAAAATGAAGACACGAGAAGAGTGACTGTTTTGTGCTCTTGGCAGCCTCTTTAATACCTGGCTTCCTAGCAGACGCCTGGATTCTAACGTGCATCCCTGCCCTCAATCTGTTGTCATGGTTGGAGGGCTATGAATAAAATCCACTCTTGTACAGACATGGAGTTGGAAATGCTTTTTTTCAGAGTGCTGTGGACATTCTTCTTTGATACTTCATCCAAACTCTGAAAATGAGTCGTTTCTTAAAGATTACTTGAAAAGGACCTTTCCGTATCCTGTTTTCTTAAAAAGCATAGGTCTGTCTTGCATTTTCAGTGGATTTTTTTTTTTTTTGCGGTACGCAGGCCTCTCACTGCTGTGGCCTCTCCCATTGCGGAAGCACAGGCTCCGGATGCGCAGGCTCAGCGGCCATGGTTCACGGGCCCAGCCGCTCCGCGGCATGTGGGATCTTCCCGGACCGGGGCACGAACCCGCGTCCCCTGCATCGGCAGGCGGACTCTCAACCACTGCGCCACCAGGGAAGCCCTTCAGTGGATCTCTGAGCCAGGCATGATTTTATAACAGGATGCGTGATTCATTTTCAGAATACTGCTTCTGAACATTATGCAGATATTCTAAATATTCACACATGGTACCACGTAGCATGAAACATCTCATTTGTTAAAATCACCACGAATCTCCTCAGAACAGTTTGTGAGTATTGGGAAGCTGTTGAACATTACCATAGGGAATCACTGTTGTCAGCTGTTATCCTTGAGGGTGACCAGCTCATTTTGTTCACTTCCAAAAACATGTCTTCCAAATCCTCAAGCCTGAAGTTTCTCTAGCAGTCAAGGGAAAATGATATTCCATGATAAAAAAGGTGTCTAGTTCACCACACAACTCAAATAATGGCACGAGTGCCCCCTCTCACCAAAACCATGATATTCTTATACCATGTCATAGACACTATTGAGAAGGCATATACCCCAGAACTGAGGATCAAGATTCTTTCGTACTCCATTGAGGACATTCTGAAGTGAAACAGACTTGTTGCAAGCTACCTACATAAGCAGAAAGAGGGGTTCCCTGGTGGTCCAGTGGCAAAGACTCTGTGCTCCCAATGCAGGGGGCCTGGTTTTGATCCCTGGTCAGGGAACTAGATCCCACACGCATGCCGCAACTAAAGATCCCCCATGCCGCAGTGAAGATCCTATGTGCTGCAACTAAGACCCAGCACTGCCAAATAAATAAATAAATATATATATATATATTTTTTAAAAAGCAGCAGAAAGAGTAAAACAATACACAGTTTTAGTATCACTGAATTCATTTGTGCTAAGGTACCCGCAGTTTTGCATTGCACAGCTTTTGCACTATCAGTACAAAACCAACCGAGTGAAAAAAGGCAAATATTACTTTAGCATTATTTGCAAAACAGTTTTGACTTAACCCCTAAGAAAGTGTGAAGACTCCCATGGGTCCATGAGTGACAGTTGATAAGAACCCCCAACTTAATATCTTGGGAGATCCCAGTTCCCACAAATATTTTTCACTACATAAGGTGTATTTTTTTTTCCCCTTGGAAATTATTACCTCCTAATTGCTCTTGCATTGCATAGATTTTTAAAGGCCCATGTCTGATGTTAAGAAAATTGTCTTGATGCATGCCTGGTCTCCTACTACACACGAAGCACTTGCATCTGCAAAGTCGGCTGCAATCTCTTCGGGTCAGGAAAGCATCTTGGGAAAGCAGCCCAGTGGATGCAAAATCGTTGTCATGCATCGTCATCGTGCAATCTCCAGAATGAACAGTTACACTCCTAATAACTATATAGGAATATATATACTCAAGATTTATTGCACAGTGATGGATTTGGAGGCGGTGCTAGGTAGAAGGATTGCTTGCCTGGGGAAACTGAATGAAGGTGGCTAGGAAAGAGCAGAATGAACGGGAAGTGTTCATGCCAATCCATCCCTAGACATCTTCAAAGAGGCTAGCAGTTCCAGGAGAACTCTTAGAACTGAGTGCTAAGGATGGATTGCAGGGAAAAGGCAGAAGTGGTTCAGAAAAGAGAAAAGGCAAAGCTCTAATAGCTTCTATGACCTCCCTTTTGTGTGTTGACCAGCACGGCCAACTGACAACTCGGATAACACGGAGATGTTTGCTAGTGGCAGTGAATGCTGAAAAGACCGTTTCCTATACCCTTCACTTTCCCCCTCTCTTGACCTTGGAGCATATAGACACCAAGGAAACCTCCCAACCTTGAGCGTCGTAATACACGTTAAAGCTTAGGTGAACCATTGAAGAGAGACGCTAGATTTCCAACAACCCTGGAGATCAGATCTGCTCTAGGTGGTCCTTTGTCCTGACCAAACCGTGACATTCTCTTTACCTCTAAAATCAGACCGGAGAAGAAACAGCAGTCTTGGGAACCACCATGGGTGTTTTCTTTGGCATATGCTTAAAAGAAACACTTTTGAGAATTTGAGGAAGTACATGGCTCCTTTAAATGCACACGTGCACACACGTAATTTTATCCACTATCAGGTGATTCTTAGATCCTCTGAAGTTTATGCATGATGCTGAGTTAAGAACCCCTAGATTAAGGGTATCAGGCTGATGTTTATCCCAAAGTTGGAACATTCTCTTAGCACCTTTAACTGAACGTGTTGGGAGATCCCAGTACCACGTGAGTGTGAGGATGTTATTATTAACTCCTGACACAATACTTACAAGTTATTTTCTGAAAATGTCAATGTGGGGACACTTAAATTTAGTTCACATGGATGGTACTTAAAGCACAAAAGGTAGCAGCCAAAGCAGTCCTGATAGTCTAGCTTCTGCACCTCATTTCTCCTGTCAGTCTTCAGCTTATAATTATGGAAATGAAACCTCGCCATTTGCTAGACCTCATAATTCATGTCCTACATGATATCAGTCGACAACTGTTTATTGAAACACTGCCATATAGGCAGGGCTCTGCCAGGCCCTCCCAATCCACGGCAAGGCACACCTTATCAAGAAACACACAATAAGAATGATGATTCAAGACGCAGAGTATATGAGTGCATTTCGTGTTTGGTAATTGCAATCGTTGTTGCTTTTGTTGTGGTCATCCATTTACACTGCTTGGTGTCAGTTGATGTATCTCTTGTAAAAAGAAAATACAGTGTGTGTGTGTGAAAAAAAAAAAGACTCATAGTAGGACGGATGAGTGAAAAGGAAAAGACTAGATGTAATCAAGTGCTGAACTGCAGAATATCAGTCAGAGGTGCTATCGGGTTCGGGGACAGGGGACTTAAGTAAGGTGCGTCACTCCGTTGCAGAAATTGGGTCTAAGCTAAATGGCTCAAGTTAGAGTGAGGTTACTGCCTAATTTCTAGGTCTGGTTCTTCTAGGGGAAGTTGGGTCCCATTCCTTGAAATCTCCATGGACACACGATCTGGGGTCTACAGAGTATTTTTTTTTTTCCCCAAAGCAAGAAGCATTCTGATGAGGGTTGCAGGAAACTCAACATGAAAAACACAGGAAGAAGGACTTCCCTGGTGGCGTGGTGGTGGTTAAGTGTCTGCCTACCAATGCAGGGGACTCGAGTTCAATCCCCGGTCCAGGAAGATCCCACATGCCACAGAGAAACGAAGACCATGCATCACAACTACTGAGCCTGCGCTCTAGAGCCCGCGAGCCACAACTACTGAAGCCCATGCACCCTAGAGCCCTTGCACTGCAACTACTGAGCCTATGTGCCGCAACTACTGAAGTCCGTGCACTCTAGGGCCCACATGCTGCAACTACTGAGCCTGCCTGCTGCAACTGCTGAAGCCCGCGTGCCTAGAGCCCATGCTCCGCAACAAGAGAAGCCACCGTGATGAGGAGCCCGCGCACCACAACGAAGAGTAGCCCCCACTCACCGCAACTAGAGAAAGCCCGCGTGCAGCAACAAAGACCCAACGCAGTCAAAAATAAAATAAAATAAAATAAAGATATGTCTAAAAAAAAAAAGAAAAACACAAGAAGATATATCCTGTAAACAGAATGGCAATGAATGCATCTTCCAGCTAAGGAATTCTCTCACAGATAGTCCCTTTTCTCTGACATCTTTTCCATAGCCTGTGCACACTCACCAAGAGGAAGAGCATATTTATATACCTGACTGGACCTGCTATTGTCCACTATGCTTATATCAGATTATAAACAGCCCGAGAAACAGGTATACTTTGTATTTGGTGCCCTTATTCAATTCACTGGACAAGTGTTTACTGAATATCTTGTGCTAGTCCAGAAATGCAGCATATGGTATGCATGTGGACTTGTGTATGGGGGCTCAGGGAAAGATGGATGGGAGGAGAAAAATGCAAGAATAAATACCATATGGTTATCCTCCCACAGAGTTCCCAGGCTAGGCGGCCGAGAGCTGCAGACACGCGTCACCATAACACCATGTCATGACACTGCAAGACAGGAGTCTTGAAAACACTGAAGAAGCTGGGATCAGCTCTGTTGAAGCACCAAGCACCCTCTTGACACCCGGTCAATGAGAACTGGATGAGAAAGGAGTTCAGCTGAAGAGCCAAGCTGCCTTCCTGCACTGCAGGAAGCACCACATCAAGTGGAAATCAATACACAAGACACTATCGACAGTTGATTGGGATATAAGACTTCACTGACCCTCAGAGAAGTATGACTAATTAACGTGTGGCATGTTCCAGGGAAACAGAGGTGGACTTGCTTACTGAATGCTTTGTTCAATTTCAGGAGCAGGATATGTCAGTAAAACAATAAAAAGAAATTGGAGAAATAGTAACAAAATGAGTACAGAGAGCCACAAAGATAGAACCTAACATATTTTCAAAATAAGTAACACAGTGATTTCATTTAAAAGGCAAATGAAGCTAAAGGAAACTGACAGCCGAATCTTTCAATGCACTACACTACGAGAGGATGTAAGCATTGTGTTCCACGGCAGTGATTGTCATCTCAAAAGCTGGTGTTCCTTCTGAGCTATTCGAACGATGTGGGTTTCAACGTGTTGCTCCTATTTTTGGTGTAGGTGGCTTCAGGATGATATACCTTGGTCAGTGTCTAATGTCACTGGATAGGCAATGACAAATGATTTTGTACCTAGCGTATAGCTAACTTGTATGTCTCATCCTATACCCTTGTTAATGGCAATTTTAAGGGTACAGGCACTCCAGTCAACAGAACATCAAAACGCTCGTGGTACAGAAAGATCTGGACAAGTGTGCTGGCTAGTGGTTGTCTAGGAAAAAAAGTGGTTGTCTCTCTGGAAAAGACTGGGCTGACTTAGTAGAAGATGCTTTTGATCCAGGAAATGAGCAGGCTTCATACATTTTGTTATTGGTGAATAACTAAAAACCCACACTTTCTTTTCACAAAGTCACTTACGAAATCATCTAACTGGGCCAAAACAAATTCACTTCACCTGCGACCTTTAAGAGTGATTAATTTCAAGTTTCTCATTAAGGCTGTTCTGACTCTCCTTAATCGGATTCTGCCCTAATATGAACCACCACCAAACTAGAATACACCTTTCTCCAGCCGCTGTCTGTCTCTACTCTTTCCCTTGCTTGGAATGACACCGGAGCGGCACAGGTGAAGCTACTTCCCAATTTTAACGGTTAGAATATAATGCTCATTCTCTCACAACACAGAATTCCCCGACCTTAAGCCTCCCTCACCTACAAAGTCCAGACTTCATAACTGAAATCCAGGCCCATGACAGGCTCACTTTTCCAACCTTAGGTCTCTGTTTTTACTTTCATGCATCTCAACTGACAAACCAGATAACAAATTCCATTATGCATGTACTGTGCCTTAATGGCCTCCTTTAAGACTTTCTCAAACACAGGATATGTTTATCTCATCAACAGAATGTAACCAAATGAGCCTTGTCACTCACGTTCACTGAACACTGAATTCCTGTCTTCCCGTCTGATTTTGGCACTGTAGTAGCGGAGCGCTCCATGACCCACCTTGGATAATCTCTAGCCAGCTCCAAGGTTCCCCCCACCCCTATTTTAAGACCACAGGAGGTCATGGCCACAACTCAACACCCTGGGGATCACCCTCAAACTAAGACGGTGTGGGAATCAGCGGATAAGTTGCCCCCATGTTCATATCCTTGCTTACCGAAAGATTTTACCAAAAATGTCTCAGTGGCCTTTTGTAAGAGGTTCAACCATGACCTCTCTCTCTGATCCACTTTTAATATTAACTGGTAGTATGGTTGGCTAGACGGATACAAAATTAATGTCCTACTGGCCTTTCTTTTTATAAAGAAATACAAGAGAAGTATGCTTTAGAAGTATCCTTTCTGTAAGCAATGTTTCAAAAGTCAGTAGCCGAAGATTTGGGGTGACTATCCAGAAACAGTTAAATAGAAAAGCCAGCTCCACTGTAATTTTATCTGAAGAAGCAGTTGAAACAGAAACGGAAATGGCCTTCAAACACAGAAGACTGCTTTCGTGCAATTTCTCTGTTTTATGTTCAAAAGCGTTTATTTTCAGAAACATTGTCTGTCTTTTCCTTTCTGAGGGATCAAATTCCCAACTTGTGCTCGAGTCTCTCTTTGCTTAAATGGCCTTAGAATTAAACTCTGCAAAGCCTTGCTTCTTCAAAGCATCCACCTCCCACGCCAGTGAAATTCCTGGAGAGACCAAGGGGTGTCTTTTAGAACAGACGACACCAAAGGACCTTCACAGTTTCTCCGAGAAACGTGGATGACAAAGCAACATCACACGTGTCTAACCGACTGCTTCATCTTCTGTTCCTTTCCTTACAGATGCCCATAGGTAAGAAAACCATATTATAAGGGAGAGAGCCTTCAGAGGTCTGTGCCGAGGATCACCTGGGGCAGCAGGATTGAAAACCCAGACAGAACAGCCCCACACAAAGAACCCCTGGAGTTAACTATGCTGATGCTCAGTTGGGTCCACTTAGACGGAGCAAATTACAGAGCAAAGCTATTCAGCTGTACAGACTTGCCCTGAATCTTGTCCTTTCTCCAAAACCATCTGATAAACTGCCTTCCGATTGCTAAAATCTCCTCTGGGATGGTATTAGAGATCACCCTCAGAGCTTGTTTCTATACAGAGTCAACTCTGAAATGGGCTGGCCACGGACCTCTGCTTTCCCAACCCCAGGAATCCTGCACCCATGTCTCTGCCTTGCTGACTGACGTTCCTGCTCAGCTTTTCAGATATACCACAGGGGGCCATAAAAAAAGAACGAAAACTAACAATGCTGGGCTTCCTGAGAAAGTGATTCTCAATTATTAATTAAAAAAACAAACAAAAAACATTATTTTTTTACTCTTTGAGAGGAAGTTCATATGGCTTATTCCCCGTTTCCCTCAGATGGAAACAACTATGGTGCAAAATGGAAATAAACTCGTGTTAACTACAATCCTGGGAACGTGTGTAGTCGGCCCTACGTGCATCCGTCTGTATTACGAACCATCTCAAGATTGGGGAAATACACAAAGACACTCCCCCTGCCCCATGAAAGCAAACAGAGGCTGGTTTTCAGAGCCTGCTATAGAAAGAGAGTCAGCCACCATCACCTAAATCTGTAATATTCTCTAAAGCAGGCAGAGTAGAAAACAGTAGAGAGAGAAGAGGGATGGATTCAGATGTGCACTGATTGGAGGCTATTAGCTTGAGGGCCTGGAGGCAGATAACTAGAATGGGGGTACCTCATGTGTCAGTTTGGGGAGCATCCTTCCCCTTCTCTGGTGGGTCCTGGATTGGCAGAGAGGCCAAAACACCAGAGACCCATTCTGTTGGAGAAGCTGTGTAGCACTGCTTGCCTGAGTCTGTGACAGGTCTGAGTTCTATTGCCATATATGGTCTGTCCATTGTCTGTTTGTGTTTTCAAGTCTCTCAAGTTCATTTCCAAAGCCACACCACTTAAAAACGATGACAAGTTAAGGTTAGTAATGTATGCATGTACAAGAACAAAATAGGTTTTAAAGAAATGATAAACTGCAGATCATCTGTTAGCCAAACCAATAGCCTTTGAGAATGATCATAAATGTAAGTTACTACCGTAACTCCTAGAGGCTGTAAACACTGGAAGAGATCTTGGTGGTATTTGGGGCTGATTCTTTAACTTTCTATATAATGAGGAACACAGTGTCCTCATTTCTAAAATGAAGAACAGAATGGCAAACTGATTTGCCCAAGGACATACAACTGATAAAAGGCATGGTCTGCGTGAGGTGTTCCATGCTTAGTGTGTACAAATCAAGATGCTCTCTCTGAAATATTTTCATGGGGAGTATTGTCCGGGGGTCCCCTCTTCAGTGAAGCTTTACTTTAAATCTGAAATCCACACGTTAAGTCAGGGAGAACTAGAGTTGTAGCCATACGTAAAACTTGTACTTGGTATTCTGTTCGCTTAATATAAACTATTTGGGAATTCCCTGGCAGTCCAGTGGGTAGGACTCCGTGCTTTCACGTCCAAGGGCGCAGGTTCAATCCCTGGTCAGGGAACTAAGATCCCATGAGCTGCATGGCGCAGACAAAAAAAAAAAAAAAGGTAAACTATTTGACTCCTACTGTAAAACAGTAATGTCCAATTCTGTGTGTTAGAACAAGCCATTCAACAAACGTACACAGACTCTGACTTATTATATGATAGACACCACATCTTGACAGGCATATCGAATGTGTTTGCAAAGTTCCCAACTTCAATATTTATCGAAGATGGCAAAAAGCAACTCTTTTTTTTTTTTTTGCGGTACGCGGGCCTCTCAGTGTTGTGGTCTCTCCCGTTGCGGAGCACAGGCTCCGGATGTGCAGGCTCAGCGGCCATGGCTCACGGGCCCAGCCACTCCGCGGCATGTGGGATCTTCCCGGACCGGGGCACGAACCCACGTCCTCTGCATCGGCAGGCGGACTCTCAACCACTGCGCCACCAGGGAAGCCCAGCAACTCTTAATTAGTTACGCTTAATAACCTAAACACATAAGGTGAGCCTGTCATGTAATTAACGACAAGAGCATCATTAGATAACTGTCTATGTGAGGGAGATTCTGTGTTTTTTGTTTTAAGCATTATTGTTGCGCTGCAGTTACTCATTTCCCCTCCTCTGATTTCCTGTGCATATTGAAAGAAGAGAAGTCTATTTCTAGAGAGGGAATCTTGCAAACAATGATCGAAGTGTAAATGCATGCAAATTCAGCGCTTCACCTTAATACCGCGCTGGCTAATGCTTGTCGGCAGCCACTTCCAAGGTTTTGCTGATTAGCAAACGATCTCAAATAATTATTATTTCATCTACAATTACAATGATTCGGAGCCATGGCTTCCAGACCAGAGACTGTACTGCCTCCCATCCCGGGTCCTCTCCTCTGGCATTATGCCTCTTCCTACCGCCCAAATTACCAGTGACCACCTCACTTTAAATAAATCTCCATAAACTGTTCCCTTGATGAAATCGCAAGCCAGGATCTCTCGATGGCTACAAGACACAAAAGGGCATAGAACTCACAAATAGGGTCTGTGATGTGGTGAGAAAAACCTCATGTGCCCTCATGTGATTTCTAACTCCCCCACTTATACCTTTTCCAAACCACCATCACATGTGTTGGCTTTCAAAATTCATACTTGCTGTCTGAAATCAGAATTCTCAGAACACTCAAGACAGTGTTTCAAGGAAATAATTTCAAAATAATTACAAGATAAGATGGAAGTGGCAGCGTATTGCTTTCTGAGGTATAGGAAAAACGAAAAGGTATATTTCACACTTAAGAGGAACAAACTGACCCAATATAATAGCCTAAACAATGTGGCATGTGATTTAAGAACTCAGACACCAGTATTAACTAAATGTGGTAAAGTAACACCACTGTAGCAGGGAATGGGTTGGGTTGTTTGCCATTTTTTTAAAAAGCGTACCATTTTTTTTTTTTTTTTTTTTTTTTGCGGTACGCAGGCCTCTCACTGCTGTGGCCTCTCCCGTTGCGGAGCACAGGCTCTGGACGCACAGGCTCAGCGGCCATGGCTCACGGGCCCAGCCGCTCCGCGGCATGTGGGATCTGCCTGGACCGGGGCACGAACCCGCGTCCCCTGCATCAGCAGGCAGACTCTCAACCACTGCGCCACCAGGGAAGCCCAAGCCTACCATTTTAAAGCAAATCCTTGTTTCAGCTGCAATGTAGAAAGTAGAAGGGTAGGACACTCTTAACTCCCGGTAGACACTTAATTACATTTGTTGAATGAATGAAAGAATGCATGCCTTAATGAATGGCTACAATGAAAACTGAAAAAAAAAAAAAAAAAGATGAATACAGGCAGTTGAATGAGTTCCTTTCCAGAATCCTTTGGGGTAAGAGGGAGGGGGTATGTACATTAGTCACGTATGTTGGCACATTTTAGCAAAATTTAAAAATCCTTCCGTAACCTTTCAGGGGCCTGTGTGGTACATTTTCACAACTTCCATTCCCCTAATCATATTTTCCTGACAAAGGGTACTTAATACAAACCCCACGGATGACACTGACAGGAGAGTCTTGGATGAGAAGCTGCCACATACCAGACCTCCAGCAAATAATTTTTATATCATGAACATCCATTTTCTCATTTCTAAAATGTGCACAGTAAGAGCCACCTGCAGGGTAGCCATAAGGATGAAGGACAATTTCAATCAAGTCCCTTAAACCACAGTAGGTTTGCCGACTAAAAGTGGCTGTCACCATTAAACCCACCTGAATAAATTCCCCCTCAGCCGCCCCAGGTGATTTTATGAATCTTGACATGTCCTCTAAGAATATGTTATATCTTCTTTGCTTGAATTAAAGTGCACTTTTCTTTGAAGTCTTTGTGTTTTTTCCCTTATCCAAATGTAAAGCGAAAACGTTCTGAATTACTCCTGAGAATGTGCATGAACCAGTTTTCTAATATAAGAAACACATATTGGGCTTCCCTGGTGGCGCAGTGGTTGAGAGTCCGCCTGCCGATGCAGGGGACACGGGTTCGTGCCCCAGTCTGGGAAGATCCCACATGCCGCGGAGCGGCTGGGCCCGTGAGCCATGGCCGCTGAGCCTGCGCGACCAGAGCCTGTGCTCCGCAACGGGAGAGACCACAACAGTGAGAGGCCCGCGTACCGCAAAAAAAAAAAAAAAAAAAAAAAAAAAAAAGAAACACATATTTTCCTCATTTAATACACGGGACTATTGGTTGCACTGTTATACTGACAACGTGCATGTTTAGTAACAGAAAAGTCTGGGGGCTGTGTTTAATTTTTTTTTTCCATGCAACTGTGGTTTCTGAAAAGTGTAATGCCCTTTACTAGTCTCAACATTTGTTTCCATGTTCCAAGGAAGGATGTACTAAGACACAAAATATCAGTTGAAGAATGAGCAAGAAATTCCAGGTCACCCAGCAACTTGATTGACAACAGTAGGCTTTCCGAAATCTCCTTTAAACACTAAGGTTTAAAAAAGTTATTCCGTGTAAAATTTCAAAGGTTCGATAATATCATGGTTTAAAAAAGTTATTCCATGTAAAATTTCAAAGGTTCGATAATACCATTGATCAAGAACTGGCCTATGTATACTGGAACAATAAGAAATTATTGATTAGGATAAAGCATGATTTTTAACGAATGATTTATGGCACCGCATAAAACAGCGACAGCAATTCCTTATATGTGCCATCAGGTTCACTCTCAAGCAGGTCCTAAATGTAACAGGGGAGTCTTAGTTGTTCTTTGGCATCTTTTTTTTTTTAAATTATTTATTTATTTACTTTATTATTTATTTTTGGCTGTACCGGGTCTTAGTTGCGGCATGCAGGATCTTTAGTTGTGGCGTGCTTGCGGGATCTAGTTCTCTGACCAGGTCAGGGTTCAATACATGTTTATATTAGTCAAATTTTCCTCAGTTCAGAGTTTAAGGGGGGTAAAAACATCCCTTGGAATTTAGAAGGCCAAGATAAGGAAACAGGATCAGGAAATTGTCTTGAATGAAATTCTAATGAGGAAGGAAGATCTTTAGAGGAGAATCCAAGTTATACAAGAATCTAGGTGCACTTATGACTTGTGTATCTTTTAAAGAGCTCTTAGGAGGGAAGAGGGTGCCGTCATAATCCCGCCAGACATGAGAATCAAGTTTGGAACCTTCTACCCTGAGCTTGGATGGGTTTCTTTGCCCCCCACCCTAGAGCATAAAACATTTCATTCCTGTTCAGTGGGTTTGACCACCAACTCTACTCAGACCTCACAGCTAAATTTAGAACCAGGCAGGCTCCTAACCCATTAGTTTCTGATCCAAATTACACTCTCTTTTCAGTTCCAAATAGATTAGTTCTCTTCTCTGCTAGATGAGATATATTGAGGTAATTCAAGGAAGTCATAATCTGAGTGAACAGCTTTTTCTGCCAGCACTGTTAGTTGGCCAAAGCTACTTTTAAATGTTGAAAAACCATTGGTGCGTAAATCTTCAAGGATTGAGATCCTAGGTCAAACTGATTTAGAATATTCACCAATGATGGAAGAGTTCAGAGGGAATACTCCCACTTGTAAGAAACTACCATTGTTTCAATGGAGTCTCAAGTTTGCTATTTTTGGTGAAATGCTCTTACTAAGGGGCCATATCATATAAAATGGAATGTGGTTTTAAAGCATTTTTATAAAGATTAATTTGCTTCAGGGATTACACAACTTCATCAGTGCAACAGGAAAACGACCATATACTGAAATTTTTTGCCCTTTTGTCTATTTCAAAGTTTCGTAACAAAACCATGGAATCCAGCAGTGAGAAATAGCTCAATATGACAAAGTCACATTATTCGTTAACTGTGAGGAAAGGTAAGAACTTGCAAATGAGGTGATGCTTACTGTATCCTCCTTAGTGGAAACAGAATCTGCCTGCACATAACACTTAAGCTTCCTGATAAAGACAAGGTCAATCTTCTGCTGCTAAACAATAATTACTCGTACCCTGTGTGCACAGTTGGGCTGGTGAAATAGAAAAGCAAAAAACCCCACAAAAAATGGAATAAGCCAATGAAAGAAAGATTAGTGAAATACTTGGATATATAATCTCAGGGTCAATAGGTCAAAGAATTGATTCTAAAATATAAGTCAAAATAAAATAGGATGTAGGTCAAACTTCTAAAGACCTAGAAGCAGCATTGAGAAAGAAGGCCATTTTCCAACGTGGTCAATTTTGGTTTGGGACCAAGAAATACAAATATTTTTGACTAAATATTTTAAAATCACAAAACAATCACTGTCAATCTGGGATATAAAATAAGTTCTGATCCTCTAGTTGAGGATAAATATTTTGTAAGGGGAATTTTAGGAAGCTATATGCCATCTATGTGGCCAGTCTGGAAGTCTCATTGTAACTTGTGGATGCAATTTCTGGTTCAATGTGGTGAGTGCAGCCACACATTTGCCTCCCTCCCTCCTGGTACCCTACTGAAGTAACAGTTACGTTATAGAAGATAAAATAAATGCCAACACCATGGTAGGGTCAAAAGATGAAAGGGTGCTACCATCTTCCCAGAATATTTCTAAATGGAAATGAGACTCTATGGGTAGATAAATGAAAAATGAACCTTAGAAAGTGATGTGTGTGGGACCCAGAGATACTATGTAGCTAGAATCATGGTGGGGGGTGGTACATGGAGGTCTACCAGATAGCCACTCACCCCATTATGGTTATGGAGCAGCTGCAGCACCTGTCCTGAGCCAAAGCCCCCAGACCTGCCTTCTAAATATTGTGAGATTTTCATAGAGGAGCTCTTAATGCAGCTGAGGACGCAAGAAGGGAGGAAGAGCAAAAACCAAGGTGATCTGAGATCACTCTCTGGACACAGGAAACAAATTAATTGAAGGAAGGTTTACCACGGGGGTGAAATACACAGGGTCCTCACTTCTGTGAACTCATCCTTCCCTTTGCTTTTGTTGGGATCCTAAGAGAGCCTGTGTGACCTCCATGGGCCCCCTCAGACAAATCTGCCTGTGGACAGGGCCTGTCATCCCCACATTTTTGACGGAAGCCCCTAAGAAACAGAGCCACACAGTGGGAATGCAGTCACCACGGCCACCTACGTGAACCCAGGCTCTTATTCAGTAACAGAAGTAGTCAAACAAAGACCAGCTAGCAGGAAAAGAAACAAGCAGAATAAAAATACGCCCAGGTCATTCTCAAGATGCCAAAGAACAGGAACTTCCCTGGTGGTCCAGTGGGTAAGACTCCAAGCTCCCAATGCAGGGGGCCCAGGTTCAACCCCTGGTCAGGGAACTAGATCCCGCAAGCACGCCACAACTAAAGATCCTGCATGCCGCAACTAACAGCCGGTACAGCCAAAAATAAATAATAAAGTAAATAAATAAATTAATTAAAAAAAAAAAGATGCCAAAGAACAACTAAAAACATGCAAGTCAGGTATAACAGAAGAAATAAGGAAAATCCTCTAAAAACCTAATTAGTATCTTCAGGGACACTCGCAAGGATGTTCCATAGAAAAGTGACATAATGTTATCCTAAAAAAATGGAACAGGGGCTTCCCTGGTGGCGCAGTGGTTGAGAGTCCGCCTGCCGATGCAGGGGACACGGGTTCGTGCCCTGGTCCAGGAAGATCTCACGTGCTGCGGAGCGGCTAGGCCCGTGAGCCATGGCTGCTGAGCCTGTGCATCCAGAGCCTGTGCTCCGCAACAGGAGAGGCCACAACAGTGAGAGGCCCGCGTACAAAAAAAAAAAAAAAAAAAGGAACAGGGCTTCCCTGGTGGCACAGGGGTTGAGAATCTGCCTGCTAATGCAGGGGACACAGGTTCGAGCCCTGGTCTGGGAGGATCCCACATGCCGCGGAGCAACTAGGCCCGTGAGCCACAACTACTGAGCCTGCGCATCTGGAGCCTGTGCTCCGCAACAAGAGAGGCCGCGATAGTGAGAGGCCTGCAAACCACGATGAAGAGTGGCCCCCGCTTGCCACAACTAGAGAAAGACCTCGCACAGAAACGAAGACCCAACACAGCAAAAATAAATAAACAAATTACTAAACTCCTACCCCCAACATCTTCAAAAAAAAAACAACAATGGAACAGTGAATGATAGTTACTAGATAGTTCACCCAAAGTCTCATAACAGAAGGAAGACAGCTAAAGAACAGATCTACGATCCCATAGGATAACACGGAGTAAATATTCCAGGACATGAAAAAGAATGCATATACATGTATAATTGAATCCCTTTGCTGTACAGCAGCAATTAACACAACATTGTAAATCAACTATACTTCAATAAAATAAATTTAAAAAAAAAATTCCAGAACATAGAGCAAAAATGACAAAGAAATAGAAAGTAAATTGGAGGCATAGCAAAGCTCAAGAAAGTAACACATCACAGGCTACTGAATATAGTTCCCTGTGCTATACAGTAGCAACGTGTTGTTTATCCATTCTAGGTATAATAGTTTGCCTCTGCTAAGCCCCACCTCCCAGCCCATCCCTTTCCTAACCACCCACCCACCCTTGGCAGTCATTTTCCTTACTTCTATTTGAGGAGAGTTTTCCAGAGGAGGGAATCAAGAAACTAGAGAGAGGCAATACATCAAATCATAGAATAATTTGATCATTTGTGGAAGAAAGGATTGTGACTTTGGAATGAATGAGAAGAAGGCACCGAAATGAATAAACAGCCACATCACAACACATTCTGATGAATGAAAACCCAGAACCACAAGGATGAAGATTAAAAGGCTAAAAGCTTTGACAGAGAGAAGGAGAAGATGATATTTCTTAAAAACACATCTCCTCGGGCTTCCCTGGTGGCGCAGCGGTTGGGAGTCCACCTGCCGATGCAGGGGACGCGGGTTCGTGCCCCGGTCCGGGAAGATCCCACATGCCGCGGAGCGGCTGGGCCCGTGAGCCATGGCCACTGAGCCTGCACGTCCGGAGCCTGTGCTCTGCAACGGGAGAGGCCACGACAGTGAGAGGCCCACGTACCGCAAAAAAAAAAAAAAAAAAAAAAAAACCACATCTCATCACTTCCCTGGGGACTCAAAAACAGAAAGCTATGGCTGCAAAGTTCAGAAGGAAAATGTGTCCACACCAGAGTTTTACAGCCTAACTATTAAACAGTATCAGAACTTTCCCCAACAATCAAGGGCTCATAATCTTTAGCGCACATACACTTTTTCTCATAAAAACAAATCCTCTGGTATATGTTCTAGCAAAAAAACTTAAGTATAGGGAGAGATAAAACATTCAAAGAACAATACAATGGATATTCAGTGAAGTACTATTTTACAGCGGTATAAATGGACGATTGATAGCTGGACACACCGTGGATGACTCTTACAAACACCATGTTGGGTGAAAGCAGCAAGGCACGTACACACACAGGGACACACAAAGAGTTCCTACTCTATGAGGCCACTGATGTCAAGTTACGCAACAGGCAGAACTAATGCGTTGTGACACCAGTCAGCACAGTGTTACCTCGGGGTGGGAGTGAGTGTGCCATGGCTCAGAGTGGCCATGAATGGAGCTTTCTGGAAGAGAGTCATTTTCTACCTTCTTATCTTGGTGGTGGGGACCAAAATCTGGTCATTTCATGAAAACTCATCAAGCTGGACACTTACTGTGCACTGTTCTGTGTGTTCTGCTACAAGAAAAAGTCTCCTCAAATAGAAGGAAAATGACTGCCAAGGGGCGGGGGGCGGGTTAGGGGAGGGACGGGCTGGGAGGTGGGGATTAGCAGAGGGAAACTATTATACCTAGAATGGAGAAACAACAAGGTCCTACTGTAGAGCACAGGGAGCTATATTCAATAGCCTGTGATAAACCATCATGGAGGGCTTCCCCGGTGGCGCAGTGGTTGAGAATCTGCCTGCTAATGCAGGGGACACGGGTTCGAGCCCTGGTCTGGGAGGATCCCACATGCCGTGGAGCAACTAGGTCCGTGAGCCACAACTACTGAGTCTGCGCGTCTTGAGCCTGTGCTCCGCCACAAGAGAGGCCGCGATAGTGAGAGGCCCGCGTACCGTGATGAAGAGTGGTCCCCGGTTGCCACAACTAGAGAAAGCCCTCCCACAGAAACGAAGACCCAACACAGCAAAAATAAATAAATTAATTAATAAGCTCCTACCCCCAACATCTTCTTTAAAAAAAAAAAAATCATGGAAAAGAATGTATATAAAAATATATGTATAACTGAATCACCTTGCTCTACAGTAGAAATTAACACAACATTGTAAATCAGCTATACTTCAATCTAAAAAAGAAGAAAATGACTGCCTCTTAGGTTCCATAAAATCTCCACGCACTTGTCAGAGCTCATGATGTATGCTTTGCAGTGAGAAAATGAACCATCCCGGCGTGAAGGAGATGGCGAACCCACGTCAGGGTTTTCTCATCACCCGTCTATAGGTTTAAAGTCCACTCTGGGATAGCGAAGGCTAGTAGGAAACATCCCAATGGTTTAGCTAACAGCATAAGATGGTAAAGTCGTGTGGACATTACCCTGGCCTACGAGGGCCGTGGAAAATCTCCTTGAAATCTGAAATATGCATGTTTAGGCAAAACAAAGGGATGAGCTTTTTGGATTGAAGGTACCAAATCTTTTTTTCAGACCACTCACCAGCGTGGAAGGAGTCACTGGACCATGACTGCTAAACAAGAGAGGGGAATGGGAGGTGAGCCCACTGGACCCTAGGAGAGGTAACTGCCCTGACCTCCGTCTTCTCACGAGTCATTAGAAACCCGTCAGAACTTGGAGTGAGTATCTGGGGAGTGGACAGCTCATAGGAGCGATCACAATAGCATCAAGAATGTCATATAGGGGCTTCCCTGGTGGCGCAGTGGTTGGGAGTCCGCCTGCCGATGCAGGGGATGCGGGTTCGTGCCCCGGTCCGGGAGGATCCCACATGCCGCGGAGCGGCTGGGCCCGTGGGCCATGGCTATTGAGCCTGCGCGTCCGGAGCCTGTGCTCCGCAACAGGAGAGGCCACAACAGTGAGAGGCCCGCGCACCGCAAAGAAAAAAAAAAAAAAAAGAATGTCATATAGTCAACGGTGCCCTGATTGATGAGTTACTCTAGCTGAACGGACCCTGTGCCAGTCACTCTACAACTCTTGTCCCTCTTACTCCTCACGGAAGCACAGTGAGATAGGGCACGTTGTATGCACATCTTAATATGGGCAAACGGTGGCTGACGGGGTGGGATTACTTAGAAAGACACGGGCGTTCTGCCTCTGGAGCTGACGGCTATGAACTGTAATGATGTATCGACGCTGAGTGAGAGGCATGTGGCATGTGTACAGGTCCCCATCTTCCCATTGAGGAATGGCCCTCCCTCTCACCTAAATGGCCGTGGTGGGACCACCAGGTGTAGGCGCCCACCTGTATGTCATCAACATCCATGAGCCCTGTTAGGACTCTCAAGTACAGGTGTCCATCCATCTCCCATTCAAAAGGATGCTCCTGAGAGCTGGACCTGGCTAATCACAATGACTCATTCCTCTGATATGTTCACCTGCCCCAGAGGTGCGACATCATCGCAGCAGGTCTAATAAGTGTCCTTCAGAGAAGTTTTGTGTATAGTAGCAGAACAGACCACCCCAAATATGCTTCTTTCGCATAAGGATTTTTTCGAGCCCATTATTTTGAGAAACGGCAGACAGGAGAGAAGCTCTGGAAACAGAGTAGAAGCGACTCTTTTGAAAGGGAAGTTTACATTTATAAAGGAAATCTTCATGTGTAAGGGTGCCACCCACTTTGTACCAGGAAGAGGATGATGCTACATCACAACAGAATCTTATCAGTGAAAAAGGCAACAAGTTAAATCTGCATAACAAACCTTACCCTTGTTTACTGTAATTTCCATGGTAACCCCACCATGACTGCCCCATGCCACACACACATACACACACACTCTCGCTCTCTCTTACTTCTCTGTATTTATCTTTAGCTGAAGATGGCATGTAAGCTGGTGGCTTAGTCTCTATCACAGAGTTAATCATTTTCGCTGGATATGTCCCACATCGACATGAGGTAGACATATTAATAAACTGTTTGTGGTTCTCTTGTGGATCTGTCTTTTATTGCAGTGAGGCTTAGCCAAGAACTCAGAAGGGTAGAGGGAAAATTATATTTCCTTTTCTGATTAATCTGGCTTATGCTAGGTATCTATCCCTTGCCACCAAAGGCTCCTTTAATATAAATAGAATAAATCATACCACTATGCACCTTGATAGGTATATCTGAGGTAGTTTTGAGTAGATGTTTTTTAATCCCATTTTCAAACAACAAAGTTGCATTTCTTTTTTACACACAATCTATTTTAAGGTATTTACTAATCCCGGGGAGATACAGAAATGTGGAACCAAGAAAACCTTAGAGGAAAAAGAAAGCTGAGTGGATAATGAAGATGCAAAATAGATTTTCGAGCAGCAGCAAGCTCCCAAGAAAATAAATGAGAACATGAAAGCCGCTTTGTTGTACAAGCAAGCTTACACACCTCAGGCCGGTGCACAGCTGCAAGTAGCTACACACACAAAAATTGCCACTTGTGATTAAAATCTATACGTCTGTGAATAAGATCATCCACCCTTTCCCTCACCAATACACATACAGCGACGTCAGCTCTGGCAGGGCCGGAATTTGTGTCTCTCTCTGCAATGCTGTATGGTCCCTCCCACCTAGAGAGGTATATTCACATAGTAGGTGCTCAATAAGTATATGTTGATGAAATGAAGCAAATCTGATTCTCAACAGATTCTGCATTTCCCCTCAGGCAATTCCTAAACTCTCCTACAAGCCCCAGTAGTTTGAGTTCAAGGGTTCTAGAATTATGCCCCTTTGCCATACAAGTTCTTTTGAGCTAAAGGGAATTGAGAACCAGCAGACTCAGGAAAAGCTCTTTACCTTTCCCAAACTGCCTAAACATAGAGTACATAAATTTCCCCTTTTGTAAAGGAAATGTGTATAAAGGAATGTCCCATTTGCAAAGATGTCCATAAGCCAGGAAGAGAGCTACTTCCAGAGGCAGTTCTTACCACCCGAGAGACACTTATCTACCCAAGGAGATAAATTTCCTCCCTGACCTCCATGAAGTCACCTTGATGAAACCTTACAAGACCAGGACGAGGTGGCAGCACCCAGCATGCAAGGACAGACTGTCACCTACCAAACACATTGTATTTGACTAGTGTTTTCAGGGAGAATGGAGTTCGATTGGGGGAGAAAAGAGTGAAAAGTAAACCCTAGCAAGAAAAGGACAAGGAGAGGAAGAGGAGGAAGGAGAAGAAGAAGAAGAAGGGGGGGAGGGGAGGGAGATGGGGAGGCAGCAGGGACAAGAAATCAGACTTCAGGTGGAGCAAGTTCTGACTTCCTTGGCTCAGAGGAGCCACAAAAGGAAACAAGAGAGGACAGAGCTGTCAACTACCAACTGGCACGTGCCGGCTACCTCGGCAAGGATTAAATCATCACCTGCTGCAGCTGCTGACTTTCAACACCCCCTGAAAGGAGCTCAGGGAGGAGAAGAGAAATGACACACTCGGTGCTCTGGGAAAAACTGGCAGAACGGGTTTTCAGAGAGTTCGATCTTTTCAGGAGCCTATTTTATGAGCCCAATTCTTGCATCTCCTCCTATCTAGAAAAGCACTAAAATCCTTCATGTCTACTCCTCGGGACTAACGGTAACCTGCACGAGAGTAGCAGAAACGTCTGCAAAAAATATGTGCTTGGGCTTCCGTGGTGGTGCAGTGGTTGAGAATCTGCCTTCTAATGCAGGGGACACAAGTTCGAGCCCTGGTCTGGGAGGATCCCACATGCCACGGAGCAACTGGGCCCGTGAGCCACAACTACTGAGCCTGCGCGTCTAGAGTCTATGCTCCGCAACAAGAGAGGCTGCAATAGTGAGAGGCCCGCGCACCGCGATGAAGAGTGGTCCCCGCTTGCCACAACTAGAGAAAGCCCTCGCACAGAAACGAAGACCCAACACAGCAAAAATAAATAAATTAATTAATAAACTCCTACCCCCAACATCTTCAAAAAAAGAAAAAAACATGTGCTTGATTGCGTGTACTCCCCCTTCACCAAAATCACATCTATACTGACCTACCCCTTGGGAGCAGTTTCTCAGAGCTATCTGACATCTGAGATGCTGGCTCCCAGGCTACAGTCCTCAATTTGCCCCAAATAAAACTTAACTCACAACTCTCACATTGTGCTTTTTTTTTTTTTAGTTGGCAGAGTTTTCATGTCAGTTCAAAATGATGTAAAGAAAGAAAAAGATAGTGTCTTGCATATTAGGGGAAAACAAAGCATCATATCCCATGAAGCCTGAAGAGAATACTTAGATGAAATAAAGAATGACTGTTCCTCTCTCTCTTTCCCTGGGATTCTCTCCCACACAAGCCCGCATTCAAATCTGGATTAGAAGGTGAATTTAGTATTTATAATCAGATGCATAAAGTGTATATTTCTTGCATCAAGATTATCCTCTTCAGGACCACGGATATATTGAATTTCCACATAAATGAAATGAATAGAACTCTTTCAGGTCAGTGCATCTTACTAGGAATTACCATGTTCGCATACGTGGGGAAACCAGAGTAGGCATTAACCTCTTTTGCAGTTAACTTGGGGGATAATTACTGCTGTGAAGGAGGAATATTTTTAAAGGAACTAATAGCAAATACTCACATTACGTCCTTATATTACGAAAGTTAAAGTGGAGAAACAGATGGACTGTCTATGGGACAACAGAGCCAGAGGTGTCCTCTTTCCTTGGCAGTGATCTCGGGGGGACACTGCCTCCCTCGTTCTGCCCAAGAGGGCCTGGAGTACATGTAACTTCCCACCCACAAGACAAGGAGCCTTGCAGTGACCAGCACTGACACTCAGCTTCCTCTGGAGGCTGGCACCTCCAGGGTTCTGCAGGGGGGTGTTCTCCACAAACAGAGTCACCACAGATAATACTGCTACTTCACACCCTCCCTGGGGTACCCCGTGCCCCTGGCCCAGAGCACAGATCACAGTGCACCTGCTGTCAGCCCACGCTCAACTCTCCACGGGATGCTGAGAGCCAGGACCCCAGGCAACGCCCTCCTCCTCTGCCTGAGCACCCCAGGCTGCCCACTGCAACTCTAGGCTCTTTGCCTGGGAGCTGGGCCTGCAAACAACTAATCGGAAAATGACTGCAAGGATGCAGTTTGGAGAGACAAAGAAGCTGGCCATTTTAAGGCTCTTTTCTAGGTACGTGTGCATTCTGTGTGGAAAACATAAAAAGATACTGCATGTAGACATACAAGGTCTAATGCTTAGTTTATCTTCAAGGAAGATTCCAGTAACTCTTACCTTTGCTGTCAACTCAGAATTTAAAGATAGAGCCCCAAAACAAAGAAAAATTAATTTATTCAATGGCCCATTTCTTGGAAAGTTACTTACAACATTTACATAAATGGCATAGAAATGAAATGGTTCTAAAGATGATCCATTTAGACCCTGGATTATCTCAAATAGTTGACAAAAATTGGAAAAGACATTGCTGTTCATCATACTACACCTACCTAAATCATATCTACATATATGCACGTGTATGCATATAAAGCACTACATACCGTATATGACATCACATTACATTCAAAAGCACTACACTGTTATATATGCATTGTTATATAATAATATTATATATTATATCTAGTATTATAATAATTTATAACATTATAAATCTATATTATATAAAACATTATATTAATATATCATATACTGTAACATGTCAACATATTATAGCATAATATATTATTATATACTATTTCAATTTATTCGATTTTAATATGTATGTATATTTCTCAGTACCTTCCGCAAGAGGTTCTTAAGTTTGACAATTTTCACATGTAGCTGAATTACCCTCCCTTTTTCTCTGAACATAGAACCAGTATCTTTTTCTCAGCACTTTAGCTAATGGAAGTCACAGAAATGAAGAGGAAAATCTAATAAAAATGTCTTCTTTTGATTTTATTTTTAGAAGTTCTATTGTGTAGAGAACTTTAAATCCTCCTGAAGCTTAAGAAAGGTTTGGCCTCCACTGACCTCATTTCCCCAGTGTCTTCCTTTTGGGTCCTGAACAAGCAGAGTTGATATTTTACACCAAAAAAAAAAAAAAAAAAAAACAGACAATTTATTCACCCTCCTTGTTCTAAGGACATTCAATGAATCTCTAGATACGTTTGAAAAATTCATATATCCTTGAGGCAGACCTTCCCATGACAAAATGAAGCAGATATTTTTTAAGAGAGGAGAGAAGAAACGCAAACCACCAAAATCATACAATTATGTAAATATCTGTTAAAATTCAGGCAGAGTGAATGAACAGTCTGGATTAATGCACAAATGTCTAAGGTCTCTTGAGCAAGTAGGGGAGGAAAAATCTTTCTCCCTCTACCCTTCTAGGTTCACAGTCGACCTCTGAAACTCTTCATTGGTGAGATTTATGGGTGGTCCTTTGTAAATTGAGAAATACCCAGAGAATACCTAGAACTTTAGAAATACCTAGAAATACCTAGAACTTTTCCACGGAAAGCCCAGAGCCAAGATGCGGCTGTCAGATGGTTTTCTCACACTCACAATTCACTCCAGGTAAAGTCTGCAGCCTAAATATGGTCCCTCAACAAGATGAGGAAGCAACTGTGTCTCCATCACCCCCATCCCCGCCCCCAATCAGACCTGGTTTAGCTTTTTCCAAGGAGGAAATCGTAAGAGTAGCGGCCATTTAAGTAGGGGATTCTCCCTGGATCACCCCTGTCGTAGCTTTTTCATCGACACTCAACTTTACCCGAAATCATCCTATTTGCTTGCTTGCTCACATATCATCTCAACCCAACTCCCCTGCAGGAGGAATTTGTTTTTGTTTCCGTTACCTAGTCTGACCCTCTGTCTGACGAGTGACCTCGGCTTTTGATTCCCATTCTTTTCTGATGAGCAGTGCACCTCTAGATTCTGACTCTGGCTGCATTCTCTTTAAAATAACGAAATACTCAGTGGGCACTGACCACAGGTCAAGCACGATTCTAACTGATCTACAACTATTAACTTGTTTCATCCTTCAAACATCCCAGGGTGGAGGTGCCACCATTTCCTCGTTTCACATTTGAGGACTCTAAAAAGCAGGAAGGCAGACCTGCCCCAAATCATGCATCTAGGCAAGGGAAACACGAGGGTTGAAATCTGTGCTCCAGAGAACTGAAAGTACCAAGAAGTTCCCATGCCTTAATCCCTGAGCCTGTGAAAAAGGCAAAACGGTCTTTAAAGATATAATTATGGGGACTTCCCTGGTGGGTCCAGTGGCTAAGACTCCGTGCTCCCAAGGCAGGGGGCCCGGGTTCAAACCCTGGTCAGGTAACTAGAGCCCACAATGCATGCCGCAACTAAGAGTCCACATGCTGCAACTAAGAAACATCCTGCACACGGCAACAAAGACCTGGGGCAGCCAAATAAATAAATAAATATTTTTTTAAAAGGTATAATTATGAGTACTAATGAGTTGACCCTAACTAAAATAGGGAGATTATCAAGGTGGTATCCAGGTAGGTTCACGCAATCACCTAAGTCCTTCAAAGCAGAGATAGAAGAGGACATGAGAGAAATTCAAAGTACCAGAAGGATCTGGTATGGCATTGCTGGCTTTGCAGACGAAGGGGGCATGAACCAAGGCATGTAGGTAGCCTCCAGAAGCTGACAATGACCCCTGAGAGAAAGCCAGCAAGGAACCAGGGACCTCAGTCCTGCTCTCACATGGAAATGAATTCTGTCAATCACCTGCATGAGACGAGCAGCTGAATCTCCCCCCAGAGCCTGCAGGTAAGAGCCCAGCCCAGCGAACACCTTGGCCTCAGGTGTGTGAGACCCTGAGCAGAGAATCCAGCCACGCCCACCAGGACTTCTGGCCTTTACAACTATGAGATCATAAACGGATGTGGTTTGAAGCTGCTAAATGGGTGGTAACCTGTTATGGGGCGGCAGCAACAGAAATGGAATGCAGAATGAAAGCAAAGCAGAAGCAGCATGGTTGCTGTCAAGAGTGATGCTTCTCTGACCCACACCTTGATACTGAGACAAACATTCAACTCACGGGGCTCTTGGTACCCAGCTCTTATCTCTTCATCTTCCCTGAGGAATCCCAGGCCTCACCACCAAGCACCTCCGTTCTCCAACATCCTGTCCTAAGCCCAACCCCTCTGGTAACGTGTTTGCAGGGGGAAAAAGTCACGGACATTTCTGAGTTCAGTGGCTATCTCGCTTCCCTGCATCAAGGGCAAGAGGTGCACCTCACACTCCATCACCCTGACTCCTTCGCCTCTGTCCTTGGTATTACCGAAACTGATAGACTCTGCTATGCATTTTTATGCTGGTCTTCCAGGTGAATCACAACCTAGTAATGTCCTCGCCTGAAGATCTCTCTCTATTCATTCTGCCCTTCTGTGTCTTCTACACATTTGTGAACCCAGTAGAAATATTTTAGATAAATACAGAGGAACAGTAGAGGTATGGATAAATGTGTGTGTCTGATTTCTACAGTGGATTCTCACCTGTCTTAGAAAAAGTGCAAGCTCCTTCCCACTACCTCCATGGACCCTCATAAACGGGTACCCGCTACATCACTGATGATGATCCACATGATTCCGGCCACGTCCCCTTCACCCACTGCATTCTGGAAAGAGGACTGCCTTTCCTGCTCACCCGACAACTACAGCAGCACCCAGTAACTGTTCGTTGGATTGATTTGCTTCCCTAGGAGGGGCTACACTGGAATTCCTCACCCCACCCAGGAGCTCTCCTGGTCTTAAGACATTCTTGTATTTTCAGAACTTGGTCAAGAAGGGAATCGCTACTCTTTGGGCCACCAATTCTATGAGCCCTTGTCACCTGGCATATGATATTTAGGCACTAGGGGAGTGTTAGTAAGGCTACTGACTTATCTCAGTTTACTTACAGAATCTTAAAGACACACACCACTATATATAAAACAGATAAACAACAAGGTCCTACTGTACAACACAGGGAAATGTACTCAATATCTTGTAATAAACCATAATGGGAAAGACTATGAAAAAGAATAAACATACATAACTGAATCACTCTGCTGTACACCAGAAACTAACATAACGTTGCAAATCAACTATACTTCAATAAAAAATAAAATAAAATTAATCGATTTAATTAAAAAAAATCTTAACGAGGGGGTTTCTGAAAAAAAAAGATACATGGAGAAGAGGTCAACCCATGAAATATACAGTATGCACTAGTTTTGCATCGCAACTTTAATAGCAAATATACAGGCATACCTCAAGAAAACTATCAATCCCTTCTAACCAGGGTTTGGTCTTAACATAGGTATTCCTGGGACTTGGTCTCAGCCCTGCACTTGTTCCAGAGACCCTCATCACATGAGTTTCTTGTCTTGGGCTAAGGTGGGGTGGTACCTGGATGATGATGATGCAAATTACTGTCAATTAAACTGGCATCACAGTTTAATATCTCATGAAACCTAAACAAGAATTGTTTCTGCCTCTGAAGTAAGTTCCTGACTTGCATTTTCATAATATTTAGTATTTAGGCACTATTTATCATAGTACCTATCATAGAGGTAACCTAATCAAATTAAATAAAGCCTCGGATGCTCATTTGTAATCTGTAAATCATTAGAACAAGGTAAGTTGTGGGCAAACTAGAAGCTCCTTAACTAGCCTCCACTTACCTAGTTCCCCAGGGGTTAATTTTACTCTTTTTGACTGTTAAATATGTGAGCTCTGAGTGCAGTAACAAAATCTAGTTTCTGAGCTCCTGGTGAAAGAGCCGTGGGGAAAAGGCTAACTCTTATCAATATATTTCCAATCTCAAGGCCCCCTCTGAGGACCCAGACTATTGAATTTTTATTTGTTTTCTTCAAGGTGGACCTATAACGAGATATTCCACATCACCCATGCCTCTAGCTCAGTAAGGAATCAACTGAATATCTCAATTAAGTGTTGGTCACCAAATGCCATAGGGGGCTAGTCTAAAAATAACTGTCTAAGGAATTTCCAGGTTAAAGTCGACCTAAATGCAATGTGTAATCCTGGATTAGATCTGGGGCTGGGAAATATATATGTAATATTGGGGAAATAGACAAAATTTGAATACAAAATGTGGATTAGATAATAGAATATTGTACTTGGTCAAATCTCTTGATTTTGACCATGTATACTAGTTATCTAGAAGGACGTCTTTGTTCTTCTTAAAAAACACACTGAAATATATAGGGATAAAAGAGCATGAAATTACTCTCAAATGATCTGGAGACGAGAGAGAGAGCGAGAGCGAGAGCGAGAGAGAGAGAGAGAGAGAGAGAGAGAAATGTAAATGAAATGTAAACAATTGGTGAATCTATATAAAATGTATACAGTTCTGTGTACTATTTTTGCAACTTTTCTGTGTTTAAAATAATGTTAGAGGGCTTCCCCGGTGGCGCAGTGGTTGAGAGTCCGCCTGCCGATGCAGGGGACGCTGGTTCGCGCCCCGGTCTGGGAAGATCCCACATGCTGAGGAGCGGCTGGGCCCGTGAGCCATGGCCGCCGAGCCTGCACGTCCGGAGCCTGGGCTCCGCAACGGGAGAGGCCACAACAGTGAGAGGCCCGCGTACCGCAAAAAAAAAAAAAAAAAAAGATGAATACATAATATTAAATAGACTATGCAAACCAAAAAATGAGGTTACAAGATTTGTAATAAACTTGAATTCATTTCCATTGCATTTGTTTTAATCTCCAGTTGCCAGTTTTATGAGATTCAGTACCCAATGTATTTTCAATGAATTCAACATAGAAAATGCATTTGTAGTATGTTTACCGTTGTTTAAGACCCTGGCACAATCTGCTTCATGGCTTCACCTTCCAAAAGAAAAGAACAAAACCCCAAATTTCTTCTTTGATTTGCTTGCTTCATTGTTTCCTTCTTTTAGACAGACATTGACCCTTAAAGATTTCCTTTCACTTCAAAAACTATGTATTTGATGTGGACATGTGCTTACATAAAAAAGGGAATGGAAGGATGGGCTACAGCACTGATTTTGTGAAATCCAAAAATCTGAATTACGGTTTCTCAGTTTTCACAAACTCTTCCAGTTTCCGCACTCATATCATCCAATGAAAAGAGATTTGGAGACCACATTTTGTTTTACAACCACTGATAGCACTTGAACTAAAAACATTCTCTTGTCATGTCTCGTTCGTCCTCCTGAGCCATCTTATCCATCACTTACCCCTACACCATGTGGCTGTGGATTCGAGAATTATTTAAATTCAAATCCACTGTCTTTTGTGCTTTTGCTAGTTTACCTTGTGAAACTTTAGTGATGATGCTGCATTTACCTGAGCGTTACATTTGCTGTGTCCTGACTTTCCAATGAATAACTGAAATGTTGCTAGAAGATTTTCCTCGGTCAGGGCGCCTTTCAATCTTCCGTGCCCTCAGGATCCAGATTTAATGTGAAGGTGCCTCTGTAGGAAGAGAGTAATCAAATTGTCTCCCAGGTTGGATGGAAAAGGTTCTTACACGGCTACCTCGATTCAAGAATTGCAACGGAATAAATAAACAATAAATGGTTTTGCAGTGCCAAGAGGATAAAACAGCCAGCAGAAATGGGAAATAATTCTTATCACACCAAACTCGAAGCAGAAGAACTCCTGCAGTTTAAAGAATGTGGCTCTGGAGACGTAGCGAGTCCCAAATATGTCTCTACGAAAATTTACTTCGGTCTACTTTATGGTATCTTATTAGATACCATAGATTCACAGGTTCGAAGCTTCCTTGGGGGAAAAAATATGATATCATAAATTAAAAGGATTCCTAGATTTTTGTAAATTGAGTCTTATCTTGCCTTATTTTGTGTTTGTATTATATAGGGGACCATCTACATCAAAGCAATAAATCAGATGACCAAAAATCCGAATTTCCAGACACACAGTGATTAATGAGAGCTTACTAGGCTGAAGTGACTCCAATGTAAGAACACAACACAAACAGATGATCACCTTTTGTCTTAAAACTTCCTCCCTCACACGGGGCCAATCAGAGTCCTCCTTCTGGGGACAGGACTTTGGATCTAAAAGTATCCCATCCAATATGAAATGGTTTCCTGAAACCGGAGGCAGTTAGGTGGCAGCTAAGTGGGGAAAGACAAACCACAACAAAATAAGAATGTAGCAAGTGGCCATGTGTTAAAATATGAAGTTTTCAGGAAAAGGTAAAAATTGTGACTCTCATGCAGCTATAAAATGAATAGGCATTAAAGATTTCATTTCACTCCTATAGGAAAGAGGCAGGAAGATGTTACCATCTGTGGCAAGGAAAAACCAACAATGCATATGGAGTAAAGGAGCCGAATTTCAAACGAAGCAAGTATTTTTCTTTCACTGGGAGGAGAGTCTAACTCCACAGTCAGCTAGCTACAATTTCAAAAGAGATACAAAATATCTAAAAGGCGATGAAACAAGCACTAGAAATCAGACAGCCCAGAAGGGTGTGCTGCCGGAAACGCAGAGATTTCTATGGAAGTACATCTGGTACCCTTCCACCCTCAAACCACCCCCCACCTCCACCTCTGTAGTGGAGCAAAATTTGCCCTCTCTCATCCCCCTCCGATGTGTTTCTTTGGAATGAGGATTAATTTAGGCGGATTAATTTTAAGTAACAGAAAACTCAGGAAGTCTTTCTTTTTACCTCCCCTCAGCTGCCTAAAGAATTTAGATAGAGGGCTTGTTCCTGGCATGGAGCATCACCAGACATGTCTGCGAAGAATATGGACCATGTGGGGTGGGGAAACAGCAGGGCCTGGAGATCAGAGTCCACTCTGTGTCCTACTGTCTGCATGGGTCCTGCAAACACTAGTTTATAAAATTTCCTTTTCCATCCCGTGTGAATTGCGCTCCTTCTCTTTGAATCCCAAATCACTCCCCTAGCATCCTCTTTTGTCTTTAGCTGAAGATGGTGTTTAAGGTGCGGGGTTCAGTCATTTTGGAAACTGACTCAGTTTTCCTGAGTCTCTCTCATGTATACATTATATTAAAATTTTATGTGATTTTTCTCCTGTTCACCTGTCTCCTGTCCATTTAATTCTTACACCTGCCAGAAGAACCTGGAACAGTAGAGGGAAATGTCTTCCTCCCCGACTCCCCTAATGCCACAAGTTTTAATCTGATCTCTCATTCAGGGTCCACACCGAATGCTATTTATACCATAAAGCCTTATTTCATTCCCTCGACCAGGAGGCTCTTTTCACCTCTTCCACACTCCCAGACACACATCTGTAATTCTCTGCAGTACTAATCACGCTCTAATTTGAATTACAGTGACTCATGTGTCGGCATTTGCATTCCTTTGGTCTATACCAGAGTCTCAAGCAAAATAGACACAGTTTAATGAAGTTTTGTGAGATGAATGAATGAACATTGCTCATTCCTGTTGGAAGTCCTCTCTCCCTTTAATGGATATCCCAATTCTGTAAGGCATGTACGCGTTATTTTTACAGCCTTCACATCTGCGGCAGTCGACGCTTGTTTGCATATCTGCTCTGGGCAAGAACTATTCCCAGAACCAGGGGCACACACATTGTGCACACCACACACACAAACACACACACATTCTCTTGAGAAGCTCTCCCCCAGTAACCCAACATACTAAGATGAGTCCATTAAACACGCTGGCACTGGGAGGTCTCACCCTCTGGGCAATCCTGATTATACCCAGAGAGGAATGATGCCAGGGGACACATACTAACATATTCTCCTCCATCAGGAAGTTGGAACTTCCTGATGTTGGAGATTTAGAGGCACTGTTCCTTTGAACCCAGGTCCAGCAAAGTCAGCATACTAGAGGGATGCAACAGCCTCATCCCATGAGCATGCAGAATTGGTAAAAGCAGGGTAGGGAGAGATGATTTTCAGAAAAATGTAAAAGCGTGGCTCTCACCACAGATAAAAAATAAACACATGTTGAGGATTTTATTTCACTCTATCAACGAGACACCCAGACAGATGTTATAACTGGTTCAAAGTGGGGAGTGAGGGGGCAGAAATGAATTGTTTGGAGCAAGGAAACTGAACTGTAAATGGAGGCAGCTCCTTTTGGCGGGGAGGTGGTCACTTAAAACTGCTGAGCAGGACAGTCTGTAAATCTATCAGTTACCTCCAACTTACAAAGGGGTGCACAATAGCTCGGAGACAATGAACAGGATGACAGCCAGCATCCTGGAGGAGTGCAGGAGATCTGATGCATAGTTTTTCATTGAAGTGCTTTTTTTTTTTTCTCTCCAAGATCACGTGGGAAGAGGGAGGGAGAGCTAAGGCCTGTTTTCTAATATCTTTGCTGTGCATCGTTTCATTCCTCAAGAGGCCCAGCTCTACATCCCCCTACCAGTTTCCGAAGGATGCTGTGCATCCCTGTAATAAATTCTGTTCATTTTGTTGAGCACGTGTAACAGGATTTCTATTGTTTGCAAACAAAAGCGCCTTTGATAACATTCAGGTCATCAGGGGAAAAAAAGGAGGTAAACCTTGCTGATGAGACTCTGAACCTTTGATTTCCTTCCTTTTCCAAAATTGTTTTGGTTAAAGACCTAGGGTGCCCTGGATAGACAGTCACATAGGTCCACATAGTTCCCGAGTACCTCGATGCTGGTGTGTGGTCCAGAAAAACATACAGTAAAATACATAATGGAAAGGAGGTAATGGTCTTAGATGTCCGTATTTGGAACAACTGGTCAGGGTCTTAACATCATCATCATTACAAAGGAATCTTTTCTTGAACAGCAGAAGGTCTAGAAACACATGACCAGCATTTCTACTCAGCAACCGTAGACTGACGCTGAGTGCACACCCGTCCCACACCACCTCTCTCTCTACCTGGCCCCCAAAGACATCAGTGTCCAACCCTGCCTTGACCCCCAGCCCCAGGGTCTGGCCTGCAGGAAGACCCTTGCTCCCTCCCTGCTTACCTCCTACAGCCTGGGCTGCCCTAGGATATCTGCTATTCCCCTTCAGGCTACAGTTGACATTCTTTTGTCTTTATTTCACCTGGAGCGACTCTGAGTCTACAGAGGAACTTTGTCACAGTTCCTCAGATATTACCTTGCTTTACCGATGTATGGGCCCCAACAAACTCCCCTGAGGTTATAGTTCAGAAACTGTCATTCAGACTCAATCTTCCTATCAAAACTCATCGGTGTTATATATCGGTGTTATATATATAAAAAACAAAAAAAACCAAAAAAACAAAAAAAACACACAAACATTTTGACCACACCATGGAAAAAGACTTCTACAAAAGTCCCAGGTAAAATGTCATTTCTCACCCGAGTGCCTGCAGAACGCTACCCTTTTAACATTTTTTCAAATTTTAAGCATCTGTTCATTTCATTTTGCTTTATAGTGCTCTTAATTTCTTATTTCTTACTAATAATTCATAGGCTTTCAGAGAATGATTTAGCTACCTTTATTCTTTTCTCATACACAGGCTAGATGAAAATGAATGACTAAAATAGATGAAATGGTCTCTTGTTAAGAAAATTATAAATGCTTAAGTCACCCTAATTTTTTTTTTTTTTTCGGTACGCGGGCCTCTCACTGTTGTGGCCTCTCCCGTTGCGGAGCACAGGCTCCGGACGCGCAGGCTCAGCGGCCATGCCTCACGGGCCCAGCTGCTCCGCGGCATGTGGGATCTTCCCGGACCGGGGCACGAACCCGTGTCCCCTGAATCGGCAGGCGGACTCCCAACCCCTGCGCCACCAGGGAAGCCCCACCCTAATTTTTTATATATTTCCATAATAATAAGGAGCTCAACAGAGAATGTTGAACACAAAGGTCTCCACTTTTGAGCTACATTAAAAAATTTGTTCAGTTTCCTAGACTCAGAGCTGGAAGCTTCTTGACTAATAAAGAATAGTATGGCCCTGGAAACTTTTACTTTTCCCTAGTTATGAGCCCTTTTTTTCAAATAAAATTTAACAAACTCTTAGTTTCAGTATGATCAAGACAAACTACAAGCTCACCAGGAATCATTAGAATACTAAGGAAAAGAAAAAAGTCCATCTATGACAAAGAGAAGAAGTCTTTAAAATTTTTTCTTGCAAGGAAAGAGTTGACTTTTTAAAAAGTGTTTCCTCATGAATATGGATCAAAAAATGTCTTTTGTGTCCACAACTAGATTGACAAAGATGAAAAAAACTGACGTTACCTTATATCAATATATAATGTCAATAGATGTATAGTAGAATGTTGGAAATATGTATAAACAATCTTAAGTGTGCATGCCCATCTATTCAACAAATCCACCTTAGAAATGTATCTCAGGAAGACAATCAGACAAAGGTTCAAACAGATGTGTAAACTTCCTCATCACATTTTTGTTTAAAACAGAAAAGAAAGTTTGGAAACACTCTAAATATTCATCAATAGGTTTGGCTAAATAAATTATAGTACATTTTATTCAATGAAATACTAGTGATCTACTTAAAATGGTAAGAGACAGGATGGATAGACGGATGGAAAGACACAAAGAAAAAGGAAGGGAGGGAGGTTGGGAGGAAGGAGGAATTGTCAGTGATCTAATCATCCTTGATCTCTTCTTGTAGGAGAGGAAAAGCAAATTCACGTTTTCCATTTATTAGAGCTGCCTGTGATCATGGCAAAAACCACAAGTTGCAGTGTGAATACCAGGATCAGCTGATTTCTACACTAATAATTGTCATCAGCATTCAGAGCTACAAAGTATCTATCATTCCTGAGAAATTCAGGGGAAGCAAGATTCCTATCGGTCCTTGGAATCATCTGCATCTGATTCATCATCTGATGATGACAGGGTCTCCATTTTAATTAACAGGTAGATCTGAGGTTGATGCATGAGAAGGTGCACCAAGGTGCATCATCCCCTTTTCTCTCCATGCCTGGCTTGGATCCAGCTCAGTGCATTTGTATTCAATCTAACCCAAGCAACAAGCCTAAGGAGAACACCGTCAGGGAAATCACTGTCATCTCTTGTAACAGGTATTTGTGAATGTAGCTCTGTATTTAATGTATTTTATCAGGACTGGGAGTCATGGGATGCTACACAAGCCGTAGAAGTTACAAACGTGGGTCATCTGCCTGCACGACGTGTTGGAAATATCTTACTCAAAATTCTCTTTAGAGGGATTTTTTTCCCTCTCTTTTCTTTCAGTGAACAGACGGATAGAAACATGAATTTTCTCCTATAATGTCAAACTGTGTTTGTTCAACATTTGTGAAACTTGCTGCCTGGGAAACTTGATCAGACAATTTTGGAGTCAAACCAGATATATGACAACAGAACAAAACTGGGCATCTCATATTCTGCAATTCACACCTACAGCCAACTTATTATGAATTAAATAATAACTGCCCAGGATCAAATTAAAAAATATATTTTTAAAGGTGGAGGTTGTCTCATCCTTAAAATCCTTTCCTCTCTTCCAGGATTCCTAATTTAGAGGAAGTAGAAGCAACAAAGATACCCAAATCAGAAATTATTAGTTCTATTATCCCAATAAAAAGTCTCTAAAATGACCTCAATTTAATCATCTTGTCAGACTCATCAACAGAGTCCATTCCTTCGGTAAAATATTCTGGCTAATCTGCTAACATGCTAAACTCTTGTGGTAGCAAACAGGCTAGCCTCTAAGCTATGTAAATATATATATGATATATATATTGTATATATGATTATATATACACACATACACATATATTTATTATTTACATATTCATTTTATACTTATATATTGTTTTATATGTTATATGTAAATATATAATTAGTTTATAATTAATTATAATATATATAGTTAGTTTGGTGAACCCAAGCTCCCTTTTCCAGATTATAGACACCATTCCAGGATGGATTATTCTCCCCAATCTATCCAAGAACGATATTCCGAGTACCTCCTTGGCCTAGTGCCTTAAGGGTAAAGAAAAGTGACAGAAAGTCATTCTTTTTTTCCCTTGTCCACACTGACCTAACCTACTGATAAATCCCATTCCCCTTAGCACATTGGAAACAGAAATTTAATCACTTCCCTACAGATGCAACACAAATTATGGATTTTCTGGAAATGTGTTTATATTAAGTACTACTTCTCTTCCTTTTTAGCACGAAATCAATATATCCTATCTCTATAAAGTTAAATATACTGTTTGAAGTATGCTTACATGTTTTTATATGATTCCGCATTTTAACTGACTATTGATTAACTGCTTGATTATAAGTCTTGATCTCTTTAAGAAACGAGCAAGCTCACCAGAATCCTTCGAAAAATGCTGTAAGAAATATTTTAGCTTTGTTTACATACTCTTGTCGGTCCAGTAACTATAACAAAAATCCTCGCTTTCTAGTAAAGGTTAAATTAGACCAGTGGGGCTCTGACTAGTCTCTCCTGACTTGAAGATGGCCAGGCCCTCCTACCAAACCACGGTGCATGAGACTATCCCGCCTGTGTGCTCACAGGGAGAGGACGCGAACAAGATGGCACTGGTTCCCAAACCCTAAAACCCAGCCACCCTTCCCCAGAGGCAAGCAGCTCTCCCATGGGAGGCTGTTTTTAAATAGGGCAGGTGGAGAACTTCCCTAGTAGTCCAGTGGTTAAGACTCTGCGCTCCCACTGCAGGGGACACGGGTTCAATCCCTGGTCGGGGAAGTTCCACATGCCACACGGTGTGGCCAAAAAATAAACAAATAAATAAATAAAGATAAAAAGGGGGGAAAAAATAGGGCAGGTGGAGGGCAAGCAGTGTGGAAGAACAGCACAGAAATGTCTACCCCTCAATGGAGACAGTCAGACCTTACCATTACTATGGCCCTACTCGATGGTCCAACCCAGAGTGCATTAGGAAAGTAGAAAACACAGTTAAGGCAGCCACATGGATGGACCTGGAGATGATCATACTAAGTGAAGTCCGTCAGAAAGAGACAAGTATCATATGATATCACTTACACGTGCGACCTTAAAAACAATGATACGAATGAACTTATATACCAAACAGAGATAGGGACTTCCCTGGTGGTCCAGTGGTTAAGAATCCGCCTTCCAACGCAGGGGATGCAGGTTCGATCCCTGGTCGGGGAGCTAAGATCTCACATGCCTCAGGGCAACTAAGCCCGTGCACTGCAACAAAGACTCAGTGCAGCCAAACAAACAAACAAACAAAATACAGAAACAGACCCACAGACATAGAAAACAAACTTATGGTTACCAAAGGGGAAGGGGCGGGAGGGATAAATTAAGGGTTTGCGATGAACATAAACACACTACTATATATAAAAGAGATAACCAACAAGGACCTACTGTACAGCACAGGGAACTCTACTTAATATTCTGTAATAACCTGTAAGGGAAAAGAATCTGAAAAAGAATAGATATATATGTATAACTGAATCACTTTGCTGTACACCTGAAACTAACACAGCATTGTAAATCAACTATACTTCAATTAAAAAAACATTATTAAGTAAATAAGATTATTTGTATGTAATGAACTATAAATGCCACCAAATATTGGGAAAATACGTATAATGCTTAGCTTTGAACCAAGAAGTTTTAAACTACTTTCCCCTAAATAATATTTCATTTTTTTTAATTCAAAGAATTTGCATTCATGAAAGAAAGTTCAATACATTGGATATCAGATGTCTCAAGAAATGTTTCAGTCAGCCTCCATGTATCCTTGAACTTGGAAGTATGGATAAGTACACTGAGAAGTGTCTTTGGTTGTCATATTATTTCTAATGAGTCAATCTGATGACAATGGTATTCACCAAACTGTTCAGTGGATTAATCTGATGAACACAAGCTCTCTTTTCCAGATTATAGGCACCATTCCGGATGGATTATTCTCCCCAACCTATCCAGAACAATATTCCTGGCATCTCCTTGGTCTAGTGCCTTGAGGGTACAGAAAAGAGACAGAAACTCAGCCTTTTTCTCCCCCGTCTACATTGACCTAAACATAGACCTATCAATAAATCCCATTCCCCTTAGCACACTGGGTAGAGAAATTTAATCACTTTACTATCAGTGCAACACAACAGATTAAGGATTTTCTGAAACTGTTGTGTTTATATTAAATACAGCTTCTCCTTTTTGTATTTAGCATGAAATCAATAATTAGCAAATTGCCCGGCTGTGTGTGGCAAGGTGTGATGACACACCTCAGGAATTCCAGACGGAAGCCTGAAATCTTGAGATTTAGTTACGCTCTTTACCTGCAGATGGCATGGACTGTCTGACCTTGAAAAGTCATTTCAGCTTGTCTATTTCTTCATCTTTGCACTGGGGGTAATGAATACGTGAGCACACCCCACTCACAGGTGGAAATAACTCATCCAAGCAATGTGAACATCTGCATGTTGTGTGACTGCCAAGAGGTCAGGAAACCTATCATTTTGTTTGTGAGATCCTTTGGAAGAAAGTGCATTTGCATTCTGAGTAGGGGGCACACTGGTCCAAGGTTACGGCTGCTGCCAGCAATTCAGTTGCTTCTGCAAGATTGCCTTGCTCCCCGCTGGAAATTACAATACAGAGGACAGACTTCTAGGTGTTTGTGTGTGTACAGCTTTATTTCGCCTGGGAATAGGCTCATCTGTTCATTAACAGGAATGTAAAGAAGAAATCGGCAAGGAAAGAAGAAATGGTTTTTTTCACCTGAATTGAAAACAAAATTATATTTTATATAATTATAAAACAAAATTATATGATATATATTAAATATTTAATAGATATATATAAATAAATATAATCTATGTTGACCAAAAATTATGTTCTCATATATTTTTTAAATATTTTATAAATATATTTCTAAAAATATAATTTATGTTGACCAAAATGAACTTAAAATGGGATGTAAAGACAAAGTGTCACCCATGTATCTTGAAGACACACCCTCCCACGCATAGCTTTGGAAACCTTTGATAAAATGGCCCCATCTTGCACTACCGGCCCCACCTAACAGGTCTCTCGGGCCACTCCTGCTCAACCACACTGGCCCCACTACATGTCGGGCAGGTAACGAAATACGCAGTGGACCTTTATAACTCTGTGATTGGCCTTCTCTATTCTCTTTGAATAGAATATTCCTATCAACCTCCACTGTCCAATAAAGCCCAACTGGGTCACAATTCCCTCCCTCGATATAATCAGAAATCATCGCATCACTGTCCACTAAAGCACAAGTGGCCAGTCTGACAAAATGGCCATCATTATGGTGCCTGTCACTGTACACGTCTGTCCTTCAGTATGTATTGCGACCTTCAGAGGGTACAGAATGTGCTTCATTTTTAGGCTCCCAAGTTGGAGCACAGTAGGGTAAGTCCCCTACATAGGAACCTTCAAGTTGCGAGCTTTCAAAGATGCGTACGTGCATCTGGTTCCATCAAGGAACCAGAACCTGTGCCAGCAACGTCAGGAGTGAGTGAAATTGCAGGTCGCCCTCCGTCTCCTACTGCTGACGATCTTTCAGTTCTACCATCTCCCACCTCCTCTCCCTCCGGCAGTCAGTAACTCTTCTCACCTGTTCATTCGATGCCAGCCCCTGTACTGGACTACTGTACTTTTCAAGATTATAAATGTTTTCTTTATTTTTTGTGTTTGTTTTTTACGTATTATTTGTGTGAAAAGTATTATAAACCTATTTCAGTATAGTACTACGTAGCCGATTGTGTTAACTGGATACAGGCTAACTTTGCTGGACTTACAAACAAATCGGATTTACGAACGCACTCTCGGAACAGTACTCGTTCGTATATAGGGGACTTACTGTACTCAGAACACAGTTGGTGCTCAATTAATGCACATGGATGAAGAAAGATGGGTGGGACAGGATGGATGTGGTATGCATCTTCTTTCACTAACAATCCATGTATCAATACAATTATTATAATGACATTTATTTTATCTGAGCCTATCCTGCCAGATAAGAAGTTACGCCCACTTAGTAATTCAGACACTTCCTGAAGCTCTACAACTTTTCCAGCTTTTGTTTCTCTCCAGTTTCTTCTTCTGTTTGTCCATACTTAATCAAAATCTAAACTGAATTACCCTGGTTTCATGTCCCTAAGAGTCAAGATGAGATTCCACTCAAACAGCAATGACCTACACGACGAGGGCATACTGTAGAGCACAGAGAACCATATTCAATATCCTAGGATAAACCATAATGGAAAAGAAAAAGGTATGTATAACTGAATCACTTTTCTGCACAGCAGAAATTAACACAACATTGTAAATCAACTATACTTCAGCTAAAAAAAAAAATTTTTTTTTAATAGCCATGACCTAGGTTTGACTGGTCTGCTCTCTCCATGTGAGTTATTCAGCCTGTTTTGCTAGGAGTTCCAGATGTTCATCTCACGGGGACTCAAAAACAAATCACTCCCACCAGGGGAGACAGGGGAGGCGGGTGGAATTGGGAGATTGGGATTGGCATATACACACTGCTAAATAGATAACTAGTAAGAACCTACTGAATAGCACAGGGAACTCTATCAATACTCTGTAGTGACCTATATGGGAATAGAATCTAAAAAAGAATGGATATATGTATAACTGATGCACTTTGCTGTGCAGCAGAAACTAACACAACATTGTAAGTCAACTATACTCCCATAAAGACAAAAATCAAACAACAACAACACATCACTCCCGCCAGCCCAATGCTGCATGTCTGCCCTAAGTATGCTGGACACAGCAAGTGATACTTCTGCATCATGGCCACCCCTGATGTCTCCTACTGACTGCCAGGAGCCACCGAATGGGTCCAGAGCACACCTGGAACCTACCCCGTGCAGTGGACTGCAGTCCGAAGGAGCAGGAAGATGGAAGAAGGCACTTGCTATCTTTGTATAAAACATGGTCATAGGGCTTCCCTGGTGGCGCAGTGGTTGAGAGTCTGCCTGCCGATGCAGGGGACAGGGGTTCGTGCCCCGGTCCGGGAGGATCCCACATGCCGCGGAGCAGCTAGGCCCGTGAGCCATGGCCGCTGAGCCTGAGCGTCCGGAGCCTGTGCTCCGCAACGGGAGAGGCCACAGCAGTGAGAGGACCGCGTACCGCTAAAAAGGAAAAAAAAAACAAAACATAGTCATAGGATCTCAACCCTGCTTTGCTTGTGCCCCAGTGCATTTCCTATTTTAGTGAAGGGCTCCTTTTACATTTCACAGTCAGTGAGCACGAGGCAAAATGCCCAGTAAACTTAAACATCCCTTTATTTAAACTTCACAACCATTATCATCTTCCCTTGGGCCAGACAATGTCATCCAGATACTGCCTCCTTCTAAGTTGGACACTCCTGTCCTGGAACTGGGCTGGAGACAATTCCTGGATCTGAATCACCCTGTCCTACAATCAACATTAATAGGGTGAGTGCTTTTTCCAGGCACCTTCTCTACTTAGGGTGTGTTGGTTAGCCTAGAGCCTTTTAGCCCAACCCAAGAGATTACTGTTGGACCCATCTGCCCTGGTTGACCAGATGTCCCCAGAAATGCTTGTTTCCAGGCAGTGATCAGATGGTATTTCACAGGGATATCTTCAAGTCTCATGCATACTTGCTTCACCAAATCACGGATTCATCACACAGACACTGATACTCCTCAACCTCCCAGGTTCACAGTCCCATTGGTTTAATTCCTCAGGCAGCACTTTTTAGAGCCCTAGAGTTCAGTGAAATGCCTCAAGGCCATGTCGTAAGTAAGCTATGAGGGTAAGACAAAGCTATAGCTTCTTCAAATCCCTCCCTTCCCAATCCAGGATTTTGCAACCATGGCGCTTTCCAGCCCCTTGATATTGAGGGCTGCATAATTCTTTAGTGTGGTGTGTTGTCCTGGGCACTGTAGGATGTTTGGCAGCACCCCTGCCCTCTACCCACTGAATGACAATACAACCACCTCCCTCCAAACTGTAAAACTAAACATGTCTTCAGACGTTGCCAAATAGCGCCCCTAGAAAAATTGTGAATCAGCACCTCTCCTGAACATTCACAAAGAACAATCATCTGATAAAGCCTCCGAAAAGTCCTGTGATATGAAAATAAGTCAGATCGACTGCATTTTCCAATGTATCAAAGCTAACCTTGAACGGAAGAAAATTAGAGAACCGCTCTTCTAGAAAATCTTCTTCTTAACCCTATTTTAAGTACATGAGGCAAGCACCTGGCCCAATTTAGGCACTTGTGAAAATATACTCCATAATCAAATGTCTATTTAAACACCTTCAATTATTTACTTATGAATATGAATGGCCACCTAATAGACACATTTGCAATGGAGATTATCACTCTAAAATTACTTCAATTACCCTATGACTTAGTATTTGCCAGTATATTTATCTGGAAATATTTTTTTCCTGGTAATTTATAGTGCCCCAACAGGAGCGCATTGTTGTGCTCTTGTTGTGTTGGCGATGTATTATTTAACTATTTATCAAATTCATTTAGGACTTGATAATTTTTATAGGTGAACTATTGAAAAGATCATGAGCTTTAAAGCTAGTTTTGTATCCAACTCATAGTATGTCCCTCGCAAACACAGCTGTGTTGGAAAAATTAGACAAGCCTTCTGAAGTAAGAATGGTACTGTTTAACCCAGATAATTATTGTAATATTCTGGTCACCAATTCCAATGGGTGTGGGGTTTTCCCACTCTACCAAGCAATTCTCGGACACAAGCTGGGTGTCCTACCCTGCAACTCCATTCTGATAGCATCTAGCTAGAGACTGGGTCAGATCCACAGGTTAAGGGCTCAGTCTTCCTAGACTGTCCCCTTGCCAGCCCCCCGAAACTTTAGAAGCCAAATTACAAGTCCAGGGTGTCATTCTGACCTAGCAGCTACATATCAGAGGTTCCAACAACCCATTCCCTGGGTTTGATTACTTTGCTAGAGCCCCTCACAGAACTCAGAGGTACCTTTACTTACTAGAATCACCAGCTCGTTACGAAAGATAAAACTCAGGAACAGCCAGCTGGGAGAGATGCAGAGGGCAAGGTGTAGGGAGAGGGCTTGGAGCTCCCATGCCCTTTCCAGGCTGCCTTTCTTCCCAAATCTCCGCGTGTTCGCCAACCCGGAAATTCACCGAACCCCTTCCTTTTTTGGGTTTTTCTGGAGGCTTCATTACGTACACATGATTGATGAAATCATTGACCACTGGGGACTAATTCATTCTCTGCTCCCTCGCCCCGCCCCGGAGGTCAGGGGGTGGGACTGAAAGTTTGGATCCTCTGTTATTCGTGCTTGGTTACCCTGGCAACCAGCCCCATCCTTAGGTGCATTTCAAAAGTCACCCCAGGAGCATGAAAACACCTTGATAGCTCTCATCACTTAGGAAATTCCAAGGGTTTTAGGAGCTCTGTGCCAGAAATCGCAGCAAAGACCAGATCTATATTTCATATTATAAATCACAATATCAAAACATGCTTGTGGGGATAATACATAAATTGTTCTTTAACAATGAAGATGCTGATTAAGTTTTGATTTATGGCCAAGCCTCCCTCCCACCACCTACTGACTGGGGAGACTGAATTCTCCTCTGAGATTTTTTACAAGTTTGTAGGTTTTAAAAACATATATATATATATTTATTATAGAAGGTATTCTTGCAAGTTTATCGTTAAAATGCATAAAATGTACACATGTACCAAGAATAAAATAAAATTCATCTGTCACTTTACTACCCAGACGTAAACCGCTATTTAGAGTTGGATGTGTTTCTTTTCGGTCTTTTTTCACTATGGAATTTGGAGACTTCTAAAGAAAAGATTAGACAGTAGAACCTGTTGTCTTTCTCGAAATCAATTCTGACCTTTTATACTTTCCCAGGATATTGCAAAAAGCAGTTGAGGAAGGAAGTGGGTGCTGCCAGTCTTGGAACTCCCCCATACTGTAAGGCAGGGGTCAGCAAACTTTATCTATAAAGGGCCAGATAATCAATAATTTAGTCTTACTTGGTCATATAAGGTGCTGGTCACAACTACACACCTCTGCTCTGGTGCACAGAAGCAAGCCCAGACGATACATCAAGAACACAGGCACTGCTGTGTTCCAATAAAACTTTATTTACAAAAGCAGGCAGTGGATAGGATTTGGCCCATGAGCTGTCATTTTCCACTTCCTGCCCTGCGGTGCCAAATGCTGATAAGAAATGAACAAGCAATAAAACTGCAGAAATGAAATAGCACTTCTATCTAATTGCTAGAACAGTTTCTGTTCTGCAATAATAATAATAATGAATAATAACAGAGCATCAAGCTAAAATGCCATCCAAGGGTGTGACAATAATCAACGGTTAAAACTTTTTATCAGGAAAATATTGTGCTTCTGAATTCTTTTCAAACAGAGACGCTGTCATTGCTTTTGGACCATGCTTCATAGAACATTGTTTTCTTCTGGGACAACCTGTTCACTGGAGTATTGATTACATTATAATCCCTCCGAGTCAGCTTTTTCTGGCTGCTTTCCAAGTTATAATCATTTCTGCCACAACATAAATCTCTGCAATAATTCCCGCCAAATGAATTCCCCTCTGTGTTTTCTGATCAACCCATTTCCCTCCTACAAACTCCAGATTCAATCAGCCACACAGAGCTGATGGAACCTATTTTTAAAAGGACATTCTGTGATGTGGCAATTTTTTTCAAGGATGATTGCTGAGAAAACCATCAACAAGGAATTAGTTTCCTTGCCATAGATATTTGAGGTGAAAATGGATTTCGGGTGCCTTCCTTTGCTTCTTTCTTTTCTTTTGTTCTTTCTTTCTTCCTTCCTTCCTTCCTTTTCTTTCTCTCTCTCCTTCCCTCCCTCCCTTCCTTCATGTTTGAAGTCTTCGAATAGCCACCGACTGCATCTTTGCAGAGCCTATAGGTAACTGCATTTTCAGTTTGACAAACACCGAGTGACATTCTAGCCAATGCTCTCCCTGCTCTGCCATGTTCCCAGGAGATCCCTTTGGCCAGTGCTGTGTGCCCACCTCTCAGACCTTTTGGCTGTTTTCCTCTTTCATCAGGGGACCTCTTGTCTTTGGGCTACTGGAACCCAGAGATGTGCTAGGAGACCGAATGTCCTTCCCACTTGGCATCTCCACCCCATCATCCCCGCACAAGCCCCAAATTGTAGCTGATGATTGAAGGGGGTAAATATAAATGCCCAGCTCCCTAGCCTGCAGGCAAACAAAAAAGTCCTCTAAGATACCGTTTATGTCCCAGCACTCTGCAGAGATGGGGCTGAGGCTGGGACTTTACACAAAGTACCCTCCTTTGTCTCTGTCTTCCTTCCTGTCCTGCCTCATTCCCTCGCTGGCTTCCCCTACCTGGGATCCTATGATTCCCCATCTAGGATTTCCCTGTGGGGAAGGTGAGGTAAGTCCCTGTGCTGTCGTAGGCACTGGGCCAGGTCTCAGGAGCTTTTCTTCACCTCCAAATACCATGGGCCCATGCTGACCTAGCTGGACCCCGTAACCTTACACAAACATCTCGATGCAATGCACCACACATCTGCAAGGAAGAGAACCAAAGGCTAGGTATGGAACAATGACAACTGTAATCATTTGCACTTTCTCGGATTTTCCAGACTGGCTACAGGCCATCTCATGCGTAGGGTAATGTGGGTTTCTTACAAGGCATTATAAGAATTATGTGGCACTGATCATCTTTTTTTTTTTTTTTAAACATCTTTACTGGAGTATAATTGCTTTACAATGGTGTGTTAGTCGCTGCTGTATAACTAAGTGAATCAGCTATACATATACATATATCCCCATATGCCCTCCCTCTTGCGTCTCCCTCCCACCCTCCCTATCCCACCCCTCTCGGTGGACACAAAGCACCGAGCTGATCTCCCTGTGCTATGTGGCTGCTTCCCACTAGCTATCTGTTTTACATTTGGTAGTGTATATATGTCCATGCCACTCTCTCCCTTCGTCCCAGCTTACCCTTGCCCCACCCCGAGTCCTCAAGTCCACTATCTACATCTGTGTCTTTATTCCTGTCCTGCCCCTAGGTTCTTCAGAACCATTTTTTTTTAGATTCCATATATATGTGTTAGCATACGGTACTTGTTTTTCTCTTTCTGACTTACTTCACTCTGTATGACAGACTCTAGGTCCATCCACCTCACTATAAATAACTCAATTTCATTTCTTTTTATGGCTGATATTCCATTGTATATATGTGCCACATCTTCTTTATCCATTCATCGGATGATGGACACTTAGGTTGTTTCCATCTCTGGGCTATTGTGAATAGAGCTGCAGTGAACATTGTAGTAAATAACTCTATTTGAATTATGGTTTTCTCAGGGTATATGCCCAGTAGTGGGATTGCTGGATGGTATGGTAGTTCTATTTTTTGTTTTTTAAGGAACCTCCATACTGTTCTCCATAGTGGCTGTATCAATTTACATTCCCACCAACAGGGCAAGAGGATTCCCTTTTCTCCACACCCTCTCCAGCATTTATTGTTTGTAGATTTTTTGATGATGACCATTCTGACTGGTGTGAGGTGATACCTCATTGTAGTTTTGATTTGCATTTCTCCAATAATTAGTGATCTTGAGCAGCTTTTCATGTGCTTCTTGGCCATCCATATGTCGTCTTTGGAGAAATGTCTATTTAGGTCTTCTGCCCATTTTTGGATTGGGTTGTTTGTTTTTCTGATATTGAGCTGCATAAGCTGCTTGTAAGTTTGGGAGATTAATCCTTTGCCAGCTGCTCCGTTTGCAAATATTTTCTCCCATTCTGAGGGTTGTCTTTTCGTCTTGTTTATGGTTTGCTTTGCTGTGCAAAAGCTTTGAAGTTTCATTAGGTCCCATTTGTTTATTTTTGTTTTTATTTCCATTTCTCTAGGAGGCGGGTCAGAAAGGATCTTGCTGTGATTTATGTCAGAGAGTGTTCTGCCTGTGTTTTCCTCTAAGAGTTTTACAGTGTCTGGCCTTACATCTAGGTCTTAAATCCATTTTGAGTGTACTTTTGTGTATGGTGGCACTGATCATTCTTAATCACAAGGATCTTTCCAGCTGCTTCTGACCAGTGATTGAGATGGCCAAAAGGGTAGCACCTCCATTGATTAATATGATTACCTCTGCTCTTGGATCAATACTGTCTGAACTGGCTCAAAAATACAATTTTTATCTTATTTACCCAGCATCGATCAGACCCTGGTAAATTGATTTAGAATGATGATACAGAATAATATATGAAACAAAATGTCAGAGTACGCAACAGCCAAGAGAAAGAAACCGAGTTTAGTTACGGGGGCCTGTGTTCAGCTCAGCCCACCTTTGCAAGTTATGATGGGCCTGGGAAGTGAGATATATTATCAGATGGTGCCCTTCTGTTGGAATGAGAGGAAAGTGATTTAACAAAGGTTCCAGCTAGGCTTCAGCATAAATGTCCTAGACCCTTAAACGGGAGGGATTTGCATGTGGAATTAGCTGGAAACATCCCACCCACCAAGCTCCCTGCTGTGCAGTGCTAAATGCTTGCATAACAGCAGGTTGCTGATATCAAAATTCTTCCCTCGTAGGGGACTTGGCCCCACCTCTCTGTTTGCTCCTGTTCAGGTTGTTAATGATACTTGATAGTGATTATCTTTACTTTTATGAGCGATGAAGCCTGAGCATGTTATGCACATTTTATTTTCCATTCTTGTACTCTGATAATGCTTCTTGCATCTTAATTATCTGACTGGAGGACTCTTAAAGACTTCAGAAGCCAGATGGTTTTGAAGGAGTGTTCTTTTGAAAGAAAATGTAATCCTTTGTACCCGAATGTGAAAAACAACACTTTAAACCTTCTAGAAGCACATATATTAAAATGTTACGGCTTTGTGTAGTGAAAGTTTTCTTCACCAGGACAAAAAATGCAAATCAAGAAGAAAAAGATTCCTACGTTGACAACCTCAAAACTACAATAAAACTGTTTAGTCATAACTTTAACAACCAACAATAATCAAAACACACAAATATACACCACAGTCGACATTGGATTTCTGTGTATAAAACGGATCAAAGTTTTGTAACAGTAATATATAATTAGGACAAATACTATACAAATATATAATATGGGGCACATATTGCATAAATATGTATTATATAAAATATTTTGTTTCAATAATATGTATATACCTGTGTGTATGTGTCTGCAACTTTTGACAAAAACAAAAACCGAAGAAGAAAAATGGACAAAGAATATGAACGGTAAATCCCCAGAAAAGGATAGTTAAATGGTTAATAAACATATGAAAAGGTATTTGACTGCACCAGTAGTCAGAGGAATGTAAATGAAAACAACAATAAAATAGGGCTTCCCTGGTGGCTCAGTGGTTAAGAATCCGCCTGCCAGTGCAGGGGACACGGGTTCGAGCCCTGGTCTGGGAAGATCCCACATGCCACGGAGCAACTAAGCCCGGGTGCCAGAACTACTGAGCCTGCGCTCTAGAGCCCGTGAGCCACAACTACTGAGCCCTCGTGCTGCAACTACTGAAGCCCGCGTGCCTAGAGCCTGTGCTGTGCAACAAGAGAAGCCACTGCAATAAGCCCGCGCACTGCAATGAAGAGTAGCCCCCATTTGCCACCACTAGAGAAAGCCCGCGCTCAGCAATGAATACCCAACGCAACCATAAACAAATAAATTAAAACAACAACAACAACAATAAAGTATTATTTCATAACCATAAGATTGGCAAATATTAAAAAGTGTGCCAATCTCAAATGTCAGGAGTTTGTGCAAACTCTACATCGGAGAGCACTACAGGGACATAACTGCCCCCTGAGCTGTCCTGGCAATTTCATTCCCAATTATATAGGTTAAAGAAGAACTCATATCTGTGTTCAAAATGACATGTTCAGGAAGGTTCCTTGAGACATTTCCTATAACAGCAGAAAACTGGAAACAACTCAAGTTTCCATCAGTAGAAAAACAAAATCATATGTTGTTTATTCATGCAATGGAAGATTTGTGTAGGAGATCAAATGAGTCGACTACAGATAGATTAACGTACAGAAGTCTCTAACAAAATTGGGGCGGGGATGGTAAGTACCAGAAGTATATGCACAGTATAATAGCATTGATGTAAAGTTTTAAATCATGTAAAACAAGTCTATGTATTTTTTCTGGATACCTAATTCACAGCACCATTTGAAAGACAAATAGGCAAAAAATAAATACCAAATTGAGGATCCATATTTTTCGGGGTGGGGGGGGAAGGCAGGATGGGAATGAATGGGGATATAGTACAAAGAACATGGCAACTGTGTCTGTAACTTTCTGTTATTTAAGATGCTAGATACTCATAGGTATATGGATGGATGGATGGATGGATGGATGGATGATAGATGGAGAGATGGATGGATGGATGGATAGATAGAAAGATAGAGATAGACAGAGAGATACATATATAGATAGGTTAACAGATAAATAATTGATATTAGTTTACTTATAATTCTCTGAGAAGAGCTATTCACAATTTGTCAGACAGTCACTATGTATAACTAACTGTATGCCAGACAATATTTAGTGAAAATAATGAAGCCACTTCATTTTCTCAAGGTAAATGATGTATATGGAAGACTACCCAGGCCCTGGATTAGTGCCAATGAACTGCCCACCAGCCCCTTGGTTTTGCTCCACTTCTGCCCAATTAAATGCACTCTTGGTAGGGAAAAATTAATTTTATGTCACTTTAGGCTGACTATAACTGGGAACTTCATTTTAATACCAAAGTTAAAAATAAAATTCCAGTGAAACCAAGGCCACCATTTTCTTCTGAATCCTTGTTAGCATTTGATCTCTTCATTAGCAAAGATTTGAGAGAGTTGATTTACTTAGAATTCAGCTTCCAGAATTTATTTTCATGCATGTGATTTGGGGCATGTAGATTATCACTGCAAGCTATATCAGTATTGTGTTTTCTCTTTTGTTTTACAAGATCCATTTCGGGCTTCCCTGGTGGCGCAGTGGTTGAGAATCTGCCTGCCAGTGCAGGGGACACGGGTTTGAGCCCTGGTCCGGGAGGATCCCACATGCCGCAGAGCAACTAGGCCCATGCACCACAGCTGCTGAGCCTGTGCTCTAGAGCCCGTGAGTCACAACTACAGAGCCTGCGTGCTGCAACTACTGAAGCCCACACGCCTAGAGCTCGTGCTCTGCAACAGGAGAAGCCACTGCAATGAGAAGCCCACTCGCTGCAACGAAGAGTAGCCCCCGCTCATCGCAGCTAGAGAGAGCCCACACGCAGCAACGAAGACCCAACACAGCCAAAAATAAATAAATAAAATAAATAAATTTATTTTTTTAAAAAAAGATCCATTTCAAACAACTTAAGTTCTATAGTGTCTCTATTTTTTTTTTTTTTTTTAATTTTTTGGCCATGCTGTGGCCAAAGGCATGGGGGATCTTAGTTCCCTGACCAGGGATGGAACCCGCGTCCCCTGCAGTGGAAGCATGGAGTCTTAACCTCTGGACCACCAAGGAAGTCCCTATAGTGTCTCTATTAAAGGAAATACAAACTTGAAGGATATTTGTAGAGAGAAATATGTACAAGAGAGATTTTCAAAAGAGAGGAAGCAATTAACTTTCTGCCCTGTAAGAAAATAGGTGCAAATTATTTTCAGGAATCTTAATACAAAGGTCAATTAACTCTCAGAGAAATCAAATCCTATAAGCCTTAACTTCTAGCAATCTCATCAACAGTCACAGAATTATTCATCTAGTAGTAAATATTCCAGAGTTACAGCATTTTGAAATTTTTGAACGCATACTTACCTAATTTTAAACATTTTCAAAAAGTTACTTCAAACCAAACATCAAGGAGCTGCAGGTTATAAAATTTATTGATAATCACAGTTGATTCTATTAAACAAAACTGTGTTTCCATCCTGAGCTATTGGCCTATGGCCCTCTATGTGAACATAATTTGAGTGTCATGTTTTATTTAGGTAACTGACATTTTGACCAGCATACACAATGCTTTTTGTCACTCATGAAAGTTTGTATAATTTACGTTTAACTCTGAGGCTTACTGAATCTTAAAGATGTAACTCATGCATAATAAATAAAACAAAGTGAAAAGAAAGAAAGCCACTGCAAGTTATGGTTTGGTTGACGATCTTACACTGAAGGAAAAAGAAACAAAGAACTGCCATTCTAAATAAGACACAAATGAGAGTTTCATGTTTGGCACCAGTATGGATAACTATTTGGTGGATACACTTTATAATATGAGCATTAGAATAGTAGGAATGAATTACACATATACCCAGTCCTTTGTGTGTACACATATAACTTTGTGGTGTAACAGACACATGTATTGCTTTGTGGATGAAAAGTACACTTTGTTATACTTATAGGGTACCTACTAGAAGATTCTTAAGAAAAATCACATGACACCAGACTCTGAGTGTCACAGGGGACCAGTCAATAGCACCCCACTTCCCCACCCAAGTTCTGAAGTCATTAAGAAAATTAATGAGGTATATGGAGACCAAAATGTCAACTTTATTGACATTGCTATGGCAGATCACCTGGGTTTTGTTTGGGCGCAATTTGGCACTGACCCCTTAGGAAAGACTCAGCCACTTGGTTCCAGCCAACATTGGTCTGAGCTAGGTTTCCCTCCACGACTGCCCCCTTGAGACCCAAGATACTTAAAAACAGAGAAGAACGTCTCCTTCCCCTTGGCTGCTGGCTTCCAGGAGAAAGGGAAAAAGATGGAGCTGGACAAGGCATGTCCCTTAAGACCCAGGCAAGTCACTCAGCGGGGGTGGCAGGGGGCAGGCAGTAAGTGAGAGGCACGAGAAGTTGCAGGTTGTCCACCAACCATTAGAAGGACACAGCAGGCATAGAGACGTGTCCCTTTTTCTCTCCACTTAGGAAGAAAAGCAGTATTTATGTGAAGACCTGAGATCCTGGGATCTTCAACATCACATCTAACCGTTACACAAATATTTGTATACATTAACTGCAGAGAGTTTGCACTTCTGCGTTCTTACCCATCAGAGGATGTGGGTCCGATTGGCACAGGGCGTACAAAGGATGCATTTGTGCCCACGGTGTACTTGTACAGCAAGAGCAGTTTACGGCCAATGAAACAGAGAGCGTGGTAGGTAATCAAGATTTAGGTGGAAGCTTTCACCACGGAACAGAGCAGAAGGCACCGGCTGGGGGCCTTAGGCTACTTAATATGGTACCCAAACCACAACGTACTTAGAGGTACCCAGTGTATGGGCCTCAGGGTCTGATGATGGAGGGAAGGCAGAGAGGGAGGAAGGAGGGAGGAGAAAGAAAGAAAGAAGGGAGGAAGGAAATAGAATAACCCAAAGGCTTCTATGCCCACACTGCCAGTGACGCCATCACAGGCAAAACCAACTTCTCCACCGTTTTTCAGGTTTTACAAACCGCGGTGAACGTTTCACAGAGAAGCCAAAAGAAATACAGGGGAAAAAAACATTCTAAGCCAGAAATATTTGAAAAGTTAGTGAATGGGAAATAAAAATATGAAAATATGATTTATAACACTGATATCATTGAAGAGGTAATGTTCTGAGCTACTGGATTAATCAGCACTATTATTGGAACAGAGAGAGAGAATCAGTGGGCTATAAAAATATCTTTGTCCCCCACCCCCCCCCAAAAGAAAAGGAAGTCCCTGGTGGTCCAGTAGTTATTCCACGCTGCTTCTGCTGCCGAGGGCCTGGGTTCAATCCCGGGTCGGGGGAACTAAGATTCCACACGACGTGCGACATGGACAAAAAAAAAAAAAAACTTTGTCCATAAAGATAATGCTGCTAAATTTTTACAAAACATGAAACAACAATGTGTGTGTATCTCTATGTATTTGCAATGTAATTTTAAAGTCAGAAGGCTCTATGCATTCTAATTTGGATGTACAGCCCTTTTCACAAAAATAACTTTGTAAAACCTTTTCTGATTACCGTTACTCACACAGGTGAGAAAAAATATTTTATTTTTGTAATATATACATGAGTAAATATAAATCCAAGCAAACGTCTTCCGAGAAGAAAATTCTGGCAATAATTTTTCTTCAGTTTTATAAATATTCTTTTTTAGCTTGGGGTACGGTCAATTTGTTTCATTAAAGCTCCACTATTAAAGAAAGAAGAAATTATAGGGAGAAATCCAGTAACTACATGGTGCTGTGTTACCTAATTTTTTGTGAAACTTAGGAACATTAATTAAAAAAACATTTTTACAGGTACAGAGCCTCCATTCCCATGGCCAACTGGATGCTGCAACAACCCCTCCCAGTATAGAAACGATAAAATGGCATATGAAATGTAAACTTTTTTTTTTTTAAAGCAAATCTGAGCTGGTGACTAAGAATTAGATATTATGAAAGACCACAAGTCACTGAGGTGAGTTAGCATGGGGAGGGCTGCTTGCCCTGAAAAATGTCTTCCAATCCATGGCTGCCACAAGCCAGTCAAATATTTAAGGGGTCTCTGTGCTGAGGGCAGAAGTCCATGGATTTGGTCTGAAAAATGAAAGTGCTGTTTGGAATCCTTGCATAAAGCCAAGATTCCCTAACAATCACAGCCTCGGGGTTAAGTTTGTTATCAGAATTTACACTACGGGTGTGGCCAAGTCACAATTTCTTTATAATGGCCCCAGGAATATCTGCATTTGACTGAGACCCAAATGCGGGCAGGGAAGTGGGAAAGCTTTACAGTGAATGTGAGCTCTGATGGGAGACTGTTGGTATGAAGAATCTAAGGGCAGGCTGAGTAGAGAAGCAGGACATGTTAGGCGATAGCCTGGGGGGACATATGTGACTTTCTCTGGTTGGTTCTAAGTTGGAAGAAGGTTGACATTTAGGGAAATTGGCAGCCATTGACCAGGTAATGACAATTGTGGGTCAATTTCTGCAGAGGTTGCGATTTGGCTTTGGGGTTGGCTCAAGTTCTATTTTCGTATGTGAGCTGGGCGCTGTCCATTTGATAGTCAACCTCTCAGTATAAAGTTCCAGGAATGAAGAGGGTAGGGTCATAGCTCAAGAATAGACAAATAGAACAGATTGATGAGTCCAGAAAGAGACCCACATTTGATTTAGGGCAAAGGTGTCACTGCAGTTCAGGTGGGGGAAAGGCAGTCTTTTCAATAAATGGAGCTGAACAGTTGGAGATTCCCATGGTGGGCTGGGGGGAACTTTGATTCATATTAGACTTTAATAGCTAAGTATGTAGGTTGAAAGACACTAAAAACAGAGTGTACAATTACCAACTGAATATAGAGAAAAAAAGTGCAGGGGATCAGAAAATGGAACCCACAAGATATGCCCTTTTTGGCCTGAGAATCATTTTGAGCTACAGGCAACTTGGAACCAACAGATGCAGAGAGTTATCTGCCCTCCCCTTATCGGCCTGGAAGCAGGCATACATTTCCCTCTGAGAAAATTCACCAGTTCCTCCCCCCAAGGAAAAGAGGACCATCTCTCCTCACTCAAGGGGGGTTGGATCACAAGGTGAGTTTGCATAAGCAGACCTTTTACTAAAACAGCCTGTATCCTGCATTCCTTGCCCACCCATTTCCAAGTCCCCACAATTTATCATCCCTTCAAGCCCAAACCATCTGTCCTTTGTTAAAGGGTATATAAACCCCCAAGTTTAACTATTTCTTTGCATTTCACTACTTTTCTGTGCACACAAATGTGAATAAAAATTGTGTGCCTTTTTTTCTGTTCCTCTTTCTTTTGTTAGTTTAATTCACACACTCCCAGGTAACGAAACTAAGGGGGGAGCAGATAAGTTTTTCTTTCCCGAAAATGAACTCGGCAAAGGAAATTAAATCTAGGGCCCTGCTTGAGAGTAGTTTCAGGTTTGCATTTTATTTTCTGGGCATCAGTAAATGCAAAATTCATGGTTAAAAAAAAAAAGGTCTAAGACATCCATGTTAATGAACTAAATCTAATTATTAGGAGTGCAAAATAACAAAAGCACTTGCTAATGGGATACAATGGTCTGGGTTTTTAAAGACAAGGCAATAAAAGAGGGTTACATCTGTGACTGGAGCTTGCAGGACTGTCAAATGTTCTTTCAAATAATAGCCTCAAACTGAGTTTACTCTTACGCAAATTTACGTAAGCATTGGATGCTAGAGAGAGGATAAGGCCTTAATAGCTTAGAGTCAGTATTTAAAAGGTTCAAAGTATTTGAATAAAATGATGTGCATTAATTAGATGCCCATATACCCCCCTCCCTCCTGGCTTTTCCAAAGTTCACTTTATATCACCTTGCTTTTAACGAAAGACCTCTGTCCGTACTTGTTTTCGACAACCGAAAGAAATCCGCACAAGATTTTCGATTTTATCAGAAAAGGCAGGAAGTGATCATCCTTTGCTTGTTTGGCGATAGCCATTCCAGCAGCAGTGCACAACCCTGGCAGACAGAGCAGCCCTGCCAAGCTGCCCTCCTGGGAACCACACTCAGCGTCCCGGCATCTAGCCACCAGAGCTGTGAACTGCGCCTGTGAGCATCTCTGCTGTATCTCGACTTATTTTGTGCCTCTGTTAGCAAGAAATGCCCTAAGGTAATTGCTTCTTCACTTTACACCACTTCAGCTTATGAATGCTGTCATAGGAGTGTGCCACTTTTTTAGATGAGGGGCCTGCAATTACCGTGGCCTGTTCCCCACCAAGGTTGCCAAAAAGCCTCCTACGGGAAGGACACCTGTGGCTGAACACAAATGCATCTGCAGAGTCTCTCAGAAAAAACGGTCCACCGTCCGTTACATTGGATGCATGGGCCAAGATCATGGGCAGGACACCAAATGGGTACATTGTTCCAGGTGGTGATGCATTAAAAAAAAAAAAGTCTCAGGATTGGCAGGGCTCTGAAGGTGAGAAAGAAAGAGAAGGTGATTGATTGTTTATCCAGGGCCAGACACAGTCAATTTTCCAGGTATTGTTACCAAGGCTGTGGCCCCAAAAGCACACCCCTGCCCCCTCCTTCTGGGTAAACTTGGAGAAACAGAAATCAACCATATCCTCTAGCTGTGTTTACATCACAGGAAAAAGAGAGTCCAACCACATGAAAACCTGTGCAAGCTGGGTTGGCTCCAATAGTGGGACGAAAGTTGCCCTGCAGCTCATTTGCATCTTGTTATAATAGTAAGATCTCTGCCCGACTGTGCCATGATGGTTCGACCTGCTTCTGACCCAGATGCCAAAGGACCTAGATGCCAAAGGACCCTACAAGGGCAGAAAAGAGGTGGCACCCCAGTTCCTGAAGGGACCCTGCCTTTTCTCAGAAAACCAATACATATGCCTCCTCCTCGCTGTTTGGTTTTAAAATCTTGCCTAATTCACCTTCTTACAAGAGAAGCTGACCTGTGAACCAAGTTCCCACTCCTCCATTCTCTGGCCATTGAATAAAGCGTGTCCTGTTTCAGTCTCAGCATGGTTTTGTCATTGGCTGTGCGAATACGAAAGGGAAAAGAACCTTCCCCGCCAAGGCAGGAGGTCTCGGCCGGGCTAGCGTCCAAATGGGGGTCCATACGACCAATTCAGTGACAGTGTCCTGTCTTTTGCGGCTGAAACAGTTGGATCTTCTAAAGACCTAAATCCACACATGCAGAAATACATGCAGACACACATTCGCGCATGCTTAGCCCAGTCTCTGAGCGAATATCATTTCTGTCCCTCAAGACCACGACCAGGGCAAAGGAACCTTGCTTGCTTCTTACAGCCCCGTGGTGAACGCTTAGAACAGATTTGTTGTCAGATGCAGGAAAGTTGAGGGATGACGAGCCCATGCCTGATAGAAATGCAATGGGTATTTCAAATGTAACGCTTAGGGGCAAATTAAGGCTGCTTAGTCCTTGGACAAATTCCCCTCTAGTGAAGAAGTCAGCTACCATCGCTGCTGTCTGGCGCTCATGTATTTCAAAGAGAGAAGAAAGAACTTACCATTAAAGTAAAATAAAGTAAATATTCTAAGAAAAGGGAAGGAGGACATCTCATCCCTTATGTTTATTTGTTTATTGTTAATTACTATTATTATTTTTTGGCCACGTGGCACGCGGGATCTTAGTTCCCTGACCAGGGATTGAACCTGGGCCTCCTGCAGTGGGAGCGTGGAGTCTTAACCACTGGACCGCCAGGGACGTCCATCTCATCCCTTATTTTTAAAAGGGAGAATTAAGTCTTTTACTTTTCATTGGTATTTGCCCTTATCGTGCCTGGCGGGTCCACGTGGGTGCCTGATACCTCCTCCCGTGGCGTTCTTCTGTGGTTGTTCAAAATGCCCTCACGTTTTCCAAAATCAAGTCAGTTGTGCTAAGTGCTGAGACTGCCTTTAAAAACCTAACGGGAGAAGGGAGAAAAAGTATTTTAATTCCATCCACCTAATGTGATGTCGTTCTAAAAGAAACCAGCCCACTCTCTGGCTCTGTACATGGTCACTCCTGGTGAGATGGAAGGGGCCTCGGCGGGTGTAAAGTATATGAGCGGTGTTTGTGTGTCTGCCCCTTTTCCAGGCTTTCAAGAGGATCCAAAAGAGACACATCAGGGACTTCCCTGGAGGTCCAGTGGTTAAGACTCCGCTCCCCATCAAGGGGGTGCGGGTTCAATCCCTGGTCAGGGAAATAAGATCCCACACGCCAAGTGGCACGGCCAAAAAAAAAAAAAATATTCATGGAACCATGACAACTTGAACTTTGATGAGGACGGGGTGAGTGGATTGATTCTTCCTCGTGCTAAGCCTGGAAAACTACTAAGACACTTGGGAACAGAAAAATGCTGTCCAGGCAAACCTGGAGAATACCGATGGCTTTGAAAGCCATTACCACATCCAAAAATGATACCCTTTCCAGAAAAAAACATAATTCGAAAAGATACATACACCCCTATGTTCATAGAAGTACTGTTTACAATAGCCAAGACATGGAAGCAACCTAAGCATCCATTAACAGATGAATGGGTAAAGAAGATGTGGTCCATATATACAACGGAATACTACTCAACCATAAAAAAGAATTAAATAATGCCATTTGCAGCAACACGGATGGACCTAGAGATTGTCATACTGAGTGAAGTAAGTTAGACAGTGAAAGACAAATATCATATGATATCACTTATATGTGGAATCTAAAAAAAGTGAACAAATGAACTTATTTACAAAACAGAGAGTCACAGATGTAGAAAACAAACTTACGGTTACCAAGGAGGGGGAGGGATAAATTGGAAGATTGGGATTCACACATACACACTAGTATATATAAAATAGATAACTAATAAGGACCTACTGTAGAGCACAGGGAACTCTACTTATTACACTATAATGACCTACATGGGGAAAGAATCTAAAAAAGAGTGGATATATGTATATGTATAAGTGATTCACTTTACTGTACACCTGAAACTAACACAACATTGTAAATCAACTATACCCCAATACAAATTTAAAAAAAGAAAACAAAACAAAACAAAACAAATGCTATAGGAATCCAAACTACAACCAAGGTCAAGACCAACTGCTGAAATCTATGACAGTGCTTTGCAAACTTGCCTGAACAAAAGAAAACCGCAAGCATCTTGCTGAAATTCCAGACTCCTAACCAAATTCATTGAGTCCTAAAAAGTTAGAATTCTGTACATGTCACAAGCACCCTTGGTTTACTCTTAGGATCAAGAGCATTGAAGAAGCAATGCTTTAAGATGAATTGAGAGGGAAGAGAAAAAGAGAAAAGGGAATAGCCATGAAGCTGCCAGTGATAGAAGACGCTTTAAGAATCACGCTGTTCTCTAAATTGCCAACCTTCCTGCATTAATTATATCTGTGCAGCAAATTACCATAAGCTTAGTGGCTTACCCCAGCACACATTTATCATGTCACGGTTCCTGTGGATCAGGAATCCGGGCACAGCTCAGCTGGGTCTTCTGTCCAATGTTGCAATCAAGGCTGTGCTCTCATCTGAGGGTCAAGTGGGGAAGGACCGACTTCTAAGCTCACGTGGCTGCTGGAACTCAAGGAGTTCAGTTCCTTGTGAAGTGGAGGACTGAGGGCCTCGGTTTCTTGCTGGCCGTTGGCTGAAGACAGCTCTCAGTTCCTTGCCATGTGGGGCTCCTGAGACATGGCAGCGTACTCATTCAGAGCCAGCAAAGGAGAGAGGCTCTGAGCAATGGGGAATTTACAATCTTATCTAACATAATCACAGAAGAGGCAGCACACGGCCTCTGCTGTATTCTGTCAGTGCAAAGCAAGTCAAAGGGCCTGTCTACACACGCAAGAAGGGTGTAGATTCTAGGAGTGGGGCTTCAGGAGTCAGCCTAGAGTCTAATAAACAGCAGACTAGTGCAGCCACTAAGAGTGGGCATAGAGATGTGGCACATATATACACTGGAATATTACTCAGCCATAAAAAAGAATGAAATAATGCCATTTGCAGCAACATGGATGGACCTAGAGATGATCATACTAAGTGAAGTGAGTCAGACAAAGAAAGACAAATATCATATGATATCACTTATATGTGGAATCTAAAAACAGGGTACAAATGAACTTACCTACACAACAGAAATAGAGTCACAGATGCAGAAAACAAACTTATGGTTACCAGGGGGTGGGGGGGAGTGATAAATGGGGAGATTGGGATTGATACATACACACACTACTATATATAAAATAGATAACTAATAAGGACCTACTGTATAGCACAGGGAACTCTACTCAATACTCTGTAATGACTGATATGGCAAAAGAATCTAAAAGAGACTGGATATATGTATATGTATAACTGAATCACTCTGCTGTACACCTGAAACTAACACAGCATTGTAAATCAACTCTACTCCAATAAAAATTGAAACAAACAAAAAACAAAAAAAAAGAAAGAGTGGGCATGGAGTCTAGAGTCAGAACGCCAGGGTTCTTATGTCTGGTAACCCAGCTTACCAACATACTAACCTTGACCTTTCCTTACTGTCATGGACCCTCAGTTTACAGATCTGCACAATGGGATTTAAAATGGTATATACTTCCCACACATATAGAAAACAAACTTATAGTTTCCAAAGGGGAAACGGTTGTGGGGGAGGGATAAATAGGAGTTTGGAATTAACAGATACACACTACCATACATAAAATAGATAACCAACAAGGACCTACTGTATAACACAGGGAACTATACTCAATATTTTGTAATAACCTATAAGGGAAAAGAATCTGAAAAATATATATGTATGTATGCATAACTGAATACCTTTGCTGTACATCTGAAACTAACACAACATTGTAAATCAACTATAGTCCAATTAAAAAAAATAAAAATGGTATATACTTTATAATGTTGCTGTGATGGTCATTTGAATTACTACTTGCAATGAGCTTGGCCAAATGGCCAGGACACATTAATAGTTCTATAAATAAGAGGTTAGCATTGCCAGTATTTCCATAACACCCTTGGCTATGCCATATTCAAGGCCCATTCTCTCTTTTATCCAGTATTAGCGAACAAGAAGGCATGTGTTCCTGTACACAGGGCGTAAGAGCAAGGCACCTTCTTAAATGTGTCCGCAAAAATGCTTGGTGCAAAAAAAATTTTTTTAATTAACAAAAAATGCTTGGTGTGAAATGAACCACATGTGCCCCTATCACATGGTTGCTATGTGGGCTCAAAACGGAACGGTTTGCACACTCAGTGAGCGTGGATCGTGGCAGGCATTGCCGCATGATGGGTAGATAACCGCCATGCCCCAAACGCTGAGATGTATTACCTTAACTGTAATCAACTGTTTAAGAGAGTGACAAATAAGAAACTATGGCAGCTCATATGGAAGAGGATCACTTCAGGCTGAAGATTCCCCAGAGAGGGCATCTAAGGAAAGGTCAGTAAATAAAGTAAATCACTATTGGAAAGTCCATAGAAGGCAAGTTATTCAAAAATCGATGGGTGAGTGCATTACTTGGCTCAAAGGAGTAAAGTTCTGCTTGTTTTGCGAAATGATATTGGACTCGTCCATGGTATTCCTCGGGGCTGGGATTGACCATCTGTTAGGGTCATTCCACAGGGGTGGCTGGACCCCTTTCTGCCCACAAGTTGGTTTAGTGGTCAAGACAGATGACGTGGAGGACTCCCCTGGTGGTCCAGTGGTTGAGACTCCATGCTTCCAATGCAGGGGGCTCGGGTTCGATCCCTGGTCAGGGAACTGAGATCCTACATGCCGCGTGGCCAAAACAATAAATTGAAAAAAAAAAAAGACAGATGACACCACGTGCATGAAGAATGTATGAAAAGGTTTGCTACTCACATCATGAGGCTTTCTAGGGAGGACAGGGCAGGCTCCTGAGAGGGTACAGAAAGGCTTGAGGGAGCAGGGAAAGCTTTTATAAGGTTAGGTTGTGATGCTGGGGTGAGGGTTCCTAAACACGGTACTACTGTTTGCATAGTTTAAACCTGGGCAAGGAGGGTACACCTGGGCATCCTCCTCAGCCTGCCCAGGTGTGGAGAGGAGGGGACAGGGAAGAGGTGGGCTTGAAAGTGGCCAGCAGCCCAATGTCAACAACGGAGTGAGCTCTTTGGCAGAGCGCCTTCTTTATACAAGTCAAGTAACTGGGTCACAAGGACTCACCTACGTGCCTGGGGTCCTAAGTCAAACCAAGATCTGCAGGAACAAGCCAGGATGAGACTTGGCTACCTGGGGCCCAGCTGAAGTTGGGGCCAGCTTTCTGTTCAGAGCAGATCATGAGAACAAGAGAGGGTCTTCCCCTGCATGTGAGATCTTGAAATGCATATTCAAGGGGTGGGAGACCATGGAAGAGAAATCATACAACCCTGACAACAACAGAGAAGATGGAGAGATTGGAAATCTGAGAATAAGGACTCAGCCTATGACAAGAGATATATCATCATTTCCAGCTTTTGTGGTGATACCTCAGATTAAACACAAGGATTCTATGCGATGATTTCTTTTTGTATTTCTATTTTTAAAGTATTTTTTAAAATGATATCCTTTTATTTATTTATTTATCTATTTATTTATTTACTTTATTTTTTGGCCACACGTTGCAGCATGCGGGATCTTTTGTTCCCCAACCAGGGATCGAACCTGTGCTCCCTGCAGTGGGAACACAGAGGCCTAACCACTGGACCATCAGGGAGGTCCCAGGATTTCTTTTTTTTTTTTTAAAGGCATTTTTAGGGCTTCCCTGGTGGCGCCGTGGTTGAGAGTCTGCCTGCCGATGCAGGGGACACTGGTTTGTGCCCCTGTCCAGGAAGATCCCACATGCCATGGAGCGGCTGGGCCCGTGAGCCGTGGCCGCTGGGCCTGCGCGTCCGGAGCCTGTGCTCCGCAACGGGAGAGGCCACAACAGTGAGAGGCCCGCGTACTGCAAAAAAAAAAAAAAAAAAAAAAAAAAAAATGGGGGGCCTTCCCTGGCGGTCCAGTGGTTACGACTCCACACTTCCAATGCAGGGGGCATGGGTTTGATCCCTGGTCACGGAACTAAGATCCCTCATGTAGCATGGTGAGGCCAAAAAATTAAAAAAAAACCATTTTTTTAAAAAAAGGCATTTTTATGGCTCAAATTAAGCACAAGAATTCTCTGTACGGATTCCTTTATAAGTGGCTTTTGTGTATCAGGGCTGTGAAATTCCATATCTCCAGAGGAGACAGCTCAAAGCTCTTCATGGTTACACTATTATTATTTAATAAACAGTGCTTATTATCACCTCCTCCTCTTCAAGAGGGCTGCCTTTCTTTCCAGACTCTGAGACGTTTTCAGAGATGAGGGTCCTCCACAGGAGAGCCTGTCTCTCAGAAGAAGTAAATAGAGGTCAAGCACAACAGCCAAGGCCTCCAGTATCTAAGATGCCTCCTACCACCAGCTAACAATGCCTCTTAACATGGGGACAAGAGACCTTCAGTTCTCATTCTCCAAAACCCATTTATCTTTGTCAGTCACCAAATCCAATTAGCCAACATAAGTGTTACAGACTTCACTGGCAGATGTTCTCTCTTGTAATGCAATCTCCTTTTAAAGTGTTTAAAGGACCCTTTGGATAAAGCTCAAAGGGAAAAACAGCAGGCCATGCTTCCAGTGTCTGAGAAGTTGTTCTACTTTTCTGCCAGTAGACACGCACTCAGGCAGTTCTACAGGTGTCCATTCTGTGCTGGGCACTGGGTCTGGCATGGGAAATATACTGATGATTAACCAGAAAGATAAACAAGCAAGCCTAGGGTGATACAAGGCGTGTTATACTAAAGGAACATGCATGGTGCTAACGGGAGCACTAGTCAACTCAGACCACTCCAGGGATGGAATTCAACTCATCACTACCTAGATCCAGAAGACTCTTCCTTTGTCAAGACCTCCTGAATGTTTGCTTATTCCATTTACTGTGGATGAGCATTTGGGTGGTTTCTTCTTTGAGGGGATCATAAACAGTGCTGCTGGAAAAAAAAAAAAACCATTCTTTTCCGTGTGGATGTGGATGAAATGTGTGGATTTCTAAGCATGCAGTTGCTGAGTCTTTAGGGTATATATTCTACTTTAGTGGGTACCTTCAATCAGTTTTCCCACCTGACCAGTTTATACCCCCTGAGAGAGTTCCCGTGGCTTCACATCTTCACCAACACTTGATGTTGTCTGTCTTTTTCATTTTAGCAGATTCTGGAGGTTGTATAGTGGTATCACACAGTGCTTTCAATTTGCCTTCTCCTGATGACAAATAAACTTGGGAAGTTTTTAATAGGTTTATTGACTATTTAGACCATTTATTATTATTATTATTGAATATTATTGGCCAAGTCATGCAGGTTGTGGGACCTTAGTTCCCCAACTAGGGATTGAACCTGGGCCTGTGGCAGTGAAAGCACTGAGTCCTAACCACTGGACCACCAGGGAATTACCTAGACAGTCTCTTTTTAAAGTGCTTATTCAACCCCCTCTTTCAATTGAGTTTTCCACATTTTTGATATTGACTTATATATTCTTTATATATTCAGTATATAAACATATATATATATATATACACACACATACTTCTCACTCCTTTAATGTTGTCTTTTGATGAACAGAAGTTGTAAATATTTTAATTTTTGATTGTGGTATAATTTCAGCATCCCTGATGGCTCCACTTCCCATCCGTGAATACCCAAAAGCACTCATTTCAGCCACAGTCTTTAACGAATGCATCCACTAGAGTTTCCAACAAGTTGAGCCTTGTGTATTTGCTTAAATCATCACACCGACAACATCATCTCCACCCCAAAAGGACTGTCTTCTTCATCACAGTAGGAGCTTAATAACTCCTGGTTTCTATTTTTAATAAGGGTGAACACTTAAGTAACACTAGTTATTTACTGTAAAAAAATCAGCAGGCAGTTTACAATTTTTGAAATCAGAGGATAATTTCATATCAAATGAATATCCTCTCCGTGCACTAGAGGTAGTTTTTGTACAAAAGATGAATCCCAAATATACCTGGATTACTCATCAGATTTACTTGTTGAGCTGCAGTCAATTTGCTTTTATTCACACATCTATATGGGTTTGCCCGTAGGAGAGTATAATTAGGAACATGGTACCTCTTGAAATGCTAGATCAAGGCAGCCTTTTAGCTGAACCTTTCACAATCAGGATGCCTGAGAGCCTGCTTAACAGGGAAACTACCCAGCTGGTGCGGTAGTGAACAGAGAAAACCAAAATGAAGGGTGGGGAAGTCGAATCTGATGTGATCTCATGTAGGATAGAAATAGGGACTGAGCCTCCCTGCTGCTGCTGGTAACATGGAGGATCTGGGTGGGAAAGCATCTCTGAGAGTCTTATAAAGACGAGGTAACACGGAAGAGAGAAAAGAACTGCTGGTGATTTACCAGGTCCACTAACTCCCCAGAGCAGCTGTCCAAGAGGGGTGATCACTCAGGGTCCAAGGAGTTGGCAAACAGGGAGAAAAGAAGGGCTGTCTGGAGTCCGAGGATAATAAACTTCAGCGACTGACAGGAGGGAGAGAGAGAGAGACAGAAATTTCAGGATGAGGAGAGGCTTACATGTTGAAACGCAGAAGATTCAGGTGGTTTTATAAATGTCTAATACTCTGCAACTTCTGCTCTTGGCCTAACTCCTGGAGAACAGCTACTGGCCAGCTCTGCCTGGATTAGCCTTCGCTGGGAAAAGAGTTTGAAACTGAAAATGCCAAGATTCAGGCTGAAGTCAGTTTGGATGCCGGGAACGTTCCTGTCACTATGGCATGAACAGGAGATTTGCCATCAGTGAAAGGGACGACGAGAATGACACACTTAAAGAGGGCTTCAGATAGGTGAATATGGAGAAATATTACATAACCTATGTAGCTAAGAGATTTAGTTTATCCAGATAGTGTTGGAAGCCTCTCATGACGTCATTAAATAGCTAAGAGCGTATGATAAAAACTCAGTTCCTCATCGTGGTCGGATCTCTGAATGGGTCTGCGTGTACATCAGATTTCCGGGGCATCTTGTCCAAATGCAGACTCTGATTCGGATGTGGCCCAAGGTTCTGCATTCCTAACAAACTCCCAGGGGATGCTTATGCTGCTGGCCCACAGACTATATCTTGTGGAGGAAGATTAAAAATCTGGGGTCAGCAGGCAGAGACCCAAAATTACAGAGACACGTCTGTATTAATTTTCTATCGCTGCTGTAACACATTCCTGAAGATTTAGCGGCTGTATTAAAGCAACACCCATTTATTACCTCATCTCCCCCACGGACTCTTCTGCTTTCCTCTCTGACTTAAAAAAGATCAAGTGATTAAACAGAGCCCATTCAGAGCACACGCACACGCGCGCGCACACACACACACACACACACATCCGTGTGTTAGTTTGCTCTGACAAAATACCAGGAACTGAAGGCTTCAGCAACAGACACTGATTTTCTCAGACTTTTTTTTAATCACTTCTGTGCACATCTGCATCCAAATATCCGAGTGTCTTATAAGGACACTGTCAGATTGCATTAGGACCCCACTCTAATGACTTCACTTTAACTTGATTACCTCTTTAAAGACCCCTTCTCCAAATACAGTCACATTACTCTGAGGTCCTGGGGGTGAGGATTCCAACACTGGAATTTGGGGGAGACATACTTCAGCCCGTAGCATAGAGGAGGGGCTACTCATTGGTCCATCTCCCATTACTCACTTTTGACAGCTTTTGACCAATTCCAGGCACCCGTGAAACTGTCTTGGAAGCTGAGCTCCCATTTCCATCAGGAAGAGAAGCCCCTTTTCCTTCCTCACTCACACCGCAGGTATCTCCCCTCTTTGTTCCTGCAAAAGGACCCTCTTTCTGTTGGGGACGCGGGATGTGTCCCCAACAGAGATGTGCCAGTCCAAGCAATAAATAAAAATAGACTAAACCCGCGTGCTTCATAAGAGCTTTTGGCAAAAGACCTGAAACGGTTTCGATTATAGAGTGGTGCACGTTTCTTGAGAAGTGGGGCAATTTATACTTGAGTTATTCTCTGATGTCAGATTACAGTACAAGCAAAGCAATTAGCTTGAAAAGGGTTAGGAGAAAGCACAGGAACAAAGGGAGATACCGAGAGACGGGAAGGCAGTGTCGCGTATTCAAATGCAAAGTCCAAGGGCAACAATCAATAGCCCGTGTTTGTGTCAACAACAGATGGATTTGCATAATTGCAGATGGGAACCTTGGTTCCTGTGTCAGACGGGTGGTTGAGTTCTGTCCTTCCTAGGAATGAGGCCACTGACTCCCCACGGACAAGGCAAGGACTATGAGCCATTGCTCCCACAGTGGGATCAAATTGGCATAATTCCACGTAGACTCATACTTTGGGAACTTCAGCCGCTTAAGTCACTTCAGACACCCATCACATTCATGCTTTTGGACACATCCAAAATCCACTTGCCTTTCAAGTCTATCATATCAGAGCATATTGATTTTATTCCTTAATCTTCACTAAGGGTAAATGAAGACTGTTTAATACGATTTACGTAAATCTGGAAAAAAAAAAAAACAACTAACCAGGTCTTAAGATTTTTGTCACTGTGTCTTTGCGCAGAATAATGTTAGACCTTTATCAGATGCTCAGTGAACTCGATCCTATAACGCAGCAGCATTCTCCTTCGTAGAAACCAAGGAGGTGTGAAAAATGCGATGCTTAGCATGCTGTTAGGACTTTGAAAAGAGAGATTGTCTCAGTAAACAGACGAAGAAAAAGGTTCCTGTGAAAGACAGTGTTATTTTGAGTAAAGTAAACAAGTTGGAGGAGGCAGGCGATTGGAATCCACTTGGTGTTGAAATGACTTAGTCTTACATGCTATGTCCATACTGGTTCCATCAAGCCCTTTGTCATAACTTCGAAGCCCAGGCAGTCTTACATGGAAGAGACACAAGACAGCTTCCGGGCACTGAAGGTGCATATTTCCAGGTATTCTGCACACCTGTTTGCAAGGCACCCACTCTTCCTTTTTGCCTGTACCCACGCAGCGCCCACCCACATTCCCTGGGAAGCGAAAGCAACACTCTAATGAACATGCCTTTCATTCTTAGTCATGGCCCCTGTCTACACATCCTACGTCTTGTTCTCCTCTATTTCCTCATCAGCTTGTTCACCTCTCTGCCTTTGGGGTTACACAGAGCAGGGTCTAAGCCGCCAGAGAAGTTCCTTTAAGCAAAATCAAGGAAAAGACCTCTTTTGATCATTTCACTACTTCTTCCGCCGCCAAGATGCACTTTCGGCAACGGGGAAATAGAGCATCGCTCTCCAGAGGTCCAGGTGGGACCAGGTCCCTTGTCACAAGCCAGTGCCCCTGTTAAAACCTCAGAGCTCTGAAGACTGGCAAATTCCATCAGGGGGAAGCCTTACTGTCCTGGAATCAGCAGAGCATTCATTAGCATAGCAGTTTCTAATCTCACGTTGTCATCAGCCTAGTGAAAACAGGACCCTGAGGGGACATAGGATAGGACAGAGACCAGAGAAAAAGATTCCACGATGGGAAAACATGGCTTTTGGGGGCCTCTGAGCTGTTTATGGACAGTACTCAAGACACAAACCCTGGCTCAAGAAATGAAGGGGAATGACAGAAAAGACAAATTCTACCTGTGTCATAATCTTGACATTCTTTTCTTTTTAAAGACTTATTTATTATTTATTTATTTATTTTTGGCTGCGTCTGGTCTTCGTTGCAGCACGTGGGATCTTCGTTGAGGCGTGCGCGATCTTTCATTGCAGTGTGCGGGCTTCTCTCTAGTTGTGGCGCACGGGTTCCAGGGCGCGTGGGCTCTAGTTGAGGCGCGCTGGCTCAGGAGTTGTGGCGCATGGGCTTAGTTGCTCCGCAGCATGTGGGATGCTAGTTCCCCGACCAGGGATCGAACCTGCATCCCCTGCATGGGAAGGCGGGTTCTTTACCACTGGACCACCAGGGAAGTCTCAGTCTTGACATTCTTTAAGGGATCCTCAAATTGCCTCTCTCTCTAAGGTGATGCAATCATTTAATTTTCATGAATAAAAGTTTTGAATAAGCTAAACTTTTTTTCTAAACTTGACACAAATAATTCAAGTGTTTCCAAGCAGTAATTCTGTTCAAAGAAATAGTTCTCTTTATGCAAAATCAGATTTCTCCAAAAAGAAAGCCAGGTCCCTTGTCCAGATTAAAAAATTCTAACTCATTTTATGCTCTTTTTTTCCCTTTATCCTTTTAAAATTACTATTTTAATTTAAAATGAGATTGGTAAAGTATCAAGCTGTAAAACAAATGCTGTCAATAGACGTTATTATCACAAAGCAGGAATTTTTTTAAAAGGTGATTATGAGATCTACAGCTTGCTTAAAAATAGTAGCAAAAAATAGTTCAAAGCTTCTGTTGTTTGCTCCTGGATGTTTTGTGGAAAAGTGTTTTATCTGCCCCAAACTATGCAGCTTGGGCTTATTTCTATTGTGTTTGTTGTCAGATTTTTGTCTACTGGATTTCTTAAAATTGAAAAGAGGATTATACTATATTTATAATTGCACCTAAAAATATAGTAGTTGAAAGTTTTTTATCTCCATTTGGGGATAAAAGACATCACTTGGAGGATATTCTCTGCATAAATTCATATTTTCTTCTATTTTCTACTGAGATCAACTCTTCCCTCTTTCCATGAAGCCTGTCTTAATTTTCCCCTTTTGGTCATGATCCTAATTTTACCTGAGTCCTCAACCTTGTGTACTGAAATGATAGCTGTGTTTAATACTGGAATTTAACATGTCAAAATAGCTTCACTCCAAAAAGATGACTTTTCTGTGTATTGACTTTGGAAAGTCAGTTCTGAGTGCCATTTACTTTTAATTGCTAGTGATACTGGGAGTGTTTATAAATGCTCAAGACATTTTTTACTGTAGTTCCTTATTGTTCAGACATAACCAGGAACTGTGTATCACTCCAAAGACCTCCATCCTACCCTCTAAGGGTTTCTGAGTTGACGAAACCCATTGTAGCCATCTATTAAGCAAGAAAAGGGTTCAAATACTTCAGAACTCATAATGTCAGGAGTTTTGATAACCTCCCAGGAAAAGATGTTTCCAAATAGGGTTTCTAGTGGATGCTAATCTCTGAGACCAGCCAGAGATTTTTGGAGTGCCCATTTATGCCCTGCAAATTATGTATAGATAAATGCTGAGTCCAAAGTTGTCATCCACAGAAAGCATTATGGAGTACTGCCTTTCTAATAATGTCCCCCAAAGATCCTTTAGGCACAATAAGCTAGGTCATATGACAGTATCTAACCACTCTGAAATCTCCTTGGTGTAAAACACAGGTTTATTTCTTCTTCACACTCTCCCCAGTGTGGTTGGCAGAGAGAGTCTGCTCATCCTCGTGACTCAGAGGCCTGACTGATGGAGGCTTTGCAATCTTGTGATGGCCTCGGTCACCTCAGCATGAGGCTTTGTAGTAGCAGATGGCTAAAGAGGCAAGCAAAGGTGATGCCTTCAGCCCAGAAACGATGTCCATCCATCACTTCCGCTTGTGTTTCATCATGAAAAGTCTGAAGTAGTCACGTGAGCAAGTCTACCTTCAAAGGCATGGCCTTTTCCCTCCATGTTCCCAGAAATAGAGGAGAAGCAGATACTGGAATATTTACAATGCTTACCACCCGGGGCAAGGAGCACTGAGCACGCCTGTACCATGATGGTAAGCAAACCACGAGTGTCCTGAAGTCCCCTAGTTCATTTTTTTAAAGACAATGCATGTATTTCTCTGAATTAATTCAACTCACTTGTAGAGAGAGATGCTGAACCGTACAAAATTGCCATGGCTGAATCTTGGCAATGCCGTACCATTCAGCATAATGATATTTAGGGAATGGTGGAAACAGGTCTAAAGTCGACTTCATTATTGAAGTGATTCTGATCCTGCATTTTGGGAAAGCACTAGTGTGACAATGGCAACTTCACAAGGGAGACACTGGGAGAAAATTGAGAGTAATCATCCCCATTTTCCAACCCCCTCCAAGAAACTGGACACTTATTCGTGTTTGCTTTAAGGAAGTCACATTTTGTGACCAACCCCAGGAAAGTGAGACGAGAGAGGAACAAAATCTAGATGCATGTTGCGATCTAATTCTCTTACAATTTCCCATCTTTACTTTGGTTTCATCTCCTTTCCCTCCACCTCCCTTCACCTCTTGGAGAGCGGATACAGACTGCTTTGTTTCACGCGGAAGTTCCATTCCAACAGGATGTTCTTCCTGCCCAGTTATGTGGAGACTGGCTATTGTGGTGACTGAACCAATTATGCTTTCAGGATACAGACGCGGACAAGATCTCTCCAGGGGAAAATGGAGCTCAGTTGGACACAGATTACAGGATCTGTTTCCAAGGGATAAATTGTGTGTTGACCATTTCGTTCAATGTCATATAATCCTCTTTCAAAAGTACCACAGCACGAAACTTTTCCAAAGTTTTTCAAATTATAATAGCAATCGCGAGGTTTTTTTTCTTTTTTTTTTTTTTTTTTTGCGGTACGCAGGCCTCTCACTGCTGTGGCCTCTCCCATTGCGGAGCACAGGCTCCGGACATGCAGGCTCAGCGGCCATGGCTCATGGGCCCAGCCGCTCCGCGGCATGTGGGATCTTCCCAGATCGGGGCATGAACCCGTGTCCCGTGCATTGGCAGGCGGACTCTCAACCACTGCGCCACCAGGGAAGCCCGTGTTATTTTTTTTACACCATTGTATCTCAGCATTGTTATGGAAACCAAATATGTATCTCAAAAGAAAAAAGTAGCAAAAGATGTTAGGTGAAGTTTGCTTTTACTGTACTCTAAATGTTAGTATTTTGAGATGAAAATGTTCACATTCAAAACACAGTCACTTTGCATGGATCATGACATTGTGACCAGATGATGCAAATTAGATCGTCCAGTTAATCCTGCAGGTATTTATAATCCTTTGGTCCAAAAGGCCAGCATCTTCTGGTGTGGTTATTGATGCTGAGGGTCCAAGGTGGCGTACAGGGTTGATCTATTCCAAGTTGACAGTGTGTAGCACAAATCCCCAGAGAAGCATCAACTCAAGGGCTTATGATGCAGGTTTTTCACATATGTAAGGGCATATGGCTAAGGTTACCAAGTGGATGCTTCTGGAGATATTAACAAGAAACAAAAATAACATATGTAGAAGGAGAAAAAAGTCTACTGTATTCATTTTAGTTGCCCATGTTCAGGAATGGCAGATAGAAATGGGTCTTCCTGAGCTTGTAGGCTAAGGTTCATACTTGGCACATGGGTGGATTTAAATGTTTATTTCTAATTTATTAATATAGAGCTTCATTTTACTCAAGAACTCATAAGAGGAGTCCAGACTCCTTGAATGTCATTCCTAGCTAGAAACATAAAGGACACAGCTAACTTGAAAGGGTGAATGACATGCACTCATAAATGTGGCATGTTTTCCAATGCCTTTTAGGTAATGAATCTCTAATTAATGACTGAGTCCATATCACATTTGCGTGACCAGACCAATGTCCCCTAATGACTCAGGCTAGTGGACTTTTCTATAATCATGTGCGTTCCTGTCTTAGGGTTTCTGGCATCTCTTGTTTTGCAAAAGCTGAAGCCATGCATGCGCATGCTCAGACAAGGAGAGTAATATTTATAACAAATACTTGTCACTGCAGCCTTCTTGAAATATTATTGTTTCAAAGACAGCAACTTTTGAAATATTTCTCCAACTCCCAGGCTCTTTTCAGTCAATATGTTTATGTCTTTCAGTCACTTGTTTTCTTAACTGCATGCATTTCTGAGTGTCTATGTTCGCTGATTGACCCTCTTGCAAAAAATTATCTTTCTATGTATTTCTGAGTATATACGGTCAGTGATGGACCTTACCATAAAATACTCTTTTATAAGATTAAAAATGATCTTCCTGATAGACTATGCAAATCTAAAGTGACTCAATTAGCTTTTCTTAGTTCTTATCAATTTTATTGCCCAATTTAAGAAGTTTTTAATTTCCTCTCACAGCTTTTCAAGGGCTATGGCCATAGGATAGGTTCCTGCCTCTATTTGCAATGTAGTAGCTTTCAAGAAGTAAACCCGTTTCTTGAAATGACTCAATATACTCAGTGGTGTGGATAAAAATCAGTTTTCCTAACTTCCCTCCTCTTTCTTGATGGAAAACAAATACAGAAAATATCTAGTATTCCCATAACATGTATACGCCCAATATTAAAGATGTATATTAACTAACAACAAATAATTATCAGCACTCAAGTGAGATGGGTTAATTGGGTTCAAAAAATAATCATGATATCTACACTACCAAATGTAAAATAGAGAGCTAGTGGGAAGCAGCCGCATAGCACAGGGAGATCAGCTCGGTGCTTTGTGACCGCCTAGAGGGGTGGGACAGGGAGGGTGGGAGGGAGACGCAAGAGAGAGGGGATATGGGGATACATGTATACATACGGCTGACTCACTTTGTTATACAGCAGAAACCAACACACCACTGTAGAGCAATTACACTCCAATAAAGATGTTAAAAAAAATAATGATGAAAAACAGGTTAGTAAGAATGGAACTCTTCACACGATTGGTACACAATATTGCATGATTTCCACGAATGGATGAACTCAATCTTGTCATCAGGGAAAAGGTGTAGAAAGTATTAGAAAGCAGGAGACTATATATGTCTTGTGATGGGGTCTTGGAACAGGGAGGGTGAAGTTTATGTTATTTTCTTCCTGAATTCACGATACCACCGGGACTCCATTCTACAAACCAACATAGCTCAGCTAACGTACAATCAATATTTCTGAGTGCCTACTGTGTGCTAGGGACTGTTCTAGCTACTGGGAATATCAAACAAAGTCCTGCCCTCATGTATTCATATATTTAATATTCTGGTCAGGAAAGAGACAATAACACAGATACCGATATGGATATAGATATGATGAGAAGGGGTGTGATGAGGGCTGAGCTGGGGTGTAGGATGGCCATTTTGTATAAATTTCCAACATATATTGCCGTTTTATACACTGGATGAAAGTGTCTGCCAGAAGGGGAGTTTTGAGAGAAGCCCTGAAGCACAGAAAGAACATGTCTCTCCATCCGCACAAAGGAAACAGTAACATTGGCATACTTGAAGGTGTATGGGTGAGGAAAAGGTACAGTGGGGTCCTTTGGGCAGAACACACACAGAAATCAGGATGCTGGCAGTCTAGAGGGGAAATCTTGAAAAGGAGGTCTGTGGCTTGATCTGGAGGCTCAGAACGCAAAGGAAACATGGTACTCGATTGTGTAAGGACGGCTGTTCAAGACTAAGAGGATGGACTTGAAATCAGCCCTAAAAAGTGGGTGGATGGTTGAGTGAAACAGAACACATGAGTGCAGACTGAATGACAGCAAAGTGCCTTGATTCCACCTGTACCCCCTCTCTTGTCTCTCCCCATCAATTCCTGCAGTCTCCATTCAGATGGGAGCTTCTCTACCGCTCAAAAAAGAAAAAAGAACATCTCTTTACCGTGCTCCCTCAGGTGTGCTCTCCCACCTTTATCTGGCTTCTTTTTTTTTTTTTTTTTTTTTGCGGTACGCGGGTCTCTCACTGTTGTGGCCTCTCCCGTTGCGGAGCACAGGCTCCCGACGCGCAGGCTCAGCGGCCATGGCTCACGGGCCCATCCGCTCCGCGGCATGTGGGATCTTCCCGGACCGGGGCACGAACCCGCGTCCCCTGCATCGGCAGGCGGACTCTCAACCACTGCGCCACCAGGGAAGCCCTATCTGGCTTCTTATACCATCCCAATGGGAAGAAAAGCATATACACTCTCAATGCCTGACTATGGTCACCACCCACTCCCTGCTTAACCCCTAGCCCTTGAGCCTTCTCTCTAGAGCTCTGACAAAATATATCTCAAAACTCACCCTTGACCTGCCCACTCATACACCCAGCTGGCCTTCCCAGCACTCTCCCTTTCTTCTGTTCACCTGTGCCTTCTGTATCCATTTTTCCTCCCATGGATTCAGGCTCAGCACCTTTGGAGTCCTGGCTTGCTTCTTCCCTCTGAAGGATCTTTTTCTTTCTTTTCATCTTCTACTTGCTCCACTGAAATCATGTGTTTCCTTCTCCTTATTCAGTGTTTTATTTGCCTGTGTACAGAACCCTCACTTCACCATGATCCCTGTACCTTCTGGGGCCTGCTGCATTCGTTGTCTATTGCTGTTGTAACAGATAGGCCCGAAGTTAGAATCTGAGAGCATTTATTAGCTCATGGTTGTGCAGTTCAGAAGTCTGGGTAGCTTCAGATGGCCACGGTCAAGGCCGATAGAAAGGTATTGGCTGACCTGGGCTTTTACCCAGAGGCTCTAAGAAAGAATGGCTTCCAGGTTCCCTGAGGTGGTTGGCAGAATCCAGCTCCTTCGGCTTCTAGGACTGAGGTCCCAGTTTCCTCGCTGGCTGTCCTCTGGGGTTGCTCTAAGTTTTTAGAGACTGCTTGCACCTTCATCACATTGTCTGCTCCGTCGTCACACCAGCAACAGCACCATGTCCCCTTCGCACGCTTCAACTCCCTGAGGCTTCCCCTTCTGCCATATCTCTTTCTCTTCCAAATTCTCTGCTTCTAAGGGCTCCTGTGATTCCACGGGACCCACCTTGCACAACCAGGAGGATAATCGCCCTACTTAAGGCCAGCTGATGAGTAACCTTCATTACATCCACAGAGCCCCTTTTTGTCACATAACATAATATAACCATGGGCATAATACCAAAGCTTGAAGGTCATGGGGGCCACCATTCTGCCTAGCACACATGCAGACCACCTCCACCTGTGCACCTAAGTGGTCCTCAAATTCCACATGTCCTCAAATGCCTTCTCTTTCAAAATTATCTGTCCTTCCTTTTTAAAAAATATTTGTGATGGCACCACTATTCATCACTTTTCCTCTCCCTCAACTTGTAAATTTCTCAGCATCAGAGCCATAACATGGTGTGATCGTGTGCCTGTCCAGCGTTTTCTTGTCCGGCTCATTGAGAAAATGATCACATCTTTGTGCCCCATCGGTATCGATGCAAGGCTCCCCCTGGCCGGAAGTGGCCCAGGGCTCCAGCCCTGCTCAACCATCCCCTTGGTAGAGCAGGTCAACATTGCAGTATCACCTCTCTCCTTATGACAATGTTCTGATGATTCACAGAGGACCAGCATCAGCACCACCTTGGAGTTGATTAGAAACGCAGAGTCTCAGGCCCATCCCTGATCTTCTGAATCCAAATCTAACATAATCCCCTGCTGATATTAAGACAGAGCTGTAGAAAGAGGCTTTATGCCTGAGGTCTGGGAAGCTCCTTCCTCACCTTCAGTGTGTTGTAAGGAAGTTTTCATGCCCAAACTATAACTACCCACGCAGATTCCTGATCTCTCTTTTCTGGATTCTGACATGCTATCTCTTTATCTCCTTTAGATATGAGTATGCGGTGTTGCCATTCCTGACCCTCGCAAGCAATCCATTCCCGAATTCTCACTCACTGATTTTGTGTCCGTCACAAACACGATCTAAAGGTTGATTCTTCCTGAAGGTTATTTGAACGCCATTGACAGTGAGCTTAATCTTGCTGGATAATGACAGATGTTTGGTGAATTTCTCATGCATGCTCTTTCCCTAGAGATGCTTTGTTAGGTCTGAATAGCTGTCTACCTTATAGGAACAGCAAGTACACATAAATCATGCTAAAGGATACATTTCCATGGGGTCTTGTATTCTTTTGTTTCCATAATTCATATTGTTCTTTATCAGTGTTCATACTCATTTTCCCAGACGAAGGACTGCCTGCTTAACATAAATATTTGTTATTGCTATTTGTTGTTAAATGTCCAAGTTGCAGCTGAGTTTGATTTCTTCTTCATTTTGGGGAGGCAAGGGAAGGACTGAATTTTAATCAGTGAGTTACATCTATATAGGAACATGAATCTTAGAATTAAGTAGTTTATGGTGATGAATAGTATAACGCTGAACAGTCACCATCCTCTGTATTCCATTTTTCTTGTGTATTTAAAAAAATAGTATTTAATTGCAAATGCCTGGAATTGTGACACAGATTGTTTTCTATTGATGCCCTTCAGTGATTAATATTTAATTTTAATCTTAATGTTTTTTCTAGTCTCAGCAATTAGCATTATTAGCATTATTTCAAATCTTAAACTCCATGAATGGTACACCGTCTTACAACTGTTAATGAAATGTCATTTTTCCAGGTAAGAAATGTGTACTGTGGGCTTCCCTGGTGGTGCAGTGGTTAAGAATCTGCCTGCCAATGCAGGGGACACGGGTTCCAGCCCTGGCCCTGGGAAGATCCCACATGCTGCGGAGCAACTAAGCCAGTGCGCCACAACTACTGAGCCTGTGCTCTAGAGCCTGCGAGCCACAACTACTGAGCCCACGTGCCTAGAGCCCGTGCTGCACAACAAGAGAAGCCATCGCAGTGAGAAGCCCGTGCACTGCAACAAAGAGTAGCCCCTGCTTGCCACAGCTAGAGAGAGTCCACGCGCAGCAACAAAGACGCCATGCAGCCAAAAATAAATAAATAAACAAATTTATTAAAATTAAAAAGAAATGTGTACTGTAATTCCATTGCTAAAATGTATAATCACGTTATCGTTTGCAAATATAGAAGCAATTATAAAAGGGCAAAAAAATGAATAAATACATGTATTAACTTTTTTCTTAATAAATGTATTCATTTATTCAGATTTCATTTTTATTCTAAGCCTCCCAAGCAGGTACGCTTCCCTTGTTTGGATACTATTATAATTCAGCCAACATTAACATTTTATTGGGTACTAGAAGGATTAAAAAATTAATAATTAAGACATGGAGGGGCTTCCCTGGTGGTGCAGTGGTTAAAAATCCGCCTGCCAATGCAGGGAACACGGGTTCGAGCCCTGGTCCAGGAAGATGCCACATGCCATGGAGCAACTAAGCCCGTGAGCCACAACTACTGAGCCTGCGCTCTAGAGCCTGCGAGCCACAAATACTGAGCCGATGCACCGCAACTACTGAAGCCCACGCGCTTTAGGGCCTGCATGCTGCAACTACTGAGCCCGTGTGCCACAACTACTGAAGGTCATGCACCTAGAGTCCGTGCTCCGCAACAAGAGAAGCCACCGCAATGAGAAACCCGTGCACCGCAATGAAGAGTAGTCCCTGCTCGCCACAGCTAGGGAAAGCCCGCACACAGCAACGAAGACCCAAAGCACCCAAAAAAATAAAAATTAAAAAAAAAAAATAATTTTTAAAAAAGATAAAAAATTTTGCCATTAAACTATAAAATGCCTATAAATCAATGGCAAATCAACCCTGCATAATATATAATCTGCTGACATAAAACTGGAACATTATAAAGTTTAATGAGAAGATATTCATTAATTCCCATGGAATTTTCCCCCTTTCCTGCATTATTTAGTTTCTTGGAATTTCGATTGAAAAAAAAACATGGAAAATTCGTATGCTGAATATTTAGTAATAGCAGAAGTTGGGTCGCAAGCAAAAGATGTGAACTCTCTGTTTTTAAGCGTTGCCGTAAGAATGAAACATTCTCTTAGATCCTGGGAAATCCACAATTAACACCAGCATGTAAATGTATCACGTTTTCTATCTCTTCCTTTTTATATCCCTGCAGAAACTGATGCCATGGGTCCGTTGTCGAATCCTGCAGTGGCTAGGATGCCATGTGCTTTAGAGAGGAATGGGAAGGGATTTGATTGTGCGGACTTGAGGTATGCAACCGTCTTACCTTCTTACCATTGGGCTTAGAGGCGATTTATTTCATGGCCTCTTGAGCCATTTGAACAGTCAGAGTTGCTAGTGTTTCTTGCCTTTTAGCCTTTTTCTATGGCCTTTCTTGACATCCGCATAGCGATGGTGGGGTTGTCCATCTTTGTACATTTCTGCCATTTTCCAGTACAGGGTCACCTTACTGACGTCTTTTCTAATTCTGCATCACTTGCTGCCTTATCACAGCCTCTTGCACAAATGTGTATTGCTTGGAAAGGAGGTGAGGGAGATGGTGACAGAAGTGACAACTCTGACCACAGAAAAGGAGATAGCAAAGGTGTCTAGGTAGAAATAGACCAAAGGCAATGGAAGGAACACACACTGTAGAACAAATAAATATTTTCAACCTCATTCTCTATATATCATGTACATACTCTCACCATTCCAAGTAATGGCATGTTTTAGGAAGCACCGAACAGGGAACAAAAATAGCATTCTGTCCAGAGCATTTCAAAACTGTGGTTTTCAAGACCACTTCTTTTTTTTGGGTGGGGGCACAATGCGTGGCTTGTGGGATCTTAGTTCCCTGACCAGGGATTGAACCCACGCGCCCTCGGCAGTGAAAGAGTGGAGTCCTAACCACTGGATCACCAGGGAACTCTCCTCAAGACGATTTCTGAGACCACCTTTATGTGAACGTTTTCCAGTACCTGCAGTTTTATTCACCATATTTGAAGCCAAGGAGCCTTGCCCAATGGCTTAAAAAAATGGGACATTACGCTTTTGACAAGAGACTGAACTAGAAGAAATTTTTGCTCACAGTCTGGGACAGAAAGTATGAACACACACACATGCACCTCTTAAGTATTAGAAGTGGGTTAAATAAAATAATTATTAGGTACTGAAAGGACCTTCTACCTAACTAAATATGTTACATTCTTTTCCTTTCCCTAGGAATAGTTATTTTCACTTGGGGTACAACTGTTTCCTTGAGTCTGTAACTCAAGGGTTTGAAAAGTGCATAACTGTAAGCCTTTCCCTGCATCGTTGATATTAAATGGACATTTGCAGGGAATAAAAATCTTAATACTTTCAGTCAGAAAACTGGTACGTTCAGACATTTCATAAGAAGGTCCTGCAAACGTGCATGTAACTTCATTCCAAGCTGGTGCTGAAGAAAACTTCTACACTTGGGTAGAAACACAGGATTTAAGAGAAAGAGTTTCCAAAAACAGTCACTTCATTACACTGTGCCTGGCTGCTCTAGCTTTCTCCCCATTAGTCTAACACTTTATGTCTTCGCTTAAACAATGTTATTTAACAAAAACATGCACATGCCTGAATTTTCCCATGGTTCTCCTTATAAAGTTTTTACTGGGAAGTGAGTATGGTTGGCAGAAAGGCTAATTATTTTCTCCATGTGCTGGATTCGTCAGAATAACAGCAACATTTTGGTTCTGAACAGTTCTTCTTTGCTTCTAGAACGTATCTCTTTGGTCTTCCATCTGTTCTTCACCCTTACTTTCACTGGAACAAAACGGGATCTCTCCCTATCTCTAAGGCCCCTCAGACTAGCCCTTTTCAAAGCAAATTTCTAGTCCCTAGACTACTACAAAAATTCAATAAATAGTAACTTTTAATGAACAGATAGTATGCATTTGCTTTGTGAACGTACAAGTTACATGTTTTCAAAGCAAATGAGCACTCAGACAAGCTTTATACTCTATAACGAAGAAGAATCACGTCTGAAGTGCAGCTACCTTTGAAACTCATATTTTACTCAACATCCACTTTTAGGGTTGCAGGGCAAAGGTACAGGGCATTCGATGCTTACAGAGCGAAGTATAGCCAGCATTCTCTCCCCAAAACAGGCCCGAAGAGACATAAACTTAAAATATTGTTTTACTCAGCCAGAAAAAAGAATGAAATAATGCCATTTGCTGCAACATGGATGGACCTAGAGATGATCATACTAAGTGAAGTAAGTCAGACAGGGAAAGACAAATATGGTATGATATCACTTATATGTATGTGGACTCTTACATATGAGACGGTGAACTTATCTCTGAAACAGAAACAAACTCACAGACATAGAGAACAGACTTGTGGTTACCAAGGCGGAAGAGGGGTGAGGAGGGATGGACTGGGAGTTTGGGTTTAGCAGATGCAGACTATTGTACATAGAGAATGTATAAACAACAAGGTCCTACTGTAGAGCACAGGGAACTCTATTCAATATCCTGGGATAAACCATAATGGAAAAGAATATAAAAAAGAATGTCTATATATGTACAACTGAGTGACTTCGCTGTACAGCAGAAATTAACACAAAATTGTAAATCAACTCTACTTCAATAAAAAAATAAGTTTAAAAAAAGGTCGTTCTATTATCACACAATGTTTACAACACTTTATTCTGGACCATTTTTTTTTTTCATGGATTTTTCTGAAGCCATTGGGTCCAAGGTACTCTATCTCTGACCTCTGTAAACAGACATGACAAATTGCTTCTACTATTTCTTTGTCATCCACAGCCCAACAAGCTTCCCTAAAAATGTAACGATAGCTTTCCAAATTCTCCATGACTTCCTGTGACCACCAAACTCTGAGGATGAGGCATGATGGCTGGGAAGGGAAGGACGATGCCTATGTTCTCCTGTCTAGGTTTGATGGGCAGAAAAGTATTGCACGTTCCCATGTCCTAAGATACTTTCACTAGGGCATTGCTGCATAATTATCTCTACTCAGCTTCCAACGTTTTCTTTCTTTGTCTGGGAACTGGTCTCCCTCTCATTTATTCTTGGCAGTTGAGAATAATCAAAAAGCCATTAGAGTTCTCTCTTTGCGATGACACTACATAAATTAAATCTCGGTGGTGTTGAAAAGCTATAACGTGACCTAGCCCTTCCAAAGTGTCACTTGATCTACAATTCAAATTTCATTTGTGTGAACAGGTCCCTTTCAAGTGTTGTTAATTCGAAACTCAAGGATTTGTATGTAAATAATGAAAACATATTACTTATTAGGAATGTAACAGCTCTAGATGCTCTTCAGTCTGGGGAAGATATTATTATTAATATATTAATGGGTAAAGAATAGTATTTTGTAAAGGTCCTTTGAGAGTAGGGGGAATCTTGATTGGTATTTTAGACGTCGAGTAGATGATTTTCTTGCATTATTTGGTGGGCAGTAGGTTCTTTTTTTTTTGGCTGCGTTGGGTCTTTGTGGCTGTGTGCAGGCTTTAGGCACGTGGGCTTCAGTAGTTGTGGCTCACGGGCTCTAGAGCGCAGGCTCAGTAGTTGTGGCACAAGGGCTTAGTTGCTCCGCGGCATGTGGGATGTTCCCGGACCAGGGCCCGAACCCCTGTCCCCTGTATTGGCAGACGGATTCTTAACCACTGTGCCACCAGGGAAGTCCCAGAACACACATTCTTTACCCAGTGAAATGTTTTGCTAAATTTCATGCTGCCCACACCGGCTTCTCCTTCTTTTATGTTGTTCCATGTTGTCTTGGTGTATCATTTGGTTCTTAAGGACTAAATCCTATTCTCTCTCTTTCATACCTTAATCAATCTTCTCAGAATTGCAGGTGAGAGAGCTGTTGCTGTAGACTTCCTGACCTCTCAAGTATCTGCTGACTTCCCAACCAGTCAAATGGACCAATGGAAGAGTTAGAAAGAGCCATTTCTAACGCAGGGTTTCTCAACAACAGCACAATTGACCTATGGGTCAATTGACCTATCGGAGCTACACGATTCTTTGTTGTGGGGCTGTCCTGGCATTATGGCATGCTGAGAAGCACCCCAGTCTCTACCCAGTAAACATCAGTAACGACCCCCTCCCAGTCATGACAATGAAACATGCCTCCAGAAATTGCCAGATGTTCCTCTGATGGTGGACAGAGTTGACTGAGAACCATTGTTATAAATATGAATACGAATATGAATATAAGTACACACACACATATATATCACTCATAAAAGGGGAAAAAAACATTCAGGAATCAAGAACATAATTTTCAGACATAAAGGAAAATTTGAATTGTGTAAGACCGTAATATATTAGAATGTAAAACTTCAGACCATATTACATTTTTCAGATACTATTAAATGTTAGAAGATATATGAGTATTAGGAGACAACATATAGAACAAGTGGTGAAATTATTGGTAATGTACTCTCCTAAAATAATATGAAACAGAAGATGCAGATTAAACACAAAGCACTCTTGCTTCTTGTCCACTGCAGAAATAAAAAGTCTTCACATTTCTTCCAGTTCTCAACGATCACGCCATCGGTTTGAGAATTGGAACAGGATAACCTTCAAAGTTAATAGAGCGTACTCCCCTAAAATTAAAGGTATGAGAAATCTAATCCTAGTCTACCATGAAATCAGTTTCACAAACACTGTCAGCCCTGGCCCTAGATCATAAATTCCTCTACCTCCTGTATCTTTCTTAAAGAGAAATGTATTTTCTATCTAAAATGTTGTTGTGTTTTGCAAAAAGGACATCTTTCTCTTTGAATCTGACTTAATCACTGAAAACAAAACTGGGATTTTGTGAGAATAGGATTTTCTATCCAGGTGTTTTTCCTGTACAGTCTAATCCCCAGACTTGCCTTAATTTAGAGTCCGCTTCTCTCAAGTCTCCTTGTTAACAGATATTTATATTCTGCAATGGTGGATATATGATACTCTGCATTTTCCAAAACAAATCAAGTTGTTATGAACATTAATGTACAAGTCTGTGTGGATATATACTGTGATCAATGGAACAGGATAGAAAGCCCTGAGATAAACCCACATACCTATGGTCAACTAATCTAAGACAAAGCAGGCAAGGATATACAATGGAGAAAAGACAGTCTCTTCAATAAGTGGTGCTGGGAAAACTGGACAGCTACATGTAAAAGTGTGAAATTAGAACACTCCCTAACACTGTACACAAAAATAAACTCAAAATGGATTAGAGACCTAAATGTAAGACCGGACACTATAACACTCCTATAGGAAAACATAGGAAGAACACTCTTTGACATAAATCACAGCAAGATCTTTTTTGATCCACCTCCTAGAGTAATGGAAATAAAAACAAAATTAAACAAATGGGACCTAATGAAACTTCAAAGCTTTTGCATAGCAAAGGAAACCATAAATAAGACGAAAAGACAACCCTCAGAATGGGAGAAAATATTTGCAAACAAATCAACAGACAAAGGATTATTCTCCAAAATATATAAACAGCTCGTGCAGCTCAATATTAAAAAAACAAACAACCGAATCCAAAAATGGGCAGAAGACCTAAATAGACATTTCTCCAAAGAAGACATACAGATGGCCAAGAAGCACATGAAAAGCTGCTCAACATCACTAATTATTAGAGAAATGCAAATCAAAACTGCAACGAGGTACCACCTCACACGAGTCAGAATGGGCTTCATCAGAAAATCTACGAACAACAAATGCTGGAGAGGGTGGGGAGAAAAGGGAACCCTCTTGCACTGATGGTGGGAATGTAAACTGATACAGCCATTATGGAGAACAGTATGGAGGTTCCTTAAAAAACTAAAAATAGAACTACCATATGACCCAGCAATCCCACTACTGGGCATATACCCAGAGAAAACCACAATTCATAAAGACACATGCATCCCCGTGTTCATTGCAGCACTATTTATAATAGCCAGGTCATGGAAGCAACCTAAATGTCCATTGACAGACGAATGGATAAAGAAGATGTGGTACATATACACAATGGAATATTACTCAGCCACAAAAAGGAATGAAATTGGGTCATTTGTAGAGACGTGGATGGATCTAGAGACTGTCATACAGAGTGAAGTAAGTCAGAAAGAGAAAAACAAATATCATATATTAACGCATATATGTGGAACCTAGAAAAATGGTACAAATGAACCGGTTTGCAGGGCAGAAATAGAGACACAGATGTAGAGAACAAACGTATGGACACAAAGGGTGAAAGCGGCGGGGTGGTGGTGGTGATGGTGTGATGAATTGGGCGATTGGGACTGACATGGATACACTGATGTGTATAAAATGGATGACTAATAAGAACCTGTTGTATAAAAAAATAAATTAAATAAAATTCAAAAAAAAAATACACACAGGGCTTCCCTGGTGGCGCAGTGGTTGAGAGTCCACCTGCCGATGCAGGGGACACGGGTTCATGCCCCGGTCCGGGAAGATCCCACATGCCGCGGAGCGGCTGGGCCCGTGAGCCATGGCCACTGAGCCTGCGCGTCCGGAGCCTGTGCTCCACAACGAGAGAGGCCACAACAGTGAGAGGCCCGTGTACCGCAAAAAAAATTAAATAAATAAAATAAATAAATAAACGGATACACCAAACCCAAGTCAATATACTTCAAAAGACTGAAAACACACAGTACAGATCTCTTACCACTATGAAATTAACTTTGAAAACTCCATATATTTGGAAATGTTTTAAAAGTCTGCATTATCCATAACTAAATGGGGAAAGTATAATGGAAATTTAAAAACTTTTTTTTAAAAGTTCATTTATTTATTTATTTATTTTGTCTGTGTTGGGTCTTTGTTGCTGCACGCGGGCTTTCTCTGGTTGCGGCGAGCGGGGGCTGTTCTTCATTACGGTGCATGTGCTTCTCATCGCAGTGGCTTCTCTTGTTGCAGAGCACGGGCTCTAGGTGCGAGGGCTCAGTAGTTGTGGCGCATGGGCTCAGTAGTCGTGGCTCGTGAGCCCTAGAGTGCAGGCTCAGTAGTTGTGGCGTACGGGCTTAGCTGCTCTGCGGCATGTGGGATCTTCCTGGACCAGGGCTGAAACCCACATCTCCTGCACTGGCAGGTGGACCCTCAACCACTGTGCCCCCAGGGAAGTCCACAGAAGACATTTTTAAATGTATGATCTGAAGAATACATAGCAATTATTTTAGATGCAACTAGAGCAGTGCTGAGGGAAATAGTGTGTATCAGTGAAGAAGACGGACTGAAAACTCATAAACTCATCACCATCTTAAAAAGTTAAAAATTAGTAAGTAATCAGGAAGGATGCAAAAGGAAAGACATATAGAGATAAGACCATGATTCACTTAAGTAGAAAACAAATATATAACAGGTTCAACTGACAGAACCAGAAATTGGTTCTTCAAAAGGTCCAATAAGTAAGCAGATTAGCAAGTCTGATCAATAGTCAGGGAGAGAGGGAAGGTAGAAATAACCAATAATAGGGGCTTCCCCGGTGGAGCAGTGGTTGAGAGTCTGCCTGCCGATGCAGGGGACAAGGGTTCGTGCCCCGGTCCAGGAAGATTCCACATGCTGCGGAGCGGCTAGGCCCGTGAGCCATGGCCGCTGAGCCTGCGTGTCCGGAGCCTGTGCTCCGCAACAGGAGAGGCCACAGCAGTGAGAGGCCCGTGTACCGCAAAAAAAAAAAAAAAAAGAAATAACCAATATTAGAAACGAAATAGGGAATACCATAAGATCTTGCAGCATTAATGAGATAATAGGAAAAACATTAAGATAATAAACCTCTAGAAAGAGGTAACTTAAAAACTGAGAGACTAAAAAGAATACTCAGAGTTATACATGCATTATGAAAACTGAATTCCCAGTTAAGTATTTCCAGAAAGAAAATGCTAGTTCCACATGGGTTCCTCAAAGAGTGTTATAAGGCATGCAAGGAACAAGGAATTGAAATTTTATTCAAACTCTTACGGAGAACAGAGAGGGGGACACTCAGTAAATCATTTTATGATGCTAACATAATCTCATTCCAATACCTGACAAGGCAGCATGGGAAAGAAAACTTATGGGCCAATCTCCCTCAATGGATCAAAAACAAAATAAAACACAGAAAGAGAAAGACAAATACTGTATGCTGACACATATATATGGAATTTAAGAAAAAAAAAATGTCATGAAGAACATAGGGGTAAGACAGGAATAAAGACACAGACCTACTAGAGAATGGACTTGAGGATATGGGGAGGGGGAAGGGTAAGCTGTGACAAAGTGAAAGAGCGGCATGGACATATATACACTACCAAACGTAAGGTAGATAGCTAGTGGGAAGCAGCCGCAGAGCACAGGGAGATCAGCTCGGTGCTTTGTGATTGCCTGGAGGGGTGGGATAGGGAGGGTGGGAGGGAGACGCAAAAGGGAGGGGATATGGGAACATATGTATATGTATAACTGATTAAATTTGTTATAAAGCAAAAAAAAAAAAACAAACAAACGAAAAACTTAAAGAAACTTTTAGAAAAATACATCTACCGGTGTATTAAAAAATGATATCTCATCATAACCAAGTGGTTTTATCCCAGGAATTCAAAGTGCTGGTTTAACTTACTAGTGTCATTCTGAAAACCTTCCCTTACTGACTCAGTTTGTATTCCATTTATTTGCATTTCAACATGAAATTAATATCTTTATTGGACTCTTTGAATCAAAAATATGTGTAATAAAAGATACAGTTTGTTAGGAAGGATGTGAGTGCTTGGAAAATAAGGCTGAAAGTAGGTCACGGGTCAATGAATCCTGGTTAATGGTTGCATCATACTCACACTAACGTTAAAAAAGAATTCTAAAAGAAAAACATGCAGATGTATAGGTTCTACGTTACATTTTCCAATAAGCAACACTGTTAAGGTCCATGTCTTTCTCTGATAACATTCCTGATGGGGTGTTCTTATCTTATCAGTTGTGTATTGGGATCACCAGTATTGAGTTGACCAATAGTGCATCACACAGATTTGGGGGAAATGTGAAAGGTAGTTCAACCTCTCTCTGCACAGCACCAAAACAATGGGCACTCTTCTTCACGCTTCTTTTTTTTTTTTTTGCGGTACGCGGGCCTCTCACCGCTGTGGCCTCTCCCGTTGTGGAGCACAGGCTCCGGACGCGCAGGCTCAGCAGCCATGGCTCACGGGCCCAGCCGCTCCGCGGCATGTGGGATCTTCCCGGACTGGGGCACGAACCCATGTCCCCTGCATCGGCAGGCGGACTCTCAACCACTGCGCCACCAGGGAAGCCCGGGCCCTCTTCTGAAGGTTGAAGGTGGGGGAGCTTTATTCCCAATCCTTCTCACCTTGCCTGATCTGAACGCTGTCAAGCCAGGTGTTCTGCCAGACTCTAGGAACCCAGGGCTTTCACCTCCGCTCCTGCACTCCATCCTCATCAAAGTTCAAGTGGTCATGGTTCCATGAATGTCTTTTTTCTTTTTTTTTTGGTGGGACCTTAGTTCTCAGATCAGGGATCGAACCCAAGCCCCCTGCATTGGAAGCACAGAGTCTTAACCACGGGACTGCCAGGGAAGTCCCTCCGTGAACATCTTCATAGGAAGTGTCTTCAGCATTCTGACTGCTTCTTCGTGTTTCCCAGAACACTGAGATTTGACCAGATAACCTCTTACTATTTTGTCACCTATTTAGTCCCATTGAGGAGTCTTCTTTGGGATTATTGTACCTGTGCCCACTGAGGTGGCTGTGCCAGACACAGCAGCCTGCCATATCACCTCTTCTTCCTTCTTAAGTCTTGCATCGGTCAGTCTTGGTGTGATTACGCCTTAAGAGGTGACCTCCAACTTCTCTGTCCACCCGGGCTCCACCTTCTTTATGGATGTTCCATCTGTCAGTTGCCCCTTAAATATCTGTTTTCTAGGTAGTTATCCCTGAGATTCTCTGTCCCTCAATGGCTCCTATCATATTCAGGATAAAATTCAATCTCCTTAGCTTAGCATACAGGACCTGGCACGACCTGGCCTTCTCCTACTCCTTTTTTTTTTTTTTTTTTTTTAATAAATGTATTTATTTTTGGCTGTATTGGGTCTTCGTTGCTGCGTGCGGGCTTTCTCTAGTTGTGGCGAGCAGGGGCTACTCTTCGTTGTGGTGTGCAGGCTTCTCATTGCAGTGGCTTCTCTTGTTGCGGAGCACGGGCTCTAGGCGTGCGGGCTTCAGTGGTTGCAGCATGCGGGCTCAGTAGTTGTGGCGCACAGGCTTCGTTGCTCCACGGCATGTGGGATCCTCCCAGACCAGGGCTCGAACCTGTGTCCCCTGCATTGGCAGGCGGATTCTTAGCCACTGCACCACCAGGGAAATCCCCTCTCCTAGTCTTTAATGAATCATGCATTGTTTTTGCCAATCATATAGGAATAACATTAATTCTTGAAACATTTCGTAGCAGTTCACAACACTGTTTGCTTTGCCATGAAAAAATGTTCACATTTCTTTGCCTAGTCAACCGCAAGTGGCCCCGCATAGCAACAAGCTCATATTTCCTATGACTTCTCACTTTGTAGTTTGTCAGTTTCCTTATCAGACTAGCTCAGAGCTCTAAACTCTTTGAGGGAAAAGGCAGGTCTAATTTGGCTTAGTGTCCCCAGACTTTGGCCCAGACACGGTACTTAGTAGACATCAATCATACACACAATGATGTGTCTATTCACCAGAATGTGCTAAGGGGGTCAGGGAAGAAGTGGAGAGTGAAGCTGGGAAGGAAAACAGCAAATACTGTTAGAACTGAGTTAAGAAATTCCATACAGGGCTTCCCTGGTGGCGCAGTGGTTGAGAGTCCGCCTGCCGATGCAGGGGACACGGGTTTGTGCCCCGGTCTGGGAAGATCCCACACGCCGCGGAGCGGCTGGGCCCGTGAGCCATGGCCGCTGAGCCTGCGCGTCCGGAGCCTGTGCTCCGCAACGGGAGAGGCCACAACAGTGAGAGGCCCGCGTACCGACAAAAAAAAAAAAAAAAAGAAATTCCACACAGCCATCATTTTGTATCTCCGCCCTTCAAGACAAATATGGTAGAAAGTGAAACTAAGGATAATTCCCAAACGAACCAAAGCTGTCCTTCTACTTGGCATTTTCCACCATTGTGTTCAGAAACTAAAGCACCCATAACCAGTTGACACAAAGCTTAACTGGCTAGTTTCCCACAAAACAGAGCTAATCCTCCTTGTTCAGAAATTCTTACCTAAGAAAATAGAAATTTTCAATCGACCCTCAGGCAGGACGGTGGACATGGCCACCTCCAAGTTTAGTCTCTGCGGCACCTGGGTCCTTGTCATTTTCCCGAAAACAATCATCTTCAAAGCAGGGGGATTACGTTCCTCTAAAAGAAAACGAGTGAGGCACATCCTCAGAACACAGGGCAGTGTAACTATTTGACTTGAAAGCAATCATAAAAGAGTTTTCTAGTGTTAGGAGGAAAAAAAAGAAACAAGCTAAAAGCACTGTAATTTCAGACTCCCCAGAAACCATGCAGCTGAATAGGTTTGCAGATCTGTGGTTCCAATTTCAAGGTTATCACTCCAGGCAGTGACAGTCTGTTTGTAGAACTGACACAGAAGCACAGTTTTAAAAGAAATTCTCATCTCTTGGCTGCCACAGTGCTTTGAAGGTCATGAATGCAGGTGGGGTCTACCCACCCACAGCAAACGAGATGGCATCCTGGGACGGACGGATGGGCAACCTGCTTGATTTCTTCTACGTGTTGTCACCATTACGTTGGAAGCCAGGAGGAGGCGAATCCAAGTCTGAATTTCTGCTCAGCAGTTAGCATCATTATGTTGGTGGGACACACGGAGACCCAAAGGCAGGAGAATGTAGGGACATCCTGGACACGTCACTAACGAGAAACGTTTCAGTCCATGCCGTCTTGCTAACCTGCGGTGAAACTTGGCCCATTCACTCATGTCGCTGGTCTTCATTATCTTCACTTTGGGAAATCATGAGTGAGAGCGGACATCTGTGGAAGGCAGACTTCTGAGAAGGCTCCCCAGTGACGCCCGCCTCCTGCTATTCAAGTCCCTGTGTGATCCCCTTTCCTGGGGTCTGGACTGGGACCTAGAGACTCACTTCCATCAAACAGAATATTGCGAAGGCAATGGGTGTTGCTTCCATGATTAGGTTACAGAAGACTGTGGCTTCCATCTTGCCAGAAGACTCTCTTTCTGGCTTTGCTGGCACAAAGTGCCATGTTGGAGACCCTCAACTCCATGCTGGCTGTTGCACAGCAAGGAGCTGTGGGTGGCCTCCGGCTAACAGTGAGCAAACCCTCTGCCCAACAGCTCCTGAGAAACGGAATCTCACCAATACCCACTGCAGAGCTTGATAGCAGATCCCTCCCCAGTCAAATCCTGAGTGGAGGGCGTCCCTGGTGGCGCAGTGGTTGGGAGTCCGCCTGCCGATGCAGGGGACACGGGTTCGTGCCCCACTCTGGGAGGATCCCACATGCCACGGAGTGGCTAGGCCAGTGAACCATGGCCACTGAGCCTGCGCGTCCGGAGTCTGCTCCGCAACGGGAGAGGCCACAACGGTGAGAGGCCCGCGTACCACACACACACAAAAAAATCCTGAGTTGAGAGCACAGCCCTAACCAACACCTTGCTTGCAGCTTTGCGAGAGATGCTGAGCTTCAGGGCCCAGCAAAGCCACGCCGGGACTCCTGACCCACAGACATGGTCAGATTACAAATGCGTGCTGTTTCCTACAGCAGAAATTAACACAACACTGTAAATCACCTATACTTCAATTTTTAAAAAATGTGTGCCGTTTTAAGCCACTAAGGTTTTCAATCCTGAACATCTAGACTCTGCCAAACCCAGTGTATTTATAGCAACCTACAAGGTCTTCTTCCTCTGCAATCCCAACAGATCTTTAAACTCCTGGAAATGAAAGTAGAAATAAGATCATGGTCTCAGAAAAGGACCTATAGATCAAAGTCAAGATCACATTACCCTGTAAAATAGATAGCTACTGGGAAGCAGCTGCATAGCACAGGGAGATCAGCTCGGTGCTTTGTGACCACCTAGAGGGGTGGGATAGGGAGGGTGGGAGGGTAGGAGACGCAAGAGGGAGGAGATATGGGGATATATGTATATGTATAGCTGATTCACTTTGTTATACAGCAGCGACTAACACACCATTGTAAAGCAATTATATTCCAATAAAGATGTTAAAAATAAATAAATAAATAAATAAAATTTTTTTAAAAATTAAAAAGATCACATTACCTATCGCACCAACATCCTGGATAATAGATGGATTTAGTTCAGATTTTAGTACGGGTAATACACAGATCGGAACTGCAACATGATTTTGATGAAGTTGTTCTACTTCAAAACTTACAGATACGCCTTAAGGATGGGGAAAAATTAATTTTCTTCTTCCTTTATAGCAAATAATGAAATTGTCTTCAGGCTGCAAGATTTGCAAATATGTGAGCCCTTCATATATCACCCGACGGTGATAATTCACAAGGTTAATATCATAACACGCCAAGTCATTACCAAATATTCAGTGAAAACCTAACAAAGTAATTTGCAGTCATCTTTCCTTCCAGATGAGAAAATGCATTATAAAACTGAAATTTGCTTGACGGTTACTTTATAACTGTTCGCTGCTTATTTTTGTTCATTTGCATTGTTTTTTCTACTCAAAGGCGTGTTTTGTTTTTTGTTTTTTCATTTGATACTCTATCAACACTTTATGGTAGTTGGTGTGTATCATCACTAACATGTAAACAATGATGAAAGTTATTATGAGAATGTCCCCAAAGTCACGTGACTGGGGGGAGTGGTCAGAAATGGAGGTCTCTATTCAAACATTCTCAACTCAAATCCAGAAATATTACTTATAACTCCTCTGCATGGCATGTTTTCATGACAGAGTCCTATGCTTTATATTATTCTGCCATTTTTTTCAACTAAAATCTGTCTTCCCCAATGTTAGCGCCAACAGCTAAGCAGTATTTTCTGATCATCCAAGGAGACCTCACCACTAAGTCTAGCTGAATTCCTTTCCACAATATATAGACCACGGGAAACTATTATTGTTTTTCCTTCGGTTTTGCTCAACCAACTGTTTATCAATTACGAGACAGAAAAGATATGGCAATTCCTGTTTTCTAAATCTTGCCTTGATATATAACGTCTGAAATTGTCAGAAAAAAAGTAACATTCAATTAAGGTAGTACTATTAGCTACTAAGTGGAAACTTTTTTTCTTTTTTTTTTGCGGTACGCGGGCCTCTCACTGTTGTGGCCTCTCCTGTTGCGGAGCACAGGCTCCGGATGCACAGGCTCAGCGGCCATGACTCATGGGCCCAGCCGCTCCGCGGCATGTGGGATCCTCCCGGACCGGGGCACGAACCCACGTCCCCTGCATTGGCAGGCAGACTCTCAACCACTGTGCCACCAGGGAAGCCCTAAGTGCAAACTTTTAAACATTTTTTAAAATGTCAGAATGTTAAATACTATTTCCAACATCCTTGTGCAGTTTTCTCTGTAAAAATGATTCTTTTATTATACTAATGAGCAGAAAATTAATGGCAGCCACTTCTCCACCTTTCAAAATATTATGTCTTTTCAATTGAAACGTGTGGTGCTTAAAAATGTTTTAATTACTCAGGAGGTATGAGATGATTATGGGATGAGATATATAATATAATATGGTTGGGGATTCCATGAATGCAGATACCCTGAAAGGCAAATCAGACCCCTCTAAATATAACATGAAATAATCCTTGATCAGATCTATTTTCTGAAATTACCTACTATAGAGTGGTTGCCTCCAAATTGATAAGCAGAGACATTGCCATAGACTGAACTGTATCCCTCCAAAATTCATACGGTAAAGCTGAAAGCCCCAATGTGCTGGTAAGAGATGGAGGACTTTGGGAGGTAATTAGGGTTACATGAGGTCATGAGGGTGGGGCCCCATGATGAGATTAGTGTCCTTATAAGAAGAGACAATAGACAGCTTGCTCTCTCCCAGTTTCTTTCTCTCTCCACCATGCAAAGAGACAGCGAGAAGGCCATCACAAGTCAGGGAGAGGCTCCCCGCCCTCTTTTTAGTTACGGCAAAGCTGCCAGACATCAATTAATGATGACTCACTTCCTCTGTGTTTCATTTCCTCTCAAGCATTTGCAGGCAGTGCCAGAACTCAGCTGAATGGGGAAGGGTGTCATTATTTCATCAGAGCTCTTTTCGTCAACTCTCTGAATACACTATTAATTTTTTCTTTACTCATTGATTTAATAAGCTACATCCAAACTCTATGATTTTGCAAATATTGTTTTCTGCCCCCAGAAACTGGTGTGATTTATAATATAAAGAGGAATGCACTCAAAGTCAGTAGGAAAGGGTTTAACTCCAGTTTTCCACCTAACACGTGGTCATTTTTTTTAAAGCAGGGGACCCAAGGCTTCTTTTTCTTTTTCTTTTTCTTATTTGGCTGCGTTGGGTCTTCATTGCTGCGCGTGGGCTTTCTCTAGTCGCTACGAGCGGGGGCTACTCTTTGTTGCAGTGCGCAGGCTTCTCATTGCGGTGGCTTGTCTTTGTTGCGGAGTACAGGTTCTAGGCGCACGGGTGTCAGTGTTGTGGCATGTGGGCACAGTAGTTGTGGCTCACAGGCTCTAGAGAACAGGCTCAGTAGTTGCGGCACATGGGCTTAGCTGCTCCACGGCATGTGGGATCTTCCCGGACCAGGGCTTGAACCCGTGTCCCCTGCACTGGCAGGCAGATTCTTAACCACTGTGGCAACACCAGGGAAGTCAGCATGGTCTTTTTATTTATTTTATTTATTTAGCTGTAGCGTGCAGGCTTCTTAGTTGCAGCATGCGAACTCTTAGCTGCGGCATGCATGTGGGATCTAGTTCCCCGACCAGGGATCAAACCCAGCCCCCCTGCATTGGGAGCGTGGAATCTTACCCACTGGACCATCAGGAAAATTCCTCTACCTAATACATGATCTTAAATCAGTTTTTCAACTGCTATGGGAAAAACAAAGCGCATAACCTAGCTATGAAAGTGTGTGTGTGTGTGTGTGTGTGTGTGTGTGTGTGTGTGTGTGTATCCATGTGAAAATCCCTTGGCAATGGTAAAACCCTATACAAGTATAAAGTTTTGCTGGTATGGGTATTAATACTATTGCTGTTATTATTAGAATCCATCACTAGAATCCATTCTCATGATTTGCATCATCTCAATTAATAACAGCTTTCCCCTCCCAAGATAGTCCATTTATTATGCACATGGAATATAATTGCATTTTTGATGTTTGGATGATTTTGAAAATCATTAAAAGACCACTGTAGTCTTGAGCACTTTCTCTGCAGTGCACTTCATCAAACACTTGATACGATGCATATGAACCGATCATTTATGTCCCTTTTGTGTGGGGGGGTAACCCCTCGTCAAGCTGATAGTGCAGTCCACCAAATGCATTAGCAATGACTAGTTATTAATCTTATAACCTTTTCTAATTAACAGAATAAACTGTAAAATGAAGACAAATTGAATTCATCCAAGGGTGAAATACATTCAAGCACTAAACGCATACTTATGCGGAAAAAATAATCTATGAACACTTCACTAAGGAGGAAAGCTGGCCTGTGCTTATCTATAGACAGAACAGAAAGATGCAAACAAACTCCTGTGTCTTCTTTCATGATGCTCCTGAAATTGCTGAGGATAAGAACTGCAAACATCGTCATTATTGTTATTTTACATAGCACTCCTTAGAAGGATCCCAGAGTTGTGGGATAAACAGCAAAACACAGAGAAATAACGAACAACAAGAAAAATTTGTAGCAGCAAAACACTGACCCGCAGGAAAAATCATAAACAAAGAGTTGAAAGGAACTAAGAAGCAAGAATCTCAGAAATGAAGTAGATTGAACGCTATGGCTGGCAGTGGTGAATATTAATGTCCTGGGAACAACTGCAAAAGAGCAAAGGAGCAGTTTTTTTCTAAAAGCAGTGTCTGAGAAACAGAGTTCATTAAGTCAAAATGTAGTGCAGGGTTTCTCTGACGTTTGAGGCCAGATAATTCTGGGCTGTAGGGGGCTGTCCTGTGCACTGGGGGATGTTTCACATAGTTTCTGGTCTCTACCCACTCCAGAACAGTAGCAGCCCTGCCCCTGAAGTGTGACAACCGAAAATGTCTCCAGACATGGCCACATGTCACCTGGGATGTGCGGGGGAAGGGAGGTGGGAAAATCACCACTGGTTGAGAACCACTGATGGAGTATAAAATCAGAGGGAGGGACTTCCCTAGTGGCGTAGTGGTTACGAACCCGCCTGCCAATGCAGGGGACATGGGTTCTATCCTTGGTATGGGAAGATCCCACACGCCATGGAGCAACTAAGCCCGTGAGCCACAACTACTGAGCCTGCACTCTAAAGACCATGAGCCACAACTACTAAGCCCATGTGCCACAACTACTGAAGCCCGCACACCTAGAGCCCATGCTCTGCAACGGGAAAAGCCACTGCAACGAGAAGCCCGCACACCACAACGAAGGCAAAAATAAATAAATAAATAAATTTCTAAAAAAAAGAAAAAATTCAGAGGGAAGAATTTGTTATCACATGGAGTATTTTTCTGACTTAACGAAAAGGCTTCCAGGAGTCCCAAAACCCCAGTTTGATAACTCTGGTTCATGAGAGATCATGAATGTTTAGGTCAAGCCTCTCTGGGTTTAAAACACCTCATCAGCTGTCTTGATCAACTGCATGACTTTGAGGCATCGGTCAAATGAGAATACGAATGGATGAATTCTGAGGATCACTGTGACGCTGAGATAACCCACTGTCCATGAAAGCTGCTCCACAAACATAAGAATCTCAGTGCTCAGTTGACGGCTGCAGGACACTTGAGCATGCCTGCTGATTCAGGACCAGCCAGGCCCATACCTCAGAATACAGAGAGAGGAAAAGCAAGTATCCATGCAGTAATTATAGATTATGGGCTGAAGCAGAGGAAGGGGCAATGACTGAGTACCTTCTGATAGAAAGTCATTAACTCATTGGTTGGAAACCAGACCTTTTTTTGTTTCCTTGCTTATTATTCCATCTGAAGTCTGGTGGTTACTATGTCATGAACTCTTAGAAAAGTGAAGTGGCTATGATCTGGGCATAGCATGGACGGTGAATGTGGCAAAGGCTAACATACAGTCGAAAGACACCAGAATTGTCTAGAACAGCATCTCTTATTTTGTTGACCTTGGGAGGGAAGAAAGGTGGTGAGAAGCTCATTGCAAGAACCAGTATCTAGACAGGGTTCTTCTTTAGTCAGGACACACTTAACACAACATTAATGGAAGATGCTACCACCATTTCCTCCATCTCCTTCCCAGACAGGAGAGCTTTTGGGAGAATTCTCCCTCTGTGTGTATCTGGAGAGAGGTCTTAGGACAGTATTCATGGGAAAAACAAATATAAACCATGGACCTACACCTCACCAGGAAAACCCCAGAAATAGGCACGTGTACAGAATGTTGTACACCCCTCCAGAGCCTCCTGGATTTTATGAAGCCAGTCCATACACCTCGCTTAAAGACCTCGGAGCTCAGTACTATATGATCCAGCAAACCCACTTCCTGGGCATATATCTGGAAAAACCATAATTCAGAAACATACTTGCACCCCAATGTCCACAGCAGCACTACTTACAATGGCCAGGACATGGAAGCAACCTAAGTGTTCATCAACAGAGGAATGGATAAAGAAAATGTGGCACATATATACAATGGAATATTATTCAGCCATAAAAAAGAACATAATAATGCCATTTGCAGCAACATGGATGGACATAGAGATTATCATATTAAGTGAAGTAAGACAGAGGAAGACAAATATCATGGGATATGGCTCATATGTGGAATCTAAAGAAAAAGGGTACAAATGAACTTATCTACAAAACAGAAATAGAGTCACAGATGCAGAAAACAAACTTATGGTTACCAGGGGGTAAGAGGGAGGAGGGGTAGATTGGGAGACTGGGATTGACATATACACACGACTATATATAAAATATCAGGGCTTCCCTGGCGGCGCAGTGGTTGAGAGTCCGCCTGCCAATGCAGGGGACACGGGTTCATGCCCTGGTCCGGGAAGATCCCACATGCTGCGGAGCGGCTAGGCCCGTGAGCCATGGCCACTGAGCCTGCACGTCCAGAGCCTGTGCTCCGCAACGGGAGAGGCCACAGCAGTGAGAGGCCCACGTGCCGCAAAAAAAAAAAAAAAAAAATCAATAGATAACTAATAAGGACCTACTGTATAGAACCGGGAACACTACTCACTACTCTATAATGACTTATATGGGAAAAGAATCTAAAACAGAGTGGCTATATGTATATGTATAATTGATTCACTTTGCTGTACACCTGAAACTAACAAAACATTGTAAATCAACTATGCTCCAATAAAAAAAAAAAAAAAAGACCACGAAGCTCTGGTTCAGTGGTCCTTTGTTAGGGTGCCCCATGATCAGCTCAAGGCGGAGAGGAGTGGCAGCTTGGGTATCTAGCTTTGGTGGATACACCTTTGGATGTTGCCCAAGGTTTCCACACGTAAGAGCAGAGCCTTAGATCTTCTAACCACGGCAAAGGGAATGCAGTATCACTCCCATGCTAGGTTTTGTGGCAAAAATAAAGTGAGTGTGTAGATATAACTGAACTCTATCTCATCAGTTGACCTTGAATTAATCAGAAGGTTCATTAGCTTGGGTGGGCCTGACCTAATCCGGTGAGATCCTTAAAAGCGAGCCCAGGACTACCCAGAATATCCAAGCAGCAAAACCATCCACCCCTTTTCTCAGTGGCTGGCTTCACAAGACACGTTGCCAAGGGTACCATCACAATGAAATGATTTCTGCTAAGGGGACTTGGAATCCGATTCTCCCTGAGTTGAGCCTCCAGATGAAAACACAGCTCGGACAATACCTTGATTACACCCTTGAGAGACCCCAAGCGGAAGACTTTTAAGTTGTTCCCAGATTCCTGACCCACGGAAATTCTGAGATGACAGATGGGTGTTCACTTAAATGGCTAGGTTTGTGGTTATCTGTCATGCAGCAGTAGATAACGAATTCACTGTCCATTCCCACTCCTTCACAAAGACTCTTTCCTTAGGAATCAGACTCCCCAAACTCAACCCTAGCTGAATTAGTCTTAGTAAGAGGCACTGACCTATAGCCAAGCCTAAAGGCTAAAATTTGCACCGGGATGAAAAATGGCTTCATAAAGCGTGAAAATGTCTATGCTATGTTAATGATGATAGAAAATGTGCGCATCCCACCCCTTCTAAATATTTTAGAGAGCATTTTCTATGGCCCTCAACCAAGAACCAAGGAGAGTTTGCAGTTCTGAGGACCTTGATTATCGAGCCTTTGCTCGGATTATCTGTTGGTGAAATAGGAAAAGAACCACCCATAACCTGAATTTAGGTGGAATTATTCACACACAGCATGAAGAGGTAACCAAGCAGTGCATTATGCATACAGACTCCATGCCTCCAATGCCTTCTGCATATAACATTTTCTGATAAATCTCTTATAAAAGTTAAGGTGAATCTGTAATATGGAATCTATCCTTTATCTTAATATACATGTTATGTGTAAATACAATGGAAGAATATCAGAACTGCTTTCTCGAAAGCATTTTTCACCCCCTGTGTAACCTCAAAAAATATTGACAACTCAAAATATTACATATCCTGCTTGCAGATGCATCAAGCTTGGGGTGTAGGGGCAGTTTTATTGATTCCTGTTTCTACCTGTCAGTTCATTTTCTGAAGTCAGATACATTTTCCCCAGTGCTCCCACTGGGTTCTGAATGCACCTGATGTTAAGGAAAACACATTTATTGCCAGAAATTGGTAAAGGGTTTAGGTAGGGGTAAATTCGGAATAAACTATTGTCCTGTACACATGCCCTGGGAAACACACTGCCTCAGACACAGTCCCGTGTCAAAGAGCTAGAGAGAAATGTCTGAGTTCCCTTAAAAGTCTGGTTTTATCAGGTTCTTTCTGGGCCAAGAGGGCAATTCTGAGGCATTTCAGAGGAGATCCCTGGATTGCTTTTCAATTCGGATACAGAAAGCAGTCCCTCTAGTATCCCTTCCCCCACCCTAACATAACTGGCCAATCATTCCAGCACTCAACTGGAAATCCAGCATCGTGGGCTATTAGGAAATGACAAGAAGAAAATGTTAGGATTTCTGTCTTAACCAGAAGGGCTAGAAGCAGTGAGAGTCCTATAAGATGGACAGAAATACAGTGGTTGAAAGGGGCTTTGAAAACCAGGGCGGTGTGATGCATTGGGAGACTGGGATTGACATATATACACGAGTATGTATAAAATGGATAACTAGTAAGAACCTGCTGTATAAAAAAATAAATAAAATAAAATTCAAAAGTTCAAAAAAAAAAAAAAAAAAAAAAAGAAAACCAGGGAAAGAATGTGCTAGGATTCCCTACAGTTGCTGGGAGAAATCCAAGAATCTCTTCCCTTATTTCATTCGTGTAAAATTTTCAAAGTACAATTTCCAGACGTTTCTGAACCTAAATAACACATCTAAACAACAGAAGTAGTGTATTTGCTCTATCTACGTGGCTGGACTTACAAATGACCATCACACGTTGCAATGAAGGGTAAAGTTTCAGTGTGAGCAATCTAGGAAAGTAAAAAAGCTGTATGTTCAAAATACTCATGTATACCCATGTGGCATTATGCCTGTGACCAGGCGTCTAGTGCGGGTTCATTTAATCCAAGTGGTTGCTGACAATGCTTGAATCCAAAAACCCATACCCACAGACCGTGCTTCAATGCATCACCTTGCAACACACAGCTCCGGGAAATGATCTTATGGCCAGACCTTCATGTTTACCAGTGGTTTCATATGCCACAGCCTTTCAGACGAGTACATTTGATCCTGCAAGGCTGGCATCCGCAAACCCACGTTCTGTGAGTAATCCATCAGCTCCAAAGTGTGTCTGACTAGACAGCATAAGAGAATGAGAAGGCTCTGAAGACAAACCGAAAGCGTCTTCAAATTGGGATTATCCGTGGAAGGACGGTGTTCCTCTTCTCGTTGTTTTAATTAATGGTCTCATTAGAAATGTGTGCAGCGAAACCGCAAACTGTGCAAGGAGCTCAGAACGCACAGCAGTGGAGCTATCTCCACAGCCTGGCGAGGGCTGAGTTCCCGACCTCTGGGGAGACATAGATGCGTCTGCAGCAGCCACTGGAGAAGACAGCCAGCTTCTGCTGAGGGCCATTTCCAGCCCCAGATGTCCTCACAGAGAGAGAGAGGAAGCCAGAGTGAGAGGCGCCCTCGTTCTCATTTTCCTCCCTCCCTCCCACCGATTGGGTCAGACCATCCTAGAGGCAGAAACACAGCATCCACAGGTACTGTCCACACCGGTCAGCCTCCCAGGGCACAGAGCAAGAAGAAAACGGAGAAGATCTAGGGGAAGTGAAATGGACGGTCCAGCAGAGTGAGGAGACTCCCGCCTTCCCCGTGCACACTGGACAGCAGTCCCGTGATAGCCTACGCTACGAGATTGTTCCTCACCATCCATGGAGCGTGAGATTCAGCAGTGTCAGCCGTACCGTAAGCATTAGTGTCATGGGGAGCGCTGGCTGAGCACCTACTGCTAACAGCAGGCCCTGCGCACCAGCTGTGAACCTCCCCCTTTTCATCCTCCCAGCAGTGCCATCCGAGAGGTACTGTTTCATCGGCCACGTTTTGCGGATCAGAGCCGTGAACCAGAGGAAAGAGTCCACAAACCTTTCCCGACCGCAGGGGTGATAAAGAGAAGAACTGGGATGCAAGTGTGGGCAGTGTGAACCCAGAGACCATAGGCCACTCCCCAGAGCAGGCGGGCGTCAGCATCACAGGGAGTCGGAAGTTTTCTGGGATGCACAGTGCTGTTCCCGACCCTGGTTCGTGGCCTTCCTTAGTCAATAGAAATTGATCAGAGGCCAGACACGAAATTCAGGCGAGGCTTTATCGGGGCCCCTGCTGCAGCGGCGGGTGGGGAGGAGGAAGGCGGGGAGGGGCACAAGAACAAACAACAGGTTCCCTTGCTTGCTTGCTCCCCAAGGCGGTGCAAGCTGGTTCCTTCTATGGGGTGAGGGTAGGGGTGTGTCCAGGGGTGGGGCCAGGGGGGAGGCTTAGGGGGTCTGCCCACCCCTTTGGTGGTGTTGAGTGCAGGGGGCATGAGCAGTACCCTGCTTTTGCTCCGGGCTCTTCAAAAGTGGCAGTTGGGTGTTTTGGTCTCTTTGTATCTTTTGTCCGGAATGTGCCCTACCCGTGCATGCACGCAGTTATTTTTAGTCCCACATAGTTTCTTTGTATTTTGTTGCTGGAGGAGAGGTGTGTCCAGGTGCAAGCATCACAGCACTGCAGCAAAGGGTCCCAGGTGCCAGCCGGTCTCAGTGCCAGACCAGCAGGAGAACCCCAGATAGACCGCCACATGAAGGAGATGTACCTACGCTCTTTTCTAGCTCATGATCGCAGCCGTTGCTGGACTTTGAGGGTGGGCTGGTGAGGGTAGGAGGCCACACAGTACTTGGCTCCCAGCTGGGCCTCCCTGTTTTCCGATGAGAGAAGTGGAGAAAGCACAGGGGGTTCACGTTTTCTCTCTGGCAGGAGACACACCTCTCCAGCCAAGATGCAGCCTGGGGCATAGGTGGGGCACCCTCTCCAATGTCCTGGAGACCCTGCCCGAGGGGACACGCTGCTTCCTCCAGCCCCGCATATGCGTTGATTCTCCACTTTCACCCTGGTTTTCCTGCCCAGGTCCCCTGGTTCTGTGTTGCCAACCCAGAACCCTCTGGATGTGAGCACATAGATACTGATGTGTCTTGTCCCCCATGGAGACACTCCCTGCTTAAATTCCCAAACTACAACATTTACAGAAAGACCGGGTATTGAAAATGAAAATTAGGATGAATCACATCATCTATTCACAAATGGTTGGATACCGGGTAAAAAACCATATCCCACTGTTTGCCTCTCTCTTCACAAAACATCACTGTGATTAGCAGAAAGATACTGAATCCTGCCCTCTGGGCTGCTTTACCCAAAATAGCTTTAGGTTCTCCTTACTTTTCTCTTATCGACAGACGAGTTCCATTTTCACACAGTTATTGTGGAATATGTCACCCTCAGACTTATTTTTTCCTTGGGTTTTCCCAGAAATGGATATCTTATCATGTGGACTTTATGGGCATTCTCTTGCCCAAAAGTTCTTGGCACCCACACTAAGATCTTATCCAGCACAGACAACCTTACCCCATCCTGACTGCACCATTGCAATGTGCACGACACCTATCAACCATCTAGGAAGGTTTTGAACACGCCGTGAAGGAGCGTGCCTTCCTAACACCTTTCCTTTCAGGTTGGATGTCTGATGCACTTCATACTCTTTTACTTTGTCCTTCTCTTGTCATTATTTGCTATAGGCAGAATGTCCATGTCCCTCTGAGATCCAAATGTTGAAGCCCTAACCCCCAAAGGAATGGTATCAGGAGGTGGGCCCTTTGGGAGGTGATGAGGTCATGAGGGTGGAGCCCCCATGAATGGGATTAGTGCCCTTATGAAAGAGACCCCAGAGAGCTCCCTCACCCCTTCCACCATGTGAGGACACTTTGAGAAGGTGACCATCTATGAACCAGGAAGACAGACGTCACCAGGAACCAAATCAGCCAGGACCTTGACCTCGGACTTCCAGCCTCCAAAATCACGAGAAAGAAATGTCTGTTATTTAAGTCCCCAGTCTATGATATTCTGTTACAGCAGCCTGAACAAACTAAGACATTATATAATCAAAGAATACAGGACATTTTTAGGACCAGTATTTTGGAAAGTTCCTACAGTAGTTCAGGTTTGGGGTCTTTAAATCTTCAAATCTACACCTTAGAACATGTGAACAAATGAAACCCAGGTGAACCAGGTTCATCGTATGGAAACCCCGTGATGTTTTTTAACTAGGCACTGTTTCCCACCCTCAACTGTCTTTGTGGACAATTACGAAAAGCAGGATCCCAGACATGATCACCTTTATTCATAGTCACACAAGCACATGCACAAAATTTCTCTGTGGTCCTGGAATTTCGTTAGATCAAAGCTCACTCAACTCTGTTGAGCTTTAAAGTGAGTTAAAGATAAGACTGTCTGGATTTGGGGGTTTGATTTATGCCTCAGGATCAAGAAGGTTGTGTTGCAGTGATTGTGTGTCTACGATTTCTGTTCTATCACAAGTCCTAGTTCCAAATCAGGAACCAACTCCAATACATCTTTGTGTCTGTGCTGCTTCACACAGGGTTGAAAAAAATCCTGACAACTTTTTTTTTTTTTTTTTTTGCGGTACGCGGGCCTCTCACTGTTGTGGCCTCTCCCGTTGCGGAGCACAGGCTCCGGATGCGCAGGCTCAGCGGCCATGGCTCACGGGCCCAGCCGCTCCGCGGCATATGGGATCCTCCCAGACCGGGGCACGAACCCGTATCCCCTGCATCGGCAGGCGGACTCTCAACCACTGCGCCACCAGGGAGGCCCCTGACAACTTTTAATTAAATTGGGGACACAGTTGGATCTCCCTAGTTTCATAGAAGTCTAAAGAATCTGTGATGTTTTCCACACTCAGCCAAAGACCCTAACCGTGTATATGTCATTTAAAAAAACAAAACTGCAGCACATAATCCATGTCTTCTGGTGAATCCTTGAAGGTTATGAGTTTGATGGTGGGTTTCTGCCCAACTCAGAAAATGTCATCGTTATTGATGATGATCTAAAAGAGTCATTTTTCATCCTGGACATGGAAGAAAGATAAGAATATAGGTGCTGTCCAATTTGCTAATGTCTTTTATATTTTTGTAGAAACAATTGATGAGTTTCCATGGGAAAATAGGAAAGTAAAGGTTAGCAAGCCAAAGGTTAACAGAATCAATGTAAAGAGCTGCGCATTTTCGACTGCGTTTCCTTCCAAATATTTTGAAGGCTCATCGAAATGATTTTCTGACATACACACTTCTGTAAAAAATATATAATAATAATAATAATAATAATAATAATGTGCACATCTGTATTCCTGGAATAAAGATGACAAGTGGCACATCTTTCTTGGAATATGTGAGCTGATGGTGTTTTGCCCTCAGGAAAAAAAAAAAGCATCTGAAGCATTTTATCTGGGCGCCATAGCAACCGCAGGCCAATGATCAAAAGAGGATTCAATTCAGAGGGTTGGGCTGCCATGCCATATCTTAAAACAGCTCAAGCTTAAACACAGCTCTTCCTGGATGTCCATATGAATGAGGACACTGCATTTAACACTCCGGAGCTACCAAGTTTGCTTTATCGTGCTGAACGGGGGACATGGCGGGGAAAAAAGGACATGAGAAGAGAAAAAGCATGCCTGTCTAAGAGCTTAGCTCATTGTACTCGACCCCCATGGCTGCTGTAGCAAAATGGCCACACGTTTTGTGGCTTAACTTAACACACATGCAATATCTTGCTCCCCTGGAGGCCGTGGTCTGAAATCCATTTCATTGCCTTTTCCCGCTTCTAGAGGCCACCCATGTTCCTTGACTCCTGGTCACATCATTTTGATCTCTGCTTCTCTCCTCACATCTTCTCTTCCTCTGACCCTCCTGCCTCTGTCTTACAAGGACGCTTGTGGGTGTAATCCAGGATAACCTCTACAGCGCAAGTTCCTTAACGCAATCACACCTGCAAAGTCCTGTTCACCGTACAAGGTAACACATTCACCAGTTCTGAGGATTAGGACGTGGACATCGCTGGGGTGCAGGGAGAAGTCATTTTTCTGCCTATCATATACTCATTCCAACGGGAATGTTCCAAGATTTCCTCAAATGGATTTTGAGCAGATGCTTCCTTACTTGGCTAATAGAATGAATTCTTACCGTGGCCTGATCTTCACAAGGTCTTTCCTTGGTGAATTTCCAGCCATGTGTAATCCACATGGAAATGCATTCTCTTTTTCTTTTACAAATCTTGGCTTCCTGACCTCCATTCTGGTCATACGAAAATATGCTCTCTTCCACTAGTCCTTTCTGGTCACCCACCTGCAAGCTATATTTTTCTCAAAGAACTCCCCTTTTATATGCCATTTCTATCTACTATTGCTGCCGTTTAGGTGCAAGGTAGATTCCCAATATCAGACTTGAGGACAACATCCCTATTGGGGTCAATTTTTTCCCCCCGAGCCCTGTGACTAACTCACTCATTCACACATTTATTCACTCAACAAATATTTATTGAGCACATACTGCCTACCAGGCACAATTCTAGGCACTCTAAAAAGTTGATGAGTCAACAAGTGAATAAATGCATTAATTGCTTTATACGCTAATATAAATTGATTTTTTTGTTTTTTGTTTTGCTTTGTTTTTTGCGGTACGCGGGCCTCTCACTGTTGTGGCCTCTCCCATTGTGGAGCACAGGCTCTGGAAGCGCAGGCTCAGCAGCCATGGATCACGGGCCCAGCCGCTCTGCGGCATGTGGGATCTTCCCAGACTGGGGCACGAACCTGTGTCCCCTGCATCGGCAGGCGGACTCTTAACCACTGCGCCACCAGGGAAGCCCATAAATTGATTTTTTTATACACTAATATAAATTGATTGCCAGCATAAAATGTTCTTGGCTTAATTTGGAATCCTCTCACTAGAAGCATTTATTATTTGAAAGAAATTAGTTCTATGGATAGCATAATGTGAAAAATAAGGAAAGCAGTATTTTCTACCATTAGGAAGAGATTACATAGTCTATTAAATTGCTTTGTACATAGCTCATAACAAATATTCCAGAGACATTAGATATCACTTATTATTACTTTCATAAGAGTTGTGTCAGAGGACGAGATTTGCAAGAGCAATGCCTGTTTGTCTCACCAGCAAGGTGTAAGCTACCTGGTAGCATGTGATGTGGAGAGAATCCATTTCTTTCTGTAATACTTTGGAAAAATGGCAAAGCAATGCTAACACACCTCTTTAACAAAAATCGTGGACGAAATGTGTGTGTCTATGTCTGTATCTATATATCTTCTCTGTTATAAGAAACATTTCTTTCTTTTATTAGCATTTGGATTTATTTCATTTGTCAAGCTTTTAGTCAATTGAAGTTCCATTGAGAACTGTACTGATCTGTGCATTGCCTGTCCAAAACCTTTGGGAAGATGTGAGCAAACAAATCCCCGGCTGGCTTGCAGCACACTTATTATATTTGTAAAGGGTGTTGATTTGTTCCAGGGTCTTACAAGAGGGCCTGGAAAAAAATTGCCTCTCTATTTTAAACTGAGAAAATGAATTTTGCATCGATTACAGCACAGACCTTTAATATGTATCTCTAATAGATTTCACTGACTTTGTGCATGCCCCAGATAATAGAAGCATTAAATGCAAATAAATCTTACATGAGAAATACATAAAGTATACAGTAATGAATTCCTTGATCTATTCTTCCAACTACCATTTCATTCCTTTCCTTTCCCTCTTCTTTCTTTTCTTACCTCCTGATTTCTTCTTAATGAAAGACAGAACCCCTATTCATAACAAGTAATTCCTCTCTTCCTAGACGTAGTCAACAGTCTCTCGCTGATGCTGAAGGAATTTTCTCAGTATAATGCTTCTTATTTCATTTCAGAAAGGCTGCTGGATGCCCAACACAAAGGGGCAAATGCTTGAAATTGACTAACACCCCCCAAAATGCACTTTTTCGTTCCACTCCTCTAACAATTCAGTCTCTTAGAAGAAGCTAGAAAATGTAGATTCCTATTTGCATGACTTAAAAAGGGAGTGAAAAGAAGTCAACATTTCTTCTTTTTAATGAATGTCTTTCTTTAAAAATCAATGGTCAGGTTTAGGATTACCCAAAATTGGACAGAATCTGAAGAAGAGCAGGAAAAGGGGGATGCAGGCCCCCGAAAGATGGAGTTCTTTGCTGCACCATAGAACTATCCTCCTCCATCTCTGAATTACTATCCACTGAGAGGAGAAGATGCTCAAAGACCCCAAGTAGCTTCCTATGTCACACTGAGGAGTCACATTCAAGAAAAGTCTAGCTCAGCATAAGACTGCTTTTTTCTTCGACCTTGTTTTATGTTTAAAATCAACGATGGCTCTTAGGCCAGTGTCCGAATCCCTGCCAGGTTACACCGAACAATAAAAATAATGCTCCACAATCTTCAGCTTGAGAACAGGGATTAAAACGGCTAACAAACTGCTAACAACAATGCAGAGAAAAACAAACAAACAAAAACAAACGAACAAAAAAAACAATGCAGAGCAGATAGCAAAACCCTGCAGTTAAGTTAAAGTGACCCTAAAATTGGCCAGATGCTTTTCATTTATTTCCTTCCTTCCTGGGAACCCAAGTCTAAGAGTTCAGTGGGCCAGGAGCTGTACCAGGAGTGTGCTGGAGTCTGATGGAACGGCCTTAGAGAAAGAAGACAGAGGGTCACTGGAAGCTATCGGAACTCACCCTTGCTCGGAAAGTAGAGTGAAAGCTGAACTTTGACAAGGACGTACACGTTGGATAAATCCCAAGTAACTGGGCTTGACTATGGCTTGACTGCCCAGGAATGACAAGTCAGAAAGATGTGATGGGAAGTGGTGCTACACTTCCACCTCCTTCTCATTCTCATAGCAGCCCTGACTCATAATGTCTGAGGAATCAAGGCTATTTTATTCTGAGTCTGATTTTAAACATACTCACTGTCATTCCACTCCTGGGTATATATCTGAAGAAAATAAAAGCACTTATTTGAAAAGATACATGCACCCCAATTTTCATAGCAGCACTATTTACAGCAGCCAAGACATAGAAATAACCCAAGTGCCCATCAACAGATGAACAGATCAAGAAGATGTGGTACATATATACCATGGAATATTATGCAGCCATGAAAAAGAATGAAATGTTGCCATTTGCAACAACGTGGATGGACTTAGAGGGCATTATGTTAAGTGAAATAAGTCAGACAGAGAAAGACAAATACTCTATGTCATCACATATGTGGAATGTAAAAAATACAACAAATGAATACATATAACAAAACAGAAACAGACTCACAAATATAGAGAACAAACTAGTGGTTACCAGTGGGGGGAGGGGCAAGACAGGGGTAAGAGATTAAGAGGTACAAATTACTATGTCTAAAATAAATAAGCCACAAGGATATATTATACAGCACAGGAAATACAGCCAACATTTTAGAGTAACTAAATGGAATATACCCTTCAAAAATTGTGATTTACTATGTTGCACACCTGAAACAATATAATATTGTAAATCAACTATACTTCAATAAAAAACCAAACACTCTGTGAGCCAGATACAGGCACCCAATTAGGTGAGAGGAGGTAAGATGAAAAGCTGAATGAGAACAAGGTCCTCCCTGACACAAAAAGTGAAAGAGAAAGTATCTCTAGTCAAAGAGACAGAGATACGGACAAATGACATTGATACCACATGCTTGGGTCGGTCTGTAACAGAGATTTTACAAGGACAGGTGTGATTAATTTTTCTTAAGTAGGGGTCAGAGAAGACACTGAAATGATCACCCAAGCTGGCGCTGTTTGAGAATAGAAAGAAACCAGGCACAAGTAAGAGGGGATGGCAGGAAAAAGACACAGGAGCACGCAATTAGTAGAGAACGTGAAAACCATGTTCTTTACCGAAGTACATTGAGAAACAATTCGTAATACATCTCCTGCTGGGATCTTCCCAACGCATTTTCAAAAATAAAAAGGTCTAGGAATTCCCACAGTAAAGAAACCTATTTATAGGAAGCAGAATGTCCCAGATGAACTGGACATCAGACACTTTGTTGGAAGGGTCTGATATTACCTGAATATTACCCCTTGGTATGAAACAGTAAGCAGGGTATCATGTTCCTTTAGAAGAAACTTAGTCTTGGGACAAGGGGCTGCAGGGATCAGAGGGGCTTCTGTAGTTAGAGCAAAGCAATGACAGCAGGCCAGCTTCTTGTGGGTACTCAGGCTAGAGTCACTGTCCCCCAGCACACTGGTGACCTCCCTCCAAGCCAGGGAGTAGCTCAGGGGGGGATCCTCGTGTAAAGGACCAGTGTGTACAACAGAACATCAACATGTATATCGGAAATGAGAACTGTAACTCCCACGCAGCCCGGCACGACTGGATGGCCGGTCAACCTAGTCTCTCTCTTCCCAAGCGTCCTCATGAGAGACTTGAATCTAAGAAAACAGTGGCTCGGTGAATGTGACTTAGTCTCTTCTGCTGCTGTAACAAATACCACATACCGAGCAGCTTCTTAACAGGAGAAATTGATTTGTCACTGTTCTGCAGGCTGGAAGTCCCAGACCAAGTCACCGGCGGGTCTGGTGTGTCTGGTGAGGGCCCTCTTCTTGGTTCACACACGGCCCTGTGTCTTCACATGTTGGAAGTATCCCGTAGGCGGAAGAATCACCCTGATTAGAACCACTCTTAGAGATTCCGAAGCTGATACATTCTATCAAGGCTACCAATGTGATTTCTTTGAAATGCAAATATGAACTTCCTACTACACATCTCACTCACAAGGAGCAACAACTCCTTGGAATGTCCCTGTCCTCGTGGTGGGTCTCCAACCTCATTTTGTCTACTGATGCCTGGAGACACCTCGTGCCTTTGTCCCTTGCTCAGGCCCCTGCCTGGACTACCCTCTCCACATCTTGATCTGGCTGACGCATATGCCTCCTTCAAGGCATACTCACGTTGCAAGAAAGACTCCCCTGATGACTTCTGTGCCCCTTGCCTGGCAGAAGCCACCCACTTTCTATCAAGCAACTCTGACACGCCCATCTCCATCTGCATGCATCTACGGTCCCTACCTTTCCTGCCATGCTACACTTCAGCACAGATGGTGCCTCAATAGCCACCTGTTGGCACATAGATATAAATGCCTGAAAAGTGTTTGTTGAATGAATGAAGGTATGATCACATCTAGGCCTCAGCAGAATTAACTCTGTAGGCTTGATTGAGGCTCAGTGTGCAAGTCTGGAAGTGAGTGGCGAATACCCCTCCCCTTAGGGGACAAGCATTAATACAAGTTTAATGTCACACTTGGTGCATTCAAGGCAATATATCAGAGGCCTGCGTGTCAGGAGAGGCAGCTTTCCTAGCTTACTGGCCAACGGCTCTGAGCCAGGTAGGCGAGTGGCCATGAGTGTCCTACGGAAATGTGAAGAAAGGTAGGGAGCTTGCAGAGGAGACCTCTGGAGGACACTCACCTCCCCTACGGGTGAAGAGACGTTCAGATAACTCTCCTGAGGGTGCACAAGAGGCCATGAAAACACAAAAGGTTTGACACAAGAGGCTCTTGACACAAGCCAAGAAGGCCGTGCGGAAATCTAGGAAGGAGCTGTGGGCTTCCCTTCAGCATAAAGCACGTGCGTATTAAGTTGAGGACAGGACAGGTCTGCAGAGGGTCCGGAGGGCTGACTCAGGGGCACCTGTTCCACGCCCTCGTGCAGGTGAATGAGCCAGGCTGCGGGCTACTCTGCTCGCCACAAGAAGGTTGTGTAACCCCCCATCCATTCAAAAGTAAGCAGGCGCTGTGCACGCATCTGGGGTGCAGGCTTGCTGTCCCGTGTGGGCTTTGGCTGGAAGTTGGAGGAGCCACGTGACCTTAACTGGGGTGACTTGGCACCTTAATTCTGCTCCATCCTCTTCCTGGGACCCCTCAGAGCGTGGGCTCAGCCGCGCCATGGTACTGGCAGGGAGAAAGAGGGAACGGAGGCACACAAAGGCTTCCTTAAGCCTCTGCCCGCGTCACGTCCCGTGGACACATAGACGGGTCCACTCTAAGGTGACACAGGAGAGGATGTGGGCACAGGGCGTGGGGAATACGGGGGCTTCGAACACTGTAAATCTGTTCTCTGCCACGCAGCAGGGCTCGGAAGGAGCTTTCTCCAACCGGAGCTGTCAACGCGTGTGTCCGATCTGGCTAGGAGAGGACAAGCTGCTTTCGTCGGTCCAACGCAGAGAATTTAATATTGCAAGTCAGTCTCCAAGGTGGTGGAGGACTTAAAAAGCAAAAAGGGATGACACAGGAGGACCAGAGGTGAAGGCTGCTGGAAAAGCCTTCTTCCTTAGGCTTGGCACAGAGACACGGTGTTAAGGACACCCAGAAGCACGGGAAGAGGGGACCTCAGGAACTGGCCTCGGACCTCCAAGGGAGGACTCTGCCTGGTCGGTGCCAGAACGTCTGAGGGCACAGGGATGCTGGTGTGGGAGGTCCAAAAAGATGGGACGGTAGCCAACAGCCAAGTTCAACCAAGAGCTGTGGCTGGAGTCGCAGGCAGACATCTCTGCCCTCTCTTCCTGCCTGGCCATCTCTCTCCGGCAGCCCCCCTACTGGAAGCCAGGAGGTCAAGGAGATCGTGTGCTATCTCGGACCCTGTGAACTTGCCCATATTCCACTGCTTCTGACCCATAGGATCATCAGTTTCACTTGGGCCCAAACAAATATATTTCCCAAGGCCCAGCCCTAGCCTCACAAAGCGGAAGGATGCACTGCGAGTTAAAGAACCAGCGAGGCTCATCCGAAGAAATGGTTTCAGAGTGTTAATCGTTGGTCTTTGAGTGGCTTCAGGCCCCTCTGCATTTTCACAGTGACCCGGCTCAGTCTGAAGAATGAAATACCATCTGAGGGAGGTCATACAGCCCGGTTCGGGGCATGCATGGGATTCAGTGTGGATTCCCAAGACTGCAGCCCAGTTTTCTGCTGAAGCCACATCCTGGCTCCAGTGGTGAGGACCTCAAAGGTTGGGGGTATGTGAAGCATCCAAAAGATCCCAGGCACGTTTGGACTGGCACGTGTCTAAGAGGAAGGGACGTGCAGCATCCTCAACTAGAGTGTCCGTGCTTCGGTAGAAATCTGCCTGGCTAAGACGAGTGACGATTCAAGTGAAGAAAAACGGAGGGTGTTAGCAAATGCCCTCACATTCCACGTCTGACCTGTACCACCGCGGCTGCTGTGGGAGGTGGATTGATGAAGTCTATCAAACGGAACACTTCTCATGCACCGTGTGCTACATTTCAACAGAGCATGCTGAGAAACGAGACGTCTCCCCACATCTGTGAGAGGCTGGGCGGGTCAGAAGGATCTGAATGTCCTGAAGGTAGCAAAGGAATGACTTTGCTGCAGAGTGTCTGGCTGTGACTGTAGCCTTTCTATGGCTCCTGGCTGAAATTAGCAAACTTCCAGGTGTGCAAAATAATGAAGAATTAAAATTAGAAAATGGTTTTCAAGGTAAACCAGTGGTTTTGTGCCAGCGTCTTGGGCTGAGGGGAAAGCTTAGGGCTGGGCATGCGTGACTGGACTCCGTTTGTTTCCTGCCGATGTTTTTCTCTCTCTCTTACTCCCCCCAGCCCCTCAGCATGCTCTCTGACTTGTTCTCTTTACCCACCCATGGGATTATACCCTTTGAACTCTGACTCCTGGGTTTGACTGGCACACACAGACACAGACACACAGACACACACACATAGACACAGACACAGACACAGACACATATACATGTAAATTTTTTTTCCTGAGCCGAGAAACCAGTTCTACTAACAGAAACTGCATCTTGTTCACAGTTATAAGCAGACCTGCCATAGCACTTAAAGACGGGTTGTGGATGGATTTTTCCACACAGGTAGAACTTTCCAACACATGCCTCTCATCACCATTCCTTTGGCCTGCTCGTACCAATTCCCCTTTGTGACTTCTCCCGCCCCTAAGCAGATACCGGCGATGAAGTGAAAAAACTCTCCTTCTAATCAACCACCCTCATATGAATCAACACGGTTTTCCACTGACCTTGGAAGCCACGACTCTGAAGGATAATCCTCACCGTGAAATGCTCCATGTTCCCATGTGGAAGAATGTTTCGTGCCAACTTCTGGCTCTAAGACCCTATATACTGCACAAAGATACTGAGATCTCAGGCGTGGTGTTCGTACGGAGGGTCAACTTGGAAATGAGGGACTAGACAGCTGAGGAGAGACTGTCATGGGTCTCTGGAGGGACAAGATAATGCGCGTTGACTGAGGATGCCCCATGCCCCAGGCGCTGTGTCACGCAGGTGGAAATCCTGATGTTGGCGGGTAGAAATGACTCCGGCTTGGCAGAGGAGTAAGGGAAGATGTGAAGAGATGCAGCAACGCGCCCAGCATCACACAGCTGGTATAAGACCAACCAGTGAATCAAAGGCTGAGAATGAAGCTCAGTCTCATTCATGCAACATTTGCGGGGCGGGAGTAAGGGACGCACTGCACACGTGTCTTAGGTCCCATGGCCGCGCTGGGGACGGGGGCGCTGGGAGTGAGAGAGGGAAGACCCCGTGGGGTGACACTGCCTACCTTCGCCCCTCCCTTCCTCACCCCCCCCCCGAAAACTCCACATCACCTGCTCCGTAGTTCCTATCCTCTCAGGAAGGCAGAGAGGCAACGTGGCGATATTCTAGCCAAGCAGAAAGGCAGGGATAAGGACGAAAAGTGGGGATCTCAGCAACACCAGGGCCAGAGCAGAAGGGAAGGCTAGGGTCCCCCGAGCCTGAGGGCCCAGGCTTCCCCTCCCTGCACGAGGAATCGGGGTGGAGGTGGGCCTCATACCCCTTCAAGGCTGACAAACCTGGATGGCCAGATAACCTGACCCCAAGAGCAAAGAACTGGAAGCGCGTGGAGCAAAGCTCTGAAGCTGGGGTGAGGACTGAGTCCACGACAAGCTATCAAGACACTCTGCCAGTATACTAAGTATTTTCGTACAGTCATTTTAGAGGACAAAACCTCCTAATTGACCATAATGTCTTGAAATACCCTCACTGTGTTATCTCATGAACACATTACTGCCCTGGTTATTTCCATAACTTCTTTGGATATGACTTTGCCATATCAGGAACTCTATAAGTTGTACGCTGCAAAAATAAATAAATAAATAAAGACACTGTGCCCACTGTCTCCAAGGAAGAGACTGACAACTTCAGGTCTTTATGTTTTCCTCACCCTCTCAAATCATTCTCGTTGCTGGAAGATTAGACTTGGAAGTTGCGACTTATCCTAACTATCAATATGTAAAACTGGCTTATTTTATTTTTTTATTTTTTTTTGCGGTACACGAGCCTCTCACTGTTGTGGCCTCTCCCGTTGCGGAGCACAGGCTCTGGATGCGCAGGCTCAGTGGCCATGGCTCACGGGCCCAGCCGCTCTGCGGCATGTGGGGTCTTCCCGGACTGGGGCACGAACCCGTGTCCCCTGCATCGGCAGGCAGACTCTCAACCACTGCGCCACCAGGGAAGCCCCAAACTGGCTTATTTTAATAACTAGCTGTAGATGGGGATTCAGTGATCGAATAGGAGATACACATATATTTGTATATAAAGCTAAGAGCCTATTGGAAATATTAAAGCAAACTATTTTTCTCTTCCCTATAGTTCATGAGGGCCTGCCCGCTGCATCCAGGAATCCAGTGGACCTGACTACTTCAGAAGACACACGGTCCCAGGACAAAGAATTCAGAGCTCGACGTGAGTTGCAAAGTGGATGTGTTTCAATCTTCAGAGATACTCTAGCTTTGCATACCAGGCATCAACAAGAAAGAAGAAGGTTTCCTAACTTCAAAACGTTTGCTTGAGAAACCAAGAGCAAAACTTGGAAGTCTCGGCCCATCATTTTGCTATAAACAATCTCAAAGAGGAGACCCAGAAGTTAAAAGGTAAGGAAAGTCCGAACCGGACCACCAGACACGAATGTGAAATATAGGCTTGTCGGTGTCAGGAGGAGGAACCAATGAGGAAAGCAGGGAGACAGAGAGCTGAGACGTGCGCGTGCTGAGCCCCTAAGACCTTGAGGAGAAGGGGAGAGGCTCCTGAAAGCTGGGATAGATGTCCAAGGCAGAGGAAATCACAGTGGAGGGCAAGGGTGGCCTGGTTTGTCCACACAAAGAAGCATCTCCTGAGAGATAGGTCCAGAGGAACCTCCCAAACCTCTCGGCGCTCACTCTTTGCTCTGGTGAGATTCAATCATTCCTACCTGGAAGACGTCTAGCTGAATGGTGGCTGATCAGCTTGTCCTTTGGATGGGGAGAGAAAATTACTCCACACTGGAGGCCCGCAGAAGGGAACGCCCAAAACAAGGGACAAATGGAAACAGGCAGAATCTAGGGAACAAGAGAGCTGGCCAAGATGGAGCTTCCATGAGCAGCTCCATGGCGGGTCTGGGGAGGACCACGAAGTATCGCTCTCATCCAGAGAACTCACCCCAGGCTACGCCAACTGCAAGTACATGGGCACGGCCGGAAGCGACACGAGAAGAGAGGAGAGATACCTCACTCCCCAGGTCTCTTTCCCACCCCCAAGAAGCTACAGAGGCTGCCCCCAAACCCCAACACCGTTTTGAGGATGGGAAACAGCCTTTCGGTCGGGGTGAAGGAGGATTCCAACGCGGCGGGGGTGTTTCAATCCTGAGTTGACGGGATATTTACCCAAAGTATAAAACCAGAAGCGTCTGTGATCTGAAAGGCAAGCTGAAGTCTGAGATTCTTCCCCGTCCCCCAGCACCACTGGACATGGGAGATTTGACAACTAGACGAGGCCACACAGAAAATAACGAAAGGTACTTTTTTCCCCCGCACACACCTGAAAGGTAGTGTGAAATATTTTGACATACGTTTTGTTTTTGGCCCAGGAGTCTGCAGCGATTTCAAGAAGCTTTCCTTTAACTTTTGGGGGTTGTCCTGTGATTCATCCAACAGGCTGAATCCCAAGCCAAACAGAGACAGACAACCCAGGTAACGGACAAGGCGGGCTAGATTCTCTCCTTTGCTTGGATTGTTTATCTGAATTTCCCACAAGCCAATTTTGATGCAGATTCACCTGCCAACCGTACACAAATGCATAGCCCTAAATTCCTCAAGTCTAGTCAGATATATGTTTGATGACTTCATAAGCTGCAAAAAGATGGATATGCCGCTGACATCCAGGCACAAAGAAACTTGAAGTATCCAGTTAGAGTCCGGCTTTCCCAAGAGATCGGGCTGTGTTTTCAGAGCTGGCAGTTAGCGACATCATGTGTCCACAGTCACTGGGAGGGTCTGCAAAAGCAATGCCCTTCCTGTGTATCAACCATGCATCCAACAATAGGACACAAGAAACATGTTAATAAGCACATAGATAACAAGAATACATGGTATTCAGATACGATTATCCACACGTAGATGACATGTCTGGACTCAGTCAACATGAGTGCCTGATGTGCAAGACTGTTGCTTTCAGGACGGTTTTCTCAGTCCATAGCTTTTCCCTCAATATTCTTGGCCATCAACAGCTGGAACCTCGGGCACAATAGAGTGGTTTGGCTTATGTGAGAATACAATAGTACAGAACAGGAATCTGCTCCTGTCACACGAAACGCACCCCAAATTCCGCAGGGACAATGTCTGGATGACCACAGAGGGTATCCCACACGATAAGAGTAACATGTAGTACTTTGAAGATGCAGGCCACTGCACTAAGCACCTTGTATACAGGAATCATGTGCACTCTTTTCAAGGTCATCGCCGGTTCTGGGTTTTGTTCTGATAACAGTAATACATGCCTATGCATAAGTCTTTTATGAGCCGTAAGTTCTCAGAACATCCAGAGCCTACCTGTCAGTTTTCTATGGCTGTGTTCACAGGAGTGCAGAATGCCAAGGTTAAAAAAGTCTCATCTACCACTTTTATTTATTTCAGACATATTTATTCAGCGTCTATGGAATAATTACAGCATGGAGCAGCTGCCCGTTCACGTGAAGGATTTGATTCCTCTTTGCCTCTGCTACTTTTGCAACATGACCAAATGGACATGCTCTTTTCCCATTGGCAGACAGATCCTGAACCTTACCCTACTTCTGAGGGATCTGAGAACCCGGGAATGTGAAAAAACACATTATCTTTAAAAGGCACGGCCAAAGGACCAACGTATAAGAAGGAAAAAACAGCCAGGCTTTTGCATATGAAATAGAGCTCCATCATTCCATTAAAATTAGGTTACTGAATCTAACTATCTGACATATTTATTCCAATTCATTTCAATTAGGAAAAGCAAGTGTAAGTGGATGTGTAAAAGCACGGTTACCAGGCAGCTTGTCTGAGACCATTAGACACGATATTCATGTGTAACTGTTAGTGTAACTAGTAGACAGTGAATTATTCCTTCCAATAGTCAGTGCTATTGGGTAGAAGTTAAGGTGCAACAACCCTTAAATTAAATATCCATTAAGGATTCTAATCCATCTTGATGTGCACATGGGTTTTTTTTTTTTCTTTTTTTGGTTAAGAAAATTAATAATGCATAAGAATTACAGAAACCAACTAAAGCAGTCTTCTTTACATCACTTTCATCTCCTTTTGGAATGCTGCACAAAGCAAGGGCAGGGAGGGGCCTAGACTTTTGCAGCAGACCTTAGTCCTGAATATTCACGGCAGGCTCCCAGCAGAATCGCCCGATTGTTTATCCATTTATCTTGGAACTTGAGATCTCCTGTGAGTGGTGCAAATGAAGGAATTACAACCCTTCTTCTGAGGGTTCCAGACCTGCATGCCGTGGAGAGTTATCCAAAAGGAAACCGGACCTGTAGGGTCTTCTGCCAGGAAGAGTTTATTAAGAAGAAATGGCCATCACGACCTTCCCAGGCGTGGATGGAAGCACAGGCCAGGATGAGCAGATGAGGTCAGGGTCAAGTTGAGGTCAAGATGAGGTCAGGGTCAAGTTGTGTAGTGGGAGAGATGAGAAGTCATTGAGGGCTGCTAGTGATTGATGCAGTTTCTTTGAGAATGTTATGTTGCAGGAAGGAGGTAAGTTATGGGGCAAATTGAATTTTTAAGAAAAAGTATTTATCAGAGAGCAGTGAAAGGAGAAAACCGTTATGTGAGAATATAGCATGGGCCTCATACACACAAACAGGTACACTTACTGAGAACTCAGTATGTGTAAAATGTCATACATAAATTTTTTCTAACATTTACAACACTCCTGAACAGTAATTTTTTTTTACATATATTCATTCTTTTTCAGATTCTTTTCCCATACAGGGAATACTGAGTAGAATTCCCTGTGCTATACAAGCAGGTCCTTGTTGGTTATCTATTTTATGTAGAGTGTATGTTAATCCCAAACTTCTAATTTATCCCTCCCCACCAAGTTTCCCCTTTGGTAACCATAAGTTTGTTTTTGAATTCTGTGAGTCTGTTTCTGTTTTGTAAATAAGTTCATTTACATCATTTAAAAAATCAGATTACACAACACCTCATGCAGCTATAGGTCCAAAAAAACAAACAACCCAATCAAAAAATGGGCAGAAGACCTAAGTAGACATTTCTCCAAAGAAGACATACAGATGGCCAAAAAGCACATGAAAAGATGCTCAACATCACTAATTATCAGATAAATGCAAATCAAAACTACAATGAGGTATTGCCTCACACGAGTCAGAATGGCCATCATCAAAAAATCTGCAAACGATAAATGCTGGAGAGGGTGTGGAGAAAAGGGAACCCTCCTATGCTGTTGGTGGGAATGTAAATTGGTGCAGCCACTATGGAGAACATAATGCAGGTTCCTTAAAAAACTAAAAATAGAACTACCATATCATCCAGTAGTAAATGTTTTTATTCCCATTTTGCAGAAGAGGGAACTGAGGCTCTGAGAGATGTCAGGGGTTATCACCCCCATTATCACCACCACACCCTGGTTACTAGAACTCCAGAGGTCTTCCATCTCTGCCAGGTGTCAGGTTGTTGCTTCATCACAGAAAAGCACCCCAGGGACCACACAGCAAATTAGATCTTGGGCAGACGTGGAGTGATAACACCCAGGATAGAAAACAGTCCATAATCAGGAATTTTTACAAATCTCCAAACCTCATTATGCAAAACAAGCTTTAAAATGAGAATGCAGGGCTTCCCTGGTGGCACAATGGTTAAGAATCCACTTGCCATTGCAGGGGACACAGGTTCAAGCCCTGGTCCAGGAAGATTCCACATGCTGTGGAGCAACTGAGCCTGTGCGCCACAACTGCTGAGCCTGTGTGCCACAACTACTGAAGCTGACACGCCTAGAGCCCATGCTCCGCAACAAGAGAAGCCACCACAATGAGAAGCCCACGCACCGCAACGAAGAGTAGCCCCCGCTCGCTGCAACTAGAGGAAGCCCGCACACAGCAACAAAAACCCAACACAGCCAAAAATAAATAAATAAATAAGTTTATTTTTAAAAAATAAAATAAAATAAAATGGGAATACAGCTGGGCCGTGAACATTTAGAAACACAACTATGTTTTAAGAGCGCTCCCTGATGCAAACTGGATTGATAAAAGGGCTGTTATAAAGCACTTGCTTTTAGACGTACGTTGTTATTCAGTCAATTTTCATTGTAAGATCTATTTCTCTCTCTCTAGTACTGCTTTTATTTGTAATTGCCAGTGTTGCCTGTGGTATATGTATCTTTATGAGCTTTTCAAGGTGTGTTTTAGGAGAACAGAATTAAAAGATTGTTTCCATTTGTTTCTCTGTCCAATTCACTCTTTTGTTATTACAAACACAAGGACAGCTGCATCCTCCATGGGGTTTATATGCTTCACTGTATCTTTACTTTCTTTACAGTTTCATTAGATGGTACACATTTCCTGATCTTTATTTAACAAATACCGTATGCTAACACATACATATGGAATCTAAATAAATAAATAAATAAATAAAATAAAAAAGGTTCTGAAGAACTTCTGGGCAGGACAGGAATAAAGACGCAGACATAGAGAATGGACTTGAGGACACGGGGAGGGGGAAGGGTAAGCTAGGACAAAGTGAGAGAGTGGCGTGGACATATATACACTACCAAATGTAAAATAGCTAGCTAGTGGGAAGCAGCCCCATAGCACAGGGAGATCAGCTCGGTGCTTTGTGTCCACCTAGAGGGGTGGGATAGGGAGGGTGGGAGGGAGACGCAAGAGGGAAGAGATATGAGGATATATGCATATGTACAGCTGATTCACTTTGTTATACAGAAGAAACTAACACACCATTGTAAAGCAATTATACTCCAATAAAGCTGTTAAAAAAAAAATAAAGATCTTCACAGTGTTTGGTATTTCAAAGTTTAGTGTAATATACTAGGAAAGGCACAGACTCCTCAAAGAGGTATTGAATCTAGTTGAACAGACAAATATTTGCACAACAAGTAAATGCATACACTGCTGACACATAAATATTATTATAAGTAAATGAATAAAAGCTATAAGCAAATGAATAAACTACAAGTAAATTAAAAACAATGGCAATAACAACAGCACCCAAAACTCAGAAGGCTCTGAAGACCTGGGTTTGGCTAAGATGGAAGCAGCCAGTAAGCTGAGAAGTTTTGCTTTGTTTTGGTGTCCACAGAAGTGATTGGTGAGAAAGGCAATGATGAGTTGAGTTTTAGCTTCAGTGTTGATGGGAGAGAGCACAGGAGTTCTGAGTCAAGTACGTGTTAACTTTTGTGATCTCGTCAAGCATCACTCAGGGATGCTGCTTGCTATATTCCAGTACAGTGGCTTTCAAAGTGTGGACCTTGGACCCCGGTAGTCTGGGAGATGTTTCACAGGGTCCCTGAGCACACGTCCACCTTCATAATCATATGGAAATGTCATTTACCATTTTCACCTTGTTCACAATTGTACTGATGGGGCAAAAGTAGGGAGAACTGTTGGCACCTTAGCACTGATCAAGGCACTGACCCCAAACTGTACTAATATTCATCACTACCAAGCTCTGGAATAAAAGAATGCCAGTTTCATTTCAGAATGTTGGTGATGAAGCTGTAAACACTGCTGACTTTCTTAAATATCTTGAGTACGTGTCTTTTTAACATTCTGCATGAAGAAATGGGAGGTGTACATAAAGCTCTTCTCCTGCACAATGAAGTTTGGTGCTTGTCTCCAGGAAAAAAACAAAAAGCGCGCTGTTGTTTGAGACGTGCGCTAAAATAGGAGCTCCCATTTTTACTTGATAGAATGACTGACAGACAATCTGTGGCCATTCAGACTTGGGTTTTTGGCAGACATTTTCTCAAAAATGAACAAAAGTGAGCATGTCACTTCATGGGAAACAACTGACAGTATTTGTTGCCAGTGACAAATTCAAGATTTCAGGAAAAAATTAGAATTTTAGAAATCTTGCATTTGCCACCATGAACTGGATGGGCTCCCAAAACTTAAATTTGTTCCCAATAAAATCAGTGGTGATGTTAATAAATGTGAGTTTTTTGATCTTATATAATGAAACGTGTGAGTACTTGAAAGTCCTGCATAACTTAGTGAACGGATATGTTTTAAATGACTAATGCATAATGTTACAAGTCATGTGTGGGTAAAAGATGCATGCAAAGTACTAGATGAAGAAAATGGATTTCATTGGTACAGTCACTATGGAGAACAGTATGGAGGTTCCTTCTAAAACTAAAAATAGAGCTATCACATGATCCTGCAATCCCACTCCTGGGCATGTACCCCGAGAAAACCATAATTTGAAAAGATACGTGCATCCCAGTGTTCACAGCCGCACTATTTACAACAGTCAAGACATGGAAACAACCTAAATGCCCATCGACAGATGGATGGATAAAGGAGATGCGGTATATATTTATAATGGAATATTACTCAGCCATAAAAAGAGTGAAATAATGCCATTTGCAGCAACATGGATGGACCTAGAGATGATCATACTAAGTGAAGTAACCAGAAAAAGAAAGACAAATATCATATGATATCTCTTACATGTGGAATCTAAAAGAAATGATACAAATGAACTTATACATAAAACAGAAAGAGACCCACAGACATAGAAAACAAACTTAGGGTTACCAAAGGGGAAGGGGGAGGGAGGGATAAATTAGGAGTTTGGGATTAACAGATACCTACTACTATCTATAAAATAGACAACCAATGAGGACCTACTGTATAGCACAGGGAAAAAAAAATATATATCACTTTGCTGTACACCTAGACCTAACACAGCATTGTAAAGCAGCTATACTTCAATTTTTAAAAATGAATTTTGATGTCACAAAGGAAAAAAAGTTTCTTGATATAGGTTCAGATCACATTTTTAATTAACCTGTAAGAATCCATCCATGATGAGTTTTGGCATAGTACTAAAGAAAATATATCCACAATTATTTAATTATTTAAATATATTTCATTGTTTAATTATCCTATCTCTTCCAACAGCATGCCTGTGGGAGACCAGATTTTCTTCATACCTACCAACCAAAACCATATATCGTTACAGATTGAATGCATCAGCAGCTATGAGTATCCAGCTATTATTAAAAACAGAGCTTAAAAAAATTTGCAAAAATGTTTAACGAAAAGTAATGCTGCATTTAACGATTTTATTTTGGAAACTATAGCTATTTTTTATAAACATGTTTTTACGTTCCTGTGAAATAGGTTTACTATTACGGTTACTTTTATACGAATGTATAAATACTTTTAGGTGTCTCCACTATGACTTCCAATGTGATAAATATAAATATATATAATTCACGTGTATAAAATCTCTATGGGGTCCTAGGCCTAGCAGTGGGCAGGGAAGGTAATTAACTGCTATGATATATCTTGATCGTTGATGTGAAGACTATTAACTTTATAAATAAAGGACTTATAAATACATTCATTTATAGTCATATAATTTACACTTTGTATAAGTTACAATTACATAATCTTATTAAAAGCCTTTACAAATAAAGGACCCCATCCATCTTCACTGACCAAATCACTTTCCTCAAAATATCAGCCCCTCGATCTAACTTATTCAAAACTGTCCCACTGAACTCTACAATCACCTGAATGACTTCACATGGTTAAGGACCCCTGTCTCTGTAAGGATGGATGGGGCAGGCAGACCCTCAGACACCCTCAATGACCCCGCCTCCTGGTAATCCATTCCCCTGCATCATTGCCGTCCCTTCCATGTAGGTTGCCTTGGTAATGTGCTTCTAACCAAAAGAACATAACAGGGGCTTCCCTGGTGGTGCAGTGGTTGAGAGTCTGCCTGCCGATGCAGGGGACGCGGGTTCGTGCCCCGGTCCGGGAGGATCCCACATGCCGCAGAGCGGCTGGGCCTGTGAGCCATGGCCGCTAAGCCTGCACGTCCAGAGCCTGTGCTCCGCAACGGGAGAGGCCACAACAGTGAGAGGCCCACGTACCGCAAAAAAAAAAAAAAAAAAGAACATAACAAAGGTGATAGGATCTATGGCACTTCCATCATGATGCATGAAAGATTATAACTTCATCTTGCTTTCATGTTTTTTTTAAAATTTTTATTGGAGCATAGTTGCTTTATAATGTTGTGTTAGTTTCTGCTGTACAGCAAAGTGAATCAGCTATACATATACATATATATATATACTCTGTTTTGGATTTCCTTCCCACTTAGGTCACTACAGAGGACTGAGTAGAGTTTCCTGTGCTGTACAGTAGGTTCTCATTAGCTACCTATTTTATACATAGTATTGTTTACATGTCAATCCCAATCTCCCAGTTTATCCCACCACCACCCCTTTCCCCCTTGGTAACCATATGTTTGTTCTCTACATCTGTGACTCTATTTCTGCTTTGCTAATAAGTTCATCTGTACCATTTTTCTAGATTTCACATATAAATGATATACGATATTTGTTTTTCTCCTTCTGACTTCTTGACTCTGACAATTTCTAGGTCCATCCATTTTCTGCAAAAGGCATTATTTCATTCTTTTCTATGTAAAACATACTCAATTTATTTCACAAATGCATGTAAGGCTCTGTGCTAGATTCTGCTTACGAATATCAAGGTGATCAGGGTGTTTTCTGAGCTGGTGTGATTTAGCATTAGTGGTAGGAACAGACTTGTAAATAAGCGTCTATAATTAAATATCGCACAAAGTGAGATACTGCAGGAAGGGGACATTAATAAGCACAATGTCACAATAATACCTTGAAGGAAGCAACAAAGCAAACATTGCTTTAGAGAGAGTTTGCATTCTGAAAAATCTTTGGGTTTTTATGGTAAGTCAAATGCCCCCCACGGATGTCCAGACCCTAATCCCTTGTACTCATGAACGTGTCAAGTTACAGGACAATTACATCTGCAGATGTAATTAAGGTTACGGACCTTAAGATATGGAAAGAATCCTGAATTACACAGGTTGACCCAATCCAATGACATGAACCCTAAAAAGCAGAGAACTTTTTCTAGCTTAAGTGGGAGAGACATGGCAGTAGCCAGAGAGGTGGGAAGCACGGCATGACCCAGTGTCCTGTTGTCAGTTTGAAGACAGAGGTGGCAACATGGCAAGGAATGCAGGGGTCCATAAGGAGCTCAGAATGGCATAGCCACTGGCTGACAGCCAGCAAGGAAACAGGGAACTCAGTCCTACAGCCAGAAGGAGCTGAATTCTGCCAACCATCGGAATGGATTTGAAAGCCGATCCTCCCTCTTGAGTCTCCAGATAAGATCTCGGGCCACCCATCACCTTGAGTTTAGCCTTAGGAAACCCACAGTACAGAAACAAAGTGACACCACCTTGTAAACTTCTGACCCATATACCTGGGAGGTAATAAATGTGTGATGGTTGAAGCTGCTAAGTTTGTGATAATTTTTTATGGCAGGATTAGAAAAACCGATAACGACTTCGGTGGTTGGGGGAAGGAGAAAAGACATTCCAAACAGGTGGGACCTGTTAGCATTAGCCAAGATATATGGCCGTGGCCAAGGAGAGGAAATGGCAAACTTATCTGCTGCGGTTAGAACACAAGAAATATGGAGAGAAGAGGAAACAGACACAGGAAGATAAGGCTCGGGGATGAGTACCGAGAAAGAAAGTCCCAGCATTTGTCTGAAGAATAGATGAGAGTGGGCAAGAATCTGTAGGAAGGACGATCCATCACAAATAATCTAGATAAGACACGACACGATAACCCTAAACTAAGAGAGCGGCCTTTGCAATCAATAAAAGTGTCCCAGTTCCAGAGACATTTCTAAAGTGGAATTGACACGACTCGATAAAAATTCAATGAACTGTTGCGAGAGAGAAAAGACGACTCCCAGATTTTGAGGCTCAAGGGATCAGAAGACGGTCACGCAATTAGCCACGAGGAAGAGGAGGGCTGCGTGTTTTTTTTGTTTGTTTGTTTTCTTTCCTTCAGGGAAAGGGGAGGTTAATTCATTCTGTTCGGAATGGGTCGGGTTTAAAGTGTGTAGGAAGCAATTTGTAACACTGACTGCAACTTGGGGTAAAAGTAAGAGCTAGTTGCGGGGTGGGGGGTAGTGGTGGGAGGGTTGGGAGTCATTTCTAAGAGGAAGTAGTTGGAGCCAGGAAGTGAATATAAGATAAGACATGAGAAACCTCAAGGGGAAAATCGCTACACCTAACAGAAAGGCAGCAGTGGGTAGGATAAGGGAGAAATGGTGGGAAAACAGAGAGCTCCTGAGGAAAATGAGGGATGGGATGAACTTAGAGGGGAACTCAGAAGGATGGTTTCCCAGACCCACAAGGAGAGCTTTAAAAAGGAAGAGCTGCTTGGCAGTGTCACGTGGCCTAGAGAACTCCCCGAGGAAGAACACGCGAGAAGGCTACTCCTGTTGGCAACCCAGAGTGTGTCAGGGCCCTTTGAAAGGGGCGCTCCAAGCGCAGAGCGCGGCAGGTGCTGTGTTTCGACGCCGGAGTCTGGTCCACGGAGGGTGAAACCGACGCAGGCGCGCTTCTGCACCATGACGTAGCGAGGTTTCACCAGGCAACCAGGAATGGGACGGAGCGTTCGTGGACCAGGGAAGGAGGACTGGAGGGAAGCTTGAGGACAGGGAAATGTGTGCGAAGGAGGGGGCCGGACTTCCGAAGGAAACATCCGGGGGGGTCGAGATCCTAGAGAGAGGGCAGCGAGTGCATTCCACCGCGGAAGAGCCCAGCAGAACAGCGGAGCGTCTCGAAGGCGTCTGCCGAGACGGAAGGAAGACGCAAGGGCGCAGAGAAGAGTCCAGGGGAAGCGTGCAAAAGCTGAAGGAGAGTCATCCAACAGAGCTCCGTGCTCTCAGTTCGGTAAGAGTTAGAGAGGGGAAAGGGACCAAGGCCTGGAGACGTGAAAACTGGGGCCGCGGTGTAAACAGCTGCCGTGGCGGATGGGATAGACCCTGCAGTAGGGATGCAGGGTCTCCCAGGGGGCGGGCCAAGGAGGCGGCGTATTTGTGGACGCCAAAGAGCGTGGGGCTTACGTTCCAGATGCTGCAGTCGCTTTGCTACACCCGTGTGTGTGTGTGTGTGTGTGTGTGTGTGTGTGTGTCTTTTTTTTTTTTTTTTTTTTTTTTTTTTTTGCGGTATGCGGGCCTCTCACTGTTGTGGCCACTCCCGTTGCAGAGCACAGGCTCCGGACGCGCAGGCTCAGCGGCCATGGCTCACGGGCCCAGCCGCTCCGCGGCATGTGGGATCTTCCCGGACCGGGGCACGAACCCGTGTCCCCTGCATCGGCAGGCGGACTCTCAACCACTGCGCCACCAGGGAAGCCCGTGTGTGTGTCTTAATCACATCACTGTGCAACCCCCCAAGGTGGCAGCCGCATGTACGTCCACCTTGCAGGAGGGCAACCGGGGACAGGGGCACACAACTAGTAGCCATGGACCTTTAAAAGCAGGTGTGGTACCCAGCAAGCCCTTGTCTCTGCCACAGTGTGAGGCAACGAGGGAGAAACGGGAAGAGAGAGAGAGAGAGATTGCCCAGGGAAGGATGACAGCCGCAGAAGTATGGGGTGAGAAAATGAGTGAGGATTTTGTCCAGAGGGGCCTGCTGCCTTCACCCAATGCAGTCCAAACCACGCCTTGGCCAAGGGACAGTCCAGAGAACAACTTTCCTTGGTTGGACACGTATTCCTGCTCCTGAGTTTGCTGTAGCTGTTCCCCCATAAGTACAGCGTCCTTTCCTTTTCCTGTAGAGCTGCCCTCTCTCCAGCAATATCCAAAGGTGGTCAGCAACTGAATCGACACAAACCCCTGGCTTGGTATCAATGCACGTCTTAATGTAAGTCCAACAACTGTTCTGGGGCTGTTGAGAACCTTACGTCATAAATGGACCAATTAACACAAAAAAGACACCATGTATCAAACTCTTATTTCCTTCACCTTGACATACACTCTAATGGGTCTCTCAGATTGGCAGCTAATACAGAGGCTAAGGGTGAGACATCTGAGTGACACTGCCATGTGCAGACTGCAGCTCTAACCCTTATGTACGTGGAGGCTTGGGGCAAGGGACTGTCCTTTCCAACCCTCAATTTCCACATCTGGGAAATGGGATGAAATGCCTGGTAATGCTTTTTGAGAAATAACGGAGTCAATATACGTAACGCTTTTAGAATGTTGCCTGGTACCCAGTAAACAGGCAATAAGCATTAGCTAATTCTGATTGAAAGTGGGGCTCGTGTTTTTTGGTAACTATCAGATATCTTCTTGAGACAACTCCGGTTGGGTAGTCAGGTCACATTATTGTGAGAGTTCATGGAAATTTCATGCAATGCAAAGAAAGGAAGCCAAGGAAAGCCAACCCCGGGGGTTCTAGAAATGGAGCCGTATATTTGCAGAAGAGATATCTTTCCCTCTCTCTCATTCTCTCCCCCTCCTGTTCAGCTTTTCTGCTTCTCCACTTCCCCTCCATCCTCTCTCCCCACTGCCTCCCTCTATCTACCCGGCTTCTCTCTCTCTGCTAACTTCAGCATCGGGTGGCTGCCAATGTCAGCCCGAGACAGGACTCTCCACGATGTCCCAGCTGGAACTCTTCCAGCCACATGCCTCAGAATCTCGGGTTCTGTGAGGTTCAAATTCCTGGCGAGAAACTGGACTGGCTCAGCTGCTGCCTTCATACCCAGCCCGACAGATGGTCCACTTCTCATCAGCCTGTACATACATCCTTCATCTATTCCTATTCCTAGCTGCTTGTACGTGTAGTTAGGGGGCGTCGAGCTGAAGTAAGAAGGTGGTTACCAATGCAGCCATGGGTGTGGCCTCTGAATAGGGGCTCTGGGCAGGGGTCGCTCTAGGAAATAGTTCTAGGTAGAGCGGTTCCCTTGAAATCCAGCTAGTACACGCTGTCACACATGGGATTTATAATCACTTCCACGCCCCATCGTGCCATCCTTTATTTGAGCGTGGAGCGTTATATATGGTGCCTCAGCATGAATAAGGAGAAGGAAGGAACAGCCGTCTTTTCTCCAAGATATATGGCTGGCACAGATGTCATATCTCAAGACAGAAACCCATTTGTTGCAACTGCTATGGCTTGAATTCATTTACAATCCTAATGTGATTGAAATTTGCCTTGTGACATGATACTCCAGCCTCTTGCAAAGATGCTGAGTGCAGAGGGCAGTGAGAGAGGGACAGGGAAGACACGGGAGCCGGCCACCTTTGGAGAAGGGTCATTTCCTCCTGCTTCCCAGGAGAAAAATGAGCCTTTTGTACAAACGATGCTTTCAATCCTGGAAGGGAGATCCCGAGTACATGCTTTACTTTTCTTCTCTGAAGCACAAAAAAGTATAACTCTCTGAAACATGAGAAGCATTTCTGCATCTTACAGAACAGTGTATAGAAGGGGGTATTTTTATCCCTTCCAAGAAAATAGGTTTGAGCATCATCTGTGTATACAGTGACAGACTGACTGACTTACTTTAAGGACAAAACCTTGTACTTTTCTGCCCGTCATCGTTTCACTCAACTGAACCACGTAGGCTCTGAAGGCACCAAGGGGGTGCAACACAGAGTTTGTTGTTGCTATAGTTTAATTTCTGAGAAGCATTTTAGCCCCTTTCTTAAAACCTTTCAAGGTTTGCCTCCTTACACTCCAATTCTCAGCCTTCATAAGCAACACACACAAAAGCATCCTTAAACACATACAGACACACACACACACACATGCATGAATTCAGACACACACACAGGGGTACGCACATACATCAGCATGTAGGCATGAGAACATTAAAGGGCTTGCAGTTGCTACACTTCTCTCCAACCTCCTGCCCACAATTCCATCACTGCTTTATCCACCTGCTGAAAACTACCTCCCTCAAGTGAAGTACTTTTTTCTCACCTGTAAATACAGACAATCATTACTCCCTCATGTATGAAACTAAAATGACAATGGAAACGAGGCTGATGACAGGCTGGAATGTAGGTCATTAGGGAGGGTAGCAGAGGCTGCCAGGGGCGCCAATATCTATTCCGCACCCCTTTCATAATTATAGAAATATTATCTGAGCACAGAGCTACCCTGATAAAGACTACATTTCCCAGACTACTTTGTGGCTTAGTTTGGTCATGTGACTGCATTCTAGCCAGTGAGAAATGAAAGTGAAGGGACCTCCCTGGCGGTGCAGTGGTTAAGACTTTGCCTCGCCATGTAGGGGGTGCAGGTTTGAACTAAGATTCTATATACCTCACGACCAAAAAACCAAAACGTAAAACAGAAGCAATATTGTAACAAATTCAATAAAGACTTTAAAAATGGTCCACATCAAAAAAATCTTTAAAAAAAAAAGAAATGAAAATGAAACACGGTCCAAATTCCAAAACATGCTCGTGAATCGTCTCGGAAAACGGCATCTGAAGGATGACAAAAAACAGGATGGGAGGAGTCTGAACCCCTGAGAAAGTCTTAACGGAAAGCCAGTCCTAAACCAGCCGCATTCAATATTATGTAAGTCACATTTCATTTGGGTCGGAGGCCTTGAGCCCTTCAAAAGATCAGCCAACCTAAGAGAGAGCTTGTCCTTTTCCCTGGGGTGTTTCTTGACCTCTCTTCCTCATCTCCCTCTCCGCCCAGGAAGTCCTCAACCGTCACCTTCCCTGGAGTTCTATCTGCACCCCTGCAATCACTCTCTGCCACCTCCTCTGGGCTAATCTCTGAGAAAAGAAGAGAGGCCCCATCAGGGACGGTTCTGATCCCTGGGTGGGATGGAGAAGCAGAGTTGGTGTCCGTGTCTGTGACCTCAGTTCTAGTCTGAGGCAATCCCCCCACACCCCTCTCTCTCACGGAATCTGTCCTTTAGACCCTGGAGAGGGTCGTGGTGGTCCCAGCCACACACCCTGCACATTCCTACTCCAGGTCTCATTCTTCTGTTTTATTAATTCATGGATTGATTTTATGTTAACTAGGAATGTATTTCTTCCACAGCCTCATTGACTGCTTTCTAGGTGCCAGTCTCTGCACTTGGCACTGGAGACACAGCTGTGATGTCTTGACTTGCACGGAACTTACATTCCAGCTGGGTGCACGAGGGACCATGAAGCACCACCATCAACTGGGTGGTGCTAAGTGCTATGAAGAATAACTCAGGGTGAGGAGGAAAATCAGTGGAGTCAGGGCAGGTGACACTGGAATAGAAACCTGAAGAGACTGCGCCATGACCTGCTTCCACCAACCACACACACTCGGAGGGGGCTATGGAAGCACTTATGCACCTCAGCTTACAAGGAGTGTGTGTATGCTGGGAAGAGCAGATGGATGTGGTTCCAGGGCTCAGTCCCTAGTCTCGTAGACATCAAGAAGTGGAGATCAATCAGTGGGGAACAACATTTTCTCTAGAAGAATTCGGTGTATCTGCTACACGGATCCTTCCCGGCTGCACTGACCCTTGCTATGTAGCCTCTAAGCCATATTGTGTGGCCTTCTGAGACGCTTCGGGAAATAATGTCTTTTAATATAGACTCTGTACGTATTATTGCAACCTAAGAATCCTTGCTCCTGACACCGATTTCTGAGATACAGATTTTCTGAATTTGCGATCACTGCGGAGCTGGTGGTGACTCCTTTCTCTCAAAACGTTTTCTATTGAATTATGTACTATCAAACCTTTCTTCCAACGGCTCTCTGGGACGTAACATGGTCTCCAGAGGACACTAATGTAATTGTTCATGCAAATTCAAATGGAGTCTCTGAAATAAGATGAAAGAATTCAGTCATGGGGTCATTGGCCAGATCACCCAGAATGTTCAGGTCATTTCTAAAAAAAATATTTCCCCTGTACTATCAATAAAATGAGAATGTGGGAATTCCTTGCCGGTCCAGTAGTTAGGACTCCATGCTTTCACTGCCGACGGTGCAGGTTCGATCCCTGGTCAGGGAACTAACATCCTGCAAGCTGTGTGGCACAGCCAAAGAAAAATTTTTTAAATAAATAAATAAAAGCATAGAGCTGTTAGCAACCTTATTTAAAAAAATGAGAATGCAAAATATAAAAAATTCTATAGAGAACTCACAGACACCCTGACAGCCTGTAGATTACAACTGAGAAGCAGTGCCCCAGGGTATATGCAAAATCTTTACAACTGTCCTGGGTCCCACAGTATGAAGCATCCTTGCTTTTCCCTCATCTTCTACATCTGGTCAACCACCAAGTCCTATCCACTTCATCTCCTAAAGAAGTTTTGAATCTGTCTACTTTTCACATTCTCCGTGCTACACCGAAGACTCTGTTCTCCTCTGCACTGCACTAAGAATGGTCTTTCAAATGGGATCAGACTTCTGCCATTATAATCCTCTGATGGTTTCCCAATGACTTTAGACTACAGGACAAGCCCTTCAGTGAGACTCCCCACACTGTGGTCCTTGCCTATCCTCCATCTCCAGCCCCACTTCCCCCTACTTGTTTCAACTATGCTCATGACCCTGACATGCTCTGTGATGGTTAATTTTATGTATCAACTTGGCTGGGCTAATTAGCTACACATTATTTTCAGGGTGTGTCTGTGAGGTGTTTCTGGATGAGATTCACGTTTGAATCAGTACTCTGAGTGAAGCAGATCGCTCTCCCACTGTGGGTGGGCTTCATCCAATCAGTTGAGGGACTGAATACAACAAAAAGCAGAGAAGGACTTGACCTGCAATTGCTGGTTTAAAAATGGAGGAACTGGGACTTCCCTGGTGGCGCAGTGGTTAAGAATCCGCCTGCCAATGCAGTGGACATGGGTTCAATCCCTTGTCTGGAAAGATCCCACATGCCACAGAGCAACTAAGCCCGCGAGCCACAACTACTGAAGCCTGCACGCCTAGAGCCCATGCTTCGCAACGAGAAGCCACCACAATGAGAAGCCCGCACACCACAATGAAGAGCAGCCTCCGCTCGCCAAAACTAGAGAAAAGCCCGTGCGCAGCAACAAAGACCCAACACAGCCAAAAATAAATTAATTAATAATTTATTTTTTAAAAATGGAGGAACCCACGTGGGACGTATGAGAAGGAAATTAATTCTGCAAATAACCACTGAGCTTGGAAGACGATCTCAAGCCGCAGGTGAGAACTATAGTCAGTCCCAGACGATACACTGATGCCACGCTGTGAGATGTACGGCAGAAAACCCAGCTGAACTGTGCTGGACTTTAGGTTACAGAACTGTGAATCGGTGCATGGGTATTGGTTTTGGCTGCTAAGCTGGTGGTGATTCACTGCATAGCCACGGAAAATTACCTACGGGAGAAGCAGACTTTCTTGCCACCTGCTTCAGCCAACGAAATGTGAACAGAAGTGACTGCTACAGGGACAGATCTGAAGAGCAGCATGTGTTTCTTCTTGCCCCTCTGGGTGCTTCTGTTCTCTGCCCCTTGAGCCTGGATCCTGAGTGTGCAACACATGGAGCAGAACTACACTGGATGACCCACAAACCAATGAGCAGGAGAACAAATGTGTATTTTTATGCCACTGAGTAGAGCTGGTTGTTATGCAGCAATATTATGGAAATAACTGACTAACATATCGCCATTGCCAAGCCAAAGTCTGCAGGTCTTGGGCCAGCGTTGATGTATTTATCTGAAGGTCTGATCCTGTGGTTTTCTGACACGTGGAATTAAACAGAACAAGGCCCTTGCATCGAAGAGCAGAAGACCAAAGGCTGCCAACAAATGGCCTCAAAACCAAGAAACGGACAAGAGTATGAAAATAAAGCCATTCAAGTAAAGTCTGTCCTGAGCCAGAACCACCGAATGCCACATGCTCAAGGTATGTCGGTATTATAAATGCCTAAGAAATGTTACTTTTCTAAGTCACCAAATTTCTGAAGCTCATGAATTAGCAATCTATATAAAATTGAGTCCTTCTGTGATATTTCTAGCAGTTCAGTAAGTGATGAAAAGCCAGGCGTTCAATTCTGGATGCCGGAGTAAGGACATTAGCTCAGACCAGTTCTACTTAGAAAACCTACACCTGCTTCAGAAAAACAAGCCTTAGAAACACTGTTTCATGTCTTTTATCCCTTAAATGCAAAAACAGCGTCTTTTATCCCTTAAATGTAAAAACAGCTCACACAATACAGGAAGAAGTAAACAATCAATTTGATTGAAGGCATAGAACAAACGCATAAAATTTTTTTTTGCCAGTTTTTAAGGCTTTAATTCTATGGCTAATGTTTAATTATCATTCACAAACCCCCAATTCTGTGATCTCTGAGATAACTGAAAGTTGAATATATGTTATGTAGCTTTTGGAATGATTTTAATTAGGCCAAGGCCTTGTTCCTATTATTATCTTCCAACCCAACATGAGTTTAGCTATTTTAAGCCTGTGTTGTCTGCAAAAAAAGCACTTTTTGCTTTGTTGCTCCACTATTTTTATTCCCAGAGCTAGCTAAGTTTGCACTTTGTTTTTTTATTGCTAAAAATCTAGCTTTCCAAAGACACCAATATATCATTTGGGATCTAGAACCCAGGGAAAGTTCAGAATCTGCTATTATTGGATATTCCATGAGATATTTATTTCAAAGTAGCACAAAGAAAAATTAGATAATTGTCCACTAAAGGAAGAAGTGGAGACAAATGTACACGACACAGTTATTTCATTGAGATTTTTAGGTGAATGAGAAATTAAGTACATACTGTGCATACATAACTTTAGATCAGCATGATTCTTATGGAACAATTCTTTCTCAGAGAGCCATTTTTACATGGGTAGTTTGTACCACTCTGAATGGTAGCTAAGCTGCTAGAGGTCTCTCAAGAGGAGAGTGTCCAAAAATGTGTCCTTCTTTGAAAGATCATATTTTCACCTTGACTTATTAAGAATTTTTTCAGATTGCAGAAATCATTGGGTCGTATAAAGGAGGTTCTGATAAAGACTCATGTAGGGATGGGGGGGTGGCAAAGAGAGAATCAGAGCAGCTAGTGAGCATGACTTGGGGAGGGGCCACACATTTTCATTCAAAGGGAACAAACATCACTATGTGCAGTGGGGAAAATCCCACAGCAGAGGTGAGTCCACTGAGCCAAACTGGAGGACTGAAGGAAAGCTGAGGGTGAAAGTTGAGAGCCGGGTTAAATATTCAGAGCCAGATCAAGAAGAGTGGCCAGAAGCTGTGCACCTGAAGCTGTCAGGTGGAGCCCCTGAGAAGCTGGACAGTAGGACAAAGATGCCCAGAGATCTGGAGGAGTGGGTTGGAGCTGAGTATGGCCATAGTGCACACCTCCTGGGGGCATTGCACACACTGGACTCTCTGCTGGGCTCCAAAGGGGAGTCTTTTTCACAGAGGCAAAGTGAGATACACTCCCTGGAGTAGGAATGGCTCTTCCTCGGGGTTGAATATCCTATTACAGCAGATTCTGAACTTTCCCTGGGTTCTTGATTCAAGACAGGAACAGAAAACACACTCTGGACAGGAGACTTCACTTCGTCCCTTGGGATCCAGGAGAAGCTGAAAGGGTCACGTTGCAGCCTGATGATCACCACTCTGTGTGCATGTGTACGTTGAATACTTTATTTTTATTTTTATTTATTTTTTTTTTGTGTGTGTGGTATGTGGGCCTCTCACTGTTGTGGCCTCTCCCGCTGTGGAGCACAGCCTCCGGACGTGTAGGCCCAGCGGCCATGGCTCACGGGCCCAGCCGCTCCACGGCATGTGGGATCCTCCCGGACCGGGGCATGAACCTGCGTCCCCTGCATCAGCAGGCAGACTCTCAACCACTGCGCCACCAGGGAAGCCAGAAGACTTTATTTTTTAGAGAAGTTTTAGGTTCAAAGCAAAATGGAACAGAAGGTATAGAGATTTCCTACACACCCCCTGCCTTCACGCCTGCACAGCCTCCTCTATTATCTACACGCCCCGCCCCCCCACCAGATGGTACATTTGTTACAACTGATAAACCTATGTGGACACATCACCATCACCCCAAGTCCATAGTTTACATTAGGGTTCACTCCTGGTCTTGTACCTTCTATGGGTTTGGACAAATGTATCTATTCTGTATGATTACAGTTTCCATTACAGTATCTATTCTGTATGAGTAGTTTCCATTATAGTGTCTATTCCGTATGAGTACAGTTTCCATTATAGTGTCTATTCTGTATGAGTACAGTTTCCATTATAGTATCTATTCCGTATGGGTACAGTTTCCATTATAGTATCTATTCTGTAAGGGTACGGTTTCCATTATAGTATCTATTCTGTATGAGTACAGTTTCCATTATAGTATCTAATCCGTATGGGTACAGTTTCCATTATAGTATCTATTCTGTAAGGGTACAGTTTCCATTATAGTATCTAATCCGTATGGGTACAGTTTCCATTATAGTATCTATTCTGTAAGGGTGCAGTTTCCATTATAGTATCTATTCCGTATGGGTACAGTTTCCATTATAGTATCTATTCCGTATGGGTACAGTTTCCATTATAGTATCTATTCCGTATGGGTACAGTTTCCATTATAGCATCTATTCTGTATGAGTACAGTTTCCATTATAGTATCTATTCTGTAAGGGTACAGTTTCCATTATAGCATCTATTCTGTATGAGCACAGTTTCCACTATAGTATCTATTCTGTATGAGTACAGTTTCACCACCCTAAAAAATCCTCTGTGCTCTACTTATTAACCCCTCCCTTCCATCCCCTGGCACCCACTGATCTTTTTAGTCTCTCCATGGTTTTATGTTTTCCAGAATGTCACAGCGTTGTAATCATACCGTATGTAGTGTTCTCAGATTGGCTCCTTTCAGTTAATAATAAGCATTTAAGGTCCCTCCATGTCTTTCCATGCCTTGATAGCTCATTTCTTTTCAGCACTGAATGATATCCCATTGTTTGGATGGACCACAGTTTATTTCTCCATTCACCTACTGAAGGACACCTTGCTTGCGTCCATGTTTTGGCAATTATGAATACAGCTGCTGTAAGCATCCCTGTTCAGGCTTTTGTGTGGATGGAAGTTTCCCACTCCTTTGGAACCACTCTGTTTTTAAGCTGGTTGGGCAACGTGTGCAGAGAGGTGGGAGAATGGACAGGGTGGACTGGCCTCGGGTTCGATGCTCCAGAGATGGTGGCAGGTATAACCTTCCCCGTGTCCAGAGAAGATGAAAAATTCCCTTGAAGGTTTCAGGCATCGTTCTGTTCACATGAGATGTAAAGATGAATAAAAATCGGTTCCTCCCTCAAGGGGCTAGAAGTCTAAAACCCATCTCGCTGAATCCACATCTTACGGAAGACACAATAGCAGTGGTTATGCGCTAACATGGGGAAACAGTCTGTTTCCTAGAGAGGAGATAACTGAACCGAGAATTCTAAGATAAATCGTGGCTCCTAAATTTGGGGAGATGAGTCAGTGGGTGGAGAAGGGGGCATTCAAGGCATGAACAGTAGCTGGAACATAGCTGGGGTTTGTTCATCAAGGCAAACAAAAAACAAACACACAAACAGAAAGTGCCATCAAAAGCCCAGGACTCCATCCTAAAGACGGTGTAAAAGTTCAACAATTTTGCCATAAAGTACATGTAGAGAGTCAACTTTGAATCACGGAAGGCTAAACGAGAGCTACTTTACTTTCTTGTTTCATAAGTTATTGAAATAATGGACTTCATTTTTTTTTATTACAATACAATTCACATCTCATAATAGTTAGCATTTTCTTTTATTTTTTTAACTTATTTTTTGCCACACCATGCGGCCTGTGGGATCTTAGTTCCCCAACCAGGGATCAAACCTGTGCCCCCTGTACTGGAGGCATGGAGTCCTAACCAATGGACTGCCAGGGAAGTCCCAGTTAGCATTTTAACATTGACAATTTGGTGGCTTTTAGGATAGTCACAAAGTTGTGTGACCATCACTGCTATCTAATTTCAGAACATTTTCATCAGGACACAGAGAAATCCTGCATCCATTAGAGGCCACTTCCCAGCCACTCTCAGCCTCTGTCTTAATCCTTTTGAGCTGTTATAAGAAAAATACCGTAGACTGAGTAGCTTCAATAAAAATTTATTTTTCACCATTTTGGAGACTGGGAAGTCCAAGATCAAGGTGCCGGCAGAATCCGGTGTCTGGTGAGGGCCCTCTTCCTGGTCTCCAGACAGTGTCTTCTTGCTGTGTCCTCACACAGTAGCAGGAGGGAGACAGAAGCCTTCAGGGTCTCTTGTAGAAGGGCACTACTTCCGTTCATAAGGGCTCCACCCTTATAGGACCTAATCACCTCCCAAAAGCCCCATCTCCCAATGCCATCCTACTGGGGGTTAGAATTTCAACAAAAGAAGTTTGGGGAGTCATAAATATTCAGTCTGTTGAACCTGGCAACCTCTAATCTACTTTCTGTCACTATGGATTTGCATATTCTTGAAATGTCTTAACAGAATCATAGAATATGTGGTTTCTTATCTGTGATTTTTTTCTCTTACCACCATGTTTTCAATGTTCATCCTCAATGTTGCATGTTTCAGCACTTTATTCTCTCCAGGTAAAGGCTCTTTGCACTAGGCAAGCTCCAAGTCAGGGCAAAAACAGACAAAAAACCCATCCCTTAGGAATGAGGATTTGCTAGAGTCCAGGCTGTTCCTTCCCTCTGCTGCCTGCTAGGGAAGCCGGGGGATGTTGTTTTTCAAGGCTGGAGAATGATGCATCGTACTCGGCAAGTTAAGATACCACCAAGCTTACTGTTTTTTACTGAGATTCAACCATTTTCCTCGAATAATTGCTGCCCGGATTGCTGCAAGCCTTTGGTTAATTTCCAGATTCCTGTAAAAGTTAACTGTGACAACTTTTTCTAGCTGTCTCACTGATTTTATGGAGCAGGGAAATTTTGGAGGTCCTTACTCTGCTGTTTTCACTGCTGTCCATGTCATTTCCTTTTGCTTTCATTGATAAAACTTTATGAAGTAGATTGTAACGCTAGCCACAGATTTCCCCTCCCTTGTGTGCACGTCCTGTTGCAATGTGAATTTGCAATTATGCCCTGTAAGTGCGGAGGTCTACTTATCAACGTTTTGCATCTGGGTTTGGCCACGGAACCTGTTTGCAGTGGAAAGTGGCAAACACACAACAGCAGATGCTTGCAAACTCTCTGCACCTGGGCTTGCCCTTGTCTTCTGATGTTGAAACCACCGGAATGGCAGCCTTGAGGACAAGCCTGGGCCAGCCTTCTGGAGAATGAGAGAACCACATGGAGAGGGGCCCTGGATGTTGCCCACCTTCACGGACGAAGCCGTACTAAACCAGTCACCCCAGCTGTTCATCCACCAGTTACAGATGCTGGAGCCAAGATCCACGGAGATAATCCTAGACAGGAAAGAGCCACCCCACTGAGCCCCACCTAAATGTCAACCTACAAAATCAGGAGCTAAGGAAGTGGGTATTGTATGAAGCCACTAAGTTTTGAGATGGTGTGACACACAGAGGACCCTGATACCATCTGTCTGTTCATCATCTTTATTCTTTACTCCTATGAAAATACAGACACTCTGGAGAAGAATGTAGCCATTTACGTAGTCTATCTTGCAACATTAAAATGGTTACGTTCTGATCAGGAATGACTAGGCAAACTTTTACATTTATTTATTTATTTATGTTTAAAATATTTATCTATTTGGCTGCGCGCAGGTCTTAGTTGCGGCACGTGGGATCTTTAGTTGCGGCATGCGAAGTCCTAGTTGCGACAGGTGGGACCTAGTTCCCTGACCAGGGATCGAACCCGGGCCCCCTGCATTGGGAGTGTGGAGTCTCAGCCACTGGACCACCAGGGAATATTGTGACTGCAATGGTGTTTGAAGATGAGCACGATGGTGATGGTGTTGGAAGTTTGGGGATGAGGTCACGGAGGGTTCAATACTGCAGTCTTTCTACTTTTGTGTGTGTTTTGCCGTTTTCCACAATATAGTGCTTTAAACAAATTATGGTTAGCAATGGTCATGCAGTCTTTCTATCCTGTCTTTCCATTTGGAATAACACTGACGAGAATGAATTTTAAAATGTAAATTTTCATCTGTGCCTCTCTCAGGAAACATATTACATTATTGCATTCCAAGCTTTCATTTCCAAGGGCTGAGGCTTCCGAGGGCAGAGTGGAAGCATCTTCCTGTCAGCACAACCACAATGCAACCCCATGCGAATTATAAATAAATGGTCTTTACTAATGTCACATTTAATGTAAAAAATCAAAAGGCATAGTCTGCTCTGTGTCCATGTCCATGATGAAAATGTCTTGCTTTTCTAACACCTAAGTAATTGGCAACTACAATGGACTACACAGTAATCAGAGAGCTGAGTTCCATGCTGGAAAGGACTCTGTACTTATCTGCCAAGACGGAAGAAACTCTAGGGCAATGTGATGAACTCCCTACATTGACAAATCCATATTTTATGGTTCAGGAGTATTTATCAACCAACTAGGAAATGGTTTAGGGTACTAGTGCAGTTTGCATTTGTCCTTACACACTACAATGAAAACAGTAGGAAAGATACATCAGAATGGGTCTTAATATGGTACTGACGAAAACAGTTTCTAATTGGGTAACCCTCTCTTGCTAGGAGAATTAAATGTGTTCTATTAAATAATCGTGTTTAATCATAATGGTGTCTTACAATTCAGTTGCCTTTGTCACCATCCTCCCTTCTCAGGCACTGGCGTGACTTACATTACAGAAATTGAATTATGTTGACATTCAATCCTCAAAATTAGTGATTTAGAGTCCCATTCATTCACTTGGTCAAATTCTTTTCCATCCAGAGCATGCAAATTTCTGTGGTTATGTACCAAAGAGGAGAAAGGAGAAGCCCAGCCAAAGTGGTTAGTCTAGATGAACACCAGAAGGAGAGAGAAGGACAGGGCTTGCTCCAAGCCATTGCTGAATGTTTCAAATTGGATGGGCGATGCTCAGTATGTAGGCCAGTCACTGAGTACGCGTTAACATATCGCCGGGGCTGCTGCAGAATCCGTTTTGTCACGGCCATTAATTTCTAGAAAGGGCAGTATGCCATCTAGCTGTTAGGGCCCCTGCTCGTGGCCAGATCTCCTCGAAAGATAATTCAAGAGCACTGTCATTTCCTAGAATAAATCTCCACATCTTCATAAGGGATTTCTTGTACTTCTAGAAAACTTCCTTGGAGCAGAGAAGCACAGAGGCCATCTTGTGCAGAGAAATATGTATTTTTAAAGCATGGTAACTGATGAGCTGACATTGGATTCCTGCACGTTTTAGGCATACAAGACAGTGAGAGGTGAAAGTCTGAAATTCTGGCTCTTCTGGCTGCCCCGGAGCTAAACAGTTGTTTGGACGGAAGCATTCATCAAGTGCTTTCTCAGGTGTTATCTAGAATCACTGAAGATGGACTATTATGGGATAATTGCCACACTGTGACCCACGGCAACGTCAGTCCTCCGACCTCTACTTTTTCATCTTTTAAGAGAAATGCACCATAAACAGAAGTGGGGATGATAGAGGCTTGCTTCTGTATTGAACACTAATCTTCCTCTAGCCTCCAGCCCCTGCTCCCAGTATAAGGCATAAGTCACTGTCTCATTTCTGCTTGGTCGTTCTCTTCTAATTGTCATCACTGTTGAATTTAAACAACCATACATGAGCAGAACCATTTATAGCCCTGGAAAATCTTTAACACTGCCTTGCTGTGATGGAAATTACGCAATATGGCTTTAAATATTTCCCTAACACAAGTCGCCCTTTAAAACACTGTCATGGGAAAACAACAGCACTATATAATTTTTTTTTTTTTTTGGCACCAGAATTCACTAAACATTATTGGGGTGAAAATAAAAAGGGCAAACAATTGAAAGGATGAAAGGTTGGAAGATGGTTTACTGGCATTTAAAATATATCACTGTTCCTACTATATATGCTTTTTACTTTAAATATAGTGTCAAAAATTTTAAACAAACAATTAAACAAGATGAAACATTTTCAACATATTTCACACGGCATTCAATGTAGGCTTTGTTGTTACTGTTAAAGCAGAGACATTTAACTTGTACAGTCGTTGATAAATTTCCATGCCCTGTAAGATGTCACCCAGTGAAGGGATTATTTACCTCCCTAAAGCCCACTCAGGAAAGGTTAGGAGATGTGTACATTTCTGAAGCTTCAGTCAACCTAAATGTTAATTTTTGTGTTTTGTTTGTTTGTTTTTCATCCTGGCCCAAAGCCATCCTCATTTTTCCTCTCCTTCAACTACCTAAAATATCTTTCTAAGCCTGCTTAAGCCTCAACCATTCCAGTGTTCAAAATGCCCCAGGATTTCCTTAGCAGATGATCTGTAAGGGAAAAAAATGAGTGATGAAGAATCTGGCAAAATATAATCATGATTCCTTTGCAGAAACAGAGTGGTGACAGGAGTTTGTCAAGAAGAAGGTACTTAAAGGTGCAGTGACAACATCTAAGCCCTTGGTCACTTAAGATCAAAGGATTATTCCTTGCTCATCCTATATGGTCATCCTGGGTCATCTGGGGCTCTGTTTGGTGTCATCCTCACCCTGAGCCCAGTCTGGGGGACCAGCCTCTATCTGAGATGTGGAAGGAGAGTGCTGGGAAATTTTTATACTGGCAACTGATGCGGCAGCTCTGAAGTGACAGGTGACATTTCCTCCAAAACACAATTTTAAATGTGCCTGGACCATGGAACCAGCCACAAACCTTTAGCAAACACCACAGTGAGGGCTGTAAACAGAAAATGAACAGACACAAAACCACATGCCTGTTTCTTTAAATGCAGTAGACCAACTCCACTAATCTGAACTCCATTTTAATGGTCAGTATCCTCAGACTGCTTCTTTCCTCTGGAAAGGTCTCAAGTCTATAGGCCAGCTCATAGATTCAATGTGTGGGTTGAATTCACGCAGCACCCTCCTGTGTTCCTTGGCAGGCCAATCAAAATAATAAGTTCTATCAATGACTTACATAACCAGCTCTTTGTACAATGTCACCATCTAACCAAGCCTGCTATGTATGGTGGCCCAGGTTGCACACTGGACAAATTTAGAAAGCACTTCCTATGGTGGTGTGTTTTGTCACCCCTGGAGTTGTGCAGTAGACAGCATGCACAGTCATACATGGAGACCATGAAAATCTATCCATTTACTTTTTTTTAACCAAAACATCACGGCATAAATCTGAGCATAAAGCAGTCTGTTTACATCCTGTTTTCTATATCTGTTTCCTCATCTGTAACGAGACAATCATAACATCTATCTGACAGAGGTGGAATGAAGATTAAGTCAATGAATGCACAGCCGCACTTGGAATCAAGCCTGGGATGCATGAGTCTAACCAAACATCATCGCATACGCCAGCCTATCACAGCAACGCATGGGCCCTGGGACCATTTCCCATCTCACCTTCAGGATGATGAAACATGTTGCAGAAACTCACTTTATCTCTGCTTCTGATGCTACAGCTGGGAACACGTCTCCCTGATACAAGCTCTAATGGATGGTCTGTCTCATACCTCTCCCTCGTAGCAGTTACTGACCCGATACATCTGCCTCGCCTGATAAAATGTCACGAGTGCCCTTTTCTGAATTATCTGAAACTCTTAACTTCTCCCAACCTTTTCATATGGCACTTGTCACCTTCGCTGAGAGGCACTAGACAACGCTGCTTTCAAACCTTGCTGCAGAAATGCCCCTCAGATTTTAACACGAAACTGATACTCTGCATTAGCTGAACGTTTTCAATGCTGACTTTTAAAGAAAAGCACAGGAAATAAGCATCTCATGGATTAATTGGAAATATTAAACATTAGTTACACGGCATTATTTCAAAGGTTGCTGAAAGAAGTTGGCATAAAAACATTACATCATCTTTTGATCTTTTTCTAAGACTAAAATCTGATCAACACAACTAAAATATAGCATTCACAGGAGTCTTTTACATATTCACAGGAAATATTTTTGAAAGTATTTCAAAAGTGATAAAGTTTGCAGGGAATTATTATTATTATTATTATTATTTTTTATTTGCAGGGAATTAAAAAAACATTCCTTGCAGGATATTTGGTCCAAAACTTTTGTAAGACATTTGGTGCATCAGACATTTGGTCCATGCCCAAAGGTCCTTGAAATTTGGTCCTATCTAAAAGGTCCATGAGATATTTGGTCCATGCCACACAAGTTTGAACAGGACCAAATATCAAGGACCTTTTGGTGTGGACCAAGATGTCTCCTTGGGCGTTTTGGACAGGACCAAATACCTGCTAGCCAGAATATTTTATAAAAAGGTATTCATTAGAAGATTTTACTATTAGAAATACCATCATTCCTAGGCATATGTATCTTGAAATCTGCTCTTTTCCTATAATCCATGATGCAAAATGTAATATCCCACTTTGAGAAAGAATCTCAACATTTAAGTAATGATCAAATTGCTGGATGTATAAAGCAAGCAACTCTGTTTCTCACTCACTCACACTGTAGTTGCAGAATCACTTCTCCACAACTCTGGGCTGTGGGCAGGTGGTGGTAGTGTCCAGTATACTTCTATCTTTAAGTTTCTCTGTTTCCCACCTTCATACGGTTGACAGTCTTTAAAGAATTAAGACGTATGCCACATTTCCTTGTCCATTCATCAGTTAGTGACATTTAGGATTCTGTCCACATACCGGCTATTATGAATAATGCTGCAATGATCATGGTTGTGTAGATATCTCTTTGAGATCCGGATTTCAATTTTTGGATAAATACCCAGAAGTGAGATGGTTGGATCCTATGATAGCTCTATCTTTAATTTCTTGAGGAATCTCCATACTGTTTTTCACAGCTGCTACACCATTTTTGCATTCCCGCCAACGATGCAGAGGGTTCCAATTTCTCCACATCCTCACCAAGACTTGTTGCCTTTTGTTTTGTTTTGTTTTTTAATAATAGACACCCTTGAACTTTAAAAATGAGGGCAATCTTTCAGTAAACAACATGGATGAATCTTAGGTACAAGATGCTAAGTGAAATAAGCCAGTCACAGAAGGACAAATACTGCATGATTCCACTTATATGAGGAAACTCATAGAGGCAGAGAGCAGAACGGTGGTTGCCAGGGGCTGGGCGAGGAAAATGGGGAGTTCCTACCAACGAGTATAAAGTTTCAGTTATGCAAGATGAATACATTCTAGAGATCTGTTGTACAATTCTGTGCCTGTAGTTAAAAATATTCTACTGTACACTGAAGAATCTGTTAAGAGGACAGATCTCATGTTAAGGGTTCTTCCCATCATAAAATCAAAATCAAAAATTAGTGCATAGGCTTCTATTCAAAGCAACACCAGTAGATCGGAAAAATCTTTTTGCAATCCAAAAAATGATCACAGAATGTCAAGCTTACATAATGTGGCCAAGCTTAGTGTTATTAGTCAAGGTAAGTAACCCTAGCTGCTGTTGCATTAACAGCCTCCAAATCTTGGTGGCTTAAAAAAAAGATTAGATCCTGTTCAGGTCACGGCCACTTGTTGATGAGGGGAGGGGAGTTTCTCTGGAGCTGCCCCAGGTGGTGACTCAGGGATCCAGGCTATTTCATTACCATCATGGCATCACCATTCCTTAGGACCATCTCAGAGTCCTTACCTGGATATTCTGCATTCTGCAGCTACAGAGGATGGTGCGGGGAACTTCCGGCCAGGCCTGAGTGTCTCTATGGTCCCAAAGATAAAAGAAGTGGGATATGTCTTCTTGCCCGATACCCATTGCAATGAAACTGTATGTAAGAGCTATGAGACAGTTTCTGCTTCACATGCAGTTACTGAGGGGCCCTGCCCACTAGGTAATATGTCATATCTTTGTGTGTGACTTAGTTTTGCACCCTGTGTTAAATTTAGACAACATAAATTTTGACAGGCAATTCACAGTTCATATTTATAAATATATATTCATCGGAAATTGGGCCTTCAGAAAAATACCACCATCCCTCAGCACAGGTAATACAGTTTGAAACCTGAGATCCTCATATAACCAGGGAGGCCAATTTTATATCCCAGAACACCATATGGAAGTCATTATGTTTGCTCACTGGGTAAACCGTACAATCTGCCTTTTTTTAAAAATTGCAGTGTAGCTGATTTATAATATTGTGTATTTCAGGTGTACAACAAAGTAACTCATATATATATATTCAGATTATTTTCCATTATAGGTTATTATAATATATTGAATATCGTTTCCTGTGGTATATAGTAAATGCTTGTTTTTTATCTATTTTGTATAAAGTGGTGTGTATCTGTTAATCCCAAACTCCTAATTGAATCCTCCCCTCTCTTGCCCCTTTGGTAACCATAAATTTGTTTTCTATGTCTGTGAGTCTTTTTTTTTTTTTTTTGCAGTACATGGGCCTATCACTGTTGTGGCCTCTCCCGTTGCGGAGCACAGGCTCCGGACGCGCAGGCTCAGTGGCCATGGCTCACGGGCCCAGCCGCTCCGCAGCATGTGGGATCTTCCCAGGCCAGGGCACGAACCCGTGTGCCCTGCATCGGCAGGCGGCCTCTCAACCACTGCGCCACCAGGGAAGCCCTATTTCTGTTTTGAATATATTATACATTCATTTGACAATCAGCTTCTTTGAAGATGGGTAAGATAAATAGCAGTACCCTGAGAGGTCATTTCAAGGATCTGAACTTCATGAGGAGAACCGCCCTTAGGGCAGACATTTGAGGCTGTCCTAGATGTAAGGTCCACTGAGTTCTCAGAAAACTGAGAAACTGCTTCATGACAGTATTTCCTTTGCATGAGCACACGGGTCGTTCTCAAGTTGCTTGTGTTCTAATTAGGTAAGTGGACATTTCCTTAATTGAAACGGCTCCTCTAACATAATATTTGACCCTCTTAAATACTGGTAAATTACGATCACTTAACTCAGAGCACATCACACAAAGAGATGGTAGGAAGTGATGTCAGCTAGAGGCAGGTGTAGCAACACAGACCCGGTTCGTGGCATCGGAACACCAAGGATGGCCAGGGCAGCCACACTGTCCTGTCTGGGGCCAGGGCAGCCCAGATAGATGAGAGGTGAGGGAAGTCAGGCAGCTATAGCTTACGAGGCACTTGGTCATTGACATCACACCTGACATCCTCTCAGGACCAAAGAGGAGGTGACGAAGCTTGGCGTGTATTGCACAGTAGCCTGTGCAAAGCAACATCTTTCATCCACGCACACCTCTCCCTACTATGACCCATGGCTCAGCCCGCCTCCCAACGGGCATGGTGTAGCTTTTATCCAGAATGGCTGGGTCAGTGAGAGCCCATCTGAGCCCCAGCATCACTGCATTCCTTCCTTATTCTCATGGCTTCAGCGGTTTAGTCTGACTCCTCTTCTGCCTTCCTAGGGAACCCGGTCGAAAGGTAGAGAAGAGACGGCAAGGTTTGTCGTATCACAATTTAGACTCTTCTCTGCCCCAGACGTCTGTTGAGCAAAGACGCTGCTTCATCTGGGTCCAGGACCGGTTTAAGACTTCCAAGGCCCAGGAAGGAAACATATGCATAAGATTCAAGATAAAGACAGGTTACATAAAAACATAAACCATATTAAAACACGCAAGAATTCTATTTTACGACTGCGTTGGTACCTGTGCGTCTATGATCTTCAACTCCAAACGTTCAGTTTTTGTTTCTGATGGTAAAAAGACATTAGACATTTGTTTGTGAGCCCCTGAAAAGAGGCCGTGTGCGTGATGGATAACTTGGCCTTTGCCCTGCCCTCTAATCATGAAAGTCATGGGCCATGTATTTCTTACTCACCTCTATACTTCTTACCCCTCCCCGGAGCCTCAGACATTCCATAAATATCTGCTGAACTAAAACCCATATGCCCCATCCATCAACATCGTGCCCCAAACATAGGAAACACTCCACACGCTTGCTGAATTGAGTCCTGTGGGAAAGCAGGGCACGAGAGCACAGAAGGTTTAATTGCCAAGGAAACTTTTATTTTAATTTTGCATTAACATCGGGACAAGGTTCTGGGAAACCTGCACAGAGGCAATCACTTCACAGGTCGCATTGTTCAGACAGATGCCAAATACTTTTCCCGTTTCTTTACCCTTCACTGGATGTCCTCCAGGGCTACCTGAAATCTGTTTCCTTTCTTTAATCCTTAATTACCTCTATACGTAGGTTGTGATTTTGCTTTTCATGCAGTGGTACTGACATCGTCAAATAGTGCCCTGTCTATAGCTTAGTGTTTGCTTAGCCTTTAACATCTACGAAATGCTAGAAATACAAAGATTTTTTTAAAAGAATGTGTTTAAAGCTTCAAAACTCACTAAGGTTTGCACATACAACTCAAGAGGTCACACCGATGGGGATTCCAATTTCCTGCTGTACATTCCAAGCCAAACTTTCAGATGGTAAGTGGTCTGAAGTCTATGGTAATTATGATTACGACAAAGAAACCTGATTTTCAAATACCATGAAACATAAGGGTGATCCAAGTTATTCTGAGGCAAATACTTTAAAGCTCATTGTAGCTCCAGAGGTATATGGATTCTTCACTGGCTGTTACCATTGTACAGATTAAACAATTAATTCTATACAAAGCTATGTATTCACATCATCTGTAAAGCTCCTTCAAGTTATTTCACCCTCAAACACATGTTCTTACATCATGAAATGTTTTGTAAAAGTCCATCTGCGTTGAGTACATTCAATTCTGAGTAACCATGATCATCTTCAAACGTAAGTTCGTAACAGTAGCTTTATATAGTTTCTGTATGATAACAGCAATAATCCTAACACGTTAGTAACATGCTGGTGCATTCTTTCATGAGACTATTTCCTAAAACAATGTGACAGATTTTGGGCAATTTCTGGAATGAGAAATCCTCATTAAAAGAAAGAATCCTGTTTGTTTTCCAACTTTAAACCATTCCCAGAGAGTGGGCTGGGGGAGGGGACGGGAATCATTTCTCTTTTTTAAGAAAGAGAAGGATTAAAATCTAAAATAGTAGACCTTAAAGAGGAGCTGGGGACATGCTGCTGGATCTTAGACATTCTTCAGTGGAGACAGAAGAGGAAATCAGAGTCCACTGTCAGAAAGCCTGAGCCACACTGTACACATTCTCTCCAAGGTGCCCGGAGGGGTCAGGGTACCAGGGGGGTGGGGTATTCCATTGACCTGCACTCTTGTGGGATCGAGAAAACCCTGAACCAAGAGCAGATGTTCAGACATGTTCCCGAAAGAGATAAATGGGAGGCAGATGGACCACAGCTCCTGAGGACGGATCAGTCAAGGAATCCGCGTGATATTGTTGGAGGATGTTCAGTGCCTGAAGGTGACCTAAGTGCCCTTTGCACGGGTGAATCCTTTCCTCAGGAGGGGCTGGTGGCTCAGACATTGGAACTCTCTCCAGCTGTGCCCCTAACCCCCAGTCTCCGACGTGACCTGGTCACGCCTTGTTCTGCGTTACTGAGGTTGCAGGAAATGGAATTCAAACAAAATTGCACATCTCATGGTGGAGGCATAGATATTTCTTAGCCACAGGATCAGACCACAGAAAACACAAGTACGGACATGAACCACCTTCTGTCTTCATTAAATTCTGCAAGAACTCAAGATGTCACGGTCATGGATGGGTATGGGTCGTGGATGGATTGCTTGTGTCTTTCTCCCCCCAACGAAATATCGCACATTTTACGTGCCAAAAATTCTGATTCCTGTTAGAAGGGATTCCAGGGACTGCAGCAGCATCACTGAAGTGGCCTTTGAGTTCAGAACCTCTGTGCACCAAAGAAACAGCAGAACCCAAGGAGAATGCTGCAAATTATGGGATGCAAATCCGTACAGGAGAGATTTGTCTTGGCATTACTGTTCCTCAGGGATTTCACCAAAAGGCTGCAGCACAGACAGAGCTGTGAGCCTCTATTGTTTTTCCTTAAATAGTGATAAGCTTCTAAATACTGTAAACTTCTCAAAGAAACTGTATATATATAAACATGTATATCATGAATAGTATTTCATATTATTGCAAATAATACTGACAGTAATTGCCTTCCAATACCCAAATTGGAACTTACCATCATCCACGATGGGTCAAGATGGTCTTTTACTCATTATAATGTTGCACATGTTAGATTTAGCAAACACTCTTTCAATTTTATTCTCTTTTTCGTGATGCGCTATAAGGGGAATCACAGTGGCCACAGCATCACGTCAGCTTGTGGAGTAAGTGATGCCTTAGGTCGTGGATCACACGCATTGGCTGAGAGATGAACAGGTTACCTGTGCAACTTCCCGCTCTCCGTCTGCACTGGCGTTGGCCAGACTCACTGAAATCCCGCCTGCCGCGTTCATATAACGCTGGCCTTGGAAGACGTGACTAATGTCTATGCCTCTGTTTACCGCAAACCCTGATTTTTCTCCCCAGGGCGTAAATGTGGGGTTTTGATGGGGTCTCCAGGTGAGGAGACAGAGAAAAGGGATCTGAGTCCCTGGGTGGAAGCTGCCAGGGCTGGCTTCCCCCAGTGCCGCTCCCCGAGCTCGTCTGTGATGCAGCAGGTGGGGTGGCCCCGGGCGCCCCCAGACACCCGTGGCTAACGGCCTCCTCTCCCAACCTGCTTCTCCCAGTCGCACTGGCAAGACAGGCCTGATGACGAGCAACACATCTGAAGCCACGGCTTCCAGATAAGGTTCCCCAGCGACAGCTGATTGGGGACGTCCCGCAGGGTCTCAGCGTGGCGGGCTGCCGCTTCCTGCATGGTCCCCAGGATCTCCCGGAACCGGGGCTCTGACGTCGGAGTTAATGGGTTTCTCTCCCTGGGGTCTCGGGAGATGTCAAAGAGTAGAGGCGGGTCGTGGTAGGTGACGTACTGCCCGTGACAGAAACACACGTGGGTGGCAAAGCATCCGTTGGCGCCCTCGGGGAAGAACTTGGGTGTGAAGAAAAAGGCTTTCCAGACGGACGTGCCTGTGGTTGACAAGGACAGGAGTGGGTTTCGTGCGGACAGGGTCATCAGAGTCCCCCCCAAAGAGAACAGGCACAGAAATCACCCTGCCGCGCACTGCAAGAAGGCAGAGACCTACCACTCGCTTATGCGTGGAATGGATTTCTCATGCTTGAGGCTCAAAAGGGTAAGAGACATAGCTTTAAAAAATAAAAAACCCACGCATTGCTGTTTAACTGCGACAGCACAAGAGACGAAGCTGATAATGCAATAGCTGTTAGGGTGCAAATCTAACCATATTAGAACTGTGGCATTTCCTCCTTAATCCATCTCTCTCTCCCTCTCCCTCTTTCTCTCTCTCCCTCTCCCTCTTTCTCTCTCTCCCTCCTCCATCTTTCTCCCAACCCCTAATTGCTTGGGAGAAGCTGGTGAGAAAGGAAAAGACCTTACTAATTATTTGAGCAGAGAACTCGAAGAGGACTGTCACGGTTCAGTCTCATAAACTTGACAGCTTGCAGCTGCACTGGGGCAGGCACTCAGCAAATACACACTGACTAACAGACTGTAGGCTCTGAGCTCTGACCCTTTTTGTTCTCCAACTTCAAGATGCTAAGCTTCGCAACCTGTGTTTCTGTTTAAAACAAAGTGGAGGGAAGGGGGAGGCTCCACGCTAACATGTACGTGAGATGGTAAAACGCGACACACACACACACACATACACACGTGGACACGTACATACAGCCATCAGGAACCATCTGAACCACGCTAGGACCTCAGCTAACATTTGATTTCCTCCCTTTTAAGAAAGCCCAGACGCATCCCATCCAGAATTTAGTGAGGCTGGGGAGAAAGTGCAGCTGGGTTTCAGAAATGATCTTTTGGGGGTGAAGAAAATGTTCTGATATTAGATTTGACTCTAGTCGTAGAATTCTATCCATTTACTAAAAATGGCTGAATTGGAATTCTATGCTCTATATGTGATATCTTAATAAAGGTGCTAAAAATTCCAAATTGACCCCAGAGTAGGATGGTTACATAGTTTTTAAAATGTCACTTCTGGGGCTTCCCTGGTGGCGCAGTGGTTGAGAGTCCGCCTGCTGATGCAGGGGACACGGGTTCGTGCCCCAGTCCGGGAAGATCCCACATGCTGTGGAGCGGCTGGGCCCGTGAGCCATGGCCCCTGAGCCTGCGCGTCCGGAGCCTGTGCTCTGCAACGGGAGAGGCCACAACAGTGAGAGGCCTGCGTACCGCAAAAAAAAAAAAAAAAAAAAAAAAAGTTTTTTCTCTATTGTTAAAATTCCAGTCCACTCTGAACAAAGGTTCCTTCCGTCTCACCTCTGTCACAGATAAATATTTGACCACCACGGGATCTGGATCTTTCTTACAATTGAGGCCCACTGACCAGAGGAAGCAATTATTACATTTTCTAGGGAGAATGCAGGAAAATTAAATGGAACATTTTTTTCAAAAAAATAGTCTAAGTAGTGATGGGAACAATAATTTGACTTAGGTTTAAAATAAGCTCCAAAATTTAAGAGAAATAATTGTGACTATTACAGGACAAAGATGTCAGTGACATACAGTTAGAGGGCTGCTTTGTCAAGGCCACAGAAAATGCTGTGGAGATCACTACCTACCTATGAAACCCATTTTTATGCAAAATCACTGCTGGAAAAAAACTGAGTGGATTCATGAGAAAAGAAAGTTTACAGTCATTTGACAAAAGGACAAATAGTGTTTACGTGAGAAAAACATGACTCCTAAGCTAGACCCTGAACTTAGCGCCTTCCAAGTGTAATCCTAAAACAGCTATTTCGTCCAAATTAAAATAAGCAGTGGGTTCCTGGGATTTCTTGGGGATCTGAGGGGCGTGAGAGCCCAGGACAGGAACAGCTGTTGTGATTTTGATCACTTCCAGGGACTCAGCCACCAGAAAAGGTTTAGAGGTCCGTTGACAGAGAAACCCCAGGCCTGAGCACACAGGGTCCCCGAGAACAGAAACAGAGAGAATGCAAAGCCCGTTTCTTTCTGTCCATGTGGCACTGGAACCACCTTCTGCAGATATTAGATGCTCAGTTCTGCCCAACAGATACCAGTCCGCTTTGCAAAGTGCTTTTCCCTTCATGCGAGGATTCTTGTCGGTCTGGAGCCATGACCAGCATCCAGGGAAGACATCCTCTTCATCCGCTCAGAAGTGTTTCCTGTCTTGGTGGCTAGTTGACTACGATCTGCTTGAACTCTCCTCCCCTTTCTGATGGCTCTGACAGCGTGGGTTCCAAACGCAGCTTTACGATTTCCTAGCTGTGGGATGCTGGGCATGACTGTTAACCTCTCAGGGCCCGCAGCTCCTTTTCTGATAAGTGAGGATAATAATAGTACCGGCCTCGGGGCTTTGCTTTGGGGGTTAACAATCCATCCCCACATGTAAAGCTCTCAGAACAATGCCAGGTGCATAGTAAAAACCACCCTTGCATTAGCTTTGAATATAAAGCTGCCGTCAATCTAAGACAAAAACACTAGTTTCTTTATGCTCTTAAACCTGTTGCCACTGCAATACAAGTCTTAAGACACCTTTCCCACCCCTCGTCCTAAGGATTCTTAAAGAATATGGACAACAAAATGTAAATGGCTTCAACACATTGGCTCTTAATTTATCACTCAGATTTAGACATCCTTGGATGAATGTTGTTGAACAAGCTAGTCTTGGCAAGATTTATCTTGGATGCTTGGAGGATTCCGCGTACATACAGAAGACACCCAGAGTCATTTGGGGGTTTTTGGTCTTAGCAGTGTTTCCCACTACATAGTGCCATCTTGGAGTCCTTCTAGAAGTATTTCAAAGACTGTTGTGTTTTCCCACTGTAAGCGGCCCATACCACCCCCCGGGGACCCTCAGCTTGCTCCCTTGGTAATGTTGATCTCATGTCCTGGACGGACGTCTGAAAATCCACCCCAAGGTCCCCACGCTCATGGCGACCTCCATGCTTCCACGATGCCCCCCAGCCGTGTTCCCCTGTCCTGAGCCAGCCACCCGACATCAATGCCACATTCTTGTCTCAGACCCAAAGGTCCTAGGATGTGGGCCCACACGGAGCCACCTAGGGCACCAGTGTCTTCACACAGGCTCCCAGAGAAGTGTGGACCCAAGGGCTCTTGCTCTCGACGCCTGAGACTTGTGTCCGCCCATTCTCTGTAGCCCAGACCCTCAACGACCCAGCACTGGGCTCATGGATTATAGACCCAGTTCTGCTAGCTTCCTGCGCTGGTTGCACTGAGACTCAAGATACGAAAACACTGAGAAGGAAGAGGAAGCAGGTAATAAGGGCTGTGACCCAGAGCACCTGCTTTGAAATTCAGATTTAGAGGAGCCGTAGCTCCACGAGTGATGCCTGAGTGCCCGAAAGCAAAACACTCCCTTTGACTGAGCGTTTGTTTTTGCATTTGGGGGGACGGAAGTATGAATCCTGTACTGAGTGGGTACACAAGGCGTGCTAAAGCCTCCCACTCCCCTCCACTGTCTCTGTGTGTTGAAATCCTATCCATTGTTCAAGGTCTGACAACACCTCCTCCGTGAGCCTGTCCAGGTCTCCAGCCAGAAGTTACCCCTGTTTCCTGGCGCCTCTCCGCAGTTTCTACTGTGCGTTCAGCCCTGAAGGGCTACCACGTCTGTGGACTCCATTTCTTTCTAGGTTACTCGCTCCCTGAACACAAGAGCTGTTATCTCCCACGTGTGTTAAATGCCCGGTACCTAGAGCCTTACATAGAAGAGTGAATGTACCTGTGAATCGCCAGCGTCCAGGGCCTTACATAGAACAGATGCTCAAAAAAAATGTGCTGGGTAAATTAATGATGAATGGGCCGAAGGGATGAGCAGGAAGACACCAAAAAAGAGGGAAGAAGCCAGCTGCCACCACGAAAGCCGGCACGGGGCCCGACAGGAAGCCCAGTACGTTCTGTGCATCTCTCCTCCAGAGCCACTGGGGGTGTCCTGCCTAAAATCACTCCGTGCCAACACAGCCTCCAGCCAGCCAGGGATCCAGGCTGCTTGGTGACATCTGGTCACGGCTGATAAATGAGCCAGGAAGTCAGAGATTTCTCGGGGCGTCTCCACGTCACCTTTGCCTTCAAGAAAGCGTGTGCACAGAGGCATGTGCAGGGTGGACATGGCAGCAGTGGGAGGGAGGGTGTGGATCAGGGTCAGAGTTCATCCAGGGGAGGCCAGAGCTGAGGTCCCCAAGGATGGGTGGACTTAGGGAATGAGAGGACATGAATGAATTCCAGAAACAGTCCATGGGGCTGTGGAGATGGCCAGAGAGACAGCAGTGAGGAATAAGAACCATCTTTGTGAGTGTGAATAAAAGAACTTATTGTCTTGAGGGAAGAAGTTTCAGTTGACCACGGGGCAGACTCTCAAAGTAGCCAGTGTTGGTTTAGCATCCAACTTTGCAGTCAACTCTTATTACTGCATGCCTGTTCTGTGACCTCTGACACCTCATCGTCCTCATCTGTAAATAACTTTGGTAGAGACTGATAACTATCCTCACGCTCGCACAGTTGTGGGGTGTCACCAGGGCACACAGACACCCATAATGAAGGCTACACTGTCCAGCCTCCTCCGATACCAGGTGTGCACAGGTGGCCAACTTCTGGACTGGGGAACATCATCCTGTCCATCCATTGCTCCCTCCTGCTGCCCGTAGGTGGACACTGTCACCCTTCTCCACGCAGAAGAAGCTGCTGCATCCTCCAGGTGGTGGGACGGAGCTTAGAGTCTGCATCCCTGAAACTCTGTGGACCACCTACCACTAGACTTCACTCACGAGATGAAGACAGAAACCTCCCTCTGATAGAAGCTACTGTGACTTTTTGTTTCTGGTACGGCCAAATCTAATACGAATATAATCAATATCACTTTTAATAAGGAGGATTAAAAGAGGCATCATATGCAAAGAGCATCTGCTAGACAGGAGATACAGAATAAACGTAAGGGTGCAGTGTATTGTTATCAAGTGTGTCTTCAAAAGACATGCAGTGGGCATATAAAAAAGATGATGCGTTTCAAGAATAAGAGATTAACAGAGGGAAAAGCCTAAAACCACCTACAAAACATTTGTGGATAGAAGATCCGAAGGTGAGGAAGACACAAATATTTAATATAAATATGAATACCTAATATAAATACTTAATACAAATATTCACTACAACATACCTTGGTTAGAACTAAAATGTACCCACAGAAAATGCCCAGGTCTGCTAGCAGATGGAAGCAAATCAGGACGGAGTTAGAAACAAGCAGGAATACTGTGAGAACTGACATATGCCCCATGCTGACATCGAAGAAGAGAGATGTGCAAAATATTGCAGAAAATCAGCAGGAGCGAGTACGTCAGGGGGAAAAGGGCAGAAGAAGTGGCCTATGGTAGCTGCGAATAAGCTGGGTGCTGAGCTAACACTGGAGGACTCATTCAGAAACACTGTGCTTTTGGCATTCGAGAGAGAAACTCCCATTTTGATGTATTTTGTCTCTGTAAGGAAGCAAGTTTGCATGGCGACAAATGAACAGAAGTCACGGCTGACACGTTTTTCGTCCAAGAATTAATGTAATCTGAGGTCAGACATGCGAAAACTTTAGTCGAAAAGTATTAGATGTCTGTAGAGAATAGACTTGTGATTGCCAAGGGGGAGGGATTTGGGGGAGGGATAGATTGGGGGTTTGGGATTAGCAGATACAAACTAGTATATATAGAACGGATAAACAACAAGGTCCTGCTGTAGAGCACAGGGCACTATATTCAATATCCTATGATAAACCATCATGGAAAAGAATATGAAAAAGAATGTATATATGTATAACTGAGTCACTTTGCGGTACAGCCGAAATTAACACAACATTGTAAATCAACTATACTCCAATAAAAAAAAGTAGATGTATGTTTCAAAAATGGTCTAATATTATTTATAAGGTAATAGGAAGTGCCATATAAAAATACATGTTTGATAGACCAAGTGGGAGAAAACAAAAAAAAATCCACTTAGGACGGTGTTTTTCCATGAAAGGAAATGAATGGTTGGGATGATTAAGCTGGTTACTAAAGAGTCTGGGTGATAATGAGATAAAACAAATCGAATAAACATCGAACACAATTTCCGGGAAACCTTCTCCATCCACCTATATCACCATCACACCTTCTCTTAGGTTGTGGGCAAAGCAGATTCCGTCCATCCTGGGACACATCACCCTGCGTTCCTACAATTACACGCACACCTGTCCCGCGATACCGGGCTGAGAAGGCAGGTGAAAAAGGAGTTAGTGGGTGAATATCGCAAAGGTCAAGAGCTGTTGGGAAGGCAGCCTTTGGTCGAGACTTTCAACCAAAAGGGAAAGGAAATCCCAAGACTTGAAATATATCCTTGAAGTGATTTACGTATATGCGCTTTTTCTTAATTGCAACAAAAGTTCTGGTTGGACGAGGGCTTCTCCTTCTTAAGGTAAGCTGGAGTACAGGAAAGTGCCCTGCAGCTTGCATTTGAAAAGGCCACAGCCCCCGTGAGTTCAGCTTCAGCCCTCGATTTGTTGTTTCTGACCCTTCAGGTTTAACTTCCGATAATCAGACAAAGGAGAATCAGACCACCAACACAAACCGAAGTCATTAATAAAGACAAAAACTAAGCATAGCCTTTCTTACACCGATCAACTCCTGAGACATAGGCAGCTGTAATTAGAATCTTCTCTCTTTTCTTAGGTGCATTTTAGAGGCAAAATTAATTTTTTAACTGGGTGAAAATCTTAGTGAACAAAGCCAGCATTTTTCCTCAATTATTATTGTAATGCTGTTGCAATTTTAAACCTCACTTATCTCCTATTTTCAAAAAAAGGCACCTTTAAAAGAGCTAGATATAAACAAATTTCTTTGGAATGAATTCTAATTTCCTACTGCTTTTTGTTGTGATTTAAGATTTAAAAAAATTATTTTGAAGTCTTAAAAGTCAAAATTGTTTATCGTTTTTCTATAAACAATGTACGCTTCAGGTATACTATTGAGGTTTTTCAAGTGATGCTTTAAAAAAAAGTCATAGGAGAGAATTTTCCAACAAACTTGAATCGAAAAGCTAGCAGGATTTATGGGGCTCCTTGGATTCCACATCAGCATAACCACATCCCACGGATTTTTGTACGACCAGCTGGTCTGGAAACTCTCACACTAATGCGAGCATTTAGTTTATAGACATATTCATCCGCTCAAAAATCTGCAGCAGAATCTCAGAGCTAACTACCAGTCATTTAAGATAAATTTTACCATAAAATCAAGTTGTCATTACACTGAATTTTTACTAACACTGCTTCAGAGGTCAAAACTTAAAGCCAAACTTTTTGAATACACGCGGAACAGTACATTTAAAGTCACAATTCCCATTGTAATGCAAGAAAAGTTACCGGTGTCCTAATGATGCTTTCGTGAGTTCTAAAATGCAATGGGCGTAAGGATATGAGATGATTAAGTTAGGCCATTCAATTTGCTGAGACAACGAAATTACAGAAACATTATCCTTAGAGAATTATTCAATTATAGAGAAGACACTGTATATAAAAGCTGAAAGGGGTTCATGTTTTAAAAGGGTGGAAACAGCATTCCAGCTCTAAGTTTTTGGAAAAATGAGTAACAAGCTGGGAATTGTAACATGTAGGCGCCCAACTACTCAAGACAAACGGCAACTGGATCTTAACTACACCATTACTCAATTCTAGTTTACCAGTGTACTTGAAGTACTTGAATTCTAGGGTACCAGTGTACTTACTGCTGGTAAGCTGGTGCTTTCTGAGTGAGGAACAGCGCGTGCGTTTGCTGTGTCTGCCAGTTGCCGGGGTGTCGGTGCTTGCCGCCTGGCTGACTTCCAGGTAGCAATGCTTTCCCAACAAGCTGGCAGGATTCCTGAGCCATCCGGAGGTGGCTCCAGCTCACTGCTGCCCTGACACTACATTTCTAAACCCTGATCCTAAATGTCTCTCTTCTTTTCTAGCAAAGCATTTGGAGGTCAGGAGGCAGCCCTCTTACCACTGACAACTATGGGAAGTGTCTCCCGTGTAGTGATGACCATAAACTCCTACCAGCACAGATCTGAGATGACGTCAGTCATCTCCTCTAACTAGTACTGTATTCTCTAGTTGACAGGTAACTCCACACACACGGCTGACACTTCCTTACACACCTGTGCATTCCCAGTTGTTTGCACAGCCTGCAGCCCGTCCTGAGCTAAGAGGTAAGCAACTCCCTGGCAGAGGATTTGGTCTATTTTGCTCACTGACAGGTGCGCAGCCTAGCCCAGAAGGTGCCCCTTAGTAGGTGCTCGATAAATACGTGTAGAACAAATGAACAGATGAAATACTGAGCAAACAGCCATGGAGCCATGTGTGACGGCCAAGGCAGCAACCATTGTTACTGAGTTTCAGGCACAATCTGAAAAGGAGATGAGACGGTTCATAAAACCCATGGTTTCCTGAGACCCTTTAGCTAGACGGATGATTCCAGTGTGGAGACACCGTCATGTTTCCTCGTGTGCTGCTGCTTCAAGACAGAAGATAGTAAGGAACCGCGTAAGAGAAAATGTCACTTGTGTGTGTCTTAGAAGCAAGTTTTATCCCCAGGCCAGCTGCCTATCAGAATCTGGGTCTTGTTTTTCTCACTTACTCCTATTTTCCGCCTCTCCCTGTCCCTTTTCTGTTTTCTCCTCCACATAATGGGTCCTCCAGCCCCAGATCCAATATGTTTCTTCCGGCTCCTCTAACTCGAGGGGGTTGGCTTTACTTAAATGCAGTTCTGCAAAAGGCTCAGGACGAGATATCACCCTTCTCTAAACAGCCAAGAGTCCCCGAGACTTTGTTCTTTAAGCTTCTCGCAGGCTCTGTATAAAAGGAAGTGGGGAGGACCGCATCTCTCATTTATGATGAGATGGCCCAGATCTAAATGCCGCCAAGAATCCTAAAAAGAGGCAGCATTCCTATGGGTGTTAGGAAGGATGGACACATTGATGAGATACGTAAATAGGATCCCTCCGGGCCTAGAATCGTGCGCCCATGGTTTTGCCATGTTGGTCTTCCAGACACTATCTCAAGGAAGCCGTCCAGATTGAAAGTATAAACGCTGAAGGGTAAACCTGGTGTGATCTCTTTGGGCAACGGAAGGGTTATAATTTTCCACTCTAAGAATAATGGAGCAGCTGCTCTTTAAATGATGTCTTTGGTAAATTGTCTGGGTGAGCAGGATGCGGTGAGGGGTTCACTGAAATCCACTATCAGAGTCACCTGAGGTTTTACAAAGCCATCAGCTGCAGGGGATAAACAAGCTGCTCTGAGAATCTCGCCTCTGGGAGCAGAATCCCAAAACACACTAGAGAAGTGGGGAGTTTCATTTTCCCACTGAAGAGGAACCTAAAAGTCCAATATCAGCATCTAGCTCTGGGATAGACAGCAGGGGTATAACAGTTGCTGGATTCCCATAGACTCGTAGGCATCTCAGCGATGTGAGCCTTAATGTAATTCTAAGTTTAAATACATGAAAACCAGATGTGAACCTATCACTACACCGACGATTCTCACTTGGTTCCACTTGGTCCTTTATGCTTTTTAGGAATGCACCCCTGTATCCGCTGTTGGGAAACCCAAAGAAGGTCCCGTCACTGATACAGTGCACGATTTACAACACACCTGGGTTTGGGAACCATGATAACAACAAAGCGTTTGAACTCTGTCTTAAATATCTACATCTAGCAAATACACACGATCCGTGACCAAACACACATCGATGAGTCACGACCCCTACCTTCGAGGCTCGGGAGAGAAGGTCAGGTAAACATCTCAAAGGCACTCGGAGCCAGTGCAAAAGCTACAGGACAGGAGGCAGAGAAGACGGCTTTCAGGGGGGTTGGGGCGGATGGATAAGCATTAACCAGGAAGGGAAAAGAAAGGAAGTCCTCCCAGGTTGAGGGAGCTGCAAGTACATGTCACGGCAATGTGTGACGGCCTACCTGGACAACCAGGACACCGGGAGGCGTAAGAGACGAAGGGATGAGGAAGACGATGGAGAAAGCAACACTGAGCATCTTTCGGGCATCTCGTGAGAGCCGTGCCCTCTTGCAATTTCTTCTATTCCCATGGCCGTGACTGCACGTAGCCGTACAAGCGTGGAAAGAAAGATGCGTCTACTCACTGTTCTGTGGGTGCCAGCGCACGGCGTTCAGGTAGAAGTTGCAGTAGTGGAAGAGAAACTCGTGATCCGAGCGATGGCTTCTCCCTTGCAGCAGGGGCATCAGGTCACGGCCATCGATGATCCTGGGGGACAAAGCAGGTGGGCATCAGGGGGCCGCATCAGCCTTGGGCTAGCACATCCCGAGGTCTGCGCTGTCCTTCCAGCAAATGGGGGCACGATAGAGCTGCAACGTGGTAATGAAGTAACCAAGCCAGGACGCTAACTGAGCCACACTGGGCGCCGTATGCGAGGTAGCACCAGCTCTGCTCGTGCATGAACTCACTTCATCCTCCAAGCAGCACCACGAGTTGTGACCGGTGTCATTCCAGGATGATGGGATGAAGAAATGGAGCGATTCACCCAACTCCACGTGTGTTGTAAGAGCCAACGGGATTGAAACCCAGCTGACTGGGCGTCCGTGCTTTCCCCTGCTTTCCCCTGATACTGCTCCTATACCGAGTTCTCTGCCTGTTGCCTTGGCCAACAGTGTATGCACAAACTACGGATCTATCGAAAATAAGAATTTCTGACAATCTGAGTTTTAAAAAAAGATAATATACAGCACGGGGCAATTTAGACTGGATGGACTTCAATGCAAATGAAGTTCTAAGTCCCAGGGACGTGATTTGTAAATAATAATGATGCTATTAAATACCCCGAAGATGTAAATGTACTCACATGCATTTACATATCACATATACGCATTACACACATGTTTATGTTCTCAAAGGTAAATATATCGCTTCTATAACTAGGCTGAGAAGGGGAACTTTCCAGATGGTAGGCAATAACTGTATACAACTGCTAAGGAGCAAAATGAAGACTATGTGGAGGTTACATAAAGGAAAAAAGCCTATAATTTTGCTTTGAGTGAAACATACATTAACAGCCACTAGAGAAATTGAAGTCGTTGATTACCATGAGGCCACTGCCACCGAAACCTGGGGCAGAAAGCTACTTGGAAAGAGGTAGATTGTTGAACTTGAGGGTTTTCTTTCTCTGATAAAAAACATTCCAAGACAAATATCATATGATATCGCTTATATGTGGAATCTAAAAAATGGTACAAGTGAACTTATTTACAAAACAGAAATAGAGTCACAGATGTAGAAAACAAATTTACGGTTACTGGGGGTAAAGGCGGGGAGGGATAAATTGGGAGATTGGGATTGACACACACACACTACTATATATAAAATGAATAACTAATAAGGACCTACTGTATAGCACAGGGAACTCTACTCAATACTCTGTAATGGCCTATGTGGGGAAAGCATCTTAAAAAGAGTGGATATGTGTATATGTATAACTGAATCACTTTGCTGTACACCTGGGACTAACACAACATTGTAAATCAACTGTACTCCAACAAAAAATTTAAAAAAAAAACCCAAAACACGCCATCCCTGGCTCCTCCTACTATGAGGAATAGAGAAACCGGAACTTTAACTTGGTTATATAATGTGGGTAAGCACTCTTGAGAGGTCCTACATCCCTTGAGTTTTTTTTTTTCTTTTTTCTTTGTGGTTTATTTTGGTGTTGCTAAAAATCCCATCATGTAATTATTGCTGACTGCTTCTCTGGTCCCCACCTTAGTGATTAATCATGCACTCCGCACAAGTCCACGGAACTGAAAATATTCTATTCTTGTAAGTTAAAAATAAGAACAAAAGACAGAATTGGCTCACTTTCCAAGCCTGATTCTCATTTGCCATGAGAGGAACAAGGTAGAGAGATGATTCTATCCAGAAGCAGGGTGTTCTCTGAATAGTAGCTCTGTCCTGAAATGGCAGATATTGTGAATTCCAAGAAAAACTCAGTCCTTAAGATTAGGAGAGCCTAAGTAGGTGGAAAGGAAGCAAAGGATGAGGGGAGAGGAACAGAGAGGAGGACCTGAGCATAAAAAGCCCCCAGTGGTGAAAACCCTGAAGGTGAGAGATGGGACATATGGGCCCAACCCCTCTCCACCACCTTTAGCTCCACGTGGAGAGAAGGCCTTTCCACTATGGCTCGAGGGTGAGAATGAATCTCCGTTTCTCTGACTCAATGTCTACCTCATTTCTCAAAGCTGTTTTTCATCCTAAACCCACAACACTCAGCACTTAAGAACCCAGGAGACAGAACTGTTTCCTTAAGATTGGCATTTCATAACTGAACTGGGCCTGATCCTACAAAAGGGGGATGTAATGACAAAAAGAACACTGTAAATCTCATAGACGTTTTTTCTGACTTCCAAGCAGAAGATTTGTCTCTTTTTTTAAGGAGGGAAGCAAAGTCTGTTCTGCACACTTCTTTCTTCTTGCAATGCAGAGACAGGTCTCATTTCTTTTTTACATCCTATACCTAACGCACTCTTTCCTGGAAGCCGGCAATAAATCACGCTGCGATGGAAACGCTGTTGAACAGTGCTGGAGAAATATGGCTTGTCAAAAAGAGGCTCATTTCTGCCATGAAAAATGGAAAGTGACTCTATTGAGCTCCACTTTTAAACGGTGTCTGAGCTATCGAAATACTTGGGATGGCTGGGATGGCAATGTTTGTACAACATCACGATCCATGGCAGAAGGGCCCGTACACTTTCAAAGTGATGCAAAGCATCGCCGCTTCCCTATGGGAATTGTCTGATGGGCCTTTTCTGTAAACAAATGCAACTTTTCATAGCAAGTGTGCAGGACAGCCACGGCTACAAAATTGGATGCTTTTTTCCCCTGGTGTCTGCTTGATTCTGTGAAAAATGTGCTCATTTGAGATTGTCTTTAACTTGGAAAGTGAGATGATTCTCTTTGGGTTCCTGACTCATGACCACTGTGGGGATAGTAACAATTCAGGGTCAAGGAGAGTCATGTCTGAATTTCAGATCAAATTCAATAGCATGGGGATGACTTTCACGTAACTGCAAAGAACATGTTTGGGGAACGTTTTGGGGGGACAGTGACCTCATCCCCCCACGAATGTGCTGTCTCTCTCTCAGCTGAGTCAGTGACCCATGCACTTGGGGATGTCCCTCCGACCCACCTGTGCCTGGTCCACTCTGGGGAGGATTTGGGGATCACAGCAGAAGGGAAAGGCTTGGGGGACTGAAAAAGACGTTAACTTGGGGCACAAGGTGAATTACTTGTTGCCATATTCAAAATAAGCTGATTCATGGAAGCAACCTAAGTGTCCGTCGACAGAAGAATGGATAAAGAAGATGTGGCACATATATACAATGGAATATTACTCAGCCATGAAAAGAAACGAAATTTAGTTATTTGTAGTGAGGTGGGTGGACCACTCTGTCGTGCAGAGTGAACTGGGTCGGAAAGAGAAAAACAAATATCGCGTGCTAACACATATATATGGAATCTAAAAAAAAAATGGTTCTGAAGAACCTAGGGGCAGGACAGGAATAAAGACGCAGACGTAGATAGTGGACTTGAGGACATGGGGTCAGGGTAAAGGGTAAGCTGGGACGAAGTGAGAGAGTGGCGTGGACATATATACACTACCAAATGTAAAACAGATAGCTAGTGGGAAGCAGCTGAACAGCACAGGGAGATCAGCTCAGTGCTTTGTGACCACCTAGAGGGGTGGGATAGGGAGGGTGGGAGGGAGACGCAAGAGGGAGGGGATATGGGGATATATGTGTACATATGGCTGATTCACTTTGTTATACAGCAGAAACTAACACAACATTGTAAAGCAATTATACTCCAAAAAAGATGTAAAACAAACAAACAAAAAATAAGGTGATTTTTTTCACTGTAGAGTAGGAAAGGAAACATTTTTAGAAGAAAGCACATAGATCTTTGATAAATTAAAGGGAATCCCAAGTACCCAGAGAGTCTCTTTCATAATTAAAAGTGTTTCCACCCGTAAACATCAAACATTCTGCCATATGTGAAGAGAAAGCAAGATCAATTATACGTAGTCACACGTACGTGAAGAGTTTCAACTTATTGTGCAAAATGGAGCTGAACTGGGTACAGCTTGCTGTTTTATCTGTAGTGCTCTATGGAAGAAGTTTTTTGTGGTCACCCAGCTAGATGTCAGCAAAATTTAGTGGGAGAACCAAGTCAGTCCCCTTGCCTTCATCAGACATTAAGTGATACCAAGCATTTGGATTTCTTTTCCAAACTTGGAAAAAAGAAATGAAATCAAATTTTCATTATGGAATAGGAGAATTGGGCATGCCAATCTCTATTAAGAGGGGGCATGGTCATAGACTCACTATGGTAATACTCTATCTGCTTGCAAAGATGAGGCTGACAGGTTTTCACTTTAATGAATTAATGTATTTAGGTATTATATTTTTGTTGCCTATGTTTTATATCACAAAGAAAGAGTGGCCTCCATTTATGTCCAGAATCAGCTTATTTGGAGACGCAGGGGGGAATGATTTTTCTGCATATCCTGGGGTGGTGGTCACGGTAGGTATGAAGCAAAGATTCACTGCCAAGAGGAATCTCATATAGGCACACCACGGGGTTGAATTAGAGAATTCTCACGGCAGCAATGAGACTGTGCAAAGTGAAAATCTCTATGTGTAACGCTGGGACTGCTGCTCTTTTTACCTGAGCAGAAACCCTGCATCAGCGGGCTTTTCATTTCTCACCAAGCTAAGATGGGTCAGGAACAACACTTGCTTCTTGAGAATTACAAGGCTGTACTTGAAGGAGGGCGGTCTTCTCAACAAAACTCCTCTCGTTCAATGAAAAATGTGGAAAAATGTGAGGCAACCTCATTAAGTGATTGTCACATAGCCTGGGTCCAACTCTCTGAATGTGTTTATTCACCTGAGAAATGTAAATTTAATATTGCTTAAGCAAGAAATCAGGGAAGCTGATTTCCACCAATCTTAGTGGGAGAGAGTTAGGCTGTTTTCTAAAGAGTAGATACCTATGTATCAGATTTATAGATGGCTATTGATAAATATAAGGATATTATCCAGATGCTCTTATTGAAAAGTTTTGATGAGGTTTTCATTATACAGATAATGACATTTTCCTTAAAAGAGCAAGAATAAGCTTTTGAGCAGAATTCTCAACCTCAGCACTCCCAGCATATTGGGCTGGATCACTCCTTGCTGGAGGGTGGCATCCTGTGCATTGTAGGATGTTTAGCAGCAACCCTGGCCTCTATCCACTAGATGCCAGCAACATCCCGAGTCAAGACAATCAAACATCTAGACATTGATAAACGGGCCCTGGGAGGGACAGTCACCCCAGCTGAGAACCATCCCTTTAGATGGTCAACATCTCTAGGGCAGACACACAAGGACATCTTGTAGACCTGGTTGGTAACATGATCTAAATACTATACTGTGAGATCTTTTTATTCCCATGAGCAACCTGGAAGCAGATTGCTGTTTTCTTATCTGTGCTGTGTCTTGGAGGACAATGACATCTTATAGAGCCTTGGACCAAAACCCAGACATAGTGTCATTGGGTTGAGTTGGACCATCAACAGGTGAGATCCATTGAAAGAACCTTCAATACTCAGAATGGGTTCCACTGATGATACTGGCTCAGGCGCAAAATGTCTGGGTCAGCTAAGGAGAGAGGCTGCTTCCTTCCTCCATGGGCACGTGGGAGAAAAACAGGATGACACCCGTTAGCCTCAGATTGGGGTGGGTACGAGGTGCCGGCAGCAAGATCTCCCTTTAGGGATCTTCCTCTTTGCCTCTGAACTTTTCCCTTCCCTTGGCTCTTCCCAGTGAGGTGGAAAACCAGTTAAAGATAGCGGGAAAGCAGGTGGTTAACACCTGCTTTCCAGTGGTTAACACTCTGGGCTCCCAATGCAGGGGGCCCAGGTGCGATCCCTGGTCAGGGAACTAGATCCCACATGCATGCCGCCATTAAGAGTTCGCGTGTCACAACTAAGAAGTCTGCAGACCGTGACTAAAGACCTGGCACAGCCAAATAAATAAATAAATAAATATTTTAAAAATAATAAAAATATAAAGATATTGTGAAAGCAGAGAGCACTGACAAATTTAATATCATGAACCATGAGAGAAAAATGGACTGAATGCAACTATCTGAACACTCAGTGTGCACTGGTCACGGAACGATTCAGATTTATTCCAAGGGAAAGAACCAGGGCCAAAGAGTAAATAAAATAAGGAGCAAGAGTTTTCGTTTTCTGTAAGAAAAGACTTTTGATGAGTTACTCCTGCCAAGTTTTCTGTCATTAGAGGGGAAGAAGAATAGTCTGATTGGAATAGAAGCTCTTAGAAGCCCCTTCAGCCCTCATAGTGATGATTTTCTGAGCCCAGATGGACATGAAACGTGTAAGTGGAAACAACTCTACTTTCCTACCTGTTACCTCTCAATATGGCGGGTGAAACAAAAAGGGCAAGTGTTCATGCATCTCTCCTCTGCACTTGACATGCTCTAGTGCTTTCCATCCTGTGCCAGTGTGAACCCATTTGCAGGAGAAGAAATCAAGGCCCAGGAAGTTCAATGCTTCGGCAGCAGTGAAGCCACAGCAGTACAGCTCCGGGAATCTCTGCTCTTCTCTGGAGCACCAGCTACCCTGACGGTGTGGCCCAGAGACCTACGGGGATGCCTGAGACCTATGAGGAGGTCTATGAGCTCAAACGGTCTTTGCAGCAATTCAAAATGTTATTTGCCTTTTGTACCACCACTCTTTCATGAGCTTACGGTGGGTTTCCCCAGTGGCTCCATTATCACTCTGTCAGCCGATGCAATGTGTGCTTGGGCCCTCTTGCGTTTAAAAACTTTTATTTCCAGGTTTAATGGCTCATATGACAAACACTGATAGATATCGCCCACAGAAACACAACATCTTTGGGCTCCTGGATCTGGGAAGAGTGTACACGGATCTCGAGACCACAAAGTTCGAGAAGGGCTGAACTCTACAACTCTGCCTTTCCCATCTGTCTGTCTCTGTGTGTGTGTGTGTGTGTGTGTGTGCGCGTGCGCGTGCGCGCGCGCACTCTGAGAGGAAGGTATACCTAATGCAGAAATTTGAAAAAAAAAAAAAAAATGAAGAGTGAACCAAGGTTGGTTGTGCACAATGGGAGGTGAGCAAACCTCTCCATGGACTCAGCTCTGGCTGAGCTGTTGTTTTCGTCTCTGGTTTCCAGTTTCCTCTTGGTTCTGTTGGCAGCTGAATTTGAACAAGATTTGCAGCCCGTGTGCCTGCCGTCACCCTGGACTGCCACCCAACTAATGAAAACAATGAATCAGGGTGCCTCACTTAGAACTCTTCAGATTGGTAATAACACTTAAGGAGAAACCACTGGCAATGCCATCAGAAGTTGTATTTAAATTGAAGAGAAAGACATTTCATTTAGAACTTGCTAAATGAAGACGTGCTGGGAAAACAGGGGCCTGACTGGGCACCCCACTGCCTTTCTCGCTGCTGCAGCAAAGAGCTGGTGAACAGGGCCGGGAGGAGAGGTGTGGGACGAAACAAGGGAGGTTAGAGGGCATCTGCCCAGGTGCCCTTCTGCAAGCCGATGATGGGCACAGACGAGAGAGAGAGAGAGAGAGAGAGAGAGAGAGAGAGAGAGAGAGAGAGAGAGAGGAGGGAGAGGAGAGAGAGAGAGAGGAGAGAGAGGGAGGGGGACAGGTCCCACAGAATGCCAAAAGAGGGAGGCTCAGTTAAAGACCGTCCATCCCATAGGATTTCCCTAGTGGCACAGTGGATAAGACTCCACGCTCTCAATGCAGGGGACCCGGGTTCAATCCCTGGTCAGGGACCTAGATCCCACATGCATGCTGCAACTAAGAGTTCACATGCCACAACTAAGGAGCCCGTCTGCCACAACTAAGGAGCCCACGTGCTATAACTTAGGAGCCAGCGAGCCCCAACTAAGGAGCCCGCCTGCCGCAACTAAGACCTGGTGCAACCAAATAAATGAATAAATAAACAAATATCAAAAAAAATAAAAAGACTGTCCATCCCCTTCAGGCTTTGGACTTTATTTCCTACTGGGATAACAGGATGGACAGAGCAGTGTTTACATTGCTGGACCCACCAGTAAGTCCCATAACTGGGAGTGGATAACGGGTCCAGCCAGAAGTAGCATATGCCACCGTGCAGGCGAATCAGAACACCCTTGCCCACAAAATCTGAAGGAGACTGCCCCGAGCACCTGGGAGTCACAGTACCTGTCTTCCGGCAGAGGGGACCCCGCAAGTTTGACCACCGTGGGGAAGATGTCCATGTTGCTTGTTGGCTCATCAATCTCCAGCCCAGCCTGGATCACCCCTGGCCATCGGAGGATGCCTGGAACCCGGATGCCTCCTTCCCAGTTGTTGGCTTTTCCCCCTAAAATGCCGAAGGAGAGGCACCAAGGAGATTTATACGTCTTTCCAACACGTACCTCAATGCACTCGTCAACGCTCAACGTGGGGTGGCCAATTTGGAAGAACCTAGTGATTTAATGACATGGATTCAATGAGAATTTCACAAGCAATACTGTATCTCTTGTGGTGAAAAAAATATATTGGGTTGGCCAAGAAGTTCGTTTGGGTTTTTCCATAAAATGTTACGGAAGAACCCAAACAATCTTCTTGGCCAACCCAATATATATATATGTCATGGTCATTACATGCATGACACACGGCCAGCGATGCCTGGTGGACACAAGTGCTGACTCCGTAATCAGGGAGACTCAAATCTTGCAGCAACAAAGACTTATAACAATGTTTCTAGAGTCATGGGGTTCAAATTCCATTTCTACTTTTTACCACTGGTGGGAGGCAAAATAATGGCACCCCCAAATGTCCACTTGAAACCCCTGGAATCTGGGGATATGGTACCTTACCCGACAAAAGGAGAGATTATTCTGGATTATGTGAGTGGGTTGAATATAATCACGAGGCTCTTTATAAGGGAAAGAGGGAAGCAGGAAAATTGACATCAGAGCAGCTGAGGCTGTAGTCAGAGAGACTGGAAGATGCTACGTCACTGGCTCTGAACAGAGAGAAAGGTGCCCCAAGCCAAAGCATGCAGGTGGCCTCCCGCCACTGGTAAAGGCAAGGAAACAGCTGTTGCCCGAGAGCCTTCATAAAGGAACACAGCTCTGCCGAAACCTTGATTTTAGCCCACACGGACTCATTTTGGACATCGGACCTGCAGAACTGTAAGATCATCCATTTGTGTTGTGTTGAGCCACCAAATGGGTGGTGATTTCTTGCAGCAGTCCTAAGGCAATGAAAACACCAGTTCTGTGCCCTTGGGACATGGATCAACCGGCTGTGCCACACATTCCAGACATGTAAGATGTGAGTATGCCACAGGATTGTGATCCCCAGCCTGAGAGACAGGAGACCACTGACCATAGCCATTTTCATCATTGCTATTCTTTTATTACGGGCATAGCTCTTACTGTTTAGTTGGGAAAACGAGCTTTGCACGTAGGAGGCAATTCGAAAATAACTAAATAGAGCATGAAAGGGGTATCAGGAGGGGCTGGAGGGGTGAGCTGGGAGTGGGTCACAGTGTCAACAGAAGATGGTCCCCGGGGTCTCTCACTAATGGTCCTTGGGGAAGGGAGACAGCAGCACGGCGGCCTTGGGCTCAAAGAGGCCAGAGATGCTGGATGCCTCCAGCAGGGACCCCGCGGATGGATGGAAAACAGACACGCTGCTTCCCCAGGAGTAGTTCCCCGTGACTTTATAACAAGCTGCGTGTAACTCTGATTGCAGCCCAACAAAAAGCACAGAGGATGCCTCTTGCCTGGGAACACGGGCCCTGAAGCAACAGACTTCGAGTTGGTTTGTGAAGGAGAAAGAGGGGTAGCAGAGAAGGACAGGGGATTGCAGGAAAAACAGGTGAAGGAGTGTGGATTCTTTCTGAAAATGTCTGAACAGAGAAAAGAGCGTGGTCTAAATTTAAAATCTGGTCGCGTAATTGTCAAATTCACGCATTTAACATCCCGGTGGCACTCGGCCGTGATAGGAAGTCACAGACAGATGATGGCTGAGTTAATCTCTCCAGGACGGTGCAGAGAAAATTCTTCTACCATTCACTCCGAGACTCTTGTTAGGAACAGCTGTCTCTAAACCACACTTCCATTTTTTTTTCTATTGCCAGGCTTCTATTTTTGTCTTTGCACACGCTGCCACCCAGCAGGTCAAATGCCTCTGAATGGCAAGAGGGTATGCTTGTATTTCTTTTGCTTGATGTGGGCACAGAGTTCTTTGAAATACTCTATTTGTCATTTTTTGTCCTCTTGGGCATCTCCCCACCTGATGACACTGGTTCCCTGGATTGATGGGAACCACAAGGAAGCACGTGACCAATCTAAGTCACACTGAAGTCTTTCTCACCCGAGATGCTACAGTTTACACTCTGCTCGATGTATCCAGTCCTGGGACTAAAACCCCACCAATTACAGATGGGAGATGTGACAAAACTGCCGAGGTTCCATCGAACTATCATCCACCTGTTATCGGGGCAAAAATAAACAGCAGCCATCTGCTCGTGTCACTGCTTGAAGGTAAAGAACTGAAGAACATCCTTAAGATAACTGACCCGGTTTCAAAAGCTAAAGGTGACTGTTTAAGCAAGACATCAAACGGCTAAATCATCTGAGCCAGGGGGTGGCACGTGTTTCCTTTGCAAAGCCAGGGAGTAACTATTTTAGGTGGTTTGGGTGGCTTGACCAACTCCTCAGAAGCTCAGAAGCAGAAGGGCCAGACACCAACAAATCAACATGGCTGTGTTTCAGGAAAACCTGATCTACAAAATCAGGCATCAGGCTGGATCTGGCCCAAATGCCATCGTTTACTGAGCCATGCTCTTTTTCTTTTCTTTTTTTTTTTTTATTGGAGTATAGTTGATTTACAATGCTGTGTTAGTTTCTGCTGTACAGCACAGTGAATCAGTTGTACATATACATATATCCACTCTTTTTTTCAGATTCTATTCCCATATAGGTCATTACAAAGTACTGCGTAGAGTTCCCCGTGCTGTACAGTAGGTCCTTATCAGTTATCTATTTTATATATAGTAGTGTGTATGTGTCAATCCCAATCTCCCAATTTATCCCCCGCCCTTACCCTCTGGTAACCATAAGTTTCTTTCCTACATTTGTGACTCTATTTCTGTTACGTAGATAAGTTAGTTCATTTGTAGCCGCCCCCCCTTGTTTTTGATTGATAGATTGATAGATTCCACGTATAGAGCCCTGGTCTTAAAGTTACTGAATTTAGATTTGGGAAGTAGGGTGCGTGCATCAGCCCTCACCATACTCCGTAATATTAACTCCTTCACTGTTAGGGGGGAAATGTCACCGCAACTTCCACTGATGATTTATTTTTTCGCTTAATTGGACTCCTTCATATCTTCTGCAAGAAGGAAAAACTAAAGAATCTCTCCTTCAGCCTGAAATGTAAAGTAACCACATTGTGGCTCTGGCCCACCCCTCCAATACCATTCCTTAGTCGAGCTGAGTCTCACCTAAGTGCCCCAGCAAACAACTCATCCTATCCCGCCTTCTGCAAAGTTCTGCTGCTGTCTTCTCTGCCAGGATTTTCCCCCAACCCCCAATCATTTCTATAAACCCTCGAAACCCTGCATAACACGCTCTTCCTATTTAATCAAGGCCTCTACACCCACTACCACACGTAATGTCTTCCTAGTCTCCATTTCCTGGGCATTTTTCAAGGTCCTCGTTTATGGGATGTGTGACAATCAATGCGATCCCGTCTCATCATCCCAGCGGGACCAAGAGTACTTGAGAAGAAACTCTAATCGACTGTTGAATCAACTGCAGTCCACAGCATAATACCTTCCAAATAGAGAAGGTCCAATGTATGCAGTGAATGAACGAAATAATGGATGCATTGATGCAGAGTATTCCTGGGGGGAAAAAAAGAGAATCTTGGGCTTCCCTGGTGGCGCAGTGGCTGAGAGTCCGCCTGCCGATGCAGGGGACACGGGTTCGTGCCCCGGTCTGGGAAGATCCCACATGCCGCGGAGCGGCTGGGCCTGTGAGCCATGGCTGCTGAGCCTGCACATCCAGAGCCTGTGCTCCACAACGGGAGAGGCCACAGCAGTGAGAGGCCCACGTACCGCAAACAAAACAAAACAAACAAACAAAAAAAACAACTCTCCGCACACAGCGCATAACCTCAAGGAAATACGACGAAAGCACCTCATCTTACTATACAGGAATACATACTTTCACTTCTCGCTCCTCGAAAATAAGACTGAATAGAGGAGGGCTGGCTGAAAGAGTGGGTTAATCCTGCTCTGAGTAGAGACACCTGTTCAGTCATTTCACCCGTGCTGAGTATCAATCGTGTGTCCTGCACTGGGGAGGGAACGATGACAAGCAAAGGAAGTGGTATGAACATCCAGCGAGGTTGTCCAGACCCGCACCGAACAGGAATCCTTCCCTCCTGGGTTCCAGGTAATGGAAGGTGTAAACAAAGGTCCCGGCCCCCCCGGTGCTCAGAATTTGAAAGGACTCAGATGTGCATGTCGAGGATGTAAATAGAAGTATAAGGTTTCACAGGCTACCTGCTGCCTTTGGGATGGGTGACAGACTGCCTTTTTGCTGTCTGTTTGGCTCAGGACTGGTGTGATCCGGCGTTACCCCATTCCTGCCAGTTTGCAGAGTAAGCCATGTGCTTCTCTCCTCACCCCAGCTCTACTGAGGAGGGTATGTGGTTGGGAGAGTGGAGAGAGCTCGAGGTAGAAGGACAAGAGCTCAAGCACACCCTGGCTACCCCCTTCCCAGCCTGGTCTCCTTTGGGAACATTTCTTGGGCCCTGTTGGCCAAGTGAGGCTCTCCTTGCTGTATGCACCACTGGCATCTTGTGCCAAGAATGTCGACACCCTTGTTAAATCGCATGGGCCCCCTTAGGCTTCCTCCCACCGCCCCCAACCCAACCACCCACCCAAACAACCAACCACCCAACCAACCAGCCACTGACCCAACCACCCACCCAACCATCCACCCACCCAAACAACCGTCTACCCACCTACCCACCCAACCGACCACCCACCCAACCAACCACCCAACCATCCACTCACTCAACCAACCACCCAACCAACCAACCAGCCATTTACCCAACCAACCATCCAACCATCTACCCACCCAACCCCCCACCCAACCATCCACCCACCCAAACAACCATCTACCCACCTACCCTCCCAACCGACCACCCACCCAACCGACCACCTACCCAAACAACCAGCCATTTACCCAACCAACCACCCAACCATCCACCCAACCGACCACCCACCCAACCAACCAGCCATTTACCCAACCAACCAACCATCCAACCATCCACCCAACAAACCAGCCACCCACCTACCCAACCCGTTGACCATGGGCTCCTTTAGGGCAGGGACCATATTGTTGCCTCTAACCCAGTGCCAGATACACAGCTCAATCAGGGTTTTGTAAACTAATGGATGAAAGCACTCCAAAGATTAGCATTTCATATCTTTGTAGGTAAACTCTGATATCCTGAGTCCCTGGGAATCTGTGAAACATCCATGTGAGAGAATAATGAAAGGGCAATAAAGCACCTCATGGCTTTAGGGAGCAAAATTCAATGCGCTTTCCTATGTGTCACGCATCTTGCTTTATTCAGCAGCCCCTATTCTCTGGGACACCTTGCTTTGCCTCTTTGCATGGTCACTTCTAATCATCCTTCCCCATGTTACATCCAACCCACATCCACTGCAGATTCGGGTGGTGTCCTAACCCTTAGCACGGATATGCCCTTTGAGGTATCTCACCTAAGTCTTTGTGAAATGGGCCACATGTTATTATAACCAGGTATCTATGTCTCATATTCACAGAGTGTATGTTGTATAAGCAACTTGGGGTCAGCAGATGGGTCTTATCTAATATCCCCAATGACAGGTAGCCTGATCCATCTTGGTGGTGGCTTAGCTAATGGTGTGTCAGGAAGGAAGCATCAGCCCACAATGCTGTAGCATATGGAGATAGGCAGAATAATGACCTCCCAAAGATGTCAACATCCTCATCCCCGGACACTGTGACTAGGTTACCTCCCGTGACAAAAGGGACTCTGCAGATGTGATTAAGGGTCTTGAAATAAGAAAAATTACTCTGGATTATGTGGGTGAGCCTGACATAATCACAAGGATCCTTAAAATTGCAGGCAAGAAAGTCAGAGTAAGTGAAAGAGATGGAATTATGGAAGCAGAGGTCAGAGAAAGAGAGAGAGAGAGAGAGAGAGAGAGAGAGAGAGAGAGAGAGAGAGAGAGAGGGGGGAAGGTTTGAAGACACTGCATTGGTGGCTTTAAAGGTGGAAGAAAGGGTCCATGAGCCAAGGAGAGTGAGCACCTCCAGATGCTGGAGAAGGCAAGGAAATGGATTCTCCCCTGGAGCCTCCAGAAAAATGTAGTCCTGCTACCATCTTATTTTTTTTTTTTTTTTTTTTTTTTTTTTTTGCGGTACGCGGGCCTCTCACTGCTGTGGCCTCTCCTGTTGCGGAGCACAGGCTCCGGATGCGCAGGCTCAGCAGCCATGGCTCACGGGCCCAGCCGCTCCGCGGCATGTGGGATCTTCCCGGACCGGGGCATGAACCCATGTCCCCTGCATCGGCAGGCGTACTCTCAACCACTGCGCCACCAGGGAAGCCCCCTGCTACCATCTTGATTTTAGACCAGTGAGACCCATTTCAAACTTCTGACGTCCAAATACAAGTTAATCGTTTTTTATTGTTGCTGTAACAAATTGACACAAACTTCCAGGCTTAAAGCAACTGTAGTTGTAGAGGTCATGGGGGGACGGTGTAAGGGGTCTTGATTGAACCAACTATACATATGGGGCTGAATTTACGTTTAGGGGGAAAACACCCTCATTTTAATGTCTGGACACGGAATGCGTGCCTTTAAGTTCTGGGGGGGACCATACCGGAAATGGTCACTTTGGCCATCTGAGTTTTCAATGCCTGTGACCCAATAAAGCCCTGTATGTTTCCAGTGGCAGAAGAACAGCACCACAGCTCCAAGGTCCAGGAGAACGTGATGAGGGGGTGAGCTGCAGGGGGCAGGCAGAGCACAGAGCTGACACCGTGGCATTTCCCACCTGGATAGATTTCTCACCTTTATAGATTCCGTTACTGCCTCCGTGACCTTCCCCTTTGACGGTCACCTCCTCTACGTGTGCTCCTTGGTCCGAGGAGAAGTAGACCAGGGTGTTATTAGCCAGTTTCAACTCATCTAGAACATCTAAGATCTGCCCTGAAGGGGAGAAAACACTCAGTGTTAAAACAGTGCAACCTTTACAAAAGAAAGGGAGGTGATTCGCCCTCATCGACCTGTCTGTTAATTTCTGATGGTGAGAAGGAGATGGTCTTATACGCTGAGCTCTCCTGGGCTGAGATGCAGTCACTGAATTAAGTATCATCTACAAGCATCCTTTGAACATCTAGGCATCATGGGGTGACCCTGTAGGGAGACCTGATAAAGGATTATAGAAGAAGCAGGCTCACAGATCATGAGCCCCTTGGAGGAAGATTCCAGAAGAGAGAAGCCAAATGGCTGCAATCACCAGCTGGCCTGAGGCTATAAAGAAGTCTACTGGTCTTCTTTATTGACTGGAAAAAACTAAATCATCACTGTTCCTCTGATACAAACAAACATCTCTAAAACTATTTTATGATGAATGACCTTTTTCATAGTTACCATAGACACCCAGGTCTAAAACTGTCCATCATGAAAATGAATATTCCTCACACGTTCCTTTTTCTTCTCCTCACCTTCTTTCCCCATACTTCACATTGTATACTAACCCCCATAGAGCAACCCTTCAAAGTAATAATGATACCATGGTCCACAATGAGAGTAACGGGTACCATTTGTTGAACACTCTGCCTGCGAAGGACTTAATTCCATGTTCTCTTGATTACATCATACTGAACCCTATGAGTAAAGAGCATTGGCTCCATTGCACAGGTGAGGGCAACAGTGCTCCAAAAAGACACAGGACCTGTTCAAAGTCATGTAAAACCCAAACTCTCAAACCCTGCAGAGTTCAGTGGATGAACTCAATGAAAATCACAGAAGAGTAAAGAAAAAAAAAAAAAAAGACATGAAGGAAAAAAAGTTCGAGCTACATCCTGAAACACCCATGGATGACATGATAATGATGGCTGCTGTCTTCTTCAAATGAATCCAGCAAGAAGGGAAGTGAGCACGGAGCATGGATGAATAAAATCAGGCGTGACTTCATTCACTGTCAAATGTGGATCCAGGGCATACGGCAGTTCACTGCACTTTTCTCTCTGCTTCTATGGATGCCTCCAATTTTCCATAAGAATAAACAGAACAAAACAAAACAGAAGCCAGCTGAAGGTTGAAGAATGGTCTGAAACATGGACTCTCTGATTAGGAAGCTACCACCTGCTCTCAGATCAGAAGAAAATGATGGTCAGACGAGAGGTATATAATTTACAATTTGCACGGAGATTGCTACGTTCACATGCTGCCAATTTAATTTGGTCCATGCATGCAGTTACTGTTCGAGGTATTACAGGGTCTGACTCGGTGTTTTGATGTTTGACAGCTAAGAGCTTTTAAGTCTCACCTCTGTCTCTTCCACGTGTGCTCAACAAGCTAATAAGAAAGCCTGGGGGCTCCCTCCCCCAGTGCCCGTGGAAGGTTCAAACTATGCCAGCTCCTACCTCCATGTGGGAACCCACATCCAAGCCCCAGCTCCTACCCACCATGAAAGCTGAATCTGTCTCCTTTCCCATCTCCCTCAAGCCATCTTCAGACCAGCCTAGGCGCTGTCCTGCTTTCCCCAGAAAGCCTCATGATATGTGAGTTACAACCTTTTCCACATCCTCTTGGTGTGGCCATAGCATCACTCGTCTCAACAGGGGACCAGCTCTTCACTGTAGGATAACCACACAACTGGAATTCTAAAAGGACACCAGGCATCCTTTGCAGCAGAAATAATAACTGAATTTGGGTAATCCTATCCATCAGGTAGGTCACGCCCCCCGTGGAGACAGGCCCTGCACTCCAGGGTTGCACCTTCACCAACTTGGGCCAGACAAGGGGTAGGAGGCCACAGAGACAACCCTCCACGGAGGTGGCAGAGATGATTTCTGATGTGAAAGCAAGACCCCAGCCACCTGTTACCAGACATATTCTTGCTACTTGATTGCAGTGCCACAGGCTAGAGTACATTCAATCTTTCTCAGTGTTTTAACTCATATACTAAACATACCTAGAAGCCACACCATATACATAAATGTCATCCTCAGGACCAAAAATAATATGCACGGGGCCATTTTAGTGATTTGTCACCCATGATAAATCATCGTCAGCCAGACATTTATCGTGCTGTGATTTGGTTCAGCTAAGCAGACCACGTGTGCACTCGGGCTTGGGGGAGTTCGACTCTGACACTAATTTAAGGCTTATCACTTTGAAAATGATAATTAGTTTAATGAGTTCACAGAGGAAGAAGCAACAAGGCGATGTAACCCCCACTTAACACTTTTTTTTTTTTTTTTTTTTTGCGTTACGCGGGCCTCTCCCTGTCATGGCCTCCCCCATTGTGGAGCACAGGCTCCGGACGCGCAGGCTCAGCGGCCATGGCTCACGGGCCCAGCCGCTCCGCGGCATGTGGGATCCTCCCAGACCAGGGCACAAACTCATGTCCCCAGCATCAGCAGGCCGACTTTCAACCACTGTGCCACCAGGGAAGCCCCCCGCACTTAACACTTTGAAGGAAAAATGCCCCTTTTGGTGCATATAGTAATTTCTAAATAAAATAACACAGATTAGGCAGAGAGCACAGGATTCAGGGTTTTACTTCCTTGTGTTTTAATTGGTATTTTGCAAAAGGGCATACAACCACGCACCTCCATTTCAAATGAAATTCACCTTTCATATATTACACAGAAGTATCTTAGCATGAAGAAAATGCTGTGAAGAAATGCCTTTTTTAAAAAATGTGGCTTCCGTGATAACTTCTATGGACACAATGTAAATATTTAGAGCACGTTTATTTACAACTGCCAAAACCTTGGAAGCAAGCAAGGTGTCCTTCAGCAGGTGAATGAATAAACTAACTGTGGTCCATCCAGACAGTGCGAGATTATTCAGTGATACAAAGAAATGAGCTATCAAGTCATGAAGAGACATGGAAGAACCTTAAATGCATATGGCTAAGTGAAAGAAGCCCATCTGAAGAGGCTACATGCTGCGTGATTCAATTCTATGACATGCTGGTAAAGGCAAAACTAGGCAGACAATAAAAAGATCAGTGCTTGTCAGAGGTTGGAGGGAGGGAGGTAAGAACAGGCGGGAGCACAGAGGATTTTTAGGGCAGGGAAAGTATTATGTATGATGCTGTAATCATTACGCATTTGACCCAACCCACAGTAAGCGCAATTCCAATGGTGAACTCTAATGTAAACCATGTATTTTAATGGATAATAATGTATCAATATTGGCTCAGCAAAAGCAACACATGTACCCCGCTAATACAAGAGATAACATGGCAAACTGTGTGCAGAAGAAATGAATATAGGAAAACTCTCTGTACTTTCTACTCTGTTTTTCTATAAACCTAAAACTGCTAAAAAAAAAAAGAAAAGTCTACTGGGAATTCCCTGGCGGTCCAGTGGTTAGGAGACTGCACTTTCACTGCTGAGGGCCCGGGTTCAGTCCCTGGTCGGGGAACTAAGATACTGCAAGCCACATGGCACAGCCAAAAAATTAAAAAAACATTTTTTTTTAGTTTTAAAAAAATTAAAAAAGAAGCATTATTAAAATAAATACATATTAAAAAATAGTCCAGTAATTTTAAAAAGATGCCTTTCAAATGCACTGTTGGCTCTGAGACTTCCTCGTCCATGCATTCAACACGTGTTCGTAAAAGCCTAGTAAACACAGGTTGAAGACCAGGGCACGCAGAGGGTCATGGATGGCGTTTGTTCCCAAAGCCTCCTGGTGACCCTTGCCTTTGCTCAAGCTAGCTACATCTCCTACGTACAGATTCCCCTCTAGGCTATTTTCATATCCAGACGAACCTGCAGCTGCATTTACGATCCAGACTCCTTCTACTAAAATATATCTTGTATCCTTCCCCATTTTCACACCCCTCCCTAGATATTTCCTCCAAATTCCAAGATTTCAAATGACCATGATACTTGCTACATGATACATGATATTTTCTTTGTCCCCATCAATTTTTCTGATTCATTGCCTAGAGTGATAACTTTATCCCTTTCATCAAAATCGCTGCACACCACTGGGCTGGGATTAATACGAGAGAATCTAGCTGAGGCCACCATGCATTTACACACAGAAGACCATCAGATTTCTGATTTCCTTTTAGTTCTTTTTCTCCTGCAAGAGGCACCCTTGTCCCTCATAACTATTTGGGTCTTATGCCAGAATCTCATTCAGAAAGCCCGGAGCCCATTAACCATTAAATTTTTCATGAGATTGATCCTATAAAGGTCTAACATATTTCTCTTCTAAAAATTGTGCCCAGAAATCTCCTGTGGGAACAAATACTGCTGGATTAGTCTTGCTTTCAGACCCATACATTGGAAGTCAGAGGTCCACAAATATTATCTTTCAGAAGGTTCTCCAGGTATAATGATACCAATTTATGTAGGATGATAGTTTTGAATTACCGATGGTGGGCTGCAGGATAGCTTATAAATGAAATGCTTTATTTCCAAAGCTTTCTCACATTCTTCCTGGAATGAAACAAATACAGGAAACAAGCCATTTCGAGAGCACTTTTTTATTTAATCAGAGACAACAAGAGCTCGCACACTGGAAAAGATGAGAACTTGTCATTCTAAAGGAGAAAACCTGGTGCTGTGAAAACCAGGGTCCTTCCTCTTTCAGGTGTGAAGCCTGGGTCCTGGAGAGTTTGTTCATTCCATTAATTCATGCCACGAGCAGGTACCAAGCCACTCTTTGGAGTCAGGGCTGTGGCGTGCCACATAGGAGACAAGGGTTTCTGGTGCTTGGGCAGAGTCCTAGCTCTGACGTGAAAGGGAAGTGTTATAATGTAGAATTAACTGCTCAGGCTCTGGCTTCTGGGTCCTGACAGAAGCCAACCCGGTTTGAGTCCTGGGTCCCTGGTTTGCTCACTGGGGTTCTTTGCCTCTAAGTCAGAGGTGATAACATGTAATAGTAGAAGGTTGCCATAAGGGATGAAAGAGAATTGCATCTCAAACTCTTAGCCCAGGACTAGGAGTGTTCAGTGCAGCTCAGCTCTTACAATGGAGTTAAAAATCTGAGTTAAGCAATCAGTTTGCCTAAAATCCAAGCTACAATGAGGTATCATCTCATACTCATCAGAACAGCCATCATCAAAAAGTCTACAGGGCCTCCCTGGTGGCGCAGTGGTTGAGAGTCCGCCTGCCGATGCAGGGGATACGGGTTCGTGCCCCGGTACGGGAGGATCCCATATGCCGCGGAGCGGCTGGGCCCGTGAGCCATGGCCGCTGAGCCTGCGCGTCCGGAGCCTGTGCTCCGCAACGGGAGAGGCCACAACAGTGAGAGGCCCGCGTACTGAAAAAAAAATAATAATAAAATTAAAAAAAAATAAAAGCGGCTTAGACAAATCAAGTAACCCGCCACGCCCACGCCCCACGGGGGGGGAGGGTGGATCATGTGTGGTTAATGCGCATGCGCGCGCATCGAGTGGGGTTTTAAAAAAAAAAAAAAAAGTCTACAAATAACAAATGCTGGAGAGGGTGTGGAGAAAAGGGAACCCTCCTACACTGTTGGTGGGAATGCAAATTGGTGCAGAATCTATGGAGAACAGTACGGAGGTTCCTTCAAAAACTAAAAATACAGCTACCATATGTTCCAGCAATCCCATACTGGGCATATAGCTGGAGAAAACTCTAATTCGAAAAGATACATGCACCCCAGGATTCAGAGCAGCACTATTTACAACAGGCAAGACATGGAAACAACCAAATGTCCATCAACAGGTGGATGGATAAAGAAGATGTGATATCTGTATCTATATATCTATATCTATACACACACACAATGGAATATTACTCAGCCATGAAAAAGAATGAAATAATGTCATTTGCAGCAACATGGATGGACCTAGAGATGATCATGCTATGTGAAGTCAGAAAGAGAAAGACAAATATCATACGCTATTGCTTACATGTGGAATCTAAAAAAATAATACAAATGAACTTATTTACAAAACAGAAACAGACTCACAGACAGAAAACTAACTAATGGTTACAAAACGGGAAGGGGGGAAGGGATAAATTAGGAATTTGACATTAAAAGATACACACTACTATATATAAAATAGATAAAGAACAAGGACCTACTGTATAGCACAGGGAACTATATCCAATATCTCGGAATAACCTGTAATGGAAAAGAATCTGAAAACGTGTATATATATATGCGTATATATATATACACATGCACATTGTAAATCAACTATACTTCAATAAAAAATTTTTAAAAATCGGCTTGCCTAATGGAAGTCTTGCTATTTCAGCAGATCTGTCTTTTTTCTTCTACAAGGTAGGTCGACTCAGGCAAAACACATGGAAGGAAAATGCTTTGATGTCCCTAGTCACCCTTTTGGAAACATCGAGCTCATTAAGGAAAGAAAATATCTCCTGAAGCAGCCACCCACCATGAATAATTAAGGAAGAATGTCCACCTACTCAATGTAATTCCAGGGAAGGCAGGAAACCCTGAAAAGTTCCCTTAAAACAACTTTCGCTAAATCCTTCCTGTGATCAACAGGTGAAGGGTGGAAGTCAAATATTCCCATGGAGGCTAGGATTTAAAGATAAGTGAGAGTTTCTAATGGCAGCAGTTGGTGGTGGCTGTGACTCTCCCTGGGCATGGGAAATGCTAGACGTTGCTCCAGAAAGTGAGCTTTACCCTATGTTCTGAGGCTCTCCTGAATCAGTTACTGAGTGGGATAGAGAAATTCTGCCATCATTGATTGGCCCTGGAAAGGCAATTCTTTGTTTAGCTTATGTGGGATTAGAAGCGTAACCAACATGCCAAACATCGGGACATATCTGTCAACAAGCACAGAGATTTATTGTCTCCGGCTGGAAGCACTGTCCATGGAATGTAGGTACACTCGATCTTGTACGTCTTCCCAAAATAAATGGTCAAGATTTCCAACACACCAGTCCTGATGCTCTCCATCACACGGAGCTCAAGGGATCCCACAGATGGGACATTTGAAAGCATATGGGTTACCTATAGTATGAAATCAAGTTCAAAAGCTTACACATCAAAGGGAAAAATAATATAGGACCAAAAAAGATTGGATTATTTATTTGCAATGCATAAGATACAAAAATGATGTGCTGGCTTTTGGGGGATACGTGGGGGAGAGCTGGTGGTGTTTGTTCAGAAGCTTTGCATTTGTTATTTGATTCGAGGGTATTTTCAGACAGTAGCAAGTGAAATATTGTAATAAATAAACAGAAGACGAGGTGTTTTGCCCTACTATACTTGGATCTAATGCAAAGGTTGCACAAAATATAGTCTGAGACTCACTCAGATGCCACCCAGATAGGAGGTCCGAGGAAGCATTGAAAATGAAACTCTTGCAGGATGGTTTTAGGACCTAGGAATTGGGAGCAAGAGGCTGCTACACGCACTGTATTTCCACATCCTGAGTGATGAGACCAGGGTGGCCTCCACCTCCACTAAAAACCAAGCAAGAGGGACGTCCCTGGTGGCGCAGTGGTTAAGACTCTGCGCTCCCAATGCAGGGGGGGCCCGGGTTCAATCTCTGGTCAGGGAACTAGATCCCACATGCATGCTGCAACATGCATGCTGCAAGAGTTCACATGCCATAACTAAGGAGCCCGCGCACCGCAACTAAGGAACCCACCTGCCACAACTAAGGAGTCGGCGAGGCAGAACTAAGGAGCCTGCCTGCTGCAACTAAGACCCAGTGCAACCAACCAACCAAACAAATAAATAAATAAATATTAAAAAAAAAAAAAACCAACATGCAGGAAAGAAGAAGCTCCGACCGTGTCAGGAGCCCTTTCTGCTGCACGCAGGCACACCTGCCACAAGCCTGTGATGCAGGAGTCCTGAAACCTTCCTGTCCGAAGGCCCTCGATAAAAGGCTAAATCCTTCCTTGTCAGCCACGGTGAAATAGACATCAACACACCCATCACCACATCCTGTGTGTTTCCTATTCAATCAGATTCACCCACGTCCATTGATTTTGGGATCATCCTCTTACCATGTCACTCACTTTCCCATCTCCTAAGTGCATACAGAAGAACTTCATTAGAAACACGTTTAGAAGCTATCCTTAATCATTTTCCAAGTAGTGATAGAAAAGTAAGCAAAGGTGATAGTAAGGAACTGATTAGGCTACTTTATGCATTTTTTCATTCTTCTGGGTGACCAAAATAATAAACAAGGCCTTGTATGTAGAATATTGGTTCCGTAGCATGTTCTTATTATATATCAGTGTCCTTCAAATTTTGACAAGCTTATTTGTCACCTTGGGAACCATGCTAAAATAAAGATTCTTTTTTTTTTTAATGATTTGATCAACATTTGTTTAGTGCTTTATTTTTTTAAAGTATACTTAATTTACAACATTGTGTTAGTTTCAAGTGTACAGCAAGTGACTGAGTTATATATACATATATATATATTAAGATTATTTTCCATTCTAGGTTATTACAAGATATTGAGTAGAGTTCCCTTGTCTCTACAGTAGGTCCTTGTTTATCTATTTTATATATAGTAGTATGTATATGTTAATCCCAAACTCCTGATTTATCTCCCTGCCCCACCTAAAATGAAGATTCTGATTCAGTAAATTTGGGGTGAGGTCTGAGAACCTGAGTTTCTTAAAAGCTCCTAAATGATGCCTAGCCGAGGCGCATACTTTTAGAAGAGAGTTTCCCTGTGACGACATGTTTAATACCTGCTGACATATAATGAAAGGAGATGGTTGGCCTTTTACAGATTTCAAGAATTACCCCAGGAATGAGATTTGAGTTGCAGACCACTGAACACATAACTTTTAGACATGGTAACTAAACACAGTAAATAGAGAATTAGGATTATTAGGGTAACTAAGAAACAGGAAACTGTAAGACAGAAATGTTGCCTATGTATGGATGACCCTTCCTTGATTTGGCTTCACTTCCTTCTTGGGTTAGTTCCTGTGTGAGTTCATACTGTTTCCAGGAAATGCATCCTTCTTTGGTGTTGTACCTGGTTGTTACGATAATGTTGTGATTTCCTGCATAAAGCCCATCTCTGACCTCATCACATCATAGCTGTAATGTGTGATGGATCCTCCTGCTCTGGCACCTGCTCTCAATCATCTGGGATGCTTTCATGGCTCTGCTCAGCTTATCTTCTCCAATTAACACTAAGTTGTATGTGTTTTTTTTCCCAGGGTGTTGCATTTGCTGGAGAGAATTTGAATAACTCTAACTAGTCCTCATTCTCACCAAGCACACCGGTGCTTTCCTGCACATACACAAGTGTCACTGTGTCCGTGCAGTGGCATTGCACACTTGCGTCTGGGGGAAAACCAAAGTCGGTGTGCCTGTGAGTCAGAGGAAGGCTCCGTGGTCAGTGCTTCCCCGGGGTCATAAGCATCACAACGGGCCGGCTGACCTGGGTAGTGGATAATCAGACCAGCAGGAAATCGTGTGACAGGACAGTGCTAGGAGTGAACACAGGTCTCCCCACTCTTGATGCAGCTGTGCCACTCTATTTGCTGGACTTCACTCTCTTGCAGAAAAGAAAGCTTGCAGCTCGTTTGCTCTCTGGAATGGCCACCGGTTGAACTTGCCGTGCGTGGGAGGTTATCCGGGCTTTGTGATGGAGAACGACGCTGCCTGCATGCCCATGGGGCCATTTCTGTGATGGAAGCCAGCGAAAAGCTCTAGAAAGAGATCGGCCACTAGCTATCTACCTTACATTTGGTAGTGTATATATGTCCATGCCTCATATATACACTACCAAACATGATAGCTAGTGGGAAGCAGCCGCATAGCACAGGGAGATCAGCTCGGTGCTTTATGACCACCTAGAGGGGTGGGATAGGGAGGGTGGGAGGGAGGGAGACGCAAGAGGGAAGAGATATGGGGACATATGTATACGTATAGCTGATTCACTTTGTTATACAGCAGAAATTAACACACCATTGTGAAGCAATTATACTCCAGTAAAGTTGTAAAAAAAAACAAAACTATATAAACAATTAGGGACTTAGGAAAAAAAAAAAAAAGAGATCGGCCAGAACTTCTCCAGCAATAAGGGATCACCTCACACTTCCCGCCTGAGCTGGGCTGTGAGCACAGAATGTCCAGAGATGACGGATGGTGAATGATCCAGGAAGCCAAGCCCTTCAGAGCGCCCTTATTTTATGGCGCTCTCTTACACCATCCACACCCATTTGCAGTTTTAGGACTAGATTTTTTTTTTTTTTTTTTGCATTGGATTTGATCATCTATAAAGCTGAAGATACAAAATGGAAAATAATGCTTTCCTCGGCAGAAACCTTGTGCATTAATCACAGATTCAAACTCGACACACCGACTAACGCCCCACCAAGCTCCTCTATTAGGTTTGGTTCCGAATCCAAGGGACCTCCAGTCCTCCAGTCTGCAGCTCCCCTGAAACGCCCGTCTAGCTCTGGGGTGATGCGTTGACTTTATGGGGAGAGCTCAAGCTCTTAGAAGCAGCTTAGGCCTGGCTGCAAGATCCTAAATACCAAAGCTACGGACAGAGGGCTCCTTCGGAAGTGTGAAGTCCAAAGGGAACATTTCAAATAGAAGGTGAAATACTACTAATGATCTAAAAACCCACAAGATGGTCCAAATAGATGTCTCCTTCTCCATCGTAGACTTTTTTCTCATCTATGATTTTTCTATTCAGTGTAAGGGCCTCATACACACATCTTAAGCAAAGACGCTTTAGCCATCTGTGGAAGGGAGAGTGAGAGTAACAGGAACAGTAATAATAAGAATAGCAGCTAGCATTTATTGAGCACTTCGTGCATGCCAGACACCATGCTGACTACTGTAAATACATGACGTCATTTCATCTGATTGGTTAATTCAACTAATTCCATCAGGTGCAATCCATCTATTCAGGGGGATTGTTGCATTTGACATTCTGACGAGCCCTCCCTGGGTCATGACTCAAAAGCAACAGGTATTCAAACTACTTCTGACCCCACATTTTGACCTCACCTTTCAAATATATATATACTGGTCCTCAGTGGACTATTATTTGAACGTTGCTTTAACCCCATATCCCCAATCCTAATTTACCTTTTCTTGCTCTGCCTAGAAATATCTAACCAACAAATTAAATGTGCTAATTGCAAGAGGTTGAAGGTGGAGGAAGTATTATCCAAAACACCCCTGTGATACCCACACCTACATCCTCCTGTTCCCTGCACCCGCTGTTTAATTTCGAAGGCAGACATGTCTAGAGTGTACAAGGCAAACTCAAGAACACAGGAACGGAGGGACTCCTAGGATACAGAAGCTGCATGAAAACCATTGGAGGCCATTGGTCCAAACAGGCTTGTCTTTTTTTTCTTTTTTTTAAAAATTATTATTTATTTACTTATTTATTTTGGGCTGCGTTGGGACTTTGTTGCTGCGCGCGGGCCTTCTCTAGTGGCGGCGAGCGGGGGCTACTCTTCGTTGCCGTGTGCAGGCTTCTCATTGTGGTGGCTTCTCTACTTGTGGAGCACGGGTTCTGGGCACGTGGGCTTCAGTAGTTGTGGCACGTGGGCTTCAGTAGTTGTGGCACGCAGTCTTCAGTAGTTGTGGCTCGCAGGCTCTAGAGCGCAGGCTCAGTAGTTGTGGCACACGGGCTTAGTTGCTCCGTGGCATGTGGGATCTTCCCGGACCAGGGCTCAAACCCGTGTCCCCTGCATTGGCAGGCGGATTCTTAACCACTGCGCCACCAGGGAAGTCCCTGTAGATTTTTTTGATGATGGCCATTCTGACTGGTGCGAGGTGATACCTCATTGTAGTTTTGATTTGCATTTCTCTAATAATTGGTGATGTTGAGCATTTTTCATGTGCCTCTTGGCCATCTATATGTCTTCTTTGGTGAAATGTCTATTAAGGTCTTCTGCCCATTTTTTAGTTGGGTCGTTTGTTTTTTGATATTGAGCTGCAGCTGGAGAAGAGACAAATCTACTGTCTCAATTAATCCAACAAACCAGAAATCCTTCCAGGCTCCTGAGAAGCAGTGTAGCCTAGTGGTGGCTGCGCAAATCTTATACAAGTCACTTACCTTTCTCAGACCTCACTTTCTCACCTGCAACGGTGACGAAAATCTCGCATAGCACACAGCTGTGGGGAGTCAACTAAACAACCCGTGGCAGATGTTAAGTAAGTGACTAGGATATACCAAAGGCTTTTAGAGTTTAGCTATTGTGAGTCAATAAATGTTTACTGTTGTTGTTTTGTAACCAGAAATTTTATTAATCCTGTTTGAATGGATTGCGCAACGTCATTCCTCAATAATTTAGGGTACTATCTTCTTTAGGGAAATGATTTATGAAAGAGGGTTAAAAACTACCCGCTTTAATTTGAGAGGTAAATTCAAGGTAAAATAATATACATCCCAGGCCCGAGAACATGAAATTAAGCTTCGGGGTCTGCAAAAATGGTAACGTGGTTATAGAGTTTATGAAACCCAGAGGTTACTGATTTATAAGATAAATTAATTTAGAGAATGAAAATCAATATTCTACACAATGAAGTTCCAACTACATCTTACAGCCAAAAGTCTGGATCACCAGACCTGCATTGGTCCTGTTCCAGCACCCTCTCCCCATCCTAACTGCCCTCCTCTTCATGCTTGCATCTCTAAGCTGAGGCTGAAAAAACTTCTTCCTGCAGAACATTTACTATTTTGTCACGAATACAGATTTACTGGAAACTCACACAGGAAGGGAAGAGAACTTCCCTTATATAGAAACTTCCCTTTCCATATATAGAAAACATATATTATATATATCTCCTTTATTCTTGCTGCCCTATCATTGGATTTTCTGATACCCTGATTTACGTTAAGCTCTCCAGATATGTGTACCTGATGCACACATATAAAATCAAGAATAATAATGGAGAAAAAAATTGCACTTTGGAAGATAAAAGATTCATCTGTAAGAGCAAAGCATTGAAAATTAATGCAGTTGATACAGACGGTGAACAGGCAGATGAAGAGGTGCTCAACATTGCTAATTACTAGAGAAATGCAATCAAAACTACAATGAGGTGTCACCTCACAGTGGCCAGGATGCCCATCATTAAAAAGTCTACAAATAACAAATGCTGGAGAGGGTGCGGAGAGAAAGGAACCCTCTTGCACGGTTGGCGGGAATGTAAATTGATCCAGCCACTATGGAGAACAGTATGGAGGTTCCTTAAAAACAGAGTTGCCATATGATCCTGAAATCCCACTCCTGGGCATATATCCAGACAAAACTATAATTCAAAAAGATACATGCACCCCAGTGTTCACTGCAGCACTATTTACAATAGCCAAGACGTGGAAGCAACCTAAGTGTCCACTGACAGAGGAATGGATAAAGGAGATGTGGCACGTATATTCAATGGAATATTAGCCATAAAAACGAATGAAGTGATGCCATTCGCAGCAACATGCATGGACCTAGAGATTGTCATACCAAGTGAAGTAAGTCAGAAAGAGAAAGACAAATGTACATCACTTATATGTGGAATCTACAAAAATGACACAAATGAACATATCCACAAAGCAGAAACAGACTCATATAGAGAACAGACTTGTGGTTGCCAAAGGGGGTAGGGGGTGGGGGAGGGGTATATTGGGAGTTCGGGGTTAGCAGATGCAAACTAGTATATATAGAATGGATAAACAACAAGGTCCTACTGTAGAGCACAGGGAACTCTATTCAGTATCCTGTGATAAACTATAATGGAAAAGAATACGAAAAAGAATATATATATATATATATATGAATCACTTTGCAGTACAGCAGAAATTAACACAACATTGTAAATCAACTATACTTGAATAAAAGATAAATAAATAATACATAAAATGGATGCAGTTGAGAGCAGAACCCAGGACTCACTACAGCACGTGAGGATGTGTCACCTTGGTGGACAAATGGATGGGGCAGGGGTCACGGAGGAACACAGCAGAAAAGAACGTCAACACCGCCACCTATACAAGCGCGGTGAAGGGGGCTGATTCAATGGCTCTACTTTCTATGTCCCCTGTGGCCATAATGTGCCTTTGTCTTAACCACACTTTCTTACATTGCCTCTAGGTTAGGATTCCATGTCTCGCCTCTTTAAAAAGATCCACGTAAAGAAGCCCAATAAACATGTTGGAGGGGTTCATGGTCAGTGGGCACGGGGTTCAAGTATCAGACTTCAGGAGGCAGCCCAAGTGTGCAGACGTCTGATTCTGCCGTGTAGACAGCATCGGAGACTTAATAGGGTTTGCACAGTTGATCTCCAGTGGTTAAGCAGCCGTCGACCTGGAGATCATTCTTCTCCCTCCTAAAACAAGGGCAAGCCCTCCAGCCTCTCCCTATGCTGCTTTAAGAGCAGAATGAGAAACTGATGCCAAACAGCAGATGGGTGACCCTTTAGACAGTGTGCACGGGAAGATCAGACCCTGACCAGTGACCTCACCTCCAGCACCACGTAGACCTGCCAAGCAGCAAATGAAGAAGAGTCGCCCTTTGGATTAGGAAATGCTCCACATGGGACTCTAGGAAGACTGTGAACAGAGGCATTAAAACCTTTCTCCCGTGAGAATAAAGACCCTACCTCAGGAGATGGCCATTCTGAGGATGGGCATCCCGGCACGTGGCATGACATGCAAAACAAGGCCATGCACAAAGGAGCTACAGATGACAGCAAGTGGAGGCCCCCTGCGTAGCCACAATGAGCTAAGGGACTTCCTGGCTTGTGTGGGGTGACGAGGGGAAGGACACGTGTAGCACACGATTTCTAGTTCTGTGCGTCATGCTCACACACACACACATGCAGGTGGGTGTGTATTCTACCCTGGGTGCCGTCAGCACTCACAAAACCTGTGCTTGTCCTAAGTCTGTTTATACTGCCCTGGTCACAGGTTCCCTTTCTTTTTAAAACAATTTTTAAAATTTATCTAATTTTTAAGTGAACTTTTTCTTTTGAGATAATTATAAATTCACAGGCGATTGTAAGAAATGATACAAAGAGATCCACGGTAAAGTATTTCGTTTCCCCCAATGGTAACATCTTACAAAACTCGAGTAGAATATCACAATTAGGATACTGACATTGATACAGTCAATGTCAATGGACAAGGTTTCCATCAGCATAAGGATCTATGGCTGCACTTTCATAGCTACATTCACTTCCCTCCGGCCCCTACCCTTTCCTTCATCCTTGGCATCCTGTCCATGTTTATAGTTTTGTCATTTCAAGAATGTTACATAAATGTAATCACACAGTAGATAACCTTTTTAGACTTTTTTTTTTTTCTCGTTCAGCATAATCCCCTTGAGATTCATCCAGGTTGTGGGTATCACAAGTTCATTCCTTTTCTCATGCTGGTATGGATGTACCATTGTTGGTTTATAGGTTGTTTCCAGTTCAGGGCTGTTATAGGCAAAAATGCTATTAGCGTTTATGTAAAGATTTTTGTCTAAAGATATATTTTCATTTCTCTGGGATAATGGCTCAGGAGTGCAACTGCTGGGTTAATGGTTGATATATGTTTAGAATTTTTAAAAAAAGATACCACGCTGTTTTTCAGAGTGGACAGGTTCCCTTTCTTTCACCCCAGTTGAACGGACTGCTTCCTCCTCAGCCAATGATGTCTGAGCCAGCTTCGCTCCCGTGTGGAACAGCTGTTTTGTACAGAAGCATCCCTGAATGGGGATGAGGTGTCAAAGAATGGAAGCATCTACGCTACTGGCATCTATGGTCATTCGTTCTATTTCAAGATAAACAGCAATGCCCTTTCCTTTCTCTTCTTCCCCTTGGCTTAACTGCAAAGCAGCACCAAGCAAAACCCAAATGCCAAGTTGTAGAGACAACGCAAAATGACTTTTCTCAAAGTCAGTGCTCAAAGCTTCCAAGATTGTCAGAGACGCTTATTTCTTGTAGGTTTCCGTCTTCCTAATGCACGGCTTGTTTACTTGCTAAGAATCAGATGCATAAATGCATTTATAAGATGGCTGTTACCGATGAAATCTGGCAGGCAGGCAACGGGGGTGTTGACAGAGTTATCTGATGGGCAATTCTACCTTCAAATGATCAACGTTAAAAGTTAAAATGCTGTAATCTTGTCATTTTTGCTCTCTTCTGGCTACTGTCTTACTTCAGAATGAAAAAATACTGTGACAACACTGCTCCTTCTCTAACAATTTTCTATGAACTGGGAATGTGAACGCGTTGCCGAAGTCACATTGTGCCAGGAGATCATGGAGCTGAACGTCACTGAGTGTTGGTTTTAAAAGTTAAGTACCTGATAAACATGCACATTTTTTCTGTAAATTAGAGTCGATGGGTGCATCTGCTGTCAGTGACCTTAATAAATGAGGAAAACATTCAACTTAAAAAAAAATACAGATGACACTGACAACAATTTAAAAACTCTTTTTCTCTTACAAAAGGGTATATGAGATGCAGGTAGACAGCACCCTCAGAACTCTGCTCTTGAATTCTGTGGAGCCCAGAACAAAAGGGTGACCTCATCCTGATACACGACAGTCCCTGCAGGAATAGAAAACTGCCCCAAAGTAGCGGCACAGAAGAAAGCATGATTCCGGGCTGGTCAGCGATCTTTCACACCCACTGTGTCCGCCAACCCATGCCCTGTCATTCACAAAGAACTCCTGAAACATACACTTCAGAAATTGTCAACAATGGGAAATCTTGGCATAGGCGATTTGATTTTCATGTATCATAAATTCATTTCCTTCAAGGCCACAAGGAGTATGAACCTCCATAAACATATATTCCATATTACTCAGCCATCAAAAAGAATGAAATCATGCCATTTGCAGCAACATGGCTAGACCTAGAGATTATCATACTAAGTGAAATAAGTCAGACAGAGAAAGACAAATACCATATGATATCACTTATATGTGGAATCTAAAATATGACACAAATGAACTTATCTACAAAACAAAAACAGACTCACAGACATACAGACTTGTGGTTGCCAAGGGGGAGTGGGGTGGGGGAGGGATGGCTTGGGAGGTTGGGATTAGCAGGTGCAAACTATTATATATATATAGGATAGATAACAAGGTCCTACTGTAGAGCACAGAACAGGGAACTATATTCAATAGCCTATGATAAACCATCATGGAAAAGAATATGAAAAAGAATATATATACATGCATAACTGAGTCACTTTGCTGTACAGCAGAAATTAACACAGCATTGTAAATCAACTATACTTCAATAAAATTTAAAAAATAAATGTATATTCCAGTAACAATACCCCATATACTATTTGCAGAAGCCCTGCATTTTGAAAGTTCACAGTAAGTAAGCTCTCCCAAACAGCCTAACAGCACATTTTATTAATTTTTTGGTACATGTCCTGAAACTTAGTGTCTATCTTTGTTAATTGAGCATAGTAGTTTTTTTTTTATCCTGTCTTTTTATTAAATAGATTTGACAATCGTGGAAAGACAATGATATGTAGGTGGGTCTGTATTAGTCACTCCTTTACAACGTACAGGCTGTCATCATTTCCTGTTCAATGTTTCTTCAAGTTTCAAAACTTCATTATCTATCTTGCATTCAGGTGAACAGTGGTCTGTAATGGAAAGGATTTCATTTCTCTCCTGTCTAGATCTGCTTGAATGAAAAATCTGTTCATTAGGCAGAGGTTTTTGTAATACCAGACCCTGTCAAAAGTCCCAGGGAGGATGCTGTCTGCAGGCTCTGTTTCCTGATTATCTCGGTAATCAGGGATTACGGTGATAGCACTGGAGGTCATAGTTTATCTGATTCAGAGCTAAACTGCCGTCCCAAGCATATAGCTAAGATTTGATAGTCTGAAATAAACTGGTGCATTTCCTCTTTAAAAAATTCAATTCCCACTTTAGAGAATTAGCATCTCACAGAAGTTACTGAATTAAGCAAATTTTACAAACTCATGCATTTTTAAGGTGTGTTATTAAGGATGCAGTTGAAGAGAAAATGCAAAAGGACAAGTGTAAACACACACATACACACACACACTCACTCTCTCTCCCAGACGACTTAAATTTTTTTCAAAATTCCCAAAGGGAATTTTCAATGAAGGAAAGCACCAGTGAGAAAATAAGATCCAATTTGTTGCTTGAGTTGAGTTTTAATAACTGTGTCATTGATGGCTTGGGATTCAGAAGAAGTGTTGGCTGAATATTTAAAATACACTTTGTAAGCTAAACTCAGAAGTATGGTTAGCAGAGGCGACTTTGTGAAAAATTCAGCTGCTGGAGCTCCTTACCATATCATCTTTGGAGGATGGGGCTTGTGAAAATGTACTGACCCCACTTGATAAACGATAACAGTATTTTTGTTGTTTAATTAAAAAAAGAAAGAAAACTGACCTCTTTAGGAATCAATATGGTAGGGCGTATGTAACTTTCAAAAAAGTTGCCCTCTTTTGGTACAAACTATTAGGTATAAAATAAGCTACAAGAATGTACAACACAGGGCATACAGCCAATATTTTATAATAACTATAAGTGGAGTATAACATTTAAAATGGTGAATCACTATACTGTACACCTGTAACGTAATTTTTTACTTCAACTGCACTTCAATAAAAATTTTTTTTTAAATAAAAAATATAATAAGATGCCCTCTTTCACTCATTAACAAAGTTTTTTTGGGGGGTGTTTTTTTTTAGAAATCATAATGCTAGCAATTTGTGGTGAGCTGATACTACAAATGAGTACAACTCATTTTTTCTGATACTTATCTTTTTATCAATTTCTTTGTATGAGCTCTTTCTGTATCACACAGATTTTCTTTTCATTTGACACAGATGTCGCAAAGGCTTTTTAACTGATTTTGGTCTGGCTAGCTTCTTCTTTTGACATCAGGAAATAACAGATTCTGTCATTAAATCTAGCAATCTTTTCCTTTAAGTTTGTCCTAGTTTATCCTTCCCCCAACCCTTTCCCCTTTGATAACCATAGTTTGTCTTCTACGTCTGTGAGTCTGTTTCTCTTTTGTACATAGATTCATTTAGTTTTTAGATTCCACATAGAAGTGGTATCATATAATACTTGTCTTTCTCTGCATGACTTACTTCACTTAGTGTGGTAATCTCTAGGTCCATCCATGTTCCTGCAAATGTCATTATTTCATTCTTTTTTATGGCTGAGTAATATTCCATTGTATATATGTACCACAACTTCTTTATCCATTCATCTGTCAATGGACATTTAGGTTGTTTCCACATCCTGGCTATTGTAAATAGTGCTGCAATGAACATAGGGGTACATGTGTCTTTTCGAATTATGATTTTCTCTGGATATATAACCAGGAGTGGGATTGCTGGATCATATGGCAACTATTTTTAGTTTTTTAAGGAGCCTCCATACTGTTCTCCACAGTGGCTGCACTAATTTACATTCCCACCAACAGTATAGGAGGGTTCCCTTTTCTGCACACCCTCTCCAGCATTTATAGACTTTTTGACGATGGCCAGATGGCCATTCTGACTCACTGTGGTTATTTGAATTTCTCTAATAATTAGCTACATTGAGCATCCCTTCATGCAGAGCATATTTTTAAACAAAAAATGCAAATTAAAAAAAAAAACACATTTAAGAATTCCCACCACCTCCAACCTCCGCTGCAGAAGACGGGGCAATACAAGTGCTTTCCTTCAGAAGCTTAAGAGTTTTATGACGGAACGCTCCATGTTCTGGTTCCTACGACCTCAAAGTGCACCCCCAGCACTGCTCACGACCTCGGGCCCAATGGCTACAAAGTGACAACGATCCACGTGTTACGAGCACCCAGCTCTTAGTACTGCCTCTACGTCCCTGAGTTGACAGACGGGGCTTCGCTGCACAGGGCTGGGAGCTTTCAGAGAGCATGGACCATCCCTGTTCCTCCCTGAAACCTCTTAAAAACTGGGACCTTCCACTGGTGACCCACCCCTGCAATAACTTCCAAGCCTCGATTGTGACTGTCTAACTCATGAAACTGGAAGTTCAGCTCCTGAACACGTGGTCCCTAATGACTCGGCATTTCTCTCTGTAAAGTCCACCGTTAGCCCTCCAGCCCCCCGCCCAGCCGTAAACCGTCAAGGTCTCCATCTCTGGTGCATCCCCGTCACCCCAAAGGTGCCCGCTGAACACCCTGGCTTCCCAGTTACTTCATCTCTTGACGTGAGACGAGTGCATCCTTGTCTTTCACTCATCATCCTAAATACATGCCGCAGGGACCTCCCTGGGGGACCAGTGGTCAAGACTCCGCGTTTCCACTGCAGGGGGCATGGGTTCCATCTCTGGTCGGGGAACTAACATCCCCAATGCCATGCTGCGCGGCCAAAAAGCAAAAAAAAACCCTAAATACATGCCATGGATCTGGGAACAGCTGGAATTGTTCTACTCCTGAAATGTAAACACTTTCACCTTGTCCTAGCTTGCCAACACCTTTCCTACCATCCGACTTGGACCTCCAACCTGTCACCTCTCAAGCCACCAGTCCCCCTACTCTGCCAGCCCAGTCGCTCTCCTGATGACCACCCAACGCTCACATCTCGTCGTGTTTTGTGGTATGTCCCGGCAAAATCTCAATCATCCATCAACTCCGTGATCCTTCTCTCTGCCCCTGCATTGGACGGAAAATCACTCAGTCCCCACACATGGAGGCCAACGCTCAAATCACAGTCTCCAAGCAGAGCTGAGCTCAACACAGCCGGATAAGTCATCCCTGTGTTTGAGTTCCTCTGTGCTTCTTAAAAAGGAATATCCATGAAATGAACACAACATTGTAACTCAACTATACTTCAGTTTAAAAAAAAGGAATATCCAACCTCATGGACCGCCAGCTCTTCAAATGTCCCTCGCTTTGCAGTCTGATGCAATCCGCAAGTTCACGGTCGCTGAATGCACTGCTGCCTTTTCACCTCTTCCTTACATGATGTCTCAGAAGTCCTGGTTGGTGCTAACCCTCCTTCCTTGAGATGCTCTTCACACCTGAGTGCCATGACCCTACTTCTCCTAGTCTTTATTCTCATCCTCTGGCTGTTCTTTCATTTTTCTTTTGGGGATTCCTCCCATTTTGCTCTTCCTTTGAATGCCTACCCGCCCTTCCATTTTCAGGATGCCTCAGAAGCAAGCACATGATTTTCACTTTTTTTAAAATTGGAGTATAGTTGTTTTACAATGTGGTGTTAGTTTCTACAGTACAGCAAAGTGAATCAGCTCTACGTTTACATACGTCGCCTCTTTTTTGGATTTCCTTCCCATTTAGGTCACCTCAGAGCACTGAGTAGACTTCCCTGTGCTCTACAGTAGGTTCTCATGAGTTATCTATTTTATACACAGTAGTGTATATATGTCAATCCCAATCTCCCAAGTCATCCCACCCCACCCTTCCCCCCTTGGCGTCCATACATTTGTTCTCTATGTCTGCGTCTCTATTCTTGCCCTGCAAATAGGTTCATCTGTACCATTTTTCTAGATTCCACATATATGCGTTAATATATGATATCTGTTTTTCTCTTTCTGACTTACTTCACTCTGTAGGACCGTCTCTAGGTCCATCCATGTCTCTACAAATGACCCAGTTCTGTTCCTTTTTACGGCTGAGTACAGATTTTCACGTTTTAAAGAAGGTCTCATTTATCAAGAATAAGAGCATTTTAAAAATTCAAGATGGAAAATTGATGTACTGAATCCCAAGCGAAACACACAACCTTACAGCTCAGGTGACACTCTCTATGGAACAGCAGAAGGACAAAGAATATCGACATTGCAGTGTTAGTTCTCGAGAACTAGAAACAGGGAGGTGGATTTTGAAACTTTTATCCTGGATTAAGATGGAGATACATCTTGAGTCACAAGGTGCTCGACTGCTTTTAATATTCTTGCAAAGCCATCGAATCCGCTCCCACACGTTTTGGACCAGTATCCACATGTGTAAGAAAAAGCCATGCTTTTCTAGCAATTCCAGCACCACAGTCAGGGCCTTACAACTAACAGGCATCTGCTTCCCGTGACTTGACCTTGAAAAATTACTTGCTGGGTACCTACTATGGGCCTGGTCTATAGCATTCTAAAGAAGATGTCTTCTACAGAAGCTCAACCACAGCACTTTTGCCTGAGAAAACGCACCTGTCACTGAGGGGTTATTCACCGTACACTGCATTTCAGACTCCAACGACTATTTTAATCCAAGAGTTTTAGAAACAGTCCGTTTTTAAATGGATCATTCCTTAGACCTATGTCTAATAAGCCAAACCCTGGTTAGAATTATGTTGTATGTTTGAGGGACTTGGACCAATCCCTAAGCCTTCCTATTTTCAGAGTTTCCTTGGGTTTCTCGAGGTTCTTGGGACCATCCTGACCTCCTGCTAAATGAGGCTTTTCCAATGTATTCTCCATTTGTCAAGACAGATTTGACGTGTGGCCAAGAAAGCTCTGTGGCACATGGCTGACTACACCGTAGGTACGGAAAAGGATTCATTCTGTACCATCCCCCCAGCTCGCCTTTCATGAATTCATCCATTATTTTTCCTTCCGCTGGGTTCGTTGTTCCATTCCTGTACCCACAGACGGTGGCGCTGCCCAGAGCCCCAACGGGAAAATCACTAGCAGGAGAAACTGAGGTTGCCTTATCAGACGCAGCCTGTAGGGGTGCCAGATCACAGACCCCAAGCAATTGACAACCAAACTCCTGAAGACTTCCGGGGTCCCACTAAGAAGGTCGGTGTTTCTTCCACATAAGAAAAAGACTTAGTGTTTTTGTTTGAAAGAAAGAATCTCACGTAAGCCACTGGGTCCCAACCCTTAGAAGTGGCAGGGATTTTTTTTTTTTAATTGAAAGGTTTGATTTGAAGTCAGAGACTTATTTTTACGTTCACCTCATTGTTCTCGACTTGCATTCTCTTTGTAGGTTATAGAATTTGCGAGTCTCATCCTGAGCAAAATAAAAGCCCACTGCAGGCAAATTCCACCCAACCCCCTGCAGCTGTGAGCACTGGAACGGGGACACGTCACAGATAACAAACCACTGGCTGCAACCACTTCCACCCCTCCACCCGCTCCCCCTGCCCCCCACCCATTCACAGGTCTCTGGTAGATGTCATTACAACAGCTAGAATGACATGCACCCGCCCCAACCCCCCGGAAGAAAAAATACTTGGAGTGCATTGGAAAACACTGTGATTTTACCCATTTGTTCCTCCCCCAAAGCTCTGCTGCTTGAGAAGATGAAAATCAGACTCGGCAATAGAGCCACGACCGCCCAAAGGCTTCACCCGTAAGTGTGCCCTGCTGAAATGGTGAGGCCGGCCACTGGTCACATACGGAGACCCTTCCCCTTCGAAACCACTCGAGCGTTATCTGCACCTCCCTCGGGACACTCATTCGTTCCTTTCTGCTCTGGGTTATTACAGGATCAACTGGAAGAATCTTAAATCCCTTAGGAGCCCCTAAATTCTCTTAAGCCAAGGTCTCATCATCATTGCATTCTCCCTGAAAAAAAAAAAAAAAGGTAGGCACACAAATGGCATCTACTAGAGGTGACGAATGAAGGAACCAGCTCTTTCCCTGTGGCTTACTGTCGACTGTATACCACACTCTGACGCAGCGGGAAGGCTGCCCTGACTGCTGACAGCACGAAGGCAGGGGACACCTGTGAAGCCCCGGACCAGGTGCAGGGCACGCACTTTGTAGGCGGTGGCTGTGAGTCTTAGAACATTGCCCAGCCCTCGAACTGCATGGCAGTATTTGAGTTCCAGGATTTCAGCTCCCCCTGCCAGCTTTTACCGCGAGCTCCATGGCATAGACCTTACACCACATCTGTGCCGTCAGTCCTTCCCGCATCATGATAACAAGACAAGCTACAGCCATCACACAGGTAACAATAAGGCCATCCAGCACCATGATATGGGGTGAGATTGGCCATGGCGGACAATTAAATAAGAAAGGTTCTTTTTATGAATTTGCCTTTACAGGTACAGAGAAACGATGTTGCCTCCAAACATTTAGAGAGAAAATGCTCTCAAGAACAGAGACGTACCCTCTCTGGGTAACATCTTATAGCTCAGCTGCCTGTGGTACTAGCAGCGTTTCTTTTTAAGCCAATACTCTCATGTTATTTTATTACATAATGATCCAGAGTGCTACAGTCCCCTTCTGTGTGACAATAAAAGGCTCTTTTTGGAAAGAAGGAATATTCCTCCAAATGCTCAGAGGTATTTGTAAAACAACAGAAACATCCTGAGAAATGAATGTAATGGCTTAAGGGAAGGATTTTTATTTTTTGGCAAAAAAAGAATGCAGTCATCTATTAATATGATATCAGGGTCTAACGCAGATCTCGAAGATTAAAAAACATTCTCTGTTTTATTCAAGAGGGACCAGTAGCAGGAAAACATTGGAAGTTAGACTTTTTTGATGAGTCAGGGTAGGAATATGCACTGCTCTGATTAAATAAAAATTAATCAGTAAGTGTGATGACACCAGCATAAGTTTGCTTGCTAGCCAACAAACGTCAGAGAGCTGTACACGAAACCTGTTACACTAACATATAATGCTCATTAAAGAGATAGAATATTCTACTGACTCACACTACGAAGTACTCTACTGATTTACACTACGACAGTGTGGAAAATGTAAACTAATTTACATGCAACGTTTTAAGAATGAAAAATGAAAGAAGGCAGGCTTGTATGGGTGTATGTCAAAGCCCTAAGTATAATGAATTCTTCTTACGAATCTCATTAGGCAGGTTGTTCTGGTTTTGTTTTTCCTAGTACGTATTCAGCATCTGTGCTCACTTCTGTTATCTGACAGCATCACAGAGAAGGTTAGAAAAGAAAGAAACTTGGAAGTTACCTCGTCTGAATTCATCAGGCCCACAGGTTTAAGACATCTCTCAAGTTCACGGAGATAGTAACAGAAAGAGCTAGAAGCTAGAATAAGGGTACAGTTGTCTTGTCCAAAAGGCGGTGCTCCTTAGAAGATTTAAAGGAAACAAACCTTGTTCTTGTCATTCCCAACGTTGGTGACCAAATCACACTGTTTGCTTTTAATATAAACCAACCAAGAAACTCTGCGGCCATGTTCAATCATCTCCAAAACATCTCGATGAAAAAAACTATCAATCCAGGGCATAAAAAGAAAAGGAAGGAAGAACGAGAGGCCGGGGGGAAGGAAAAGAAAGGAAATATGCAAAAATCTTAAGCAACCTGTTCACGGGTGCCATTTGCTCAATTTTGTCCGATTTTGTCCAGATGGAGACAAAAACGTCACCAAAAGAGACATCTCTGGGATAGACAGGAATTGAATGCAAAGTTCAGAACCCACTGATTTTCCATCCCTTTGCTTGACCCACATACTCTGGCTTCCTCTACACTCTGTGGAATAGACCCGAGACTGCTTAGCTGTGCAGAAGAAAGCACGGTCACTATAATCTCGCGTCGATGTGCAAGACACCGTTTAAAAAGGAAACCTCAGGGCTTCCCTGGTGGCGCAGTGGTTGAGAGTCCGCCTGCCGATGCTGGGGACACGGGTTCGTGCCCCGGTCTGGGAAGATCCCACATGCCGCCGAGCAGCTGGGCCCGTGAGCCATGGCCGCTGAGCCTGCACGTCCGGAGCCTGTGGTCCATAACGGGAGAGGCCACAGCAGTGAGAGGCCCGCGTACCGCAAAATAAATAAATAAATAAATAAAAATAAAAAGGAAACCTCAGAAGGAAGTATTCCCAGTACCTCTGAAAAACATGCTACGTTTCTCAGAAATAGGGTAATCTGCTTAGGGAGAAGGGACACAGAGAGCAAGGAATCCCTGCCGTCTTCACATCACAGATGCAGCAAGAAGAACACAAGCTGGAGAAGAAGGAAACACAGTTGGGTTCACAGCATCCATGGAAGACCCCAGGGCTACTGCATCGAGACTCACCAAGGCCGTAGCCCATGGAGGGTCCTCTGCCTCCCGAATCTACCCTGTGCCTAGCTTTGCTACAGACAAGGGGTTGTTCACATTGAATTGCTAAAATAATAAGTGGTGATAAGGATTAATGCTGTGATTCCTTTTCTTCGTTCATCTTTTTGATCACCAGCCCACAGACCCAGACTCCTCTTGCTGCTGTATCCACTGGTAACCGCAAGCATGGACTCGGGGCTGAGGTGCTTTTTATACTCTGCTTACCTTTCACAGTTAGTGTTTGTTTGGTTTCCTTTTTTTTGAAACACAAAAACAAAAAGCACGTGCTGTCTCTAAAGGCATCGGGGACATAGGTGGAAACTCAGAAGACATGAGATAGAAGCAGGAAAAGCCTCAGTCACATTTGAGGAACAGACTGAAGATAAAGGTACACATACCAACACTCCAATCCATTTCCTCGGCAGCATCTCCATAAGCGCCGTGTTTACTTTTGCCGGCAAAGTCCTTCGAAGAGAAGAGAGCCGTGTGCATGTGTAGGAAAGCCAGGACAAGCAAGAAAGGGGTCTTAGCATTCCTGAAAAAAAAAAAACCAAAATCTAAGAGCAAAATAAACATGTTGGCCACCGTTGTTGTTTGTTTGTTTTTATTCTGAAAGTGAAAATGTATATTCCCTTGGTAAAAAAAGATGGCACTTATAATTTCAGTCTCAAACGATAATATCAGATTCAGCATACTAACTAAGGAAAATTAAATCAGCTCCGACTTAATGGCAGTGAACTTAAAAAAATTTTTATTTTGTATCGGAATATAGTTGATTAACAATGTTGTGTTAGTTTCGGGCATACAGCAAAGGGATTCAGTTATCTATATACCTGTATCTGTTGTTTTTCAAGTTCTTTTCCCATTTAGGTTATTACAGGATATTGAGCAGAGTTCTCTGTGCTCTACGCAAGGTCCTTGTTGGTTATCTATTTTAAATATGGCAGTGTGTACGTGTCAATCCCAAACTCCCAATCTATCTCTCTCTGCTACTGTTCTCCACTGGTAACCATAAGTTTGTTCTCTAAGTCTGTGAGTCTACTTCTGTTTTGTAAATAAGTTCATTTGTATCAGTTTTTTAAGATTTCATGTATAAGCAGTATCATATAACATTTGTCTTTTTCTGACTTACTTCACTTAGTATGATCATCTCCAGGTCCATCCATGTTGCTGCAAATGGCATTATTTCATTCTTTTTAGTGGCTGAGTACTATTCCATTGTATGTATGCACCACACCTTCCTCATCCACTCCTGTATGTTCATAGCGGCACTATTCACAATAGCCAAGACATGGAAGCAACCTAAGTGTCCATCAACGAATGAATGGATAAAGAAGATATGGCCACCAGTCTGATTAGGATCAACCTATGATGACACGATGCAGTTTGAAAATTCAGAAACCACCACTGAATGATGCCGAATACTGAATCTTTTATTTGGGGGATGGCAAGTCTCTCTCCATAGGTAGCTCATTGTACCCTCTACGGATCAGCAGACTGATGTGCTATGTCCTTGAGATATTCTCCAAAGAGACAACTCAGAAAAAAAAATGTATGGGAGAGGGGTTTCCCTGGTGGCGCAGTGGTTGAAAGTCCGCCTGCCGATGCAGGGGACACGGGTTCGTGCCCCGGTCTGGGAGGATCCCACATGCCGCAGAGCAGCTGGGCCCGTGAGCCATGGCCGCTGAGCCTGCACGTCCGGAGCCTGTGCTCCGCAAGGGGAGAGGCCACAACAGTGAGAGGCCCGCCTACAGCAAAAAAAAAAAAAAAAAAAAAATGTATGGGAGAATGACCTACTTTTTTCTTGAATTCTATTCTTCCCTCTCTCTCTGAAATTTATATGAATTGAAGCACCTACAAAACTGTATTCTTTCTGGAAAACACACACACACAGACACACACACGCACAAGCATGAGCACACTCCTACCTAGTAAAGACAGTATCTTGAGTTGTCAACTACTTAGAACCACAGTTGAAAGCCAGTTCAACCCTGCGTGCCGCCATGTTGCCCACCTTCTACTATAGAACAAGTCTCCTGGCAGGAACACTCCACTGTCAATACTGAATTTTGGAAGTTAAATGGAACATCCTCTGAACTGGCCTCAATCTGTACTTTAGTCGAGAGAGATGGATGGTATTGCAAAAGCTTTTCGTAGTTCAGAGTACACCTAAACCTACTCTGGTGGAACTGTTGAGAAAGCACAGATGCTGGAGCATGATAAGTCCCTGGAGCGTTAAAAGTCACTGTGCACATGTGGTCCTTGGGACAACTGCCAGGCAGCATGGTTACTGTAGGGAGGTCTGGGGGTTCACATCCGAGTCTGCTCAAAGGGATCAGTAAGTCACATCACTTCCTCTTGACATCTAGTGGACCTCTGAGAAATGCACTCAATTGCTGTTTCAATTGCATGCAGTAGCCTTCTCCTATACCTCATTCCAGGCAACCATCAGCAATTCCTTTCTGGCTAAAAGGGAATACTGAGTGAGTACCCTTTTGAAGGCTATCAGGGCACAAATGAAGAAGGGAATGAATGCATTAATGGGTGAATGAATGTAATTTCTAATAAAGCATTTGCTGGTCTACCCAAGGGTCACTTATATTCTCTCCTTCTCCCACTAGACCACAGGCTGGGGCATATCATCTACATCTGTGGATTCCTGGCACCAGCACGGTGACTGGCAGGTAGCATCGGTTCCGTAAACCTCTGTTATTCAATGAAATACTGCATTAGCTCTTTCAGCTTCAAAAGTACCACCCAGAACTTTAGTGAACTACTTGGGACTCATGAATGCAACGTGGTTCATGTAAAAGTTTGTCTACAGGAGGTATTATTATATATATATATATATATGTGTGTATATATATTTTATATATACAAAATAATATATATACACATATATGTATATTTTATATACACACACACACACACACACACACACATATGTGTCCGTGTGTGTGTCTATCTATATATGTAGATCTATATCTTCAAACTTCTAACCTAAGTCAAAAGTCTCTGGCTGTTTTGGAGGAATCACACCCTGTGTTCAACATCTTTGCCATTGAGCAAAAGTTCTAAAGGAAGAATCTATTTAATTCAAGCAACAAGTAAAAAGTTCTAAAGGAAGAATCTATTTAATTCAAGCAACAAGTAAAAAGTTCTAAAGGAAGAATCTATTTAATTCAAACAACGAGCAAAAGTTCTAAAGGAAGAATCTATTTAATTCAAGCAACGAGCAAAAGTTTTAAAGGAAGAATCTATTTAATTCAAGCAATGAGCAAAAGTTCTAAAGGAAGAATCTATTTAATTCAAGCAACGTTGCTTGTATATGTTTACTTACGAACCTAACCCCTCATGAGAACCAAAACCACTTCAAATTTACAGCTGGGTCTCACAAATGCCATAACTTTACCTCTAATAAATAAATGGATGACACTCCTCTAAATTCATTTTCAATTTCCTAATGTGACTACAACTTGGGTTCCTTCAGCTCCTACTGCACTAGTGGGTCAACTGCTCCCATCTACTGAGTATCACACTTTCAAGGTCGCTCGCTTTTGGGAACAGAAAATAAACACAAAAGAACACGCTATGAGTAGTCAGGCACTTCCTGTTCTCTGAAAACAGCAAATTCAGCAACTTGTTGTTGATTACTTGAATAGTGTTTTATATTTCCAGCGCTGGGAGATGAAGTGTCACATTTTTTTTTTCTTTTACAAGCGTATAAAATGAAGAAATACTGTTATTATTTCACAACTAGGATAGCAAAAAAAAAAAAAAAAAAAAGGTTTTAAGTGGCTTGCCCCACTTCTCTCAGTAACTAGAGTTTGAAGGCAGGAGAATTAGAACCCACAACCTCCATTGTATAAATCTCACTGTTGCCTCTCAGAAAGAAAAGAAGAGATATTCATGTGCAGACAGACGCACAGGGGCTGTCATCCGAGCTGATGATCTTCGCATGAGCATGTGTACCAAAGGCATCCCTTGGCTACCTCAAAGGGTACATACCCTTGAAGACCCTGAAAGAAGTGAGACTAAGCCATGGTACACCATGGACTTTGGCCACACAGGTGGCCTGTTCAATTTCCACCCCAGTCATTCTGGGTGCACGTTTCCTCACACCTGGATGCACTGTACCTCCTCCTCAAGAAGCAGATTAGGGCCCTAAAAACTGGCTTGGATTTCCCAAAAGGAACATAAAATCTCACTCTTCATACTCGTCCCAAAATAGACAGTTACATTACGAATGGGTACAATCTCACGGCCACCTGGGGCTCATCTGGTCTCCTATTTATCTTTAGACTTAGCGTTAAGGAAAATAGACAAGGAAGCTTAAAAACTCCATTTCCCAAGCACGTACATGGTCATAACTTAAAATGCAGGATGTGGGCTTCCCCGGTGGTGCAGTGGTTGAGAGTCCGCCTGCCGATGCAGGGGACACGGGTTCGTGCCCCGGTCCGGGAGGATCCCACATGCCGCGGAGCGGCTGGGCCCGTGAGCCATGGCCGCTGAGCCTGAGCATCCGGAGCCTGTGCTCCGCAACGGGAGAGGCCACAACAGTGAGAGCCCCACGTACCGCAAAAAAAAAAAAAATGCAGGGTGTGATTGACAGAGAAGGATGAGCTACTGCACGCCCAATAGCTTGGGAAAACAAAGAGAAAACTGAGGAAAGAGGCAGCCATCAACATTACTGGCATTTTATAATCACAGGGATCACAAGATGAAGGCATTTGAAAACGTGAGGTGAGGATGAAAAAACAAAGGATAAAGTGGGGGCAACAAGCAAACAAGGGAGCCCAAGACCAACGTCCTTCGTAAAGAGGGCAGGAAGAACAGTTGAGTTGAGTCCAAGAGGTACCCCTTTGGGGCTCAATCAATGACCACGGGATGTGATTTCTGTCTAGTAATGTAGGGGGACCCTGGGTGGAAGGGTTGAGTATAAGTATGCACCTATGTAGAGAATTATTTTTCTATAATCTCTTTGGCATCCACTAGACTGCCCATGACAGATACCAGCCAAGGTGCTAGGTGTCCAAGAAGACTGATGAGGTTTTATACACAAAAACCAACCCTGGAACATTTAGGGAAGCGTACCCAGCTGCACAAAGTCCGAACCACGAAGACTTACCCTCCGGGAACAGAGGTGTGATCAGTGTAGCACGGGCATGTGTGCTGGACAGACATCCGATATCATTACTGCCCTGCACACGCCCTGAGATGTGACGGACAGCCTGCTCTTTGGTGGGGGGGGAGGAACCCTTGCTCAGCCTTATCCTTCAAGAAAGCAGGAAAGGCCATCCTCCCTCGTTCAGAAGGCCCAGGTCTCTCCTCTCTACGACCTTGAAACCTAAATGACGCTGGAGCAAGTTGGCGGGAGGGAGATCTCTCTGTAACTGCTTAGCTCCTTTTTTATTAGCTGGAGCACTTCAGTAAACAACGCTCTTGAAAATTTATTGCCACTGTCTCGCACGCTGTGTGAAAAGATAGAACTTTCAGCTGCTACATGCCTTCCCTCTATTTGTTACAAATACAGAAGGCAGGTGTGCGCCTTCCCGGCAACCTTCAATCACTCCAATCGCAGGATCAAAAAGATTTACATCCCGTCCACGCGTGAGTGAAACCTAGGCAAGAAGATGGCTATGGCGTTATTATTATTTTTTTTTCTGTCTGCCACGGTCTTGCATACCATGTTCCTCTTCTCAAAGTTTGACCTTGATTATTCACCGAGTGTCCCCATTTGAGTCAGCGTAGGGAATGATAAGAATGCAAATAGGGACGTCTGTGGATTCCTCCTGAGACCCCTCAGATGCTGGTGATTAGACTGAGGCATAAACCAGGTAGCGGTGTCAACAGTCACCCAGCCGGAGTCCGTGTGACGACCACTCTGTATGCACAGAGGTGGACACGCCTGGCTGTTCACTTCATCCATCCAGGCCTTTCACATCTATTCTGCCCACGTGACTCCAGGCACTAAAAATATAAAGCTAAGCCGGCCCGGCTCCTGCCACCAGCAACTCACAGTTCAGACAAGACCATGAATAATTGGTCTCAGCTGCTTTAAGTTCCACGATGGAGCACATCAGAGGATGGATACAGAGAAGTAGAGTGAATCTCAATCTGGTAGGGGTCAGCACTCACTCCTGGAGAGAGAGAGAGATTCCAGAAGCTCCTGCCGTGAGCCAGTGCATGTGAACGCTTTCCATAAATGCACCGGCGTCTGAGCCATGGTCCCCTGGATGCTATTCAGATACAGGAGTGGACAATGGCAGAGACGTAACCTGTGTACTTACCTGGTGAGCTTTTAAAAGCACACTTTCTATGGCATGTGGCCCCAAACGATTCACTGAACACTTCAGGATACATTTTTTAAAACAAAAACCCCACTATATGGATTTTTACCGCTAACTGAAAGATACCACTGACTTCTGGAGAAGATGGCGGAAGAGTAAGACGCAGAGATCACCTTCCTCCCCACAGATACATCAGAAATACAGCTACACGTGGAACCACCCCTACAGAACACCTACTGAACGCTGGCAGAAGACCCCAGACCTCCCAAAAGGCAAGAAACTCCCCACGTACCTGGGTAGGGCAAAGCGGAGAGATTCCCGCACAGAGGAGCGGTGCCGACCGGCACTCACCAGCCTGAGAGGCTTGTCTGCTCGGCCCCCGGGGCGGGCGGGGCTGGGAGCTGAGGCTCGGGCTTCAGTCAGAGCGCTGGCGGCGTGAACACAGCCTGAAGGGAGTTAGTGCGCCACGGCTGGCCGGGAGGGAGTCCGGGAAAAAGTCTGGACCTGCCGAAGAGGCAAAAGACTTTTTCTTCCCTCTTTGTTTCCTGGTGCGCGAGGAGAGAGGATTCAGAGCGCTGCTTCAAGGAGCTCCAGAGACGGGCGCGAGGCGCGGCTGAAAGCGCGGAGCCCAGAGACGGGCGTGGGACGCTGGGGCTGCTGCTGCCGCCACCAAGAAGCCTGTGTGCGAGCGCAGGTCACTGTCCACGCGCCCCTTCCGGGGAGCCTGTGCAGCCTGTCACTACCGGGGTCCCGGGATCCAGGGACAGCTTCCTTTGGAGAACGCACGGCGCGCCTCGGGCTGGTGCAACGTCACGCCGTCGCCCCGCCTCTGTGCCCCTCCCTCCCCCGAAGGGGCTGCTCCTTTAACCCCGTCCTGTCTGAGCGAAGAACAGACGCCCTCCAGCGACCTACACGGAGAGGCGGGGCCCAATCCAAAGCTGAGACCCGGGAGCTGTGAGAACAAAGAAGAGAAAGGGAAATCTCTCCCAGCAGCCTCAGAAGCAGCGGATTAAAGCTCCACAATCAACCTGATGTACCCTGCATCTGTGGAATACATGAATAGACAACGAATCACCCCAAATTGAGGAGCCAGGAGTCAGTGCTGTGCCTCTGAGGTGGGAGAGCCAACTTCAGGACACTGGTCCACAAGAGACCTCCCAGCTCCACATAATATCAAACGGCGAAAATCTTCCAGAGATCTCCATCTCAACACCAGCACCCAGCTTCACTCAACGACCGGCAAGCTACAGTGTTGGACACCCTATGCCAAACAACTAGCAAGACAGGAACACAACGCCACCCATTAGCAGAGAGGCTGCCTAAAATCATAAAAAGTCTACAGACACCCCAAAACACACCACCAGACGTGGACCTGCCCACCAGAAAGACAAGATCCAGCCTCATCCACCAGAACACAGGCACTAGTCCCCTCCACCAGGAAGCCTACACAACCCACTGAACCAACCTTAGCCACTGGGGACAGACACCAAAAACAATGGGAATTACGAACCTGCAGCCTGCAAAAAGGAGACCCCAAACACAGGAAGATAAGCAAAATGACAAGACAGAAAAACACACAGAAGGAGAAGGAGCAAGATAAAAACCCACCAGACCTAACAAATGAAGAGGAAATAGGCAGTCTATCTGAAAAAGAATTCAGAATAATGATAGTAAAGATGATCCAAAATCTTGGAAATAGAATAGACAAAATGCAAGAAACAGTTAAGAAGGACCTAGAAGAACTAAAGATGAATCAAGCAATGATTAAAAACACAATAAATGAAATGAAAAATTCTCTAGATGGGATCAATAGCCGAATAACTGAGGCAGAAGAACGGATAAGTGACGTGGAAGATAAAATAGTGGAAATAACTACTGCAGAGCAGAAGAAAGAAAAAAGAATGAAAGGAACTGAGGACAGTCTCAGAGACCTCTGGGACAACATTAAACGCACCAACATTCGAATTATAGGGGTTGCAGAAGAAGAAGAGAAAAAGAAAGGGACTGAGAAGATATTTGAAGAGATCATAGTTGAAAACTTCCCTAATATGGGAAAGGAAATAGTCAGTCAAGTCCAGGAGGCACAGAGAGTCCCATACAGGATAAATCCAAGGAGAAATATGCCAAGACACATATTAATCAAACTGTCAAAAATTAAATACAAAGAAAACATATTAAAAGCAGCAAGGGAAAAACAATAAATAACACACAAGTGAATCCCCATAAGGTTAACAGCTGATCTTTCAGCAGAAACTCTGCAAGCCAGAAGGGACTGGCAGGACATATTTAAAATGATGAAGGAGAAAAACCTGCAACCAAGATTACTCTACCCAGCAAGGATCTCATTCAGATTTGATGGAGAAATTAAAACGTTTACAGACAAGCAAAAGCTGAGAGAGTTCAGCACCACCAAACCAGCTTTACAACAAATGCTAAAGGAACTTCTCTAGGCAAGAAACACAACAGAAGGAAAAGACCTACAATAACGAACCCAAAACAATTAAGAAAATGGGAATAGGAAAATACATATCAATAATTACCTTAAATGTAAATGGACTAAATGCTCCCACCAAAAGACACAGATTGGCTGAATGGATACAAAAACAAGACCCATATATATGCTGTCTACAAGAGACCCACTTCAGACCTAGAGACACATACAGACTGAAAGTAAGGGGATGGAAAAAGATATTCCATGCAAATGGAAACCAAAAGAAAGCTGGAGTAGCAATTCTCATATCAGACAAAATAGACTTTAAAATAAAGACTACTAGAAGAGACAAGGACAGTACATAATGATCAAGGGATCGATCCAAGAAGAAGATATAACAATTGTAAATATTTATGCACCCAACATAGGAGCACCTCAATACATAAGGCAAATACTAACAGCCATAAAAGGGAAAATCGACAGTAACACATTCATAGTAGGGGACTTTAACACCCCACTTTCACCAATGGACAGATCATCCAAAATGAAAATAAATAAGGAAACACAAGCTTTAAATGATACATTAAAAAAGATGGGCTTAATTGATATTTATAGGACATGCCATCCGAAAACAACAGAATACACATTTTTCTCAAGTGCTCATGGAACATTCTCCAGGATAGATCATATCTTGGGTCACAAATCAAGCCTTGGTAAATTTAAGAAAATTGAAATTGTATCAAGTATCTTTTCCGACCACAATGCTATGAGACTAGATATCAATTACAGGAAAAGATCTGTAAAAAATACAAACACATGGAGGCTAAACAATACACTACTTAATAATGAAGTGATCACTGAAGAAATCAAAGAGGAAATTAAAAAATACCTAGAAACAAATGACAATGGAGACACGACGACCCAAAACCTGTGGGATGCAGTAAAAGCAGTTCTAAGAGGGAAGTTTATAGCAATACAATCCCACCTTAAGAAACAGGAAACATCTCGAATAAACCACCTAACCTTGCACCTTAAGCAATTAGAGAAAGAAGAACAAAAACACCCCAAAGTTAGCAGAAGAAATCATAAAAATCAGATCAGAAATAAATGAAAAAGAAATGAAGGAAACGATAGCAAAGATCAGTAAAACTAAAAGCTGGTTCTTTGAGAAGATAAACAAAATTGATAAACCATTAGCCAGACTCATCAAGAAAAAAAGGGAGAAGACTCAAATCAATAGAATTAGAAATGAAAAAGGAGAAGTAACAACTGACACTGCAGAAATACAAAAGATCATGAGAGATTACTACAAGCAACTCTATGCCAATAAAATGGACAACCTGGAAGAAATGGACAAATTCTTAGAAATGCACAACCTGCCAAGACTGAATCAGGAAGAAATAGAAAATATGAACAGACCAATCACAAGCACTGAAATTGAAACTCTGATTAAAAATCTTCCAACAAACAAAAGCCCAGGACCAGATGGCTTCACAGGTGAATTCTATCAAACATTTAGAGAAGAGCTAACACCTATCCTTCTCAAACTCTTCCAAAATATAGCAGAGGGAGGAAAACTCCCAAACTCATTCTACGAGGCCACCATCACCTTGATACCAAAACCAGACAAGGATGTCACAAAGAAAGTAAACTACAGGCCAATATCACTGATGAACATAGATGCAAAAATCCTCAACAAAATACTAGCAAACAGAATCCAACAGCACATTAAAAGGACCATACACCATGATCAAGTGGGGTTTATTCCAGGAATGCAAGGATTCTTCCATATGTGCAAATCAATCAACGTGATACACCATATTAACAAATTGAAGGAGAAAAACCATATGATCATCTCAATAGATGCAGAGAAAGCTTTCAACAAAATTCAACACCCATTTATGATAAAAACCCTGCAGAAAGTAGGCATAGAGGGAACTTTCCTCAACATAATAAAGGTCATATATGACAAAGCCACAGCCAACATCGTCCTCAATGGTGAAAAACTGAAACCATTTCCACTAAGATCAGGAACAAGACAAGGTTGCCCACTCTCACCATTCTTATTCAACATAGTTTTGGAAGTTTTAGCCACAGCAATCAGAGAAGAAAAGGAAATAAAAGGAATCCAAATCAGAAAAGAAGAAGTAAAGCTGTCACTGTTTGCAGATGACATGATACTATACATAGAGAATCCTAAAGATGCTACCAGAAAACTACTAGAGCTAATCAATGAATTTGGTAAAGTAGCAGGATACAAAATTAATGCACAGAAATCTCTGGCATTCCTATACACTAATGATGAAAAATCTGAAAGTGAAATCAAGAAAACACTCCCATTTACCATTGCAACAAAAAGAATAAAATATCTAGGAATAAACCTACCTAAGGAGACAAAAGACCTGTATGCAGAAAATTATAAGACACTGATGAAAGAAATTAAAGATGATACAAATAGATGGAGAGATATGCCATGTTCTTGGATTGGAAGAATCAACATTGTGAAAATGACTCTACTACCCAAAGCAATCTACAGATTCAATGCAATCCCTATCAAACTACCACTGGCATTTTTCACAGAACCAGAACAAAAAATTTCACAATTTGTATGGAAACACAAAAGACCCTGAATAGCCAAAGCAATCTTGAGAACGAAAAATGGACCTGGAGGAATCAGGCTCCCTGACTTCAGACTATACTACAAAGCTACAGTAATCAAGACAGAATGGTATTGGCACAAAAACAGAAAGATAGGTCAATGGAACAGGATAGAAAGCCCAGAGATAAACCCACACACATATGGTCACCTTATCTTTGATAAAGGAGGCAGGAATGTACAGTGGAGAAAGGACAGTCTCTTCAATAAGTGGTGCTGGGAAAACTGGACAGCTACATGTAAAATTATGAGATTAGATCACTCCCTAACACCATACACAAAAATAAGCTCAAAATGGATTAAAGACCTAAATGTAAGGCCAGACACTATAAAACTCTTAGAGGAAAACATAGGCAGAACACTCTATGACATAAATCACAGCAAGATCCTTTTGGACCCACCTCCTAGAGAAATGCAAATAAAAACAAAGATAAACACATGGGACCTAATGAAACTTAAAAGCTTTTGCACAGCAAAGGAAACCATAAACAAGACCAAAAGACAACCCTTAGAATGGGAGAAAATATTTGCAAATGAAGCAACTGACAAAGGATTAATCTCCAAAATTTATAAGCAGCTCGTGCAGCTCAATAACAAAAAAGCAAACAACCCAATCCAAAAATGGACAGAAGACCTAAATAGACATTTCTCCACAGAAGATATACAGACTGCCAACAAACACATGAAAGGATGCTCAACATCTTTAATCATTAGAGAAATGCAAATCAAAACTACAATGAGATATCATCTCACACCAGTCATAATGGCCATCATCCAAAAATCTAGAAACAATAAATGCTGGAGTGCTTCCCTGGTGGTGCAGTGGTTGAGAGTCCGCCTGTTGATGCAGGGGACATGGGTTCGTTCCCCGGTTTGGGAAGATCCCACATGCCGCGGAGCGGCTGGGCCCGTGAGCCATGGCCGCTGAACCTGCGCGTCCGGAGCCTGTGTTCTGCAACGGGAGAGGCCACAACAGTGAGAGGCCTGTGTACCGCAAAAAAAAAAAAAAAAAAAAAAAAAATGCGGGAGAGGATGTGGAAAAAAGGGAAAACTCTTGCACTGCTGGTGGGAATGTGAATTGGTACAGCCACTATGGAGAACAGTATGGAGGTTCCTTAAAAAACTACAAATAGAACTACCATATGGCCCAGCAATCCCACTACTGGGCATATACCCTGAGAAAACCATAATTCAAAAAGAGTCATGTACCAAAATGTTCATTGCAGCCCTATTTACAATAGCCCAGAGATGGAAACAACCTAAGTGTCCATCATCGGATGAATGGATAAAGAAGATGTGGCACGTATATACAATGGAATATTACTCAGCCATAAAAAGAAACAAAATTGAGCTATTTGTAATGAGGTGGATGGACCTAGAGTCTGTCATACAGAGTGAAGTAAGTCAGAAAGAGAAAGACAAATACTGTATGCTAACACATATATATGGAATTTAAGAAAAAAAAATGTCATAAAGAACATAGGGGTAAGACAGGAATAAAGACACAGACCTACTTGAGAATGGACTTGAGGATATGGGGAGGGGGAAGGGTAAGCTGTGACAAAGCAAAAGAGAGGCATGGACATATATACACTACCAAACGTAAGGTAGATAGATAGCGGGAAGCAGCCGCATAGCACAGGGAGATCAGCTCGGTGCTTTGTGACCGCCTGGAGGGGTGGGATAGGGAGGGTGGGTGGGAGACGCAAGAGGGAGGGGATATGGGAACATATGTATATGTATAACTGATTAATTTTGTTATAAAGCAGTAAATTCAAAAAAAAGAGAAAGATACCACTAATAGGATGACAATTAGTTGTGAGGGGGGAAAAACTGGGAACAATTTTAACTTTCTACTTCTTTATATTTTCATGCTGCTTTGAATTTTTAAAGTAGCACATGCTATTTTCAAAACCACAGAAAAACAAAGATATATCTTAAATATAAAAACGAAGACAGGAAAACCATGAAAGCCACCTTTCCCCCACAAAAACAGAGGGAAAAGAAATAGATGCCCAGGTCTGAAAGTCGGTTTGTGTAACGAGATTTAAGATGCTGCCCTGACATTAGTCCTGCTGGCGTCCCTCCAGCTATGACAAGCACCCCTGCTTCCCCACGAGCACCCTAGCTTCCCCACAATGGCCTCATCTGTGAAGCTTCACGACGGGCTCTCTTTGTGAGACGATCCTTCACAGACAGCCTTGCCTGTGACTCTGTGTGGCTCGTATAGATTATATGGCTTTGTACCCACAATGGGATACAGTGAGGACGCCCGACAAGAGACACCATCCGTAATCGGGCTCAACCGTCCACGCACAGAGGAACTTCAATCAAAGAGCTTGAGGTCAGCCACACGCCCCATTCCGGAACAGGTGGTGGGAAGATTCTTTGATGCTTCCGGTTTTAAATTACCTGGCGTTCATTCGTTAAGTATCCTAACCCAGAGGTATTGAACATCTGTAGGAAAAAAAGTCAAATTTCTTTATGCTTCAGGAAGTAGGAAAGAAGTAACAATGGAAATCGTTGTAATAGGAGATTTGACACGAGGGAAGAGGATGGATTTCCAAACTCCTTCTGTTTCCGCTTCTGCTGCTTCTCCAGTTTCTGCTGCTTCTTCTGTTTTTGCTTCTTTTCCTCCTTCTGCTTCTGTTTCTGTTTCTTCTCTTCTTCCTCCTCATCGTCCCCCTCCTTCAAGTCTATGCATGCCCCCTTTGGTCCCTGGCAAAGAGGACAGGCTCATGACAAACTGACGAGAGGCCCTGTCCACTCTCAGCTTTCTAGACGGAGCCCCCTTCCTCTCTGGAGAAGGCCCCCCGCCCAGTTAAGTGGACACAAGGATCCTCGTAGACTATCTCTGGGGACAATGCAGGTGGGCGATGAGTGGGGACTGCCTCGCCCAAGGGTTCATCGTGACTTGTCCTGGAAGCAGGTAGAGGAAGTATGGCTGAGTAATCATGCCAAGTGCTCAGGAGTGCCCAAAAAGGATGGGGGTACAACAGCATGGGGGTGAGCCCCCTTGAATGGACCCTCTAAGGGAAACAAACAAGCCTGCCTGTGTTACCCCATCCCAGGAAATCTGCCCTGTCTGGGATACCTCTGTTAGTACGTGGATGCCCGATATAAAGATAGGTCATCTATTCTACAGGTTCCCTCCCAGCCTGGACCCACGAAAGCAGCACATGCAGGATGTGAGCAGCCCACCCTCACGCTTCGCCAGAGGGAACCAGGAAAGTGAGTATAATGGGGATCCCTTCTACGACGTGGAGCACACAGCAGTTCGCTCAACATCAGGACCGAATGCTAAAAAACCAGGCCAATATTTTTAAAAATCGAGAAATTTCCAACTTAAAAAAATCCACCCCCCCGCTGGGCTTCCCTGGTGGAGCAATGGTCGAGAGTCCGCCTGACAATGCAGGGGACGCGGGTTCGTGCCCCGGTCTGGAAAGATCCCACATGCCCCAGAGCAGCTGGGCCCATGAGCCATGGCCGCTGAGCCTGCGCGTCCGGAGCCTGTGCTCCGCAACGGGAGAGGCCACAGCAGTGAGAGGCCCGCGTACCACAAAAAAAAAAAAAAGAAAAAAAGAATCCCCCAAAACAGTCCCCTGCACACACGCAAATCGGTATTTCTGATTTCTCTGGGACGCTGGGATGCTGCGAGTACCACCCACACTCCTTCGGGGCAGTAGTTAGCAGGAGCCCTCAGGAGCCAGCCATCCAAATGGGCTGCACCAAATCCAGCTCCCTCGGGCCCCAAGCCTCATCCCGCCCATCACGCATTTCCTTGCCAGCCTGGGCCTCCGCGTATTTGCGCCTTAACGCCTGATGTACCAAAGCTCACACCTCCTGATTCCCGTTTGGGCCATGATCCTGGGGCACCAAAGAGATCTGGGGGTATGATGAAAAAGGGAAGGTCCGAGCGCGCTTTATCCAGACCCCATTCAGGTAGGAATGCCGTGGGCCTGGACCCAAGATGGCTGAAGACCAGCATCCTCCAGAACTGCATTCCGCTTGCAGCTAGCTCAGCCTGGAAGGAGGGGTGCATCCAAAGAACCACGCCCCGTTCTTAAATTCATGTCCTGTTGCCCGATGAAAGTTAGAAAACGAGCCAAGGGACTTCCCTGGTCGTCCAGGGGTTAAAACTCTGTGTTCCCAATGCAGGGGGCCCAGGATTGATCCCTGGTCACGGCACTAGATCCCACAGACATGCCGCAACTAAGAGCCCACATGCTGCAACTAAGACCTGGTGCAGCCTAATAAATAAATAAATATTTTAAAAAAAAAGGAAACCAATCAAGTAGCATCTGCCCTTATTGAACAAGACAATTCTTCAATTATTTAACCTTTCCACTTTTGAACGTGTCTGTACACGTGTGTCTCCCTGTGTGTTGCCCTTAATCTTTCATCTGATTTACTTTTCTCACCAAGAACTAAAGTCCATGTCGCCCCTGTTCTTTTCTGGCTTAAACTCTTATTTAAACTAATAAAATTGTCCCTTTGCTCCAAAGAAGCTCTGTGTCTAATCACAGCTATTCATCACGGCCACTGAGACCGCAGCCCAGGGGGCAAGTGAAAGGCTAGGCTGGGGGTGCCCTGTAAATGCATCTCGGGACCCTGAGTGTGCGAAACGCTGACGGCACCAGGACAGGATAAAAGGTCAGATATCCGATGATACATTTATCAGCTGTCACAGGTCTGAGGGCGTTACCATGACACAAGCGATGCTTGTACGAAGGCGTATTTATTTACTATGAAACTGCAGACTACAGAAAAGGTTTGGGGTGGGGGGCTCTTGCCCATGACTCCCCACCAAGGGCAGGACATTCCCCTGTGGATGTTACTGCCCGCAGTCACTCATACTCCCCATAATTCTGATGTCACGTGGCTTCCCTGTGGGGAGAGGTCAGGGATCAGGGTTTGGTAAAGTTAGAAAAAGGGGATCTTACAACTCTGGGGAATCCGATGAAAAGCAGAACTCTATGTTATTTCCAGCTTTTGGACTTGTTTTCTGGTAGACCCTAAAGGACACTTTCATGAAGCACAAGAAATATCTGAAAATGAGCTTACCTGAAAATGGTTAGCATTGATTTTACTTTTGATTATAGGCTTTAAAGCTACAAACACACACACACACACGTGTGTGTGTGTGTGTGTGTGTGTGTGTGTGTATTGTCAATGCAACTTCCATAAACCAGAACCTGGAGAACAGAATACTCCTGGTAGAATTCATATGCATTTATGAATCCAGTAACTGGATACCCTAAACTATACAAATTATGTGGGTTTGTATAAAGTCCTCATTTTGGAATATTTCTTCACAGTGAGGGTGTCTTTACTGGCAGAGAAACACACAGTGGTTCCTTTCAACTGAAATGCTTTTTCTAGCGATGAAACGCCGGTTTCAGTGACTTTAGGGAGGGAAGGGGCCAACACATCTGGCTCTTGCCGTGGCAGAAATCACCCGGGTTCGCCTCTCTCTATGAAGCATGATGGGAAACGTGAATCTCTTTCCACCCGCTGGCATCGCACCTTTTTCAATGCAGTTCAACTTGAACTAAAAAACTACCTTGGGAACAAAATTAACTTGCTAAATGCACCCGTCACCACGTAGCCTATATCTTTTCGATACTCAGCCACTTCTCCCTTGGCACGGGAAGGATTGTACTACGAACATGAGTTTATCTAAGAATTCCCAGGTGTGTTCTCCTTTGGGGGCATGGGACCTGGACGCTTCCATTTGGAGAAGGGGTATTGAATTTCCTAGTCTTCTTCCAAATAATCCACACTCGAAGCTTATTGGTAAGTCTGCAGAGTAGATGTGGAAGCAAAGAAGGCAGCAAGCTCGTTATGGTCCACTCAGGAGAGCCCTCAGAGAGAGTTAGATATGGGTTCTAACCCCCTATCTACTATTCCCTGTGGGGCTTTTGCTGTCACTCCAAAGTTCTGAGCCTCAAATTCCTCCACAAGAAGACATCACTTTACCCATCTTCCAGGATCCTTTTGTAGCACGTAAGAGGTGAGGGGTATGAAACGTGACCAAGAATATGTGTATATCCACAGTGCCTGGCATATATCTAACCAGTATCTGCTAAAACTTGAACACACCCCTAGCTGGGCACCCAAGCTGGATCTGTTTTACAAAGCATGGATGAGAGTCATGACCAGGGAGAAAGCTGGAATGACTGAAGGGCCCTTCATTCAGGGTATACATAAGGAGGATTAAGTATCTCTAGAAATCTACAGGTCATTCCTTCCTGTCAGAGCAACAAGGATTTCTTGCTAATTAAAGTGTGTCTAGGATGACCTGTCTCGAATTACTGTACAGCTTAGAACATATGTTGAGCTAATTATCTGGGTCTCTAATAGTAGAAGCATCTTCCCAAGATAAGTTCTATCCCTAAAAGAGTAAATTAGGGTGAGGGATCGTGGAGTGCATAGTTATATATTCCACACCGTCACTCTCCTCAACTTGGAAACACCTGCTTGTAATCCCGGGGCACATACCTGAATTTGGCTAAGCAGACTTCATGTGAGACAATCACAAACCAATAAAGCATCATCCCCTTATGCCCCTGTCATCTGTACCTTCACATCACAAGTTAGTATCTCGAGAACAAACGTCTGAGGATAAATCAGTTCATCCACAAGGCTCAGAGAGAGAATATAAATTTTAGAAGTGAGAGTTTAAATCATTTTCCTCATCACCTTTGACAAATGAACCCAGGGAGAGCTGTGTACCCCAAAACTGGTTTTTATATCAATACACTGAAATAAAGCTTTGATTCAAGAGCATTTGAATAAATTTCACAAACACCGTTATTGCTTGGATGAGGTTTCCTTCTTCTGCTTCTGAGTAGCCCTGAATCCATGTCTCACAGAGGTGGTAAGGCCTGCCTAAATTACTCAGGATATTCCGGTCAAAGAGATACACATTTAAATGTCTTCAGATCCCTGAAAAATATTTTTATAAATATGATAGTGTCACAGTCTGTTATGATTCTTTGGTACCATATTAAGGCAATTCTCTCTAGATTCCTGAAAATAACAATTCAGCACATCAGATATCTCCTGTAACACAGGAAGACTGTGTTACCCAAAGATGGTTTTACCTAGATGTTTAAAATCTTTGAATCTTCAGATAATGTATATGAGAAGTTTTTTTTGTGAATGACATCATGGTACACACATGGTAGTAGTGTCACTAATCCTGACCAATGTATGCATTGTTCCAATGTGGGCAATAGTCGTTTACATTAGAATCACCTATTTAAAGACTAAACCCTTTTCAAATAATTCAATAAGCATAACATCCCACTATGGTGTTGCTAGAGCATCCTAACTATCTAGTTCTGGAAGAAAACTGCAGAAACTCCAATATAATCCAGATAAACTGGTTGGGCCACTAAGTATTCGAGAAATGCAAATCAAAACTACAAGGATATCACCTCACACGGGTCAGAATGGCCATCATCAAAAAGTCTACAAACAATAAATGCTGGAGAGGGTGTGGAGAAGAGGGAACCCTCCTACACTGTTGGTAGTAGTGCGAGTTGATGCAGCCACTATGGAAAACAGTATGGAGGTTCCTTAAAAAGCTAAAAATAGAGTTACCATATGACCCAGCAATCCCACTACTGGGCATATATCCAGAAAAAATGAAACCTCTAATTTGAAAAGAAACATGCACCCCAGTGTTCAATGCAGCACTATTTACAACAGCCAAGACATGGAAGCAATCTAAGTGTCCATCAATAGATGAATGGATAAAGAAGATGTGGTATAAATATACAATGGAATATTACTCAGCCATGAAAAAGAATGACATAATGCCATTTGCAGCACCATGGATAGACCTAGAGATCATCATACTAAGTGAGGTGAGTCAGACAGTGTAAGACAAATACCATATGATACCACTTCTATGTGGAATCTAAAAAAGTGATACAAATGCACTTATTTGCAAAACAGAAATAGACTCATAGACATAGAAGACTTAGGGTTACCAAAGGGGAAAGGCGGGGAGGGATAAATTAGGAGTTTGCAATTAACAGATACACACTACTATACATAAAACAAATAAACAACAAGGACCTACTGTAGAGCACAGGGAACTCTACTCAGTACTTTGTGATAACTTATAATGGAGAAGAATCTGAAAAAGAATTTATATATGTACATAGTATATCTAGAGTATATATAATAGAATCACTTTGCTGTACACCTGAAAGTAACACAACATTGTAAATAAACTATACTTCAATAAAAAAATAAATGAAATTAAACAAAGATAAACTGGTTAAGGTTCAATACCCTTAGGCTAATCAAATTTGTTTCAATCCCTTCCCAAAGTCATATGCCAAGGAACCCATTAAAATTCCTCCTAATCATATGAATATTCATATATCCTATAGATTCAATCATCTGTGTCCAAGTACCACATGCTGTCAAAATGTGACTCACCCTGGAAGCTGAGGATCACTCCTGAAGCCTGTGATTTTATAAGGAGCATTGTATTCTTCACCCTCTCCCCACCGGTTTCTGAGGGATTGCTAGTCAATGGACAGGGACGGGAGAGGGTTCCGCTGCTTCAGCAAGTTTGCCAAACAGCAGATGGTTGTATTCTGGCTTAAACGGGTAGGTCTGCCATCCACAGAGCACCGCTGTACCTCGGAATGGCCGTTCTCTTACTTGTAAAATACTGTAAGGCTAACCCATGAGGTGAAAGCTTTGTCTACCATGCAGACTGGGACCCACTGTTGAGTCATGACATTAATTTCGTGTCACAACCAGATCATGTTTTAAAAAATAAAACAGAAGGAAATCAGGTAGGAAGTATGAGAAGCGATCACTCTATGAAGAAATAAATCCTTTCTGGAAACTTTTGCTTCAGTTAAACATCTGTGTATGACATCTCATTGGATGATGGTGTAAAATGTATGTCTTACGAAGTTCAAAAGCTTCTGCATTAGATCATGTTAGCACCGCCTTCTAGAAAAATCTAGGCAGCTTAGTGATGGTGCCGTTCTCTAACAGCAAAAACCCACAGATGCTCTAGTATTTCTCAGAGTGTTGTACAGGAGTTTAGAACTCTAGGGGAGCTTGTTGACAGGGAGATGCAAAGCCTTACCTTAGAACTACTCTCCGTAGGAATTTCTCAAGCTAAGACGGGCAACCTTCAGATTCAGCCAGCACCCCAGCACCTCCCTACACAAAGTCTGAGGACTCACAATTCTCCACCTACGGTCAAGAGCTTTTCCCCTCTTCCCTTCTTGGTCTACCTGTGGGAAGTTCCAACGATCTAATTTTCTATGCCACCACATACTGAGCTATCACAGGCAATCCCACAAGGGACAGATCTGCACCAAGCGCCACGCCCACGATGCAGGTGTCCGTTCCCGTGATGCCCGCCTCTGGCTGTGCGGGCCGATGGGTAGGCTGGCCATGAGCACTGATAGCTCAACAGCATCTCCAGGTTCAAAATCACGGACACAGATGCTCACCAGCATGATGGCCAGCTGAACATCTTCCCCTTTCTCTTAAGAATCGAATTATCAATATGTCCTTCACCACACCATGTTGCCAGCTTCCTCCACTCTCTGGTGCCTGAACAGACCTGATCTCATGGGCAGGGCAAGTAACCACCAAGGCCAAACATCTGATTTTCACACCGAGTTCCCACCTTTCTCTATAGGACTATCCTCTAAACTTTCAAAGGCAACAAAATAACTTTGTTCGTTTTTAATAGCAAGTGTTCCTGAGACAGACGGCTGTCAAGCCCTCCGTGGATGGTTACCCCACCCCTTTGCTGACGGCAAACACCTAAACTACAAACTCAAGAGGCCCCAACAGACTCACAAGAGATCATCTGCTTCACCCAGTTGACTCAGAGTTGCTCTGCTCGGAAACGTGCCCAGAATATTTTGGATCTCGTCACGTTGTTTATATCGTATAACATCTACAGTAAACAATACACATGACCTTTCCTCTCTTAATCACACACCTGAAGAGTAAAGACCGTGGTGATGCCTTAAGGTCCCTGTTGTCACCCAGACACTTTTGGGGCATGGCCTCATAAGCAGAGGACGTGCGGGAAACTGGCAAAGCATCTCTGGGGGGAGCCCAGGTCGTCGCAATTCCCGACCCACTCCCCCCCGCCCAATATGTGCCCAGCTGAAGAAATCCCCCAACCACAGAAGGGGAAACATGGCTCAAAGGACCACCCCGGTGCCTCCACCTCCACGGAAACACCTGAAATAGCATATGACACATGGCCCAGGCAGCATCAGGCTAGGGGGGCGATACCAACCGTTGTATGAACTGGGCCGCGTCCGCCGTGAGCCTCTGCGTGAGGTTGTCATAGGACATGGGCTGCTGGGTGATGTCACGGTTCCTCATGAGAAAGCAGTTCAGGGGCCGGAAGTAATGCAGGAAGCACAGCAGGGCGCCAAGGACCAGGGCGGCCAGGAAGACGAGGCAGAAGAAGATGCAGGGGGGCACCTGGACGAGCCCCAGGCACCGGAGCACGGCCAGGGTCAGCAGTGTGATGGCAATGACCTGCAAGGGCGTGAAGACCAGCAGCCTTAAGGCCCTGGTGAACACGCTGCCTTCTCCCGGCTTGCAGTCCCGCAGGTTGGTCATGGGCAGCCCGTGGAAATAGTCGAAGCCATGGCTCAAGGGGTGGTGACAGAGGTCCGTTCTGTTTTGACAGCTGGTGCCAAGGTGCCACTTCCCTGAGTAGACAAACAAACAGGCAGCACATTTAGTCCCCATGAGCACCATCCAACCATGCATCCATGCATCCATCCATCCATTCATCCATCCATCCATGTAACCATCCATCCATCTAACCATGCATGCAACCATCCATCCATCCAACCATCCATTCATCAATCCTTTCATCCATCTACACATCCACCCAATTCATCCATCCAACCATCCACCCAACCATCCATCCACCGGCCCATCCCCCTATCCGCCTACCCACTCACACCTACCCATTCATCCACTCATCCACCCACCCATCCACCCACACATCCATCCACTCATCCTTTCATCCATCCATCCATCCACCCACCCATCCATCCATCCACCATCCATCCACCCATCCATCCATCCACCATCCATCCATCCACCCACCCATCCATCCATCCATCCACCATCCATCCATCCATCCACCATCCATCCATCCACCCATCCATCCACCCATCCATCCACCCATCCATCCACCATCCATCCATCCATCCACCATCCATCCATCCACCCATCCACCCATCCATCCATCCACCATCCATCCATCCATCCACCCATCCACCCATCCACCATCCATCCATCCACCCACCCATCCATCCATCCATCCACCATCCACCCATCCATCCACCATCCACCCATCCATCCACCCATCCACCCATCCATCCACCCATCCACCCGTCCATCCATCTGTCCACCATCCATCCATCCACCCATCCATCCACCCATCCATCCACCATCCATCCACCCATCCATCCACCCATCCATCCACCCATCCATCCATCCATCCATCCATCCACCCATCCATCCACCCATCCACCCACCCATCCACCCATCCATCCACCCATCCACCCATCCATCCATCCACCCACCCATCCAACCATCCACCCATGCATCCACCCATCCACCCGTCCATCCATCCATCCATCCATATGTCCATCCATCACCCATGCATCCATCCACCATCCATGCATTCATCCATCCATGCATCCATCCATCCATCCACCCATCCATTCATCCACCATTTATCCATCCATCACCCATCCACCGCCCACCCATCCATCCATCCACACATATACACATACATACATAAATAAGGACACACATCTACACATTCAAATAGCACATATAGACACATGGTGTTTGAATTTAGCATTGAAATAATTCCTTCCCTATTTACAGTTGTGCAAACTCTATCAGTCAGTTCATCTTCAAGAAGGCTGCTCTCATGCCCTCCCCACTTTCCCACTCACCCAGGTCCTCGCCTCCCCCGCCCCCAGCCGCCCATACCTATCAGAGCTGTGGAATAGCCTTGATTCTTCAGGAGCTTTGCGAACGTAATCTCACTGTGGGGAAGTCCTCCGGAAGAGGCCGAGAAGACGAAAACTCCCACTTGGGACCGAGACGCCATTCCTAAGCCAGGAGAGACCCACCATTAGGATAGGGGAAGCCTTAGGACTGGGAGGTGGCCCAGGGCCGCAGCGACGGAACCAGGAGGTTGGGTACCTGAGCGGATGGGATACCGGCCCGTCATGAAGGCCGCCCTGCTGGGTGTGCACAGGGGCGATGCTGCCAGGTGCTGCGTGAGCTTCACTCCCTCTCTGGCCAAGCGGTCGATATTGGGAGTCCTGGAACAAAGACTCAGGTCATTCCTCGCGACCCTGAAAAGAAAGCTTTCTCTCTGGCTCTGTACAGTGAGTCGCTTGTCACTTATCCAGGGAAGGAAGGGGACACAGCACCGAGACTCAGAGTGACAACCGAACCACACTGCGGATGAAATCATCCAGGTCTGCCCTCTCCAGGGGCCTACCCGTGCCCCCCCTGGGGGCTCTGAGCTGCTGATTTAGGAGAGAAGCCAAGTCCTGACAAGGGGCTGCTGTGGGAAGCAGGAGGAGCAAGGGACAAGGTCTCCGTCCTCTGTCACCTGTGCCCCCCACCAGTTACCTCCGTGCCCCGAACGAGAAAGCTCTGGGAGCAGCCTGACTCTTCTCTTCCCAACCACAGCCAAAGAGAAGCTCCTAACCAGTCCTCACCAGGCTCTGCCCAATTTCCACAGGGCCCCAGGGAGAACGGGGTGACGGCACCGTCCAGGGAAAGGGACGATGGGCTCCAGGTGCATTTACCAGGGATCCGTAACAAAGGGGTCACAGACTCCAGGGAAAAGGGACACGGCAACATGGAAACACGACATGCCGTGAGACACGCACACCCTCTGGGTGTCTTTTTTTTTTTTCCGCTAAAGAAACACTCATTTATGGGCGGACTTCTAGGATGACGCCTTTTGCAGGACAAGCCATCCTGCCACCTTTTATCCAGGACTGGTGTGGTCCATCACCTTAGGAAATCATGCCAGACTCCCTAGGCATTCAGAGGGGAAGTTCCTTCAGGTCTGGGTCCACGCTGAGGGACGATCCCTTATCCTCCAGAGGGAACCCCAGCGCCTGCCTCTCTGCCAGGCTGCTCATCTTCTATACTTCAGTTCTGAGCATAGACGGGACTCCCCCCACCCTGCCATGGCCTCCTTGTCCTGTGGGAGAGGCCTGTTCCATCTGTAGGATGTCAGTCCCTATCCCCCATCAGGGCAGCTTCCTCCCTGTAAAGGGACGGAGTGGCTAACGGCACTCCCCTCCAGGACTGCTGCCTGTGGCGTGGGGCACGTATCTTGTTCCGTTGTGACGCCACTGCTTCCCTGGTCCAGCGCCCACAGGCTAGTCCTGTAACAATGCATAGCTCGAAGAGGAAGGTCATGGCACTGCACTGTAATGTCAAGCTTCTCTGCCATCTACTAGTTTAACTTATGCCTTTAATTCTCAACACTTTCACTTTGCTTTGGCCTTAAATTACAAGATGCTGAGAACACTGAGGCTGTCTGTATATTTGATTTCATCTCCCTAGTGCCTAGATCGGCCACTGAAAAATTTGACTATTTTGGGGGGTGATATTATAAAACGTAAAATGAAAAATGTCCTTCAGAAAGAACTGGGGAGGAAGGGATAAATTGGGAGTTTGGGATTAGCAGATACAGACTAGTACATATAAAATAGATAAACAACAAGGATTTAGTGTAGGGCACAGGGAACTATATTCTTTATCTTGTAATAAACTATAATGGAAAATGGAAAAGAATCGGAAAAAAAGAATATCTACATATATAAATGTATGTATAAATATATACATATAAGTATATATATATATATATATACATATATATTGATATAAAACTGAACACTGTGCTGTACACCTGAAACTAACACAACATTGTAATCAACTATACTTCAATTAAAAAAAAAAAAAGAACTGGATGCTAATATGGAGGACAAGGCAGATTTAGGGTATTTTTTTTTTTTTTTTTTTTTTTTTTTTTTGCGGTACGCGGGCCTCTCACTGTTGTGGCCTCTCCCGTTGTGGAGCACAGGCTCCGGACGCGCAGGCCCAGCGGCCATGGCTCACGGGCCCAGCCGCTCCACGGCATGTGGGATCCTTCCGGACCAGGGCATGAACCCGTGTCCCCTGCATCGGCAGGCGGACTCTCAACCACTGTGCCACCAGTGAAGCCCTTAGGGTATTATTGATATGAATGCTTACTTAGGATTTTATAGCCCTTTTTTTTTCTTTTGGATAATTGGCAGACACTGAACCTTAAAGGCTTGACTGTGATTTTTTAAATTAAGACACCGTAGTAGGAACAGTTACCTATTATCTCACTAAAGTTTAGGAATATCATATCTAATGTTATATCTAATACTAATATCATATGGTATTTTAAAATGATACTTAAAATGAAAAAAAATAAATAAATTGTGACCTCGATAAGAAAAATTAAATTACTAGCAAGGTTCCTGTCTGAAATGTCTAACAGTGAGATCTAAACTTTTCACAAAATGAAGCAAAAGGTGGGGAAGGAAACGTACGTGGTCAATTAAAATTTTAAGAGAACACTGAGTGCAGATCTTATCCTTGCACGTGCTTTAAACAGAATCTAACAAACATCATAGGTCAGCATACATTTTAAAAATAACACGTGACATCTGACACACAGAATCAGGCTGGAAGTGACATCACATTCGGCTGCATCTTGCAGGCCGGGTCCTCCTCAAAAGTGTAATTTACTTCATTTTTGTTTGCTGTGCCACATAACGATGAAACAGACGTCCTGAGACGCACGGTCATGTTGTACAGAAGAGGAGGACCCACAGCGAGTGGTGTGAACACAAATCAGACCCCGTGGCACTCAGGGGCACGTCCCTCTGAGCTTCAGATAATTATCTGTAGCTCTTACGAGAAAATTCTGGTGAAACCCACCCTCTCCTTTCATTTTGTTTGTGCTGATCACGTGTGAGATGAAGCTCTCCATAGAACCACAGTTATGTCAACATTTCCCCGTGATCATATAGAGAAAGTGCAACCCCAAGGCCAATATTCCACTGCACCCTGACCGACTAATTCTAAACCCAAGAGCCCTACACCGGGGGGCTGGGGAACAAAACACCCTCCTCTGTCCGAGTCTGGTTCCCACTGTGTTTTCCCTACCACTGTCATCACCCCTAGCCCTTGAAAAGTTCTGACATCATCAAACGTGACACGTGTCCCCGGGACATCTGTCCCCGGCCGGTGTGTCTGCCTGAGAATCCAGCACAGCCTGGCCCAGAGGCGGAAGGAAGGTACTGAGGTGACAGCGAGTGGTTGACAAGGGGGGATGGATTGGGTCCCAGTGGGAGCGGAGCCAGAGGTCGAAAACAGAAGAGGCGAACCAAAGGGAGGGAAACATCATGATGGGAAAAAAGCCACAGACTAGGGGCGAGGAAGAAAGAATTGTGATGAACACCTTCCCCGTGAGCCGTCTGAGTTCATCCAACAGTGACTCGAATAGATAAGTCATCACACCTGCCTACTAACGCCTGTGTGTGTCTACGTAAAGTCGTACAGGAGAGTGTGCCGTTGGGGGGCTTTGAACGTGTCCCCGTGGCCTGTGCTCTGTGAATGTGCGTTGCCCGTCACAGGAAGGCAGCCTGTGTTTACACGTCACCCTACCTGAGGGTCTTGTTTCCATAGCAGCCAGGATCCCCAATGCCAAGGTCGTCGGCCATCAGCAGGACGAAGTTAGGCATTGGCACCGCATGGCTCCGGGCCTCATAGATGAACAGCAGCAGAAGCAAAAGCGTCCTCATCGTCCTGCAAAGGACAAGGGGAAGAGAGACATGAAGGATGCTGGCCTGAGGCGACCATCCTCCTTCTCTGCGACCCTCCCCCTCCATCCAGTAGAGGACGTTCTGTCGACCCGGCCACCCCCGACGGCATGGGCTGCAAAGCATCTAAGACATCACACAGCGAAGAACTGCATCCTGTCTGTCCTGTGTGTCTGTTTCCCAAACAAACACTTCTTTCTCCCTGGAGAGCAGTGACCTCTCCTTTTTACCCCAAACCAAAACATAGGCTCTGTCTAGAAAAATGAAAACACAATTATCTCTTTATGGAAGGCGGGCTCTGTGTCATCAGCTGAAAGTTCTCTGAACTGAAAAAAACCTAGGCATTTCAGGACAATCCAATTGTCCATGTCAAATCCTTTCTAAAACTAGCCACGAGTATCGGCGTAGCGGCTTTTCAAAGGGAAACACGTAGACTTGGGCGTGATGCAAACCTTTCCAAGCTCAAGGAAGAGAAGGTTCACAGCCTGGGGCGGCTCTGGGTGCCGGTAGGTGGCAGCAAACGCAGTGGATGGGGGGGGAAATCCATCCACCTTCTATGGCTGTCATCCCAACGCACACTCACCCCCCTGCCCCGGCATTTCACCCCTTTCGAGAACAACGGGCTGGAGGACGTTAGGGGTGGATGCACACCTGAAACTCCCGCTCTGACGCCCATAGGAACTGCCAAGTGAACGCTCAGGAGAGGGATACAACCTGCCCGCATCTGAGCAGCTGGGGGCAGAAGCATCCTCAGGCCTATCCCCTTGAGTGGGGTTAAACGTCCGCGGGGCCAGAACCAGGGGCCAGACCGAGGGATGCACACACCTGAGCTATCGCTCACCTCGAGAGAACTCAGGACTTAGGGAAACGAGAGGAAACCTCAGCAGAACCTGCGGCATCAGGAACTCATCGGGGGCGGGAAGAGGCCTGGGACATGCAAACCCCACGGGAGCTGTGGGGCTCCACAGGAGGCATGATGGCCACGTGCAGCAGAAATCCCATGAGAGTCTCGTCGGAGCAAACAACACGGGTGCTGCTTCCAGAGGACACCTGGATGCCAACCCAGCCACCTTCACGTGGTCCTCTTCTTTCACTGCACTGCCTTGTTCTCCATTAACACTGACCCTCACCTAGAGTGGGATGTGGAAAGACACCCCAGCCCCCAAAGATGTGCAGGCCCTCATCCCTGGAGCCCACTTGGAACAGGACGATTCTCTGTCATGGGAGCCGTGCTGTGCCAGGACCCCTGGACCCACTCGCTCGATGCCTGCAGCGCACCCTCCCAGCCTGACTTGTGACACCAAAAAGTCTCCTGACGCTGCCTCATGGCCCCGGGGGCATAAAGTCACCCCCAGTGCAGAGCCACCGAGTCACCGCCGGCCCATCACCCTTTTCATCATCTGAAAAATCGTCGGCGAAACCTTCGCTCCCGTATGTACACAGTGACGACTCACTCCCTTGGCTGTCATAGGCGGGCAGCTTGGCTTCTGTGCAGGGATTCGGAAGCTCCAGCCCCTCTGAGCAACTGACTTTCTCCTCTGCATCCACAAGTGCATCTTCAATGCTGACAGATCACGTGCCTCGGCCATCACGTGCCCCCGTCGGTCACAGAAGCCCTTGCGTTCCTGGGCGCGTGGGCAACAAGCTCAAGGAGGCTCTTCAAAGAGGACCTCAGGCTCCGAGCATTCCTCCTGGCCTTGCCTCACCTGTGAGTTCTCTGTCTCTGGTCCACGTGGAACGTCTCTCCCCACCGCGCCTTTTCATCACATGTTCTGCTCTCGGAACAGTCGTCTTGCCAGTTGCCTTTCTGAGTCCAGGTCAAAGCATCCTCACCCCCAGGGCGTGGCTAACTTGGAGCCATACCTTCCTCTCTTGACCTACTTTCAGTCTCCTCTCTCACCTCTCTCCCTCTAAGGATCTTTTCACAAAGGCAAACTCGGCGCCCTTTGTCTAAGGGTAACGGACCAGGGAAATGTGACCATTCAACGTGCTCTTCTAGAGCTCACTCTCTCATTCCTGACTGCCTCCCCCGTGCTCTCTCTGGTGGCCTGTCTTTGTCGGGGAATAGAGGCATGAGGGCAGAATGGAGAGACTCCAGGGTCTCGTATCAGCTCAGGCCAGCCGCTACGAGGCCTGCGTCGTGAGCATCACCTCCTTGCGTGGATGACTCATCCACATTTCACCAAGATGCCATCTCTGCGGTCGGGCGGTCAACCAAACGTCTGTTTGTTTTTTTTTTCAGTGCAGAGAACTTTCAGCTGATGACACAGAGCCCGCCTCCCATAAAAAGATGGAAAGAAAGGGTCTCCATGAAATCAAGATCCCCGCACTCCCACGTTGGTTGCAGCATTATTCGCAATAGTCAACATACAGAGACAACCTCAGTGTCCACGCACGGATGAAGGGATAAAGACAATGTGATATAATGGGAAGTGACTCAGCCTTGAAAAGAAAGAAATGCTGCCACTTGTGACAATATGGATGGACCTGGAGGACATTAACCTAAAGGAATAATAAGCCAATAACAGAAGCACACAATAGGGAGGGTGGGAGGGAGGGAGATGCAGGAGGGAAGAGATATGGGAACATATGTATATGTATGACTGATTCACTTTGTTATAAAGCAGAAACTAACACACCATTGTAAAGCAATCATACTCCAATAAAGATGTTAAAAAAAAAAAAAAGAAGCACACAGGCCGCATGATCTCACTCATATGTAGAATCTAAAAAAAAGAAAGTTGAACTCATGGAAACAGAGAGTATAACTGTGGTTGCCCCGGGCAGACGGGGGGCAGTGGCGCAGAAGAAATGGGGAGATATTGCTCAAAGGGTATAAGCTTCCAGTTACAAGATGAATAAGTTCTGGGAAGTAATGTGCAGCAAGGTAACTATAATTAATAACACTGTATGGTATACTTGAAATCTGCTTAAACAGTAGAGCTTAGGCACTCTATCCATAAAAAAAAGTCCTAACTGTGTGAGGTGACCAATGTGTTAACAAACTTGACAGTGGTAATCACTTCATAACGTATAGGTATATCAAATCACCATATTTAAATATACGCAATTCTATTTGTCAATTATACCTCAACTGAGCTGGAAAAAAAAAGAATATCCCCTCCCCCTCCTTCTAAGAAAAAGAAAAAGAAATAAAGGGTCTCCAAAATGATAAAGTACTAGACAAATGTAACTTGTTAGGAGTATTTTTGTCTTTCAATACCTTTGCAGCTAAAAGCCATTCACTGACAATTCAACCAAATCCGTTTCCACAAATGCTTATGAGGTAAAAATTGGCTAAAAGACACCACGATGGTCTTGTGATGGTTTCATGGTTGAATGAGACACAGAATCATCCTGCAAGGCTCCAACTGGCCAAATGAGGTATTCCATGAGTACAGAACCCACTAAAATAAGTGACAGATGTGGCTTCTGCAGATGAGTTTCAATCCTGGTTCCCCTGCTTCATAGTTGTGAAACCGCAGGACATTTACTTAGCCTCTTTGTCATCATTTTTTTCTATAAAATGGGGATTATTGTGAGGATAACATGATATACTTAGCACTATGATTCAGTCAGGGACTCATAGGTGCCAGTACTTGTTAGCTGCAGTTAACAGCAGCATTATTATAATTTTGGATAGACTCTAATAAGTACAGTCACACAGCTTGAAGTGAAGATGTGGGAGGCCAACTAAAAGATGGCCCGATGACACCCCTCCTGGTACTCACATCTTGCATAATCCCCTCCCCATGAGTGTGGCTGGACTTTGCAACTTGGTTCTGACTAACAGAAAATGAAAACAGTGATGTGACGTCACTTCTGTGATGAGGCTGCAAACGACTATGACCTCTGTCTTTCCAGCAGACTCTACTTCTTGCTGGATTTTGATTAGCTGAGTTGCCACATTGGAGAGACCCCATGACAAGGAACTGAGGAAGGCCTCCAGCCAAGAGCCAGCAAGGACATGAGACTCTCACGCCACCAGCCTACAAGGAACAGAACCCTGCCCACAAGGATCTTACTGAGCCTGGAAACAGAGCTTGCCTCTGTTGAACCAGTGGATGAGACCACCATCCAGGCTGGTACCTTGATCCAAGGAGAGGGGCCAGCTAAGCTGTGCCTGGGTTCCTGACGCATTGAGATGGTGAGATAACAAATGTGTGTCACTTTAAGCTGCCAAGCTTGGGGGCTGTTGGTTACACAGCAGTAGATAACTAATACAAAGTGCAGTAGCTTAAGATGGGAAGTTCAGCTGTGCTGATGAGGACCTGAAAAAAGCTTTCCATGCTGGTGGCTCAGAAGGTCATGCTGAATGTATTTTAAGAAGATGTTTCATTATTAATGAGTAGGAAGAATTTATATAAGTAATTTAAAGATACATGGCTCAACTTTTATTTAACATAGTTTTGGAAGTCCTAGCCATGGAAATCAGAGAAGAAAAAGGAATAAAGGGAATCCAAATTGGAACAGAAGACGTACAACTGTCACTGTGTGCAGATGACATGATGCTCTACATAGAAAATCCTAAAGATGCCACCAGAAAACTCCTAGAGCTCATCAAAGAATTTGGTAAAGTTGCAGGACACAAAATTAATACACAGAAATCTCTTGCATTCCTATACACTAACAATGAAAGATCAGAAAGAGAGACTAAGGAAACAATCCCATTCACCATCACATCAAAAAGAATAAAATACCTAGGAATAAACCTACCTAAGGAGGCAAAAGACCTGTACTCAGAAAACTCTAAGATACTGATGAAAGAAATCAAAGATGACACAAACAGATGGAGAGATATACCATGCTCCTGGATTGGAAGACTCAATATTGTGAAAATGACTATACTACCCAAAGCAATCTACAGATTCAATGCAATCCCTATCCAATTACCAATGGCATGTTTTACAGAACTAGAACAAAAAATTTTACAATTTGTATGGAAACACAAAAGACCCCGAATAGCCAAAGCAATCTTGAGAGAGAAGAATGGAGCTGGAGGAATCAGGCTCCCTGACTTCAGACTATACTACAAAGCTACACAGTCATCAAGACAGTATGGTACTGGCACAAAATCAGAAATATAGATCAATGGAACAGGATAGAAAGCCCAGAGATAAACCCATGAACTTATGGTCACCTAATCTAAGACAAAGGAGGCAAGAACATACAAGGGAGAAAAGACACTCTCTTCAATAAGTGGTGCTGGGAAAACGGGACAGCTACATGTAAAAGAATGAAATTAGAACACTCCCTAACACCATATACAAAAATAAACTCAAAATGGATTAAAGACTTAAATGTAAGGCCAGATACTATGAAACTCTTAGAGGAAAACATAGGCAGAACCCTCTATGACATAAATCACAGCAAGATCCTTTTTGATCCATCTCCTAGAGTAATGGAAATAAAAACAAAAATAAACAAATGGGACATAAGGAAACTTAAAAGCTTTTGCACAGCAAAGGAGACCATAAATAAAACAAAAAGACAACACTCAGAATGGGAGAAAATATTTGCAAACAAAGCAACTGACAAGGGATCAATCTCCAAAATACACAAACAGCTCAGGCAGCTCAATATCAAAAAAAAAAAACAAAACCTGGCCGCAGTGGTTGAGAGTCCGCCTGCCAACGCAAGGGACACGGGTTTGTGCCCCGGTCCGGGAGGATCCCACATGCCGTGGAGCGGCTGGGCCTGTGAGCCATGGCCGCTGAGCCTGCGTGTCCAGAGCCTGTGCTCCGCAATGGGAGAGGCCACAACGGTGAGAGGCCCGCGTACCGCAAAAAAACCCCCAAAAACCAAAAAGCCAAACAACCCAATCAAACAATGGGTGGAAGACCTAAATAGACATTTCTCCAAAGAAGACATATGGATGGTCAAAAGGCACATGAAAAGATGCTCAACATCACTAATTTGTAGAGAAATGCAAATCAAAACTACAATGAGGTATCACCACACACCTGTTAGAATGGCCATCATCAAAAAATCTACAAACAATAAATGCTGGAGAGGGTGTGGAGAAAAGGGAACCTTCCTACACTGTTGGTGGGAATGTAAACTGGTACAGCCACTATGGAGAACAGTATGGAGGTTCCTTAAAAAACTAAAAATAGAGCTACCATATGACCCAGCAATCCCACTCTTGGGCATGTATCTGGAGAAAACCATAATTCAAAAGGATGCATGCACCCTAATGTTCATTGCAGCACTATCTACAATAGCCAGGACATGGAAGCAACCTAAATGTCCACTGACAGAGGAATGGATAAAGAAGATGTGGTATATATATATATATAGAACGGAATATTACTCAGCCATAAAAAGGAATGAAATAATGCCATTGCAGTGACATGGATGGACCTAGAGACTGTCATAGAGTGAAGTCAAAAAGATAAAGACAAATACTGTATAATATCGCTTATAGGTGGAATCTAGAAAAATGGTACCGATGAACTTATTTGCAAAGCAGAAATAGATCACAGATGTAGAAAACAAATGCATGGATACCAAGGGGGGAAGGGGGAGGAGTGGGGTGAATTGGGAGATTGGGATTGACATATATACACTACTGTATATAAAAGAGATAACTAATAAGGACCTACTGTATAGCACAGGGAACTCCACTCAATACTCTGTCATGGGCTCTATGGGAAAAGAATCTAAAAAAAGAGGGGCTATAGGTATATGTATGACTGATTCACTTTGCTGTACAGCAGAAACTAACACAACTCTGTAAAGCAACTATACTCCAATGAAAGTTAATGAAAAAAAGACCAAGCTCACTCTTGAAGCAAAAATCAATGAAATAAAAAGTAAAGACACAAGGCTCAGCTCACCCACCATGTGAAAAATGAATTTTTGTTTTACAATTGGAAGTTGAAGATACCAGAAGAGGAATAAATGTTCTTATGGCAGACACGCGTGAAAGAGATTAAATGGTGTGAAACTCAGACTCTGTGTGAATCTTAAGTAAGTTTCAGCCCCAAATCCAGCTACTCAGAGACCTACTTCGGGCTACTATGCTTTTACTGTACACAAAAATCAAATATGATTTATTTTCAAATAAATTTCTCTTCATTCTGTATTTACTTATATTCTAAGTGTACACAAGAAAAAACATACAAACCAACTATTCAGAGAACCACTCAGGTCCTGTGTTTCTCTCCAGGTTTTTCTTTTTTCCATGCTTGTGGCAACAGCTGAAGGCACAGCACTCCTATGACTGTGTGCCCTGGATGCTGTTTTTGTTTTTCCATGCAGATCTTTCACTATAGGGTGGAGAAAAGTCTAAGAAAGAGCAGGGGTCGGACATGGAAGACACTTTCAGCACACGAAGGACGTTCATTTTTATCCAGAAGTGATGGAGAGACAGTGAAGATTTCAATTAGGGGGTGACAGGCAGGTTTGATTTCCACTGAGATGGTCATTCTGCTGCTCTCTGGTGGATGGATTGGCACAGGCTGGAGTGGACATGAAGATAAAGGCCACGACCCTACAAAGATGTCGGTACCCAGAGTAGGTGGGGACAGGCAGCAGAGGAGAACAGAACTGCATTGAGATGCAATCAGTGGACCTTGGTAACTAACTGGACAGGAAGTGTCAGAAAGAGAGGGCAGTGAATGGGACGTCAACTTTGCTGTCTGGAAACAGACAGGGGCCGTTAGTTGTCAAAGAACACAATAAAGGAGAAAACATTTGGGGTTTAAGATGTTGAATCCTCTCCATGCCAGGATGTTGCTGTAGTTAAGGACCCATTGTACATATGTGTGCTCTTTGGGAAAAAAAAAAGCATTCCAATTTTCCGTGTTGTTCAGTGAGAGGGTTAGTTTACGTGTAAAACTTTTTAATTGAAATCCAGTAGGGCAAAAGTCCACTAATAATTATTAATATCTATATTAATTTCTGAATTGCCAAATGGTTTTGGTTCGCTCACTGGGACCGTGTATCATTAGTTATAGGTCCAAAATGTGTCTAGGGCAGCTATTACTAAGGCTAATGTGAGAAATACCACCTGGTCCAATAAAGAATGTTTCAAATTTTGTTTCTCAATAGCCACTTACAATCCCACTGCATTTCAATTATTATTGTCTGAAGTAACCAGAATTTATTTTTTCCCCACAAACATGGATTAGTACAAAGTGTTTCTAAAGATGTTTCAAACTGTTCAAAGAGTTAGTTGATAAAAGTACTTAAAAGTTAAATAAAAGTGCTCCAAGATATTAAGAGTATAGCACATTAACTTCTGAAAAACAGTGTAATGTCCCCCCTGAAAAAACTAAATTATTTTTCTGAACAACCTTAATTTGGCAAAAAAGCAAGAAAAAAAAACTTTTTTGAGAATGCAGCTATTCCTAAAACAGAATTATTATGAAGCGGAGAGACAAAAGAACATTTTCATAACTAGAGATGTAGTTACATTAAATTTGTTCATTAAAAGAATATTAACACTGCACGTACATGATGGAAACTTTACCACAGCAACCAAAATGTCCCCGATCTATTTGCTTGATGCGGAAAAGGCTTATTGGAAACAGAGAAAAACCTACATTGCAAGCCATACTTTGTTTAGAAGAAACGCCATTTTTGTTCAACCCAAGCTATGTATCATCAATGAAATTTGGTTAACAAAGTCTTACCTAATAAATGTCCTATTTTAAATTCGTGAAGAAAAATAGTCTGGCATCAGGGCAGCAAAAACCCCAACTGAATGTGTTTAAACAGCTGTTTCTATAGATTTAAATACCTATTCAGATTGCTTGTGTTTTTTCTAATATAAATATTCACGTCTTATTTATTTAGCGAGCCCCGGTTTTCATTGACTGCGCAACCCTGGCTGGTACTCTGGTCTGTGACTTTTTCAGGAGGCTCAAGTACACCCAGTACAGTTAAAGGAACTGTACTGAGTATTCATAAAGAAAGGTACCTTTAAAAAAGTAAGTCTTGCCCAACCCCTCTGTTGACATTTGAAGTCTTCCGAACGGTTGGGGAGACGGTCAGTTCTGCATGTTTGAAGACTCTCAGGGCTCTCACTCACTTCTTCTCTTGCTCCTCAATCCAGCTGATGCAGCAAGACACAGGAGGGAGGGAAGCAAGCAAGGAACCCAGATGGGACCCCGCCCCCGCCACGCCCATGCTGTCGCCCTGTCTGTGTAGGTCTCCGTTCCCATACAACAAGAGGGCTCCCGGCATGTCTAAAACCCCACCCTGTTGCTGTGCCCACACCTGATGGTTCTTCTCTACGTCTGCCTGGAAATGACTGTACATTGTTTTCCAATTAGATACCAGAGTGACAGACTCTGAGAGCATCATCACAAAGCAAAATAGTCCATGAAAACTGTAAAAACCAGAGTCTGAAAAGCATGTGACAGCCCATCCTGTTTGAGCTCCTGAAAAGCATTTCCCCCGCCGCTGACCGTCAGAGTCAATCTGTGGCTGCCTCAACCTGCACCGGGTACCTCGGCAAAGGCGGAGGGTTGCCCTTGAGATAGAGAAACAGAAAAGGCAGGTGCCCTGGCTGGGCTCCGGCTGATTTAATGGCACAGATGTGACTGCGTTTGTCATGAGATGAGATCCCTGCCGGCCCCGTCCAGAAGCTGGGGAATTTCTCATGCAAAGGAACCAACGGTCCTGCCATGGCTTAAAGACCCAACCAGGCAAGGCAGCTGAAAGGGAGTCTCCGCTGCTGGAGTTCAGAGCAGCAGAAAAATACAAATTCAAGCCCAGTTGCAAGAGCAAGAGCAGAAGGCTTCAGAATGAGACAGCAATGGCAAAAAGCAGCAAAAACAACTCACACCCCTCACATGGCATCAAACTGTTAGCCTGGAGGTGCCCGTTTTATACAGATTGCTACCTACTTCTAACAACCAATGTCGCAGGCTGTTACTGTGCCCATTTTACAGATGAGCAAAGTGAGGCTGAGAGGTGACATTATCTGCTGGAGGACATGTAGCCAGTGAATGATGGGGCGGGGGTCACAGCCCAGCTCTGTGGGACGCCAAATCCATTCCGAGACAAAGGTGAGGAGAACTGTCCAGCTAAGAGCGGGCTGTAGGGACCGCCTAGGAAGGGGGCCAGGGCCACATGTGCAGGCAGGGAGGATTCTATTTCCTTTTATACACGGTGGCGTTATTTGAATATTCATGACACACTGGGTAAGTTGAAAATTATTTTTGACTGTGATAAAACCCACATAACGAAATTTACCGTCTTAACCATTTTTAAGGGTACATTTCAGGGGCATTAAGTACATTCATCTTGTTGAAAACGATCGCCCCCTCCCCATCTCCAGAACCCTTCATCTTGCAAAACGGAAATTCTGTCCCTGTTAAACAGCCCCTCACTGTCTTCTCCCCCAGCCCCTGGCACCCAGCATTCTCCTTTCTGTCTCTAGGAATCTGATGACTGTGGGTGCCTCTCACCAGTGGAATCACACAGTATGTGTCCTTCTGCATCTGACTTATGTCACTGACCACAATGTCAAGGTTCATCTGTGTCATAGTGTGTGTCACGATGTCCTTGCTTTTTAAGGCTGAATCATATTCTGTTGCATGGATAGAGCACATTTTGTTTATCCATTTGTCTGTGGATGGTAATTAGTTTTAAAAGACCAAATATAGAAAATGAGACACCAAATCGTTAACCACTATTAACTTTCACCCTGGTCTTCTGACCACTGTTAGAAAGTTCTCTTTTTTGGCTGTTTGCAGGGTTAAAATTTGTGAACACCTAGAGATTTTGAAATTATATAATACACCTGTTCATAACATGTTTGATCACTCTGAGCTGTATAGTGCTATCTTTGCCCTGATTAGAAGATTCTTCATTTATGAACAACTCAAAGGAACACTCTTCTTCATTGTATAATAACTTCTCACTGAATTCTGAAATAACTGAAAAACAAAAATGCACTTTTGGTACACTAAATACATATATGCACACACTATATATACTATATACCATATACATACCTATATAGGATGACAAATACATACTATATACATATATATAGTGGCCAGTAGTATGCCAAAATACGTATCTCAGTTCATAAATAGGTTACACACATACACATCACCTTGTATTCATATGTTGAAATGTCTATGACTATAAATGTTTGATAAAAGTGAACACTTTAGTGTTTTCTCAAATTTACAAAAGAAATTTTAGTTGCTGCTGATGCCTTATTTTCAGTCTAAGTAGTTGAATATCTCGTAGCCAGATGTCTACAACTAAAGGTTCGCTTCTAAGACAAAGGAAGATTAGCAATTCACATACTCTGCACGTAATAATTCGTAATTATCGTGAGCAAATATTGAATCATGTTCTCATGCTACCCGGAAGATATATGACATCATGGAGCTTTGATAAAATGTCATTTTTAAAAACAATTTTTATTGGAGTATAGTTGATTTACAATGTTGTGTTAGTTTCAGGTATACAGCACAGTAAAATGTCATTTTGTAATGAGTGGATTGCCTTTTAAGATAAGAGGTTGTCTTAACCCTCAACTGCTTTTTTTTCCAAAGCAAAGGAAAAATGCATTTTGAGATGGAGCTGTGCTAAATCTAGCACATTCACAAATGTGAACAACCAACACAGAGAATCCCTGCTAGAGCTTAATTCCCTTGCACTTTCTTACACTTTGGAAGGCTAAGCATTTTAAAAACAGTGTTCTCTATGCAGTTTCAAAGTTCTGTAATTAAGAGATGCCTCCTGGGACCTCCCTGGTGGTCTCTAGTGGTTAGGACTCTGCGCTTCCACTGCCGTGGGCCCGCCGGGTTCAATCCCTGGCTGGGGAACTAAGATCCCACATGCAAGCCCATCCACACCCCCCCCAAACCAAAATCAAATAGGTACACTGAAAAAAAAAAAAAAGAGAGAGGGAGAGAGAGGCCTCCCATAGATAAAGCCAGCCGGAATTAATTGTAACAGCGCTTGTTATGACCATGCACGCCCCTCCTGTACACTTCCACTTGGAATGCATCTGAGTGACTTCGTAAACGGGATTCTCCCCTTGCTGTTCCTGTTCTAACTACTCCAGCGAGATCCCGAAGGCCCAGGATCTGTGGCACGTCTGTGCACAGGGCGCTCATCATTAAGACAACTGTGTGGGACGAAGCCATTTCTCTCTTGCTCTGCCTAATAATCTGCTCAATCTCCAATCCTAAGGGCTGTGCCATTATCCACCACGCACCAGGGCTCACCTCAGGTTTTCATTCATTTACAAGTGGCTGAATTCTACAAAGAAAACTGTGTAACCGGAGTGGTCCTCAAAATTCTGGGGAGTGTCAAGATCCTAAAACCTTCCTTCCTGGTATGTTGAGAGTCACCCTAGGTGGAGAGTTCTCGGTCCCGGAGAACAGTGAGCAGATAGATCATGACACTGGGGTATGGAAGGAAGGGTGAGAAAGCCAGGTTTGGATGACCTCTCTAACGCTAAGCGTGATTTAGAGAAGGATTCTGTAAGAAAAAACATATATAGAAACGGCTAAGATCAGGAGGTCTGCATACTCCCCAAATTCGTATGTGGAAATGCTAACTCCCAATGCGATGCTATTTGGAGGTGGAGCCTTTGGGAGGTGATGAGGTCATGATGAGGGTGGTGCCCCCATGAATGGGATTAGTGTCCTTGTCCAAGAGGCCCCAGAGAGCTCCCTCACCCCTTCCTCCAAGTGAGGAAGTGATGGCAGGCCGTCTGGCTTATGCAGAGTCCAGTCCCTCCTGCTAGAGTTCTTTGGGGTTCAGGGCTGGAGCCGACAGTGTTGCTGTGTCTACAGAGGTCCTGTCTGCACACAGAGTTTTCTCAGGGCCCTCACGGGGAGGAACAGAGCCTGCGTCAAGACAGATTTGGGATATCTGCATATTCCTGCATCGCCTGGCCAAAACACAGTACCCCAATCTCACCTGAACTTCTTTTTTCAAATTTTAATTTTAGTGGAAGTATAGTTGATTTACAAAGTTGTGTGAGTTTCAGGAGCATGGCAAAGTGATTCAGTGATACATATACATATATTCTTTTTTAGATTCTTTTCTCATATAGGTTATCGCAGAGTACTGAGTAGTGTTCCCTGTGCTAGGCACACACAGGGATATATTGCTGGTTATATCTCTTATCTACAGTAATGTGTGTGTGTGTTCATCCCAAGCTCCTGATCTATGCCTCCCCCTATCAGCAGCAACATGGATGGACCTAGAGATGATCATACTCAGTGAAGTAAGTCAGACAGAGAAAGACAGATACCATAGGGTATCACTTCTATGTGGAATCTAATTTAAAAAAAAGATATAAATGAACTTATTCACCCAAATTTCTAACATTCAGTATGAAGGAATGGGCCTACATTATAGGCAATCGGATAGAATGAAAATGCATGAGGAGAAAGAACAGAATACAAAGTAGAAAGTGTGCAGCAGAAGAGAAAGTGAGGGCTTTGGAAAAGACATGAACTGCTTCTTTACATCCTGATATTGTCACCTGTGCCGTAAACATCAGAACGCCTCTGGGGTTGTTCCCCCTGCGATACTAAAGCTTTCGTGACAGGGGTGAGAACCGCTCTGGAGGGCCATGACTTGAGACGAGAAAGAAGAGCATTATTTTAGCTACCAGGATCTGGGCCAAGCTTGACCAATCTAACAACCAGATTAGGGCACAAGACAAAGATGGCTCAAAACAAGTAGGACATCCCCACTACGGGATGGTCAGCTGTTACTCCGAAGCTCACACTTCAGCAAGCTAGTTAACCCTCTGCATTGAAGGAATTTCACAGAAATGATGATCAGCCTGGCCATCTTCTCAGGGAGGATGGGGTGCTCCCTCCCCAGCACTCACAGAATCACTGATGTTCTTCTAGAGATGATAAATAAGTGCATAGGGCACTTACTACATAAGCAGAATGCAAAGGGATTTTTCTAAAAAATTGCTTCAGTAGTTAAGATGGTGCACAGCTGAAATGCACGGCCTCATCACCATCCAAACATTCTCCCAGGTATGAAATCCAGCCAGAGGAAGATGCAGGGGTACATTTGCCCAAAGTGAGGGAATGACCATGTCCTTGGTTGTGAGACTGCAGGGAACTCGCTCCAAGGCCTCAGGGAACTGTGAGCTGGCCTGACATGTACAATGAGACAATGGGACTCTCCAGCAAAGAGCCCTGTGTGCTTGGGTGTCGGCAGGGCTTACACCCTGGTCCCCTGACCAGCGCCAGATCCTGCCCTCCATCCTTCCCCCTTCCCAGGGCCGGGGTCTGGGGAAGCAGGCACAGCCCCCTCATTCCCCATTAGAGTGGCACCCTGCACCCCTGTTCTATCGACCTCATTGGTCCAGGCGAAAGCGAAAGCAAATTGGAATGGGGATCTTCCCAGCCTCTTCCTCTTGGAAGAAAGAGTTCAGAAACAAACCAAGGCAGAGGACGATGCAAACTCCAACAGAGCTAAGCATGTGTCGCTTTGCTTTCTCTGAAACCATCCTCCGTGTCTCAAGATGGTTAAAAGAAGTCCAACAAATGTCTTTGGTTAAGCAGAACGCATGTATACAATTTAGGGAATTCCCTAGCAGTCCAGTGGTTAAGACTCCACGCTTCCACTGCAGCGGGCGCAGGTTCAATCCCTGGTCGGGGAACCAAGATCCTGCATGACGTGTGGCACGGCCAATAAATAAATAAATAAAAATAAAAAAGGTTTAGTAGTACAGGAATAGGGCACCATCCCTCCCACGGTGCTCACGTAGCCTGCAGATGGTGCCTGGTGTTCAGGGATCACTCCACGCACCCCTCTGTTTATTTCCCCATGACCTTCCCATTCACGCCAGTTTCCCCAGCTCCAGACCTCTGGGCTCTGGGTCTGAATTTGGTTCCCCGGATCTGCACTGTCTGGCTGTTTGCCATCGGACCCCAAATACCTTTCGACGACACCCCAGAATGCAAATGCTGACAGTCAGCCTCTGTACAGTTAGGAGACAGGTCCATAGTTGAAAATGTTAAAAGAAACAGAAGTTATAGGATGTGAAAAAAGCACTGCATTCACTGCCAGTTAAGAGGTAGAAAGCCAAAGGGACCCCCAATGCTCACGTTGACAAGATAAAGCACAAAGCCTCCAAGTCATAATGACGTACTTAATCGTGGAGAAATTCACATACCATCAAATTCACCACACAGACCAGTGAAAAGTGTACGGCTCAGGCATTCGGTACCTTCACAATGTAATGCAACCATCACCCGTGTCTAGTTCCAGAATGCTTTCCTCACCCTAAAAGAAAACCCTGCACCCATCTACTACTCACGCGCCATTTTCTCGTCCCACCTGCCCTTGGCAACCACCAACTTGCTTTCTCTATGGATTTGCATATTCTGGATATTTTCTATAGACGGAATCCTACAGTATGTGGCCTTTTGTGTTGGGCTTTTTTCACTGAGCATCAGTTTTCAAGGCTCATCCACATTGTAGCCTGTGTCAGTGGTTCATCCCTTTTCACGGCTGAGTACTATTCTACTGCACGGGGCCATGCCGCGTTTCTTTATCCATCTGTCAACGGACATTTGTGTTGCTTTCAGTTTAGGGATATTTTAACTAAGTGCTGCAGCGAACACTGATACAGAGGTTTTTGTTTGAACACCTGTTTTCAGTTCTTCTGGGCAGACACCTAGGAGTGGAGTGGATTTGGAAATTCTATGTTTAACTAACTGAGGAAGTGTCAGACTATTTTCCACAGCGGCTGCAGCGTTTCACCTTCTCACCAGCAATAGGACACTCTCCATTAAAATCATCATTTTTAAAACCCACGGGCAGTCACACCTGTCCCTGCCCCCTGGCCAGGATGGGAACATGGGTCCAGCAAATCCAGGGCAGGAGAGCGAACAAGGAGCTTTCCTCAAAGACCCAATAAGCCAGCAACCAGGCTGTAAAGCAGAGTGAAATCCTGTGACCCTCACCAGGGCTCAGATCCCAAGCTCTGTTAAAGAGGAAGTGTGGACCCCACAGCAAAGACCGTGAAGCCAGAGGGAACTCAACCTAATTAAAGCTACGACAAATAACATCTAACCTGACAGAGTGGCTCACGCCAGAGGCCGGGTAGACAAGGGGGTGTGATGTTTTCCAGGGGTAAATATTATGCAATTCAGTGTTCGCTCTTCTTTTACACTCCATGTCCATCATTAAAGATATGTATGTATAAACACACATATATATGTAGAAATGTATAAACTATGCATACACATAGCTATACATACATTAGATGTAAAGTAGCATATGATGTGCAGTTGTTAAAATGATCAGACGTACAGAAAAACAAATATCATATGATATCACTTATATGTGAAATCTAAACTATGACACAAATAAGCCTATCAGAAACAGAAACAGGCTCACAGACATAGAGAACAGACTTGGGGTTGCCAAGGGGGGGGATGGAGTGGGAGTTTGGGGTTAGCAGATGAAAACTAGTATGTATAGAATGGATAAACAACAAGGTCCTACTGTAGAGCAGAGGGAAGTATATTCCATATCCTGTAATAAACCATAATGGAACCGAAAAAAATGATCAGGCATAGCCCCTGAAACATCCATAATAATAATAAATATGTCAAAGGATCCATAAAAGAATTTAAGCACGTTCATTGTCTTCCACTGGTAGTACCTTTTGGATAAATGGTATCTATAGGCTTTGTCAATCAATTAGTAGGATTACTAGGCAGTAATTCAAACTGCCTTCAGCTGTAAAGCAGTTTTGACATAAATATATAAGTAGATCCAGTCTTCGGGATACAAAGTTCACAAAGAACTCCCCGGGCTGAACGGAAGATGTGCGTGCAGGAAAAGGTTATCTTCAGGTCCTCTGTTTAGGGGAGCATTCTTTGTCTTGAGGGGAAACAGTGAAAATCTAGATAATACAGGACCCTTCATGATGATAACGGTCTCTGGGTTAAAGGCTAGTTTGAAAATAACTCTGGGTATCACAGCTGAAGGCATCTTTCCCCACATACAGCTTTGTTCTTTGTGCTCCATTCCACTGGGGTGTCCTCACTGAAAAGCATCTTGTACAAAGCAGACACGCTATCGGCAATGATCCTCAGACATGGAACCTGCATCAGATAGCTGTAGCAATAATAAACCCAGAAGATCCATGGTCAAGCAGCAACATGATGATACTTAACAGAATATAATTCTACATAATTAAATAGCTAATAACAGCAGCTCCTTATTTATTAAAACGGTGCTCAGCATCATCATAGAGTAGCTGTATGCATTAGGTAAATATCCAGAGACGTGCACATACTAACTAGAGGGGCATGCCGGGTGATGATCTCATTCATAAGCAACCAGAGAATTTTTAAGTAAAAAAATGAAGATATGATGATTTAGCAATACCACTCCTGGGCATAGACCCAGAGAAAAACTGTAATTTGAAAAGATACATGCAGCCCAGTGTTCACCACAGCACTATTTACAATAATCAATACACAGAAGCAACCTAAATGTCCATTGACAGTGGAATGGATAAAGAAGATATGATACATATATATACAATGGAATACTGCTCGGCCATAAAAAAGAATAAAATAATGCCATTTGCAGCATCACGGATGGACCTAGAGCTTATCATACTAAGTGAAGTTAAGTCAGAGAAAGACAAACATCATGTGACATCACTTGTATGTGGACTCTAAACAATGATGCACACGAACTTATTTTCAAAACTGAAACAGACTCACAGACACAGAAAACAAACTTATGGTTACCCCAGGAGAAAGGGGGGAAGGATAAATTAGGAGTTTGGGCTGAACATATACACACTAGTATATGTAAAATAGCTAAAGAACAAGGACCCACTGTATAGCACAGGGAGCTATACTCAATATTTTGTAATAACCTAGAAGGGAAAAGAATCTGCAAAAAGAACAGATACATATACGTATAACTGAGTCACTTTGCTATACACCTGAAAATCACACAACGTTGTAAATCAACGATCCTCCAATTTAAAAAAAAGGAAGATATGATAAACTTGAGACTGGTTACCTCAAGATGTATCTGCCGTGAGATTCTTTTACTTTTTTTTTTTTTCGCGGTACGCGGGCCTCTTACTGTTGTGGCCCCTCCTGTTGCGGAGCACAGGCTCCGGACATGCAGGCTCAGCAGCCATGGCTCACGGGCCCAGCCGCTCCATGGCATGTGGGACCTTCCCGGACCAGGGCACGAACCCGTGTCCCCTGCATCGGCAGGCCGACTCTCAACCACTGCGCCACCAGGGAAGCCTGCCAGGAGATTCTTGAAAGAGTATTTCTATAGGTGGTTTGTGTGCACTGTGGAAGGCACATGGTCATCCCTGGCACCATCATGAACTCACTAGGAACAAAGCACACCGCCCATCCTTTACGATCAAGCCACCAGACCTCCAACTCCTGATAATATCAGCCACAGAATGAACCGTAGTTCTAGCCCAGGATCTGAAAAATCTCACATGACAGTACCTATGAGTTGTAGCTGGATAAACAGATGGTCCAAAGGAGTGCTGATTTGCCAAAGAGTTGTAGAAAATGCGAAAGGTTTTTGACAATGTGCTCTACAACTTTGCTCTATTCAATAATTTACACCAATGACGTGTATGGATGAACTACAAGAATATTTATCCAGCACGTGGGGGCGAGTTTGTGTTGTGGAAGAGAATAAAGTCTCAGAAAGACCTTGGTAAATGGAACACATGATGAAGATCAGCAAAATTAAACTCAATGTCAAGACCCATAATCCACTTATTTAAGAAGCATAATCACTGGTACCAGGACGCTGACATTAAGATGTGGCGTGGGGGGCTTCCCTGGTGGCGCAGTGGTTGAGAGTCCGCCTGCCGATGCAGGGGACACAGGTTCGTGCCCCGGTCCAGGAAGGTCCCACATGCCGCGGAGCGGCTGGGCCCGTGAGCCATGGCCGCTGAGCCTGCGCGTCCGGAGCCTGTGCTCTACAGCGGGAGAGGCCACAACAGTGAGAGGCCTGCGTACCGCAAAAAAAAAAAAAAAAAAAAATGTGGCGTGATTGCAGCTCCTGCAAAGGAGATTTTAATGGACGAGAAATTAAGCATTAGGCAGGTGAGCCCTGGAGTGACTTAAAGTCACAAAGGCTAAAGTTCATGCTGCTTGGTACCCGTTAATATGGAGATGTCCTGGTGAGCAGGAAGAGAATTTACACTGGACTCTTCACACATTGTACCACAGTGGGAGTAATATTTTTCGGTTCAGATGGCTGCTATTTAATAAGTACAGGGGACAACCTGGCTATGAGGTGAGACCAAACAGGATGCCCAGGGGCGCAAAGACCATTTTGCGTATGTGATCTCTCAGGAATCAGGAACATTCCACCCAGGGCGCGAAAGGCACTTGCCTTTCAATTTGTTTGAGTGGCTTGTCTGCAAAAGAGAGAAAGAATTTAGTGCCTGTCTCAGAGGCCAGAGCTAGGACTTTGCCCAAAATAACGACCACGACCTTATAACAGCTGCCAGACCACAAAATGATCAGCCTGTCAGATCGCATCTATCGGAGATGGACAAACCCCCATCTGTTGGGGATACTGCAGAGGGATTACTTCACCGAGAAGCCGGGAGTTTGAACAAAGTGACTAGTATAAACCTTCCCATCCAGGAGACTCCATCAGTCCATAAGCAAACTCAACATCTAAAGATATACTGAAGCAGAAAGAAAAAAATAAAAGCGTACGCCATAGCAAAGAAACCCAACGAGACCAGTGTTCTCCAAGGCACCTATTCACAGGACGCCTCTTTCTTTGCCTAGTAGATGGTGGATGGGGTCTCCTGATGAAATAAACTTGACAGGAAGATGATAATGAACAAATAAGTTGGCAATATAATTTAATTACGGGTCATCTGAATGTTTTGAAACGGTCATAAAAGCAGTTTGCATCTTACTAATTAGTCCCATTTATAACCCTTGCTCAACCTTCTCTTGCAAAGCCTCACAGAAAATCATTATAATCAATGGAAATTACCCAGCAACAACAGTTTATAAAAACAAGTACATGGAAATGTGTGTTGAGAGAATATCCAACAGAAGCAGGTCGCTCCCATGAACTTCCCAACTCGGTTTGTTTCAAGGTTAAAGCAACAGGCGTTCTCACGATCTTCAAGGCACCATCTCCGGGTCAGGGATGTGAGCAGAGGGTCCAGGAGATGGAAACTCCATTCATTTACCCTCCGTCTGTAACAGGGAGGAACAAATCTAACTCCAGGTTGGATCTGTTTCTTTTACTTTCATCTCTGTAATTCTACTGCTTTTGCTACAAGGTCATCACTAAAAGGATGTTGCCTATACCTTAAATTATACCCAATGGCCCATCTCTGGGCCCCCTGCCTTCCAGGTCATGAGCATCAAGCTAAAATACCTTTGCTTAGCTCACAGGAAACATCCCAACCAGGCCCACCTGTCAATGACTGCAGGAAGGAAGAAATGAACACACCCCCTTTGCAGTCTGGCCAGAACCAGGAGATTTTAGCAACAACTTACACCCTTTCTTACTCGACCTCCTCAATACCCCCTCTTTGTTCTACAAAAGAAACCAGCACCCAAACCCGAGTGAGACGGTTTTGGGACACGAGTCCACCATCTTCTCGGTCTGCTGGCTTTATGAATAAAGCAGCTATTCCTTGTCCCAACAACTTGTCTCTCAATTCACTGGTCTGTCGTGTGGCGAGCAGTAGGACCCTGAACTCGGTAACACATTCATGGTTTCTGCACCAGCCGGAATTTAGTTTCCATATTCGCAGAAGGAGCTTCTCCCTGGAAACAGGGACTCCCAACCAAGTCTTGGCATCCCTTCTCAAGTATCTCTCTTTTTTTTTTTGCGGTACGCGGGCCTCTCACTCTTGTGGCTTCTCCTGTTGCGGAGCACAGGCTCCGGACGCGCAGGCTCAGCAGCCATGGCTCACGGGCCTAGCCGCTCTGCGGCACATGGGATCTTCCTGGACCGGGGCACGAACTTGTGTCCCCTGCATCGGCAGGCGGACTCTCAACCACTGTGCCACCAGGGAAGCCCCATGAATAAAATTTTTAAATATTTTTTTAAAAACTGGAATAAATAATTACTAGCAAAGTTGGAATTACTGCAGTTACTGGAAATAACATCAAAATGTTAATAAAAGATTATTTCTGAATGGTTATTTTGGAAGATGAGAAGACTTCCACCTACTTCCATATTACAAACTCAAACCAGTGATATAATGGATGACTTTAACTTCTGTTTTGTGTACCCGTTTATTTCTTAAATACAAACTATACTTTGAAGAATGAAGATCTAGTCAAAATTATCAAATTGTATAAAGCCCATGAGAAAACAGCTCTGGAATTGGTAATTAGGAGGTTGCTGAGTCCCAAGACTGGTGTTTCAGTGAACAAATGGAAGAAATCATTGCAGAGTTTGAGAAAGAACATGCTGTCAGAAAGTGGAAGTACCATCTACAGGTCAGTCACATAGAAGCCCACTGCTGACACACCATCCCCGCGCCTGACTGCCGGCCTCTAAGGCCAACACCTGAACAGCCTCCTGGGCTCACTTCTGAGTTTCTGTGATTGGGATCCTGTCTCCACACCTGACACAAAGGAACTGGACCCCAAGCCCTGAGCTTCCTACACCCATTCTGTGTGTGGCCCTCTTGGTCCTCATCCACAGGCTGGCTACAAGCATCCTATCTTTGGTGATGCAGGATTATAGAGAGGTCCTCTAGACCAGAAGGTCCAAAAGAGCTGAAGTCACCCAACAATCTCCATGACAATCCTTAGAGCTAACATGATGGGGGTTGCGGGGCGGGGTGGGGGCCAGGAGTAGGAAGAAAAAAGCCAAGGGAGGCACACAAAATACTAAGGAGTTGGCCTGGGACAGCGGTGGCATCTAGTTCCCTCCTGAGGTCAGAGATGGATATCATTCTTACACATAGAAACAGTAGCAAGGTTGTGCACTGATTAGAAACCACTTTAAATGGTACCACTTCCAATAAAAACGAGATACACAGACACTGAGAGAGCAAGCCTTGCATTTAATGCTGATTACAATTATATCGTGCAAACTCACTGCAACACAGTAATTGTCAGCAAGAAAATCGTTAGGTTCAGTACAATGCCTCATCACATCATCCAAAGGGAAGAAGCATGGCTCCTGTGAATGTACATACGTAAATATTTGGGTGATCTCAGAGGGATTATCTCCAGGGGCATGAGTTATCTACTTAAAACAACTAACTCCAGGGACTTCCCTGGCAGTCCAGTGGTTAAGGCTTCGCCTTCCAATGCAGGGGGTGCGGGTTCCATCCCTGGTCGGGGAGCTAAGATCCCACATGCCTTGCGGCCAAAAAACCAAAACGTGAAACAGAAGCAATACTGTAACAAATTCAGTAAAGACTTTTAAAGTGGTCCACGTCAAAAAAAATCTTAAAAAAAAAATAAAAGACTAACTCCAAGGGCAAGAAGACCCCCGAAATCAAACGTCAGCATTATATATAAAACCCCCTCCATACATGGCAAACTCTCAGTGGATAAAGTCCAAGAGATGCTAGTCTATCTTGAGACATAGTTCTTTCCCAAGTATTTATAACCACATCCCCGTCTCAATTCAAATCTTCCTCTAAGGCCACAGTTTTATGTGCATACCCCTAATATTATCACAGCCTACCCTGCATTTCTTAACTTTTGCCCTGTAAGTAATTCATTATACACTGATGGCTGCTGACTGTCCAAGAATGGGGAGCGAGAGTCAAGAACCCACAGACAACTATGGACGTGATGGATTTGCATGGGGGAGGCCCTGGAAGACGGTGCAGGAAAAGACATCCAGATGTTTGGATTCAATCCCAGCCTGGATCGCAGACTTGGGAGAGGTGCCTTCCCCCGATTTGGATCAGGGCAGGGCTGCTCCAGCCCTGAGATTGAAAGAAAAAAAAAGAAAGGGAGTGCCATGTGGGTCCAGGAGCCGTCCAGCCTTCTCCCTGAACCCCACCAGGAGAGATCTTGATGGATGGCTACTGGGAATCTCAGCAAATGACGATGGGGACCCCAAGAGCATGCCACAGACATACTCACACTATGGGATTCAAGAAACAGTGGTTGCGGGCTTCCCTGGTGGCGCAGTGGTTGAGAGTCCACCTGCCGATGCAGGGGACACGGGTTCGTGCCCCGGTCCGGGAGGATCCCACATGCCGCGGAGCAGCTGGGCCCGTGGGCCATGGCTGCTGAGCCTGCGCGTCCGGAGACTGTGCTCCGCAACGGGAGAGGCCACAGCAGTGAGAGGCCCACATACCACACACACAAAAAAAGAAACGGTGGTTGCAAAGAGAAAGAAAGTCGTTTGCACGGAGGACAGCTTTCTCCAAGGAGACAAGGTCCACAAACCCAAGCCAGAGAAATTGGGCAGAATTTTAAGAACACAAGCAATATTCTCGCCCCACCCCGCCGTTATACACACCCTGTATAATCCCCTCTCCTTGAGGGGGGCGGAGGCGGGACCTGTGAATAGGATGGGTGTCATTCCTGTAATCAGGGCACTGATCGGTTGACTCAGAGTTCATTCAACAGAGACATTACCTTGGGTGGGCCTGACCTAATCAGCTGAGCCCTTAAAAGCTACGGAGCCCAGAAGTCTCTCCGAAGTCATGAGAGGTGTGCCCAGCTGGTATCAAAGGAGAAGCAAACAGCTGTGATGAGAACGGCCTGCAGGGGTCATGTACCCAGGAGCGGTGGGTGACCTCTAGGAGCTGAAGGTGGCCCAGGACTGACAGCCAGCAAGGAGACAGGGAACTCAGACCCCAACTGCAAGAAACTGAATGCTTCCAGCACCCACTGAAGTTGGAAAGGGATCCTGAGCCTCAGAAGGGATGTCAGCCTGGTGACAGGCTAAGCAGAGGGAGCATCTATCCCTGGCCTGGACTCCTGACCCACAGAGGCTGGGAGATAACTTACAGAGGTTCCTTAAAGCCACTGTTTGTTGTGAAACAACAGAAAATGAGTACAGTGGGTATAAATCTTAAACCAAATGCTTTCCTATCCAAAGCTAGAGAGATCTCAGGCTAGGAGTTTGGTTTACAAATGTATTTCCATATCCCACATATGGAAAAAAATCTGTGGTATTCATCACTATATCAAATTCTTTTCTTTTTTTCATACCACCTACAAATAGGTATTGAGCTGCATCTGTACGCTACATGGTATGGGGCTCAGCACAGCCCATGGCATCTCATAAAGGCCCAGGATACACTGTCTGGATGGAGCAACCTCAGAGCAGATAGAATGGGCATCGTGGTGGGCTGAGTCCCGACCCCCCAGAGATGTCCACGTCCTAATCCTCAGAACTTGTGACTATCTTACCTTAAGTGGCAAAACTTAAGTGGCAAAAGGGACTTTGCAGGTGTGGTTAAGTTAAGGCCCCTGACATGGGAAGATGGTCCTGGATTAGCCAGGGGGGCCCAATGTGAGCCCAATGTGAAGACGGGGAGAAATTGGAAGATGCTACTTCTGCTGGCCTTGAAGACAGAGGAAAGCAACCAGGAGGTTAAGGAATGCAGGCACCTCTAGAAGGTGCAAACGGCAAGGAAACCATTCTGCCCTGCAGTCTCCAGAAGGAACTGGCCCTGCCACCATCTTGGTTTTAGACCAGTGAAACCCACTTTGGACTTCTCACTTCCAGAACCCTAAGATAATAAATCTATGTCGTGGTGATTTATTACAAAGTTGGTGGCAATTATTACAGCAGTCACAGAAAGTGAATATAGAAAGGAAGCGAAGAACCTAGGGAAGGGAGACTTCGGGGAGGAAATGAGAAAAGAAAGAAAAAAGTTAGCATCCGATTTAATGGCTGGTTTTCCTGCTGTTCTAGAACTGCAGGAGGCCAGGAGACCATTCGTCTCATGCCCTCCACAACCAACTCAACTACTAGGACAGTGGGGAACTGAGAAAATATTTGCACACATTGATTTGTGGACAGGTCATGACTCTTAACAGATAGGTGTAACCTTGGACGAGCCGTTAAGTTATCACGTAAATGATTCTTTCTGTTAAGTTACAGAGTAATTCTTCAGTTTTGTGCTACGTTCCTGACCAGTTTATAATCAGGAATGAGTTGACAAAACTACCAGAAAGCATACATGCAAGTTTCTTTGGACATAATGACGCTTTTTCTATCCAAGGCCCAATTTGGAATATAACATTAAAATACTCTGAACTCTAAATTTTCCTCCATCTACCAATATTCCTGCATGCTGTGGTAAACCTTTAATATTGGGGTTTGGTTATCTCATCATTACGTACAAGACCTTTTTTACTGACATCATTTAGAAACATTACAGTGTTTAAAATGAACATTTATGAATTCGACCAATAGGGAAAACTGTAAATTCAGTCCTTCCCCTGCCTGAAAGTGCTCATGAGAGAGATTCTCTTGACTGAATTGTCAGAACATAAGCAATATTCTCTGATCCTCCACTTCCCCATTCTGCCTTAATCTTTAGAGGTTGCACATGTCAGGGAAATACTTGAGGACCTTGCCAACAGAAGTCATATATGCATGTAGAAGTGATTTGAGAGCAGTGTGCTTATTTTTCTGAATAAAAATGCAACTGCCGAGGAATGCAGAAAAATCAATCAGCAGCTCTTAAAAATGTGTTTCCTTTACATGAAAATGGATTACAGGAAAAGAAGATCAGTTTGCTTGCCCAACGCACACAAATGAATTATCTCCTCTGATACCCACTGCATCTGCACGACAGATCAAATAACAAGTAAATTCACAGCAATGTGTTTCAGCCTAACTGTGGTTAGCTCTTCAACTTAGAATTTATATTTTATTCAACGGAGGGCCACCCCTGCCTTTTATTTAATGCTTTTTGGATCCTAGAGCTCAAGGTTTGTTTGCAATGAAAAAGAAAAGCTTTAATGATTGAGAAATGGGACAAGATCTTGTTATCACAGAGTTAGGATGAAACATTTGAAATAGCCGTTCTTATAGATCAAAAATGATGGGGCTTCCCTGGTGGCGCAGTGGTTGAGAATCTGCCTGTCAATGCAGGGGACACGGGTTCGAGCCCTGGTCTGGGAGGATCCCACATGCCACGGAGCAACTGGGCCCGTGAGCCATGGCCGCTGAACCTGCGCGTCTGGAGCCTGTGCTCCGCAACGGGAGAGGCCACGACAGTGAGAGGCCCGCGTACCGCAAAAAAATAAAAAAAAAGAGGATAGTGGTAGCTGAGCAGTCAAAATCACACTCGACTTGCAACGTAATGCACCTGGATGAAAGCTACAAAGCTACCTCTGAAATCCTGACACCCACCCCTCATTACTGTGCTCACCTGGAGGACCACAGAGTTCCCAAGACTCTATGTTATGGGAAAAATGGTCCAAAATCTGGTATTTCTTATCTGTGCAATCTGGGCACCAGACATGTCCAAGACCAGCAGCATTGCCTGCAGCAACATGCAACAAAGACTCTGCGCTGGAGAAGAATCCAGAGTGGAAAACAAGGCGGGGGCCACAAAGTAATTCAAAGGAACTATGTGATTATGAACCATGACCTGAGAACGGAGAAGGGTATCTAAGCAACTGGCTAAGAAGGAGAGGTATGGTAAGGCGGAGGGCGCCATCAACATCCTAATGAAAAAACGTCAAGCGATGAACGAGGAAACCATGATAAATTCATATCCACGTGAAAAATGTCCAGCCTCCTTAGGGATCAAGAATTAAAAGGAAAACAGAGAGGGCTTCCCTGGTGGCGCAGTGTTTGAGAGTCCGCCTGCCGATGCAGGGGACACAGGTTCGTGCCCCGGTCCGGGAAGATCCCGCATGCCGCGGAGCGGCTGGGCCCGTGAGCCATGGCCGCTGAGCCTGCACGTCCAGAACCTGTGCTCCGCAACAGGAGAGGCCACAACAGTGAGAGGCCCGCGTACCGCAAAAAAAAAAAAAGAAAACAGAGGGAAAATGCTGTTTGTAATCTATCAATGTGGCAAATACAACGACAGGATGAGGCTGAATCTCGGAAAACGGGGACTCCTGCTCGTGGGTTATGTTATTGCACACATGCTCCCTGGACGCTTGGGAGCATATGTGAGGATGAATATAGTCTCAACAGTTTTGCACTCTCTGAATTGGTGTTTGCGTTTCTAGGAATTTCGTTTTCTGTGAAAATATCAAGAGACCCACACAACACTCGTGTCCCTTATCAATATATTCCTACCAACCTTAGTTAGAAATTTGTGAAGCCAGGAGAGTTGGGGAAAGGTTCAATAAATTATGTAATAGGATATTATGCAGCCCTTAAAATTCTTGATTTTCGAAGACTATTATTTTTTCATGAAGAAAAACTTCAGGGTATAAGTTTAGGGTGGGAAAGGCAAAATCTGACAGGAACTAAAGGCAGCAAGATTGCAAATAAAAGAAGTTCATATTTATATATGGATATGTATGTTTTCTGTGTCTGTGTGCATAGACGTGCATACACAAAACTGAAAAGAAAGATGATAGTTCTAGGGCAGCAGGACTACCAGTATTTACACGATGCTTTATACCTTCTTGTATCTATGTATCGAATGTTCTACTTAGCTTTGTAATCAGGAAAGAAAAAGAGCCTGCAAAGTACAATTTAATCATACTGTCTTTCTGACACTGGAGACATTGTCAGAGTAAATGCCCCAAACTCCTCAAATACAATAATTTGTACAAATGGGAATAAAAAAGAAAATGACCCTGGGCTCCCAGTTGGCCTGAAAGACCCTAATTGAGAAAACTTCAATTTGTTAAAGAATGATGATCTGCCAAATACTGTGCGTCTGGCCCTTGTCATAGAATCAAAAAAAAAAAAGAAAAAGATTCCCTTTTTAAGTCCTTACTCCTTTAGCACAAGCACATAATAAATGGGTAATAAATACTTGTTGCAGAGAATTGAATTAACACAGATTTCTAGTCTCTACAGTTTTCCCCTCGTGAAAGAAAGCTCTGATTATTACAGTGCAGAATTTGAAGACACAACAGCAAACATACCCTAGGTCTAAAACCTTGGGTTTTCCCCACCTTCAGAACCCTCATCAATGGTAAAGCTCGATTTCTTTATCCCAGCCTCTTTTTCGGTAGGTTTAGCTGGAAAAAGGAAAATGACCCCCACGGTGTCTGCTGAAAAGAGAGACATAAAAGGTGGAGCGATTATTTCAAATTGAGACCCCTGTGGATTTGCAAGGAGGAAATAAACACCATGATGGCGGTGGGCATGACTTCAGGGGTCCGTCCTGGCCAGGGACACGGCCAGCCCACAGCCTGAGGAGGGCTCGGATTCCCCATCTCAAAGGTCTTGTCTGTTCTTACATTATAGCATCGGCAGATCAATGTCCATGAAACCCACAATGGGATGGAAAGCATCTAAATCAGTGTTCCAAGACAAATGCAGCAAATCTCCAGGGCGGTGCCCCAAAGCAGTGCGGGACTGCCCCCCAAAATACACACAAACAATAAAATACTACTCATGGGATCCCCCCAATACACACAAGCCACAAAGAGCCAGCCACTCAGGGGGATCCCCCCCAGATACACACAAACCACAAAAAGCCAGCCACTTGGGGGACCCCCCAAATACACACAAACCACAAACAGCCAGCCACTCAGGGGGATTCCCCCAGATACACATAAACCATAAAGAGCCAGCCACTTGGGGAGATCCCACAGATACACACAAAGAACCAGCCAGTCATGGGTAGATCATTATTGAGAAGCATGAGGTGGCAACAGGAGTATGGATATGATAAGAGGACACCTGTCCTTCCCAGAGAACAGACAGAAAGGAGACAGGATGTCAAGTGAAATTGTTCCTACAGGGAAAGAACCTGATGGCTCTTCTTTGTAGTGATCACAGTGACACATTTAACTCTAACTCTGCAAAAAAAAAAAAGAAAAGAAAAAGAAAAAAAGTCTGGGTGTGCGTGAGAGAGAGAGAAAGAGAGAGGCTAAGAAAAAACACAAAGTGGGGTTTGGGTTTTCATGTTGAGAACATTCTTAAAGGAGTATCTTCGCTGTTGACTCATCGTTTCACCGCAAACATGCCCCTTGGAGAACATTCTCAACACGGAATCCACAAGGGTGCCGAACCAGAAACGACTATGTATAAACACAGGTCTGTGTGTGTGTGTCTGAGACCACTATACGGTTTTTATGTATGGCTTCATTCAAACGGTAGGCGGCAAAGCAAACTACATGTCGAATGACAGCTTCCACGGTGGGGCGGCTGAGGGGGGGATGAGGGGAAAAGGGGCAAAATGGTTGGAAAATGAGAGTCCAAGGGGGGGGTTGTGCTGTGGGCGAGTGTGTGTGATGGGCACCACGATTACTGGGACTTGAGTTCATGGGGGGTGTGAACCCAGGGAAGCTCCCACTACCAGACTCAGAGCTGGGGAAAGGTGTGAACCACGGCACTAGGCATCCACTTTGTTGTAGGAGGCTCATTCTCATCACTAAAGAAACACCCCAAATGCATCATGTCTCCTCCCTCTGTCCTGCGCCCATCCTTTCCCACTTGACCCAACAAATGCCCAAAGACCACAGAGGAAGCTGGAAACTCACTTCATTGCTTTTAGGATGCAGCCTGGTCCTATCCCACTCCTTCTGCCTCTCGAAATAGAACTGTCACGAGAGTAATCACACTAATAAGGTTGGGAAAGCTGCAGCCTTCTTTTTTTACATCACAGACATTGTAAGGTGATTCAAGATTTCAGAGTCTAAGGTTACTGTGTAGAATTTCAAAGTTTCCTGCAAGCCCGATACAAAACTTTCTGAAGGGAATTACATCTTAGCTACTGAATGCTTTCCGATATTATGAAAGAGTTACAGCAAAAAAAATAGTACTTAAATGATATTTTCAAATTACTGAGAAGGAAACTAGAGAACAGGGACTAAACCAATTCTTCACATTCCTAAGGAAGATGACTTACAATAATATCTGAAATAAACTAAAGACCAGTAGTTTTTTTAAAATCATGGAACGTTACAAAGTTCTCTAACACTTCAAATGTGTGGTTTCTGAATAGGAAACCCAAATTACTTTTAGTTATCAGTATGATGTTCAGTACTATTAAATGTGCTTAACAAACTTATCTTCTGGATTTGTACGATAATGTCTCCAAAAGTGAGGACGTTATTAGGCAATTTCCTATTTCTAGCAAATAGAATTGTCCTTGAAAGATAAATTTATTCTGGAGTCGATGTTTTTTGGCTGACGCTTATTTTAAAAAGCAAAACCTGCAAGTAACTAAGTAAGGAAATGACATCTACTCATTACTGTAAATGTACATTAGCTATGCATTTGATCAACCCCTCCCTGAATATTAGACTGTAGCAATAAATAAACTTGAAACATAACTAGAAGCAACTAGCTCCGCATTCATCTGGTATGAAATGTTACACAATTCAAAGCAACTCAGCAAACCCCCTCAGGCTCTGGAAGCAAACTGCAAAAAACCAAACAACTAGAGACTAATGTACAGTTAATAAAACTTTCAAATTCAAGGAAAGAACCTAGGTTTCAAGTCAAGAAAGGAGGGGATTAGGAAAACATAATATAAATTGGTAACTTTCCATTAGGTCTTCAAATCCAGAGTTGATTTTAATACAAAGAGAGAAATAAAGTAGTATAGGTTAAAGCAATATAGAGATATTCTTAAGGCAGTACAGAGATACAACGTAGTACAATGGTGTAGGTTAAAGTAGTAGTATACCAAGCACTCATCAGCAACTGATTATAATTTTAGAATTCAAAGATTGTACTCCTAAAATTATAAAAATCTAATTACAGACATTTTATGACTGCCTTCCAACACTTTATACAGAAACACAAAGAATTATAAGCTGTTGTATAGATTATTTCCTGACTGACTTCAAATAAGATCGTATTTTATACTTGAAACAATACAGTAGACTATCTTTCCATACAACTCACCCCTAAAATGGAAAGTTTAACATGAGCTTCATATAGGAAAAAAAAATCAAAATAAACAGAACACCGGACATGTAGGATAAATACTGGAACTGCTACACTTCAGTGATTGTCAGTAAGATGAGTAAAATACATGCGGTGGAATATGGCAGGAAATTCCTGTACCTTAGTTTAAAATTTTGTTTCACTGAACAGAAAAAAGTACTTGCTTACGCCAGGAATCTGATACTTCTGCTCCTCTCCGGAATCCCAGGTCGGCGAGCGGGAGACAATCTTTACCAGGCATGAGGTTTCATCACTTGTGGCCAAGAGGAAGACTGAGCAATCCCACAGAAGAGACAAAGATCATTTTTTACATTGTGTAAGTTAGAAGCCAAATCACATCAGAAAGGCTTTTTTTTCTTTTTTCTTTTTTTTTGGCATGCAACTTTCTTGGTTGACTGAAATCCAAAGAATATCACTTAATATCAGTATTCATATAGCAGAGGAACCATTTTTTTCATTCATGTATTCAACAATTATTTACTAAACATCTACAAGGCACCCTGCATTGCTGGACGACGGTAGGGAGAGTCGTATGTTTCCTGTACTCACAGGGCTTACAGAGCATCTGCAAAAGCAGACAGGATCCAGATCAACACTGGACAAAGAAGACATCCACAAGGGTATGAAACTGTCAACGGGACCAGGGCGCGTGGAGCATGGTGTGGGTCTTACAAGCTGGAGGCCCAGTGCAAGGAGAGGCTGGCTTGTGCGGAGGCCCAGGGGAGGATGAAAACAAAGCAAGGGTGAGGCGGGTGCCAAGAAGGGCCCGAGGGACACGGAGGGTGCCAGGAGCCCTATAATCCAGGCCTTTCCAGCCGTGGTTCTGGAATTCCACCTGCCTTCCGATGGGAAGCTGTTGGAGAGCTCTAGTAGGGCCAGAGGCAGGATCAGGCCTGGGTGTTGAGAAGGTGCCTGTGGCTCCCGGTGGTGGGAAAGGCCTTGATGGAGGCAGACTGATCATGGGAGGCCAGAGTGTTGCACACGTGGGAGATGAAGCCGGCTGAGCCCAAGGTGTGCCACATTCAGCTGGAGAAACAAGAGACAGCAAAGAAGCCCATGCAAGGGGCCTTCGGGGCTTTTTACATTGGAGAGCTTCGCGTATCAATGCCATCTCTTCCAAGACAATCCATGAGGCTTTTTGTTGTTGTGAATCCCTGTGGCTCGACAGCAGGGCCGCTAAGGAAATCGTGGGTACGACACAGGGGAGGCCACGGACAGACCTCGCCCGTCTTTATGTAAATAACTGAACAGGCTCCAGCCTCACTGCTGTCCTCGCTTAGAAGACAGGACAGGTGGGGAAATCAGGGGCCACTGTTTTTACTTACAAATCCTCTGTCCATAAGTAGGTCCACTAGAGATGACTATCAGCGTGGGCCGGCTACAAGTGGGTGGAACCAACTGAGACCACTTCCCACATCCCGGGGCCCAAGGAAGTTCCCAGGAGCAGCCAGCGGAGCCCTCGGGGTTCCAACAGGAACGGTTTGCCAAGCACTGAATATCGGGTTGAACGTTCTAAATGTCCTCCCTGGAATGGACGTCAAGGTGGCAAACTAAGCATTTGGCTGGATTGTGTCTGTAATGTCTTCTTATAAATGGAACGCCTTGTTCCTGAAGTCTTTTCAAACGCTATCTTTCTTTTTTTTTTTATATATATTGAGGTATAGTTGATTTACAATGCTGTGTGAGTTTCAAGTGTACGGCAGAAGTGATTCAGTGATACATTATATGTATTCTTTTTCAGATTCTCTTCCATTACAGCTTAGTGCAAGATACTGAATATAGTTCCCTGTGCTCTACAGCAGGTCCTTGTTGTTTACCTATTTTATATATAGTCGTGTGTATCTGTTCATCCCAACCTCCTAATTTATCCCTCCCCCAACCCCTTCCCCTCTGGTAACCATACGTTTGTCTTCTATGCCTGCGAGCCCATTTCTGTTTTGTAAATAAGTCTGTCTGTATCATTTCTTTAGATGCCACAAAGAAGTGATATTTGTCTCTTTTTTCACGTGCCCTCTTTAAAAACGCTGAACAAAAGCACTGCTCTCGATTCTGAAGGCAGGCAGCGCTTGCCAGGGAGGACGCCCATGGGCTTTGTGAGTCCTGCACTCACACGAATATCCACAGACCCACAGCGCCTGAGTTAACTGCGCTGCGGGAAATCACGCAGAGACAAACACAGAAGGCGAGGTACCAGAACCCTCTCCCCATAAATCCTGACACGACTCCCTCAGCTGTATTCAGGGTGGAGCCCACTGTCACGTGAACCCTGTGTCCTCAGGTCAGAGACAGCAGGAGCTGGGAAGGTTTGGAAGGGGGCATGGGAACTGTCATGGACACACTCTGAATGCACCTCTTGGCAAGAACCTACTGTGTGCTCAACGGTATGTAAAGAAGCTACACGGAAAGCAAGATGACAGCTTCCACAGTTACTTTGTAACTAGCACGTACAAAGAGATGGATTCATCATCTTTAGAGCCATGGGGATGACGCTGCACCGCACACAACCTACAACCACACCATAGGGTGATCCACCAAAAGGGAACCAGAATACGGAGGGCCCCATGGTCAGCAGAAGCTCCCTGGAGGCAGGGACACACAACATACACCTCTAATGACTGGCCCTGTACAAAATTTTAAAGACAAAAATCAATGGAACTAAACCACCTCTTCAAACAGGAGAAGCAAAATAAAACGTCATACGTATTTCTCCCCAAAAACGTTTTTCGGAAACTATTCAACCTTACAAAATAGTCGAAAGAATAAAAACAAACCCAGGTATACTCCTTCACTTAGGACGGCTAACTGTTGACATGTTGCCACACTTGCTTGCTTGCTCTCTGTCTCTATGTGTACACATGTGTGTACACACACAGAGGTACCTAGGCATACATCATACATTTTTTCTACATCAGAAGATTTTAAAAGAATAAGGCATGTACTCGTATTTGTGTATCATGACATTTCACAGGGAGCTGTACACAGGATGGCGCTTCACCCCCTAAGTAGTCTGGCCTGGGTCTCCTAGAGTAAGGACAGTTTTCCCCCGACCTTGCTACCATGAAAACTATGAAGAGTAACACTGATTCAATCAACAAACCTTCTACACAGTCCCCAAATAATTGTACCACCTGGGTCTTTTTTCCCATCCAGAATCCATTCGAGATTCAGATACCCCTGTGTTTCTTGGTCTTTTGAAATCTGGAACCATTCCCTCACCCCCGACCTTTCTTGGTTTTGCATGACTTCTGGGGGAAGCAACCAGGTTCAATTGTCTTAGACAATGTAGTATGTTCTGGATTTGTCTGTTTCCTCGTGTACAGATTCAGGTTGAACCTTCCTGGCAGGGATATTATAACGGCTTTTTGGTGCCCTTCTTGTTACCTCCTATGAGGAGGTACATGGCAGCAAGGTGCCCCACTCTTGGGGGTCTCTTGGTTAAGAGTACAGCCCGCAGATTGCTCTACTTTTTGTCCCAATTTACTTCTTAACGAACCTTCTCTCCATCATTTTCTCTGAGACACACAAAACAGTCACGGTCATTTTTTTGGTTGGGATTGTCTTGACCCCCAGATGTGCTTTTACTATCATGGGTAAATTTGCTGCCATCAAATAGTCTTAATTAAGGATTTACAGTCCACTTGAGGAATGTTTTTATCATCCTCAAAGGATTAAAAAAAAAAAGACTGACTATCCTAGTAGATATTTGAGCAGAGTGAGCAACAGACGGCTGGCAGGTCCCGTCAAAGAAAATGATATCTCATAAAAAGCAGATTTCCTCCTCTTTTCTTTTTTCAGTTCAGAAGAAACCTTTAACATCCCTAAACCTGTTTTTTTTTTTTTTTTTTTGGATGGGAACGAATTAGAAATACCAGAGACAAGATCAAAGGATTTCCTTGATTATAATTAAAGTCTTCATCCACTTACAGAAAGGGAAAGTTTTATGTATAAGAACCCCAAACTCCAGATGGTGAAGTACATTAAAATACCCTGTGAGGATGCCTTTATGCTGGTAAGATACAATGGATATTGTTATCAGGCATTTAGGAACAGATATTTTAGTCCCCACTGAAAGACTCTCCCTTTGCATCGACTGTTAAAAAAAAGGATAATGTATGCTGTATGAATTTAGCATGAATGAATCATGACTCTTTTTCAGCTGCCTCCTTTTAAATAGCTACTGACTCTGTCCATTTTTTTCCTGAGCTCTTCTAGCTGGGTCCACAGAATGTCAATCTCCCTCTAGACTAAAACAACCCCAAAAATATATTACTCGAAGCATTTCCCTGCAATATACAGTTGTCTTGCAGTGGAATAAAAAGAAGACTCTACTTAGCAGGTGCTTAAGGCTTTGAAAGCTGGGTCACAAATCAAAGCCAGCTCCTGCATTAACAAGAACTTTAGAAAATATTCTTTAAAACCCCCAAAAGTTTGTTTCTGAAAGAGAAAAGGAACACACGATCCTTTTGAAGAACAGAAATTACAGAAATCACAAGAGAAAATGAACCTCTTAAGCTGCTCAGTGTTAAGAGTGAACACAAGCCACGGTTCTAAGCCTCTGTGGATGTTTGTGCCAGGATGAGAACCCTGTGCTTCTGTGTTTAAGTTTAACAGAAAAAAAAAAAAATCCTAAAAGGTGATTGTATTTTTCCTCTCTTTAATTTGTATTCTAACTCTAATCCCTCAAAGTAAAAGACCATTGAATATTCTATGAAGAAAGAGAAGATTAAGCTAAATCTCTTGTTGTATGGGTCAGGGTTTCTCCACGTGGCACCCGTGACGTTTGAGGCTAGGGTAGCACTCGGTCGTGTGCTGTGTATTGCGGGATGTTTGAGCAGCATCCCTGGCTTCCACCCCCTGGATGCCAGGAGCCAAGCTCCTCCAAAGTTATGAGACCCAAAATGCCTCCAGAATTTGCCAACCTACCCCTGGAGCTGCTTCCTTCATCCTGTCCCCATCAATATCACACACACACACACACACACTCACCTGAACCAGGGGCAGCCTGCAGGAAGAAAGCCTGTACTGTGCCTTGGGTGATGAGGCCGACACACATTTAGGACGTGTGTCCTAAATCCACCCCTAAATTCTCTGAGACACGCTGATGATTACTGCTGACTAGCATACACGTCCTCACGGGCCCAGGACCACTCTTCTCCAGGAAAAACTGTTTGTCCCCGTTCCTTCTCCCCTTTAACAAAGTGACCTTTTGTTGGAGAGTCGGGTCTGAAGGAAACGCAGAGCTGGGGCAGCTCCAAATTGATGTCACCCCTGCAACACGGTAATGTCCCCAAACACCGTTATAAAGGGCACCAAATACCCACAGGATGCAGACAATGCACGCGGTCAGGGCGAGGAGAGTGTCTTGTGAATAGGCCATGATATTTCCAGAGCCAAAGTAGCCGTCCACGCGCTTCTTGTACTTACAGTGGCAACAATTTCAGACGGTCCTGGGTGACTGTCCTCCAGATCTTATGTTACCCAGACCACCGTGAGGAGGGACGGGGATGGTGAGTGCCTCTCAGCAGACGGAAACAGGGGGCACCAGGCTCATCCTGTGAATTCATCCAAAAGAAGAAGAATCGGACTCTGAACAACCACATTCTGAAACACTTCAATGAAACGAGCTCTTTCTGGCCTAGGGGATTCCTCCTCCTGCGTGTTTCTTCTTTCCATGCTCCGCCCAACTCCTACTCGTACACAGGGGTCAACTGAGTGGCCACCACCTCAGAGAAGCCCCCTGTGATTCATACAATCTTTATAAAGCATTTGCCCCATGGCTGACGAATCCTAGCACTGTTTTTTCTTCCCCCCCCGATAGCAGTTGTCACTATTTGCAATAGTCTATTTATTTGGTTTCATTTTACTTGGTATCTGTCCTTCCCACAGGCTCTAAGAGTCAACAGGGCAGGGCTATTTCTTTGTCACAGCAAGCTCTCGCTAAATATTTTCCCAACAGAGCTGGGGTCAGAGGCTACGGGGCAGGGGACTGTGTCCCCATCTGTTTTTGGAGCCAAGTAAGAATGTTTTCACATTTTTAAACGGTTGAAAAAAGGACATTTTTGTGACACGTGAAAAGTCCATGAAATTCATATTTCAGGGTCCATAAGCAAAGTCCAAAAATACTGGAACACCCATTCATTTACTTATTACCTGTTTGCCCCTATATTACAAAGTCCGAGTGGAGCAGTTGCGACAAAGATTGTTCGGCTTGAAAAGCTGAAAATGTTTTACTATCTGGCCCTTTACAGAAAAAGTTTTTCGATCTCTGGTATAGAGCCCGACCCACAAATTGAAAATGGGCTCAAAAAAAGCCAACCCAATGCCCTTCAACCTGAAGAATATATATACGTATTTTTTCAAATTGTTGACATTTAGACAAAAGCTAGCATGTCCCATGGAGCAATTTATTAATGTGCAAATCTACTGTTTATCCTTTTAAAATAGGAAGCATAATCTCACTTGGTAAATAATATTCACAAGGGGCTTCCCTGGTGGTGCAGTGGTTGAGAGTCCGCCTGCTGATGCAGGGGACGCTGGTTCGTGCCCCGGTCCGGGAAGATCCCACATGCTGCAGAGCAGCTAGGCCCGTGAGCCATGGCTGCTGAGCCTGCACATCTGGAGCCTGTGCTCCACAACGGGAGAGGCCACAACAGTGAGAGGCCCGCGTACCGCAAAAAATAATAATAATAATAATAATAATATTCACAAGAGAATGCCACGTTACAGAAAAATTACTATTCCATAGATTTTTGTCAATCTAAGTCTTGCTTTATTGAAGTTCAGCTCCCAGCAACAATTTCTTGGGTTCAATCAGTACCCCAGAAATATTTTCCCCCCAGAGATGGCATTTGAAACTGTCATCCATCTTCTGGCATGGCTTTCCATCTTAGGTTCTATGGAAAACAAATGGTGCAAAAAAAGTTCATTTGTTCCATTTTTAAAATTAGATTCCACATATAAGTGAATGAACTTTTTTACAAAACAGAAACAGATTTGCAGATCTCGCAATCAAATCTATGGTGACCAAAGGGGAAACACGGGGGGGAACTGATAAATTAGGAGTTTGGGATTGACCTATACACACTACTATGTATAAAATAGATAACTAAGAAGGACTTACTGTACAGCACAGGGAACTCTACTCAATACTCTGTAATGACCTATATGGGAAAAGAATCTGAAAAAGAGTGGATATATATGTATAACTGATTCACTTTGCTATACACCTGAAACTAACACAACATTGTAAATCAACTATACTCCAATAAAAATTAATAAAAGTTAGAAAAAATTTTAAAAAAAGGAATGGTGTGTCATCAGTGTTGACCCTTCGCCTTGTCTTCAGGAATGAAGGAATCTCTGGGCATGGTCACCTCTTCTGCCCTCTCAACAGGATATTAATTGGCGAGATTAAGATCGTAAGGACGTGGATTTGAACACTTGGGTGACGCCCCTTCCGAGGCAGAGAAGATCCAAATCATCATTTTCCCTTTCTCGTGCGCACACCTTTTACTGACAGGAAATAGATTTTAAGAGATCAGCATGGAAGCCCTCTGACCCGCATTTGATACTTTAGGAAGAGGAATAAACATGTCTAAAGGGATTAAGTCACAATGCCTCTCACAGTGGTATTGCCACCAGGGACTATACCTGCAGGAGGAACACACACCAAGGAAAGTCTAATGGCCCATGCGCAGAGCACACTTTTCAAAATAACAGTGGCGTGTTCTCACCTGGGGTGATTTTGCCCCACAGGGGTTACTGGACAATGTCTAGAGACATTTCTCGTTCTCGCAAATGTGTGGATACTATTGGCATCCAGTGGGGAGAGGCCAGGGATGCTGCTAATTACCTTATGATGCACAGAACAGCCTCTCCCACTGCCAACCACAAACACGCATCCAACCCAGTCCTGCACCGCAAAGAACGAGCTGGTCTCAAACATCGCTAGTGCCAAGGTGGAGAAACTGCGTTAGATAATCGGCCTGGTCATCATGAAACCGGGTGTGATGCCAGAGACTGGCAAAAACGTGGATGGGGCTGGAGGGGGCGTGTCACACCAGTGTGTTTCAACAATCACGCACGGCCAATTATGAGTGGTAGTTCCACTATGACTGTGATAAGTTGTGTGAAAATAAGTCTCTGGAGATGAAATTTATAACCCAAGTTATAGCCACAGAACAAGAAAAGTGAAGATCAAGGGGTTAGGTCTGCTTTATTATTAGGAACCTATATATATATATATATATATATATATATTTTTTTTTTTTTTTTTTTTTGCGGTACGCGGGCCTCTCACTGTTGTGGCCTTTTCCGTTGCAGAGCACAGGCTCCAGACGCGCAGGCTCAGCAGCCATGGCTCACGGGCCCAGCCGCTCCGCAGCATGTGGGATCTTCCCAGACCGGGGCACAAACCCGCGTCCCCTGCATCGGCAGGCGGACTCTCAACCACTGCACCACCAGGGAAGCCCCAGGAACCTATATTTTGATTTACTTTGTGAGTTAACAGTAAGCATGCTCCATGACCCTTCCCACTGTTTATCTAATCGTCGCAACTGTCATTTACTTGGTCATTTCTTCATCATTCTCATTCCCTCTCCAAATGAGGTTTTCGTTGTACAACACTGAAAATCACAACAGTGGTGTAAGGGTGGAGTTAGAACCCACCATTCCTTGTCCTTGATTGTGAGACACCAAAAGCCCTGGAAACCGAAAGATTTTTGTATATGTTGTTTTTTATTTGGCAGTGAAACCCAACCTGAACCGACTTGAGGCATCCGTCTTGTCTCAGCCCTCGTGCCTCAGCTGTTTGCTAGCATCACGTTGCACTGTCATCAAACAGTAGGCTCAAGTGCACTGGGAAAACATCAAAAGGAGGTCAAGATACCTCCTGAGTAACAGTGAGAGGAAGAAAGGAAGGTATTTGTCACTAGCAATAGCCCAGAAGCATGGTTATTAGATAAGGTCAGCCTTGGAGGACTCCTACTTGAAGAGATGGTCTAGAAAGATGGTAAACAGATGAAAAGGTCAGTGGATGAAATTCGACCGATGTGTTTGCCATAGGTTTGCAGATCTTGTCCCAGGATCTATTTCCTGGGGCTCCATGAAAGGCAAAAGCTGATACGAACTTTAGTCCTGAAAATACATACAGCACAGATGAAAACAGCCCTATCTTGCCACCAATCTATGATCCCAGAGAAACCCTTACAAGGGGAGAGAGGTCTTCAAGCTTAGGTTGACGGTCATGAAAAATACAGCCAAGACGATGGAAATGTGAACTCAAATCACCTATTCATCCTCACCCACACAGGAAGGGTTTTCTGAGAAATATTCCCCGAGTAGTCCAAGAACCAGCATACCAAGAGTAGACAAGCCAGGCTAGAACAAAACTGCAAAATAATATAGTTTCTCTCTCATACACTTCTTGTGAAATGTAACACTTCAGGTACTTATTTCTTCTTGGATATGAAATCTATCAAACCATGGGTTTTTGTATTCCATGAAGAGCAGATAAACATTTTCTTCCACTCTATGTTCGTTGTATACTGATAAGTGCAAAGTTAACAGTGGTGGTCATGATCACAGAATTGTGAACTACAATGAAAAAAAAAATCACGTAGAACAGGGGTTGGCAAACTATGACCCCCGGGTCAAACCAGCCCACTACCTGTTTTTGTAAATAACGTGTTATTGAAAACACAGCCGTGCACGTTCATTGATGTACCGTCTATGACTGCTTTTGCCCTGTCATTGCACAGCTGACCATATGATCTGCAAAGCCAACAATATTTACTATGTATGTGGTCTTATACAGAAACTGTTGGCTGACCCCTGACCCAGATATGGCTAAGATATGTCATCTGTTAATTCTTGGCCTCAAGAACCAGAGATTATGGCAAATTCGCTCCACAAGAGAGACCACTCAGAAAGGACACTAGATTGACAAGACAGACCGTAATAAAAGCAGTCTCTGAGAGGGTCGATTTTCACATGACCATTTGGTCCCTGTAGACCCTTGTTCCCTAACCATCACCGCTTGGCCAAATAGTACACGATGAGAGAACTATGCTGACTCTAAAGCACCCCATCGCAAAGGTACTTGAGCATCCAGAGATCATGGACATATGTCACGGGTACGTGTACAGCTACTACTTATTTTGACTACATCTTCTGCTTTCCTTAGAGACAGGAAGTACCCAGGGTGTTGATGGTCTATCCTCATACAATTTAATTTACCAGTATATGAATACAATGTAACTATCAGAGCAGTTGTCTTCATGTATCCCACTGGGAGAAATATTCATACATTTTTCTGCAGGAATATTAACACGTTTGATTACAGAGGGCTGCCACCACCTGCTGAGGGGGTCCTATGAGCTACAGAAAAGGCACTTGTTAACTTTCTAAAGCATGCATAACTCAATTCCAAGCTCCAGTCCTTGGAGTCCTGGCTCCAAGGACTTCAGATAAGAAATTGTGTATCAATATTCAACTGTGGAAATCCTGGGAATTTAATCAGAGTGAGTGCCAAGATGTCACTATATATCACCGACATCTGGAATCAAACCAAATTAGACAGCTGCACTCCTAATTCATAGAAGCCCCTTCCAAAGCAACAAAAGCCATGTGGTATTTCCCTGTTTCCCATGGTAGAGACTCAATTATGTTGCTGGGAGGCTGGGTTGATTTCAAACCCACAGTCGAAAATGTTAGGATTTTTCGTACTTGAGTCCAACTGCCAAGTGGCATTTATGCCTGAAATGGGGCCGAGTATGAACTTATGACACAAAACAAATTCCATAAATCAGCTAAACAGAATAATGTTGACCCAATGAGGGGAAAGAATTACAACCACAGAACTGTCTTTTTTTTGCCATGGCTGGGGACAGTTTCTAATTTGCCAACAAATTTAATTTGTGTTGTCTGTTGTCTTCATTTTACTCAGGCCATTTTCTGGTTTGCTCTGGAGGTTGTTACTGTCTTCATTATATTCTAAGAATATTGTAATTTTCAAAGGGTCAGTTGGTCATTGGATACTTCAAAAAATGGAAGGCTATCAGGATCACGTAATTATTTTCACTCATATGCTACAGAAGGAAAACATCTCCATTTGCAAAACTGCATACTGGTGATGCAATTAATATCTCCTAGAACCTGTTCTGTGTGCTATCCTAGTAAAACCTTTAACTATGGAATCAATCACAGGGAGGCTCCCTGTTTAATAACTTGGACGATCTTGGGTGAACGATTTTGCCCCTGAGTCTCCATTTTTTAGCACATTTACATCTTCTCTCCCTAAATCAACTGAGCCATTCTCCGCATGGAGGCCACATCTTCTTTGTGCTTCCCATTGTCCAAAAGGCTGTGTGTAGCAGCAGACACAGGGGGGATGTCACTAAACGTTTGCTGCATTTATGTCTTCAATTAGTTGTACGACAAGTTCTGAAGGTTTCTCCTGGGGAACTAGCAAGAGTCTTGGGGACGTCAGAAGTTTAACACAGAACTGGAAATGAAGAGGGAGTCCTTGGTGTTCCAGTGGTTAGGACTCTGAGCTTCCACTACCGAGGGCACAGGTTCGATCCCTGGTGGGGGCGCTAAGATCCCACAAGCTTCGAGGTGTGGCCAAAAGAAAAAAAAAAGAACTGGAAATAAAGAGCTGTGGGGAACTATTATAATTATCAACTTCTATAAAAACTGTAAATGTGAAAACAAATTGAATAAGATATACAGCTTGACTACGGCTGCCAGCTACCCTTGGTGTTCCTGGGCTTGTAGACTGGCCACTGTAAGCTCTGCCTACATCAGCACGTGGAGTTCTCGCCATGTATCTTCCCATCATTCTCCCTCTGCAAGGCTCTATGAGTCTCTTTCTAAGGACACAGCCGCACTGGATCAGGGGCCCACCTGACTCCCGTGGGACCTCATTTTTACTATGTACCTCCTCAGTGACCCTACTTCCAAATAAGGGCACATTGCAAGGTTCTGCCAATAACTGACTGGCAGCGGGGGCTGGGGAGAGGCTATCACTCTTCAGCCCAGAACAAGCAGCCTTCTCCAACAATGCATGGGTACCCCCAGTGTACCCACCTCCTAGAATACAGGGAGGGAGAAATGCAGGAAAGCTAGAGCTGATCCAGAACTCACCCACCTTTCTCCTACCTGCAGGTTGTCCCAAATTTCCTCCTTTCTATCCTGTCTTAAACCAGCATCCGTAAAGCAACCCCAGGACGCTTACACATTCCATAGGCATTCACTGTTGTTCAAAGCGCTTTCCTACCCAGCCCAGCTGTAACAGGCTGTGTTTGTGAAAAGACTATTTCCCCTGGTTACAGGTAAAAGGACCTGGGCGGGGAGGGTGGGGGTCAAAGTTCTGAGCTAATGCTAGATTCGATTTCCAAGTCTAGTCAGATACATTGGTTCAAAAGCTATAACGGACACCTGGTGGTAGCAGCAAGTTATAGCCACTCCACGATAAGGAGCATCCATCCTCTGGGGTTCAGGGTGATCCCAGCTCTGGGCACTTTAGGGCACATTATTACCACTGAGCCAACACGTAAAGCACACACCTGTACACTAGCTTCACGCTGCTTCTCTTCCTCTAGATTCTGAAGGACTCTGGCACCCACTGTGGGATGAACTGCTGAGTACCTGCTTCATGAAAGACACTATAAGATGGCCATTGATTTTGGAGGGATAAAGCCTATATGGCAAAATGCTGACAACTATTGAATCTGTCATCGTCTGTAAACCCATCAACTACTGAATCTATGATCATTATCCGTAAACCCTTCAACTGTGGAATCTATGATTGTCTGTAAACCCTTCAACTATGGAATCTATGATCATCTGTAAACCCTTCAACTATGGAATCTATGATCATCTGTAAACCTTTCAACTATGGAATCTATGATCATCGGTAAACTCTTCAATTACCGACTATCATCAACTGTATACCCTTCAATTATTGAATCTATGATCAGTGATGAAGGATATAAAGATGATCATTCGTTCACGTGAGATTTAAGTGGGGGAAAATTTGTAACAGAAAGTTGGGTAGAGCCTTAGGAAACAGAAACAAAGTATAAACTATGACCTTTTTTTCAAAGGCCATCCACATAGCACCAACTCATAGGACGAACAAACTTCCTCTCGGCCATGACGACGAGGTTCCTGAAACCGCCTTGGACTTGCAAGGCCAGCTGTAAGTCAATAAACAGCCTGAATGTGCCATGATGTCGGGGTGTGCTTGCATTTTGTCAGGTGTCTGACGGTGACGGTCAGGTGGTGGGCCGGGCACTCCACCAATGGCCAATGGCCACACGTCAGACACCTGCATCCTTACACTCCAGTGGGCTTTGCAGAGTCCCGTCCTTGCTCAGGACATGTCCTTGGGGTGTTTATGTCAACACCTCACAGAAGGTCATGGTTCCCTAAAACAGCATCCCTCATATTCCTCACCCTTAACCGTTCTTGGCATGACCTCACCATATTAATTGGCATTTTCACGATGACCGCTTCATCGTGAAATGGGGATTCACTTTACCTTGGGACCCGGCAGCTGGCAGACCAGTCTTCATAGTCTTAACCTTTTATGCTAACCGTGATAACTTATTCAACTGATGTGTGTAGAATTTTCAAAGCATCGATGGCCAACACCACTTCTGTTTTGTTGTCTGCCCAGGGACTTGAGTCCCACACCCTTGGGTTGGCAGATATACTGGCCCTGCCGACTAAACCATGAAGGGTTCCTTAGTGGATGCTACAGCTGCCTTTCTCTACAGAGATGGGCTTGAGTTAGGGCACTGAGAAGCAGGCCATGAGTGAGAAGCGCCAGCTTTGGGCTTTCCTTGCTGGTAGACCCCCACGGGCTGTGGGGCTGTACCCCACAAGCTTTGTCGCTACCCAGCTGCGAGACGAAAGAAGGAGCGACAGCGGCACCGAGGGTTTACTGGACGGGGGAACTTAGACGTCAGAAGCAAAGGGTCCTGGAGCAACACCCCCGCTGTGTACAGCAGAGAACACACAGGACATGGCAACAATCTCTGCAAGCTGCGGGGGAGGAGGCTACCATTTATAGGGGGAATAAACATCAGGTGGGCTCATCCGTTACCAGGGAAACTAGCAGCCCACAGCCCCTCAGGCGAACAATCGTCACGAGGGCAGATGTCTCCCTTTAATAAAGTAACAGGTGGGGCAGCTCTGGCCTAAGGGGCAGGGGCCAAGCACGGTCCTGTGAGTAGGGTGTAGGCAAAGCAGGGACTGGTCAAGCAGGGGACGTACAGAGAACAAGAGAACAGCCATACTGAGTGGCCTGACCATATACCGGCTGCTAAGTGGCGTCTGACTCAGGAGGACAGTCTGTCAACTTTTGAGCGTGGATTTAAAGACGAGATTTAGAGGCAGATTCATGACTACTTGCTTTCAGTGTAAAATTCTTCATCTAGGGTAGCTGGGGGCATTTATGGAACGTGCCAGCTCCCTTAGGGGAAGACTTTGATAAATGACCTAATACTTGATTACCACCCCCTACCCCAACGTGCAGTCACATTCATTAACGTAACCCCTGGTTTTGGTTTTACAGCTCAGGATATTTGACCTCAAATTGTAGCCTGGGAACTCTGCAGAATATGGGTGTTTTGGCTCAAACCAAAGGGCCGGACTCTATAGAGTCCAGGAATTAAAATTCAAAGAGCCTCAATCTACAGTTGAGAGGATGGAGCCCCGTGAAAGGTGAGTGCCTGACCCAAGGGTCACAGGGGAAGGCAGCTGACACTGCAGCAGACTCCCAGGCCTCCTTCCAGACCCCGTTTTGGCTACCCACATGGCATCACTTGCTTCTCCACAGGGGGAATATTCCTACCCGCTGACGTGTGGCCAACCGTGGTAGCAGAGGGCAACTCCTATCGGGTGTCGGCGTTTGCTAGGAAATGACTTTAACAAGTGTGAACAATATCGTTTCCTGGTGTTTCACTCCCAGTTGGTCACAACACCATTCAGACAGATCTAGTGAACAGAGAGAAAACCAGAGGTCAAGGACTGGAGAAAGCTAACTACGACCTTCTTGAGAAGTCGGTCAAGAAAGCAGAAAGTTTTATCTCAAGAGAATAAGAGCAGAGGCAACAGCCGGAGGAAGACTGATGAACTGGGGTCACGTAACTGTGTGATGCCCCTGTGGCACTCGGCCCTCGTAGGGAGCGTGCACAGTAGGAGAGGCTGCTGGGAGCTGCAGTTCCCTTCTTTGTGTCGACAGCAAAACAGCTCTTCCCCCAAATTAAGCTCAGGTTAGAAGCGCTACATCCCTGAACAGAATTACTGCCTCTCAGCGGTGAAGCTCTTGTAGGTATAAAAAATGGAAAGGGCAAAAGTTTATGTTTTTGCTAATGCCCCACGATAATGAACATTCTGCTTCTATATAAGTGTTCTATGTCGACAGAAGGAATGTGTTTACTGCATCGTAACCCTCCATCTCTCTCTGATCTATCAGATGTCCCTGAACTGTCCCATGTACAGTGACCTGAGGAAAAAAGTTTCTGCTGTGTCAAATCAATGCGGGATGAGGTGGCAGGAAAAGTTAATGTTCACACTGCCTGTTAGGGGACACATAAATCTGATTACTTCTAGAATAAGTTCATTTTCGCAAGCAACACAATGGGCTGTTAATGAGCTGAACACAGAAATAGCTGAGTGATATGCCCACAGAAAACGAGCTGGCCTCCCTGCGATGGAATGTTTACGGAGGCGATGTGAAAGGTGAGGCTCAGTGAGTGACATGGAAACAGACTGTGGAAGCATCCGAAGGCCAAAAGCAAGAGTCTCTTGCAAAGTCAGACTAGGTAGGTTTTCAAAGAAAACGGAGACACATTGTGAGCAAATTACTCTCACAGAGGCAAAATGGGGAGACTTTGATCGAATGAAGTTTTGCAGAAAATGAGGCCAGGGAGGAGGTGAATCCAATAATCCAGGTCACGAGTCTTCCAACTGGGGCTCACCGACTCCTAGGAAGACACAGAGACGTGCGGGGGCATGGGTATGTGGGGAAGGGATGCACTCGAAGGGAATCTGTTGACAGATTTTCAACTTCCATTTATGCTCCAAAAACGTGCTGCCTGGGTTTCCACCCTCACTTTCTTCCACTTGGTACAGAAGGCATCCCTGGCATCCTGGCTCTTACCATGGAGATCACCCCAGGATATAAAATCCTTTCAAGTGCTTCAGCGACAATGTGAAATCTTGGTATCAATGGGATATTGGCCAAAGGGCCAAGGGTGAGTCCTTTGGGACTAGACTGGTCAGGGAGTTGCCAGGAAACATGGAAATGGTTCTAAAGTGCCAATACAACATCCACTTTCAAGGAACATTCTGGATGGAATGGAGATGAATTAAAGAACAAAGAACCACCCAACATGGCGGCCACCATAAAAAGGGCAGGTGCAGAAGACGTCAATGTGGCTTTGAGGAGATGAAACAGGAGATTAAAAAAACAAAAAAATTTGCACAGAATAGAAGTAGAATCACAGAGCTGAAGGAAGAAATAGAAGTGAAGAAAGAAACAACTCCAAAACTTCGAAGATGCTTGTGAGGACATCATGCTTGCAGATGATGACCGCTTAGTGATACCTCATCAGATTGGTCTCCCTGTGTTTTCATCAGTCACTCTCAAGAAGAAACAGGAGAAATGTTAGAAGAAGCAAAGGAAAATCTGCAAGAAATTGATGCCTTAGAATCCACAGTGGAGTCATTTCAGTGGGAGTTGGCAGATTTGAAAGTTCAGTTATGCAGAACTGGGGAGAAAAGGAAACCTTGAAGCTCATGAAAGGTAAACATTTAATAATACTTTAAAAATGTGTTTAATAAACATGAATACTGTTTCTAAGAAAAAGAACAAAGAACCAGGTAAGTACAGAATTTGAGGGTGAGTGGAGATGCAAGATAGGAAGATGGAAAGAAAATTGTGAACTTTCGCCACAGACAGGGCTGTAGCGCCCAAACGCCCCCCTTATTGGATGCGTCCAAAGAGTGCATTGCAGTGAAACTCCTAAGATCACCATCGGCAGATGGTGGCCATGGGGTCAGAGAGGTACTTCAGAAACTAAGCCAGCCAGATGGATGACTAACTGGATAAGGGAATGGGGGGATGGATATGAATGCCTCCAGCATATGGACGAGATGTACTGAAGGTACAGAGATTTGGAAAAGAGCAGCTGAAGGTTGAATCTTGCACATGCCTAGTTTGGAAAATATGTGTAGCTCATGTCACAGGAAAAAGACAATAAAATATCATCGCCATCATCAATTACTAAGGGCTACCAATGTGCTAGGCATTATCCTAACACTGTGACTATATATTACCTATGATCCTGTAAATATGTATTATCTATGTTAACCTAAATTATCTATCATCTATTATTCCTTCCCATTTTACAGAAGGGGAAACTGACATTTACAGAAGTTTTTTACCAGCTCATTTTGTACGTAGAAAAGGTGGGATTGAGATACAGGTTTTGTACCTGGAACGGTACCTACAGTCACTCACGATACCAGTATTGTCTCCCTGGATACTAGAATGAGGGGAGAAAGCAGAGCACAGGATAGGGAATTAGGAAACAGGACGAAGGATGACATTTGATGCCACGGCTGTGGGTGAGATTGCCCACCGAGGGGAAACAGAAGAAAAAAAGGGCATAAGACATAAGCGTGAGTAGACTGAAACTTCCAGGGGCAGAGGTGGGAAAAAGAACCAGAGAACGCAGCTCAGAAAAGAGCATGCTGAAAGGTATGCAAAGAACCAGAAGTGGGAATCATCGCAAAGGAAAAGATACTGGAACTGGCAGTAAGACGGTCAAAGGTGACCTTGGGAAAGAAGATCCAGGAGACGCCAAGCCAGTTAGACAGAGGTAGAGATGAAAGTCTGGGACGTGGACCTGATGGGATAAAGAGTATTGATTAAAAAGGTGGCTTTGGGAAGCCAGAAGGGATCACTGAGGCAGCCTAAAATCTAGGGCAAGTCTAAGGACTAAAGGGAGAGAGTTGAGTCCAATTTGTCAACAGGCATTGGCTGGCCAGTCAATTCGTTAGTTTGCTTGTTTGTGTAGACTTTTCAGAGTTTCAGAGGTAGCAAAGTTTCCTGCTACCCATGAGAGTCTGTGAGGCTGTGATCCTGGGGGATCCCAGGAGGGGGTTGGATTTAAAATGCCAGGGAATGCAAAAGGGGTCTTAGCTCGTGTGAGTAGATCAAACAACAAGCAATCCCGAAGGCACAGCCCAGGATGTGAGTCAACATCGTGCAGTGGATCAGGTGAGCATTTCCACGCTATGGTCTCCAAGAAACGTATCAGCACCATGTGGTGTCAGACACATAAAGCGAACAGGGCCGATTCCAGGTGGGGCTCCGCGACGTCCGCTGGTACGGCTTCAGAACTTTGAAAATACGGGTGCTGTTTAAATGGATTTTTACCTTCCTAAGGATTAGGTCTGATGCAGTGGGCATGCTGTCCCGTCCAAGGGCACGGACATTGCCCAGGTAGACTTGGGAACTAGAACACCAGGTGAGTATTCTGAGGAGTTTGTTTGGGGTTTTTGGTCTTCCTGACATGATGGCAATCTGAAGCCATTCATTTCATGATTCTCTGACCTTCCCCAACCTCTCGAGTACTCCCTTTCAAAGTCTGGGTTCATTAGAGGGAAACCCTATTTTGCTAGGCCAATTTCTTGCTTTCTCCCTCCTCCGCTGGACCCTTTACAGATTTGTGATTGCAATGGCAGACGTTCATGTCTGAGTCCATTTTAATGCTTGAGTCATTCCTTTTTCAGAGTCCCTGGCGAGGAGATATTATCTATTTTTATCTGAACGACTCTAAACCCCAGGGCACCCGTTGGCCATTTACTATTACAGATTTTAAAAGAGGTCACTTCCTTCTGAGGATTTCTATCACTTCACTTCACCAACCAATTCTTCCTGGTTTATCACAGTCAATTTCAGAGCAATATTTTATCTGTGGGATAAAGTTTCCAGAAAGAAGAGAGTTTATCAGATATTAAGCTTTTAGCTGGGCAATACTTCCAGCCGATGTCCAGGAGCTAAAGTCCCAGATCACCAGTAGATCAGGCTTCTGTGCCAGTTTCATTATCTATAGTTAAGAAGTCATTATTCACTGCCTGGACCAGGCCTGGGAGTCTATTGTATAATTAATTGCAAATTATATCACTTGGTATTTTCTCTCTTTTGAAAATCCTTACCAAATAATACCCTAGCATGCTTCCATGTCCAGATTTAAAGTTTTGATTTTATTTACAACTGTGTCATTTGCCCATATTCAGTGCATTTCCCTGACTCCTACAATTAGCTGTGCCTTTTGAAATAAGTGTACATTTGTTCAAATGATAGCAGTCTGAGATATACAAGCAATGATCATCTCATTGACAGACACTGACTTGTTTATAAGGGAAATCAGTCTTAAGGACCTAAGTATTGGTCCATATACCTTTCCTTTGGAAATGACCATAATTTCAAGTAGTTAGGAGAAAACAGTGAAAATGGCGGAAGCAGGTCAGATGATTTAGTGTGAAGGCAGACAAAAGACAAGCATTCCAAGCAGTGAGGGGCATGGAGATGTATAGAACACATAAGTTTTATTTCCTCATGCTTGAGCGATTAGTTCTGGGACCTTGTAAGACAAGGATTACAGGGTCATGTAGCAGAATGATATAATCTGATGACTGTCAACATCTCCGAGGGCAATAATCACGGGGTTCCAAGAAATATGATGACATTGAGAAAAATATGACTTCTTAAGAACATCTTCAGGCACGGGGTAGGAGTGGGGATGAAAAGAAATGGGCGTAAAGGCTCTCACTGGAGTGATGAAAACGTTCTAAAACTGATTTATGGTGATGATCGCACAACTTGGTAATTTTTTTTTTTTTCCTTTGCAGTACGCGGGCCTCCCACTGTTGTGGCCTCTCCCGTTGTGGAGCACAGGCTCCGGACATGCAGGCTCAGCGGCCACGGCTCATGGGCCCAGCCGCTCCGCGGCAATGTGGGATCTTCCCGGGCTGGGGCACGAACCCGTGTCCCCTGCATCGGCAGGCGGACTCTCAACCACTGTGCCACCAGGGAAGCCCCACAACTTGGTCATTTAATGCAAACCACTGAATGGTGCAAGTGGGTGAATTTCAAAATACATAAAATGAGCTTCAAAAAATTTGTAAACAGGCGTTACATCATTTAAAGAAAAATAACACAGACCGAATTAAAAATGTATGTATGTAAATTTAGAACAGAGTGCCCTTGTGTGCCACTGCAAATTGAATAAGGTGGGACTTTTACATGTTTTATTCTTTTTCTCTCCTTCTGATAAATGTGAACGTGTGTGTGTGTGACTGACTCGTCTCCTGATGTTCCTGGCAGGGACATGTCCACTTGGGAGGACCTTTGCCAGCATCTGTCTGCAGCAGCCCACCAGGATGCGGAATCAGCATGGCTGAGAGAAGCTAAGGTCTCAGGAAAGGTCAACAATGTGTGGGTAGAAACAAGACAGAAAAGCAAACAGGGTTTGACCCACAGAGTAAACTGTGTAAGGGGACGGAGTGTGGGGAATGGCCCAGGGCAGTGGCTCAGGGCCAGAGTTACCAACGACTGGGTTCCTGAGGCTTCTAGACTCTGCACATGGTGCAGGCATGGTGGCTCAAAGGTACACGGGGTTCTGGGGGGCAAGCAAGACGCTTTTCATTGCCCCTGTTTTAAATGAGTACCCGATACTCTTAGGCTTCATGGATCGTCCAAAGTCATGATTTTTAGTAAGATCTCCAAAGACAGCAGTATCTTCAAGATTATTTCCATGGAATTGTCCAAGTTTTTAATTCAAGGCATATTGTTATCATTGAAAGGCTGCCAAGGGTGGACGCTAATTCTTTCCAATCAAATTTACTTAAATTCAATGATTACCGTATAATACATGGAAAACAGACAGTGAACCCTATTTGTTAAACATGTTTTTATGATTGTAGCAATGGCATATCCATTTTGGTTTTCAACGACATGGAGACAAAGTCATTTCATGAATTTTTGTTCTTCCAGAATCCCAGGAAGAAGCAGCACTGAGCATCTTTGCAGGAAAAGCAGAAGTGTTTCCTGCAAGAGATGATGATGAAGCTGGGAATGGAGTTGATTATGTGCTGCAGGGAAAATTTCCTGGGACAGCATTGATGCAATAGGGGACTGCAAGTGTGGTGAAGAAGGAAATCCTAAAAGTCTTACTGAAAAACAAACAAGTCTATGAATACAAGTGACTAACTGTGGGCAGCATTCCAAGCAAATTGGTAAATAACCAACTGTTACATTGGCAGGAAAATATAAAAGGGCCACAGAAAGGATTCCCAATATCCCTGCTATGTAGTGATCACAGGTCAAAAGGACACTAGCCTCTCTAATTTAGCTCGTTATTGGAACCAAGAAAAAATAATCATACTCAAAGTATAACTTGATGCACAAGGTTCATTCAGCTTAAAAGATGCAGAAGTGAAAAAAATCACAGGAACAGACATTCCATTTGAAAACTTCAGTGGCAGCTATGTTCAAAGGTAGCTGGGAATGTATGGCATTCATGTAATTCTTTAAAGAAGGCCACCTGGGGTCACCATATTGATTCTTCCAATGGCTCTAACGGAATATATAATTAGGTGCCATGTATATTCCACACACACCATTGTACCCTAGGAGGCTTCATGTCCTAATGAACGCTTGGGCAGTGGCCAGGAGCACTCTTTTCTGCTGAAAATAAGTTGTCAGTAGTCACTCAGCCGCTTTCACACTGCTGTGTTTGATAAAATCTCTAATCTCGTAATGTGTCCACTGGACACAACTGTATGTGTTGAGGGTGAGGAAATGGGGTTGGAAGAGAGATGGAAATTAGTGCAGTCAACACAGAGAGAAAGGCTCCTGATGTAACTGGAATTTGAATCTTCATAAGGTGATGGGCCATTGGTTCCATCCCCTGGACCTCAGGACACCCAGTTCTGTCCCCAGACCAAGGCAGGCTTGGATGGGGGTAACATTTTGTGGGTGGAGAGGAGAGGGAGGCCAGGATGCAGGAGGGAGGTAGGTGACGTGTGATGGAGAACAGGCAGGTGGAGGGAGGGTCCCAGAAGACCCTGTTTATTCCCGGCTCCATGGCCCATTTCAAGTTGGGGAGCAGATTAAACTCAACGACTCAGAGACTCCTGGGATCCCTGCCACCATCTGGGACACCAGCAGCCCCGCCCAACGGCAACTCCCAACAGGACCAGGAATCGCCCCTACGGATTTTCAAGTCCATCTCCAGCCACCAGGACAGGTTTGATGGCCTCTCGGGACCCACGGGCCTCCTTTCGTGACCTTGGAACCATGTGACCCTGTGTTTCAGGCGACTGGTTTCTGGGCCCCTCCTTCCTTGCATTCCACCTGAGCCTCGGCTGTTCCACCTTTTCCCCAACAGGCTGCCGGGCAGACAGAAACAAGTCTTACAACGCTCATGATACAAACTGAGGCTTTGCCAGGCGCTCTCTCACGGATAAACTGATCTTCCTCAACACAAATTCTGACAGGAGACGCTGTAATTTTACCTCTCAGGCTGCTCAGCCACAGCAGAGACAACCATATAAAACGAGGACCTCAACGATGAAGAGAGATTAAACCTGGAGGTGGAAAACAGCACGGCAGTTGCTCAGAAAGCGAAACACAGACTGGCCACATGACTTGGCCAGACCACTTCTGTGCGTACACCCAAAAGAAGTGGAACCACGCTCTTAAAGACATCTGTACACCCAGGGCTCGCAGCAGCAGGCCTCACAAGAGCCGAAAGGCGAAAACCTACATGCTCAGCAACAGGTAAACGGATAAACAAAATGCAGTCCAGCCATAAAATGCTACAGGATTCAGCCATAAAAAGGAATAGAGTTCTACAACATGGACAAGCCTTGAAAACAGGATGGTCAGTGAGCGAAGCCAGACACAAAAGGCCACATATTGTGCGATCCCATTTATAGGAAATGTCCAGAATAGGTGAATCCATAGACACAGAAAGATTAGTGGTAGAGGCTAAAGGGAAAGAGAGTTGGGTTTGGGGGGGACTGATAAAGGGTATGGGGTTTTGGTGGGGGGAATAATGAACAAGTTCTAGAACTAGAGAGAGGTACCAGTTGAACAAAGTGGCTGGATATACTAAATGCCTCTGAATTACACACTTTAAAACGGTTAATATGCAATTTGTTGAATTTTACCCCAAGTTTTTTTAAAAAAGCGTTAAAAAAAGAAACATCAAGTTGAAGTTTACTTTTTAAAAAAACACCACCAAGTCTTCTGATTTCACTAGCGTGATGTTCCAGCCTCAAACTGAGATGTGGACGAATGCCAACCCCCCACTGTGAATGCAAACAGGACTGTAGGTCACCGCTGGTGACGATCTGGACCCACCAGCCTGGCCCAGGGACCATAGACCCGGGTCCAATGAACCTTCTGCGTAAGGAGAGAAGGAAGGACTACACGGACAGCAGTGGAGTGATAACTTCCAACCAATAAGAGAACACTTTCTGCTGTGAGGCCTGGCTGGACCGAACGGGGCTGGGGGGGAAGGGAGAGCTGACCTGGTAGCTAGGATCACAGAAGAAGGATGTCACTAGGGTCTACTGGGTGTAGGGAGGCAAGGGCTGTCCAGAGAGACCTATTTTCCAAATCCTATTTAGGCTCCCAGGTCCTGCCACAAAAAGGCATCTGTCATAGGCAGGATTCTAAGATAGCCTCCATGGCTCCCACCTCCTGGTACCCACATCTTTGTGTGATCCTCTCTCCTCTTGAGGATGTGTGTGTGTGTGTGTGTGTGTGTGTGTGTGTGAGGGGGGCCTGAGATGTAGGACTTGGCAAAAGTGAAGGAATATGATTGAGGTTCCTAATCAACTGACTTTGTGCAACTCAACGAGGAGATTGAAGTGGGTGGGCCTGGCCTAATCAGGTGATCCCTTGGAAACAGACTCCAGGCAGAGGATTTGCAATCCTCCTGGCCTGGATGGAACAAACAGTCGTGGTGTGAAAGGCCTATAGGGAGGGGTGGCCCCTAGGAGCTGAGGGTCCCAGTCCTACAACCACAGGGAACTAGATTCTGCCAACATGTTGAATGAGCTTAGAAGGGGATCCCAAGCTTTCAGGTGATAATACGACTGTGGCCAATATTTTGCAGGCTTGGAAAGACCGTCATGAGCACACGAGCCAGGTACGAGCCAGGTAAGCCATGCGGGGACACCTGACCCACAGACACGGAGATAATCAGTGGATGTTGTTCTAAGCCCTTAAATGTGCAGTAATTTGTATCCAGTGACGGATAACTACCACAACATCCACTCCCAAATATACATAACATGGTAATAACACCACTGCATTTAACCAGGATGCAAAACCAGCGACTCTCAAATACAGTGGTCCCCTCCACCGGCAGCCACAGACAGTAGTGACAAGTCACGTCAATCGGACTTACAGAGAATTTTCAGCTCCTTAAGGCCAATGGTCCTGGTTCCTGGGGCTCTTCCTCTGACTCTGTGAGCCTCACTCCCATCTGTGCAACTGAAAAAAATCCCTTTCTGGGTTTGAGTGAGGGGGCACTGAGTTTCTGTCACTTCCAACCAAAAAAACCTGAGTGTGCACCCTCTAGCTCTAGACAGTTATGACTGTCGCCTCCTTGATTAATGAACTCACCTGGACTCATCTGCAATTAGAAGTTCCTGGACTTGACCGCGTGCTGCCAGCCGGGATGAGTCTGCCTCAGGAGATGTCAATTATGTGACATGACCCGGCATGCCCAGGAAGGCAAATGGCTTTCAACACCCCTTTGGATGAGTCACCCAGGGGATGGGTGACAAGACGGTGGGGCAAGAGAACTCTTGGACCCAACACTACCTATAGAAAACAGATTTATTTTTTCCCACCTGTAATATAAGATCCCACTAGACCAACGACTGTCAAGCCCCAGTGACTTTGTCTTCCGGGGGACAGGTGGCGCTGTCTGGACACATTTTTGGTTGTCGCAGCTTGTGGGCGTTGCTCCGCAAGCAACACAGCTGTGCTCACAAGCTGTGACCTTCTACCCACTGGCATCCAGTGTGTAGAAGCCAGGGATGCACATGAATATCCCACAATGCACTGCCAACAAAAGAACGATCCGGCCCCAGGTATCATTCGTGCCAAGGTGGAGCATGGTGCTCTCAGTCCAAGCTCTGTGTTACTAATTCTTTTTTTTTTTTTTTTTTTGGCGGTGCGCGGGCCTCTCACTGTTGTGGCCTCTCCAGTTGCGGAGCACAGGCTCCGGATGTGCAGGCTCAGCGGCCACGGCTCACGGGCCCAGCCGCTCCGCGGCATGTGGGATCTGCCCGGACCGGGGCACGAACCCACATCCCCTGCATTGGCAGGCGGACTCTCAACCACTGCGCCACCAGGGAAGCCCATGTCGTACTGATTCTTAAATGCTTTTTCCAGCCCGGTGGTTGTCAACGAGGGGTGACTCTGCAGCTCGTCCCCAACGCCCGCCACCCCCATCCCCCAGAGGTGTTAGTGGCGTCTGGAGTCATTCTGGTTCTCACAACAGAGAAGGTGCTATTGGCATCTCCGGGATGGTGTCCAAAGATGCGCCTAAACATCCCACGATGCACAAGACCCATCCCACGACAAGGAATTCCCCAGGCCCACAGATCAACTGTGCCCAGGCTGGGAAATCCTGACCCAGAGGCATACCTGCTTGCTCGCCAAATGACAATTTTCCCTTCTTCTTAATTAACCCAAAATGGACTTGGTACTTTTTTTTTTTTAACGGAATCACATAGCTGGCCTTTTCAAATTCAATACGTGCCTTTCAGTTTAGTACTTCCAGGGCCACAGAACACCAGGCCGGGCCCTCATAACCCACACGGTCCATCTGAGTTAGGGGTTCTTTGCCTTTCAGGTGCACAGGCTGGGGAGAAGCTGCCCCCTGAGCACACGGGGCACAGCAGCTCTGAGCACAGGGTCCACAAGGCACAGTCCTTCTGCCCAAGTCTTCTGGCTGCATTTAGGTTTCTGAGTGTTTTCACATTATTGCAAAGCTTGGACAGTGCAGAAGGGTCATGAGGTTTTAAGCAGCGGAAGCTGCTTCTGAGGGTATAAGAGAGCATATGATGATACAGTAAATGGAAAAACAAAACCCACATAGTGCAAACACCATCTGCTGTTCAAAGTCACCACGTGCTAAAAATGAACCCTACCCTGCTGGCAATTACAACCCCAAGTCCTCGGTCTCAAAAAAACACAAACAAGTGTGGCTAGTTGTGTTTCAGAGCTCAGAATTCTTTGGATTTTAGAAAGTAATGGCTTTAAAAAAAATCAAAACTAATTCATTAAAAGGATTCAAAGACCCCCTCCAACGCTGAGCTGCCTTCAGGATGGCTTTTGGCATTCATAACAGACACACTAGTTTTCTACACTGAAAGCATTCATTCTGTCACACACACCATTTAGCAACTGAAACAACCAAAAATTGTAACCATGTGAGGTGATGGATGTTCACTAAAATTATGGTGGTGATCATTTGACAATACACATGGTATAGCAAGTCATTGTGTTGTACATCTGAAAGGTATACAATGTTAAGGTCAATGATATCTGAGTAAGACTGGAATATCTATAAATTTGTCGTTCAATAAAACTGGAATATATATGTATATATTCACCATTACCTTCATATATATAGGTATAATACATCTATACGTGTATATGTTCACCATTACCTTCATGTATATAGATATAATACATCTATATGTGTATATGTTCACCATTACCTTCACGTATATAGATATAATACATCTATATGTGTATATGTTCACCATTACCTTCATATATATAGATATCTATATATGTATATATGCACCATTACCTTCGTATATACACACACACACACACACATACTATATCTCCAAATATATCATGTAATCCATATACCTTGAGCAAAGTTTTAGAAAGCAACCTGCAATCACACATAATGGTTCCGCAGCGATAAACACGATGAATATTTGCACTCTGTCGGCTAAAGAAAGACTATTCAACGTTACATCAGTTTTACATTCCCTGGTTCAAAACAACTGTTGCTGCCAGACACTGGGCTTCCAATCTTTTTCTTTTCTTTCTGGTTACAGACAAAGGGCTGTGGATCGGAAGGCAGGGCTTTGTAGAGAAGCAACTGAAGGAGTCAGGCCCTGGCAAAGCCCTCCTACGCTGAAGTGTATCTTGGCCAATCCCGTGAACTCACATAACCCCCCAGTCTCCTCCTCTGTGACAGAGGTGGCAGGTAGGGACCCAAGAAACCCTGGCCCAGTGACTTAGTTCAGACAAGCTGGGGCGTCCTCCAGCAGGAGTGAAGAGCTGCCAGGAGACCTGGGGGAAGAGCTGCAGAGAGGACACAGGGGCCCTCTTCCTGCTTCCGTCAGGCCTCCAGGGGCTCCTTCCTGACTCCAGTTCAGAGGTGCTAAGCTGAGGATGCCCTGCCTCCCCAGGAAGCCTTCGGCAATGTTTGGACCAGGGCGGAGGTGTTCTAAACCCCCTACGGTGCACAGGACACTCCCATGTCAAAGAATGATGTGGCCCCAAAAGTCAGCACTGTAGTGCCCAGGCCGAGGAAACCTGCTCCACCGCAAAGCTCTGCCTGATGCATTTTATTCTATTATTTTATGAAGTATAGTTGATTTACAATGTTGTGTTAATTTCAGGTGCAAAGCTTCGTGATTCAGGGTTTTTGCAAATTATATTCCATTACAGGTTATTACAAGAGAATGGCTGTAATTCCCTGTGCTGTACAGTAAATCCTTGTTGCTTACCTATTTTATATAGAGTAGTCTGTATCTGTTAATCCCATACCCCCAGTTTGTCCCTCCCCCGTCCCTCTCCCCTTTAGTAACCTTAACCTTGTTTTCTGTGTCGGTTTGTGTTTTGCATGTGCATTCATTTGTATTATTTTTGAGATTCCACATACATGTGATATCATAGAGTCTTTGTCTTTCTCTGTCTGACTTATTTCACTAAGCATAAGACACTCTAGGTCCATCCATGTGGCTGCAAATGGCAATATTTTATTCTTTTTCATGGCTGAGTAATACTCCATTGCATATATGTACCACATCTTCTTTATACAACCGTCTGTTGATGGGCACTTGGGTTGCTTGCATGTCTTGGCTATTGTGAATACTGCCTTGTGCCTTTTAAATGCTTATTGTAGGTCAGCGGTTGTCATCTGCAGCTGAAGGGACATGGGGCAACACCCAGAGACAAGTTTGGTCGTCACATTTGGGAGGGGGGTTGATACTGCCATCTAGCAGGTGGATCCTAAATATCCTCCACACACAGGTCAGGCCCTACAGCAAAGCGTCTTCCAGTGCTGCAGCTGAGAAACCCTGGGGTAGACAAATTAACTGTAAAGGAGACCTCTCCATCCCAACTCTACATCTATCTGTAGACAAGACAACCCCCCGATCCTGGAACCACTAAAGAGGAACACTGGACACAGGACCCATTCAGTCTCACCTGCAGGCTTTCTACCAGAGTTGACAGTCAAGCCGGCGGCCCTAGCTGAGCCCAGCAGTGTGTCTTTCCCTGCACTTGATGCTCATGATAGGCATTTAATGATCCCTGACATTGGCACTTGCAGCATTTCCCAAGTTTTGTTTTCCATCTCGGACAGCCTTGGAGGTGAGACTACGCTTGTGTTTCATCACTGCTACACTTCTTTTTTTTCCTTTGCAGTACGCGGGCCTCTCACTGTTGTGGCCTCTCCCGTTGTGGAGCACAGGCTCCGGACGCGCAGGCTCAGCAGCCACGGCTCACGGGCCCAGCCGCTCCACGGCATGTGGGATCTTCCCGGACCGGGGCACGAACCCGTGTCCCCTGCATCGGCAGGCGGACTCTCAACCACTGCGCCACCAGGGAAGCCCTGCTACACCTTTTTTTACCTGGATCCCAGGGGTCCTAGGTAGGAGTTCACTGACTGACTGATCAAGTTTTACAAGGTTAATATCCAAACAAAGCGGGGATTTTAATCAGAAAACAAGAAGCAAAGAAAACAACAGAGGTGGTGACTGGTCTGGAGAACACCGCTTAGGATTTTTACCCACAAACGTTTAATGCCTGTTTCATCCAGCCTTTTAAGGGATGCCTGACATTTACTGTTTAGCTTTTAAATACAAATAGAGGGAGATTTTATATCTTTTTTTTTTCCCCATGCAGTGAAAGCTTTTACAGTTCTGAATCCTGATGGCACCAGTTGTTATATTAAAATCTCATTATAAATGAATATGGGGCAATATCTCAGTTGGGAAATATGAATGACCCTGGAGACACCAATTCATAGGAATAATCTGTCAGGTATTGCCATGGGTTTACTGAACACACAGAGTGCCCTACGGCAAATAACCACGTCGCGGAGTAATCTTTCAACGAAATAGTTTCACCATTTTTAGTAACATCATCTTGGATGGCAATTGTTTCTATCAGCCCTCTAATTCCATCTGCAAGGGTGAGCACAGAAGACAAAACTGATGTAGACAGGAAATCTGTTGATACCTGGATAAGAAGTAAACTAAGCAAGACCTAGACATCTTAATTCTTTCCGATCATTCATTCACAAGGGAAATGTGGAGGCTGAGGCTGAACGGGGGGGTTACATGCATTTCTTAGCATCTATCTCTGGGGCGGAAAAATATATTTGGCTGGTTCATAACAGGTAGATTATGTATGGCATGCATTGCAAAGGACACACTGTCCCAGATGCTGATTTTTCTGTAATTGACGTACATTTGCAGAATGGACAGGTTGATTTCTGAACCACAGACTCATTCCCTGTTTAACCCGGCTCCTTTATACAGAAGCCAAACCCTGTCTACGTAGCCAAACACTGGAATAATAAACAGCACATCCGAAAACACAGCCAGTGCAGCCACAAGGAGTGGTGGAAGCCATGGTCCTGAGGACACACTCAGTGGTCGGCGTACCCGCCTCTCAAGTAGGTAGGAAATCTGGTTGTCATTTTTCAGGACACAGATTCAAGTGGCTCATGTCAGACTTTGAACTGGTATATTTAGAACAGAAAATAAAGATGTGTGGGACTTCCCCGGGTGGCGCAGTGGTTAAGAATCTGCCTGCCAATGCAGGGAACACGGGTTCAAGCCCTGGTCCGGGAAGATCCCACAGGCCGCGAAGCAACTAAGCCCGTGCTCCACAACTACTGAGCCTGCACTCTAGAGCCCGTGAGCCACAACTACTGAGCCCACGAGCCACAACTACTGAGCCCACGTGCCACAACTACTTAAGCCCGCGTGCCTAGAGCCGGTGCTCCGCAACAAGAGAAGCCACCGCAATGAGAAGCCTGCGCACTGCAAGGAAAAGTAGCCCCCACTCGCCACAACTAGAGAAAGCCCGCACGCAGCAACAAAGACCCAACGCAGCCAAAAAATAAATACCAAATTCCTAAGTATGAAAAAAAAGGAAAGAAAAGAAAGATGTGACATGGAAAAAAGGTTAAAAAAAATTGGAACTGCTATTAACTCCTCAAAATTATGTTTCGGAAAAGCAGCAAGTACTAAGCTGAGAATGACATTTGTCTTTCATGGAATACATTTGATGGCAAACACTTCTTATTCATATTCCTTGTATCCAACTCAGAAGCAGTGGTTGTAATACTTTGAGAGCTAGGGTTAATGGACCCAATTTCTCTTCTGAGTCAAGCTACAGCACAAAGTGCACCTCTTTACTCACTTCCTCTTGGGTTTCTTGTTTTTACCCGCAGGTGTTTTCAAAGTATGAATTTCATCCAGAAAGAAACAAATAAAGACTATGAGGCAATTTCTTTCCTCTCCCAGAAGACCTCCTTGTTCCAGAGCAAACAAACAAATGAATACATATCAGATAAACTGTTGCAGGTGGCTTTACAGATTTTTTTTTTACAGGTAACACTCCAGATAAAACATATACTTTCATTAGTCCCACGCCAGATAATTCAAACCTCCACCTGCCCACAGCTAACACTTAGCCCTTCAACTTATGTAACTAACTCTTATCCCATGTATTATTTAACTATTCCAGAAAAAGAACAAAACAGGGACCTGTAGACAAAGTAACTATTCCCAGAAGCAAAAAAAAAAAAAAAAAAAAGAATCCAACTCACCAACTCGTGAGGCTTTCATACAGAGCTATTCTCTGGCACACAGAGAAGGTGCCTTGACCGCAGGGACCTCACACAGCTTTTCCACTGACTGCACTGAACAGCACCCCAGCCAAGAGCTCAAGGGCTTTGAACAGTCATTGGACAGCCCGGGGAAGCTATATGGACTTAGATCACCGGCTGTAAAGTCATCACCGGATAACTGGTGAAGCTCTCATAAAAAAGTTACTTGACGCCTGCGTTTCTTCACGCAGTCCCCCCTGAGGCCCCTAGTGCCTCATCTATGAATCAGAGGGGAGCTGGGCTTCCTCAGATGATCAGTCACACCTTGGCAGTAATCAAACGGACACGTCTATCATTTCTGAATACTGCACCGTGATCTTTCTTTTCCTGCTGGCACCTTGAAGTGGGAGGGGGAAAAAAAGCGGACATGTACTCAGAGCATCTCGTGTGTGCACGGGAGTGTCCACGCCACTGTGCACAGCAGGCAGGTGTGGCAGGTGCACACGTGTGGGCGGAGAAGCTGAGGGTGCTGGAAAGCAGTGGGGAGGTGGGCGTCACACGTGGGGACAACTGCTCCCCCACTGGGAGGCACCGGGGTGCGGGTGAGGTCATGCGCAGCCGGGGCTGCGTGCCGGACACCCTGTGCACGGCCCGCAGCACAGCAGCCCTGCATCCCTGACTAACACGTGTCTCGCTCCACCGGCACGCGGCACACACAGCCCCGAGGAAGGCATTGCTGGTCAACACCCAGGATGAGGAAGTCGGCCGGGCAGCCCTGAGCCTGGTGGGCGGAAAGCAGCACAGAGGAAGTGCGCCCGGATGCCTCAGCCCACACGTCTGGGGGACACGTGTACCCTGGGAAAGATAACTGTCAGCATTTCTCTTCTGGCCTGTCTCCTCCCATCCATCATTATTTCGTTTTGTTTAGGTAAAAAAAAAAAAAAAAAAAAAAGGAAAGACTAAATCTCCACCTTTGTTTCCCATGTCTATAAATAAAACCTTACTTGGTTTTAATTATTTTGTGTGCCTCTGGCTCTTGGCAGGCACTCACATAATTAATACATAATGTAGCGGCTGCTGACATATTTCCCGTTCTTCATGGAAACCCAGGGTGATAGTATGGTGAAACCTGAAAAACGATTTTAACCTGAATAAGCATGACTCTGACATCATCAAAAGGTGACATCTAGGGGCTTTCCTGGTGGCGCAGTGGTTGGGAGTCCGCCTGCCGATGCAGGGGACATGGGTTCGTGCCCCAGTCCAGGAGGATCCCACGTGCCGTGGAGCGGCTGGGCCCGTGAGTCATGGCCGCTGAGCCTGCGCGTCCAGAGCCTGTGCTCCGCAACGGGAGAGACCACAACAGTGAGAGGCCCGCATACCGCAAAAAAATAATAATAATAAAAAAATTTTTTAAATAATAATAATAAAGATTGTTATTATTAAAAAAAAAAAAAAAAAGGTGACATCTAGGGCTTCCCTGGTGGCGCAGTGGTTGAGAGTCCGCCTGCCAATGCAGGGGACACGGGTTCGTGCCCCGGTCCGGGAGGATCCCACATGCCGCGGAGCGGCTGGGCCCGTGAGCCATGGCCGCTGGGCCTGCGCGTCTGGAGCCTGTGCTCCACGACGGGAGAGGCCACAACAGTGAGAGGCACGCATACCACACAAAAAAACAACAACAAGGTGACATCTGTTCTTAGAGGGGTGGGGTGGGATGTCTCCATAAAACTTACTCGTTGGAGAGATGGTTCACAGTATCAGGGGTCAAAATTCCAGCACGTCCGGGGATGCTTCTGGTCACTGAATGCTTCAAAGCCCAAAACTCAACGCCTAGTGCAACTCTAAAGCTGCAGGCTTCATTCCAGGGTAAGTCACGAGTGCAGGCGTGGTTTTGGTGGTCTGGGAAGGGAGAGGATTAGGAAAAGAGCTTCTGGTGTCTTCATGGATCACTCACTGCACCTCTGGCTGCTCTACTGTCCCTCCCAGCAAGGAATGTAGAGGGAAAGATAAGGTCAAAGGGGCTGATCATTCCCCTGCGGCTGGTACTGTGCAGAGATGGCTTCAGGCCACTGGAAGGGCTGACCTTCCCTCTGAAGTGCATTCCTACGAGTTCATGGGACCTGTCCCAGCTGGATTCCTCCCCATCGACAAGTCCTGAGACTGGGGGAGTCGGGGATAGAGGGAGGGTGTGGCTGCGGCTCCTTCTCAGCTGGAGTCCCCCCCACCCCCCAGGAGCAGAAGTCCAAACGGCGGCAAGACTCCCTCCCTGCTGGTCCCCATGGGCCACCGAGGTCAGCTGGCCGTGCATCTCTGAGAGCCTAGGGAAGCCCAGCCTCTACTAGCACAGCCCCCTCCCTGGAAATTTAGGCAGGAGTCGGGCCCTTGGGGCACCAGAGATGCAGAATGAGGTCTCACCCTCTCTAAGGGGTCTCACGGACGCCTCACAGGGCTGGGGTGAAGCAAGAAGCCCACCCCTCCACAGGGAGGGGCACAGAGCTAATGCCAAAGAAACCTCTTCCCAAGCCCCCTCCACTTCTTCTTTTATGCCCTTGCTGCTGGATCACAGAGCCCACAGGGTTCCATGCTGCCTACTTTGAAGATTCCTCCAGGACCTCATGTATTTGCCCCTCAGCTGACACATTACCCTGCTACAATAAATATTCCCCTGGGAAATATCTCAAATAAACAACCTAACCTTACACCTAAAGCAATTAGAGAAAGAAGAAGAAGAACAACAAAAAAAACCCCAAAGTTAGTAGAAGGAAAGAAATCATAAAGATCAGATCAGAAATAAATAAAAAAGAAACGAAGGAAACAGTAGCAAAGATCAATAAAACTAAAAGCTGGTTCTATGAGAAAATAAACAAAATTCATAAACCATTAGCCAGACTCATCAAGAATAAAAGGGAGAAGACTCAAATCAATAAAATTAGAAATGAAGAAGGAGAAGTAACAACTGACACTGCAGAAATACAAAAGATCATGAGAGATTACTACAAGCAATTATGTGCCAATAAAATGGACAACCTGGAAGAAATGGACAAATTCTTAGAAAAGCACAACCTTCCAAAACTGAACCAGGAAGAAACAGAAAATATAAACAGACCAATCACAAGCACCGAAATTGAAACTGTGATTAAAAATCTTCCAACAGGGCTTCCCTGGTGGCGCAGTGGTTGAGAGTCTGCCTGCCGATGCAGGGGACACGGGTTCGTGCCCCGGTGCGGGAAGATCCCACGTTGCGGAGCGGCTGGGCCCGTGAGCCATGGCCGCTGAGCCTGTGCGTCCGGAACCTGTGCTCGGCAACGGGAAAGGCCACAACAGTGAGAGGCCCGCGTACCGCAAAAAAAAAAAAAAAAAAAAAAATCTTCCAACAAACAAAAGCCCAGGACCAGATGGCTTCACAGGCGAATTCTGTCCAACATTTAGAGAAGAGCTAACACCTATCCTTCTCAGACTCTTCCAAAATATAGCAGAGGAAGGAACACTCCCAAACCCATTCTGCAAGGCCACCATCACCCTGAAACCAAAACCAGACAAAGATGTCACAGAAAAAGAAAACTGCAGGCCAATATCACTGATGAATATAGTTTCAAAAATCCTCAACAAAATACTAGCAAACAGAATCCAACAGCACATTAAAAGGATCATACACCATGATCAAGTGGGATTTATCCCAGAGATGCAAGGATTCTTCAATATACGCAAAACAATCAATGTGATACACCATATTAACAAATTGAAGAATAAAAACCATATGATCATCTCAATAGATGCAGAAAAAGCTTTTGACAAAAGTCAACACCCATTTATGATAAAAACTTTCCAGAAAGTAGGCATAGAGGGAACTAACAACATAATAAAGGCCATATATGACAAACCCACAGCCAATATCATTCTCAATGGTGAAAAACTGAAACCATTTCCACTAAGATCAGGAACAAGACAAGGTAGCCCACTCTCATCACTATTATTCAACATAGTTTTGGAAGTTTTAGCCACAGCAGAGAAGAAAAAGAAGTAAAAGGAATCCAAATCAGAAAAGAAGAAGTAAAACTGCCACTGTTTGCAGATGACATACTATACATAGAGAATCCTAAAGATGCTACCAGAAAACTACAAGAGCTAATCAATGAATCTGGTAAAGTAGCAGGATACAAAATTAATGCACAGAACTGTCTTGCATTCGTATACAATAATGATGAAAAATCTGAAACAGAAGGAAACACTCCCATTTACCACTGCAACAAAAAGAATAAAATACCTAGGAATAAACCTACCTAAGGAGGCAAAAGACCTGTATGCAGAAAACTATAAGACACTGATGAAAGAAAATAAACATGATACAAACAGATGGAGAGATATACCATGTTCTTGAACTGGAAGAATCAACACTGTGAAAATGACTATACTACCCAAAGCAATCTGCAGATTCAATGCAACCGCTATCAAAACTACCACTGGCATTTTTCCCAGAACTAGAACAAAAAATTTCACAATTTGTATGGAAACACAAAAGGCCCCGAATAGCCAAAGCAATCTTGAGAAAGAGAAACAGAGCTGGAGGAATCAGATTCCCTAACTTCAGACTATACTACAAAGCTATAGTAATCAAGAGAGTATGGTACTGGCACAGAAACAGAAATATAGATCAATGGAACAGGGTAGATAGCCCAGAGATAAACCCATGCACATATGGTCACCTTATTTTTGATAAAGGAGGCAAGAATATACAAGGGAGAAAAGACAGCCTCTTCAATAAGTGGTGCTGGGAAAACGGGACAGCTACATGTAAAAGAATGAAATTAGAACACTCCCTAACACCATACACAAAAATAAACTCAAAATGGATTAAAGACTTAAACGTAAGGCCAGATACTATGAAACTCTTAGAGGAAAACATAGGCAGAACCCTCTATGACATACATCACAGCAAGATCCTTTTGGACCCACCTCGTAGAGAAATGCAAATAGAAACAAAAATAAACAAATGGGATGTAATGAAACTTAAACGCTTTTGCCCCGCAAAGGAAACCATAAACAAGATGAAAAGACAACTCTCAGCATAGGAGAAAATATTTGCAAATGAAGCAACTGACAAAGGGTTAATCTCCAAAATATACAAGCAGCTCATACAGCTCAATAACAAAAAAACAAACAACCCGGACTTCCCTGGTGGTACAGTGGTTGGGAGTCCGCCTGCCGATGCAGGGGACACGGGTTTGTGCCCCGGTCAGGGAGGTTCCCACATGCCGCGGAGCGGCTGGGCCCGTGAGCCATGGCTGCTGAGCCTGCGCGTCCGGAGCCTGTGGTCCACAACGGGAGAGGCCACAACAGTGAGAGGCCCGTGTATTGCAAAAAAGGAAAAAAAAACAACCCAATCCAAAAATGGGCAGAAGACCTAAATAGACATTTCTCCAAAGAAGATATACAGGTGGCCAACAAACACAGGAAAGAATGTTCAACATCACTAATCATTAGAGAAATGCAAATCAAAACTACAATGAGATATCATCTCACACCAGTCAGAATGGCCATCATCAAAAAATCTACAAATAAATGCAGAAGAGGGTGTGGAGAAAAAGGAACCCTCTTGTTCTGTTGGTGGGAATGTAAATTGATACAGCCACTATGGAGAACAGTATAGAGGTTCCTTAAAAAACTAAAAATAGAACTACCATACGACCCAGCAATCCCACTACTGGGCAGATACCCTGAGAAAAACCATAATTCAAAAAGAACCATGTACCACAATGTTCACTGCAGCTCTATTTACAATAGCCAGGACATGGAAGCAACCTAAGTGCCCATCAACAGATGAATGGATAAAGACGATGTGGCACATGTATACAATGGAATATTACTCAGCCATAAAAAGGAATGAAATTGAGTTATTTGTAGTGAGGTGGATAGACCTAGAGTCTGTCATACAGAGTGAAGTAAGTCAGAAAGAGAAAAATAAATACCGTATGCTAACACATATATATGGAATCTAAAAAAAAAAATGGTTCTGAAGAACCTAGGGGCAGGACAGGAATAAAGACGCAGACGTAGATAGTGGACTTCAGGACATGGGGTCAGGGTAAAGGGTAAGCTGGGACGAAGTGAGAGAGTGGCGTGGACATATATACACTACCAAATGTAAAATAGATAGCTAGTGGGAAGCAGCCACATAGCACAGGGAGATCAGCTCAGTGCTTTGTGACCACCTAGAGGGGTGGGATAGGGAGGGTGGGAGGGAGACGCAAGAGGGAGGAGATATGGGGATATATGTACACATATAGCTGATTCACTTTGTTATACAGCAGAAACTAACACCATTGTAAAGCAATTATATTCCAATAAAGATGTAAAAAAAAAAAAATCCCCCAGAAGGATTTATCTTAGCAAGTGGAAAGAGGACTTGGAGTCAGGTTCCAAGCTAGCCGTGCAACCTCGGAAAAGTACACAACCAGCCTGGAGCAATGGCTCTCTCTTCTGCTGCGTTCCAGGCCAGGTTATTCACAAGATAATGGACCAGGACACAGTGGCTAGAACATAAATAAAGGCTCCTTTTGGCCTAACTCTAGAGAATGGAAGTGAAAAGATTGCACTTGATAGAACTATGTAACCCACTTGTGCTCTGAGGTCAGGAGAAGCAGGGGTTTTGTTTCATTAAGCCTCGTAGAGGCGTAGTAATGAAACTGTTCAAGGTGGAACCTAGGTGATGTTTGACATCCTTCTCACCATGGTGACCACCAAAGGAACCCTCAAGATAAAACTGGGCACATCTCCTCACTTTGGACTCTGCAGAGGAGAGCGCAGTTGAGAGAGGGTTGGTGGAAAATTCCACCCTAGGACTAAGGCATGATGCAGTCAGTCAAAGACTAGCAAGCAGTGACTCATTCTCCGAGATGGATTGTAAAGACCAAGGCTTGGTCCTTAGGGCATTAACTAGAGGAACCCGCATCTCAACGCAAATCTGGCAACTGGGACCAGAGCAATATGGCGTTCGTGGGAGGGTCATCTCTTTACCTGGACGGGGCCTGGAACCTCAGGATCCACTGTGCAGCTGGCCTATTACTATCTGTAATCATCTTCTATTGTCTCTGCACGGGATCAAGTGCATGCATTCTGGATGTACAGGTTCAGCTCTGCAGCTCTGCAGCTCAGGATGGGCTCAGCTATTCTCCAGCAAGCCAGTGCCACCTTCTAAAGCTCAGAAATGCTGACTATTATGTATAGGATGGATAGACAACAAGGTCCCACTGTATAGCACAAGGAACTATAGTCAATATTCTGGATAAACTATAATGGAAAAAGAATATGATGCGCGTGCCACCAGGCAGCACCCTGAAGGAGACCAAATGTGGGCACAAGCAAGACGATCGGCCAGAGACAACCCGGAAACTAACCCCATCACCATAAAACCCGAGACCACGAGCCACGTGGCAGAGGAGTTCTCCTGGGTCCCCTCATCCTCCTGCTCTCCAGCCGGGCGCCCCGTCCCAATAAAGTCTCTTGGTTTGTCAGCATGTGTGTCTCCTCGGACGATTCATTTCTGAACGTTAGACAAGAGCTCACTCTCAGACCCTGGAAGGGTCCCCTTCCTGCAACAGGAGGAAGGAAAGAGGGAGGGAAAGAGAACTCAGTAGGCCTCGTGAGTCCTAGTGGTGAGCAGTGCTCCCGAGGGGGAGGTAGGGGGGAGCCTCAGGCCCCTCCCTCAGGCGTCTGTGGTCACAGGGTCTGAGGGCCAGAGGGAATTCTGAAACAGCGTACGGGTCAAACATGCGCCTCACTGCCCCCACGACTGACCGTTCAGCCTCGGTCCATACATGTGATTCTGCACAGTGCTATCCACTGAGGTGTGAACGCTATGTGTGTTAGCAAACATGTTTTCCCTCATCAGTGAATGCTACAAAGTTCAAGCCAGAAGTTCCCTTTTCTTCTTAAGAACCTAAACCTGCATTTTACTCCTTTTGTAGGACTTTAAGACCTCTGTCCATTTCCTGAGGGTTGGTTTAAAAGTTAAATAATAAAAGCTGTACTTATATAATATTCTAAGTCAACTATGCTTCAATAAAAATGTTTAAAAAGCTGTAAATATGCTTCACGCTAATATGCACATTGCATTATGCTGAAATCAAATAAATCGATCTGGGGCATGGATGTCTTTCCACACTCTCCTCACTAGACAGCTGGAGGACCCACAGGGACACACGACCATCCCCCATGGAGATCACTGGCCAGGATCCACACACACAATAAATGCTAGTAAGGCTTAACTGATTTCCTGTTTTCTACATAAAATCCTCACACGTCGAGGTCCTCACATGCCTGCACACCACCACAAAGAGTCCTTCATGCCCCAGGAGGGGAGCGTCAGTGGCCTAGACCTCTTGGGGACCTGGGTGAGATGCAGACACTGATTTAGGAGGCCCGGGTGGCACCTGGGGGTCCGCATCTTTGGCAAGGTCCCGGATGGTGCCGATGCCGTGGGTGTGTGGACCACTTTTGCCGTCTACCACTGTGAGCACGAAACAGGGCTCCTGTCTTGAAGGCAGGTCCTCCAGGTGGTACTCTGACCTCAGAGGAGGTCAAGACTAATGACCTTACCGCAAAATACTAACAGCATCCTGGAGGAAAATGCCACAAGAGGCAAATGCAGCCATCCACGTCAGGCCTCCCTTCTGGAGTTCCCAGGGCTTGGGGGAAACAGGTGGGAGGAGGGGACCACATCCCCTGGTCCCCACTCCCCTGCCAGCTACATATGGAAGCCAGAGCTTTTGGTTTCCCAGCATCGTCAGGCAAGGTGCCCCCTTGGGTCCATCCTGACCCTGAATGTGATGCAGAAGCCTATGTCCTCGGGCTGGAGGGTGCGGGCAAGGCTCGTGAGCCCCCCGTGGCTGGAGCAGAACACAGACTGCAGGTACCTGTCCACACACGGCCGCAGAGAGCACCAGGCCCGAGCCCAACCTACCACCTATCTCCGCTGGATGGGACGCGCACCTCACAGACGTGAAAACAAGGACGGGGCAGAGGCAGGTTATGGATGGCGGCTACAGCAGACTGGCCACCAGACAGGCAGACCCTAGCTCCTCGAGGAGCTGAGAGACCGTGGCAAGTGACTGTCGGCTTACTTATCTGGTGTCTATAAGGAAAGTGTTCATTGGCAGGACACTTAACTGTGTCCTAAAAGCGAGAAAGGACACATTTTCTAAGTAGCAATGAGCATGCTGTGGTCAGGAAGATGCTGTCAAAATGAATCGGTGAAATGTTTTAGCTGTACAGGGAGTATTTTTTTTTTTTTTTTTTTTAAACCCTTCTTGAATCCAGGATAGAGAGCTCTTGAATTGGGTCATGAATTCTTGGAGTCAAGGGACATGGGGAAGGTGACTGCATATACAGGGCAGAACCTCTGAGCTATGACCCTGCTTTCCTGATTCATTAGGCTACTGGGATTCCATATACATGAGTCCATATATATGTGTGCATAAGTGTATGTACAGACAGATAGAAATAAAGATAGATGGACAGACAGAGGAATGGAGAGATGGATGGATGGATAGATGGATGCATAGACAGAAGAATGGATAGATAGATAAGACAGACAGACAGGAGGTGCTTGCTACTGGCATCTTGTGGGTAGAGTCAAGGGAGGCTGCTAAATATACTACAATGCACAGAAACACACCCCCCCCACCAATGAAAATTATTGCATTATTTTGCTAGGGCTTCCGTAACAAAGTACCACAGGCTGGATGGCTTAAGCAACAGACATTTATTCCCTCCCTGTCCTGGAGGCTGGAAGTCCAAGATCTAGGTGTCTGCAGAACTGCTTCCTCCTGAGGCCTCTCTCCTGGGCGTGGAGACGGCCGTCTCCTCCCTGTGTCCTCACGTGGTCGTCCCTCTGTGTGTGTCTGTGTCCTGATCTCCTCTTCTTACAAGGACACCAGTCCTATCAGGACCCACCCTAGTGACCTCATTGTACCTTCATCCCCTCTTTAAAGATCTCCAAATACAGTCCCATTCTGAGGTCCTGGTGTCTGGCTCGGGCTTCAGCACTGAATTTGGGGGGACACAATTCAGCCCATAACGACCTTCCTGCCCCCAATATATATAACGCCAAGGGGGAAAACCCTGAACTAAAGGTACGTGGGTGAGTGGCTTCTGTAGGTTCTAAAACCTCAGTTCAACACTTACCTCTTTGCCTCCCTTCCTCTGTGCTAAGGCTGTGTGGTCACCTGCAAACTCTCCTTGGTGACCCTGCTGTTTTGCCCTACAGGCCACCTGTGGTGCCATGTCTGGGAGAGAACGTCAGCCCACGTGGACCCTGAGGCCAGAGGTCTGCAGGATGGCCTGCATTTCTGGTCCTCACAGGCACGTCCACATGGCTGTTAACAGGAATGTCTGCTTCAGTCACCAGCCCAACCACAAACTCGCCTTGCTTTAAATGCCAGGAGAGGCGGGCTCATGCCTGTCACCCTTTCTCTACCTTATTGAGGCCCTGGGCTCGATCATATTCTAACTGCACCTCACCACGGGTGGCAGCTGAGGAAGGCCGGCAAAGGGTCCCCGTGAGCCTGTGGCTGAAAGGTTCCTGCGATGCAGGGCTTTCGGTGCTAAAGTGGTAAAGTTGTAGGCACGCCAGGACAGCCTGGTCACTCGACGTAGGATAGAAGTAAGTAAAAGACCTGGGTTATCAGTTTTTTAAAGAACAAAATAAAAGATAATATTCTATGATGGACGGAATGTTTGTGTCCCCCTAAAATTCATAGCTTGAAGCCCTAATCCCCAATGAGACGGTATGTGGAGGTGAGATCTTTGGGAGTTTACTTCTTTTTTTTTTTTCAAATTTATTTTTAATTGAAGTATAGTTGATTGACAATGCTGTGTTAATTTCTGCTGTACAGCAAAGTGACTCAGTTATACATATATACATTCTTTTTCATATTCTTTTCCATTATGGTTTACCAGAGGATATTGAATATAGTTCCCTGTGCTATACATTAGGGCCATGGGAGTTTACTTCTGATATCAATTCCAATTCCAGAGTTTTCCGACCCCAGGAAGCAATTCTCCAGCAACAGTGGGGTGTCCTACAGTTCAGCTCAACTCTGACCTATCTACCCGGAGATAGCTTCAGATCCCACAGGGTAAGGGCTCCGTCCCACAGAGTCGCCCCCCTCCACTGAACACCTCCCCCTGCCTACATGCCTTAAGACATCCACCAAAAGTCCAGGTTGTCACCTGTGCATGTGACCAACCAGTTTTTTTTTTGTTTTTTTTTTTGTGGTACGTGGGCCTCTCACTGTTGTGGCCTCTCCCGTTGTGGAGCACAGGCTCTGGACGCACAGGCTCAGCGGCCATGGCTCAGGGGCCCAGCCGCTCCGCGGCATGTGGGATCTTCCCGGACTGGGGCATGAACCCGTATCCCCTGCATCGGCAGGTGGACGCTCAACCACTGCGCCACCAGGGAAGCCCATGACCAACCAGTTTTAGATCAGAGGTTCCTACAACCCGCTCCTCAGGTTTGATTAACTTGCTGCAGTGGCTCTCAGAACTCAGGGAAACAGCTTACTTTACTGTTTACTGCTTTCTTATGAAAGGACATGACTCCGGAACAGCCAGTTGGGAGAGATGCACAGGGCAGGTATGGGGAGGCGGGACGGAGCTTCCACGCCCTCTTTAGGGCATAACCCTCCCAGCACCTCCACGGGTTCACCCAGCCAGAAGCTCCAAACCCGGGGTTTTGATGGAGGCTTCATTACCTGGGCATATTGATTATATCATTGGCCATGTATGATTGATTCAACCTCCAGTCCCTCTCCCCTCCTCGGAGTTGGGGGTGAATCTGAACCTTCCAACCCTCTAATCAGAAACTGAACCTTCGGGGCTTCCCTGGTGGCGCAGTGGTTGAGAATCTGCCTGCCAATGCAGGGGACACGGGTTCGAGCCCTGGTCTGGGAAGATCCCACATGCCGCGGAGCACCTGCGCCCGTGAGCCACAACTACTGAGGCTGCGCGTCTGGAGCCTGTGCTCCGCAACAAGAGAGGCCGTGACAGTGAGAGGCCCGTGCACCACGACGAAGAGTGGCCCCCGCTCGCCGCAACTAGAAGAAAGCCCTCGCACAGAAACGAAGACCCAACACAGCCATAAATAAATTAATTACTTTAAAAAAAAAAAAAAAAAGGAAACGGAACCTTCCAACCCTCTAATCTGACAACTGGTTCCCCAGGCAACAGGTCCTCACAATTAGGGGCTTTGCAAAAGTCACCTGATTCACATAACAAAAGACATCTTGAACTCTTTCCTCACTTAGGAAATTCCAAAGGTTTTAGGAGCTGCCTGAAACGGAACAAAGACCAAATATGTATTTCTTATAACTCACAGGGAAGTAATTAGGTTCAGATGAGGTCCTGGCGGTGGAGCCCCCACAGTAAGAATAACCTACTTATAAGAACAGGCACCAGACGTCCACCCCCACCTTCCTATCCCATCTGAGGACACAGAGAGAAGGCAGTCATCCAAGAACCCAGAAGCAGTCTTTCCTCAGGAACTGAAGTCTGCCGGTACCCTGATCTCGGACTTCCAGCTTCCAGAACAGTGAGAACTAAATGTCTGTTGTTGAAGCAGCCCGGTCCATACCTTGTTAGAGCAGCCCATGCTGACTACCACAATTTCTCAGTTAAGTGTCTCTCACCAACAACAAGGAATTGACAAGTCTCTGAAACTGACAGACAACTACCCTTAACACTTACCTAAGAGGTCATGAGGGCTTGAGTTTTTATTATTGTGTGCTGTTTAGAGTTTGATCTTATTAAATAGAAAGAATATATATGTTTATGTATATTTACACTTTATATATGCATATACCTTATGTAGGGATGGATATACTTTATGTATATTTATATCCATCCATACATAAGGAATACAAGTAAATATATATATATCTAAAATATATATTATATATATATATAACAGATATGCCATTGTATGGATATATAAAGAGTGTCAAAGTTTCACTCAAGACACCAGTACTTTGATGTCTTTCCTCCAACCCCTGTACCTTAAAATTTCAAGCTGCTCCTATGTGAGTGCTCCAGGTCAAGGAAAGTTGAGCATGGAACCCTTGCAACTGGAGAAGGCGTCCTGGCATCTCCAAGCTCACCGCAAAGCCCCACTGGTCCTGCCACCAGCAGCCCCAAATGTTCCTCGGGTCCTGAATCAACACAGCCCTTTGAGACTCAGCTCAGGTGCTGTGGGGCTTTCCAAGTGTAACCTGCAGGACAGGCATCAGCTGTGAATTTCACACATCCTAGGACCAGGGTAGACGGAGCTAGGGAAGGAAATCAGGGCTGTTGAGAGCAAACTGCAGGCCTGGGACTGCTTCCAAAGATAACTTGGGCTCTAAGCAGCTTTCCAAATACAGCACACAAAGCAAACACATAGTCGGAAGAACCAAGACAGCAAAATAAGGAAGCTGAAATAAGTTTGGACTGTACAGAGAGTGGCATATATACGTATATGTATATATGTGTTTTCTTTTACAATAAATGGCATGTGTAAGTTTATACATTGTGTGGGAAAGGATTGTCTTTTTATCTGTGCCATCAGACATGAGCTTTCGACACCATCGTATTACAGTTTCCTGGATTGTCTGTGTTGCACTTTAAAGTTGTCAGGAAAAGTAAGCTATCGTGCCACAGGGAAAAGACAATTTTGCAAAAATAAAATGTAATTCATGGAAAGAAAGCCATCCTCCCTCTTCATAGAAGTTCTGTGTGTATCCATCTCTGACTGTTAGGAGAATTATGAAAAGCTAAACAGGACCTAGTGACCTGTGTAGAAACGACTTTAATAGAACACATTTTCATTTTTTTCCGATCTACCTTGTGACAAAGAAGCATTACTCAGTTTTCTTGTTGTTGTTGTTGTTGTTTTGAAGAGAAAGGCATCTTCCATTGTGTACAAGAGGTGTTTCTGAAGTGTGGAAAATAATACCACAAAAAATATTATCTGAGCCATGTTTTCACGCCTTGTGGGAGAAGTTCCCCAATGCATCTCTTCCACAACTGCCATGAGATTTTGTCAGCTTAGCTGCTGTGAAGGGGGAACCCACTGCCAGCACCTTGGTTCCTGGAAGTGAACAAACTGGATTGTCCACCCAGACATGCCCAGTGTTGCAGCCACGGCACCAGGTCAAGGGGGACGCTCTCCAAGGATCTCTGTACCAGGACGTCTGATGCCTTCATCACCTGTATCTATGTCTTTGCTTATTTTTGCAGCAAATCTTTAGGAAGCTTCAAAACCCAGGCAACTCCCTAAGCTCCTTCTAAGGAGCCAACTTTTCCTAACATGGAGATCTCCTGCATTATCCCTGCTATTTCCAATCCTTCACTCTGGCGTTGGAGGGGTTTTTTTTTTTTCCCCTTTTAAAAATATTCCTTTTGGGGGGCGGAGTCACGATGGCGGACTGGACTAGGAGGACGCAGAATTCGCGTCTCCGCGCAACTAGGGCACCTACCAGGTACCGGTGGGGGACCACGGACACCCAAGGGGACGGCAGGAACCCCCAGCGACCGGGTAGGACATGGGGGGGTGAGGAGCAGGGAGGGGGGGAAGAGAAGTGAAGGTGGGAGGGGACTGGCGCCCTGAGGGGCGGCTGGGGGAGGGAAAGGGACCCCTCGCCCGAAGGGGGAAATTGGGGAACCACTGGGAGGAGAGGATGAGAAGGGAGCGTGGCCGGGTTTCCCCTGCCCACTTGGGCCCCCAGGAACCTGCTGAGATCCCGGGCCTGATCATCTGCCCACCGAGGCCCCCTCCAGCCACGAGGGTCCTGAGGGAGAGGGAGGGAGCGAAAGGGGAGCACAGGTAAAGTCCGGAGCTCAGGGACCGGCACCCCCCGAGGGGCGGCTGGGGGAGGGGAGGAGTTCCTACACCCAGCGGGACCCGCCTGTGCTTAGAGGTCCAGCGGGGATGGGGGAGACCCTGGGGGGGGGCGCGGAGGAACGGAAGGGAACGCAGCCAGCACTGTCCCTGTCCACTTAGGCACCGGGAAGCCTGTGGGTTACTGGGTCTAATGCTCTGCCCTGGGAGCCTCCCTCCTGCCACTCAGAGCCCAAGCCCCGCCCCTACAGCCCACCCAGGGCCCCACCTCTACACTCCGAGACACCCCCCTCCGAGACCCCCTCCAACGTGCTGGACCTAAACCCCACCCACACACACCCACCCAGGGCCCGACCCACTCCACTCCAGAGGCCGTCCTTTCCACGGGCTGCCTCTCCCCTTCCACGCAGGTCCTGAGCAGAGGCCCCGCCCCACCCTGAACCCCACCCCTGCCTAAGTTCCACCCCCGCCTCAACTCCGCCCCCATAGCCAAGGCTTTTGGGTTTTTTTTTTTTTGCTTTTTTCCTCTTTTAGATTGGGGTTCTGTTTCACTTTGTTGATTCATTGTTGTTGATTCATTTATATCTTTATTTTTCTAATAAATCTTTTCTTTAAAAAAATTTTTTTTAATTAATTAATTAATTAATTTTGTTTTGGCTGCGCTGGGTCTTCGTTGCTGTGTGCGGGCTTTCTCTAGTTGTGGTGAGTGGGGGCTAACTCTTCGTTGCAGTGCACGGGCTTCTCATTGCTGCGCCTTCTCTTGTTGCGGAGCATAGGTTCTAGGTGCGTAGGCTTCAGTCGTTGTGGCACATGGGCTCAGTAGTTGTGGCTCACGGGCTCTAGAGCGCAGGCTCAGCAGTTGTCACACACGGGCTTACGTGCTCCGCGGCATGTGGGATCTTCCCGGACCAGGGCTTGAACCCGTGTCCCCTGCATTGGCAGGCGGATTCTTAACCACTGCACCACCAGAGAAGTCCAAAATCTTTTATTTTTATAATTTTATTTTATTCTTTATACTTTGTTATTGTTCTGTTCCTTTTGGCTTGTCCCCCCACACACCCCCCCCGTTTTTTTTTCTTTTTTCTGTTGAGGTTTTGTTTTATACTGTTGCAAATGTTTCAATTATATTTTGATTTTTCCTAATATATTTTTTATCTTTCTAATTTTATTTTGTATTTTATTCTTTGTTATTGTACTGCTCTTTTCTTTTTACTCTTTTTTTGTGTGTGTGTGACACTGTGCAGCTTGCGGGATCTTGGTTCCCAGGATGAAGGTTGGGCCTGAGCTCCTGTGGTGGGAGCTCCAAGTCAAAACCACTGGACTAATAAAGAACTGTAGACCCCAGGGAATATCAATCAGAGCGAGGTCTCCTGGATGTCCTCATCTTGGCACCACGACCCGGCTCTAGCCAACTGGCTGCAAACTCCAGTGCTGGACGCCTCAGACCAAACAACCAGTAAGACAGGAATACAGCCCCACACATCAAAAAAACCCAAAAAACAAAAACGAAACTACAAAAGAATATGTTACAGGCGAAGGAGTAAGGTCAAAACCTACAAGACCAAATAAATGAAGACAAAATAAGCAACCTGCCTGAAAAAGAATTCGGAATAATGATCGTAAAGATGATCCCAAATCTCGGAAACAGAATGGAAAAAATACAAGAAACTTTTAACAAGGATCTAGAAGAACTAAAGAGCAGACAAACAGTGATGAACAACAAAAAACTGAAATTAAAAATACTCTAGAAGGAATCAATAGCAGAATAACTGAGGCAGAAGAACAGATAAGAGAGCTGGAAGATAAAATGGTGGAAATAACTGCCAGGGAGGCGAATAAAGAAAAAAGAATGAAAAGAATTGAGGACAGTCTCAGAGTTACCATACGATCCAGCAATCCCACTCCTGGGCATATACCCTGAGAAAACGGTAACTCAAAAAGTCACATGCACCCCAATGTTCATTGCAGCACTAGTTACAATAGCCAGGACACGAAAGCAACCTAAGTGTCCATCGACAGATGAACGGATAAAGAAGATGTGAAAAAAAACAAAAAAGAAGAAGATGTGGCACATGTATACAATGGAATATTACTCAGCCATAAAAAGAAACGAAATTGAGTTATTTGTAGAGACGTGGATGGACCTAGAGTCTGTCATACAGAGTGAAGTAAGTCAGAAAGAGAAGAACAAATATTGTATCCCAATGCATATATATGCATATATATGCGATTTAAAAAAGCGGTACTGATGAATCTAGTGGCAGGGCAGGAATAAAGACACAGACGTAGAAAGCAGACTTGAGAGCGTGGGGCAGTGGGAGCGGAAGCTGGGATGAAGTGAGAGAGTAGCATTGACATATTATGGGGAAGCATGCACACCTCTGTGACTGTATTAAAAGTCATTAAAATGTACACTTTTACACGGCTGATTTGTATGGTATGTGAATTATATCTTAATCAATTTGTCAGAAAAAAAACTGCATGAAATAAATAAATAAAAATGCTCCTTTTATCTAAGCAATGAACAGATGCAACATTGTTACCATGGGAGAGACAAAGAACTCTCTCCTTTGTGTGTCCATTTGTTTCCAAGAATGGAAAGAAACTGAGAGCAAGAATTCTAAAGGTTCCAGCAGGTGAGCGTGGACACACAGTATGCGCCCGATATTTGTGGAATAAATCTTCTGCAGGTTGAATGGTGTCCCCCTCAAAAAAAAAAAATAGTGTAGGAGTCCTAACCCATAGTACCTCAGAGTGTGCCCTTACTTGAAGACAGGGTCTTGACATATGTAATGAACTTAGAATGTAGTCATGGGTCTGGGTGGCAATCCTATATGACTCATGTCCTTATAAAAAGGGGAGATTTAGACACAGAAATAGATGCATAGAGAAAACACAATATGATGAGATAGAGGAATAAGGCCGCTGTGTACAAGCGAAGCAGAGAGGCCTGGAACCAATCCTTTTCTCAAAAAGCGTTAACCCTGCTGACCCCCTGATCTTGGACTTGAGGCAATACCTTCCTGTTGTTGAGACTACCCGGTCTGTGGTGCTTCGATACAGGAGCCTAGCACACTTGGGTCACAGCCCCTCCACTAACTGGTTGATGAACTGCCTTCTCTGAGGTCCAGGGTCCTCAATGGGAAATCATGATTGGAGTAAAAACAGGGAATGTGTCTAACAGCGACAGCTCTAAAAAGACATACATGAATTGAGCATATACTATTTGCCAGTTCCAACAGCTTGACCTGCCTTGCGTCATTTAACACCCCTGTTTTACACACGAGGAAACAAAGGCACAGAGGTTTACTGCTTATTGTTGATACATTTGCTGAACTGAGGTGCCTCCAAGTGTAGTTTACGCACTTCACCAGAAACACAACGCTCAGATTTTAAAGTCTCTTAAACTTTCTTATTTCTGCTTCTTGAACGCTCAGATTTTAAAGTCTCTGAAACTTTCTTATTTCTGCTTCTTGAACGCTCAGATTTTAAAGTCTCTGAAACTTTCTTATTTCTGCTTCTTGAAAGATCCTATCTTTATGCTTAAACATGCATATGCAATGCCAACTAACACAATAGAAACGGGGTGGGGGAAAGTATTCCTGAGACTGGTCGAAAAAAAGAATGCTTTTCAGGTTGCCTTCAGAAAGTTTGGGGGGAAAAAAGAAACCTCAGAGCAATCAAAGACAGATGAGACATAAAGGAAAAACGGCCAGGCATTTTAAAACGTCTTATTATTTCGGCCCTTTCCTATCAAACTTCGGCGGGGGGGGTGCTGCTCCGACCAGCCAGGGACGCTCGGGGCATACAGGCAGAAAGGATGCGGACCCGCGCGCCACTGCGCATGCGCTCTACGAGGCACGCAGGAAGCCGGGCGGGCAAAACTGACACGGAAACCTGCCAGGCGTCCAAGGACGGGCGCTCCGGGCTGGGACGAAGCCACCGGGGTCCCCGTAACTAAGGCCACCTGGCTACCCATTTACTTGGTGGCTCTCAAGGATGCCAACCTGAGCATCTATGCACTCCTTCCGTCAACCCCATGCGCCGTCGTCCCTCCACGCCCTCCCTCCTTCCTCATGCCTTTTCCAAATTCGAGCCAGGCATTGGCACCCAGATTAGGAACTGGGCTCTGCTCCGCCCCTTGACTCAGCATCCCAGCCCGTTTACGGGTGTGAAGTGAGCGGGCGGGGCGAGTGGTGGATGCGGGCAAACTTGTCGCGCCCGCGCGTGCCGCTTCTTAGCCCCGCGGCGACGGCTGGGGTGACTGTTCTCGGCGCGCGTGCGCAGGACATGCCGGCGCGGCCCACAGCGCGCGTGCGCGGGAGCGGCTCCGGGCGCGCATTCCAGGACCCTCGGAAGGAGGCTAGACGCCGGCGAGCCGCGGAGGCGCAGGGCGCGCGATTTTTGAGGAACCGCGCGAGGACGCTTGAGGCGCGCGCGCGCAGAGCGGCTCGGGGCGCACGGGGCTTCACGGAGCGCGCGTGCGCGAGAGCGTCCCGGGGCGCGTGCGCGAGGAGGCCGGGGGCGGCGCGTGCGCAGCACGGCTCGGGGCGCGCGGGGAGGCCCGGAGCGCGCGTGCGCGCCCCTCTTCCCCACCCCCAACCCCCCACTCGGCCGAGACGGCGGCACAATGGCGGCGCCCTTGCCCCCGCTGCGTCCCGTCACCCACCTGCTTTTTGACCTGGACGGCCTCCTTCTGGGTGGGTAGCCTGCGGCCGCCTCCGCGAGGGCTGTCCGGGGAGGGCGCGGGCGGGAGGCACAGGCTCTCAGGGGAGGGGGCCGCGGCGGGACGGTGTGCGGGGCCCCCGGGTTGGCGGGCGGCGGGGGTGCAGGGCCCACGTCAGGCCGGCCGCGCTCGTGGCTGAGGCGTCGACGGCGCCCGGGGCACTTACTTCCGGCGGCCGCGCGGCGCGTGGGGACGGAGTGCGTGGGGGGCGGTGCGTGAGGGCGCGGTGCTCGGGGACCACCGCGCGGGCGGGAGGTTGGCGTCGGGCCTCGGGGGCCGCGGGCGCTGCGCGCGCAGCCGGGCCTCCATTTCCCCGTCTGCACCCCGGCCTCCAGGATCCCTGCCGGCTTGCTCCGAGGTGCACGCACCTTGCTCGTAGCATCCTACAGGGCAGGGTCCTCCACCCGCCGATTTGGGGGCCTCTGCCGACGTCTGGAGGCGTTTGGGGTGGCCTAGCTGGAGGGTGGGAGTTTACTGGCGTCCAGAGGGTAGCGGCTGGGATGCGGCGGAACCTCTCGCAGTGCACAGGACCGCTCCACGCCACCGCGACTGCTCCAGACCCAAGTATCTGTAGCGCGGAGGCGGCGGAGGAGCCGTGCTCAGCGGTCTGGCTGGTCCGAGTGACTCCCAGCAGGGACATCACCGGGGAGCAGCAGTTTTGCAGTGCAGAGCCCGGGTCCCCACCCCACAGCTGCCCAATCAGAATCTACATTTTCACCCAAGTGCCGGAGAGTTTGAGGTGCACACCCGTGCTGTGGCTTTGAGCGGTTAACAATCCTGTGTGCGCCGAACAGCCCCGTAGTCGATGGTGATAGGCATGAACTTACCCACCGAGGCGAATTCAAGTAGCATTCGTAGAAAACGCTGCATTTATAACTAACTCAACAGAGAACTGCTGTGAGCTCTACCCTACAGCTTGGGCGTATGTTTCATGACAGTACGCGGTGTTACGGGGTTAGGAAACGCGTTCTGACCTCATTGTCTCCGGAGGGCTTCATAGGACTTGAAAAATGTCTGCATGCTTTACGGAGGCTACTAACCTGGTGGAGGTGTGCATACATCAGTGCTGCCTCTCATAAAATCCTGCAAGGTGGGAGGAGATGTTTGCACTGACTAATTAAAAACAAAATCGGCACCACTCAGAGAGGGAAAGTTACTTGCCCAAGGTCACACAGCTAATAAGGAACAGAGATGAGAAATGACTCCAGATCGATCTGATTCTAAATATAAGTGATATCGTGCGCATTTTACAGAGGGAGTGTGACCTTACCCCCATGATCATTTGGCTCACTGGTTCAGTAGTAATGGCACTGATTTTTTAAAGGTACACAAAAAACAGTCTTCTTTTTATGGACCCAGAGATATAAACGAATGAATTCCTAAGGGGGAAAATAAATTCCCATAGAGGTAACTAATTGGGTAGAACAGTGTATGCAGCTACTAAATCTGAAATGACTCAATTTCAAAAAGCATCTGGGATTCGTAAGCAGTGTTTGTAGACGTGAGTTTTCCTGCTCAGGTGGTCAAGTTAAATTGTCAGATAAATTCCTTATCCTGTAATGAAAAGTCCAGAGAACATGTTTTGCGAGTCTTATGAATTTTTTTTTTTTTTTTTTTTTTTTTTTTTTTTTTTTGCGGTATGCGGGCCTCCCACTGTTGTGGCCTCTCCCGTTGCGGAGCACAGGCTCCAGACGCGCAGGCTCAGCGGCCATGGCTCACGGGCCCAGCCGCTCCGCGGCATATGGGATCCTCCCAGACCGGGGCACGAACCCGTATCCCCTGCATCGGCAGGCGGACTCTCAACCACTGCGCCACCAGGGAGGCCCCGAGTCTTATGAATTTTAATACAGACTGAGGTGTCCCATTCAAATTCAATTTGTTAGACTTCTCAATGAGCTCGATGCTTCATCCCCACTCAAGGTGCACACATACCTGTTCCCCGGAGCCATGAATGTGACTTATGTGGTGGTGCCTGCAGGGGTAGTTATCAACCAGGGTCTCCTCTTGGCTAGTTCAGGCAAGTTTAAAGTTTATCAAGCATTGGTCTGGCACTGTTACCCAATCCTCTGAACTGGTCAGAGAAACGAGAATTAGTGGCCTTTGGGAAGATAAGAGCTGGCTCTTCTTTCCCGCTTCGTTCTCTGCCCTTTACCTCATTTCGCCCTGACTCTTTGAGGCGGTAAGGCTTTGCAGAACTTTATCAGAAAGGCACCTTTGCTTATTCTTTTTTTTTTTTTTTTAACAAAATGTCTGGTATAAAACACCACTTTCCAGAATGTGCTCCTTTACCTCATTTAATCTACTTGATTATACCTGTTCTAATTCTGAAGCACCTGACTTCAGTTGTCTGTTGTTTGCATAACAATGTATCCTCAGTTTATTGTGAGGTGTTTTTAGGTGGGCCTGCTTTTCAGAATTGTGAATCCATTTCCCTAGGAAGTTCTGTTTGTTAATGTAGCCCCAACCCCTGTATTCTCAGGGAAGTGCAATTGAAAATAAAGAGTTGCGTGGGGAAGCTTGTTTAACCAGAGGAGAATGAGGAAGTTAGTGGAGATATTTGCAGAAATGTTGACCAGAAACCCAGGGTTACTTTCTAGTGCTTTTGAAATGTTTGATGCTGTTTTCCTTTCAATTTTTGGAATCTGTTTTTGTTGACAGAGGTAACAATTAGCTGTGAGCTAGGTAGTAATTTTGACCCTCAAACGCCATTTAGAGACAGAGACCAAGGGGACTGAGATTATTTATGAACAAGGATAAGATTTTTTATTTTTTATTTAATTTTTTACTGTACGCGGGCCTCTCACTGTTGTGGCCTCTCCCGTTGCGGAGCACAGGCTCCGGACGCGCAGGCTCAGCGGCCATGGCTCACGGGCCCAGCCGCTCCGCGGCATGCGGGATCTTCCCGGACCGGGGCACGAACCCATGTCCCCTGCATCGGCAGGCGGTCTCTCAGCCACTGCACCACCAGGGAAGCCCGGACCATTCTCTTTAAGAGACAAGAAAGTTGGTGGTCCAGAGTCCTGCTATCTGATAGCAGTAGCACCACGTAAGATTTTGTTACAGCAATATTAAAGAAGCAAAAAGACACAGAGGAAATGAACTTGAATGGTACTATTTTTCCTATCCCGACACATCCAAAATATTGTTACTCAACACATGATTAGTAAAAAAAAAATAGTTGAGATAGTTTACGTTCCTTTTTGCTACCTAGCCTTTGAAATTTGTGTGTATCTAACACTCACAGGGCATCTCAGCTCAAACTAGCCAGATTTCATGGGTTCACTTGCCACGTTTGGCCAGTGCCCACCGTATGGGACAAGCCAGGTACAGAGCCTTAGGAAGCAACTCACTGATGCCTGCTGTTGATAACGGGGCCAGATGGAGGGTGGATGTTAAGAATATTCAGAATTAGGAATGCTGATATATGTAAAATGTGGTATACATAAAATATGCTTTCTAGGAGTCTGTTACAGTCATTAAATCCTTAAAGAATCAGCCAGGAAAAATAAAAAGCTTATTTTCAAATGTTTTAAAAAATAAGCAGAAAAATAATACGATAGATCTGTGAGGGGAAATACGACTCTTTGCAGTGTCGATTATAATTGACCACGTCTCCATAAACACACAGAGATGGCAGGATTTTAATGGGTGACACCTGGCTTCTACTTCACCTTCACGTAGAGGAATAGATCCCGTGTCCTGTACCTGTTTGTACTCCTTTAGCTTCCTGCCTGCCAAATATTAATCAAAGCACTTGAGACCGTGTGGAAGTGCCTGTTTCTCCGTCCGGGGCCCAGGGTACAGCGTGAACTCTGGGTGGAGGTGGGACCTTGGTGGTGCTCCTGGGGCTCAGGGATCCATTGTTGACCGAAGCAGCTCGCAGCCCTGCCCAGTCTGCTTGGAATCCGCTGTCACCCGTCGTCCTCTGGCTCACCTCACCTACGCTGGTTTCTGTAGGCGCTGGGACCTCCACAAAGCTGATGACAAACACAGGATCTCCCTGTACAGCTGTAGCACACGCTCTAGATGAATTTTCGGAAGAGCTTTCGTACATTGTATTTGACCCTGTGTAACACGTACGAGGTTTAGAAGTGGACATGATGAGCTTTTCGGCGTCCATGGGTTCCTATCCTGTAACGTGACTCAGTCCAGACATGCCCAGAGAGTCTCAGGAAGGTAGAGCAGAATAAACGCTCGTTCGGGATGGCCGGTGTGAGGTTACTGTCTGCCCTTGGGGCTCTCAGAGACACCCTCACCCCGTCCCTGGCTTGTTGTGTGCCTTGGGGTCTCGTCACGGATGTCAGGGCACCTGTGCTACGGCACGTTCCCCTTCTCTCTGCCCTGCTCCCAACCCCCGGAACTAAGGGCACACGCTCGCGTTTGATGTCACCTTACCAGGCGACATTTAGGTCCCTTCTACATTTGCACAGGAGGTGGCGGAAATTCGGAGGCCAGTCTGAGGCCTTGTGGCCGAGCAGAGCCCACGCAGAAGGGGGCCCTGACTTGTACTTCCTCAGTTTGGAGTAAGACGCTGGTAGGGGCAGGCGAAGGTACCCATGGACTCTGTTGAATGTCAGGAAATTCATCAGGAATAAGAAAGCACTCGAGGGGGCACCGAGGTGGGTAAACTCAGGTCCCGTTGGCCGTGCTTCCTAATAGACCTGAGCCGCGTCAGCCTTTCCCGTGTTCCCGCGGTTAGTGGTTCTTACGCATCACAGCTGCTCCCATTTCTAGATTAACAGGAAGGTGAGATCAAAATTGCAAAATTCTGCAGGTCAACGGGAGTTTGGTCCAACTGGTAACACGACTAAAACCTTCAGCAGGTTTCTGTGAGTGCAGGTGTGGAGTGCCCGCTCCCTGCTTCCTCCTAGCTTCCTCGTCCTCCTCGTCGTGTGCTTTTATTTAGAATCTTAGCTGTGCAAACTTTTTTTTTTCCCCTCTCTCGAACCTATTTTTCCTTTCTTCTCCTTGGAAAGCTGTGTGGGGGGGATTCTTTGGTCACTTCTGTCTTTCTGATTATTCTCTGCTTTCTCTGATTCTGTTCCTTTATTTTTTCTTTCATTTTTAAAGCTACTATAATTTATCCATTACACTGTGTCCTATTTCAGGGGTAGATGGAGATTTAATGCAATGTAGAAGAGCAAGGGAGATGATGCCCCCAAGAAACGTCCACCAAAAGCACTCATTACACAGGTGCCCAGGTGACTTTTCACAGCTTTGTTTGAGATGTTTGAAAAGTGATGGATACCTAGCCTCTAGCTGGAAGGTGCAGTAGCGTTATAGCAGAATGGCTTACAGTAGAAGATAAAGCTCTCACTGTCAGCTATATGTGAATACCGGTGACTCATAATTCCGGCATTTCATATATTAAAAGCTTCATTTAACTGTGTTAAAGTGGGGGGGCAATGCTGGTCTGTGGTTTAAAGTTGCCTTTGGAGTCTCTAAGGAGAATGTTCTTGAAAACATAATAATTGTGACACACATGCATTTCTGCTCCAGAAATGTCTTCCCCCTTTGGCTTTGCCGAGGTGGACGGCCATCCTAGCACCTCTCAACGTGCGTTCTGAGTGTCTGGCAGGTACGTGCCCACCTGCCTTCAAGGTGCGGCTCCCACACATCCTTCGCTCTGCTGCCTGCGGTCAGTAGCTTAGTGTCTGCGCAGAGAGGGGCGCACACCTGGGGTGAGGACGGTCTGCCCCACGTCCTGGCTCCCGGCACTGGGCTGGCCAGTTGATGTCCCTTGACTCGCCTCTCTAGGCCTAGAGATCAGGGCCGGATCCAGAGGCAAAGCAGAGTCTGCTCGGCTCCCAGTCTGCCCACTGTCCAGTCTGTACGCGAAATGAGAGCATAGGGTCATAGTTTGCGCACCTGGGCTTATCGGGGGCCTTGGAGACGCATTCCAAAGTAAGCAGCAGGCTTCCGTCTCTCCGCTGCCATCATCGTGTGCTTGGCGAGAACTGGGCACCGTTGTGCTCTCTGGACCAGCATGTCCACCCGGTAGAACTGCCTGCCGTGGAGGGAATGTTCTGTATCTGAGCTGCCCTGGACGGGAGCCACAGCGGGCACCCAGGCACATGAAATGCTGCCAGGGCAGCTGACGAATTGAACTCTTCGTTTTTTAGTTTTACTTCATTGAAGTAGCCACTTGTGAGTACCGTGGTGGACGACGCAGCTCTAGAGGAGTGAGTTCACTCATTCCTTATCTGTTCGGAATATACTATGCCGGGGGCTGCAGGGGGTTCACAGCAAGTCTCTTCTTTGTAGTGGTCTTGGGGTCCGGCTGGGACACAGCACACGCGTGAATCTCTGAGTAACTGCTGGCGGTCAGCGCGGCAAGGGCAGGAGAAGGGGCGGGGTAGTCACTTGCACTGGAATCACTGGGAGGTTGTGCTCTCGAGGGCAGATGGGAGGACAGTGGGTATTCCAGACCGGGAGGACAGATGGCTGGGCAGTAAACACGCTTTCTGAAGCAGAGAAGCGCTTGTTTTGATCACGCAGAGAGTCGTAGTTAAAAAAAAAAAAAAGAGAAAGACTTGTTATTAACGATTGTGTTGAAGTGTGGGGGTGAGGATGATCTCTGCCTGGTGGATATTACTCTGGTGTTTTCCACACTGGGTTCCAGATGGTAGTCAAGTCCCTTTAGCCTGTTTTGAACGAGAAAACCTCACCCCATCCCCTAGCTGCATGGCCTGTGTTTTCGCCGTGAGAGGGGCTCTTGGAAGAGCGCGGGCTGGTTCTCTCAGAGGATGTTCCGCTTTCCAGATTGGCCTGCTGGTTTCCTCCTGCTGCCACCTCGCTTGTTCTCCAGCCCTCGTATTCCCTCTGATCCAGACCTCGTGCCCGTGCCTCACTTGGCCTCCCTCAGCCGTTTCTGCCAAGAACATACTGCACCAACTCACGGCCTTTTGGGGTAGATGTTCCATGTGGTCAGTGCCCTCCTTCTAGTAAAGTCTTGTCGTATCAAGACAGCTCTTGTCTTCCGTGGTAGTGCATGGGATGTTTCAGTGAGAAGCCAGGAGCCTGAGGGACCCGGTATCGGCGGTGACATAATGCCTGTGCGTCCCGAAGGCCTGAACCATGAGGCAGAAAGCCGGGCAGGGGTGCTTGCGGGGAAGTGGAGGGCCGCCTGGCCACTGCTCACCCTCAGGAAGCCAGGGTGGCTCTGTGAGATGGACCCCCTTGCATCCCTGCAGCTCTGCCTGACTTGGACCACGTGCCCTGATCTCTGCCAGCGGTGTTAGGGGACGGGGTCCAAGGGCATCCCCACCCTTGCCGTCAGACTCATGAGAAAGCATACGTTCATCAAAGCAGATACGGTTGCCTGCGCCGCGTCCACTTTTGCCACGTAAACCTTTCCAGCAGAGCCGTATATTTGTCAGTGTGGTTCTGTGTTCCCCACCAATTTATATGTTTTCCCCATGCCATCGGAGCAGCATTCATGGCTGCTTAAAAGCAGTTAAGTTCTGGATTTCTAAATATCATACCCAAGGAAAGGAACCAAGACTCTGGGGAGAAGAGGCCAGTTCCAGACTGGTGCCTGTGAAACCCAAGATGAGCGTGGGCACCTTTCCAGAGCCAGGACAGGGGGTCCCACTGGCGAAAGGCAGGGTGAGTGGAAATCAAAGGAATAATGACTGTGATGGATTTTAAGACTCTTAAGTTTTTAAAAAAGAAATCTGTGAGTCACGATCCTTAAAAGAGAGGGGAGACACGGGCAGCAGGAGAATGCCAGTTAATATGGAAAGAATAGTCGAATTCGTCAGGTCGCCGTCTTGCAGGCCTCACTGTCCATGCTTCAGACAGGCGGCACTGGTGGAAACCAGGACCGTTGGGTTCACAGGGGGCGAGGGTGTTCAGACAGTGCCAGAGTCCCACCCCGACAGGGTGCTGACACACAGCACAGGTGGACACGCAGCTTCGTGATGGACAGTTCTGGGGGCCACCGCTTAAACGACGCATCCCACTCAGCCGTGTCAGCGGGGGAGCCTCTGGCTGCCCTGTGCTGCCACAGCAGTGTACCTGAGTCCAGTCGAACTTCTAGGTGTCCTTTCTAGTTTGGAGGGACGGAGGAACAGACCGGCCAGATCCAGAATGCAGGGCATTCTGCAAGGTCGCTGGGTGGACTGTTGAAAGTGTCCGATGTCATGGGAAATGACTGGGGTGGGGTGCTCTAGTTTACAGGAGGCTAAAGAGACCTGAGTACCAAATGCAGCGGATCTTAGATTGGGGTGGGTGGAGATCTTATAAAAGACATTTTTGGGGCAGTTGGAGAATGCGGTGTGTAGTGGCTAATTAGATGATGTCATTCAGTCGTTGCTGATTGGCCGGTTCTGGTGCTAGTCATGGCTGTGTAGAAGAGTGTCTTTATTTGATGGAGAAGCATGCAGAGGTATAAAGGAATAAATGGCAGAGTATCTGCAAATTTTTAGGTTTATTGCTTACAGATGTAGGTTATATGGGTCTTTTCTGTGCTTCTTTCGACTTTTCTATGTATTTGAAAAAAGAAAAAAAAAAAAAGGAATGGGAGGATTAAGCCTGAAGCATGAACCCCTGAAAAACAAAACCAAACTATGAAGTAGTCATCAGTCGATTCTATTTAAAGAGACAAGAATATAAAACGTACATCTTTACAAGATTCACGTGAACAGTGTAAAATAAACAGTTCCAGAGCCTTCGGCTCCCTGGAGAATTTAGGTGGCAGTGCATTCCCTGGTGTCGTGTGACAGCAGAAAACAGTTGGAAAAGAAGAGACCCCTTCACTTTTCTCATCCTCTCTATCCACTTCCTTGTCTTTTTCTCACAGTGCGTTTGGACCTGGGCCCCAGGATTTGTAAAGACATTCCTGTACCCAATTTTCTTTTGGTGGAATCTTAAAATGGCAGCTGATATTTAGTCAGGAGATCACACTCAAAAAAAAAAAAAAAAAGAAAAGCTTCCTAAATGACTTACCAAAGTAGCCACCCACACCGATCCCTGCATCTCACGCGGTGTGCTGATTAGACCTGGTGACCGCCACGTCCCTCTGGAGCCCGTCAGCTGAGCCCCGGGCCCCCGTGACTGATTCTCCTGCAGCTCTCAGCAGATGTCTGCAGCTGCGGGCCGGGGCTGCTCTCATCCCTTACTCCTTGTCAGCTGCCAGGGTCCAGGGAAACCTGAGGTTGGAGCTTGAGCTGGAGTGAAGTAATGAGATGGGTGTTACAGGGATGCCCGCATGTTGTCCACGTTCCCTGGGCTGGTGCAGTCCCTGGCGTGAGGGCCCTGGGGGCTACCTGTTCGTACCTAGACGGGGTTCTCTTTCCCTTGTTCATCTCAATCTCAGTGGCTTGGAAACCTTTCTGCTCTTGCTTTTAAAAAAGGAAAGTCACTTGGTTACTGAAGAAATGTTTTGTGCCAGCAAGGTGTTATTCGTATTTCTGTTCTGGCCACACATAGTCATAATTTCAGTCGGTCCCCTAGTACGTTCCTGTTTTCTCTCTGCATCCCTTATTTCCCTAATTTATCTTACCACAAAGCATTACCTTTGGTTGCATTGACAACATTTATTTTTTTTGTGTGATGACTACATGTAATCAAGGCAGACTTCAAACCAGCTGAGTTACTGCCTTGTGCCTCCATATATTTTGACCTTGGTGCCGCCATCTTGATGACCACACATCAGCTTTTAAAGTGGTAGGTTCAAGTGGCTTTGCAGAGTGGAATTCTAGTCGAATTTGAGATGTGCTTGGACAACCCGGTGAGCTGGCTGGAGAGCCCAGTGAAAATCAGGCCCGATCCCTCCTACTTGGTCATTTCATCATGTATCTCTGTGGGCAGCACTGGTGTTGTGTCAGAACTCCCGGACGCCTCTGTTGCCGGGCAGCCCTCACTGGTACAGGTGCCAGTGGGAGTCCTTCCTTAAAGGCCAGGTAGCTGATGCTGAGTGCTTTAGTTTTATCTCAGACGGGCGATGAGCAGACTGCCCACAACCCCCTTGGCTGACTGAAAACGTTAGGTGCTGCTTGGATGAAGCCTGGTTCACCGCGCCCCGGGGTACTTGCTCTGCCTGCTGACTTGGTGAAATTCCCCATCCCCCGGTGTTCTCCCCAGGGTCCTGCCCGCTCCCACCTTCAGCACATCACAGATGGCGTGGGATGTCTTCTGGGACTTCAGCGTCTCATTAAGATATAAAAACAATCAGATCCAAGATCATGTGCTAGCTGACCCAAGGCCCTTACGGCACTGTTTAACGTGACTTTGCAAAAGAGATTTAATCATCCAGATACATGATGCAGCTCTTCTTAATACCATTAATATTTATTATTGGATCAAGTAAAGGAACATTCTCACTTAGTGAGCAGATGGCCCTTCTGTGAACTTAATATCTTTATGTAATCACGCCTGTAATACTGAATAATAAGGGCAGTGTATCTGTCTTGACATTTACAATATTGTTTCTGCTCGTTGGGCTGGGAGTACAGTCAGGGTCCTGAATTTGAGGGTGTGCTTTAACACTGGCCTCTTCGTCGGTGCCCTAGTTTGGGGTGAGTTTGCAGGACGCTGCAGGCATCCTTCCCATCACTGGTGCCGCCCCCCGGGCTCGGCCCTGGCCCACCCTTCCTCCCGGGAGGAAAGGCTTCCTTCTCTTCTGGGTGTAAGCAGCTCCTCCTCCTTCTTCTTCTTCTTCTGATGCTTCTGTACCTCAGCATAAAGTGTGCTACACCTGTCATTTCAACAAAACCTCTCGGGCTTCCTTGGGGGCGCCGTGGTTAAGAATCTGCCTGCCAGTGCAGGGGACTCAGGATCGAGCCCTGGTCCGGGAAGATCCCACATGCCGCGGAGCCACTAAGCCCGTGCGCCACATCTACTGAGCCTGTGCTCTAGAGCCCGCGAGCCACAACTACTGAGCCACACGCCTAAAGCCCGTGCTCCGCAACGAGAGAAGCCACCACAATGAGAAGCCCACTCACTGCAGCGAAGAATAGCCCCTGCTCACCGCAACTAGAGAAAGCCCGCGCGCAGCAACAAAGACGCAATGCAGCCATAAATTAAAAAAAAATAAAACCTCTGCTCCCTCATTGCCGTGTCCTGCGCACAAACTGCCTTCCGCCTGCGTCCCGTGGACGTCATTTGCACGAAGGGAGCAGTGACTTCCGTGATGCCAGAGCACTCGGCATCTTTTCTTATGTTTCCAGAACTTTCTGCGTCATGGGCCACTGCCCCGCTCCGTCCTGGGGGATCTGTCTCCGTGGCTTCACTTCTCCTTGTCTGTCTGTCCTCCTCTCCGCCTCTGTGTGGGGCCCTGGACTGGGCTGTGGACCCCGTCTCTCGGAGATCTCTTGTGGACGCACGGCCTCAGTGACCGCTCTTGCTCTCGGGCCTCCGTCCACACTTCCCGGTGCCCGCGGGCTCTTGCACCCAGAGGTCGCACCCAAGCCCCGGGTTTCAAGCTGAGCCCAGAGCTCTCGGCCACATCTGCCGTCTTGCGTGCCCCGTGAGCCGCCCGCATTGGAGACTGGCAGGGACCTTCCTGTCTTCCGGTCCTCCCGCCCCGCTCCCCTCCCAGCATGCCAGTACTGATTCCTCAATATTCAGAGCCACGTTTGTGTCCTTGAGCTGCCGCCGCCTTTCTCCAGGCCCTCCGTCTCCATGCTCCGTGGTAACGGTGAATATTTACCACGAGCCTTCACCGCGAGCCCCGCGCCGCCGGGCTCACCTTGCCCGCCTCGGCTGTGTCCCTGGCAGCAGGCCGACGGCACCCCGCACTGGCCATCTCGGCTTTGCCCATTTTGCAGGTAGGGAAGCGAGGCTTCCTGAGGTCAAGCGACTTAACCTCAGAGGCAGTGCCTGACAGGTGTTGCCCCCTGCCTCCTCTCGCAGCTCGAGAGAAAGAGGCAGTGATTCACCAGACTCAGGCGTGCTCACGGGCAGTTCCGTCAGTTCCAGAAACGTCAGTGGCAGCGGTTGAATTTTGGTGCTCGTGTTGGCGAGATTACAAGCCGTGTTCCATGCCCGTTGTATGTGTGTGAAGAAGGCTTTGCAGAGAGGATACAGCTCCCCAGGAGTTTATCCCCAGAATGGTCCTACGTTCCCTTGTCGGAGGAATCTGGGTGTAAGCTGGTCCCTAAATACTTCCCAAGAGAAAAGGCCTTCGTGCCCATAAAAATAACCCTCGACTCTACCTGTCGCGCATCGGATGCCCCCTCCCATGTAGTTATGTGTGTGTGTGGACGCTCGTCTGTGTGGTCATAACACAAACAATGTAAATCATCTCTGGGTCTGCCAGGTGCAGCCCGACGAACGCGTTCCTTTCTGGAAGTTCGAGCCGTATCTCGGCACTCATCTTGTTTAACCAGTCTGAGAGCAGCCTCATGAAAGCATTTCGAGTTGGCTTCTGGGTGGTTTGGGCCAGCCGCCCAAGGAGTTAACGTGGCTTAACGCTGCCAGCCTGTAGCCAGCTCCGTCCGCCTGGCTGTTGAGCGTTTATCTGGGGATAAAGCTTTACGTTCAACGGGGATTTCGGAAAAGCGTTACAGGACGGATCCACCCAGGCCGTCAAGGAGAGAGAGGTGTTCAAGGCCCTGCTTTACTTCCTGAGTCCCACAGGCTTTCGTAGCAGGCCCACCAGACGCCGGGTACCGAGACCGGTGGAGGGCAGGGATACAAGGCCACGCAGGGGTGCCGTGGAGGCGGGCTGCAGGGGGCAGACATTTTCTGTCCTGCTGCCTCGACACGATCTGCTGAGCTGACCCAGTTCGCTGGGAGCCGGGCAGAGGAAGCGGGCTGAGGTTCAGGGTGCCTCCCGGGAGACTGGGTCCGTCCCCAGCCTGGGGCAGGGCTGTCGGAGTCGGCTGGGTGGGGCAGCAGGAGGGGCCGCGAGGATCCCAGGCCAGCAGGGCGCTGCGTGTAAGTCTGAGAGAGCAGGGCCTGGGGAAGAGGCTCCTGGCCCGGTGACAGGTGGCAGCAGAGGTCTCAGGAAGGGGACGGGGCGTGGTGAGCCTTGTGCCAGACGCAGGAGCGTAGGCCTCACCTCCTAGCCATTGCCCAGCCTCGCAGGCAGGGGATGCCGTACAAAGGCACTGTTGGTGGCGTGGATGGCTGCGGCTTACAGGCTGGGAGCTGGCTGGGGTTGTGTGGCCGTTGTCCCGGATGGGAAAATGATCCGACACGTACATACTCCTGCTACTCCGGCAGGGATCGCCGTGGGCCCTGCTCTTTCACCTGACAGCTGCCTGAGCTTTGTCCTCGTCATTACTGATTGGCATGGACACTAGCGTGTAAAAGAAGGGCCTAAAATAACGTAGGCGTCTGGTACTCGGATCATCAGAACGTGTTTCCCCAGATACAGATCTCATAGATGGAAGCTAGATACCCAGACCCATGTTCACAAAACCCATCCCGCACCTATAGAGCTGTCTTGTTTCCCAGCGTGCCCACCCACCTCCTCCTGATTATGGGAATCTCCAGTCTGGGAGCGCCAGGAGCATCATTCTGCCCCGGGCCCCGCCTCTCCGCCTGCGGTGCCCTGGGGTTCCAGCCCTTTCGCACCCTCCGCTCTTCTTGCGTCACCGACACACACAGGGGCCGCGTATCACGGGTGCTTAATAGTACTGATGCGGCTGCTTGTGTGCTGAGTTGGCTCCTGTACACCGGGTTTTTAAAAAAGCCTAGCTGTCCCTTAAACACTTAATTTCTGCTTATTCTGTTGACAAATCTGGTAGACGTTAGTCATCACTGTTAAGAGGCCATGACAGTGTTTGACTCTGTTTACACATTTTTTAATCAACTGAAACACCTTTGTGCTTGTTAAGCTCCATTTATAAAGCTGGTATGTTTTATTTCCTTGTTCCATACTTCCCTCGTCTGAATTAACACGCAGAACCTTTCTGAATAGCCAGAGATCATTTTAAGCCTAGTAAATGAAGTTTATGATGAACGCAAAGTTCACTTGACTGTTCCAAGAGAGTTGCAATAATGTAGTCTTAAGTTGTTAGTGAAAATGAGTAATTCCAGTGTGTATTTCAAAGTTTATTTACAGCATTGTTGCCCCAGTCGGCCAAATTCCATTAAAGGGTACAAGTAGTAAAGTAATAGATAACACACAAACACGGCTTCAGTACCCTGCCTTCCCTTAAACATCTCTGTGAATGTTCTGGGGATCGAGAGCTGCCTGTCCATTAGAGAAAGCCTTTTCCCGCCCAGCTGATTAGATTTTGCGTTTCTTGGCATATGTAAATGTCTTTCCACCTAAATCCAATAATCTTTGAACCTGACAAGAATTTTTCATTCTTTCAGTATACTTCCCAGGTCCATGCAAGTCCCAGAGAGGGCCATGAAAATAATACGTGACTGCCTGATGGATTTCTTTCGTGTACTTTGTCTGACTTGGAGTAACACCGTGTACAGCCATATACCCACACGAGTCAGGAAATGAATAGGGGCCAGCCTTAATTCTGTATCCGAGGAGCCTCTGCGTGTTCCCGGAGAGGCAGCCTCTCTCACCTGCTGTCACTTCCCAGGTCCTCGGAGCTCTGGACTAAAAGCCAGTTCTGTTTGAGAACAGGATGGGCACTGTCACTGCTCAGCTCTCAGAGCCCCTGCAGTTAGAAGGCTTGGTCAGTTGAGCTCTCCCTGTGGTGACCGAGCTCTGCCTTCTTTGCTCAGGAAAGCTCCCACGTCACCAAAGGTACACTCTGCGTGGGAGGGGAAAGCACGCCTTACTGCTTTTTCGTCTTTGCAGAAATCCTGGGTAGCGTTAAATGACATCTGAGCTACGTGAACCAATGTATACCTTGTAAACAGATGTTCTTTAAAAGAAATTTTGACCTTTATTTCTGGGTTACATTCTTAGTAACCTAGAAAAAACAAGACATAAAAGGGTACTTTTAATGGGTTGCCCTTGCCTCTGATAGGAAGACACACTAAGTAGATGAAGATCTGTAACTCAGTGTTGTGGGCTAAACTGCGTCCCACCAAAACGCATATTTTGAAGCCCTGAACCCCAGGACCTCAGAATGGGGCTGTATTTGGAGTCAAGGTCTTTAAAGAGGTAATGAGGTAAAATAAGGTCATTAGGGTGGGTCCTAATCCAGTATGGGTGGTGTCCTTACAAAAAGAGGAGATTAGGACACACACACACACACACACACACACACACACACACACGACAGGCCCAGGAGGAACCAGCCCTGCTGACACCTGGATCTCAGACTTCCAGCCTGCAGGACAGTGAGAAAGTAAATTTCTGTTGTTTAAGCCCCCCACTGTGTGGTGCTTTGTTATTGCACCCAGAGCAAACTAATCCACCCAGAAGCGTAGGAGTTTTGATACTGTGAAGAGATCAAGCGATGTGGACCAATATTTTACAGATTTCACGGGCAGACTGGCCCGGGAGGTAAAGCGTGGATACCCAGGGCTGTACCAGCAGGATTATAGCATAAGTTTCTCCAGTCTTCACCCCTGTCATCTCTTTACAGTTGAGTTGTCTGACATTCCTCCACCCCACCCACACCAAAAAATAAGTGAATGGGAACATACATAACAGCTAAAGAATTATGCTGGTGACACAATGGCTTGTGTGTCTTTGAAGGAGGAGGAATGTGTGCTTCTTTATCTCTTATTTCAGTGCATTTCCTAGATTCCTTAATGATTTGCACTGTGCTGAATTAAAACTTTTTGGCACGGCCTTCATACTAGTGCACGCACCACTGGTGATACATTCAGTATTGGATTCCGTCGTACCCACAGGAAGGATAGAAATACAGGAGAAGCAGGAGCAGCCGCTGAAGGAAGGTCTTGAAAAAAGGAATGGAAGCTGTTGATTTGAGTGGGGAAGGAAATCTTTACAACTGCACGTCTCTGGGTTTAAGGTGAAGTGTTAGAAATGATGCCTGAACTAGTAGGGGTTTGATGGATATACCCACCCAACACATGGGATTCTAAGGCAACACCTGAAAGAACTCATGTCCACTGTCAGTCTTTACTGCATTTTTCCTTTTCCAAATCCACTTTCCTGGCAATCTCCATGTTCTTTCTCATCAATCTTAGATCTCTAGGATGAAATCAGATGGAAACTTCTTCTGCATTCTTGGAGGACACGTTCTGGTTTGCATTTATTCAAAAGGCATGAGAACGTAGGGATTTAACATTAATCCATAAAGCCTGAGGCATGGGGAAACTAACTCTCAAGAGGGTTTAGCTCTCTAGAAGATGGGAAAGGCACATCCACCTAGAACCCTATGACTGTATGTTTATTTATCTTTTAAAATTTGAAAAGAATTTAAGTTATTCACTAAGTGGAAGTCATATGTCAGTACGACATGGATTAGAAAAGCCCAGTGGTTAATAAGATTTACGTGTGTGTGATTACGATGTAGCGGTCACAAAGGCTGAGGCCATGGTGGTCTTACTAACTGGGGGTGACCTCCACACACAGTGGAAGCTGTCACACACGGTAGTTCTACAAACTCTCTGCAGCTGTCCTCGGCCTTCCGTGGTTAAGGCTCCTGTGAATGAGACGTTAAGAAAGGTCTCTTCTTTTGCTTGGTCTGTTTGAGAGTCATTGTACACAAACCCAATGAGAAAAAAAGAAAAACAGATGGCGGGTAAGTTTCGTGTTGTGTTAGTTTTGTATTACTGCCTTACGTGACCACAAACCGAGTGGCTTAAGACAACACAAGTGTACTGTGAGGTCAGAAACCCCACCTCAGTCTCAGGAGCTAATCCCATCAAGGACTGGTTCCTTCAGGAGGCTTCAGGGCAGAATCTGTTACTTTGCCTTTTCCAGCTGCTAGAGGCGGCCTGCGTTCCTCGGCTCAGGGTCCACTTCCTCATGTTCAGACCCACCAATGCTTCACCTCTCTGACCATTCGTTTTTAACACAGGCATTTACAGCCGTCAGCTTCCCTCCAAGCACTGCTTTTGTTGTATCCCATACTGTTTGGCGTGTTGTGTTTGCATTTTCCTTCATCCCAACGTATCTCATAATTCCCTTGTAATTTTTCCTTTTCGCCACCGACTATTTAGGTGTGTGTGGTTTAACTTCCACATATTTGGGAATTTCCCAAATTTCCTTCTGTTACTGATTTCTCCTTTTACTCTATCAATGATCAGGGGGATACTTGGTATGATTCTGATCCTTAGTGAATTTATTGAGACTTGTTTTATGGCGTAGCTTATCATCTTTCCTGGAGAATTCTCCTTGTGAACTTGAGAAGAATGAATATTTTGTCATGGTTGGGTGGAGTGTTCCCTACTATCATAAGCTCCAGTCAGTTTACGGTATTTACATAGTTAAGTGATTTAAATCAGGTCTTATATTCCTTGTTAATTTTCAGTCTAATTGTTCTGTCCATTATTAAAAGTGTGGCATCAAAGTCTCCAACTACTATTGTTGAATCATCCCTTTCTCCCCTCAGTTTTGTCAGTTTTTCTTTTATGTGTTTGGGGCTCTGTTGTTAGGTTCACATATGTTTATAGTTGTTGCATCTTCTTGATGGAATGACCCCTTTATCCTTATAAAATGTTTCTATTAATTTTTTTGTTTGTTTCTAGTAGAAATGTTTGCCTTAAGTCTCCTTTGTCTCATGCGGTCAGTCTGGATCTCTTTTGGTTACCGTGTGCATTGGATATCTTTTCCATCCTACTTTCAACCTTTTTGCACCTTTCAATGTAAAGTGTGTCTTGTAGACAGCATATAGTTGGATCATGTGGTTTTTCTTTTTCTAATACCTTCTGCCAATCTTTACCTTTTAATTTACTTTTAACCTTTTACATATAGTGCCATTATTGATAAGAGAGGACTTATGTATGGCGTTGTGTTATTTGTGTTCTCTATGTCTTTTTTTGGTCAGATGCCATCAATCTGTATTTATTAGTTGTCATTCTACTTAAGGAAGACTTTCCTCTGTCCGCATTTATTTTTTTATTGAAATGTCAATATTAGTTTACTTACAGTATTATGTTAGTTTCAGGCATACAACACCATGATTTGATAATTTTATAGATTACACTCTGTGTAAAGTTATAAAATATTAACAGTATTCCCTGTACTGTACTTTACATCCTCGTAACTTATTTATTTTATAACTAGTAGTTGGTACCTCTCAATCCCCTTCACCTATCTTGTCCCTCCCCTACCTCTCTCCGCTGTGGTACTATTAGTTCTCTGTAACTGTGAGTCTGTTTCTGTTTTGTTTTGTTTCACTTAATTTATTTATTTACATATTTTATTTATTTGGCTGCATTGGGTCTTCGTTGCTGCGAGTGCGGGCTACTCTTTGTTGCGGTGCGCGGGCTTCTCATTGCGGTGGCTTCTCTTGTTGTGGGGCATGGGCTCTAGGCACGCGAGCTTCAGTAGTTGTGGCAAGCGGGCTCAGTAGTTGTGGCACAGGGGCTTCGTTGCTCCGTGGCATGTGGGATCTTCCTGGACCAGGGCTCGAACCCGTCTCCCTTACATTGGCAGGTGGATTCTTAACCACTGTGCCACCAGGGACGTCCCAAGTTTCTGTGTTATATTAGTTTGAAATTTTGCCATTTGCAACAACATGGATAGACCTAGAGGGTAAATCAGAGAAAGACAAATAATGTAGGTTTTCACTTATGCGTGGAATCAAAAAAATAAAACGGACAAATCCATGTCTTTTTCTTTTGTTCCTCTATTCCTCCATCACTGCCTTCCTTCTTCTATGTTAACCAGATAGATTTTCTAGTGTACATTTTAAATTCTCTTGTCTTGTCATTTTTCTTTTCTTAGTGGTTGCTCAGAGTATTGCAGTTAACAACTTACACCCATCTGGTTTGTGTTAATACCAGCTTAATTTAAATAGTGTACAAAAACATTGGTCCTGTGTATCTCCTTTCCTATCCCCCTTTGTGCTGTTATTGCTGTAAAGATTGCATCTTCATATGTTATGTGCCCATCAACAGAGATTTATAATTATTGCTTTATACAGTTGTCTTTTAAATCAGATAGGAAAAAATGATTCACAAGCAAAAAACACATTTATCTTGTCTTTTATGTCCCCCAAGGGCAGAATCACCCCTGATTGTAAACCATCACTTCAAGGAATTAAAGGAAAAAGAAGGGTTATAGCATCACTATCCTTCATCTCATTTTAAAGTAACTTAGCGTAATTTTAGCATAATGTAGTAAGATTGACAGGGAAATTCTTGAATCGGTCATTGGGTAGTGAATCAAGAAACACTCGTGTATAAAACGTACTGCATTTTTAAGTGTTTCCAAATCTTGCTTGATGATACTTTCCAAGACAAAAAGTAAAAATTTATCATAGTTCCTGGGTTGCATGCCACGTTCAAGTTAGAACTTTTCTTGGTTTGGTAAGTTCTATTCAAATATGGAAAATAACGTTGATTGAGAAGGGAAATAGGTACAAAATCGTAACCTGACTCTAGGAATAGTTTCAGTTTGACCTTAGGAGAAGTCTTTTTGGAGAAAGTCATGGAGCATTGCCTGTACCCGGATTCACTATTGCAATTTTACGTGGGCTCCACAGCAAGGGGGGTTCCGTACTCTGAATACGCTGTCTTACATTGTACCTTGTGAATATACTTTAGTGTGTAAGTTGGTGATCAGAGTCCAACCCTGAGCCCGCCGTGGGGGCCCAGTCTTTCCCAGGCATCCCACGTGTAAGGGAGGCACAGCCCTGGAGCCCTACGCCCTCACGCTCAGCCATGCTCAGGCCGGTGTGGCCCCGCACAGAATCTGCAGCAGGATGACGCATGCTGATGGAGCCGTGATTCAGAAGCAGGGCCTGATAAGTGTGCTGTCCCGTGCAGTGCTGGCTGACTCCTTACACGAAACGGGAAGGCAGTCTTTAGTCAGCCTCTGCACTTTCTGAGATTCTGCTTGGAAACATCCACGTAGGAAACGTGAGAGAGGAAGGAAGGATACAGGAGAGGAGAGGGAGAGGTCATCAGCATCTGTGCCGAGAAGAAACTAATTGGAAAAGCCGTTTCTGCACATGTGGTCACATACACAGCATAGAGTGATTCACTCAGTGTCTATGTGGATTCTTTCCTCTTTTTAGGTATATCGGTTTTCTGCGCCAGTGAATGTAAAGACAGTATCTTGTTTGGTTGTTTTAATTCTTATCGGGGTATAGTTGATTTACAGTGTTCTTAGTTTGTGCTGTACAGCGAAGTGGATCAGTTATACATACACATATATCCACCCTTTTTTAGATTCTTCCCCACATAGGTCATTACAGAGTACTGAGTAGAGTTCCCTGTGCGGTATAGTAGGTCCTTGTTGGTTATCTGTTTTTTAAGTAGTGAGTATGTGTTAATCCCAAGCTCCTAATTGATCCCTCCCCGCCCCGGTAACCATAAGTTTGTAAAAACAGTATCTTAACCCCAGTATCTGCAGGATTGAAGCCTCACTGTCCTTTGGAGGGCTCAGCTGGAAGACCTTGTGGCTCTCCCGAATTCGTGGATCCCCACCAGGGCCTCCTTATCCTCCCTGCCGTCGCACAGCTGCAGGAGGGGCCCCCGCGCCGCGTGGCACGCAGAGCGCCCTCAGAGGGAGCAGCCCCGCCGTTCTGTCAGCCGCGTGGGCCTCCCCCAGCCCCAGCCCCTTCCGCGTGCCTCCGCCCCGCCCCCAGCCGCCGCCCTGCGGGACCTTTCCCTCCGAGGAGCCTCGCTGTCCTGTCCATGCACCGGGTGGCCATCCCCCTGGGGCCCAGGGCCCCTGCTCTGCTCTGAAGTCGCCCCTTCGAGCCCACTGCCCCATAAAGAGAAGTAGCAGAGGGGCGTGGCCTGCAGGCCTGACTCCTGCAACTGCCTGGAGTAAGTTGTGCCATCCCCTGCGGCTGCTCCCCGTGCCCTGTGTCCGGGGACAGAGGGGACTGGGGACATGTCCTCCCGAAGACAAGGCCCAGCTGGGGGTCCCTTCTCCTGCTGCTTGTGCTTCCGTTATGGACCATCCCCTCTCCCTGGACGTCCTCACGTGCACCCTCTGCAGACAGACCCTCCCAGAAAAGCCCCGCCTTACCTGCCCTTCTCCATCTCCCGCTGCGTCTCATGGGAACATCCTTGACGGAGCACATAACTCCGCTCTGGACAGTTTACATCGGATGGCGCCTTTCATCCCCCCGCCGCACAGCCTTGAGTGACAGGGAAACTGAGTTTCCAGTGCGCTTGTCCCTTTGACAAGGGGACACCTTCAGGAAGCAGCAAGGCCAGCACGCGAATCCTGGTTGTCCCCACTCACGGCACCTCCTCCATGGGCAGAGAGCTTCCCGAGGCTTCCAGGGTCCCCAGGACACCGTGCTTGACAAGACAGCACCTCACTCCGGGGAGGACACAGTCCCCTCCACTCCTGTAATTGAGGCAAGCTCTCCCTCAGCCTCCAGATTCCAGGGCGAATTTTCAGTAGCCTGATGGGGAACCCCCACTGTCACAAGCATGAGCGTAGCCCGCTTTTCCCTGGTCAAGCGACGGGCACGTGGAACTCACACGCCCACCTCCTGGATTTCCCTGCACAGAAAGACGTGTTGTGTGTGGTGTTCCGACTCAGCCTTGGTCTTGCATTTCTCAAGCGGCTCTACCTTCTACGAGTGAAAACAGCATCTTCCTTTTGCTTTTTCAGTTACAGATTCTGTTCGATTTTGCCGGACGCTGTTGCCTGTGTTTACTCTACCAGGTGGAAGAGCCCAGGGTTGCACTCGTAGAAAATTTTGGTGTAAGGTGAGAGGTTCTCTGCAGGAAAGGAACAGGCTGGTGTCCTGAGCCACAGGTCCCTGTAGGGATCAGTGACCTCATGGAACCCTCTGTGCCCACGTTTGGTCGATTCTGCTCCAAGTCTTAAGAGAAACCTTGGAGAGATCTTACCTTTGACAAGCCCTCAGCTGACAGCTCGCTCAGGGCAGGACTGGTAACCATGTCACTGAACCCCCTCACCTGAATAAGGTGTCTTCACGGTCAGCCAGTGCCCCACAGAAGTGGTGCTGCCATAAGCTTCTAGATTCGTCTTTTGCAACAGGAAGGCGGGAAACAGGGACACATCAAAAACCCGGAGCTTAGGTTTGCAAAGTGAGGGTGTACAGGGTTAGGGGGATGAAAATTTGTGAGCCCGATGTTGGCAGACACGAGCTCCTCCTAGGAGACACGGGTTTGCGTAGCGGCTGAGAGCATGCGTCAGCACATCCGAAGAGGGTAGGCCGACTCCTTCTCTACCTCCTGTTTGGCCCTGGACCACGTCCCCAAGCATCAGTCTGCCCGTCCAAAAACTGGGGATGGTGTAATCCTGTACATATCGGGAGGGTTGTCATGGATCTCAGGGGCACACAGATCCCATGGGAGGCGCCCACTGAGTGAGTGTTGGCCATTACTAATTACTTGAGTAGCCGTAGTGAGGATAGGAGACACTGTCATCTGACTGCCAGGAATGCTAACGAAACTTCGGTCCCGTGCTTCTGTCCCTCGAGCAGGCATCAGGCCGTTGTGGAGAGCTTGTGCAAACACACATTGCTGGTGCCCCAGGCTCTGTGGTTCCGTGGGTCTGGAGTGGGTCCGAGAATGCATTTCCCACCAGCTCCCAGGTGAGGCCCGTGCCGCTGGTCAGGGTCCCACACCTTGCAGAACCGCGGCTGAAGTCGGAGCGCCCTGCACCCGTGAGCTGTAGGAGTGTGTGCCAGGCCAAGTTAAAGTTCGGAGCTCCTGGGATTTTCATATGCAGACCGTGGTGTCAGCCCCGGATGGGCCATAGGTGAGCTCGCTGACCTGGAAGAAGTCATGGAAACTCAGTATGCCATGTTTAAAAGCTTAAAAACAGAAGTTAAAAAAAAGTTTAAAAAGAATCTCCTATTTTTAAGCTGTCCTGATAGCGTTTCTGTATCAGTAACATACTGTTAAATATCACAAAATAAGCGGTAAACTGTAAAGTGACTCCCATGGATGAGTTTGGGAGATGTTTAACTTGAAAAGCCCTTAACCATCACTACCAGATTCTACACTTACCTCCCTGAACTCCTCCCCATTTTAGAAGGTGTGTCTCCTAATCTTGCAGTTCGTCAGGGCTCAGTAAACATCCTCTCTGCTTCTTGCCCCCCTGCCTCTGACTTTGCCCGCCCTGCCCGTTCTGTATCCCCACCACTGCCTCTGGCTCCAGGGCCGGCCGTTGCCAGTGCCTCGCCTTTCCCGTCACTTTCAGTGTCTCTGAGGGCGGGAGGAAGAGCAGGGCCACAGGGTAGGTGATGGAAAAGCGGAAGACCGTGAACAAGGGAAAGCCTAGATGCGGGGGGTACATCACCAGTTTCGGTGGTGGAATGGAAAAGAAAAATAACTTTGGAGAACGAAACGTAGCTGAGCATTTCTGTTACCTCGCTGCGATCTAAGTAAAATATTGCAGAGAAGCTTCAGTTGTTGCCTTTTACCTTCTTTGTCTATGTTGTGCCTTTGCCTAAATACAAACAAGAACAAAAAACGAGGAGAGGAATTGTTTTTCCTGTGTTTTCCACGTGAAGTGCTTCACGTGGGGGTGGGTAGGTGGAAGGCCGTTTGTCCACACCCCTTGGCTAACTGGGGGCACCTGGAGTTGACCTGGCAGGTGTGCAGGGGCATCTGGGATTCGCCTGGAAGACTCATCATTGTTCGTGCTTGGCGTCCGGGGCGCTGGAACTGGTAGCTACTGCAGAGGTCACGTTTTTCTTGACGCCTCGTCGTGTGGGACGGTGCCCACCTGTCCTCCAGTCCTTCCGTGTGTGAGGGAGTCCTGCCATCACCCTGCCTCAGTCTGCTCCAGCTGCCCTAACACAAGTACACAGACTGGGTGGCTTACACAGCACGCGTGTTTTTCTCACAGTTCTGGATCTGGGGAAGTCCAAGACCAAGGTCAGGTGGATTTGGTGTCTGCGGAGAGTCCGATCTCTGTCCACAGTGCCTTCTGTGTCCTCACGTAACGGAGGGGGTTGGGGGGCTCTCTCTGTGGATCTCTTTTAGGAGGGTCCTAATCCTGTTCAGGGGGGCTCTGCCCTCATGACCTCACCACCTCCCAAAGGCCCCACCTCCTAGCAGCGTCCATCACATGGGGGATTAGCATTTAACATAGGAATTTAGGGGACACGCACACTGTGTGTAAGCAGCTACTTCCCTTGCCTGTCGGGGCCCCTCGGCAGGCAGCATGATGAGCCTCTCAGCGGCCCTCTGAGGATGGTCTTCCCGGCCTGCATCCCTTGGGCAGAGTCAGCCCCTGACCTCTGACTGTGGTGTCTGACCTTTTCATCTACTTCAGTAGTAAGGACTGAGGTAGAAGTCTTCCCAGTTTTATTTTTCAGAGGCCATTGTTCGCATCCATCAAGATGGTGTCTCCTCAGGGAAAGCTCATTTTATACCTTAAATCCTGAGAAAGTCTTGCTCTCTTCCTAGGCCAAAGATAGGGGACAACGCTGCTAAGTCCTCCCTCCTTGGGCACAGACGTCACGCTTTCTAAAAGACAGCCTTCCTTTTGGTTGACTGAGAGCCGTCTCACGCACCCTGTCCTTTGTCCCCCACGTCCTCATACTGATAGGCTGACCCCAGGAGTGTCTCTGTGTTCAGGAACAGTGCGGCCGCCTGGAATTCCAGGTACGTCTTCATTTTCTTGTGCTGCAAACACTGGTTCTCCTTGTTCTGAGCAGACCTTGAGAAGTGTAGTCAGGACACTTTGATCACATTGGACTCCAGCGGTAGTTTACTCTGCACGGATGCATCTGTTTTAGCATGTAATTCCCGTGATACCGTGTCCACACTCAAGGTAAGGAATGTAAGGATGCTGCTCCCACGAGTATCTTTGTGGCCCCCCGCGATCCCTCTCTGTCCGTGCCCCTGCCGCCGTAACTGTCAGTCTCCTTCTGAAACTACAGATGAGTTTGCACTTCCTGGGATTTTATATGGAATCATACAGAATGTACTCCTTTTTAATCTGGCTTCTTACATTGAGCATAATGTTTTTGAACTCATTCATGAGATTGAATGTTATTTTTTTTTCCTTTTTATTGCTAGTGATTGTATGATAGTTGTATACTTCTTGAGAAACTGCCAGACTGTTCTCCAAAGTGGTTTTTATGTTGGGCTGTGTATTACTTTTATTGCTGCTGTAAAAAATTATCACAAACCCTGTGGCTGAAGACCACACAAAGTGACGTATCTTTTAGTTCTGGAGGCCAGAAATCCACAAGCAGTCTTGGCCGGGCGAGAATCTAGGTGTTGACAGGGCTGCATTCCTTCTGGAGGCTCTAGAGGAGAGTTTTCTTGTCTTTCCGGCTTCTTCAGGTCACCCACCTTCCTCATCTTGTGGCCCTGCGTTGCCTGACCCCTGCTTCTGCGCTCACGTCTCCTCTGACTCTGACCCTCCTGCCTGCCTCTCAGAAGGACCCTTGTGATCCTGGAGACTCATCTCCCCACCTCAGGACTCCTACTTAATCACCCCTGCAAGGTCCATTTTGCCATGAAACCTCTTCAGAGGCACGTGCATCTTTGCGGGGCTGTTATTCTTAATACTGCAGGTTGTTTGTGTCACCACTGAGTTGTAAAGTGCAGTTCCTTATAGATTCTGCATGTAAGTTGTGTCTGTGTGTGTGTGTTTTCTCTCACTTTCTGGCCTGCCTTTTCTTTCTGGGGTCCTTTAATTTTGACGAAAGCCCCTTTATCCATGCGTTCTTGTAGGATTCTTACTGTGTGTTCTGTGTATGAAACCTTCGTAGAACCCATGGTTCCAAAGATGGTCTCCTGTATTTTCTTCCAGAAGTTTTATAGCTTTGGTTTTACATTTAGGTTTATGAGTCTAAGGGTCAGTGTTCATTTTTTTTTCCTCCAGTACAGATATTTTTCCATAGAGATACATATGATCCAGCAACATTTTTTGAACCAGTTCATTTTTAAAATGATTTCCTTAAACTTTATTATGGATTACCAGAAAAAAAAATTCTTGACTAATACCCATACCTATTAAAGGGAATAATTGACAACGCCAGTGAATCATGCTGAATACTAATCAAGATTTTTACTTTACAGGTGATCACTCAGCTAAATTATTATTACCGATCTTCATTTTAAGGAGTTATTATTTCTTCTTCACAGTTGAAAACTGATAGCTTCCAGCCACAGGAAACAGTACATCAGACTCTTAAATACTTTACCTCTAATCCTGCTAGAGCAAGCAAGCTGCTAATTTGAAGCACATATTACCGGGACTCGTAATTTCATGCTTGTTAATTACTCATTTCGGTCTTTTACATTCCTAAACACGAGGACGTGTTCCCTCTTACATGCAAGCTCATTTGTAAAGGTTAAACCGCACAGACTAGGAAAGCCTCTCCTGTGTGTATAAACAACATGCAGTGTTGGTGGCCCCTGGAGAGAGCACCTGAGTGCCCTCAGCGCGTGGAGACTTGCGGTGTTTGCTGGAGATGGCATCTGTGTTCTCCTCGTCTTGTTTTCTTTCTCCTCCCCAGAATGCCAGGCCTCTGCGTTCGGTGTCTAACGTAGCCTCTGCCTGGCATCCCTTTTCAGGTCTGAGAGGACATTCCTGGACTTCCAGGTCCTTGCGCTTAGCAGAGGACCACATACCAGTAGGTCTGAGCTGAGAAAAATACCCTGATTTACATACTGCCTTTTCTCTACCACTCTTTCTGCAAATCTTCCCTTTACCTTTGCAGGTATTTGACTATTCCTTTTTTTTTTTTTTCCCCCAAGCAAACTTTAATAAGCTTTTCAGTCCTAATCACTGAGTCCTGTATTTAACTTGGCAAGGATGTTTCTGTCTCACTTAACCACGTTTTTTCAGTGCCTCTCACAGAGAATGTGCCCGAAGCACCTGTGTGAAGAGGAATGCTTCACCCGGGGGAGAGGTGAACGGAGCTAGGTAGGGAGTGGGGTCCTGCCTCCGTCTGGGAACGTGCTGAGGGTGGGTTTGTGGAGGGTCAGGTGGCCAGGAGGAGACGTAGGGCCATCCATGCAGGGCCCGTGGGTCTTTGACCGGCTCAGTGCCTGTCTCTCTTAACGGGACTGGAATGTCTGGGGCATCCCGCACAGTCTCCGCAGCTGCTCTCCTCACCCGGGGGCTTTCCACAGTGGCGTCCTGTCCTGGAGACGGAGCCGTCTGCCCCCTGCGGGTGGGACCCTTGTCCTTCTCGGGCCGACGCAGCCTGCCGGGTGGCTGTCTCGACTCGGAGGACAGTGGCCTCTGGACCTTGGACTCCCAAGAGTGAGAAAGCAAGCAGCTGGCAGATGCCTTACGCTCGAGAGACGGGACGTGCCAGCCGTGCACCGACCCACAGCCTCCCGAGCATCCGGACCACAGGCCCTGCAGCGATCAGTGGTCCGCGCCTGCAGTTTCCCACATGGGACGGGCCAGGGAAAGCCAGATAGATACGCCCCCAAACCAGCCATGCCGCGTGCCCCGCTTATGGTAGCCACCTCCTGGGCTCCCGCCCTGCAGCCGGCCCCCTTCCCGGGAGGGCTGTCCACTACCCTGCCGGCCTTTCTGCCACTGCTCAGCCAAGCGCTGGCGGAGTCTTCCTGCGGAGAGCTAGGCGTAGGCACCTCCGCTAGCGCTCACCACCGGCGGGTCCTCCTTGGCTCCCGGAAGGGCCTTTTGTCCTGTAGGGCCTCCTGCCTCAGGCTGTGCCCCCGCCAGCCCCTCTCAGAACCTGGTACGTCCACACCTTCTTCTGCCTTCCTCCAGATCCACCGGTGCCCTTCCACCACACCTGGGGTGACCGGCACCTTTAGCAGGTACCTTCTTCCGCCTTGGCCTTGCTCGTCACAGCGGCCGGTCAGGCTGGTGGATGCCCTGGCCGGCTGGCCCGGCAGGGGTATGGCAGAGGCAACTCGGAGCCAAGCATGGCGCCGATAGAGGCTCTGGGCTTCGTGCCGTGTGCCGGGAGCATGGAGTACAGCAGCTGACAGCTGTTGCAGAAACACTTTTCGCCGTGAGTGTGCTAGAAATTATTAAGCAAGCTGGGCCGCCCTAAGAAGTCAAGAAAAGCCCTGGGCAGCCCCTGACAGCAGAGCCCGCCAGGTCAGATGGCTCATCTCCTGTCTTCTTGAGAAGCGCCAGCCACGTTTGCAGGCTCTTGTCATCTAGAGCTTAGGCTGTAGGATGGGTGTGCCACTTGACCTAAGGGTCCATTTTTGGGAACGGACGCTTATTTTCCAGTGAGGTCCTTCATCACTGGAGGAAGTCAAGGATCCCCTGCTGGAAAGCGCAGAGAGCCAGTGTGTCGGTCTCAGTGGTCGTTCTCAAACCCAGGGCCCCAGCAACAGCTGTTGCTTCCTGTTCTGTGGTCCCAGGGCTGGAAATCCTTCTTCTTCTCGATTTCCACCTGGGAGAGAGATGAACCAGTTCACTAATCCTTTCAGTATAGTATGTTCCATTAAGTTGTCTGTAGTTTACTGCAAGCTACATGTTTCTTCAAAAGAAAAAAAAGTTTAAGTATGCATGGGATGCAATACAGAGGAAAGTGTAAATAGATTACTTTTTCTTTAATTTCTGCTAATAGATCTATGCGTGTAATCGTTAAAATCAAGCTTTTCTTGGTTAAACTTGATCTGTTTTTAAAATCGCTGACTGCAGAGCACAGGGCTTTGGTAAAAACAGGTCAGGTCAGTGGTTCTCTGCCGTGTTTAGCACGCACACGCTAGTTTCCTGCTGGTGGGAGGGGGAGGTTGATAAAACACACAGCGCTGGGCCTCACGCAGTTTCTACTCAGTAGATCTGGGGTGAGGCCCAAGTATTTGCATTCCTGATGCTCTTGGTCCAGGGACCACACTTTGAGAACCAGTGGGTTAGAGAAACCAGTGGTAGGTGAACAAAATAAGTGAATTTTTTCAAGGAGTGTATTCAGTGATTGATTACCTACTATATACTACTACGGTGGCTTAGAAAAATGGCACCACCACTTTGATCAAAATGTACCGTGTGCCGCCATTTTATCGTTAAAGCCGTTTCACATGTAAACTACATAGCTTTCACCACATTGAAGAAGACTGCTCCATTTCTGGGTGAGAGGAAGCATGGAGCCGGCTACATCCGTCTGCTTCCTCTTCTACAAGTTCCTGTTTGCCAGACAGTGACAGTTTGATTTTAGCCCAAGATGGGCCCTTCCGCCTTTCCACGTGGAAAGGTATGTTGTATCGTTAAGGAACTATCTGTAGCACAAAACAGTGTCTTTAGGTCACCTTCCCCCTCCTTTTTTTTTTTAGTAATTGGAAAGTAAGACTATTCTCAAGATAGATTAAGTTCTGAGAAGCATTATCTCACTTTGTTCAAGGTGTACAGGATATGGAAGGTGTAAGTTGACCGGAGAGCAGTAATCAATGTGGGTCCACAGTCCGTTTCCAAAACCGGAGGAGCCAGTTGTATTTCGATTTTTAAATTATTATTTTAAAGAGGAATGCATTGGGGCTTCCCTGGTGGTGCAGTGGTTGGGAGTCCTCCTGCCGATGCAGGGGACATGGGTTCGTGCCCTGGTCCGGGAGGATCCCACATGCCGCGGAGCGGCTGGGCCCGTGAGCCATGGCCACTGGGCCTGCACGTCCGGAGCCTGTGCTCCGCAACGGGAGAGGCCACAACAGTGAGAGGCCCGCGTACCGCAAAAAAAAAAATAAAAGAGGAATGCATTGATTCCATGATATGTACGCTCTGGTGGGGGGCCCGGCGGTGGCCTGGGGCAGTGTCCGTAATCCAAAGCCTGTTGGTGTTTATGGATTATGGGGCTGGGGACACGGCGTCAGTGTGCCTGTCCGAGGCCGGGCGGTCAGTTAACAAGTATTTGTGAAGCTAGGGAATGTGTAACACTGTGGGAAGGAATCCCAAATGGTTACCACTTCCTTTTAAAGTGAAGCACCTGGAACGAGTCCCTGTGACTTGTCAGATGCAGCAGCCCTTGCCGTTTTGGGAGCTGTGGTGTGCAGGCAGGGAAAGCAGAGCTTGTTGTCTCCTCTGAGGTCACAGATGCTCCCTGACCGCCTTCCGCGGAGCCGCTGCAGGGCGCGTGCGCCCCAGACGGCCCTAGAGGCGGGGAGGCCGGGCCGGGCGCCGTGCTCATGGCTGCGCGCCGGTTACCCGCTCAGCTGACGCAGGCGCCTAGCAGGTGTGTGCCTGTGGGAAGACCCCCCAGGATGCAGACGGGTAAGCTGAGGCCCAGCAGGGCGCCGAGCACGTGTCCTGAGTTCCCAGCAGCTGGCCAGCTGCGGGCAGGGCCTCCAACCCAGGCCAGCCGGGCTTCCGAGCGCGGCGCCGGCTCCCAGCCCAGAGTGCTGCGGTACGCCTGGGCCTGCGGGTGGCCGCTGCTCCCCACGGTGCCCCCGGCAGAAGCCGCAGGTCACCGAGGCGAAGCAGCTCCTCCTGGGACGTCCAGCCAGAACGTGGCCAGGCTGGGGATCCGCTGCTCCTCTCGGATCAGGACGCCCTTGCTTTGTGTCCGTGGGGCACAGAAACGGAGGCGGGTGGGCAGAGAAACCAAGGCGGCTCTTGCCCTACGTGCTTCTTACTCTCGGGTTGATTGAGGGTTTTGCTATTAAATCATGCAGATCATGCCTTTACCACTGGATTAGGTGCAGCTTCGTGCAAGAGAGAAGTGGGGAAATACGCTCACCCCTTCCGTCTTCATAAGCTGAAACACAAACGGATACCGTCCTCAGAGCCTGGGATGGACTCAGCCAGCATTTAAATATGTTCTCGATGATAAAAGCTGTTGCTAAGCATAGCACAACGACAGAAGCTCAGCCTCAGACGAAACAGAGAGGCCTTCCAGGTGTGGTGATGCCTTTTATAGTAACAGTTCAGTGACCCTAAACGTCAGTGCCTTCTGTTTTCCCACCTGGGGACCCAGCCCGCAGCTCGGACGAAAATGCCAACCTCTGGGCTGTCTGTCTGCTCACCTCCCTCACCCCCCCACCCCCCACCGCCATCCGATGCCCTCCTGTCACTGCGGGCCTAATCCCTTCATCTGCACCTGCTGGGACTGCTGCCTGGATCCTATCCCCGCCGCCACCCAGGGCTGAGGTTCTCGTGTACCTGCAGTATTTTCCTAACACACCTGAGGAAGGGAGCAGCTTGTGTGCACGTAGCCTGTGGAAAACCACGTGAGTTTCCTGTGAAAAATAACCCAGAAGCACGGCGCAGAGCACAGCTACTTTATGCGGCTTCATTTTAGTGCAGCTTCTGGGGAACCTTTTCCTTCCAAAACGCTGTGCCTTTCACCGGTCGTACGCCGTCAGCGGGCGTGCTCGTTGCCGGGTCTGAGGGGTTCGTCGAAGCGTTCGGATCCTCGGTTATTCCACCGAGGGTTTGGGGTGATTTTATCTAAATGGTGAAGAAAAGTGGCTGTCGGCACAGTCTCCTACAGATTTATCATCCCACCGTTCTGTGCCTTTTAAATTAAAAGCTTCAGCTTTAAATAAACGCTGCTTGAAGCATTTTTAAAGAATACAGCAGTTTTCTGTCTTCAGAATTGGTCTTTTTTCATGCTCCTTTCTCCTTCCCCGTCCACTTGCTTCAGCACAAGTCCCTCATGTTAACTCCCCCGACCGGCTTCTGCTGCTTTTCCTGGCACTCCCTACCTAGCCTTCGCAGACCTGTTGGTGGTTTCTCACTCGCTTGGTGCCGATGATGTCTTTTTGTCAGTCTTTCTCTCTCAGCCGCTAGAAGAAAAGTGCTCACGTGTAGAAAGTAACGTGTACAGCCTCCCTGCCAGTCGACCCATCTCCCCACCCCAAGAGCCCTCCGTCTGTGTCCCCTCCCAGGCGAGAAGCATGTCAAAGAGCATGTGTTACAGGCAGCCCTCCTCTTTGTGCAGCGGAGGGGTGGACCAGCCCAGGACTTCTTTAGGGAGATTAAGTGCAGCGTGGGTTCTAGAAAAACTAGAACCACTCAGGTTATTATGCCAACGCTGGCTGCTTCTACCATGGAGCCCGGGAAGACTTTTCTTCAAGTCCCACCTTCTTGTGTACCAAAAAAAGTAAAGGAAACAAAAGCCGGAATTTATTACCCAGCCCAGGGGTCATGCCCAAGCACAGTCTGGCGAGTATGTCTGAGGGTGGAAATGTGAGATCTGCTTGTTGTGTGTCTGATACCGTCCCCCCCAGAGTCCAGCCCCTGGTAGGACAGTGAGGACCCCAAGAGTTAAAGCGCTGAAGATGAGCTCTGCGTACTTGATACGCAGCTGTAGATGATCTTGCCTCGAAACGCAGAGGAGGAAGAAAAGCTCGCTCTTCTGTTGCTGGTCATCCTCAAGGCTGAAGCATGCCACCGTGGGGCTGAGGGCCCAGGGCTTGTCCGGGGAAGCAGCCTACAGGGAGGCCCTAGCACGACACACTTAGCGGGTGGGGAGGGGAAGGGCAGGTCAGCTGCCGGGAGAAGCAGCCACGGGGTGGGTGGCGGCCTCCTGGGACTGATCCCTTCGCCACAGAGCGTCAGCATCCAGGTACGTTGCAGGAAATGCCGCCGCTGTTGCAGGAAGGCTTGGTGGGGGAAGCCCCCCGACACACACGCCCGATGACACAAGTGCCGTGAGGGAGCTGGTCCCCGGAGAGGAAACGAGAAGCACAGGTGTTCGGTTTCCTACTCAGAGTCGCGCACAAGTGCCTGACCTCGCGTAGGCGCTTCACCGCTGCGCCCGCGGCCAGGCGCTCCTGCCGGGTGGGAGTGGGTCCTCGGGGCCCTGAACGCACCCCTAACGGCGGAGGGCTCGCACGCAGACCCTTGCGTGCTGCCGTCACAGGGCACGCTTGGGAGGACCCGCTCAGGGCGTCTGGTGCGTGCTCAGGCCCAGATGCGTGCGTGCGCGTAGACAAGGCAGTGTCACGGTAATAGAGACTTCCTTTCTGGGCCAGCCCGTAACGTTCCCGAGCAGCAGAGAGCAGGCCGCCCAGGGCATCGTCTGGTCCCCGTGGCCTGAGAACGTCTCCCCCACGTCCATAGGCCTCCCCGAGAGAGCTTTCTGCCCTGAACTTGACCTGCACTGTGAACACACGTGCCTCTCTGATGTAGACTTGGCATTACCACCGCGCGCACCCTAAAAGCCTCTGTGTCTTCGTCTCACTGTGTCTGCAGATACTGAACGGCTGTACTCAGTGGTGTTTGAGGCCGTCTGCGGTCGCTATGGGAAGAAATACAGCTGGGATGTGAAGTCCCTCGTTATGGGCAAGACGGCGTTGGAGGCGGCCCAGATCATCGTAGACACCCTGCAGCTCCCGACGTCCAAGGAGGAGCTGGTGGAAGCCAGCCAGGCGAAGCTGAAGGAGGTGTTCCCCACCGCCGAGCTCATGCCAGGTGCCGCCCTCTGCCATCCTCGGCATCGTGTCTCTCGCCTTAGTAGTGACTCTAACAGACTCATGCGGGGCATGCTAGGGTTGTCCTTTGGTCTTGATAACTTCTTGGAAAATTCTCTTCCTTGTGAGGCTCAGAGGGACTAGAGAGAGAGTTTGGTGGATGCTGTCGTATGCTGCGATTCAATCTTGTCTTTTTAAAGGCTTCTTAAAAGAATATACATTCCTTTCACTGACTCCTGAGGTCCAAAAACATTTGCATTTTGTTTGCATCGGTATTATGTAAAGATTACATTCCTGACAGAAGCCTTTTTCTTTTCACAATCAGGTAACACGACTAAGGTTTCAGCAGCTATGCAAACTTTAACATGTTGATGATAAGCACTTAAATCTCCCCAAAGAAGTTTAATTTTTTTTTTTTAAGTTAAAGGCATAATTCTGTTCTGACATGTATGTTTGTATGGCCTTTATTGCTCTCTTTACTTGTTTTCCTTTGAAAGGGAAGATGATTTTTCTCCCTTGGGGCATGTTAACTGAAGGTTGATCACAACAGAATTGCCCGCTGGTTCTTACTACAAGTGAGAAGGTCAAGAACGTTCTAGATTACAGGGACAAAAAATGCTTAAAAATGAAGTCTTATTTTAAGATTCTTCTAGGAGAAAAGGTGAATACTCAGTCTTTAGAATTCCTGGTGCTAAGGGAGAAAACGTTTACAGTTAAAGCAGTAATTTTGGATTCAGAATTGTATTCATATGAGCCATCATCATTTTTGAAACATGTGTTGTTATCTATATTTGTACACATATCCAGAGGGGCAGATTGCGTTCTCCCTGGAACCAGAGAATTTTCTGTCAAAGGGCCCTGCTGATACCAGCCTGGGTCGCACAGAAACCACGTGGACTGTTCTTGGATTACACCCACACACCCCTCGCGCACGGGTACAAGCACCGCGATTCACACTCCCTCCATCAGCTGCCTCTGGGCTGTTTGCACACCCAGTAATCCTGACAAACTTTAGTGATGGAAACGCATCCATACCTCACCAGAAACAGCTTAAAATTTACCAGCTTATCCACGTTTAAGTGTACAGTTCGGTAGCGTTAGGAATGTTGACGTTGTTGGGTAACCATCGCCGTTCCACCCCTCAACCTTTTTACCTTGCAAAGCGGAAACTCTTTCCCCATTAAACCCTAACTCCCATTCCTCCCGCTCTCCAGCCCCGGCGCCCACCCTCCTTCTTTCTATCTCTGTGAACTTGAACTGCTCTAGGTGCCTCATACAGTATTTGTCCTTCTGTGACTAGCTTTTTAAATTTAGCATCGTGTCTTCAAGGTTCATCCATGTTGTAGCATGTGATTTTCTCCCTTTCAAGACTGAATCATATTCCACTGTACAGACCACATTTTGTTTATCTCTTCATCTGTCTATAGATAACTGGGTTGCTTCCACCTCTTGGCTGTTGTGAAAACCACTGCTGTGAGCACGTATATACAAATATCTCTTCAAGACCTTGCTTTCATTTCTTTTGGGTGTGGTCCCAGAAGTGCGATTATTGGATTATAAGGTAATTCTGTTTTTAGTCTCTTGAGGCTCCACCATAATTGTCTTCTATACTGGCTGTACCATTTTGTTCTTCCTCCAATGGCCCACAAGGGTTCCAGTTTCTTCACATTTTCACCAGCACTTGTCATTTTTTGTCTTTTTGGTAGTAGTTGTCCTAACGTGTGTGAAGTGATTATCTCTTGGTTTTGCCTTTCTTTAATGATTAATGACGCAGAGCATTGTTCCATATGTTGTTAGCCGTTTGTATGTCTTCTTTGGAGAAATGTCTATTCAAGTCCTTTGCCCATTTTTTAATAGGGTTATTTGTTTTTTTCTTGTTGAGTTCTAGGAATTCTTCATAAATTCTGGATATAAACCACTTATCAGATACATGATTTGCAAATATTTGCTCCCATTTCATAGGTTGCCTTTTCACTCTGTTGACTGTGTCCTTTGATACACAGAACTTTTTAAGGTTGATGTACTCCCATTTGGCTGTTTCTGCTCTTGCCTGTGCATTTAATGTCATATCGAAGATATTAAAAAAATCCTGTGTCATAATGCTTTTTCCCCATGTTTTCTTTCAGGAATTTTATAGTTTTAGCTCTTACCTTTAGGTTTTTAATCCATTTTGAGTTAATTTTTGTGTGTGGTATAAAGTAAGAGTTCAGCTTTGTTCCTTGCACGTGGATATCCACTTCCCCCAACACAAGTTTGTTGAAGAGACCATCCTTTCCCCATTTTTGAGTGGTCTTGGTAGCCTTGTTGAAGATCATTTGGCCATATGTGTGAGGAGTTCTTTCTGGGCTCTCTGTTCTATCCCATTGGTCTATATGTCTGTGTTTATGCTAGCACCACACTGTTTTGATTACTGTACCTTTGTAATGTGTTGTGAAATCAGGTAGTGTGAGATTGTCCAACTTTGTTCTTGTTTTCCAAGATTGTTATGGCGCTTCAGGTTGCATTGTGAGTCCATATAAATGTTAGGATGGATTTCTGTATTTCTACAAAAATTGCTGTTGGAGTTTTGATATGGATGGCTCTGAATCTGTAGATCGCTTTGGGAAGTATGGACATTATAACAGTATCAAATCTTCCAGTCCATGAACATGGGATGTCTTTCCATTTATGTGTGTCTTCTTTATTTGTGTCTTATTTATTTGTTTCTTCCAGCAGTGTTTTGTTGTTTCAGTGTACAAGTCTTTCACCTTCTTGGTTAACTTTTATTTCTTTTTGATGCTATTGTAAATGGAAGCGTTTAAATTTTCTTTTCAGGTTGTTCATCGTTAGTGTATAGAAATGCAACTGATTTTTGCATGTTGATTTTTGTATCCTGCAATGTTGCTGAATTTGTTTATTCTAACAGTTTTGTGTATGTGTGTGGAATCTTTTCTACGTATAAGATCATGTCATGTGCGAACAGATCACTTTTTCCTTTCCAACGTGGATGCCTTTTATTTCTTTTTCTTGCCTGATTTGCTCTGGCTAGGACTTGCAGTGCTGTGTTGAATAAAAGTGACAAGAGAAAGCATGTTTTCATGTTCCTGATCCCAGAGGAAAAGCTTTCAGCCTTTTCACATCGAGTAATGATGTTGCTGTGGGCTTTTCATATATGGCCTTTATTATGTTGAGGTAGTTTTCTTTTATTCTTAGTTTAAGTGTTTATATCATGAAAGGGTGCTGAGCTTTGTCAAATGCTCTCTCTGCATCAGTTGAGATGACCATGTGGTTTTTGTCCTTCATTTTGTTAATATGGTACGTCACATTGATTTTTGTATGTTGAACCATCCTTGTGTTCCCCCTTGGTCATCGTGTTTAATCCTTTTAATGTGCTATTTAAATAAGTTCGCTAGTATTTTGCTGAGTATATTTGTATCAATTTCTTGCAGTTTCTTTGTTTGGCTTTGGTACTAAGGTAATGCTGGCCTCATAGAATGAGTTTGGGAGTATATCGTCTTCTTCAATTGTGGGGAAGAGTTTGAGGAGTATTGGTATTAATTCTTTAAAATTTGGTAGAATTCTCCAGTGAATCCATTTGGTCCTCTTTTCTTTGTTGGGGAGTTTCTGATTACTGAATTAATCTCCTTAATAGTTACAGGTTTGAACAGACTTTCTCTTTCTTTTTGCTTTGATCTTGATAGGTTGTATGTCTCTAGCAATTTATCTATTCTAGGTTATCCAATTTGTTTGCATACAATTTTTCATATTATTCTCCTTTAATCCCTTTTATTTTTGTGACATTGGTTTTAATGCCCCATCTTTCATTTCTGATTGTAGTTATGAGTCCTTTTTTTTTTTTTTCTTAGTTAATCCAGCTAAGGATTTGTCTATACAGTTCATATTTGACCTGGAGTCTCTTTCACGGTTTAACATACAAAGCACCTGCGATGTTTTAGGACTGTAAATATCCTTTTTCTTCCTTATCCACGTGAGCCTTTCAAGTGGTTTTCCTTCTAGAATTTTTGTCCTATAGTCTAGGAATTACTTGAGATATGTTATACTACAATTCCAAGGAAATATGATGTCTCATTCAGCTAGTCTGGTTGTTTGGCTGGATTGCCAACAAGTCTGTCTTATGAAATCTGCTTGGTGATCCAGTCATTGTAGTATCGTCGTTTGTCTCTCCCAGTGACTAGGTATGAGTTAAGTAAGGTGCTCATCGTAGGCAGCAACAGAAGCGACCTGAATCCAGACACCTCCACCGTAGACGTGAGGCAGGAACTAGTTCTCCAAAGACAGTTAGTCCTACAGAACTCACCCGGATGATTCTTCTTTCTGTGCTACTTCACCTCTTCTAGACAAGAGGGGTACAGGACCTCTTTATTTACTGATGGATCAAGGTTATGAATCTGGCTTTTTAGCCTAAGAATTTTTGTGTATACTTAAACTTCTACTAGCCTCACAGATGAGAGTAAGGACTTATCAGTGGTTCTAAAGTGTCTCCTTGAAAACATGAGGTCGTTTCCACACACATAACTGGGAGGTGTGCTAAGCATGAGAAGATGACAAGAGCATAAAGAAAAGCCCAAGAACGCACCGGACATGTAAAATCGTGCTGGGATGCTGCGTGAGACCAGGGACCGAGGTCAGAAGGTGCCACTGGACATTCTGAGTGGGTTAGGATGACCAGCAGTATTTGGTAATTATACGTACCCCAAAGGGGAAGAAGAACAGGAGGACAAAAGCAGGATGGACTGTGGAGCCGAAGGAAAGGCTGTGTGGAAACCCAGACCCGGAAGCACACTTCCTTAGAGTTTCTGTTCTATAACATGTACGTCACAAAAACAGTAAGGACAGAGATCAAGTTGTCTACCCAAAAAGATGTGCTTTGCCCCCTAGTTTCCGCCCCTGCGGCATTCCTCCCATCGCCTCTTTTATCTGAGCCAAACCTGAATTCCACCGGAAAGGTGACCTCCTGGGGAGTCCAGGGTGTGGTGACTCTAAGTAGAAAAAGTCACCACTGCCCTCTTTCTAGGTCTCGGTTTTCATCTTGTTCACTTACCACTTTGTTACCATCATGCAGCTGTGGATGATAGCATAACCCTTGACTTTCATTTCTTTTCTTTCTGAAGGTATTTTCTGGTGGGGCATTTTAGGTTGTGGAAGGCATCTTGAGCCTGTTAGAAAAGGAGGCTGTCTGTAGGGATGGTCTATAATTAATTCAATATCCTTCATTTTGAGAATGAAGCTCTCACTTCAGGGAGAGAGCTGTGGCCCCAGCAGGTACTTAGCAAGGAAGGCATGGCAGTTTGCCAAGGGCAGCAGGCCCTGATTATGATGCAGGCATGTCTGCCTGGGCCAGTCACCAGGGGAAGCAGACCCTGATTATGACGTAGGTGTGCCCCGCTTGGGCCAGGCACCAGGAAATTAGCCCCTGATAGTGACGTGGGTGTGTCCTTGCCTGGGTCCAGCCACTTGGAAGGTAGGGCTGGCCCATGGGGCTTGAAGGCCAGGCATAAGTGACTTGATTCCCTTCCTATCAGCAGCCTAATGACTGAAAGCTTTGGATGCCTCTCCTTGAAGTGGGTCATGAATGATCTAGGAGGGAAATACTTTTGACCAGTATGTTCTGTAGGCATGTACCACATGCCTTAGTGATGAAATATAGGGTGTACGTCAGAGAAGGGTCTAATTATTTTCTGGGTAGAGACATCTTCTGAATCGTGGCACAAATTTTTGACAAGAAGTATTGAAATGTTTGTGGCCTAACCTAAGAAAAACTTTTGCCATGGGACGTAAGGAAACCTTTTTAACGGGGTCCCCATGAAGGATGCTGGTACCTCCGTTGTATTTTGAAGCATATTTCTTCAGTCATGGATTCTTTGAGGTGGATGAAATGATGTATTTTGGCATAATTCAGCGAGAGTAACTGGTGTAGAAGGCCAGTCATGAAGTCGGTGCCTCTTCTGGTCTGAAACCCCCCGGAAGGTTCTCCTGTTGGCCTGGCTCTCTACTTTTCCTGCTCTTTTTCACGGGCTGGGATGGGGGGATTTCCCACGGAAGAGCCCAGGGCATGGCATCTGGGCCGGTGGACAGGAGGGGGACGAGGCCGAGCCCAGGAGCGATCGCCCACGCGCTGCCCGTCACACGGGCCCCTGGGAGGTGCCAGCCCCCCCCGCCCTTCCCCCCGCCGCACCGCCCTCCCTCGGGTTTTTCTCTCCCCTCCTCCTGCTCTGGAGGTCACCCAGCAGAAGAGCGGAAGTGCACGCTGATCCCTGGCCCCCTGGGCAGCTGAGGCTGTGGTGCCCAGGCCTCTGCGGCTGGGGGGCGGCTGGTCCCCGCTCCCCCGTCAGCGGAGCCTCCCTGTGCTCTGCAGCCCCAGGTCCTCTCAGGAAACCAGGAACTCGGCCGAGTCCACCGTGGAGTGCGGCCCCCCGACATAAGCTGGAGAGCAGCCCACGTGGGGACTCCCGGGGCTCAGCAGGTACGTGCGCTCTCCTCCCGGAGCGCCCCTGAAGACCGCAGCCCAGCCGCGAAGTGGACAGCGCTCTCCGCGGTGTGGGCCCCGGCCCCAGTTGTACCCAAGCCCGTTTCTTCTCTGCCAGCCTGCTTTGGCCTGGGTAATTATGTCCGTCCCCACCCCCGCACCCTCCGCCTTTTGCTTCTCTCTCCTACTTGATTCTTCATGTGTCTTATGCCCTTAGTCCCCCGTGGCTGTGAGCAGACATGATCGGCCCCTGCCTCCCCACTTTCTGGACATACGGTCCACCGTCCTGGCAAGAAGGCACTCATTTCCTTAGGGTCATCCTGTCATTTTCCTCTTCCTTTACTCAATCCTTAAGGGCATCTGGTGCTGAGTGGCTGCTCATGGGCACATTAAAGAAAGGTGTGTATAATCAGCTTAGGACACGTGCATATCCATTTAAGTGGACATCTACAGTAACGTATAGTTTTACATCAAAAAGAGAAATTCAGAAAAGAGTGGTGGAAGGGGAGTGGAGGAAAATAAAGCAGAATGTTCTCGGAGCAGTGGCAGCTTTGTGCTGGCGACGGGGGCTTGAACTTTGGGGAAACTGCGGAGAGCACGTGAGATAGAGGCGGCTCGAAGCTAAGCCTCTTACTGCTGATGTGCTTGAGGAATGGGCAAGGACTTTGGCTCAACTAGGTCTTTAGTCTTGAGCTAAGCTGTCTGCTGCTTCTAGAACCAGTGGGAGTTTTGAAGAGATGATGTGCCAGAGGGAAACCTATGTGGGGTGGGGGTGGGAATTCCTCTGGGTTTATGGCACATGATGACAACAGCAGGGGAGAGTTAGCCGGGAGGACGGCCAGGCTAGGAGGGCTTGACCTGAGGTGGAGTCAGAAGGTCTGAGTGGACCACAGTCCCGCGTGAGGTGACAGTGTGACGTGGTACTGGCAAAAATTGAGAAACCAGGACTGGAACTGAAGTTTCAAGTCATTATTACTTAAGCACCGAAGCTGTAGAATTGCAAACGTAAAAAGAATCCAGCAGGCAGCACATACGGAGAGAAGGTGTGAGTCTCAGGTTACGCATAGCTTTTCTCATCGTGAAATCAGTCACAACAGCAGTGAAAGGACAGTATTGAGTATGGACGTGGTAACAAACCACACTCGTGATGCCACGCTCCTTCAAAATCATTTGCCGGTCAGTAATGCCAGTAACAGACCTTTACAGTTCTGATTCCCCTTGTCCTGTAGAGTGCTGACTTATTTGATGATGTACATGGGCGTTACTCCTTTTTCCTGGTTTAAATATTCTGGCATTCAAAGACTGGCCGGTGCCTGAATTCTTACTGACGGAATTATAACAGAGACATCCTAGACTAAGCCACAAAATATATGTCTTGTCTTCCTGCGATTCTAGCTATTACTTACTGTGGGCGTAAAGGTTTTTCTCAAATGAACGAGCTGCAGTTTGTTTTTAAATGTGTGGTGGTTCCCCTGTGGGTTTTTAAATACTTGGGAGGAAAAGATCATGGATAAAAGAAGTCCTTACTGAAAGATCCCTCAATTCAGTGGAGAGAAAATGGGTAGATAGATGGCCATGATGGTTTAGTCACGGGCATCGGCACCTGAGGAGAGTGGCTTCCAGCCGCTTGGACAGGCTCTGGGTGTCTGAGGAGCAGGTGCTGACTGCACAGGTACGGACTCGGGGGGTGGGTGGCACCTGTGTGGGGTGAGGACTGACCTGTCGTCCCAGTGAACACGGCCAGGTTCCAGGGGGCCGCCTGGCTTGCCCCGCATTCCACAGCTTCCCTGTAGCCGACCCAGCCAGCAGTGGGGACGCAGTGTGTGCACAGACGATATGGGTACAGTTGAACCTTGAACAATACCTGTAATTTATAGTCGGCCCTCCGTGTCTGCACTTCCTCCTCACCTGCCAAGTCAACCCACCACGGACCGTGTAGCACTGTAGTGTTTACTGTTGAAACACATCCACCTGTACGTGGACCCACGCAGTTCAAACCCCTCTTGTTCAGTGGTCAGCTGTGTATTAGTCTATTTATTTTCAATCTTGGAAGATCTGCTCCTAGCATTATTTCGGGGATGCAGTGCACAACAGACAAAATATTTCAGCTGCGGCTTGCTTTTCAAAAAATAAAAACAAATTGTATTTTTTAAAGAATGGAAAGCAACTACTCATAATAGCCAAAAACTTGAAGCTACCCAAGTGTCCACTGATGGATGACTGGATAAATAATATGTCTTATATTCCTACAGTGGAATATTATTCAGCCTTAAGAAGGGAGGAAATTCTGACACAGGCTACCACACGGGTGAACCTTAAGGACATTGTGCTCAGGGAAAGAAGCCAGACAGAAGAGACAAATACTGTGTGATTTCACTGACAGGAGTCAGCTGCAGTGGTCAGAGTCGCAGAGACAGAAGGTGGTGTGGAGGTTACTGGGGCGGGGCGGGGGGGAAGCAGTGCTCAGTGGGGACAGAGTTTCTGTCTGGGGAGGTGAGTGAGTTCTCCAGATGGCTGGTGGTGACCACTGCACAACAAGGTGAGGCTCCTGAATGCCACTGGCTGTGCGCTTAAAAATGCACAAGATGGTAAACTTTCTGATATTTTACCACAATAAAAAAAATTTTGTTTCTCTTTTTAAATACCAGAAGCCGTTCACGGATTACGAAGTTGTTTTTTGTTAAAGTTCCTGGACAGGTGAGGTAGAAAATGGTGGTAACTGCATGCTGTACAAAGGATTTTCCCTTAAATGTCACAGCTGTGCCTGTCTCCTCTCCCCCAAACCGAGTCACACAGCCCCTAGGGGAAGGGCCTTGCTTCCATGTCCCCCTGAGCCCACACTCAGTGGGACCTTAGTCCCAGTGTCATGGCATGTTGAGTGGGGCTCCAGCACCTCACCACAGAGTCCTCCTCTGGGAGATACCCGTGGAAAGGAGGGGACCCTCGCTAGGGGCTCGCTGCAGCCTTCCATGCACCGGCGCCTTCGGCATCTCTGCAGCAGCCTAGACAGGAACACAGGGAAAGACTTTGTTTCCTTACCAGACCATTCCCCAGAGCATAGGCGATAACACCGAGAATTTTATATTTGAGGATGTCCCTGGTGGCACAGTGGTTAAGAAGCCGCCTGCCGATGCAGGGGACACGGGTTCGAGCCCTGGTCCGGGAAGATCCCACATGTCGCGAAGCAACTAAGCCCGTGCGCCACAACTGCTGAGCCTGCGCTCTAGAGCATTCGAGCCACAACTGCTGAGCCCGCGTGCTACAACTACTGAAGCCCGCACGCATAGAGCCCGTGCTCCGTCCGCAACAAGAGAAGCCACTGCAATGAGAGGCCCACGCACTGCAACAAAGAGTAGCCCCCACTCTCAACACAAGTAGAGAAAGCCCACACGCAGCAACGAAGACCCAACGCAGCCAAAATAAATAAATAAATTTAAAAAAGAAAAGAGTTTTATATTTGAGATAATGCCCAGAAAACAACATGCACAGAAACTCTGGCCACAGTGTTGAAACTTCTGCAGAATGGCAGCAAGGAAAAAATAGTTGACAGTGGAAAATTATCTCATTTGACTGTCTTGGTCCCCACAAATAGGGCTGATCACTTTCAGATTAGTTTGATAGCCACAGTAATGCACTCCGCTGCTTTCATCTCTGTAGGATGCATCAGGTGAAGGAAGTCAATCCATTTTTGATGTGAATTGTTCAGAAGGCACCCACCTTTCTTTCCATCATCTCCTATTTGTGTAGGAATTGAAAACTGAACGTGCTTCCTGTATCTTTATATCATCTGCAGTTTTTATACTCGTCCCGTGAAGTAGGCAGGATTGGTCTTACTCAGATTTTATAGGTGAGGATGCAGGTTTGGAGAAGTGAACTGAAGAGTGAGGAATCTGAGCCCTGGACTTCTAGACCATTCCTACGCTGCCCTGACTAAGAACATTGCGTACGGCCCTGCCTATGATGACCGGCATCCCTGGTCTCCACCCACCAGAGCCAAGAGCCCCGCCCCCACTTGTGACAACCAGTGTCTCCGGACATGGCCAGAGGCCCCAGGGGGCGGGGGTCAAAATTGTCTCTGCTGGGGAGCCACTGCCCTAAACACAGTGATAGACTGGAAAGGCATCGTGTCAGTTCCCTCTGAGTGTGTTATGGGGCGGATGGAAAATTCAGGCTCCTGGGCCTTGCTCGTCTTGGAAGGCGACCCTTCACTTGAGTTGTCATTGCCTTTGATGGGCCTGTTCTCCAAATCCTGCCCTGGGAAGGAGGGTGGAATGTCTGGTTGTCCCCACCATCCTACCATACTTAGGTAAGAATCCTAATTAGGAATCCACCCTGGAAAGGGCGACCCTCACGGTGAGTCAGCAGGACCTTGTCTCCCCTATCTTCCCTGGCATGTGAACTCATGGCCTGTGATCATGCCTTTCCAAAGCGCTCCTTAGGAATCCACAGTGACATTAAAATCCGGGCATTGCTAAAGGTCTCCTGTAAGGAGGGAGAGGTGTCAAGATCCCCCCTCTGAGAACCGGCTCCTCTAGCTCCCAGCACCCTTGCACCTCCTGGCTGTTGATCCCAGCAGAGTGATCTGGTCTCTGGGTCTGAAGTGGCAGCTGGAGGTTCCTGGGGCCTCTTCCTACTGATGCCGAGAGCAGCTGCTAGGCTTCTCTTCGTGTGTGTGTGTGTGTGTGTGTGTGTGTGTGTGTGTGTGTGTGTCCGTCCTTTTTCTTTCCTGAGCTCCGCCCTTGATTGCTAACAAGTGCTAAAACATTGCCAGCACACGTTCATGTTTATAGTCATGAATTATGTCGTCTTCTCAGAATCAAGGCCCCAGCTTCTAGTTTCCACCACCAGCGCTGCTACCTTGGGTCCTTGGGGCCACAGTTTCTGTGGCTGCCGTAACAAATGACTGCAAACTTGGTGGCCTAGAACAACAGAGGTTTATGCTCTCACAGTTCTGGAGGCCACAAGTCTGAGATCAGGGTGTGGGCAGGCTGCACTGCTTCCCGAGACTCCAGGGGAAGATCCTTCCCGCCTCTTCCAGCTTCCGGGGGCTCCAGGCGTCCCTGGGCTCGTGGCTACCTCCCTCCCGTCTCTGCCTCCGTCTTCACGTGGCTTCTCCTCTATGTCTGTGTCTCTCCTCCTATAAGGACACCAGTTGCTATGACCTGAGTGTTTGTCATCCCCCTTCACTCCCAAGTTCATAATATATGAAGCCCTAACCCCACCCCCCCGCCCCAGTGTGATTGTATCAGGCCGTGGCCCCTTTGAGAGGTCATGAGGGTGGAGCGCCATGAATGGGATTAGTGCCCTTATGAAAGAGACCCCAGAGAGCTCCCTCACCCCTTGCACCATGCGGGGACACAGGGAGTACACAGTCGTCTGTGAACCAGGAAGAGGGCCCCCTCAGCAGACACTGAATCTGCCAGAACCGTGATCTAAATTCCAGCCCACAGAACTGTGAGAAATCAATTTCTGTTGTTTATAAAGCATCCAGCCTGTGCTGTTTTATTATAACAGCAGGAACAGAGTTCCGACACCAGTCATTGGATTTAGGGCTCACCATAAATCCGTGATGATCTCATTCTGGAGGGCCTTCATCACACCTGCAGAGACCCTTGTCCCAAATAAGTTTACGTTCAGAAGCGCCAGGGCTTAGGACTCGGACATATCTTTGGGGGGGGCCACCGTTTGACCCACTGCCCTTGGTGGCATCCCTGTGACCTGTAACACCGTGGTGTTGGGCTGCTCACCTTTCAGGCAGGGGCACACTCAGTGTCTAGGAGAGGTGGTCTGCCCACGCCCTTACACATGCGAGTCGGGGTGAAGAGGGGCTAAGCCTTGTCTGAGGAATGCACGTGTGGAGGTCTAGGCTGAGCAGAGCCCTGCACAGTGCACCTGTGCCAAGACGGTGTGGGTGTCTGTTCCCCTGCCACGTGGCTGGGCGCTTGCATCAGCTGAGCCCCCGGGCTAACCCCGTGAAATGACCCTCACCTTCCTTTGCGTCCCTGCAGAGGTCTAGACTCAGCAGCCGCTCTGTGCTTCCTGAAACGTGTGTGCGTTGCTGTGTGGTATCATCTGCCCCTGGGTCCTGTTCCCTCCCCCCGGGAGTGAACCCTCTCTGGGTTCAGGGTGAAGTGTTACAAATGATGCCTGAGCTAGTTAGAGGTTTGATGGATATACCCACTCAACGCATGAATTCCACGGCACCACCTGAAAGGACTCATGTCCGCTATCTTTTCTGCATTTTCCCTTTTTCAAATCCACTTTCGTGGCGGCCTCTGTGTCCTTTCTCACCCAATCTTAGGTCTCTAGGATGAAGTCAGATGGAAACGTTCTTCTCTCAGGATCCCTGATGCTCCACATTTCTTCTTCCCCTGTAGGTCAATCCTGTGAGCGTGGCTTCTTTGTAGCAAGAGCTCTCTGTCTTTCTGCCCTGAAACCGGCTTAAGCACATCAAGGCTACAGGCTGTTGAGTGGATTTCATTTATGTACCTAATGAACCAGCTTCTCCACAGGACAGAGCTCCTTGCACATTTTCAGTCTTTTACTTCTCAGAGTGACTGAATAAGAAAAAGTTGGTGTACAGTATTTAAAGGATACAAAAGTGTTTCAGGGTTGTGTGTGTGTGTGTTTTTCAAATCCAAACAGAATAGGCCTAATTTTTTAAAAGATTATTTCCCTGATTTAAAAACAAAGTTTTTTGTTCACTTAAAAAATGAATGAGTGAATGAATGATACAGAATTTCTGAAGGAGTCCGGCAATAATGTATCAGGACGTTCAAGTGATTCGTTACTGGCTGTAACCTGAAGTTTGAGGTAATGGTGGTGACCATGGCTAACATCTGTTGGGGCCTTACCTTCCTGTGTGTGCTTTTACGTGCAGGCCCCTTGACAGGCATTCCTTCACAACTCCACCACCGGGAACATTAATCATTGCTGTGTGACAGTGGACAAAACTGAGCCACAAAGAGGGGACGTAATTGCCACGGGCTGTGGTCAGGTCCCTCTCTTGGGTTTCATGTTTGTATTGGTCTCAGATATTTTCAAGGAGCTCAGTATGTTGTGTATGATTTAGAAACAGTCATCCGAAAACCATTTTTGATTCATTCCTCTATGGATAAAAATGTTGAGTACTCACTCCAATATAGGCTTATTGGTATGTACTTATTTATGTATAGTACTGTGCTGTTACATTAGGTACATTATGAAATATTCACAGAACTAGAAATGTTAGAAGGATAAGCTAAAATGAGATAAACTATATTTAAATTTTTAAAATCAGTAGCACCAAAGAACTTTTCCAGCAAAGTTTTCTTCTTCCAGTAGGTTTTAGAGAAAGCATCTGTTTAAATATGCTCCATTATTTTTTAATATGTTGGTTTACTATTGTGTAATACAATTTGAATATTTTGTTTTAAATTCAAATCATGTTGGTACTCTACTTTAATCACCGTATCCAGACAGAGGTGATTATTGGATGTCTGTTTGTTTATAGGCATTCTTTCATCCATCTTAATTCATCTGTTAAGTAAAGGTTTTTTTTTTTTACTGAAATTTAACTGATAAATGTAATTCTCCATGCTGTTAATCAGTGCTTGTTGCAAACAATCTTGAATGCTGTGGTTTTTTCATGTTTTCACATAATAGATTCACACCCCATAGAAGCCCTTCATGTAGAATACTTTCACACTGGTTGGAAATTCTTTTCAGTGTGAAATTAAGCATATGTGTTCAGAAGTCATACAGGTCTGTAGTTTTCTTGTGTGACTTTTGTGCAGCTTTGGTATCAGCAAAGTACTGGCCTCATAAAATGAGTTGGGAAGCAAGCGTTCCCTCCCAATTTCTTGTGGTTTCTTTATTTCTTCTTTCTTTCTGAGATGCTTGGTAAATTCACCAGGGAGGCCATCCAGTCCTAGATTTGGGAAGGTTCTTGACTACAGATTCAATGTCTTTAATAGAGCTAGGGCTAGTTAGGTTATTAGTGTCTTCTTGAGTGAGCTTTCTAGCTTTCAAAGAACTTGTCCATTTTATCTAAGCACATTTATTGACATGAAGTTGCTTGTCATATTTTGTGTATCCTTTTTAATGATTTTAAGGACCTGTAGTGCTGTCCCTCTTTCACTGCGATAAACTTGGATTTTTTTTTTCCTTTGATCAGTCTAGCTAAGAGCCCGCCAACTAAATTGATCTTTTTAAAGGACTAGGTTTTGGTTTAATCAGTTTTCTACATTCTCTTTTCTGTTTTGAGTTTATTTATTTTTTCTTTTCTCTTTACTTTCTTAAGATAAAATCTTAGATTGTAGATCTTCTTTTCTTTCTTCCAGTTTTTGATTTTTCAAATACCATTCCTATTTTAATTCTCCTTTGGTCAGGGAAATTCCTTTGTATGATTTCAGTTACTTAAACATTTTTGAGGCTTGTTCTTTGGCTCATAGCGTATTCTGTCTTGTTGAATGTTTTATATGCACTTGAAAATAATATGTTTTCTGCTGTTGTTGGGTAAAGTGTTATATAAATGTCCATTTGGTTAAGTTGCTTGATAGTGATTTTGAAGTCTGCAGTACCATACTTACTTGCTCTCTACTTGTTTTGTCAGTTACTGAGAGAGGAATTTGAAACACCCATCTTTCTCCTTTCTGTGCTTTGAGTTTTCCCTTTACCTATTTGGGAGGTCTGTTATTTGGTGCATACACATTTAGAATTGCTATATCTTCTTGATGAATTGACCTATTTGTCATTACAAAATGTCCCTAGTTATCCCTGATAATCGTCATTCGTTGTTCTAAAGCCCACTTGTCTTTTGTTAGTAGAGCTACACTGACTCTTGATCGGTAGTGACATGATACATAGTTTTCAATCTTTTTTTGTTAAGATTTTTTTAATGTGGACCATTTTTAAAGTCTTTATTGAATTTGTTACAATATTGTTTCTGTTTTATGTTTTGGTTTTTTGGCCACGAGGCATGTGGGATCTTAGCTCCCCAACCAGGGATCCAACACAAACCCCCTGCACTGTAAGGTGAAATCTTAACCACTGGACCACCAAGGAAGTCCCTCAATCCTTTTAGTTTTAACCTATCTGAGTATTTATCTTTAAAGTAAGTTTCTTGCAGACAGCGTGTATTTGGGTCTCACTTTTATTTTTGTTTGTTTTTCCATTCTGACAGTCCCTAACTTGGGCATAATTATATTTATCAAGCTGTTATGTGAGGTCATTATTTGCTGATATCCGTCATCTCTTCCATATTTGTGTTCATTTCTATTGATTGCCTTTTTCTCCTGGTTATGGGTTGTATTTCCTCCTTTGCAAGCATGGTAATTTTGATTGGATGTCGGACAGTGACTTTTACATCCATCCGAGCGCTAGATTTTGCTGATTTAGTTGTCTTGGCGTGGAGTTGAGGTCCACGTTTTCCTCTGAGCACCCCATAGGACTGTTTCTCTGAAGGATCACAGTATCTGTTGCCTTTGTGAATGGGTTCAGGTATTGAAAAACGTGTCAATCTTTTCTGTAGCAATTGAGAAAGTAGGGACATTGCCTTGCGTACTTACTGAAACAGCCATGATTATCTGATTATTTAAAATACTATTTTAGATAAACCTTTGTGTGAATTTAGACGTTACTGTTGTTGTAATCGGCGCGTGTTGAAGGTGGAAAGTACTGTCATTTTTGTCACATTTCTGATAACTGGCGGTCTCTTAATTGGCTCCAAGGATAATACATTAACCTACGTGTTTCCCGGACTTAACCACCACAGTTGATAGGAACGTGGAAGCGTGTCTTTCACGTGGTGTGTTGTTGTTATTGTTGTTCAGCTGCGTTAAGCAGAGCCTTTTCACTCTCCGACCCCTTGGTAGGTGGTCCTGCAGCTTTGCTTCAGCTGCGACCTTTCCCTTCAGCCTCTGATGGGGGCCGGTTCAGGGTCCAGCAGTGTGAGCAATGCTGAATTGCTTTCTGTACAATACAGAGTTTCCTCAGAAAACACCAAAAGCATAGTCCTTGTGTATTCATTGCTTTAAAACAAAACAAAACGAAGCCCTGTGTACTCAGTGCAGAGGCCCTTCCCTGGGTTGGCTCTGATAGGATTGGCGAACACGGCAGCGTCATCCCGGGACCGTCCCCTCTGTTACTTTGGGAGGTGCTGTCGCTGAGCCCTGAGTCGCTCTCTGACGTTTGTGTTGAGTGGGGATGTCCCAGTGCTGACGGCCCCTGTCAGGGCAGTGTGAGATCAGACGCTGCGGCAGAGCTGGCGCCGCGTCCCTGGAGGCCCGCGGCCGGTACCTGCTCCCCAGCATCGCTGACGCCTCCCCCCCACCCCGCCCCCAGGTGTGGAGAAGCTGATCCGCCACCTGCAGAAGCATGGCGTGCCCTGTGCCGTGGCCACCAGCTCAGGGACCGCATCCTTCCGGATGAAGACCAGCAGACACGAGGGCTTCTTCAGCTTGTTCCATCACGTGGTCCTCGGCGATGACCCCGACGTGAGGAGTGGGAAGCCGGAGCCGGACATCTTCCTGGCGTGCGCGCGGAGGTTCTCTCCCGCCCCTCCCGTGGAGAAGGTAAGCGGCCGCGGGCGTGCAGGTTTCGCCGTGCGCAGGCGCAGGGTGTCTGTCCACGTGGACAGCTGCTGCGCGGCGCTCCTGAGGACTCGAGGAGAGGGCAGTGGGGTCGCCGGCTGGGAGGTGCGTGGGGAGATCCCTTCGCTTTGTGGGGGAGTGCAGCCTCCCCGAGTCACCTGGCCAGTGAGTCCCGGCCAGAAGCGTCTGGGGTGCCCGAATGTAAGAAAGCCGAGGCTTCGCCGAGCGCTGCCTGACGGGCACTTTTCGGTGATGCACGGCGCCAGCGTCCTTATGTGTAACGAGCAGCCTTGGACACACACGTGCCCTGCCGTTCAGCAGCTCAGACGTGAGTCAGCAGCGCTCACCACCCCTCCCCCCAAACGCTTCTCGGTTTCTCCGCTGCCAGCTCCGTCCTGCCTCTGTGGGCGGCTTCCTTACGTCGGGGCTTCTTCGCTTCTGCTGAGTCTCTGCGTGGCGCATGGGGGCTGGTGAGACGGAGGCGGGGGAAGAAGCCTCAGCCCCCTGCAGAGGCGGATTCCAGAACACCTGGGGCTTCTCGGGAGCGGTTGCTGCTGCTGACCCACGTGTGTCCACAGCAGGCGGGGCGGCCCTGGGGCTGACGGTGCTCCCGCCTGGCCCCTGGATCCGAGGGCGCGGTGCTTCGTGGGGCCTGGGTGCAGGGAAGAGCCTTTCCGTGAGAGATCTTCTCGCCGTCTGCCTCCCACTAACGCAGGCTTTGCCACGCTAACCACAAGCGCGGGGAAGGTTACTCAGAAGCCTGCCTCCCGATGCGGCTGACAGTGGCGAGCGTTGTCGAGTGATGTGTTTTTCGGGCCCGGGGCCTAACTTACTACACTGAACCTGTAAGGGCCGTCGGACTGTGTAACCCCTCGGGCTTTCTCTGATTCTCAGACGCCTGCTGGGCGTCCCACGATTCAGTGCACTTCTGACGCTAAGGACCTGGAGTCAGTGCCGACCCCTGGGTTGAGGGCTCAGCCCCAGAGACTGCCCCCGCTGCAGACGCCGGCCTCCGATGAGGTACCCAGGCCCCTCACGCTTCTCCCCAGCCGGCCACAGATGTGGGTTCCCACATAGCCTCCTTCCCAGTTGTTCTAATTCACTAGAATGACTCACCGAACTTCGGAAGACACGACTTGCGTTTACTGGTCTAGTTTAGGAGTACAGCTCAGGAGCAGCCCGCTGGAAGAGCTGCTCAGCCTAAGGTCTGGGTGCCAGGGTGCTGGCGCTTCCATGCCCTCTCTGGGCACGCCACCCTCCCAGCACCCTCGTGTGTTCAGAAGCTCCAAGAACCTTAGGGCTTTTTGCAGAGGCTCCATTACCTGGCACTGCTGGTTAAACCATGGGCCTTTGTTGGTTGCATCGCGGGGCCTGCAGGTTGGGATGAGGTGCAAGCTGCAGCGCTCTAATCCTGCCTGGTCTTTCTGTCCACCAGCCCCCATCCCGAAGGCATCTGGGGCCCAGGACTGTCACTCGTTAGCATAAACTGACATGTGCTTGAAAGGGGATTATTACGAATAACAAAAAATGTTCTGATTGCCCAGGAAATGCCAAGGGTTTTAGGAGCTCTGTGCTGGAAACCAGGGGCAAAGGCCAAATATATATATTTTTTATTACACGACAGCCAGAAGAATCATTGCATATCATTGAGGGACGGCGGCAGTGCGTGCCTCGCAGTACATGTACATGGGCGGATTCAACTCAGCAGTTGCATGACCAGGGTGGAGCCTGCGATGGCCCAGCCACTAAGCCACAGAGTCAAAGATGAGGCTTCAGGGCTGGTGGGATGGGTCCCGGCTGTAGTGTGGTTCTGCTTCTTACATCAGAACATCTTTGTGTCCACGTGTTTGCCATCCTACGACAGATTCCATACAAATGCGTTCTCCTTCCCTAAGAACTTCTTAAAGGATTTCCCATCCCTTCAGGTGATAAAGCCCTCCTCCTAGAAGGGCCATCTTCTTTGTGTGGTGCAGGTTGCTCTCGATCTGTTCACAGGTAGAGTGAGGTGCCACCCTGAGCAGACTGGTTCCAGGGCAGCTCCGAGTAGGAGCACCTGCTTCTAGCCCGTCTTCACAGCTGATGAGATGAGATGCTGACCCGTCACGTCCTCCTTCGTTTCACTGAGGCAGTTCAGGGAGGAGGGTGCTGCCTTTCTTTCTACTCCCCGCAGTCCTTCCTTTGCCGGGTACCCTATTCATGGAAACATGGCGTTTCCAGGTTTTCAAGTGTGTGTGCGAACCAAGTTTATGGGGAGACCACACACCGGCGTTGCGTGAGGCCAGTTGCAATGCAGCTGCGGGAGAGGAGGGCACGGCGGCTGTGCAGCTCCGGTCTATACGGGCGGGAGTTCCCTTGGTGAGGCGCCGAGGCACCGAGGCGGAGCTCGGACATCCCTGTTGCCCACGGCGACAGTGTTCTAGGCACATCAAAGGGAAGTAAGCAAGTGCGTATCTGCGGAGCAGTCTCGCCCCTAGAAGTGCTCTCCACCGGCTACCCTTGTGAGTCACCCACATTTATTGATGCAGGTATTTGTCTTGCAGAAATGAAACCTGTCTTGTCCTGTTTCCTAGGCAGATACAGTTAAGGTGTTTGGGTTTTCCTCAGATGTGCGTATTGCAGGAGGAAAGGACAGTGTTGATCGGCTCCTGGTTGTGGAGGCCCACCGCCCGTTTTGTACTTGCATCTGTCTTCCAAATTCAGGAAGCAGTTGCAGAGAGGCTCATGGAAGCATGACACAGCTCTTAGGTCGTGTCCTGCTGCTTCCCCTTTGACGCAGTGCAGGCGCCAGCACATGGGGTGACGAGCCTCGGAGTTGAAGGGCATTTCATGCAGTTATCAGGTCCCTGGAGAGAGTCACGGTTGCCGTCGGGAATTTATGATGCTGTGCGTGTCACCAAATTAATCTGGTACAGTAGTACTAATAGGACTGTAGTAAAGCACAAGTAGCCTAAAAGGGGGAATTTATGTTGTCACGTTAGTCACTGTTTTACTAGGAGAAAATGCCTAACAGAGCTGGCATTCAGCAAATGTTCATTGCAAATGTCCTAAGTTATTTATGTATCATTCTTCCGTGCTTAAGATATGCAAAAATACTGTGCCGTCTTCAAAAGTCACTTTAACCCATCTTCATGCTCAGGCGTACTCACTGAGTGCTTGCTGTATGCCGAGGGGGAACCCGGCATGCGGGAGACCCCACTGAATCCCAGGGGCCCCTCAGGGCAGGGGTTATCACTGCCCCAGCTTTCACAGCACCTGAGCTTCTGGAGGCTTACAGACAGGAGCGAGGGAGCTCAGAGTCCTGGGCAGGTTGAGGGAACGAGCCGGGAGCCACCCCAGGCCCCCTGGGTGTGTGAGCTCCGCCACTTCAGTGCCTCGCCACAGAAATGCACATCTTTGTTGCAAAATAAAAATGCCATCATTTACACTGGATGTCTTGTGTTGATATTACTACTACGTTACAAGTAAAACTTGAAATCAGTTTTTAAAAGCATGGCAATCACTACTTTGGATATATTTTTCTTGTTAATGTTCAGAGCTGAATTTCAGGGTTTTTTTTAATGAATAATTATTTCTTTTTTTAAAGAATCATCGTTATTTTATTTATTTGTTTATTTATTTTGGCTGCCCCGGGTCTTAGTTGCGGCACGTGGGATCTTTCAGGTGCGGCGTGCGGGCTCTTAGTTGCAGCACGCGGACTTCTTAGTTGCAGCATGTGAACTCTTAGTTGTGGCACGTGTGCAGGATCTAGTTCCCCTGACCAGGGATCGAACCCGGAACCCCCTGCATTGGGAACGCGGAGTCTTACTCACTGGACCACCAGGGAAGTCCGCAGAGTTTTCTTTTGAATTACTTTTTTGTTTTGTTTTGAAGAAAGTCTTGCACATTAAGCCTTTATATACCTAGACAGTTAAAAAATGGCAAATGTATTTTAACTTGAGTTCTGATTAACTGTACAATGTCTTCATCATATCACACTCGGACCATTTCTTCAATTACAGAAGTCATCACCTGAGTTGACTTTTCAATATGTGCAACAGCAATTAATATATTTTACGTAATCTCTTGACAAAGAAACACGTTAATTTAAAAATCATTCTCTGTATCTCTTTTTATTGTGTACTGTCTATGGCCAAAGTCTGCAGACAGGTGTAGGCTGTCAGGTGTTGCTGCTGGAAGAGCTACTTCACTTCCCAGAATAATGGGAATCAAGTGGGTGTGTTGCTTCTGGCAGGTTGAAAGTTAACAGGACTTTCCTGGTGGCGCAGTGGCTAAGAATCCGCCTGCCAGTGCAGGGGACACCAGTTCGTGCCCTGGTCCGGGAAGATCCCACATGCCGCGGAGCAACTAAGCCTGTGCGCCACAACTACTGAGCCTGCGCTCTAGAGCCCACGAGCCACAGCTACTGAAGCCCGTGCGCCTAGAGCCTGTGCTCCGCAACAAGAGAAGCCACTGCAGTGAAAAGCCCACACACCACAACGAAGAGTAGCCCCCACTCGCCGCAACTAGAGAAAGCCCCCACGCAGCAACGAAGACCCAAAGCAGCCAAATAAACAAATAAATACATAACATTTAAAAAAAAAAGGAAAGTTAAGACTTGGCGGCCAGGTGAGATGAGCTGTGCTTCTGTCTTTGGGGGATTGCATGCTCTTTAGTCAGTGTCTCACTTCTGAACACCCCGTTAGGGGCATAGTGGTGCTGGAGTTTCTCCTGGCGGTGTGGAGAGTCACTGGGCCATAGTCAGCCACCTTCGGGGCCTCAGGCAGCCTGCATCGCTGGCCATTGCTGCCCAGGCCTCATGACCATCTTTTCCTGTCACCGAGAGCCACTGAGGAAAATATGGGGGCCTCTGGTCACTGGTCTTGGTATTATTTCATGTCTCTTGCAACTTGATGTACCAGGGCCTCCCTTATTTCATTAAAAGAAAAAAAAAGATCTCAACTGTTCCTTTCATAACTCCTCCCATTACACATCTTTTCTTTCATGCAACCTGCCTTTGCTTGGTATCCCTACTGACTTTCTGTGGACTAGGTTGCTTGCTTTCCCAAATTCCGTTGTCGAGGGGGGAAGAAAACGTTTTCTGTGCCCTCTTAGGTTCAGTGTTTGGGGGCCTGTAAATTAAACGGACAGAAGACATTAGCAAGAGAAAATAGAGTTCTATTTGTGTAAGAATGAGGCAGTTCCCAGAAAAATATGATTCAAGGAGGCAGTGAGAACCTGGGGCTCATATACCATCTTAATAGGGGTTGGGGAGAGACAGTGGGGCGCTTCTGGTGGAAGAGACTCTTAGGAAACATGAATGACGTGTCTGTTTGCACGATTTCTTATCCGGGCTCTGACCTGTGCAGACTGCTCTTCAGCCGTAAAAGTCGACCTTCCCCGGTTGTAAACCTCCTGGGGAGGGGATTTATGGCAGTTGAATTCTTCAGGGAGCCTTTGCTTTTAGGAAGATAAGGAGAATTTAGAAACAGCCTCTCCCTGCAGCTGTTGATTCTCCCATGTCTTCAGCTCAGGATACTCCTCGGGCTCCCGTGGCATGTTCTGGGCCCCCTTCAGCACCGAGCAGCCCCTGTGTTTTCTCCCCAACTCCCCATCGTCACTTTCTCGCTTCTTCCTGTGAATATTCAGCCTCCGGCTGGCCAGCGGCAAGGCCTCTGCTTGCTGAGCCGCCCGGCCGCTGCATGTCTGAAGGACCCCAAGTCCTGCCTTCATCCCAAGCAGTGTCATCTCCCACGGGGCCTCAGGGAGTCCTGCTTTCCAGGAGCCCTTGGTCTGGCTCCCACCTGAGCCAGCTGGTCCTGTGCCAGCCCCAGGGACCTCCCCACCCCCCACCCCGGACCGCACCAGGCGCTGTGATCCCTGTGTTGCACCGCGTGTTTCCTCGGCTCTTTGTGTGTTTGTACGTGTGGTTGTGCAGTCTCCACGTATCGGCAGTTTGAAAGAGTGATGGTTCTCATTAGGCCCTCGTAACAGCCTGTACATATAACCCGTCTATTTTCAGCCACCCTCACAGAATGAAAATTTGACAGGGCTCCAGACACTGAGAAGAATGAGTTGTATCTCGGATTTGTGACAAACTAAATCGTCGTGCCCGCAGATAACCTTCATAGACACACAGAGTTCCGCTAGGCTCGGGGCGCAATGACACGTAACCGCCGGGGCTAAGAACCTCTTCCTCCATTCCCACCTTTGCCTTTGGAATGTCCGTAAACCACGTGTGTGTCCCTGTCGCTGGCTCTGAATCTGTGTCGCTCTGCCTGGCTCCTGACCGCGCCCCTTCACCCGGCCGCTTCCTCCCTCGCTGGTGACTCCAGGCCTCCGTCCTAGCTTCCTCTTCTGTGTTACTCGCCTCTCATCAGCGGGGAATGGGGGCTGCTGTACTGGGGTAAAAAAAGTCTGTCTGCAAAGGCTTCTTAGGCAGCGACAATGAACAAGATACCTCAGAAACACTGGATTACTCGTATGCTAGCTTAAACAAATACTGAGTTAATAGTCCCCAGTGATTTCCACGGACGGCACCTGACAGATTCAAGGGTGATCCTCGGTTTTTTTAGAGGGCGTCCACAGTGGCTACATCCCCGTCCCTTTGTTTGTTTAAACCAGGGTGACTAAGTCCTCTCCATCGGCCAGATCCTGTGCGGTGCTAGCTCTGAACCTCCGTGTTCCAGGAGCCCACCTAATCCCAGGCCAGTGGGGATGACTGGTCCCCCGTTGTTTAAGTCCAGACTTGGCAACAGCTTGTCCTGAATGCTGGCAAGAGGATCCAGATCTCTTTGAGGGACGCTGGGGGTCTTGGACCAGTTCTTCAAAGTTCTCCTAATTCTAAGAGTCTTGGGCGTAAACTGGATGAAAATGGAATCCCTCCCTGTTTTCTCAAACACAGCAGCATCACTCCCCAGGTGAATGCACAAGGAACTGGGATGTGAATTCTGCACAAATAAAGAAGACTGGCCACTGGGTTGGGAGTTTCTTGCCAGGGTCCTTTCTCTGGACCATCGGCAAATTAGAGCATGGTTTGTTTTATTAGCTGAAGGTGTCTTAGCACAACCAGAGGGTGTGCTGGTTGTATACTGTATTATTCTCTCCACAGTTAGCTAGGTGAATTCTGTGAATTTTAAATGTGAATTTTGGTTTTTAACGTTGGACTAGTTGCCCGTGTTCCTTTCCACCTCTGCCATAACAAATGACTACAAGTTTAGGGACTTAGAACAATGCAGGTTTTTACGTCACTGTTCGTAGGTTGGAATTCCGGGCCTGGCATAGCTGGGTCCTCCGCTCCAAGTCTCACAGGCATGAAACCAAGATGTTGGTTGGCCGGGCTCCTCCCAGGAGGTGCTAGGGAAGGACCATGCCCAGGCTCATCAGGTGGCTGGTGGAACTCAGCTCCTTGTAGGTAGGACTGGAGTCCCTGTCTCCTAGCTGCGTGTCCTGGGCTCCGCCCTCAGCCCCTTGAGGTCTCGCTCTGGTCCTGACAGTGGGTCTTACGTCACAGAGCCAGCGCTGGTGCATCCGACTCTGCTCACACTTGACATCACTCCTTTTGCAGCGTCTCTCCCCCTCCAGCCAGAGAAGTTGCTCTGCTTTTAGGGGCACACCTGGCTAGAGGAGCCCCCCACCTTCCGGCCAGGACACCCTCCCTGTCTCCAGCTCCATAACCTGAAGCCCATCTGCAAAGTCCCCTTTACCGTGTAAGGGACCCCATTCATAGGTTCTGGGGCTTCACGGGTGGGCATCTTTGGGGACCAGTCTGCCCACCGCAGCACCTACTCTCAGTTCCAGTTTTCCCACTTATAAGACGGGGATAAGACTATGAGAAATGTTAGAAATGACACTTGCTGCAGGAATAAAGCTTCTCCCAGGCCCTCTGCTGCTGACTTTCTCTCTCTACGTTGTTCTTTGCTGCTTCTACATCATTCTGTAGGGGTTCACATTCCTGATTCTTCCAGAGTCTCTGCACAGCGCCTGGCTGCTGACCCACTGCCCCCTGTCTGCAGGTCCCGAGGTGCTCTTGGTCCCCTGGAGGCTGACCCACTCACTGCCCTTGTGTCCAGGTCCCGAGGTGCTCTTGGTCCCCAGGAGGCTGACCCACTCACTGCCCTTGTGTCCAGGTCCCGAGGTGCTCTTGGTCCCCTGGAGGCTGACCCACTCACTGCCCTTGTGTCCAGGTCCCGAGGTGCTCTTGGTCCCCAGGAGGCTGACCCACTCACTGCCCTTGTGTCCAGGTCCCGAGGTGCTCTTGGTCCCCAGGAGGCTGACCCACTCACTGCCCCTTGTGTCCAGGTCCCGAGGTGCTCTTGGTCCCCAGGAGGCTGACCCACTGCCCCTTGTGTCCAGGTCCCGAGGTGCTCTTGGTCCCCCGGAGGCTGACCCACTCACTGCCCCTTGTGTCCAGGTCCCGAGGCGCTCTTGGTCCCCCGGAGGCTGACCCAGTGCCCCTTGTGTCCAGGTCCCAAGGTGCTCTTGGTTCCCAGGAGGCTGACGGCCACACTCGCAGGCAGGCCTGGGTCCAGGCCAGACCAGGACTCACCCAGTTGGGATGACGTATCAGTGCCTGTGAGTTGGAGCTCTTCACTGCCCCTGTTCTATTAGACACTAAAATTGAGTCAGGGGCTGAAATGATTGAAATCTATAAGAAGGTAAATGCAGGGGATATGAAGCATTCTCACCCCACTAATATATTCTCAGGGTAGAGGAAGAAAGCGAATACGATGCTATGTTTATTGGTACTTTACTTGACTGTTCTGCCCGCAAACACTACTATTGTTGCTATAGTCTGTTTTGAAGGTAACTAGTACTTGGCTGTTTCTTTTACCAGCAGCTAAAAGCGCTTAGGGCACATGGTCCCTGGTGCGTGTGTTGGGGGCCCTGGAGGACCACAAAGTGCCCCGGTCCTGGGTAGTTTTTGTGGCTCTCACCCCACCGTGCTGAGTGTCCACTGGCCAGTGTCCGACAAGCAGAAGCCCAGGGTGTGGTTCTGTGGCCACACAGGGATCCACACGATGCAGAGGGCTTGGGTCAGCTTGGACCCTTGGCTAGTAGATGCCTCCCCCCCCCCCATTTGTAAACCCCAAGAAGAGACTTGCAAACTCAGGGCTTGCTGTTTATACTTCTTGAGAACGTTTCTTGGCCCACGTGGACCCAGGATACCTTCCTGACTGCTCTGTGCCCACCTTCAGGGGCCTCATGCGTCTCCACAGTGTCCCCTGCCCCTCCGGGGGGACCTGACCGCGTGACCTCTTGGGCACCCTTTGCCCAGAGCTGCTTACGTCTTCACGCACTTCCGTTCCTAGTGAACTAAAAGCGTAACCCGAGTGCCAGAGCTGGTTGACGTTGAAAGTGAGCGTTTGCATCATCTGCTTTTATTCATGAGAAGCGTTTTACATTAAAGTTGCTATGTACAGGGAGGATTCAGACTGTTCCAGGAACACAAGGCCGAGGACTTTGTTTGCACTAGTGTGAGTTTTGCCACGGTCAAGTGTACCTTCCTGAAGCTTTTCCCAAAGGTCTTGCTCAGAGCACTAGTCTGGGGGGACGTTCACTGGTTTTCTCTGAAGACACATTTCCATGTTTGCGGAACTTCTCCATCAGACTTGAAACAATGGGTTTATGCAGGGAAGTCCTTCCAGAAACTTTTTTTACGCTGATTTTTGTATGTCACGTATCTCCAGTCCCTCATTCAATGTGAAGAATCTCCTTTTTGCGGTGGATCTCTCTGGACTGCTGCATCAAAGAACATTCTGGAAACCTCGTACCTAAGGACGTCCTAGTAGACAGTTTATCTTTATTTTATTTATTCTTTTATTAATTTTCATCGCAGTGTAGTTGCTTTACAATGTTTTGTTGGTTTCTGCTGTACAGCAAAGTGGCTCAGCTATACATATACGTATATCCCCTCTTTTTTGGATTTCCTTCCCATTTAGGTCACCACAGAGCACTGAGTAGAGTTCCCTGTGCTCTACAGTAGGTTCTCATTAGTTGCCTGTTTTATGCATAGTATCAGTGGTGTATATATGTCAATCCCAATCTCCCAGTTCCTCCCCACCCCTTTCCCCAATACATTTGTTCCCTACAGTCTGTGTCTCTATTTCTGCTTTGCAAATAAGATCATCTCTACCATTTTTCCAGATTCCACATATATGCATTAATATACGATATTTGTTCTTCTCTTTCTGACTTACTTCACTCTGTATGACAGTCTCTAGGTCCATCCACAACTCTGCAAATGACCCAATTTCATTCTTTTTTTTATGGCTGAGTAATACTCCATTGCATATATGTACCACATCTTTTTTATGCATTCCTCTGTTGATGGATGTTTAGAAATGAACATTAATACAACTGTTGAGAGATGAAGGGAAAGATCAGAAGCCTCCCCTGGAATTAAGCACATTTTCACTTCCAGAAGTGCTGAATGAGCTACGGTTGTGTGTAAAAGGAAGCTTTCATCCGGTTGGTGGCACTCAGTGGCTTCGCAGCATTCAGGCGTCTTTATGAGTACCAGAGAGTAAATCCTGGAGGGCCTTGCCTTCATAGGCCTGTCATCATCTGTAAACAGGTGGCTGGGTCTTAAGTAACAGCTGTTCGCATCCAGAGGACTGAAGAGACGCCTCTTGCGTCGGTGGCAGTGACATGTCAACTCCCAGAACCGCGGCCTGTCCGTCCCCTTGCTGGGGAACGAAGAGTTCAACCCCCTCCGGGTCCAGTAATTACGTAGGCTTTCCCTGCGTGTGTATCGCTTCCCAAAGTAACTGTCAGCCTCTCCTGTACACGACGTTTGCGGGCGGAGTGGAAAAATCACTTCCGCAGGTCTTCAGAGGCGCCCTCTGTCCTGTGATAATTCTGTTTGTGGCTTAAGCCTCTTCAGTAGCTTAAGGCAGACAAAACGTGCTGTGCTTCTGCTCTTCTAGGCATTTGTGGAATTAGGTCATCCAGGAAACATTTATTTCCTTTCCCCAAACCGCAAGCGGTTGTGATCTAAGAAACCTCAAAGTGGTTCTTCCTCTGAGAGAATGCTAAGTGGAGATTACACACAGCTCGCTGTTAGGCGTATTGTAACAGTGTGCTTGGGTGGCCAGAACGCACTGTCACAGGCTGGGGCGTTGAAACAGCAGGCATGCGTATCCTCGCGGTTCTGGGGACCAGACGTCCAACGTGAGGGTTCTGGCAGGTTCCGCCTCAGGTGAGGGCTTTCTTCCTGCTAATTGTCCTCTCGTGGCCTTTCCTCTGAGCGCAAGGGCAGGGCCAGACAGAGCAGCTTCCCTTTCCTCTTGGAAGGACCCTAACCCTCTCTGATTAGGACCCCCTTGGGGCTCATTTCACCTGAAAAGCATTCTAGGGACCCTGTATCCAAATATATTGGGTGTTAGGGTTTAACTTTTGAACCTTGCGGAAAACAGTTTGGCCCATAGTATGTATTTCAACATGGTAGCCATGCAGGGGGATAATCTTCAGGGCTGGTGTCATAGTTCAGCTCTCAACACGTGAAACTAATAGGGGCCTTGAGTCAAACCTGTGTTTCACGAGCATCGTGCAGAAGGCCGAGGAAAACACTGATTTTGCCCATTTACTTGAATATGTGGAGGAGGTAGGAAGATGAAAGAAAGTATCCTGATGACCATTTAGAAACAAAGAACACTGTTTTATGAATCTTGAAAATACTCAGAGCCTTGGAGAGCCTTGCTGGGCTTTTCAGTGGTTCCTGACAAATTGGTGGACACAGAATGTGTATTATTAAAAGAGAAAGTGAGAAGAAGGTTTTTGAGCTATCTTGAAGTCCTTTGCTCAGCACTTAATGTACACATACATACTTTAAGATGGACACTGAGAGGGCCTCATGATGTAGTTTTCATGAATAAAATGACAGAGAATTCCTTAGGAAGCTTCCCGCCCATGCCCGCCAAGTTGCTAAATACTACATTTTTCAAAGGCTTTCCTCAGAAGGAAAAGGAATCCATTTAGGGGTGTGATTCTTTCATGTATCTAGCCTGTAACTCTAGAGGATTTTGTTATGAATATGTTTATCTCAGTACTGGCTTTATTCTTTTATTTTCAGACTAAAAGTAATTCAGTAAGACAGCAGCTCTGCAGTGTGCAAGGGATACTGACCTCAGCATCAGACACTTATGTAGAAGACCACAGCACAGTTAGAATCTACTTTACCTATAGATAGGTGGATGAGTGGGTGGGTGTGTAGGTAGGTAGATAGACAGGGATGGATGGATGGTGGGTGGATGGATGGTGGATGGATGGTGGATGGATGGATGGATGGATGGATAGATAAAAAGATGAAGAATATGAACAAAAGTAGTAATTAACAGCAAAACACATGCAAACTTCAGTCATTTTTACAACAGTACTTAAAGGTTTATTATTTAAACATGTAATGAAGTGTATACATGTTTGATATCACAATATTGTGGTACTTGTTTATGGGTAATTCACTGACAAAGAACAAGGAGACCAGTAAAACTTAAACCTTAGCTATGAGCACTGTTAATACAAAGTTAATCAAAAAACTTTAAGACCTCCTCAAAGTTTTCATGTCTCATAGTGTGAAAATTGAACTTGATACTATAAAATTAATGTATAGTATCAAATCTACTGCAAAAAATGATATAATGGAAGTTTCAACTTAGAAGTTGTGGTTTAGTTGAAAACTGTTTTAGTGATTAGATTTGGATTATCCATGGCTTTATAGATAATGAAAAATCATGGATGCTTCTTTAGGGGGTACTTAAATTTGCATACACATAATGCCAGGCCCCTGAGAGGCTTCAGGGTGAACCAGAGTGACCTAATGTCAAAGTCTGTGTGTTACTGAGCAAAAGGAAAGGCTTCCTTCCCTAGAGACGATGTAATCACATGGAAAAAGTTCACTAGTTCCAGAGAAGTGTACCACTTAAAATGTACACTTGTACTTGTTGAAATGTAAAATTAGCTACCAGGTGTCATCTCAGGTGGGTCTGGACCTGAAGGGAATAGGTGCATGGGATTGAAGATGAGTCCCTGTTGGCCTGAGCTGATGAGGAAAAGCACCGTGAGGGCCATAACTCCGAACGTGTGGGAACCCAGTGTATAAACCATGCCTTGGACGTACGGGGAGGGGCCCCAGGCCATCTGATGACATGCCTAGCAGACGGATCCGACACTGCTTCTGGGGCTGCAGCTCACCTGGTTCCCCTTCTGCCCGCCGCTGTCGCTGAAGCTCCATCCCTCCTGGGCCGTCTGCTCATCTCAGAGAAATGCGAGGCTGCCCTGGGCCCCTCCTTGTCTCCCCTTTTCCCTCCTCCTGGTTTCAACTCCACACCCAGCCCCGCTCCTCTCACACCCCCTCCGCTCACACCCAGCCTCGCTCCGCTCACCCATGACATAGGCCCCTCATCTCTCTGCCAGACCCTCCCACAGTGGACTCAAACCCAGGCTGTCACAAAGCAAGCTCTCTTTCCCTCCACCGAAACGGCAGCCCCAGCGCCCTCCGCATCAGAAAGGTCGGACTCTCCTTTGCGTCAGCGTCCAGGGCGTTGTCCATCAGACTCCCTGTTGCCTCTGAAGGATTTCCCTAATCCCATCCACCTCCCTGCGTTCTCTCCGCCACCGTCAGACGAAGGTTCGGTTCCGTGCAGTTCCATAGTTACCACGTGAGCCATCTTGGTTCCCTGATGCTCCTGTTGAAAGGTCCTCCTGGCCACCCCGCCCCCAGCCCGTGGCTCAGACGAGCAGCGTGGGCGAAGGCCGCGGACGTGGGCCGCCTTCCAGGGCGCTCCTGAGCCCGAGCGCCTTCGGAGCAGTGGGTTCGGCGCCTCTGTGAGCGAAGCCCCCGAAATACTTCCCTTCAGCTAGCCGGTGGTTGGAAATGTCATTCTTCCTGAATTAAACCCCTCAGGCTGCAGTTTAATTAAGCTTATCTGCTCTCCTGGAGATGGAATTCAGGTATGTTTTAGCCTTCAGCTTGGTAAAGTGAAAAAGAACATTGGATTCTGGAGACGCGGGCACAGTTCCCGAATGCTGTCACCTGCCTGCCGGTGTGACCTTCAGCTCCCCTCTGAGCTTCCCAGGCTCAGATCCTTCGGCCGTGACAGTGACAGGAGAGGGCTGGGCTGGCCGCTGCCCTCGAGGGCGACACTCTGCGGCCCTTGTGTTGCTTTGAGTCCCGACCAGGGCGCTCCCGCCACCTCCGCGAACTCAACCGGCGCTCCTCACGTACCCACAACCTGCCTGGCACCGCGAGAGGGCGCCTCCCCGCAGCCCTGCCTGCTCACAGCCAGGCACGAGCTGTGAGACGAGGACCCCTGACCGGCAGCTTCCTTGAAGTACTGGTAGTGTGTCCTGGGGCACCTGCTATGTGTGCTGGGCTCCAGAACTCACTGCACTGGTGAAACGATTGCATCCACTCCCGTCCACAGGATCTCGGGCCGAGGGCCGAGGTGCAGGTGGCGGAGGGCGGACGGGCGTCCTCCCCTGGCCTCTGCACCTGCTGCAGCCCCTGCAGAGCCTTTCCTTACAGGGACGTTTCTTCGGCAGACACCAAAGTACACATCCGCAGTCACACTTTATAAGTAGGTGTGAGCGAGTTAAGGTTAAAAGTGCAACCAGTCCCTTCCGGGTGGGAAGGGCTGGGCTGGTCACTGAGGGAACAACGAAGTGTTGAAAAGGAAGAAGAGAGACAAAGGCCAGCGCCTGTTAGCCACATGTGGCCTTTAGAAACTGACTTGCCGGGAAAACATACTTCCTCCTTTTTGTTTGTGTAAGGCGTGAGCTGAGAATTGCTTTAGCTTATGTAACTGTTAAGTCCTGTTATGAACAAGCATCGTCTTTCCAGGTAGCTTTCAAAGGTTTATTCTTTGGTTTCAGTAGAGAGACAAGCCGTGCGGTGACTGTTCGTACAGTGTCCACGATCCTGGGCTCTGGGTCCCTTTCCCTGTGAGTGGTCCTTAGGAGACCATTAGGTCTTAGGAATCAGGGCACAGCATAATGAGCACATGAAAACCTTTTGAGGCATTTTCACAGGTGCTCCAAAATCTAGTTGTTCTGCTTTGTATTTCTGCACCTTGTAAGAAGGAGGGGAAGCCCTACGATTCCCGGTGCTGTCCCATGGCTGAGACCCCAGTGCTGTCCGTGTGCTGCCGGGGCTGGGGTCGGCCACCTGGACCCATCGCTGGTGCTAGGGTTTCAGCAAAGCATTTTGAGAGGCAAGCTGAAGAAGCAGCGTGGATAGTCGCTGCAAACTTCTTGGTGCCAGAATGCTCTGTTCTTGCAGCTGTCCACATAGGTCAGGTGGCAATGTTCATGTAAACCTCCAGTAAGACAAATGGTATTCTCTGTTCTGCAACTTTGTATCTCTACCTGAATGGGAAGGTGTTACACCTTTAAAGGTCAGAGCCTTGAGAATGGGCTCTCCTGTGTATTTCAGGCTACAGGCAACGTTCTTAACTGGAAGCTAAAGCAATAGCGTACAAAGACTGAAGTTAAAGACGCAGGTCCAACACGGGGTCATATTTGTTCTTCCCTATCACAATCTGCTTTTAAAAACGTCAACTTCTCTTTTAACTTCTCCGCACTTCTCGAATTCTTATTGGCCCTTGGGAAGAGTCCAGCTGGCGCTCGTGGAAGGCGTTTGTTGAGATCTCCCAGGCGAGGAGGAGGCCGCGGGAGAGGAGGCAAAGGAAAGGAATTTTAGGAGCTCCTGACACAATGTATACAATCAGGGTTTCTGCTATGCTTCCCACCATGTTTACAACACAGACTCCGGTCGCTTTTGGCCTTTCAGAACAGTCGCCATCAAGAGGCTCTGCGCAAACTCCCCGTCCTGTCTGCCGGGCTTTGCCCCGAGTCCCCTCGAGCGCCCAGCCTTACTTATCTGCCTGGACACACTTGCAGCGGCCCTGCTGCTGCACACGCCTCACACCCCCTCCTCCCTGTCGTCCTCAGGCTGGCCTCCCTGACGCCTGCCACCCTTTGCTCTGCCGCATGCGTCCTAAACATCGCGTGTCACATCTCCGTGCTGCGTTGGGGTGATTCATGCCAGAATTAGGTGGGGACAGAGGAGAAATGGGAAACAGAAACCAGTAAAAGGTGCACGCCTGCAGAAAGAGTGAAACCTTCAGAAACAGGGTGTGTCGGTTACGCTGCCTGTATGAACCATAAGTACCTGCGGAGCTTTTCCTGATCACGCCACCATTCCTCCTTTTATTTCCTGGAGCTTAAACGGCATGTGGACATTCCTCTGTATTTCCTGGAGCTTAAAGGGCGTGTGGGTGAGCTGTCAGGTGTGAGTGGGCTGACCACTGTTCTCAGATGAGGACAGGTGTCTTGGGCCCGTTTTGCTCAGTGCCACGGTTTCTGAGCCACCACCTTTCCCTCACACCTGCCCACATGCTCCTTGGAAGGAACCTCTCACAAGTACAAAATCAAAGCTGTTTTCACGACTGGAGCCAAGCACCGTTACCCCAAGGAATCAACAAAATCTGTTCCTCCGCCCCACTGAAAGCTCACAGGTGGCCTGCGCAAAGCCTAAAAATCTCATGTATTTAAAGAACGACATGTCAGCAGGTGACATTTAAGTGCCTGTCCATGGTCCCAGGTAAAACAACAGGGACATTTAGAATACGGTCAGGTCATAACTTTAAAAAGTCAGGGACAGTAACGTCACCAGCAGGAACTCTCCGAATGAGATAACTAAGAAACGGCACCTCGACGGCCTAAGTGGAGTCATTCCCCCCTGAGAGGGAAACCGTCTTCTCTCGGTAGAGGCAGAGAGCTTGAAACAAGCCAGGGGGCTGCAGGAAGCCTGACAGGAAGGCAGTGGGACTGGGTGTTCCGTGTGCCCAGGACCGTCCAGTTCAGCGCTGTGTCCCGGGCATCAGCCCGCTCCGTGCGGTGCCTAGTGCTGACCTGTTGTCATGACGGTAGTTACTCACTGGGTCCTCACCTCGGCCCTGGGGGAGTCAGCTCATAAATGGCTCAGCCTCCAGGAGAAGGGGAAGGAGGGAGGGAAAGAAAACAAGTCAGCGAACCTGTTCCAGAGCAGACCAGCAGTAAGAGTGTGAGAGCATGTGTATGTGTTTGTGTGTGTTGTGCGTTTTCCACTGACTTAAAGACGTCAGAGGACGCAGACCTTCTAGCGTCAGGCTGCACCTGGCAGCTGGTGCCCAGGAGCCATTTCCAGGTCACCAGCACGTGGGGCTGGGACCGCAGCGACCTATGAAGTGGGGTTGGGGGCAGTCATTGTGATCAATGGCAGGGGGGCCGGGAGCTGGGAGGACGTGAAGGGGAGAGACTGTCAGGGTCCAACCTGGGCCACCCCCGGGCATCCTCGGGCACTTGTGGAGAAGAAGGAGCACAGGAGAGCATCTCAGAGGTGCCGGGCGGAGCCCTCTTTATACATGTCCGGCCCCTACAGAATCTTAATGGAAAAGCCTAAAGCTGCTTTCACATTCAGTGTGCAATTCCAGGAGCCAAGGGAAACTTTCTCAGTGGGTGCTCTCCTCGGAGGGACGGTGATAAAAAGGTGACACGCCCGTTCACCGCTGGGTAGACTTCTGCCTTGCATTTGGAGCGAGTCCTGATGTGAAACTCGCGGTAGCGATGGTCACAGGACGGCACGTTCAGGAGCTTCCTGACGCGAACAGGGCGCAGACACTCCCATTGAGAGGTGGTGTCTGAATAAGCTGAAACAGATGCCTCACCTGGTACTCAGTCTTTGCGTTCGGGAGATTTTTGGTGCGTGACGGGTACCCCCAGGGGCTGAGTTTTTCACTAAAACATCCTAACGGTTTAATTTCCAAACTGCAGTACTTGAAACATTGCCAGCTCTGAAGTCACTTTACACCTAAAAAGCGTATTTTTTCTTACTTTTCACAACTTCCTCTCCTGCTCAGCATGGTCAATTATCGATTGAACAGATTCTTATGATTCAATTAAAATGAATTTGTAAACCGAGAATCCAGTCTTTCCACTCAGCTGTGCCACATTTCGGTAACACTTTGGGGCCAAGATGGACCTCTGCCCCACACAGTGGCATGGTGGGACGCACTCGGACCGCAGAAGGGCCAGCACCCTCTCCTCCCCACAGACCGTAAACCGGACCGCCTCCACTGCGTTTCTGTGTCATGCAGAACACCCAGCTGACTCAGCTGATGGTGGTGCGGGCAGTGAACGCCCAGTCTAGACGTGTGGTTACAGAGAACGCCGTCTCAATCCTCTCTTTCTTCCTCACCCCACAGTGCCTGGTCTTTGAAGATGCTCCCAATGGGGTGGAGGCCGCCCTCGCAGCTGGGATGCAGGTGGTCATGGTTCCCGACGGGAACTTAAACCGAGACCTGACCACAAAGGCCACCCTCGTGCTGGATTCCCTGCAGGACTTCCAGCCCGAGCTGTTTGGTCTGCCGCCCTACGAATGAGAGGCTCCTGCGCCCACGCTGCCCAGGACAAGGGCAGAGGAAAGCCCAGCTCCCAGGCCTCCATGTGAACAGTCCTTCAGCCTGGGAAGCCTTCTCATCCCACGAGGGCCTGGCCCACGCCCTCTAAAGGGTCAGTGAACTGTAACGTGACAGACAGAAAGCAAAAGAGAGACAGCTCAGAGCACAGATGGAAATTGTCGCTTGAATAGTCATGTTTAGTATTTGAATAATTTGGGTTCATTTCTTATTCTTCGTCGTTGTTCTCAACCCTGGCTGGAAAATGTAAAATATATATACATATATGTATATGCTTGTATGTATATATGTGTATGTATATATTTATTATATTTATATACATTGTGTGCTGTATCACTCCTCAGTGTATCATCCTAACATGCGCTATCAACTAATAAAAGTGAGGTGGTAATGGTAATTCTGTTTGGTTTGCAATCTGAGTGGGAAATCCGCATAAAGGATGAGGTTTTCATAAATCATTCTCTTTATCAGCAAATGCTGACATTCCTTATGTGCCCTTAAATCTCTGTGGACCCCTGCTGAGAGACTGACCGTGAACTGTGTCTTCCGTTGTTTCCTTTTCAGTGTGAACATAATGGTAGCCTACGTCTTATATCGAGGTGCATATCCACGTTTGAGAATGTTTTTTGCCTCAGAGAAATCATCTCCTTTAAGGACATTTATTTTTTTAATACATTCTTTGATGCAGATAGAATTGGATTTCAGAGGGCATCCTTGGTACCACCGAGAGCCATAGCCCATTTTTGGAACAATTTGTTGGACATTACACTTTGGTGATTAACTGCTTTTAGTAGATTTACTCAGCCTTTTGTGATGGGAATATAGTGAGAGACATTGAAAAATGGGAAAAATACAATCACAGGGTGTTTCCACTGGTGGACACCCCGCCTCTGGCCCGCCCCGGTGTTCTCTGTTATTGATTGTCCTTGAGCTAATTTTCAATTCTGTGAGACTCAGAAAGGTGATAGTGATGTATGTGATTGTCACGTGGAATGATTATCTGTGCATGGTTGTCTCTGGCTGTTGACCAATTTTACATCATTTCAGCAAATTCATTTCAACATTCTTGATTGCTGTATACGTGTCTGTTCTTTGAATTCTCCTTGGAATCGGTTGTAACATCTTACTGTTCCCTCACCAGTGAGTTTAACTGAATAAAAGTTTTGACACTTACTTGTTCATGTTTTATTTGTATGGGAGTATGATTTTACCTTTTTTTAAAAAAAAAATTATCGTCTAACAAATGTAAAACATAAATGCAAAACATTCATGACTGACTTTCTTTTTTTTTAACCCAAACAGTACTTACATGGTAAAGTGGCATTTACATATTTAAAAAAATTTTTATTGAAATGTAGTTGATTTACAGTGTTGCATTGGTTTCAGATGTACAGCAAAGTGATTTGATTTTATATATATATTCCTTTTCAGATTCTTTTCCATTATAGGTCATTACAGATTATTGAGTATAGTTCCCTGTGCTGTACAGTAGGTCCTTGTTGGTTATCTATTTTATATATAGTAGGCATTTACATATTTTAGGTGAACCATGCTGTCTTTGCGTACAGCAAAGAAAGGCTCTCAGTGAAATGGTCACGTACGTGATTTGGTATCTCATTCTTCCAAAATATTTGTGTTGATGTTTTCTAATCATTAAGCCATTTTGCACGAATAAGACAAACAGGTTTAATGCCTCTCAATGATGTAGATCGGGTCAGTTTTTCTCTAGGGTGAACGTGGTCTTAAATGTGGTGGTGGTGTTTTTGTGGTTTTAGCCAACTCTGCATACAAACACTTGGTACTTTTTGGTACGAAAGAGGAATACGGATGTGTGGTCAAAGCCCACATATTCTTTTTTATTTTTCTACGTGAGTCTGATTGAAGCAATTGAAGCAATACAACATTTCGGTGGTGTTTTTCCACTGAATAATCCATCATTTTCATAGAGGTATAATAATGAAAATTTAGACCAGAATGACTCCTGCCAAGAAAGTTTAAAGAGTCGTTGTCTTACTTTCTTAGCTCATTTAAAGTGTGTTCCATTAGGACCTTCAGGGACTAACAGAAGTTACGCCGCTTTGTGCCCTAAGTTGTACCTGTTTGCTCATATGTTGCCTGTCCTTCAGAAGGATTTTCGGTACTGATGACAGCCACCGAGGGATGACACGGTCATTCTCTTCTTCATCCCACTAAAATGAAACATAGGAACACTTCTAAGAACGTACTAATTACTACTTATTAGAGTTTTTCCACCTCATAAGTCTTCAGTTAGAGTTCAGTGATTTATAGAAAAGAGAAAAGGTCTGGAAGACACCCACGTAACGCTTAAGACAATTGACTTACTAAGAAATAGGAATTACTTCTGCTCTGTCACGGTAGTCAGTGTTTAGAAACCTCAGTGCACATACCTTTGAATATCATCGACGGTTTGATGCTGAATTTGGCATGCTTTGAACGCTGTTTCCACATTTTAAAAACAAATTTGCACACGATAACAAGTTTTATAACAAAGAATAATGAGGTTTTGCCTGTTGGTGTTAATTGCTTCACATCGTGTACTGCCTACGCTCTACTATTCCACAGGATAAAGTTCAAACCTCCCTGGCCTTATAGAAAGGCTTTCTGACCTAAGTCTAGCACCAACAGTCTTTAGAATTATTTCTATTATTATTATTATTATTATTATTATTATTATTATTATTATTATTATTATTACCATCACCATCATCATCTTCTGTAAAGGGAAAATGGGAATTAAAGAGCAAGGGGTTTCAAATAAGGCCGACTTCAATTCAGATTGAAGCTCTGCTACTGACTAGTGGTGTCACTTTATTTTGCCCCTTTGCACCTCAGACGCCTTAGCTGTGAATTGGGGTTACTGAATACTTTGCAGTGTTGGTGTAAAGAATTGATTGAGGTCACACATGGGATGCGAATCCTTAGCACATCATGAAAGATTTATAAAATGGCAGCTACAGTTATTCCCGTGTCAGAGTCCATGTGGCATTCTCCACTAGTTTTTGTTGGTTGGAGATATTTGGTTTACCAAGGATATTTGTTGTCTGAGCAGCTCACACGGTCTGAAAGCAGATTTTCAGGATGCCTCAAAATGTTCTGGTTTCTCGTGATTCTCCTTAACAGATCTTATCTTGTACAGTGGAGTACGTGCTTTCTGTCACCTTCATTCGTCATTGGATATTTCTCTTGCTTGTAACTGGTTTCATCAGAAAAAATGTCATCCAGATTGAACTAATTCAGGATTGTTATTTCCTTACTCTATGCCAGGCTCCATAGTCATATAAAACTGAACAGGAGCACATCTCAGGGTATTTATCTTGTTGCATTTCAGTCATAAAAATATTTGAGTTGCTTCCAGATCTTTCTTCAGTACCAGGTTAGCATCAAGCCTGCGTGACAAGAGGCAGGACGGGCCCCCGCCCCGTGGTGGGTGCCTGTCACAGAGTTGTTTAGAGACTCTGAAGCCGCCCGCTTGGTGTTAAAGCATGGTATTACCGTGTTGCTTTTGTGAACTGCAAACGCCCATGCTTCCCAAGTTCCAAATGGCTTTCTACAACACTATATGAAAAAGAGTATTTTTACATTAAAATATATTCAAGTTTTACCAATATGTTAACAATATGTTTCTCTAGGGGATGAAAATTACTGTATAAAGAAGTATTTAAGAATCATAATATTCTCTCATCTCTCTTTTTTTTTAATGGAAGTATAGTTGATTTACAGTGTTGTGTTAGTTTCAGGTGTACAGCAAAGTGATTCAGTTATATGTATATATGTACTTTTTGCAGATTCTTTTCCCTTATACGTTGTTACAAAATACTGAGTATAGCTCCCTGTGCTAGACAGTAGGTCCTTGCTGGTTATCTATTTTATATATAGTAGTGTGTATATGTTAATTCCAAACTCCTAATTTTATCCCTCCCACTACCTTTCCCCTTTGGTAACCATAAGTTTGTTTTCTGTGTCTGTGAGTTTATTTGTTTTGTAAAAAAGTTCATTTGGGGCTTCCCTGGTGGTGCAGTGGTTGAGAGTCTGCCTGCTGATGCAGGGAATGCGGGTTTGTGCCCCGGTCCGGGAAGATCCCACATGCCGCGGAGCGGCTGGGCCCGTGAGCCATGGCCGCTGAGCCTGCGCTTCCGGAGCCTGTGCTCCGCAACGGGAGAGGCCACAACAGTGAGAGGCCCGCGTACCGCAAAAAAAAAGTTCATTTGTACAATATCATTTTTTTAGATTCCACACATAAGTGATATCATACCGTATTTGTCTTTCTCTGTCTGACTTACTTTACTTAGTGTGATAATCTCTAGGTCCATCCGTGTTGCTGCAAATGACGTCATTTTACATCTCTTTTAATAAACATGAGACCTTGGGAAACATGCTGTAGTACACATTGGCCTATTGAAAACCTCGTCAGAGGGATGGTGTATTCATATATTGTGCAAAGTCACTTAAAATGCTGTTTTCAAAATCCACTTTAAGAAAGAATTGGCATACATTCCATATTCAAGGTCTTAATCAGATAAGGATAGATATTTATTATAACGAATACCCATCTCTCTGTAAGCCAAGTCAGTGCTCTAATTGGTGGTAAAATCGGCATTCCGTTTAAAAGTCAGAAACCAAAAGGATTCCTACTATCCATAAGCTTTCATATCATCCTTCTAGAAATTCTAGTCAATGAATAATGCCATTTAATGTTTACATATGAGTCTCACGATGTCAAATTCTCTCAACTGTTTCTCTGAACATGTCTATTTCACCACTCTTTTTAAGGATGTCTTCACTGGATCCTGAATTCTGGTTTGAGATTAATTTTGTTTCACCCTTTAAAGGTATCATTTCCTTGTTACCTGAGTTTCATAGCTTTGACTAAACAGCCAGCTATTGTCCCTACTCTTGAAGGTAATCTGTCTCTTTTCTCTAGCTGCTGTCAAGGGTTTGTCCTTGGTCTGTGGTCGTCTGAGGAATGGCTTCCTTTGCTTGGATCTTGTTTGGACTTTGTACCTCTCCCTGAGTCTGTGCTTTGCTTTATGTTTCCCTGGACTCCTCGGCCATTATCTCTTCCCATATTCCCAGGCTCCCCTCTTTGGGTCCTCTCCATTTAATCCCACGAAAAGGAGAAGGCTTAGCAGTCCCTGTAATCAGTGAGTCATGCCCAGGCAGGAGCTGCACCACCAGAAGCGAGGGCTCAGGACCTGGGGAGCTTGTGTGGTCGTCAGGACGGGGGAGAAGCCAGTGCCGGCTGGCCACAGGAATGGCTTGGAGGCAGGGTATGTGCACCTAAAAAGGATTAAGATTTGTCTGTTAGGCTGGAAGCTAGGCACACTGATATCATCCAGGGGGAGATCGACCCCCTGGAATCAAGTGCACGAGAAGTCACAAACCCCCAGAACCACGGGACCTAAGAACCAGGGGATCAGCAGAGGGCCCGGATGGAACACCAGCAGAACGAGGTCCCTGGAGCGAACCCCCTCCTCACCTCTGCCCAGGGCGCATGCTCCATGCGTTCTGTGCAGGCAGAACCAAGAAGCGCCCAGCTCACCTTGCCTGCCTGTGGGAAAGCGCTTACCTACAGAAGGAAGGCAGACAGACACACGGTTGCTGAAACATGAAAAACTCGTGGAAAACACTTTCAGTTAGTACAAAGTATTCACATATGTTGATCACTTGAAAATTGCAAAAGACTCCATATTTCTGCATAAGTAGGTCATGTAATGTGTTGGGTGCTGATCATGAGCTGCTAGGCACTTTATATTTATGAACGCACATCTCTGCGCCTTTGCTTTTGCTCTTTTGGGTCTGAATCCACTCCTTGTAGTGGCTGAGAGTCCTTTCTGCATCCCCTCTTAAGTCTTACCTCTGGGGAACCTGAGGCACGATTACGTCACATTACTTGTGAGGCCAGGGGTGGAGCTGAGGGTTAAAGGTACAAGTTATCACGGCACACTCCGGGAGGCTTCATCATTCCCAGCACTGCTGCCTTTAACCACAGGGGAAGAAAGAAGACTTTTAGTAATTAAAGTGTCAGGGACGTTTGGTGTCCCATCACCACTCTCCAGGTGCAGACCTGCCTCGTACGGGTCCCGCCTGGGCCCAGGCAGCCCTGCATTTGAACATGGACCCATGCTGTTTAAGGCAGCCCACAGAACACCCTCCAGCCTTAGCCACACCATCCATTTTTATCAAGAATATTTTCTTTAAACAAGTTTGAGATGCCCACTAAGTGGGAAAATATGAAGCCCTTTGAATGCTACCTCTTATCTGTGCCTGAGACAACTCCCTCATTGCTGGGGTTGTCAGTATTCTCAAGCTACCTTCGGAAAAGAAAACACTGTGAAATGTCATTCTTGAGTGCCCTCTCTTGGCAAACACTCATCAGGCCCAGTGATGAGCTGTTTATTCTCTGCTCATTTCCTTACTAATGCACAGTCATGTCGATGAGGCAAGTCATTAGCCAGTTCAAGGCCGGATCTAAGGCGACGATCATCTGCATGTGTTTTCAAGGATAGTCATCCTATCCCGAGGCTCATGGTCCCTTCAGAAGAGCATCTGGTTATTATTAGGGCAGTTTTTTGAAGTCCTCTCAAGGATGTGGATCTGAGGCTTTCATCTATCATTCCTTTCCCTGAGACTACTTCTTTCATTTCTGGACCTTGATTTTTTCCCTCCAAACTGTAATTGACTGTGTAATTATCCATACACCCCATTCCCACGCCCGCCACCCTGACAGCATCCAGTGAGAACTTGCCTCCTGAGTTCCAGGATGGTGGAAGTCAGCCTTGAGCCTGTTGGTGGCATTGTCCCCCGAGTCCTGATGAAGGTCGGAGATAGGCAGCTCTGGTCTTGTGACAGTCCCTGTAGATCCGCGTGCTATCCACTCCCTCCTGGTAGCCAGGAACACTCAACTGCCTTTCTCTGGCCAGAGCTCTTCGGAAGGAGTAGCTCAAAGCATATCCCAAGAGTTCTGGGGGGTAGGGGCAGTGGATAACTAGTGGTACCCAATGCCTCTAGTGGGGGTGGATAACTAGGGGCACCCAAAACAAAACAGTGACTCTCTTGTTTCCTAGTGATGGTAAACCAGATGGGCATGCTCTGACCCCCAGGCAATGTGTAATTTAGTGTGGGAGACACGGTAAGGAACCACATACAGGAAAATTCCATTGCAAATTGCTATCAACGGCTGTGAGGTAGAAGAACAGTGTCTGAGGGAGAACAGCAGTGGGCATTTAATTTAAGTTGGGTCTCATAGGGTCAAGGAGGGGCCTTGCAACAGAAGCGGCATTTACGCTTGAGTCAGGAGGCAGTGAAAGTTAGCTTGGCCAGTTTCTTAAAAAGCAAAATATAAGTTGACCATACAGTACCCAGTATTTCCACTCTTAGGTCAGTATTCAAGAGAAATGAAAAAGTATGCCCACCCAGAAACTTGTACACAGATGTTCATTGTAGCACTAGTCATAATAGTCAAAAGGAGGAAACTACAGAAGGCATTAAAAGAGAAGGGCTTTGTGGAAGTTGGCTCTACAATAAAATCCCAGATTCCAGTGTTATCCGTACCTTTTACCAACACCCAAACGCGTTCCTCTAATTAGCTCGCATAAAAGGAGCTTCCTGTATTTGTAGCAAGTTAGGTAATTTGGACAAGAGATGGATAAAGATCTCAACTGGGGGTTTAGAGTATGCCAAGTGAATCGATGAAGTCAGTCCATTTGCTAATGTAAAATACGTGCATTTTAAAATATTGATAGGGACTTCCCTGGTGGTCCAGCGGTTAAGCTAACCCAGGGGGTGTGGGTTCGATCCCTGATCAGGGAGCTAAGGTCCCACATGCCTTGGGGCCAAAACACCAAATCACAAAACAGAAGCAATAGTGTAACAATTTCAATAAAGACTTTAAAAGTGGTACACATCAAAAAAAATCTTTAAAAATAAAATATTGATAGCATTCGCCTACATAGCAATAAGTGATGTTGGTGAGAAGAACCAACAGAAGAGACAAAAGAGAAGGAGTTCAAATCACTTCATGGTTTATAGTCTATTTCTGGTGATAGTTTGTCAAGATAAGCCAAAGCTTGGCTTAGAGGAAAATGCATAGCTTTAGGAGAATCTGGGTCATAACACAAGAAGGTGTCCAATGAAAACAGGTCAAAAGGAAGTGATTGGAACTTCATAAAAGTTAAAAGTCCACCTTCACACGCTGCCAAGAGACCAAGGACAATCGGGGCAGAGAAGTGGACATAAGGTCTAGTTAGTTACCTGAGGTTGGACAGGATCCGTTCTGGGGACCAAGGACAGACTGGAGAAGATGAAGGTGAAGGGCTTGGCACCATGAGTGGAGAAGATTCCCGAGGAGTTTTACTGATCAGGAGACCAAAGACAGGGGGGTCTCTCCAGGGCAAAAAGGATCCAGGAGGGAGTCTCTTGTCTTTGTTGGCGTTTTCTGTGGACTGAACACTTCAAAGCGGTTAGAAAGAGAAGGACATGCTTCAGAACTCCAGAGGGTAGAGTTCTGTGAAGTAATTGTATCTTGATCCTAAAGGGAACGAGGAACCCTGGTTGGTGGACAGAGTTGAAATTTCTCTTTCGAAACATGAGACCCCAGAGAGAAGGGGAAGGACAGGACAGGCTGAGAGTCCGGCCGGGTGGAGGACAAGCACAGAGGACAGAACTCATGAAGTGTTTGGCATTTACCCCAAACGGGCATTGAGTCCTGCAAATCCAGCACAGCCGAGTAGCTAAAGGTCTCTCAGACCTCCGTCCTGCCTAGCTCTTCACATCCTGCTCATCAAAACAGACGTCTTTTTACAGCCGAGGAAGCAGCCACGTGCGTGTGTGCTTTAAGCCCCCGACGAATACTTCTGACCCCAAGTCTCACTCGCTGCACTGAACCAGGCTCATTCCTGCCCTGTCTCTTTGCACAGAACTCCATGGTGATGTGGCCACATATGTCCATGAATCCCCCTTGTAAAAACGCAAATGCCCTGGAGAACGTGACTTCCCCTCTTAAGCTCTTTAACCAGAGCGCTTCCTCCTCGTTTTTAGCTGAGACCCGCTCATCAGCGGGAATCATATGTTGATGCAAAGAAAGAAGAGGCGGGTTAGTGACAGTGAAGGCTTTTGAATAGGAAGGCACGGCAGCAGAGGAAGGAGGTCTGAGTGGGGACTTCCTGGGACCTTGGAGAGGTTGGCTGCTGACCGTGGGCATTCATGGCCTCCCCGAGTGCCAGCTTCTTTTATTTAATTATTGGGTGCCGGAAGCGAACCTGCCGCCACCGTGGGCAGCACAAAGGCAGCAAGATCAGGTTGTAAAATGAGGTGCCCTGGGCTCTCCAGGAGAGTGCAGGGAAGCACATCACCCTCATCTTTTTTTTTTTTTAACCCTTTTGTGGGGATCCTTCTCCATGGCAGTGTGTCCTTCTGTGTCCACCCCTACAGTAGCAGCATTCAGCTGGCTCTTTTCAGCGGTGAGCCAAGGTTGGCCTGGGGCATCCTGCCCTAAGCCACCTCCTAGGGCACGCTCCAGGCTCCAGGATGGCGCAGATGCTCATGTCTGGGGTCTGAAGATGAGGGTGACACCATGCTGGACCACTTTTCCTGGGTCAGTAGAGATGGGGCTGGTTCTGCAGCCCTACTTCATAAAAGACTTTGTCTCCAGACTGATATCCTCGGTGGGAATGCAACCCAGAGGGCGGACAGTTCAGTGTCCTGAGATTTCCTCCATGCTGAGTGCTCAGGCTTTTTTGGATTAACTATTAAAATGGTAGATGTCTGTGTGATGTTCTTCGCTGCGTCTCACCCGCTCTCCTTACCTTGAGGTTCGGAGGGGGTGAGCTCACAGAAAGAAATTGGCATACACCTTTTAGGATTGGAATGGCTAGTCTTCCGAACCATAATCCAAATTGGATGGTGGCTTGCAGAAACTTGAGAAAAGAAACATCATTCTGCGCCATTTTCTCCACTTACCAGACTCAAGAGTTTTCCCAGAAGGATGCCAATATTATACCCCCAATGTATACATTTACCCACAACAGCACTCATAAACTGTTTGAACTCACCACTGGATAGTCGTTTCCAAACTAACATTGCTACACACTATTTTAAGAAAGTTCCAAAATAAACTTATAAGTACCAGATTAATTCTCAAATAAGCCGTGGTGATGGCTGACTCAAATTTGCCATCCTTAAAAAAAATGTCTGTTGTGAAATGTTCAAAAGAAACCTTTCTGCATTAAGAAAGAAAGGGGAGTCAGGGGAAAAAACAATATCCATCCTTAGGGGATATATGGAGCTCAGAGTTAAACATAGGGTTTATTTCTCCCTTAAGTGTATGACTTTTTCCCCTAAAGTTGCCCTGTTTTAGTTCACTACAAATCCATGATAATATAAAGTTACTAAGTGATATCTATTAATGTCCACCCAACCATAGTGGTATGAATTTTGAGATTTATACTGGTTTATTTTTCAGTGTTGCATGTTTTCCCTACCCACTGAGCAAGAGTAACCCTCTCTCCTTCTAAACCTTTTATTTTGTTGAAATAAGTCAGCTACTACAAGCACGAGGTATCAAAACCAACATCTCTCTTTAACCTCTTTTCAAAAATCACACTTTGCCTCATTTTAACTGTGTTTAAAAGGTGATCTTAAACACTGAAAATGAAAAGAAGTGGCACTCTTGGGGGCTCTGAGGATGATTTATACAACAAATTGGAACCCTTCTCCTATTGCCAACTTAAGTCGCACGCCCCAGATGATCCTTCCCTGCTGTTTCATGTAAATACCTGCTGTGCTAATCTGGGCCTACAGACTTTTGCACAAGAGCATGTTGAGCTCAGACAGAGAAAATGCCTTCTACGGAGAAAATTGGAAGGAAAAGGAGAAAATAGAAATGATCGTAGGAACAGGAATAAATATTATACATACATCTACATACCGAGATCGGTCTATCTATCTGTCATCTATGTTTCCATCATCTACCTATCTATCTATCTATCTATCTATCTTTCCTTTGGTACATTTCAATCAAAATAGCTTAGAAAAAAATGAATGTGGGTATCTACATATGCAACCTACTTGTTTTGAATTAAAGAAAAAAAATTACTATGGCTACATACCATTCCTCTGATAGAATGAAAATTCTCCATAAGGAATTAAATTCTCCATTCATCCTCATTTAGTAACTAGTATTTTTACACAGACTGTCCACATATAGCGTTAAAAAGTGCCATCATACCCTCATAGAATGTTCTGTGTGTATGAGAGAGAGATAGAGACAGGCAGACCTGTGCAGAAGAGATGTGACATTTTAAATATAAGTAGGTTAGACATTCTCTTCAAGTCCCCCCCTCCCTTATGGTATCAGATTCACTGGGGAGAAAAATAAGAGGTGGCTCTAAAGGAAGGAATTACTCTTTCAATTTCAAATGGTTGCATAAACATATTCCCATCCCATTTCTTCTATGAAACCAACCCAACACAACCAAGAGAATAAGAAACAAAAAAAATGTTATCTTCGATGAAACTAGACATCTTCTGGATCACATGCAGAAAGATGGCCAAATGCGTGAGAATTGGATGAAGGTGATGGGGACACCACGACAAGCCGTCTTCTTCTGCGTGACTCGGGCAGAAACGGCAGAACTCAAGAGTTACCCAGAGTGGGCAACGCATATTAAAAGGAAAAGCAGTGACCCCTGCTTAGAAGAGTAGGGTCAAGGTGCGCGGGCTGGTTTTGGGAAGCCTCCCTACGTCATGCTTCCATCCTGGCATAGGATGGGGGTGGGGGAAGAATTAGTAAGAAAAAAGCCCACAGGCCACCTTTGCTCAAAGCAGACCGTGGGTTTGGCAAAGTGGTGAAGTCAGGAGGTCACCTCACCGAGCAACTACTCATCCTTACCTGGTGAAGGTAGTAAGGTCAAGGTGAGATAAGCACTGTGACACATTCTGCGAAATGCACAGCCTCAGGCTGAGCCCAGATAGCTTGCTGTCAGCACTCACCCACTGGCCCGGTGCAGTTAGGAAAACCCCTGGAGCCACAGCCAGCAACTCAAGCGGCCCATCCCCCTACCTAGCTCACCCGTCTGCTCACTCCCCCACATTTTGCTCAGTCTAGTACCTGGTCCTCATAGATGTCTCCTTCAAACATGAGAAATAATATGATTTTAAAAGCTGGTAGCTGGCCAGAGGCCTTTGAAGAGATGCTGCAAGGAAAAAAAAAAAAAGAACAGGACATGATGGATGAAGGCACATACCACAGCTAACAAAGACCATGAACAAAGAGATGTCCGAGAAATCAAAGCAATTAAGGAAAATAGTGTTTCTCTGAAATGAGAATTTAAAGAAGAGCTATAAGGGTTTAAGGAGGAGCGGATAATACATGAGATGGGAATGAAAAGGAGGTGGGCAGCCTCGGACATAAATGAGAATGAAAAGTGAGTAGGAGACGCAGAGAGAAGAGATGGACCGTCTTTAAACTGGTGCCCTGCCAAAGTCAACAATGAATGAACGGGAAAAAAATAGTCAAAGGTGTATGCACGGTTAAAGTTCTGCAATACGGGGAAATTTGAACCTGGAGACAGAAATAGCACAGTGAAACCGAAGGCACTGTTTACATAGATTAATTCACAAAGAAATAGTCTAGCAAATTACTGCGATTTTCAGTTACGGAAAAAATTTTACAGACATGCAGAAAAAAAAAATCTAGGAAGCTAAGATTTCTCCATGTCAGACAGGAAATGCTTGAAGAACGTGGAGCAATATATAAAAAGACCTGAAGGAAAGACTGTATGTCCCAGAATGCAACCAAAAGTGTCCATGCATTTTAAAAGATACAAGTAGATATGTCCAAACAGACACCACTGCAGGGAATATAGGTTCATGAAGAAAACAGAAAGAGGTTGAATTCTTACAAACCAAGAGAAGCCGTGTCTAAGAGATTCATTGTAAACTTAAAAGATGTGTTTAAGTGTAAAACTAAGGTGAAACCTGTGGAAGTCAGGGTCACAGAGAAGGAAATAAATGCCGTCAACCATGACAATGTAGAGATGATAACGTAACTAATTAAAACATCATCCAAGGAAATGCAGTTGAACGTGGAAGTGCGAGGAAGAACATGCTGATTTTTCTCATGTTTAATTCCAGGCGTTCAGTAGGCACTCTTTAAATTCATAACAAGCAAAAGGACCGACAGATACATTTAAGTGGGTGCAGGTAACCACCAGAAGAACTAAAAGTAGACTCACATTCTTTCATTTTAAGGAAAACCCAGTAATTCAAACTGATATTCCACGCGTGTTCATCTCATAAAATAATTGCATAAATGGCTGATGACGCCAGTCAACCTAATTTTTGCAGACTATGTGTATTACCTCAAAATAAGAATACTCTTTATCCATTCTTGACCAAATATATATCCTGTAGAACGTTTCGGTAGACTGTATTTCAGTACACTAAAAATCACCCATGTTCCTTAGGCAACTTCCTGGACATTCAGGAATTCTTAGTAACAGCCTCAGAAAAGGTCCCTGAGTCAGGGACTTACCTTCTTCCTGGTCCAAGGCACAAACAGGGCACATTAAGCAGCTCTGTAGGCTGTAAGCCAGAGTCCCATAAGGAAGAGGCAGGGTGTGATGGCGAGGTGTGTGCAAACCCCGAAGGAAGTGTGTGATGGCGAGGTGTGTGCAAACCCCGAAGGAAGCGCAGGGCCTCCTTCAGAACAGGGTGGGGTCAGAGGGGTGAACCTGGGTGGCCGTGGAAGGCTCCTTGGAGAAGCAGGATCTGAGCAGGGTCTCCGGAGACACGGGGCGTGGAGAGGCAGTGGGGACAGGTCACACGCTGCCGGAGCCGGGGTGAAGGGACGGGACCGTGTCAGAGCCCGTGCGGGCGGTCGTCTGTGAGAGCAGGGCACCGAGGAAAGCGTGAGAACGGACGAGCTGGCTGCGGCCGGTTGTCACGGCACAGAGCTCAGCGCTTACGTGCCAGGTGAGGAAGACCCTGGGAAGGTGTTCTCGGCGGCTGGTGGATACGTTCCAGTTATTAGGAAGATTCACCTGCTTGTAGGGCTCTGGTCACCCAATAATGCTGGCACCATCCTCCGTCTGACCACGTGAACCTCATGTTAAGGTTCTGCTCAAGTGACAGAATTGCCCGTGGACAAACCCCGGGGTGTCTGGGCCAGGATGCCCAGTGTCCTTGGTGAGAGTGGGAATAGAGCAGTTCCAAGCGTGAGCTCAGTGCAGCCCGCTGAGGATGCGGGGGCACAGGCTGCTGAGCAGGAAAGCCAAAACTGGGAGAGGATTTTTTTTAAAAAATTAATAGACGTTTTTGGAGAGTTTTAGGTTTATAGAAGACTTGACTGAAAGTCCAGAAAGTTCCCACAGATGTTCCCCTCCCAGGTTTCCGTGTCATTAACATCTGGCTTTAGTGTGGTGTGTTTGTGACAGTTGGTGAGCCGATATCGTTACCTTATTATTCACGAAAGCCCACAGTTTACATCAGGGCTCCCTCTCGGTGTGGTATTATGTTCCGTGGGTTTTGGCAAACGTACAGTGGCACGTGTCCATCATTACAGTATCGACAGAATAGCTTCACTGCCGTAAAACTCCTCTGTGCTTTGCCTACTCTCGCCCCCTCCCCATTTAACCCCGGGCAATCACTGATTTTTGTTTTACTGTCTCCATAGTTTTGGCTTTTCTAGAAGGTCATCTAGTTGAATCATACCATGTGGTGCCTTTCCACACCGGCTTCTTTCACTTAGCCATATGCATTTTAAGGTTCTAAGGATTTTTAAAACAAAATACATATTAGGTTTAAACCGAGAGCAATTCAGGAATCCCATGTGTCTTCCCCAACTTTAAAATGGACTCACTTGACTTCTCTCACATTTAACATTAAAGCACTAGTTCTTTAACCGGTATGCACAAATGTGGTTCTATCTGACATTTCATGCCAGCCTCATTTCACACATGCATTATTTGCATTTTTATGCATTCATCCCACACTTAACGTATTCATACAGCCCTTGCTTGAAAGGAGCTTACAATTATTTTTATTACAAATGTCATGACGAACAGGAGCTTACAACTGTTTTTATTACAAATGTCACTACAAACAGTTGCTCATATATGTGTAAGTTTTTATCTAAAGAAGTGAAAACATTTGCATGCCGGTGAACTCTGAACAGAATCCAAAAATTAGGATGCCTTGGGAGGCTTTGTGTATTTTATGTGCATTCAGGTTTAAAGAGTTTTTTGTTCTCAGTATATGCAATCCTAACATTTATCAGAGTGGTTTTCAGCTGTGAGTTTACCTTGTCCTAAGGAAGTTCACCTCCCTTATTTCAGACTTTCAAAGTAACGTGCCAAGAATAAAAGTGCTGTTGTCTCTCACTTGGATATACTTGCCCCCATAAACGTAACCTACTTGAATCCATCAAGAGAGCATCATATTTTGACATCTAGTAACTTCCTAATCAGAAAAAGGATTTACTCCCTAACAAAACTAAAACACTCTCTCTGGTAATAGAGAATTAGCCCTGCTGATGTAAAAAATGAAAATCCCAGTTGGACATGACACGTTTTCATGAGCAGCGGAGTGCCAGCCCATCGGACAGGAGCTGTTTCATTTTGTGTTTCACAGCCTGGGTCCAGAAATGTGATTTTGAAGATTAAAAAAAGGGGGTGAGGACATGGCCAGTACTGTAATTTTTACAATTCCGCACGTATGTGTGTCTGTGTATATTTGCATAAATTGAAACTGTCTATGAGAAGTACCCCCATGACCCTACAACAGTAATTAGACCCAAAATCTCTAAGCGATGTGTGTCTTCACATTATGGGCTAGAAGTGACTCTCTCTCTCTCTTTTCTGTACATTACATCCCCATGACTTACTTATTGTATAACTGAGAGTTAGTACAAAAGGTACCATAGGTGGCGATGACGTTCTCTCTCTCTCTCTCTTTCCTGTGCATTACATGCCTATGACTTACTTATTTTAAAGCTAGAAATTTGTACAGAAGCTACCAATGGTAGAAATGACATTCTCTTCTCTTTTGGATACCCTTTCTATAGACAGTTGCATGACTCTGACCTCTGTGGGTTACCATGGAGAAAAAAACCTCCAAATAGAACTTTGAATTTTTTGTGCAGAAAATGAATGGGAAGTTGAAACCGACCGCACTAGTAAGTGAGTGTCCACCACCCGCATCACCCTGTGCTCAGTGAGAGGCATTGACAGATTCAGCTCCCCACCCTCCTAGGGTGTACCTGGGATGTACCCTCTAGCCTGGGAGGATCCCACTACTTATATCGTGTCTTTTCTATTCGTCATTGTTCAGGTGTCCCCTTGCCTCAAAACAGACTGTGGAACCACCACTAGAAGTATGTTGATACAGACTGAATTTTGTACTGTCCCCGCACAGTCCGTACATTGAAGGCTTAACCCCCAGAACCTCAGAATATGACTGTGTTTGGAGATGGGGTCTTTAAAGAAGGGATGAAGCTAAAATGAGGTCATCAGACTGGGCCCTAATCCCATAGGACTGGTGTCCTTATAAGACGAGGAGATTAGGGCACAGACACACACAGAGGGACGACCCTGTGAGGAGACACAGGGAGAAGACAGCCGTCTACACGCCAAGGTTAGAAGCCTCAGGAGAAACCAGCCCTGCTGATATCTTGATCTCAGACTTCCAGCCTCCAGGACTGGAGACAGTAAATATCTATTATTTAACCCCCCAAGTCTGTGCTACTTTGGTACAGCAGCCGGAGCAAACTAATACAATGCTTATGGATCTTCCCAGCCTGGCAGGTGTGCGAATCTCAAGTGTCCCTTCTTTCTCGTTTCGTTTTGTGGCCGACAGCAGCTGCATGACTGTGACTGTAGAACTAAGACCAGTAACCACCCTGTTGCTGTCTTCCTCTGGTGAAGCTTATTTCTCTAGTTCCACTCTTCCTGTCCGCCTGGCCTGACCCAGCTCTCTCCCCGTCCTTCTTTGCAAAGATCCGCTGCTCCAGCATCCTCTGTCCTGATGTGGCTGTCTTACCCCTTAGATAAGTTGAGACCTCATTCTAGCCTGTAGGACTCACAGGTCTGTAGGATCTTGTGATTAGTCAGAATAATTTGACGAAAGGGCAAAAAAGCCAGATTTTTCTGTTACAATTACGTAGGGTACCTTGCCAGTCATTTGAATCTTCTTGTCTCTGTTGAGTGTCTTTGCTCAGTCATACATGTTTATGGATTTCACCTTGGATAAAAAGGGAGCTATGTGTTTTCCTCCTTCGGAAGATACGTATAATTCTCTCACTTTGCAAATGAAGTGCGGAAAAGTTCTCTTAGCATAGGCTCAAAGAAATCAGTGAAAATATTAGATGACACCTACATGCATGGGTTCTTCAGCAAAGGTTTACTTATTCACTTGATGGCAGGCAGCCTTTGAAAGGACGTCTGAAACTGGCTTTGTAAGATATTGGCCCCTGGCCACTGCTGCATCCCAGGGAAGCAAGCTCAGGTGGGGGACCTGCTGGGAACTGGGGAGAGGGCAGCGGGGCTGGCGTGGGAGGATGAGCTGAAGCCAGTCTGCTGGGAATGGTTCTGGCGTGAGAAGCTGGGCATCCTAACACAGCATGTCACACTCACACATAGTTTGGGCAACATGGATATCTGAGGGAATGCACTAAGGGGTTTCCAGAAAAGCAGGAAAAACACGAAATCAGTCTCCAGCTGGTGAGCATTGGCAGGGTAATCAGGTTTCTTGCGCAAAGGCTGGAAAGATTTAGGTATCTGCATCCCAGTTGTGTAGATAGAGTTATGGGTCAGAGCTCAGTCCTGGAGGAGAATCTCTGGTTTCCAAGTCATATGGACCAGAGTTTCCCAACCTCGGCATGACTGATATCTGGACCAGATTATCCTTTGTTGTAGGGTGCTGGGCAGCATCCCTGGCCTCCACTCACTAGATGCCAGTTGCACCCACCCCTAATGCTGGCGACCAAAAATGTCTCTAGACATTGCCAAATGTCCCCTGGGCTGGGAGGTGGGGTGCACATCATTTGTGTTAGAAAAACACTGGCGGAGACAGAAGGAATGGGTGCCGTGCAGAATCTTAGTACAGTGGACAAGTCCAAGGAAGGTGAACTGAGTTTGTGCCGTGCCCAATTTCCAAAATGTAACTATGGGGCTGGATATCTGACACACTGTGTAAGAAGGGTTTGGAACCAAGATTCGGGGAAGAAATGAATGATCAGGACCTCAGGTGAGCAAGCCAGGGTGTTGTGAGTCTGTGGGCCTCAGATTATGAGTCTGTTTTCCAACAGGACTTACCACGTGTGCTGTAAACAGGGGACACCATACCTGCTGGGTTTTTCCCCCTTCATATGCTGCCGTGATGCATATAGGGACTTCGGTGGCCTGGGCAGGCTGGTGGTGCTGTTGGAAGGTCTCGGTGGACAGAACAAATACACATTTATAGTTCTGAGAGCTTTTACGTAATATAGAGCTCCCAATCCAATAGAAGAATAGACGGTCTCTGTTGTCTCCGACCCCGAGGATTTATGTGGGAGGCCGACACGCTAATTTAGAACCTCAACAGAAATCACCATTCAGAGAGGGGTGTCTGGTCTCCCTTCCCTTTCACATTTAAGTAGACGACACGGCCCCCATCACGAGGACTGATACCTGATGATGTAAAACAATTAAGCGAACGCATCTATTTGCTTACCTGAGAAATCTGAAGTTTTTATAGAGAAAAGTGCTGAATCAATTTTCAAAGTTGACATAGTATATTTATCACTTTACACCTAATGGTCTTCCTATGATGCCTTGACTTAAGTACTGTGCACTGGAGAATTAGCACAGATTACCTTTTTAAATAAAGGGAAGGCTGAAATGACAAGCTTGTCTCCCCTGGGGTTCAGAGATGCAGGTTTCTCTTGAAATAGGGCGTTTGAAACTTGGGAGACCTCTGAAAGCTCAAGGTTCATCCCAACTGCAAGATATCCCATTTGCCAAGGAGGTAAGGGTCAGAAAAGTCAGGACCAGATGGATGAAGTGATGTGTCCAAGGCTTCCCAGCGGGGAGTTTTCATTACGTCCGCACGATGGTAACCCTTTGCCACCTTCCACGGTCACTTTTTGTGCATCCGAATTTTATGCCGTCATGCTCAGCATTTTGGACTATCCTTACGGTCACGGAAGATTGTGTGAAAAATGTAGAGAGAAGCCTTGCTTAGAGACGACTTCATGTGGAAGTGGAATTTTGGAAAATGAAAGTACCAGTGAGTGGCAGAAATGTATAGAGCAGACTGAGAGAAGGCTGACACCTCGCAGGGTGCACACAGCAGAGAGTAAGTGAGCCCTGAACACACCCCAGAGGAGAGGAGGGGCTCTCACGGGCTGACCATGGCTGCCAAGGAAAAAAAACACAGTGAGAAAAACAGCTATAACAGTCAGCTGAGTATTGGGGAAGATTGCCTTCCTCCCCCAAGGAGGCAATGAAGAAATCATGCCCTAGGATACACCCTAGGTTAACACCCTAGGATACAAACCAGAATCACACAGCCATGAGAGGGAGCCCTTTATAACCGAGCAGATTTACTCCTATTCCATTCAGTCACCTCTGAAGGCAGTGCTCAGATGCAGGTGTGACCCTGGTAGTAAAGAACTGCAATGCAGTCATGTGAGTCACAGTAGAACAGAATATTGTCATTGTTTAACAACGCACACACAGCCAGAGCAGGCTAGTTTACGTCACAGTACTAAGCCACAATATAAAATTGTTTAGAAACAGTTGAAAACCAATCAGCATAATTTACAATATTGTCAAACTACATACACACAAAATGACCATCTCAATAAATGTAGAAAGTGATTTTTTAAAAATCCAGCATCCAGTGTGGATGAAAACCCTGCAGCTAACTAGGAGTAGAAAGGAACTACCTCAGTCTGATGAAGGACGTGCACTAAAAACCTAAAGCTGACATCATTGTTAATGGTGAAACTGAACAAGTTCAGGAACAAAATGAAGATGTCTACTCTCACCACTTCCGTTCAACATTGTACTAGAGATTTGAACCAGTGCCATAAGAAAACAAAACAAAAGGCACCCAGATTAGGAAGAAGTGAAACCATCTTTAAGCATAGACACATGATCAAAACTCCAATGCAATATACAAAATAGCTACTAGAACTATTTGTTGAGTTTAGCAGAGTTCATTATCCAAAAAAGTTAACTACTATCTCTATGTATTAGCAATGAACAATCAAAAATGTATATAAAAAATCAATACCATTTACAGTAGCATCAAAAATATGACATATTCGGGGCCCCCCTGGTGACGCAGTGGTTGAGAGTCCTCCTGCCGATGCAGGGGACACGGGTCCATGCCCCGGTCCGGGAAGATCCCACATGCCGTGGAGCAGCTGGGCCCGTGAGGCATGGCTGCTGAGCCTGCGTGTCCGGAGCCTGTACTCCGCAACGGGAGAGGCCACAACAGTGAGAGGCCCGCGTACCACAAAAAAAAAAAAAAAAAAAGACATTCAAAATAAACAAATGGGACCTAATCAAACTTAGAAGCTCTTTCACAGCAAAGGAAACTATAAACAAACAAACAAAAAACATGAAAAGACAGCCTATGGAATGGGAGAAAATATTTGCAAATGATGCGACAGACAAGGGCTTAATCTCCAAAATACACAAACAGCTCATACAACTCAACAACAACAACAACAAAAAACAAGAACCCACTCGAAAAATGGGCAGAAGACCTTAATAGACATGTCTCCAAATAAGACATACACATAGCCAGTAGGCACATGAAAAGATGCTCAACGTCACTAATCATTAGAGAAATGCAAATCCAAACTACAATGAGGTACCACTGGTCAGAATGGCCATCATCAAAAAATCTACAAACAGGGCTTCCCTGGTGGCGCAGTGGTTGAGAGTCTGCCTGCTGATGCAGGGGACACGGGTTCGTGCCCCGGTCCGGGAGGATCCCACATGCTGCGGAGCGGCTGGGCCCGTGAGCCATGGCCGCTGGGCCTGCGCGTCCGGAGCCTGTGCTCTGCAATGGGGGAGGCCACAGCAGTGAGAGGCCCGCGTACAGCGAAAAAAAAAAAAACTCTACAAACAATAAATGCTGGAGAGAGTGTGGAGGAAAGGGAACCCTCTTGCACTGTTGGTGGGAATATAAGTAGGTTCAGCCATTGTGGAAAGCAGTATGGAGGTTCCTCAGAAAACTAAAAATAGAGCTACCATATGATCCAGCAATCCCATTCCTGGGAATATACCGAGACAAAACTCTAATTAGAAAAGATACATGCACCCCTATGTTCACAGCTGCACTGTTCACAATAGCCAAAACATGGAAACAGCCTAAATGTCCATTTACAGAGGAATGGATAAAGAAGATGTGGTACATATACAGAATGGAATACTAGTCAGCCATAAAAAAGGACAAAATATGCAGCAACATGGATGCAACTAGAGATGATCATACTAAGTGAAGTAAGTCAGAAAGACAAACACCACATGATATTACTTATATGCGGAATCTAAAATATGGCACAAATGAACCTATCTACAAAACAGAAACAGACTCGTAGGCATAGAGAACAAAGTTGTGGTTGCCAAGGGGCAGGGGTAGGGAGAGGGATGGAGTGGGAGTTTGGGGTTGGTAGATGCAAACTATTACATTTAGAATGGATAAAAGACAAGGTCCTAATGTAGAGCACAGGGAACTATATTCAATATCCACTGATAAACCATAATGGAAAAGAATATAAAAAAAAGAACATATATATATATATATATGTATAACTGAGTCACTTTGCTTTGCAGCAGAGATTGGCACACCTTGTAAATCAGCTAGTCTTCAATAAAAGATATATCACATATTCAGGGATAAATTTGAGAAAAAGTGTGCAAAACCAGTAAACCAAAAACTAAAACAAAACACAAAAAACAACAAACAAACAAAAAAACACTCTTGAGAGAATAAAAGAATGAAATCGGGGCTTCCCTGGTGGCGCAGTGGTTGAGAGTCCGCCTGCCGATGCAGGGGAAACGGGTTCGTGCCCCGGTCTGGGAAGATCCCACATGCCGCGGAGCGGCTGGGCCCGTGAGCCATGGCCGCTGGGCCTGTGCGTCCGGAGCCTGTGCTCCGCAACGGGAGAGGCCACAACAGTGAGAGGCCCACATACCGCAAAAAAAAAAAAGAATGAAATCAATGGAGAGCTATGCATTGTTCATAGGTTGGAAGACTCAATATTGTTAAGATGTCAGCTGTCCCCGAGTTGATCTATAGATTCAACAAAATCCCATTCAAAATCCTAAAAGGATTCTTCTTTAAAATTATCCAGCTGATTGAATTCACGGTGAAATTCAAAACACCCAGAATAGCCAAACTGCTTTGAAAAAAGGAACAAAGTTGGAGGACTAACACTACCTGATTTCAAGATGTATTATAAAGCTGCAGTAGTCAAGAGAGTGTGATATCGGCATTAAGATAGTTAATCAATAGATTGGAATAGACCCACGTATATATGGATAACTGATTTTGGCAAAGATACAAAGACAGTTCAGTAACAAAAGGGTAGTCTTTTCAATCAATGATACTGGAACAATTGGATATTCATATTAAAAAAATGAACTTTGATCCATGCCTACGAACAATACATACAAATAAGCATACATGCCGATATTAACTCAAAGTGGATCATAGACTTATATATAAACTTAAAACCACAACACTTTGGGAAGGAAATAGAGAGTTAAATCTTTGAGATTTAAAAGCACATCTAATCTCTGCATCAGTTCTGGGTCAGCTTCAATTGATTTTTTTTTTCAGTCATGCGTTATTTTTTCTTGCTTCTTTGCATGCCAGGAAATTTTCGATCGCATGCTAGACATTCTGTTTTTAACTGTTTAGATACTAGATGTCTTTGCATTCCTGTACATATTCTTGAGGTATACTGTTTTCCGTTAGGTTACTTGGAAACAATTCGCCACTTTGGGGTCTTACTTTTATGATGTGACAGGAAGGTTCAGAGCAATGCTCAGTCTAGGGTTAATTATTCCCCATTACTAAGGCAAGACCTTTCTGAATACTCTGTGCCCCGTGCATCACAGTCTGGCTGGTGGAAACAGGCACCCTTGCCAGCCCTGGGTGAGCACCGAGCACTGTTCCCTCTGATTATTTCAGGTGATTCTTTCCTTGGCCTCATGGAGTTTCCTCACCCTTGCGTGCTGATCCTCAGGGAGGCCCTGGGAAGGTCTCTGGCACGTTCCCTCTCTGCACAGATTTCCCCTGTTTGGTGCTCTCTTCCACTGACTCCAGTCACATGGGTCTCCCTGGAGTTTCAGTCCATCTCCTGCACTCTGAGAGGCTTTGCCTCAGTTCCCCATCTCTGCACTGCCTCCTGGAAACTCTCCAAAGCCTTCGGCAGTCACAGCATTCATCTTGTTTCCTGTCTCTCCGGGTTCTTCACTGTCAGATGTCCAGGTTCACCCTGAAAATCACCATTTCCAACATGTTGTGTGTTTTAATGGTTTTTTCAGGTGGGAGAGTTAATCCAGTCCCTGTTGTTCCTTCTTGGCCAGAAGTGGAAGCCTTTCCATTACTCCTGTCTGATCCCCATGGTATACAGTAGTGCACCGCGAATGTCTTCATTGCAAAGAGGAAGCAACAAAATAACAGACATCTCAGTCTCCTCAGAAATATTAAGGAAAGCTCTGAAACAGCCACGTCTTGTGTCACCTTTGCCCTCAGAACTCCTCTAGTTATGGATCAGACATTTGTAGATTTTGGACCCTGCCCTTGCAAATATGATTAACCATAGATGGATGAAGTAACAGGGGAGATTTCTCCTTTATCACACCAGAAGGAAGGGAGAAGAATGCACTAAAGTTGATGAGATGATGCCTACAGTCCAGTTTGTTAATTATGTGGTTGAAGTGTTTGGAATGATGAAGATAAACTGATGATGCTGACATCATCTTCTGAGGATGCTGACAGTGACAGGAGAGAAACTGATGTTGCAGGTGCATGATAAAACCACCTGCAAAGAATGCTTCAGTCTTTAATTCTGTCATTAATTTTGCATAAAATCAGCACTATTATATTGTCTTGAAAATTAGGCAGGAGCCCATCCTTCGCTTGCTTCTATGAGTTTTCAGCAAGTAGCAAAAAATGAGGCATTACAGGCATTTTGTGCATGTGATGTTCCAGCAAAGGTCTCCAAAATTATACCCAGCCATTGCTGGTTCCACCCTCCAAGCCAGTCTGCACATCTGCATCTATAGCTATGATTTTGACAATACGAGTATAAAATTGCTATCCACAGTAATAAATCATGGAGACATGATTAAACAGATATCTGTGTGGTTGTGTATAATTTTAAGCAAATTTGAAACCCCAAACTGTTTACCTTAGACATTCCAAACATCAAGGGTTAAGCAGTGGTTCATGACAATTATGCAGAACACATCTTCCCTGGCTCTGTTAAGTAATTGGGACGGCAATTTGATACAACATAAGGAGGTAGAGGGGGTTTAGAGGCATTTGTGTGGGGACTCTCTTTGTTTTTGGTCTCTGAGGGTCTTTGATCTGTAGCACAATCCCTTCCATCTAATTATTTCTAGGTTGCTAAGGAATTAGATCCCAGTGCAGGTGGCCCATTGGGTTAACTTTTCTCCTTTATGAGTTTACACCAATAATGGCAAAACTAACATTCCCGTACAGCTGCCATTGAAATAAAAGGCAGTACACCACTTTTATAACAGAAGGATGCTTCTTCGAGCAGAATACCACTTGCAGCTAGAAAAGATGAAAATATTGGCCTTTTTGATGGACTTGGAGAAAAAAAGTATTAAATTATTTCTCAGACTTCTCTGGATGTCGGAGTTGGTTTCTGTTTGAATGTGACGCTGAGCTGAGATAGGAAATAAAGGCTGCCCGTCTTTACTTAGATTAGCCTAAGAGTTCATCAGCGTTCTCCATAAATGTGCCAGTCAGCTGACACGCACCGAGTCTGCGTTCAACAAAAGCCTTGGGGTCTTTCTCTACAGAACTGCAGTGATGTGTCATCGTAAGCCCTTCGCTGTGCTCAGCGCCCCACCTTCCTCCCTCGGTCTCCCACGTGAGACGGTTTGGTTGACCACGTCCCCCGTTACCACTGAGACCAAAAGGTGAAGAACATCTCCTGTGGTTTCAGCACCACGGTGGCGATCGGCAAGGCGCATTCAAATGTGACAGCGTGACCATAACATACACACACACACACACACACACACACACACACACGGTACTACCTTTACGAGGGCTTAAGACAACACATTCATCTCCCCACCAATTTTCATATTTAACTGCTCTTTGCCGTCAGGACACAGTTCCTCACCCAAAGTGATAGTAAAAAGATGCTCCAACAAAGGTGAACTGCAGTTAGGGGCATGTGCTGGTCCTCTGGGCCCTTCTGCTGTTGGAAAGCTGGCCATCGCCTTCTCGGCTGGTGATGGCCGTCCCCAGGTGGCAGCCAGTGGACCAAAGTGAGTGGGCCATCCAGTGCCTAGCATCCAGTCAAGAGCTGGAACGCACGCGCCCCTCTGTGCGTGTTAGCAACTGGACGAGGTGCCGTACCCCCAGCTGGGCCTGGCCAGGGGACAGCGGCCTGCAGCCCTTCTGCACCACGGCCTGATAGTTTCTGAGAAGCCACGCGGGCATCCCACGTGCTGTGTCTGGTGAGTGGCCAGGGCAGGGGCTTCCTGGCTCCGCTTCTGACCACCAGCCTCCCTAGAGAGGCCACGAGAACCTGAGGGTGCTTGATGAGGCTCTGAGGCTCTATTGCTTCCACCACGGCCAGAATTTTAGTCTTTTCTACCTGCAAGTGGTATTCTGCTCAAATAAGCATCCTTTTTTTTTATATATACAAATAAGGCACTGCCTTTTATTTCAATTGCAGCTTTCTGTTAGTTTTGCTGTTACTGGCACAAACTCATAACAAAAGGATGTGGTCTCTCGAAACTTAGCATTAATCATCATTTTTTGTCTCTTTAAAATAAAGACAGTCTCAAGGTAGAAGAAAACCACATGGCTGTTGTGTTCCATGGTTAATTGGCCGCATCACCAGGGCAGAAATGAGTATGTATTGTCTGGTCTGTAAAAGCTACATTTTTGTTTTCTTCAGTCACCTGGCAGCACTTGGTTTTTCTCCAGAGTGCTGAGATATCAAAAAAGCATCTGTTCAGTTTCTCAAACTACCTTTGATGTGTAATACCTGAAAGATGTTTAGCCTAGCACACCAAAAGTGCACTCATCATGAGACACATTGGAGATTATGAGTAAAAGCACAATTACATATTATTTTCCTTATTGGTAATTATATATGTTTAAACTGAAGACCACAAAGTAAAACGAATATTCCACATTTACTCCCGTTACTTTTCTTTCGGGGAAAAGGAAATGGGTGGGTTTGTACCCTGAGCATACATCAGGCCTTGGTGTGTGTACAGGTGGGTGTGTATAAAATCGGTCCTATGTAGCATCCAATTTTGGGAAGAACTCTTAGGAAATCTCAGCCTCCCAGGCAAAATAAAGACGCTTTTTCTGCGATTGCACAGCAGGTAAAATGAAATCTGTTCTCATTTCCTGCAGCCCTGGTGGCAAAAGCTGTTTTAGCGGAGGGCAAACTCAACGTTTGATAGCAACTGAGATGTAGAACTGAGGGCTTGCAATCTTCTCGGGCCCGTGGTCCCCTCCGCGAGGGTATGCAGGGGCCTGAGAAGGGAGGTTTGACAATAACTCTCAGGGGGCCTGTGCCGTGGTTTGTGATGTACGCTAATTGTACGCTCTTAACAACCTTCAAACCAGGAGCTTTTGCTTACTAATGATTCCCGGCCCTTCCTGAAATAGCGTGAGCAGAGCCCTTCAAACAGACCTAAAGTACCTGGTGTGCTCTGTTAGTTTAAACTGCAGGGAAAATGCTCTTCTGGATCCTCAAAAATAATGCATCCAAAATAATAGGAAATGAAAACGTCTGGTGTCACAGTCTTTGACTGGGTGAAGTGGGGCTGATACAGAGGATTTGGGGCAGGAGACCAAAGCCATGTGACTTATATCCAGAGGACACGTGAGGTCAGTGCTGAAGCTAGGTTGTCAGCTGGGGGTCTGGGTAGCACTCACAGCCAGAGGTGATGGTGGATGGTGGATGGGACCAGAGTACTACCACGATGGGGTGGACATTATTGGATTCTCTTGAACATAGATACAATATCCTGGACTGCCCTGTGGTCGGAGTCCCGAGGGCCGGGGTTTGGCCAGCCAAACACCTAGTCCTTGACGCATGATAATTGTTTCCAACATTTTCTCCAGTGTCCCTCTGCCCACACAGCCAATAGAAAGGGTACTCAGCCCGTGGCCCCAGTGCCGACATCGCCACCATCCAGCACCCGACAGGATGCTCCTGGGACAGGACAGGTGCTCCGTCACGTCCTCAGCCGCAGTCATGGAAACCTTGTACCAGGAGCCTCTGGGTTACCAAGCCAAGTGTGGGAGTAGCACGTGGGCGAGGCTGCAGGACCGCCCTCTGTAGTGTTGTATTGACTGTGAATCCAGTAAATGTCTCACGGTGGAATCCAGTTCCTGTTGATCTGATTATGGAAACGGGGGACGGAAGACGAGGAGGACACATACGTTGTGCTTCCCAGTGTATGTTTTCCAGCTGTATTGAAATATAACTGACATGTAACATTGTGTAAGTTGAAGGCATACGATGTTACGGTCTAATGCCCGTGTATGTATGTTGTGAGATGCCCGATGTATGTATGTTGTGAGATGCCCGATGTGTGTATGTTGTGAGATGCCGTGTATGTATGCTGTGAGATGCCTGATGTATGTATGTTGTGAGATGCCTGATGTGTGTATGTTGTGAGATGCCCGTGTATGTATGTTGTGAGATGCCCGTGTATGTATGTTGTGAGATGCCCGTGTATGTATTTTGTGAGTTGCCTGACGTGTGTATGTTGTGAGATGCCCGTGTATGTATGTTGTGAGTTGCCTGATGTATGTATGTTGTGAGGTGCCTGATGTATGTATGTTGTGAGATACCCGTGTATGTATGTTGTGAGATGCCCGATGTATGTTTGTTGTGAGATGCCCAATGTGTGTATGTTGTGAGATGCCCGTGTATGTATGTTGTGAGTTGCCTGATGTATGTATGTTGTGAGGTGCCTGATGCATGTATGTTGTGAGATGCCCGTGTATGTATGTTGTGAGATGCCTGTGTATGTATGTTGTGAGATGCCCGATGTATGTATGTTGTGAGATGCCCGTGTATGTATGTTGTGAGATGCCTGTGTATGTATGTTGTGAGATGCCCAATGTACGTATGTTGTGAGATGCCCGATGTACGTATGTTGTGAGATGCCTGATGTGTGTATGTTGTGAGATGCCCGTGTATGTATGTTGTGAGATGCCCGTGTATGTATGTTGTGAGATGCCTGATGTATGTATGTTGTGAGATGCCCGTGTATGTATGTTGTGAGATGCCCGTGTATGTATGTTGTGAGATGCCCACCGCAGTATGGCTAGCCAACAGCTCTGTCGCCTCACATACTTGTCATCTCTTCCTGTGCTGAGATCACTGAAGACTGGCTTCCTCAGGAACTTGGCAGTCCATGAGACAGCGTTGTGAACGACCATCCCCATGCTGTACAGTACATCCCTGGAACGTCTTCGTCTCATAACTGGAAGTTTCTACCCGTTGACCAACATCACCACATGTCCCATAACCCCCAGCCCCTGGCACCCACCGCTCTATTCTGTCTCTATCACTTAGGATTTTCTTTTTCGATTCCACATAGGAGTGAGATCATACAGTATTTGTCTTTCTCTGTCTTACTTATTTCACTTAGCATAATGCCCTCAAGATCCTTCTATGGTGTTGCAAATAACAAGATTTCATTTATTTTCTTTTATAGCTGAATAATATTTGTGTGTGTGTGTGTGTATGTATCATACCTTTATCCCTTTATCCATAGATGGACCCTTAGGTTGTTTCCACATCTTGGCTATTGTGAATAAGGCTGTATTGAACACGAGTGCAGATATTTCTTTGAGGTCTTGCTTTCATTTCCTTTGAACGTATACCCAGAAGTGGAATTGCTGGACCGTATGGTAGTTCTAGTTTTAATAGTTTGAGGAACCCCCATGCTGTTCTCCACAGTGGCTGCACCAATTTACATCTCTACCAACAGCGCACAAGGGCTCCTTTTTCTCCACACCCTCACCAACACTTGTTATTTCTTGTCTTTTTGATGAGAGCCATCCGAACGGGTGTGAGGTCGTGTCTCGCTGTGGTTTTAATTTCCATTTCCTTGATGAGTTTCATGTACCTGTTGGCCGTTTGTATGTTTTCTCTGTAACTCAATCTCTTTTCCTTTCCCAACCCACCAAAGGTATACGACTTACGGCTTGTGGGCGGGAGCGCCCACTAGTGGTGGCTTGGGAGCTACGCGACCATCTTCATGATGGGAAGTTTTAAGTTTCCCACGTGTACTTCCCTTGAGATTGGTCACCGCAGAGCAGTGAGCTTAAGGTCGATTCCAGTCAAGAATTTGGAATACCTTCTCTAATCTTTGCCTTCTGAATACTAGGAAAAGGGAGGTGATGATTTAATCATGTTCTGTGTCACCCCTGAGGATAGGCATGGGACCAAGGGGGTAAAAGTTATACAAAGGCAGATTTTGATTTATTATTAGAAAACAGGTTTTAAAAACTGCTATTAATTACCATTGGAATGTCAGAATTTGTTAAATCTTGACTTCCAGTCCCTGGACATATGATAACCTTCCAGATACACCAAGATGGGTTAAATGCCTCAGTGTTGCTTTAAATGCCTCTCCTTTGTACTCCATCCTGTTTCTAGAATGTTCTAGATATCTGTATTTTGGCTGTCTTCCACACTAGTTTGTCAGTCTTTTAAGGACAGAGGTTAATCATGTCTTACTCACCTTTGTATTCCTAGCATCCAACTTTGGGGTACATCAGTGTTACTGAAAAAAAAAAAATCCTTGAATGGAAATGGGACCTGTGAGGCTGCAGGGGGGTAGTCATGCTAGTTGAGACGTAGTGTTTGATTAGCTTAAAGATCCTTTGCAATTTTAAGATTCTCGGAGTCTGTTCCCCACCAAAGGTTATGATGTAACCCATCAGTACCAAGTTAGATGCTTTGAACGGACACTCCAATAGATTTGAATAGAGTCACTCCTGCTTTCCAATTTTACAAATTCCTGATTCATGTTGTGACCAGACAGTCATGAAATGACTCGTTGCGGGCACGCATTAGAGCTTAAATATCCTGGAAGAGACCACAGCCAGCACTCTGTTTTAATCAGCTTAGCTCAGTGGCGATACATCACAAAGCTGAGGAAACAGAAATTACTCCCATGAAAAAAATTCCAAAATCCAGTGTTACCAAATTCCTATCTTTTCTCTAAAGATAGCAAAGGAAACCAGCACCTACTTGCTATCCTAACTTTTTCCCTCTAATTTCATTTCTGGCTGTTGGCCTATTCCCTTGACATTTATATCAGATTGACTGGATTCCATATTCTAGGAATATCATTTTTTTTTTTTTTTTTTGTGGTACGTGGGCCTCTCACTGTTGTGGCCTCTCCCGTTGCGGGGCATAGGCTCCGGACGCGCAGGCCCAGCGGCCATGGCTCACGGGCCCAGCCACTCCGCGGCATGTGGGACCTTCCCAGACCGGGGCACGAACCCGTGTCCCCTGCATTAGCAGGCGGACTCTCAACCACTGCGCCACCAGGGAAGCCCAGGAATATCATTTTTTTAAAAAAAAATCACTCCATTCTGTCATTTGGAAAATCAGTCCAAGTGTCAGTCATCATTTTGCAGGACTGCTGCATGACCTGTGGGATTCTCTAAGCCAATTCTGTTGATGCAGACGGAGCCCCTGTTATCACGGGGTCAAGAATATACTGGCGTCTTTTTACTTCCCGGTTCCCAGCCACATCCTGAAAACTAATCAAGAACAAGTCTTGTGAATTGTACTTTTATTTTAATCTTTGAGCACTTAACAGCATCAGCCATTTAATTGTATGCCCCCTTGATAATTCACTCCTCATTTACAGAACTGAGGAGGAAAAGTAAGAGTGAACGCTACTCACAGAGCAAGAAATCTGTCCCTCCCTCTGTCCTTTCTCTCTCTCTCTCTCACACACAGACACACACACACATGCACGCGTGCACACACACACACGTCTGTCTTCACAAATGATGTTTCTCCATGTTGTTGAATGCATAACACTTCTAGCAGAAGAAGATGCCTTTGAGATCAACAGAGGTCATTACATTTTTTAATTGAAATATAGTTGATTTACAAATTGTGTTAGTTTCAGGTGTACAACATAGTGATTCAGGGTTTTGTTTTTTTGCAGACTGTCTTCCATTATAGGTTATTACAAGATACTAGGTATAATTCCCTGTGCTATACAGTAAATCCTGGTTGCTTATCTATTTTATACATAGTAGTTTATATCTGTTAATCCCATATCCGTAATTCCCCCCCCCAGTTTGGTAACCACTAGTTTGTTTTCTATATCTGTGAGTCTGTTTCTGTTATTCATATACATTCATTTGTATTATTTTTTAAATTCCACACATAAGTGATATCATACAGCATTTGTCTTTCTCTGTCTGACTTATTTCACCGACCTTAATGTTCTCTAAGTATAGCCACGTTGCTGCAAATGGCATTATTTCATTCTTTTTTATGGCTGAGTAATATTCCATTATACAGACACACACACACACACACACATCTTCTTAATTCAATTCTCTGTCGATGGGCACTTGGGTTGCTTCCATGTCTTGGCTATTGTAAATAGTGCTGCAGTGAACGTAGGGGTGCATGTATGTTTTCAAATTAGAGCTTTCTCCTGATACATGCCCAGGAGTGGAATTGCAGGATGATATGGTAGCTCTGTGCTTAGTTTTTTAAGGAACCTCCATCCTGTTCTCCATAGTGGCTGCACCAATTTACATCCCCATCAGCAGTGTCGGAGGGCTCCTTTTCTCCACACCCTCGCCAACGTTTGCTATTTGTAGAAAAGGTTGTTACATGTAAAGAAGGTTAGGAGCTTGGCTACTTCTGTGGAATAATCTCCATATACAGGGACATGGCATCAACAAGAGCTCCCCTGAACGTGCAGGTCTGAATGGCTGTCCTCTGCCCCCTTCCGTACATCACCTGCGCGCCACCGACTTTGCACGCTTTCTTTACTCTCCGCACCGTGTGTCCCTCCAGGTGGACAGCCACCTGTGCAGGACCATCTCCTTACTTCCTAACCCTTGCCAGCAGCCCTGACTGGGAGGTCTTCCTTCGGGACCAGCAGCTTGTCTGCCCCTGACTCCAAGGGACAAAACGCCTCTCCTCAGACTCAGCAGCAGCTCCCTGAGCAGAGAACCTTTGCTGCTTTCGCGGAGCGAGGTGCATCTCTGGAAAGAGAGCCATCGGGAACATGTGTCCAGGGGCTAAAGACAGGAAGTTTTAGAAGAGAAATACATGTCAGTGTCAAAAGATAAAACCTCCGGAGCTTGCTAATAATATTTATGGAGCACCTAACTGCCAGAGCCCAAAGCTTTCTTCTCATATAATCAAAGAACGGCTGGCATCAAAACATCGCTCTGAGATGCCCAAGGGGTGTCTGTTATCCCCATTTTCCCAGAAAGGAAACCGAGATAAAAGGTTTAAGTGGTGTTGCCCAGAGGAACAGAGAAGAATTAGAAGTAGCGTCAGAAATAGAAGAGGATTGCTCAATTTAGACTGTGTTATATTAGACAACTTTGTGAAATAAATAAATGCCTTGATATGTATATTTGTATGCATAAATCAATCTCTGTGTCACACACACACACAGACACACACACACACACTTGTGTTCCCCAGCTGGTAGAATATGCTTGATGTTGTAGTATTCACTCTCAAGACACAGATTACCTGAATGAATCCCTATATCCTAGACTGAGCGCTCACCTTCCTAAAAGTCAAAGATTCTTAGGAATCAGATCGCAGCAATCTAGTCCTTTCTGTGGTAGCTCCTACTTGGGTTCCTTTGAAACCACGTGTGTAGTTTTGGAGCCCTTGAAGCATCCAAAGAATCGCTCTAGACAGGGTCAGCGGGAGCATGCTCTAGAGAAAGGAAGCCGCAGACCGATTCCCTCCCGGGAGGGAGTGCAGGGAGCGGGCGCTGCAGGACAGGGGAGGGGCTGCCGCCCAGCCACGCCTCCTTCCCACGTGCCCCTCCGCACACACTTCATGCCCTGGAACGTCTCCTGCTGACCGAGTGAGGAGAGAGACGCTGAGCCCTGAAAGCAGTCATTGCGGGAGGAAAGGATGGCTGACAAGATGTGCTTTCACTTGTGATAGAAAGAAAGAGGGAAGGAGAGAGGGAGGGAGGGCAGGAGAGAGAGAGAGAGAGGGAGGGAGAGAGAGAGAGAGAGGGAGGGAGGGAAGGAGGGAGACAGGCAACAAAGTGGCAACAATACTGTCAGCATCCATGAGCTGTTGGGTGTTTCCACTGCCAGACACAGTAGCTGAAAAGCTCTTTCTCGCGGACCATCCTCAGTCAACGTTTGAATTTGTAAAACAAAATCTCGGGACTTCCCTGGCGGTCCAGTGGTTAAGACTTCACCTTCCAGTGCAGGGAGTGTGGGTTCGATCCCTGGTCGGGGAGCTAAGATCCCACGTGCCTCGTGGCCAAAAAACCAAGAAACATAAAACAGAAGCAATATTGTAACAAATTCAATAAAGACTTTAAAAAGGGTCCACCTCAAAAAAATCTTTAAAAACTAAAAATAAAAACAAAATCTCAGAACCAAACTCATGATTTCATTGAGAACGTTCTGTTGTTTCACAGGCAGCACAAGTGCAGGGAAGTAAAGATCTTGGAAGAAAACTAGACATTTCTGCCCCCCTCTTGTGAGTTCTTCCTCAGCGTCTCTGTGCACTTGGCATGGTCTCCAGGGGCCTTCCAAACACGAGGGAGAAGTGTCCTCAACTGCCTGCACTGTTCGGTGAATGAACGACCCTGTTAACAACGGGACCCAAAGGGCTCTTTTCACTGTACCGTTATCCACCTAGTGAGCAGTTTCTAGTGCGAGTCTTCATAACCAGGGTCGGAAGCACCGATCACGGCCGCATTGCGAATTCTCCCCTGGCATTGTTTAAAGCATTTAATCAGATCCCGATTCCAGGTTCTCAAACCCTCTTGGATTGCCCTTGAGCTCTACTGAACGTTGAGTTAGCAGCCCGACCTCCTGTATCCCTGAGAGGGGGCGGGGAACAGAGGCCGGTCACATGTTGGCGGAGCCGTGCGCTTCAGGCTTGGGTGAATGTCAGACGGGCCTGGGGAGGTTTTAAACAATCCTGATGTCCAGGCCCCACTGAACAGCACCAACTCAGAATCTCTGTCGGTGGGATCTGGCATCCATCTCGTTTAAAGCTCTCCAACAGGTTTGAGAAACTCCCGCAAGACTGCTGTGCTGTTTGTTTCCATCAGCAGCATCTTTGGTTGAAGACTTACGGCCATCCCCATGGAATCCCTTGAGACAACAACTGTTCCTTGTGTGACGGTGAGGCTCTATGCCTTGTTGACAGAGCAGTGGGTCAGATGTAAGGCTTGTAATGTGGTTGGACGTAGCGAGTTGCACTTGGGTTCCAACTTCAGGACGCAGCGTCCACATGGTGGGTTGGTGGCAGCATGTACAGCATGGCATGTGATCAAAATGGTTCAGGGCCTCGGCCCTCAGGGCCTGTGAAGAGTGAATGAAGGAGTGGAGAACGTGGGGCTTGGGGGACAGCAGATTTGGGTGGGAAGACGTCCTGAGGCCTAGAAGGGGTACCCCGTCTTCTTTCACGCTAGACCGTGAGCATCTTGAGTTGTTTTCCAATTGCTCTAAAAATGCCAGTGGGTCTTGGACAACTATGTCTTCAGGGACTGTTCCAGAGGAGAGGCTACTGGGAAGCGTGGCGGCCGTGAGGGTGTGAGCGTCAGCACGTGCCTGGGGTGAACTTTAACTTCCTTGTCAATCAGCGTTCAGTGCGCGGACGTGAGGAGGGGCATGGTCACTGGTCATGAGTTTGCCCGGGTCCCTCAGAACGCGTCCACCCACGTTGCATCCTCGCTTGCTGTTTGCTCTCTACCTCGCTGCCTTTGTGGACCCAGGGGAGTGGAGGGGAGGGGAAGGGCGAAGTTCAACATGATGGTTTCTTGCATTATCCCAAACGTTTGAGCCTCCCTACGGAGACACGTTAAAATTCGACCTTGGGACATCCAGGGGACAGAACTCTTCCAGCTTGAATTCTACACATCTGGAATGTCTTCTTCTTCTTCTTTTTTAAAAATTTGGATATTGTTCTCATGCAGTCCAAATAAATGTCAAAGGAGATGGAGCCTTCTCCTAAGTCCCCTCCAAAGTGGGCAATGTCGCCACGCCGGTGATATTCCTAACGGCAAGGTGAGTTATACGCTCACTTTGGTTCTCCATCTACAGCCACTTGCTGGAGTAATTCATGTTTTTTAGAGTCTGTTGCCTGCAGTTTTTCCATTCTGTCTGTATGGCCACAGAATTAACGGTCTACCCCTTACAGCCAAACAAATACTGTCTTTAGTGTACTTCCTTTTAAGTGGTAGATGATGCACGTGTTTTCTTCAAACTGTCTTTGCTTTGCTTTTTTACAGAGAGAATAAAAAAAATTCTTCACCATCCTAAGTACCTACCCCGCCCTCAAAGGTGCTCCTTCACAGCTTTCCTCAAACTATCAAAATTTTCTTGTTTCCTTCATAACTTAGGATCATGACCCTGTATTCTTTTGAATCACAGGAAGACTATTCCAAACCCCTTCCGCTAAGGAAAGTTCTCCATATCCCAACTTCAGAGACACACAATACCCAATATTTACATGATGTAAATGTTTTTTGTTTCTGCCTGTATCAGCTTTTGTGTGAATACTCTAAGGCTTTTTTACCTTGCTTTGCATCTTTCTGAAGTTATTTCACATGTGATGGAGGGGGGTTCTGTTTTTCTTAATAAGATCATATGTGATTTTATTTTAAAAATCTGTTTCATTATTTTCAAAGATGCCTCTTTCTGTTTCTACCTCTCAACAAATTCATGGAACTACGTATTAAAAAATAATAATAGTTAAACAACGATTTTTTTTCTTGACCTGACTGGTGTTAGGCTACACTGCAAACTCCTCAGTGAAAGAAGAATTGTTTTCTTCCTCCTAAATTATTTATACCCACTGCCTCAAGTGTTAATTTCAGTGTTTCAGGACTACAGTGTCAGGTTATTTGGGTAATAACCTTGGAATGCAGGACTTGTCTTTAGGCTTGATTCATTTTTTGATTTTCATTTTAAGGCATGGTTTTATTTTATTTCATTTTAAATCTTGGGTCATGGTGAAGAAAGAACACCATTTTAATGTTTATCTCCCTTTTTGTTACTTTGGGCCCAGAATTTGCAAGAAATAGCAGTACAAATAGAGCGGTTATGTAAGCATTTTCTTTTACCTCCAGTGAAAAAAACAGAGATCAAAAATCGCTTTTAATGGGGTGTAGAGAGAGAATGTGCTGTTAGCGTAGCCGCCTGGTGTTGACACAGAGGACAACCTATTTCTGAGGGTTTCCGAGTCTTGCCAGGATCGTGTAAATGTTCCTTGAACTAAATTTAAGCTGTGCCAACATTAAGTCAACATCAGATAAGAAAGGAAGTCTCGATTTAGAAGTGATTCACTGCCTTGGGATTCTATTTGAAAGTGTTTGCTTTTTTTTCCCCATTGAGTCTTATCATAATTTAAAATTTCATTGTACGTCTGTAGCCCTTGTGTACCTATCAGACTTTGGCTTTTAGATGTCTTTCTGGGGTTTCAAAAATAATCATTCATTAATGATAAAAATCCCCTCAGTCCTTTTACATCTGGCAGCTCCGTGACGACCCTCACTTAATCCAGAATGGAGATTAAAGAACTAACCCTGAAGCCCGTCTGCAGAGTCAGTCCCAAAGCTGGCATCAGGTCTTGGACCTCTGCGCCTGCTTCTGTGCCAGATGATTTGCCTGCAGGGGGAAACGGGGAGTGGTTGAAGCTAAGTCCCCTGCTTGCTGTGCTCCTGTGGCTGAATCTTGTGAAATGAGCAGGGTGCGGTGGGTAGCACAGGTGTCTTCTGCGATGCCTCATCGTCGGGAAGACCGTTCAGTGACGAGAGGGAGTTTGCCAAGCAGGCGTTTACCTTCACAGCCTCCGGCGTTGACCCCAATCTGTGGCTGGTGTTGTAATAGCTGAGGTGCTGTGTGTCTGCACTGCTGTGTACTCTGTGTATGATGTCACTGACCCTCACGGTGATCCTGTGGGGGACTGAGGCACGCCCTTACGCGACGGAGCTGGGATTTGACCCATGGGCTCTGGAGCCCTCTGTCTTGGCCGGTATGCCCTTCTCTGCCTTCTGCCAGCCAGCTCTTACAGGGTGACCATGGCATGTTCGAAATACCTTTCCCCAATTTAAGGCACTGTCGTCTGTTTCAGCTCCCTCCTTCCAGCCTCCTCCAGGAGGAGTCAGAGTAAAATTCCCGAGTCAGAGAGCAGTCTGGACACGCTCTTGTCCTCGGACTCTCTGTGGCTTCCGATGAAATAGAAAGTCCATCTTGGGCCAGACATTCAAACCCATCCCATCCATGGTCTGACTCAGACTCACATTTCCAGGTTTAATGTTTGGCGCAGCTTCTCATGGACTCAGGGCCCCAGCCTTACTGAACCATCGCTAGTATTGAAAGATACACCCCCCCAACTCAACAACCAGAAAACAAACAACCTGATTAAAAAATGGGCAAAGGGCTTGAATAGACATTTCTCCAAAGAAAATATGCAGATGGCCAGAAGGCACATGAAAAGATGCTCCACATCACTAATCATCAGGGAAATGGAAATCAAAGCCACAGTGAGATACCATCCCACACTCACTGGGATATTAGCTATTATTAAACAAAATACTAGTAAGTGTTGCCAGGGATGTGGAGAAATTGGGACCCTTGTGCGCTGTTGGTGGGAATGGGTAATGGCGCAGGTGCTGTGGAAAACAATTTGGCAGTTCCTCAAAAAATTACAAGAGAATAACCACACGATCCTGGAATTCCACTTCTGAGTATTTTCCAGAAGAAATGAAAGCAAGGTCCCCATGAGATATTTACACACTCATGTTCATAGCAGCCTTTTTCACAATAACCAAAAGGTGGAAGCAACCCAAGTGTCCATCAGTGGATGAACGAATAAGCAAACTATAATATATACACACAATAGAATATTATTTACCTTAGAAAGGAAGGAAATTCTGACACATGCTACAACATGGGCAGACATGTTGAGGACATGATGCCACGTGAAATAAGCCAAAGAATGCTGCGTGATTCCACTTATACAGTTTGAGGCACCTGGAGTTGTTCAAATTCACAGACACAGGAAGTAGAAGGGTGGGTGCCCGGGGCTGGGGTGGGGGGGAAATGGGGGTGATGTTGTGTAACGGGCATGGAGTTTCTGTTTTGCACGAGATGAAAGATATTCTGGGGATGGTTTCACAACAGTGTGAGTGTTCTTGATACTTCTGAAGTGTACACTTGAAAATGGCGAAGAGAGTAAATCTTAGGATTCGTATACTTTAGCAAAATTAAAAAGTTTTTAAAGAGTTCCCCCTCTCCTCACTTCAGTGCTTCTGCTCATTATGACCTTTCGTCTTTCCATGTCCTTCCTTGTAGAATCTTTCCAACTCCTAAAGGTCTATTTCAAACGTGACCCTCAAACGTGATCCTCTCCACGAAGTAGTCCTTTTTTTTTAAATACATGCAGTTTATTGTGTGTCAGTTTTTTTTTTTTTTTGGCCGTGCTGCGTGGCACGTGCGATCTTAGCTCCCCGACCAGGGATCGAACCCTCATCCCCTGCATTTGAAGGGTGGAGTCTTAACCGCTGGACCACCAGGGAAGAGCCCAAAATAGTCCTTTTTGCAAACAGCTGAATTGAACAGTACTTTCTCTGAATGGCCGTCAGCTCATGTAGGTTTCAGTCATAGCCCTGGACACAGAAGTCTGTGTCTTACTAGTGAGTGCTGGTCCCGGCAGGTCACGCCGACCACCCCCTACTGGCCCCAACAAGACTGTCACCTCCATGGGGATAAGAGTCACGATTTCTTCCACTTTGTATCTAGCACTGGGACACACATCATAAGCACTCAGAATGAGTAATTTGACGGCTCTCTTCCTTTTTTTTCTTTTTGCCAGAACTTTGGGGAAGATACTGGAATTATCTTCCGTGCTTATGAGATTTTGCCTTCTTTCCGTGTCGGGCCACACAGGGTCTCTCATTTAGCAATTTAAATTTGGTGGAAGGACCTCAAACTGGCGTGAAGCTGTTTGAATGAATCAAGATAAGCTCCTTTCTGAAGAAAGAACTTTCTGACCTCTTAATACTTACTTCATACCGTAATCCTTAAATAATGTTTCTAGCAATAATTCCATTTTCCACATATGTAGCAGAAGACCTGGGTACCATCAAAATATAAAATCAGGGTTTTTCAATTATTATTAGGTTTCTGTTTAATATGGAGTCATAGCTCTGTCAGGAGACTAGATATACATATATGGTTTATTTAAGGAAACAAAAGACAGGCCTTTATTTATGATCCTCACGTTGTGGTAGGTTGTGTACGTTGTATAGGCAGTTGTGAAAAATGGGCTAAACGTTAGGGTTGGATGAACAATTTCATCTCAGTCTTTGTTTATAAGTCTGTGTTTATTAATTGTTCGGAAGGCACAAGCAGCCTTCTCGGTGGTGCTGCCTGGCTCCAACTTGATAGATCTGACTCACAACAGACATTCATCATGCCATTTTTTTGGTGTTTGAATACGTGATTTTTTAGAATCATTGAAAAATGTCTTTTTGTCTTCCTTTTTTTTCCCCCCACTGTCATCATTTTTTAAGAAAATTGGTCCAGTTCTTGCAATGGATTATTCCAGATCTCCTACACCACCCCCCTCCCACAGTTTCCAGATATTTTAAGCTGCATTTATTCATTTTCACATGAACCCAAGGAACTTCTTTCTGCACGGACCCGCCATACCCGGTCTCATATTTGAACGTGTTGTTTCCATTTCCTTTCCTTTATTCTCTAGCATTGCACTGTCTGGTCCCGGATTCAGTGCGAGATCTGCGTTGCTGAATTGGGTCGTTGGCAGATGTGTTCTCTTTCTAGGTTCTGAGACTGGCTTTCCTCCCCTCCCGTCTCTCCCTTCAAGGATGCAGTTGGTTTTCCTTTCACCTCGGTCTTCCTGCACCTGTGTTGCCCGTCCATTTGGACCCTGTCCAAAGCTAACATTTTCTGTACTTCCTGGGAAGTCAGAGAGTTCTGCAGCCACGTGTCAGTGAAACTGAGTTCCCTTCTTGGCAGTCTTTAGCCAACAAGAGTGTAAGGAAGAACCTCAGTCCTTCAACACAAAATGTGCAAGTGGAAATACTGACATTTGAGGCTGGCGTGAGCACCTGTCACTTCTTAGAAGAATGTTGGTAATAATTTTCTTCTTGTTCTTAACTTTTTCAGGAATCATGGGGATTGTTCAAAGCTTTAAAGGAAGTAACACGTGTGTAGTTAGGGTTGTTGCAGATACTTCGTTGACTTACTACCCCTTTTCTTTTTACATCCAAGCAAATTGATGTATTTGATGTTAAAAATATTAATATTTGTAGACCGACTGTAATTTATCATCAAAATTGGGAGTGAAAGGGGACATCAGTAATAGTTAGCAGGACAGCAATGATAAACCAGTGGACTCCCTGGCAAACCCGTCCGGACAGTTTCCTCAGCTGTGACCTAACTCAGCTGCCCAGAGACCGATTTCTAGATACTCTAACTGAAGTAGCTAAAAAAGTCATAAAGCTTTACGGAGAAAAGAAGCTATAAATCTTGGTTGTAGTGACTTTATCTCTGTGGGGATGCACGCCAAAAACTGCCTGAAAAGAGAATTTTGCTGAGCTCTTCACATCCTACAAAGTTAGTTGAACCCAGTTTCAACCTGTGGAAAAAATGCGGGTCAACACAGAAATAAGCACAGTAATTCATTCATTCATTCCTCTGCAAATATGCCAACCTACCCCTCTCTGCTAGGAGTTCCCACTCAAGAGAGGGAGAAAGATAAGCCAGCAATTATAATATCCTGCGATGAGGGCTGTGTTGGGTTATTTTAATAATAGATTTATTTATTTATTTTTATTTTGGGCTGCATTGGATCTTCGTTGCTGCGCAGGCTTTCTCTAGTAGCAGCGAGCAAGGGCTACTCTTCATTGTGGTGTGTGGGCTTTTCATTGTGGTGGCTTCTCTTGTTGTAGAGCACGGGCTCTAGGCGGGCAGGCTTCAGTAGTTGTGGCTCATGGGCTCAGTAGTCATGGCTCACGGGCTCAGTAGTCGTGGCTCACGGGCTCTAGAGTGCAGGCTCAGTAGTTGTGGCGCACGGGCTTAGTTGCTCCGTGGCGTGTGGAATCTTCCCGGACCAGGGCTCAAAGCCGTGTCCCCTGCACTGGCAGGTGGATTCTTAACCACGGCGCCACCAGGGAAGCCCAAGGGCTGTGTGTTTTTTAAGCCAGCATTTGTGGGGATTTGTTACAGCAGCAGGAGGAAACTAATACAGGTTGATGAAAGCTTCCCAGAGGATCTGCACTTTGGTGAACAACATAGAGATGGGCCAGACAGGAATAGTCAAGAATTCCAGGGGGACCCAGCACAGACCTCTGCCCAAGGCAGAGTGGAGAGGGCTGAGATTAAGGCTGCAAAGTGAGTTAGGAGGCCACGGCACCCACTGAACTCAGAAATGTAAAGGCTTTAACTAAGCTCGGTGAGGAGGATGGACAGACAAAGATTAAGAAACAATTTGCATCAACACAGCGGCCTCCCTACAGCGTAATTCCTCCAGGGTGGATACATAATAGTGACTTGGGCCTTAAAGGAGACTTTGGAAATACATATATTTCTGAGAGAGAGAGAGAGAGAGAGAGAGAGTGAGAGTTAGTTTAAACAGTTGAAAATTTGGTAGTATACTTTATCACGTATATCATCACGGGCAAATTACTTAATCTATTTACATTACCCACATCTGTAAAGGGGGACAGTCCCACTTATAATGCCTGTATCTTAGGCTTCCTTGAGAATTATACAGAGTGCTACAGAAGCACTCACTAAACAAAGAAAAGCTACTTATTACTTACGCTTAATAAATAGCATATCCAAGTCTGCAGGAGAAGTGTGAGAAAGGATTTTTTTTAGTCATCTTTGCTCTCAGAATTGTTGCTGACTGAGAATGCACAAAAGCAGAGCTATAGAGAGAGACTGTGCATCCTTATTATAATTTTACACTTTTAGATGGATGGAAGAGTAGGATTGAAATTTGACTTACCCTGTTGGATCAACAGCTATTTTAGGGCATCTCCAAATGCCCCACACACCAGGCTGAGACACAAAACAGGAGGCTGAGTTCCTGCTCTCTGCACAATCTCCATCCACTTGAGAAGAGAAGCGTGCAAAGAAAATAATTTCTATTCATTTATTGTTTGTAACGCCAGTCATCCATTCTCATCGTAAAAAGCTTGGAACCAATAGGACATCATGTAAAACTATAAATCACCAATAACTCTACCATCTGGAGATCATCCCTGTTAACACTGTTGCTATTTTGAAGTCTTGCTAAAGTTTTCAACCTCTCCACAAATCTCTTCCCTATCTACCCCAGTCCCCCTTTCAAAAAACCCAGCAGGTATGTGCTCATTGCCTAGGCAGAGAAATATAAAAGAATGGCGTGTACTGAAAAAATTCCTTCCTTTGCTTTTTAGACGCCTAAAAAAACATCAGGGACCTGGACCACCAATGGCATCGTACGAGGGGACTTGAGAGTAGAAAAAAAAAAAATCTTGGTTAGGACTTCCCTGGTGGTGCAGTGGTTAAGAATCCGCCTGCCAATTCTGGGGAATGGGTTCGAGCCCTGATCCGGGAACATCCCACATGCTGCGGAGCAGCTAAGCCCGTGCGCTACAACTACTGAGCTTGAGGCCGCAACTGCTGAAGCATTCGCACCACAACTACTGAAGCCCGCGTGCCCTAGAGCCTGTGCTCCGCAATAAGAGAAACCACTGCAGTGAAAAGGCTGAGCACTGCAAAAGAGTAGCCCCCTCTCACCACAAATAGAGAAAGCCCACGTGCAGCAATGAAGACCCAACGCAGACAAAAAAAAAAAAGAATTTCTGGATTGTAAAAATAGGCTCATATGTTGTCTTCTAGTTTTTTATGGTTTCCCATTAAGTATGGTTTTACATTAAATATTGAATCTTTGCAAAGTAAGTGGTTAATGAATTGGGAATAACAACACTTCAGCCACCATCTCAAAGCGCAAGGTTGCCAGCACCTCCTGAATTCCACCCTGTTCCGTCTACCTCTCACCATTAAGTCTCCCTGATTTTTGTTATTGTGGGGAAAATTGCATAACCACGTGACTCAGCAATTCCACTCGTAGATATATGCCCAAGAGAAATGAAGACCTCTACACACACAAACAATACTCGGATACAAATGTTCATTGTGGCATTCTTCACAGAGCCAAAAGGTGGAAACAACCCAAATGTCTATCAATGGATGACTGGATAAATAAAATGTGATCTGTCCATACAATGGAATATTATTCAGCCATAAAAAAGAATGAAGCTCTGACATGCTTCAGTGTGGATGAACCAAGAAAACATTATGTTCAGTGAAAGAAGCCAGGCACAAAAAGAACACATATTGTGTGAGTCTGTTTGTTTGCAATGTGCAGAATAGCAAATCCACAGAGAGAGAAATTAGATGAATGGCTATCTAGGACTGGAAGCACAGATGGGTAGGGGTGATGGCTACAGGGAACAGGGTTTCTCTGTGGGGTGATGAAAATGATGTAAAACTGGCTGTGGTGATGGTTGCAAAACTCTGTGAATCTACCAGAAGCCATTGACTTGTATACTGGAAATGGGTGAATTTTTTGTGAATTACATCTCACTAAAGCTGTTAAGTTTTTTTTAAAAGAACAGTAAAATATATAGTGCTCTAAGTGCTATGCATAAAAATTAAATGGGAAATGTGTTAAGGAATTTTACTTGGCTTAAATTTTAGTTCAGGGTTTTCCTACCATTCTCTAAATTCCTATAAAAAAGTAAAAGAGTCCCTGAATCAGAGTCAACTAGTAACATGCAGCGAGATACCCACCCCTGTCCTGCTACATTAATTGAATTGTTTCACCACAGGCTTGAAAAACACCCAAATTCATTTGTCCTCCAGGAAACCCAGGGTTTGACCAGGAGAACACTGCCTGTAAATCCATGGAAAACCCTGCCTCAAGGACTAGAATTCTATCTAAGGACTCGCTGAGTTCCACAGTTTGCTTACCCAAGGGCTCTGCTTCGCCAGCAGAATCCCAGAAACACTTGAACAAAAGTTGGGTGGTTTAATAGCAATGGGCCCACTGAATCCACAGAATGGAGAAATCAGTGCCTTTCTGGCCGTTACATCCTTGTTACATGTCATCGCTTTCTGGCTATTAAAGGGCTAGTGTTTTCTAAAACTAATGTGCTTGGTACCTCTCCAAGTTCTATTTTAAGAGTGCTTTTGGTGTGTCAAAAGCCTTCAGGAAGTTGTCCCCAGGCTGGCCACTCTGGAGGCGGCCTCGTCCCTGTAGAGATGCTGGGAGTACCCCCCAGCCCCCCGCCCCACACCGGCAGCAGCAACCCAGCTGCCCCACCAGCTGGCCTGTGCTCGTGTGTACCTTGTCACTCGGCTCTCGCATCCAGAGCGCACCTGCCGGCTCCAACCCCAAATGGCCCAGGGGACCCACACACTCTCCCAGTTAGACTTTTATCACAGCAAAACCTCCGGCAGATTACGACCGCCCCCTTGGGCCCAAGAAGTCAGAAAGAAGTGGGCTTGTACTTTCATAAAGATATAATAAATTGTCCCCTGAGGAAGGGATGCCCTTGAAAGCATGTTAAAGGCATAACTGCACCAGGAAGTAGAAAACTTGGGAAGTTGCCAAGGGCTGCGGTCCGAACTTCACTATTACTTTTTGCTATTTGTGTGGTGGCGTCTGGCTCTGAATTTAGAGTTCTCTCTTGGGCTTTCCAACAACACGCACATCCTGGGCGGCTGCCAGCCCTCGAGGGTGGTAAAGACTAGCAAATATGAACTATAGATTTAGAGGTGTCGGAAGAAAGTAAATTGGGTTCACATTGTATTTTCTTCTGCCTTCGAATGTCCTGAAAGCAGAATTTTATTTGCAGCCTCAGACCCGAGGCAGAGATGGGCCGTTGAGCCCCTATGAATCAGAGAGTTTGAATACCACCTTCTCCTCCAGCTGCCAAGACCCCACCTTACATCTCCTCTCCAGGCAAACTTAAATTAAGGGCTGAGAAATCTACTCTGGGGCAGTCACCACTGAATGTGGAAACTTAAAAAACTGGAAGTCACCAATAAAGAGAATGAAACTTGTGAGTGCCATGCAGGTAGGGCGTGACAGATTCACAGAGAACAGAGGAGAGAAAGCCCAGGTGTGCACTGAAAGAGCCTGCAAAGAAAAGTGCAAAATCCGGGCTTCCCTGGTGGCTCAGTGGTTGAGAGTCCGCCTGCCGATGCAGGGGACACGGGTTCGTGCCCCGGTCCGGGAAGATGCCACATGCTGCGGAGCGGCTGGGCCCGTGAGCCATGGCCGCTGAGCCTGCACATCCAGAGCCTGTGCTCCGCAACGGGAGAGGCCACAACAGTGAGAGGCCCACGTACCGGGAAAAAAAAAAAAAAAAAGTGCAAAATCTAGCCTGCCTCGAGGTGGCCTGAAGAAAGAGGCTAGATTAGAAATATCAGAGCCACAGGAAGAATGGACATCTATCTACCTCAGAGAACATCAGCGTCATCAAGAAACATCAAGCTCCAAGTTAGGAAGGAAACACCATACGGGAATCAGCTCCCGGGCATGGAGATTAACGACAGGGGGCTTTCATTTTCCAGCCAGCTTGGCCATGTGAGTTTCAGTCCATTCCTTAGCATCACTAGGCTTTTGCTGCAAAAGGAAAGACAGTCAATACCTACCCCACAGGGTTGCTGGATCGATGCTCTATATGTGATAGCAGCTAAGACGAACTGCCTAATAACATAAATCGGATATCATGACCCAAAGGGAATGTTCCATCGATCGAACAGGAGTGAGCAGACTGCGGCCCACTGTCTGCGTTTGTAAATAAAGTTTCGTGGGAACACAGTCCTACCCATTCCTTAGTTATTATTGTCCATTGTTGTGTTCCTGCTGCAGCTGCAGAAATAGTTGAAATGGAGTCCAAAGGTCCTTTTATTTGCTCTCTGGCCCTTTATGGGAACATCTCGCTGACCCCGGATCTAGCGCTTCCGTTTATCACCATTCACTTGGGATCAGCAATAAGCTTCTTCTCGCTGGTCACCAGTTATGTCTGCTCATAGATGACTTCATTTCATCCCAGGAGATGTATTGTAATCACCACTTCATTTTTTGGAAAGACTGAGGCCCCCAGGTGTTGAGTCATTTCCTCAAAGTCACACAATGGAAATCCGGGAGCCAAAATCCTGACTTCCACGTCAGTTCTACATCGTTCCTCACTGCTGTTTTCATTAAATACGTAAATAAAAATGGAGGAGGAAAAACCACGTCCTAGATGAAAATGGAGATTGTTCAGCCGGTTGGTGGAAGGTAGAGCACGGGCCCAGGGAAGCAGCCGGCCCTCCGTGGTGGTTGTCCTCAGAGTGGCAGAAACCAGGGCAGAGCTCCCGTTTCCCCTGGGACGCGGGGCAGCAGGTGAAGGAGGACTTCTGCTGTCTTAGTCCTCCTTGCAAACCCACCCAAACTTGCACTGCAGAATCCACTGACTCCCAGTGAAAGGGCACTCTCCGATCAACTCACACCCTATGTTCACTGACTTAGCAGACATTTGGTCCTCTTCAGAATGTCCTTAAGATACTGGGTCCATAGGAACTTCCCCGGTGGTCCAGTGGTAAAAAATCTGCCTTCCAGTGCAGGGGACACGGGTTCAGTCCCGGGTCGGGGAACGAAGATCCCACGTGCCGTGGGGCAGCTAAGCCCACACGCCGCAACTGCTGAGCTCGCACACCTCAACGAGAGAGCCCGCGTGCCGCAAACTACAGAGACCACGCGCTCTGGAACCCGCACACCACAACTAGACAGAGAAAACCCACACGCCACAACTAGAGAGAAGCCCGTGTGCCACAATGAAGAGCCCACGCTGCAGTGAAAGGTCCTGCGTGCAGCAACTAAGACCCAATGCAGCCAAAAAAATAAATAAATATTTTTTAAAAAAGACATTGGATCCATAAAGCATTTGCTCCATAAGACATTTGCTCCACACCAAAATGTCCTTGATATCTGGTCATATTTGGTCCTGTCCAAAACATCCATAGACGTTTGCACCACACTAAAAGGTCCTTGATATTTGCTCATGTTTGGTTCTGTCCAAAACATCCATGGAGATACTTGGTCCATGCCAAAAGGTCCTTGATGTTTCATCATATTTGTTTCTGTCTAAAACATCCATGGAGACATTTCATTCAAGCCCAAAGGTCCTTGATATTTGGTCCTGTCCAGAGCCATGTGGCATGGACCAAATATGCTGAAGGATATTTTGGAGAGACCAAATATCAAGGACCTTTTGGCATGGACCAAATATCTTATGGATGTTCTGGGTCGGACCACATATATATACACACATGCACGTGGTGTTATTTCCCAACTTTGTTGTTTCTCCTTCCTGAGAAATGCTTAGACAGGGGTCTAAATCCTGAGCCCCTTCAAGGGGTCGCTCCTTCAAGCGCCCGTCCCTAACCCCAGGTTGAACCTGGCTGCTCCCCTCTGGGCTCTGGTGGCGTTCCACCATTTGTTACTTAACATCCCAGAGCACTGTCTATTGTCCATCTGTCCCAATGGCCTGGGGGCACTTCAAGAACAAGCACCATGTCTTTTCTTAGCATGACGTGCCCAGCTCAGTCTCTAGTTAAGAGAAAAATCACTCCTTAGAACCAACCTTGGCAGTCTCTAGCCAAATAACAGAAAATTCTAAAAAGAGGCATCGGTAGAAAACTAAGTTCCAGTTTCCTAATCTCTCTCTCCTGTCCAAAAGCACTCTGTGAGGTTTGACTCTTACCCTCCACCCCCTGCTAACTGTTTCCAACATGTCCATCAGAACAAGGGACGGGTTTTCCAAGCTCCAGAGAGGGAGAGGGTAGCAGCTGGGTCTCAGCAGCCGAGGGGAGGTAGGGAGGAAGCAGAGGGAGACCTCGCCTCGCTAGAAATGGCAGTGCCCCAGGGGCGGGCACTTGCAGGGACAGCCTGTCCTACTGAAGATGTCAAGTCAGAACATCAGGACTAGTGTTCCCCCCAAATGGGCAGAGACCGTCAGATAGGAGACATGGGATGTGCGGCTGTCCCAGGATGCTTAGCACCAAGCATGAAGAATGTAAGCCTGGAAACCTCCTTTGATGGTTACTACATCTTGGCCTGGTGAGACTCTGCGTGGAAAGCTCCGCTGACAGGTTCATTGCCTCTTGGTGCTTATAAGGGTGGCGTGGCTGGCTGCTTCTGTCGCTTGTTTTGTTCACATTTGCCTCTGCTTGGCTTTTCTCTCTTCTCTTTGCTGCCAAAGCCATCGGACTTAGGTCTGTGGGAGTGCCTGCAATATCACGAGTCCCTTACCCTTTCGACATCATGCTTCTGCAGTACACGGCTTGCCGGTACTCTTGTGCTCAAGGAAAGTATTTTTCTCTCCGCTTCCCACGGATGGAGTTGCATTTTGGCTATTATTATCCAGCTGGCCACCCAAACCCAAATCACGTGCACTTGAATTTTTTGGTCTGTCTTTATTTTCTTGCCTACCCTGCAGTTAAGTGTCTTTTTTGTGACCGCCAAAGTCAGCTGCTTAAATAACCTTCCTCAAACCATTATTTTCACCATTTATTTGATATATTTTTAAGAAATCATTTAAAATAGAAAAAAAAAGTGAGTGACAAAGTAAAAATATTCTGCTGTAGTATATCATCTTCTGCAAAGAAAGGAATTTGAGACTGTGGGAAACATAAAGAAAGGACATCTACATGAAAGAAAAAAAGATGTTCATCACCATAAACATGAAGCCTTCGGCGTGCCCTGAATTCACCTAAATGTCATATTTGTGCTAATGCCATACATTATATTTTATTTTTACTTGGAGGTAAGACAGAAGTTTGGATCCCTGCCAACAAGTTGTTGAGTGCGAGGGTGATGCTGTATATTTCCAAGGACACAATTGCCCTTACATCAGACGTACTTTTCTACCCAGCTGATGCTCACGTTCGAAACAGAGGCTTGGGGGTGTAGTAAAAAGAACATGAGACTGGATCTCAGGAAAATGAGCTCCACTGCTCACCAGCTGTGAGAACTTACATGCGTCTCGCAGCATCCTGGCCTCTGTTCCTCAGCCTATAAAGTAAAGGAGCGGGAGTTGACAGATTCTAAGATTGCTTCCTGTTCCCAAATTCTCTGATATTAACTTATCTACAGGACGATGGAAAAGAATGCCGAAAATATGAAGCAAGGTATAACCAAGCTGAGTCTATTCGTGGCCCAGCAGGTATGTCTGGGTTTGTAAAAATAAACAGGAGGACGTGAAAGGAAGGCTTCCATGGAAAGTGAAACAAAGGAAATTAAAAGTCCTTCCTAGAACCTGACCAAACGACACTCATTATGTCAAATGCACTTGTTCATATTCAGATGGAGTCAATTTGAGGTAGATCTGATAGCAGCTCATTTTGAAAATGGAGGGGAATAACAGCTATATAGAATGATGTCAATCATCCTAATAGTGTCAGTCTTGTATACAAAAGTAAATGTGACCAAATTTACAAAAGTAAATGTGACCAGATTTATATTGCTCCTTCCACCCCAAGGACTTGTACGAAATGAGCAGATCACAAGACCTTTTCTCTAATTGGGCTGATTCAACTCGCTCAACCAACATATGCGAGATGGACCAATACTGATGGAGTTGGCAGTCTAGTAGGGGAAATGGACCACACAGTAAAATATTAAAAACATAGAACTTCCCTGGTGGTGCAGTGGTTAAGAATCTGCCTGCCAATGCAGGGGACATGGGTTCGATCCCTGATCTGGGAAGATCCCACATGCCGCAGAGCAACTAAGCCCGTGCGTCACAACTACTGAGCCTGCACTCTAGAGCCCACACGCCACAACTACTGAAGCCCAGGTGCCTAGAGCCCATGCTCTGCAACAAAAGAAGCCAGTGCAATGAGAAGCCCGTGCACCGCAACAAAGAGTAGCCCCTGCTCACCACAACTAGAGAAAAGCCCGTGCGCAGTGTCAAAGACCCAATGCAGCCAAAATAAATAAATAATATAAAATAAAATATTAAAAACATATAAGAAATCCATATGAAATTGTACAGCAGTTACAATAAGGAGAACAAGCATGTTGTATTCATTTTATCCTTCACAATTTTAGAAACAAACAAAAATGAGTTTTCTATTGGTAAGCCTAGTTATTGATATTTCTCCTTCCCTGACTAAAGGAATGGAAAACAATGAAGAGAAAGAAAAGATTAAAATTAAATCCCATCTTTGATGAGGTGAATAACCACACAGATGCTGAACCACAGTATATGAAGAAACGCTACCAATTAAAGTAAAACTTGGGCAGAGTGACGGGGACATACTGAGGGAGAGGGAACACCTCCAATATAGTCTTCAGCATAGGTGGTAAAGCCCCAAAGGCAAGACCTTGCTTGAAAAGGCAAAGTGGGGACCAAAGGGCAGGATGCAGAAAAGAAGCAGGATCATTCTTGAGTGCCAATTCCATGATACTCCTGGAAAAAAGGAATATACACTCATTAGTTATTTAAGGGCTTAAGTGGTAGTCTGTAAGGGGGAAATATATAGGCGATAACCAACTTGAGAAATCAAAAATCTCTCCATCCCATGGCATCTAACTACTTCTCCTTTGCTTTGGAGCACTTCACATCTGTCCTCCTTCTTCAAACATTTGTCTTTCTTTAGGTGAATCTGACGTTGTCTTTAATCCTTTTATGAAATAGAGATCGAGGGGTATGAGAAATAAATAATGGATTTTACTGACTTTTTACCTCAGAAAAGCCACTAATTCCCAAAGTAGAACGATAGGTGAGAACTAACTCCACTCAGGTAACTGCTTGTCTCAAGTAGGTAATGGAAGCTTTGGGGACCCACCTAGCTTAGTAGGTGTCCTATGCACACCAAGTTTGCCTTGGATCCTTGCTTCTAAAATTATGTGATGGCCATAGTCTTTTCACAACTCACCAGAATTAACTTGAATAACAAAATAGTCTCAACTTAAAATATTTCCTCTCATAATTCTTTTTCCTAATTGTTTGGCATCCTATGCCTTCTCTCTCTCTCTCTTTTTTAAAAAAATATTTATTTATTTATTTATTTATTTATTTATTTGGCTGTGTCGGGCCTTAGTTGTGGCACGCGGCCTTCTCTCTAGTTGTGGTGCACGGGCTCCAGGGTGCATGGGCTCAGTAGTAGCAGCGCATGGGCTTAGTTGCCCCATGTCATGTGGGATCTTAGTTCCCCGACCAGGGCTCGAACCTGCATTCCCTGCCTTGGAAGGTGGATTCTTAACCACTGGACCACCAGGAAGTCCCCCGCCTTCTCTTATTTTTAAGTACTAACCTCCTCTGTTCAATAAATAAATAGGAAGCAAGCAATTACAGGCAGACCTCGTATTATTGCACTTCACAGATATTGCGCTTTTTACAAATTTTGAAGGTTTGTGACAATGCTGCATTGAGCAAATCTATTGGCACCATTTTTCCAACAGCATTTGCTCACTTTGACTCTCTGTGTTCCATTTTGGTAATTCTTGCAACATGTTAAACTCTCCACCAGCAAAAAGAATACAACTCGCTGAAGGCTCAAATGATGGTTAGCATTTTCTAGTAATAAAGTATTTTTATTTCATTTTATTTTTTAATATGTATTTATTTATTTATTTGGCTACATCGGGTCTTAGTTGTGGCACTCAGGGTCTTCACTGTGGCATGTGGGATCTTTCATTGCGGTTCATGGGCTTCTCTCTAATTGTGGCATGCGGGTTTTCTCTTCTCTGGTTGTGGTGTGTGGGCTCCAGATAGTGTGGGCTATGTAGTTAGTGGCACTCGGGCTCTCTAGTTGAGGCTTGCAGGCTCAGTAGTTGTGGCACCTGGGCTTAGTTGCCCCGTGGCATGTGGGATCTTAGTTCCCCGACCAGGGATCAGACCACATCCCCTGCATTGGAAGGTGGATTCTTTAACACTGGACCACCAGGGAAGTCCCAATAAAGGTTGTTTTTTTTTTTTGCGGTACGCGGGCCTCTCACCGCTGTGGCCTCTCCCGTTGCGGAGCACAGGCTCCGGACGCGCAGGCTCAGCGGCCATGGTTCACGGGCCCAGCTGCTCCGCGGCATGTGGGATCCTCCCGGACCGGGGCACGAACCCGTGTCCCCCGCATTGGCAGGCTGACTCCCAACCACTGTGCCACCAGGGAAGCCCCCCCAATAAAGTATTTTTAAACTGGCGTATGTACGTTGTTTTTTTAGACATAATGCTATTGCACACTTAATAGACTACAGTGTAGTGTAAACATAACTTTTACATGCACTGGGAAACAAAAAATCTGTCTTAGTTTCTTAATGCAATATTTATTTTATTATGGTAGTCTGGAATTGAGCCTGCAACATCTGTGAGGTATGTCTGTGTTAGCAGAAAAACCCAGAATGGGATGACTTTGATATCTTGTGCTGGGAAGGTATATGTATTTGTTCATAGCTGTAGTTTTTATATGTTCTTTAGGGCAACGGTCCCCAACCTTTTTGGCACCAGGGACCGGTTTCATGGAAGACAGTTTTTCAACAGACCAGGGGTGGGGGGAGATGGTTCAGGCAGTAATGGGAGTTATGGGGAGCAATGGGGAGCAGCAGATGAAGCTTCACTCGCTTGCCCACTGCTCACCTCCTGCTGTGCAGCCCGGTTCCTAACAGGCCATGGACCACTACTGGTCCGTGGCCTGGGGTTGTGGACCCCTGCTTTAGAGTACTTGTCACATATAATACCTTTGGCTGGCCAGATTGATTGTAAGATGAAAATAGCTACCAATAATCATGGTCTTTCATTATATCAAGGCATTTCACAGACAGTATTTTATTTTATTTATTTTTTACCTTTTACTTTTTTAACATCTTTATTGGAGTATAATTGTTCACAATGCTGTGCTATAGCTTCTGCTGTATAAACAGACAGTATTTTAAATTCCAGGTGTACCATCACCTAAATAGTGTTCAGAACCATTGACTAGTTTTTTCACAAGGGGGAGTATCTCTTGGACATTCATTTTTGCTTCCTCTTCTCTGACTTTGAGAAGTCAGGTAATTACAGGTAATTGTGAAATTAACATTTAGAAGAACCTTAAAATCCTAAGACCACAAGGAGGTTATAAGGGAAACCTGGTTATGGAGGAGAGATTTTCTAGCCTGGATAAGCTGCTTCTCAAAAGAGCTTGCGCATTGTCCGGACTCATCATCACTGGCAATGTTGAGAAATCATTATAAGACAGCAGAGATTTCCATCCCCAAGACTGAAAGTGAACACATGTTCTGATATTTCAAAGACCAAGGAGAAGATGAATTGCACAAATGTGTGACCAAGGAAGATGGGGTGGTTGAGAATATAAAATGCTAGGAAGAGGTCAAGCAGGGACAGCTGAGAAGAGGAGGCTGGAGCTGGTGGTTAGAACTCGCTTGAGATCGCTGAGGAAGCCAAAGCTCTGAGGGAACGTGAGCTTAATGTCCTCCCCGAGGGTCATTTGGAGATGGAGTATTTAAAAAGGCGGCCGGTGAGCACTTAACTAAGAAAGTGGAGGTCACTGTGAGTCAGGGTGGGCTCATCATTAACAGGCCCTCCCAGACAAGACTCACTTCACTGGACTAATAAATACAAGAAACGCAGTTGACTTGAAGGACACGATCTCCATCTGAGCAGAATTTTGACAGTGTTTTCAGCCCTAGCCTTGAGGACTGGGATCAACCAAGATCAGCTTAACATTATTGAAATTGACTATTAAGGGATGGATGTCCAGCTGGAGTATGCTTCTCATAGTCCCTCTCTGGCTCTCCTGTTGGCCATTTCAGCTGGGGAGGCTTGGACAAGGAAAGGGATAGCCTGCTGATCAGGGTGCAAAGTAGTGATTAGCAAATACATTGAATGACACAACTGAGACCAAAAGAAACCAGGAATGAAAAAGAGAAAAGAAGAAGCAAGGTCCAGAGGAGACTTGCTGGCCTGGATCAATGGAATGAATCTAACAAGATGGAGGCCGATAGCAGCCAAGTGCCACTTTCTGCTCAAATACACCAGCCACTCAAGTACCAGCTTGCGGGGACAGGGCCGATCGATGGTAAAAACACAAATAACCAGACATTTTAATGGACTGCCGTGGCAATATGAGCCTTCAGCATCATCAGTCTAACCAAAACCAACCAAACAAACAAAAACACACACAAAAAACCTCCCATAATCTCACACCTCACACAATTACAATACAAATGAATGTTGATGTGGAACATGACAGAAATGGAAATAAGCTTACTTTGGACCCCATTTTATGATTGCATTCATTATAATAACAGAGAGCATGGTAACTACTTAAAATATTCTTTCATATTTCTATATGCACATCCTCAGTTAAGAGCAAAATTTGGTAAACCGTGTAACTTTTGGTTTGGAAAAAACCAATTGATGGAGTGTGAGTGACATCAGAAACTCTACTGAACAGATCACACCTGCAGAGTTGTGGAGGTTTGTCCCAAGCATCCAGTACGTAACGTGTTTTCAGAGAAAGACCACTATGGTGGTTAGGAGCCAAACAATGAACGGAAGTGGGAGAAAAGGAAAAGAGGACAAATCACTAGGAACTGGTGCAGATAAGGAGTGGGGAGAGGAGGAGAGACACAGCAGGCTAGAGGGATACACCTGTACTTGATGAGCCATATTCCTGGGTGACTCTTCGGTGTTTCTGTGCCAAGACTTCTGAGTACAGCTAGTGATGACTCGCATGCTATAGACACTGTACTTGATCTCAGAAAGAACCTGCGTCATCGCACACTGTACTTTTCCTCTGTGACATTTAACACAACAATAACTAAATAACTATGTGAGCACTTATCTCTCTGCCCATCTAGATGCTAAGTTAAGTCCATGGGAACAAGCACTGTGTTAGTCTCTGTCATCCCTGTATTCTTAATGCCTAGTATACAGCCATAATGAGCATGTACTAAGCACTCTATCAACATACTTGAATGAATTTTTTTAACATTGCTCAGCAATTCAATAACTGCCCTATATTGTGGAAATTTTTAAAACAAAATACAATGAAAAGAAATCATGCGTTTCATGTTAGCGAAAGGACATTGCAGCCTGCAAGTGAAAGATACGTATCTCAATACAATATAAGGAATAATTTTGACAATTGAACACAGTTCATAAAGCAGATTATCAGGTAAATCTCATCATGCTCATAGGATATGTCCCATTCTCTCCCCATAATGCATTAAGTTAGAAATCAGGAACAAAGAGATAAATAGAAAATCTCCGTATAGAAATTTTAAAGCACTCCCTTAAAAAAAAGAGCAACTGTGTGGGTCAAAAAAGAAGTCATAAAGGAAACTGAAAATATCGATAAACAATAATAGCACTATATACTTTTTAAAGGGGAATGCAATAAAGTAGTATTGAGAGGAAAATTTAAAGCCTTAAATGTTTATATGAGGACAGGAATAGGATGGAAGTCAATGAGTTGAGCATCTAGCACAGGGAGTTAGGAAAAGAATAACAGATTAAACCTTCCACAAGTCAGAAAGAATAAATTAGTAAGACTGGAAAACTTCTGGCAAGACTGAATAGGAGAGAGACAGGGGAGAGGGAAGGAAAGGGAAGAGTGGGGGAGGGTAGGGGAGGAGAGGAAAAGAGAAGGTGATGGGGGAGAGAACAAATATAAACTATTTTTTTTAAAGTACAGATGCTTCTGAGGTCAAGAAGATAATAAAATGATAGCATTTTCAGCTTTATAGCAATAAAGTTGAAAACTTAAATGGTCAAAATTCTAGAAAAATGAAACTGACCCTAGAAGAAATAAACTATAAAAACTGAGTTAGTCGTAAAAACAACAACAACAAAAACAAACAAATGAAAACTTTCCCCAAAGAAAAGCCTGTGCCCTGATGGTTTTATATGTTAAATATAACAATCAACAAGTAATTTCAAACTATTACAACTCTTCCAGAGAACAAAGAAAACAAACTTAACTCATTTTTTTGAGACTGCCTAACTTTAATAACTAAATTATCCAAGGAGAATAAATCCTATTAAATATAGGGACAGACATCTTAAACAGAATATTAACAAAACAATCTAGCAAGCTCTAAAGAATAATAATCATGAAAAAAATGGATTTATCCTAGTAATACAAACCTGGATCAACATTAGAAAGATCAGTCTATTAATTACCAGGGAAAAACCTGTATGATTATCTTAGCTGATGAAGAAAAATCATTTGATCAAGTCGATATCTATTCCTGACTTATTAAAAAAAAAAGATCCTTAGCAGTTAGGGGTAGGAAATAACTTTCCTACACTGATAAATAATATCTATCAAAAAAAAAAAAAACCAAGTTGAAACTCAGTATTATATTTGATAGTGAAAAGATAAAAGTATTCCTGTTTAAGATCAGGAGTAAGAATGCTTTCTATTACAACCCCCATTCAGCTTTGTGTTGGTAGTACTAAAGGCCAGCTCAATGATATAAGATAAAGTAAAATGAAATGTATGAATATTATAAAGGAAGAGGCTGTTATCCTTCAGAGCTTATTCATTGTCTACCTTGAAAACCTCAGATCTCAAAGAATATTTAGATAAATTGTTAGAATCGATGAGGGTTTATCAAGGTTGCTGGATACAACATAAATATTCACTATCACTTGTATATCTATATTCTGGCAATTATTAGATCACACCACGCTTTCAGAAAATATCTTTCACAAAAGTCCCCAAAATATGAAGGATTAGTAATGAATAGAAAAAAAATTGGTGAAAAGACTTTATGGGGACATTTTAAAAGTATATTGAAAAATAATAAACAAGATAAAAATAAATGAAGGGTTATAACAGTGATACCAGTGTTAAAGATGTGCCTTTCACCCTGAAACCATTAGTGAGGACCAGCCTGAACTGTTGGGCTTTACTTAGTCCTGGGCTTGCAGTCACTCCTGGTTCTCAGCAGGGATGGAGCATCAATTTCCATCACTAACCTCAGAATTCATGGATATTACTCATCTGGAGATGCTTGAATCTGTCTCTGAGAAGGGTGACGGAGGAGGAGACCAGATGCTGTGTTTCATCTTTCAGTAAAATGCTGCTAGGAGCACGTGCATTTAAAAACACATTTTAAACATTTCTATGCAGGCACTGCTGCAGGATCACAGCTGCACAACCAATTTTTTACACCAAGGAATACCTCACCCATGATGAATTCAGCAACCTTATTTTTCGTTTGTGCATATCTCCCCCCTTCGTATTTCATTCCTTAAATATGCCATTTGTACCTATAAAGCAATGCCCATGACAGTGAGATGCCACTGTCTTTATCTCCAAAGTGGTGACAGCTAATTTATTACTTTCATTTTTATCTGCAAGGAGTTTGTGGAGCAAACTTACAGTCTAGAACTCTGTAATTAACAATTCCCTCTGATCTCTTCATCAATATGTCTAGGACAGGCTGAGTCGTGGAGAACATATTTTTGTTAGTGTTATCTAGATCAGGGCGGGGGAGGGCAGTGATCAACTCTGACTGAAGAACTAAACAAAATAAAAAATGGCACTTTCCACAACTCCTGCATTGTATTTATTTTGAAATATTTTAATCACAGTGTATTGATTGGTATGGTCAAATTGTACCAATTGCCTGCTGATTTAGCTGCAAGAAGACATACTTTGGAAGATAACAGTGTTATATAATATAACATTAAATTATTACATTATATTTTATATAACATTGTTATAACATTTATAACAGTAAATATTAAATAACTTAGTATTAAGCTAGAAGCAACTCTCAGCCATGAGTCTTGAGTCTTTGTTTCATGTCTCACGATACTTATCCTCTGCCTGTTTCTTGATATGTGATCCTGGCAGTGTCTGCAATGAGCTGGTCCAGAGCTTTAGCAAGCAATCCTATTTAGCGTTACTTTGAGATGCAATTCTAGACATCTAAAGTTCAGGGGTCATGAGGCTGGTGGATGGACTTGATTGAATGCAGGCTGCTTTATCAAGAGACAGGAAACCAAGGTTGTGGAATACAGTTCACATTTCCAGCTGTATCAAAAACCTTACCTTTTTGCTTTCAGTAGCTTCACAGTACTGTCATGATGTACCATCCCAATCTGTAAAAATATTCCTTGGCTCAGATGGCCCAGAATTGATTCTTGAAAGTTTTTTTTTCCCTTAGGTTTTGTTATGTCTTCCTCGTTGTTTTTAATCTGGGAGGATCACTGTCATTTGTTCCTTTGTTAGATAATCTGCCTTTGATCAAACATCATTACCAACATTTGACCTAAATGGAGTCAATTATTGCTATTTTCTCATGCCTTGGTGGTAAATTCAATCTGGACAAGTTTATTAAAAGCAAATTAAAACTAAAATTAAACTTAAGGTTACTTTCTTTATTCCAATAATTTAAACAACACAGAGTAAAACAGATACGTTTCCATTGTTGATTCTGGTTCTTTTCCCTTTTCTTTCAGAAGGAACTTTATATACGATATTGCCCACTGAAGATGGAATTCAGCATGAAGACCATCTTGGGCTCCATCGAAGAGATCACTGAAAAGCCAAAGGGCCTCTAGGATGTCACACCTCATGATGTACAGAGGGCGCAGTGCACTCTACAGAATTGGGCTTGAAGAATAAAGAAGGTGGACAGGGTTTCCTCTCTTACTGGAATCTTCTGGAAACCATAGCTATGGGGCACTCCCAAATGCCTCACATCCTTTAAGCAATGTTTAATGGCCACCTGTTGCATGAGAGCTCATCAGGGGAAAGGACCATTTCATGACAACCTAGGACCCTGGCCCTAAACTTCGGTGTCCAGGCTAGTGGGGCTGGGCCATGTGGAGAATTTGTTTTGCCAGGACAGGAGGTCTTGAGGGCCTGAAATCCAAGAATTTCCAGGAGGTCCTTCGCCATATTCCTGCCAAGTCCGTGGCCACCACACCGCAAAATGGCAGAGCCCAGGTTCATATTCTCGATATGGATCCCATGCCTTTTTCATTGTGCTGACTCTCTTTGCCATGGTGGGGCTTTTTATGGCCTGGTAGGGTAAGGGCCTCAGCGTTCTAGCTGCAGGTGATGGAGAGACTACCTGCCTTTGGTTCCTCGAATCACTGACCTGGGAGCCCCATCACTTGGGGCCCCAAGCAGAGGCCCCAGGTAGCCACCTCTGGGATATCCTAGCTTAGGTGCTGCTGAGAGTTTGTCAGTACTTGTATCTCCCCTCTGCCTTAATGATCAATGTGTCCAAAGTCACAAACTCAAACCACAGCGCATGGAAATAATGACTTATCCTATGGCTGCCATAAACGCACTCCAGTGTCTCAAATGTATTTCATCGATCATCCTTTAAGGTACAGAAGATGTGTGTCAACATAGAAACAGTCTCTATTCTGGGGAAGAAACTCCATGAATGTGTGTGCTGTTGACTCTCAGTCACAGATGCCATTTTCCTCTTTGCGGGGCATCGATGTTTTGCACCAAGCCCTCTCTTCTTAGATAATTGCACTTTAGACTTTGGCATCTACGTTCTGAAGGCTTGATGCTGAAGTTTCTACTGCGCTTCCACAAGGAGGACAGCCTGTGGTCCCCACAACGAGATCTGGTTGTTTCTGCTCATTCGTGGAGTGACGTGGAGAGCAGGGAGCTGATTTGCAGAAGGACCACTTGGTAGACAGGTAAGAAACTCCGCGTTTATTTAAATGTAAGCTTAACCGTGGCAAATATGGAAAAGCCTCTGGGAAGATTTCTTTTACAGAGCACATTTCTGTTGCCTAGGATATGAATCCTTAAAGTCTGTCTGAGTAGTCGGAATTTACAAACAGGAATCTTCCCTGTTTCGCATGGTTCCGTGTTGGCGCGTGTTTGAAATGCCCTTTGAGTTGCTAATTATTTTGTTTGTATTCTGTGCTCAAACAATCACATGGGAGGGTTCTCGCCTTGGTATTTTGGCTCCTAGAATGGTAGGTACACGAAAAGCTTTGATTCTCATCCAAGGGGTATCATGTGGGAGTGAAATCTCCAAAGAAGCAGTGGTAGGATGCCTCTTTGCTGCTGTATTGTTTTTTTAATGGAACCCACGTTCAGAATTCCCCAAGGAAGTAGCTGAGACAGTGAGGCTGAACCTTACTTCAAAAGGGCTGTTCTCAAGTCTGCTTGAGCATATTAATGTCCAGAATTATATAGGAGCTGCTGTGTAAAGCTCCAGGAGCACCACCTATGTAAATGGATCCACCAAGTGGCCCCATGAACTTGGACCACCATCTTGTTGGTGGTGCAGCCTTGACCCTAAGGGTGCAAGGCTGGGGCTGCATCTAGGAGTTTCTGTGACATCCATTGACCCCACCTATCATAAAAATCATTCTCTCTTTTCCTCTAGTCTTACTTTATGGATAAAAGCTTGGCTTGTTAAGTGAGTACGTCTGAATTAGACCCTGAAATTCTGAGTTTGGAGACACCAGGAGAGCAACGGTTATTCTCTTCTCTGAAAACATGAGTAATTATTGTTTGGGAAAGTTTCATTTTAGAAGGTGAATGCAAAGCGGCCCAGCACGTATGGCCCAGTAGGAGAAGCCCAGTCTACTCTGCATGCTGGGTGTATTGTTTCCACTCTCAGATGCAGTGTCAGCCCATCTTCTGTGCACTGCTCACTCCCCTACCCATGGGGGACCCTACAATGATATTTTCTGCCAAAAAGGAAATATTTCTTTTAAGAGGCCCTTTGCAGGTCCCTTTTTGCATTCTGCAGTGTTCCACAAGGCTAAGTAAGTACTGTGTCAACCTTTAGCTTTAAATAGCAGCATAGCTTCCAAAACCTGATTTTACAATATGGCTAAATGTTGGATGAATGGCAGCTCGTCGCTGAGTTAAGTCAAAATCTGTTGTCTAGAGCTACAGGTGTTTAGTAAAAAACTTGTAAAATGATATATTTTTTTTCCGTTCGGATTTGCTTAAACAGGTGAAAGTACTCTGTGCTTGGAAAATATGATTATACCTTTAAGTCAACATCTGTTGTCTAGAGCTAGGGGTGTTTAGTAAAAAACTTGTAAAATGATATATTTTTTTTCCGTTCAGATTTGCTTAAACAGGTGAAAGTACTCTGTGCTTGGAAAGTGTGATTATACCTTTCATGTTACCAGATGCAGTAGATTGTGTACCTTAGTTGTGATTAGGGTTTAGAGGCTAATTAGCTTTTGCCAAGATATCTGTTCCAGAGAGCTGGGAGATCTGCCTTTGTTCCTAGAATGGGCCTTCCTTGGGGACATTCTTTCATACCCCCTTGGTTGCTCACTATGATAGAGTCACCCCTGATACAGCTGCCAAGAGACAGTGACCCCTGTGGGCTTGGGGGAGGTGGAACAGCAGGCCGTCTGTGGACCATGAGATGCAACACCCACATCCACCTCAAGAGCGAATGCCTTCAGGGGAGTTTCTGTGGGTGGCTGGCTGGTTGGTAATCGGGTATCTCACCCTTCTGTGATTTTGGAGGCGTCCACACCCCCCTCCGTGTCCACATGGACTCCCCTGCCTCCTTTTCACAGACGCTTTGGGGACCAGGCTGTCTATTGGAGCCCTGCCGGGGGTTGAAGAAACGGAGTCAGTGTACAGGGCCATGTACCCGTGGAGCTGCTGGTCTCAGTAGACCCTGGGAGTGAGTCAACAGCATTGGCCAGCGCGGGGATGCGTGGGCACAATTGTGGTGATGATGAAAGGTAGTCTTTGGCACATAAATCATGAAGGAGGGAGACAGGCTAGCGACAACAGCATTTTTGGGGTGGGACCCGGGCAGCAATATCTGAAAAGCTCCCCGGCTGGTTCCGACATGCATCTGAGGCTGAGACCAGTGGACCAGGACTTCCTGAGAAGCCCTGGACAGCTGGGCCCGTCTGGTCACGGCGCCCGCCTGTGTCTCCTGAGCTCCGGCCCTTACGCCCTGGCTCCTGACCCAGCCTCTCGCTGCTCTCCCACCTCCGGGACATTTACCTTTACACCGAGGACCTCCACTCTCTCAGCCTGTTCACCCGCCGTCTCTTCCACCATCCCGCCCTTCCCTGAGGCCGCTGCTACCCTGCAGTGCTCCCCACTGGGTGGGCGCGTATCTTTGCCCTGAGCACCTCTGGGGAACGGCACTCACTGAGCTCTTGCTCTTCTCACCCACAGGACATTCTCCATCATTCCCCTCCAGCCACCTCCACGGCCGTGCCTTGCATCTAAGTTTCATGCAGTGCCAAGACCCTCCTGAAATCCCAAATGCAAACCTCCCAGTCTCTAACTTACACTCCGTGTGGTATTCCCATAGGATGAATCCTGCCCTTCGGAGAGCTCTCCCCCTGGGCTTTCATGCCCTCTTCACATCACACTGTTTTATCTTCTTAATCCTCTAGTTGTCCCTCATCTGTGTCCTTGGGGGTTCCGACCCTTGTGTCCACCCACTAAAGGTCGTTCTCATTTTCAACCTTCTTCTCGGGCAGCTTATTCAATCCGGGCTTCAAAAAGAGCAGTCTGGTTGTGTACATTCCCATAGCACCTTGTGCTGTGCTGAGACCTACCACAGAGCATTCACACTGTCTATTTACTTGTCGGTCTCCCAGCCTGAATTAGTCAAGTTCTCTAGAGAAACAGAACCAAGAGGATCTCTATAGATACAGATGTAGAGATCAGGGAATTTGTGTCTATCTAGCTACAGCTAAATCTGTCTATTGCTATAGAGAGAGATGGAGGCAGATTTTGATAGACAGATAGATAGATAGATGGACAGATTCAATAGAATTACAATTAGCTATTGTATAGAGAAAGACCTATTGTATTCATCTATCTATCTATCTGCATCTTTGTCTCTGTAGATAGATAGGTGTAGATGTAGCTATCGATAGGTAGCAGGGATAGAGATACCTATCTGTCTGTAGTTACATCTATAACTATAGATAGATGTATTTGTATCTATGTATCCATCAGGAGATTTATTTTAAGGAACTGGCTCATGTGATTGTGGCACCTGGCAGGTCTGATATCTGCAGGGTTGGCCAGAAAGCTGGAAATTCAGGCAGAGATTCTATGTGGCAGCCTTGAGAGAGAATTGCTTCTTCTTTGGGAAACTTTCATCTTTGCTTTTAAGGCCCTCGCCTGATTAGATACGACCCACCCACTATCCCACCATCCCCTGCCCAACCCCATTATGGAGGGTAATCTGCTTTACTAAGAGTCTGCTAATTTCAATGTAATCACATCTAAAAAAAAGCCACATGTGGACTAGCGTTTAAATGACTGGGCCCCATAGCCTTGTCAATTGATACATAAAATTAATGATCACATCACACCACCCATCTCAAGTACTGAGAGCAAGCACCTTACCCAGCACCTTATGTGTAAATACTTTGTGTCTAACTCCTATAAACGATAACAGTAGCAGTGATCTGTACAGTTTACTGAGTTTATACCACGTACCAGGCTTTCTTCCTTGGCCTTTGCATGCGATATCATATTGAATCCTCGCAGCTATCTTTGAGGCAGGTAATTTTGCTTTATGTGAGGTGACTAAGTTCAAAAAATTCCAATTTATAAACCAAATGGATATAATCAGTGAGTGGCAGGGCTGGGCTTTGATCCAGGTCTCTTGGATTCTAGCTATAACCCCGATACTCTAGCACTTTCTCCTCTTTCCCTCCCCTACATTGTTACATAGGGTCTAATCCTATGCTCAGATGGAAGAGAAATGTGTCTTTTCTGCGTCTCTCGGATTGTTTCTGTAAATGAGTATTTATGAACAACCTTTCTCCTCTCAAGTGTGTAAAAGAAAAATTCCTAGGGTTGCATTAAGCCTCTTATAACCCAGTCTCTCTCTTGACCCCCAGCTGCCTCTTGTTTTAAAGCAATACTGGGAAGGAGAGAAATCGATAGCTCTCTTGGCAGAGCCCTTACCCGGGCTTTAGGGTATCATTACCGTAACATTATACATCAGGAAGCAGTTTTCCAAACGACACTTCAGTGACCCCAAAGAGCCTTAAATCAAAGAGGAGAGTCTTGGGGTGTGACCGTTTAGTGCAAAAAACATGCATCGGCTTCTGGTTTTTTAAATAATCAAGAAAACATCACACAGAGGACAAAGTTATTTAGCTTATGATTCTTTGGACTACTGTCTGGGTCCAAGTAGATGTCACTGTTTTCTTTTCATTGTTTCTTGTCAGTGTTTTCAGATCCAGGCCCTAAAATTGCATGGTATTATGAGGAAAAACAAAAACAAAAACTTGCATGGCAGTTGGGAATTCTTGACTGGAATATTTGTAAAAGCGGGTTAGAAATGTCTTGGGGGATGGGACCATGTCTTATTCAACATTGTACCCCTGGCTACTTGAACAGTGCCTCATTCTAAACACAGAGGAGCCCCAGACACATTTCTTCAATTGAGTCATTGAATCCCCCAAAGTGGGGAATCCGGTCTTTGCATAACAAGTTGGTTTTCCTCTTTATCCAATAGCTTAGTTCTCCAGAAAACATATAGAATGTGCCTTTCTCATGCAGTTTCCAATACATTTTCCAGAAAATAAGATGTATGCTAATGCCATTTCAATTGAAAGAGGTTTTGACTAAGAGTATTACGGTCATTTGAAAAGAGTCACTTGCTCTTTATGTTACGCAAAAGACTTTGTCTGAAGCACCTGCCTAGTCAATAAAGCTGCCCGTTGCCTGTAATATAGATGTAGGTCCCCCGTCCACGTCCTAGAGCACAGTTCTCGGGAAAGTACCAGAGCAGGCACGCTAATGCCAGTCACGTATCCCTGCATGGTGGGAACAATTGTGTTTTCTTTGGAGGAAAATAGGACAGATGAACAACCTGGCCAACCATCACCAAATACTTAATTCCTCCCTCATGCATGGAATCAGTTTCCAGGAGACTGAAGTGATGGCTGTAGAACCTGTTTCTTTCTTCAGAACAGCCCACAAAATGTCCAGCGTGAAGGGATCAAAACCAACAGCCCAAATGACTTCCCTGAGGGAACATTTCCACGCACCATACGGGGGCTCCTGGCCCCTCCTTGCCCGTGTGTGGTGGAAAATCACTCACCTCCAGCTCTGAGCAGGGAGGGACTGTGCCCTGCCCAAGGAATTCGCTCTCACCTCCCAGCCACCCTGTCTCCCCTTCCAGCGGTCTGTGTGATGAAACAGATTCCTGCTACATCTCTCAGCAGTGGCCAGGGTGCCACTGGCTACAAGTGCACTGATAAACACTCACTGTTTCAAGAAAGTGCTAAATAAAAAGTAACTCAGCCAAAAAGGAGGAGTTCTGGGCACCGATCAGCTGGTGAAGGAGAAGAAAGGCCCAAGAGAAGAATCCAACTCAGAGGGGGACATGGTTCCCTACACGCCCTGCTCAGCGGGGATGCAAGAGCCCAGCGTGTGTCCTCTGTGATCCATTGTGGTGACAGGTGGCCACAGTGCTCATTACACACCGTCAGCCCCGTCACTACCAGAAAGCACCCTTGCCTTCTTCCAGAAGCTCCACGTTAAATGGCTTGTGCAAGCATGACTGTGTTTCGAGAATCTGTTTATTGGGGGGTCATTCAGCTCATTAAAAGAAAACAGAAAGGTTGAGGGGATGCCAACAGAGGAAGCAAGGAGGCATATTGACAGAGCGATTCCATCAGGGTTGAGGAAAAGCATGCCAGGGTAGGGACTTGCAATGACGTTGGGATGAACCCTTTGTGAATTTAACCCTAAAAGTCCCACATGGGTTGTGCTTGTCAGAACAAAACAGGAAAACACATCCGGACTTAGTAAGGAGGGACTCTTATTCAAAAAGGATTCTTGGAAGGAGGGAAAGAGACTGTTGCATTAGGGGCAGGGGGGCTATTGCATTTGGGACAACATTCTGTCTGTAAGGTCAGCAAGCAGCAGTTAGCAAAAGGGGAGCCTCTTTTTTTTTATAGCAGGAGCACAGTTGATTCCCTTGACCTGTAGTCTAGAAAGAACTAGGCAAAAGGAAGTGGGGTGAAAGGGTGGCATGATCCAATGTAGACCAGAGGATGTTTTCCTAAGAGCACCCTGTGCTGGGGTGAGAGGCTGCTGGCTCAGACTGAGGGTGGGCCAAAGTTCAAGGTCCTGGGGGGCAAAGGGAGGGAGTGAACCCAAGTTTGGTTCACAAGCATTTCGTTCCAGTTCATCTGTGGAGACAAACCACTCAGGACATCATTTATGACACAGAGGATGGGACTCTGGAGGGTCTGTGTCGGGCCTTGTCCTAGGTGCCCAAAGGGAGCATCTGTGAGTTCTGTCTAACTCAGGTGGGGAAGGAAGGTGCTTTGCAGTCAGCAGTTTTCCAGGACACAGAGGATGGGGCAATTCCTCAACCTTCCCTGTTTTCCAGGAGCACAGGGTTTGGGTCAAGTTCAACATTGTCTTGGGTACATGGAAACAACCTGAGTGTCCATCGACAGATGACTGGATGAAGAAGATGTGATACACACACACACACACACACACACACACAATGGAATACCACTCAGCCATAAAAAAAGAATGAAATAATACCATTTACAGCAACATGGATGGACCTAGAGTAAGGTTATCAAACTCAGTGAAGTGAGTCAGAAAGAGAAAGACAAATACCATGTGATGTCACTTATATGTGGAATCTAAAATATGACACAAATGAACTTATCTATGAAACAGCAACAGACTCACAGACATAGAGAACAGACTTGTGGTTGCCAAGGGGGAGGGGGAAGGCGAGGGTTAGCTTGGGAGTTTGGGGTTAACAGATGCAAACTCTTACATAGAGAATGGATAAGCAACAAGGTCCTATTATATAGCACCGGGAACTATATTCAGTATTTTGAGATAAACCATAATGGAAAAGAATATGAAGAAGAATATCTATATCTATACAGATACAGGTATGTATAACTGAATCACTGTGCTGTACACCTGAAGCTAACACAAGGTTGTAAATCAACTATACTTCAACAAAAAAAGGTACTAAACCTCAGCAGAAGCAAAACTAAACAAATAAAAGGTTTTGCTCTCTAAAACAAACAGTGTCTTGGGTGAACCCCTGTGTAGGGATCTTGGTGGGAACATCGATAGAAATTCTCAGCCCCTTGGGTGTGCCGGATCTGTGCACTTGGCATGTGAAGGAAGCAGCTGAGGATGTACAGGGGAATGTTGTGTGTAATCCTGTCTCAGAGAACGCACTGTGTCATGGTCAGGAGATGGCCACTTTGCTGGTGGAGGCTGCTGTGGGAATCCCAGGGCATCCAGGAGTCTCCAGGAAGAAGTGCCCCACTGGGACAAGCTCACTGCACGCCCCCATCAGGCACTTCATTGCTTGTCTCTATAACAGCTTCATTGGCATGTAATCCCCACAGCATGCAGTTCACACACGTAAACTCTACAGATGGTTGTCTCTCCTCTCAATGTCTCATGACCTACAGAGGCCACCACTCTTACTGGGTGGGTCCCAGTAGGTACCTACTTACAAATAACTACAAGGCGTGGGTCCCTAGGCTGGTGCAGTGCCGCCAGGATTCTGGTGCTGGGAACCCTGTGCAAAAGCAAATGAACATCCTCTCCCCCAACTCTGTGCACCCTTGATGTGGCTTATTCTGTTCATGCGCCCTATACCTTAGCCTCTCAATGAGCAGCTCACCCCTTGGGGATCACTCCTGTTCTCAAGAGACAAAGAGCCTGATTGTGCTGGAGGAAAGCAAACACTGGCAGGTAGAGTATTGGCCTGAACACGGCAATGGCCCTGTCCTCTCTCAAGAAATGCTTGGAGGAGTTCCTCGGTGGCCCAGTGGTTAGGACTCAGTGCTTTCACTGCCAGGGCCCGGGTTCCATCCCTGGTTGGGGAACTAAGATCCTGCATGCTGTGTGGCCAAAAAAAAAAAGAAAAGAAAAAAGAAATGTTTGCAATGAGGAAATGGTCCGTTTGATCCATTTAGTTAAATCCATTTCAGTTAAATCTATCCAAGGGCATTCAGGCAGCGGCGGACAATCAGCATCGACCGTCAGTCCTCCATGATGCCTCGGTTCGGTCTTGTACAGGTTTGCACACCCATTTCCAGCCTCCCTGGCAGGGAGTGTGCCCATGTGACCCCATCCTCCCAGGCAGAAGCCGAGCTGAGCAGAAGTGAAGGGTGCCGGACCCAACACGAGAATTCCCTCCTGTACCTCCAAGCCGGTGGCAGCACTGACACCCTTGGGGACCCTGCGGGCTGTGCCTTGAAGCCACAGGGAGTGTGACTACTTGGATCCCCGAGTGACCGTGTGGAACAGAGGTTCCGCTGCCCTGCGGCACATGCTCTCCATTGCAGCTGACAGTGACCGCGTCTGAGCTGGCCACGTCCGCTCTGCCTGTACCTGCAGCTCAACCTCCTCGGAAGCACCAGCTCTGGTCTGTCAGTTGGGGATGATCACAGCACCCACATCTTCTGTCTGTCCTGCCGGGGGTAGCTTAATGCACGTAAAATGCTTCCTAACTCCATCGGTGTGCAAACGTCTATTCTTAGAATCAAGAATTAAGACAGAGGTGAGACATCATCGCCTATCAGTCAGAGACGAAACTATTTACATAGAGTTGGACTAGGGATGGAGTTTTCAGAAAACATAGAATGAGACCAACAATAACCATATAGAGCAAACTTTAAACACTCTAAATATCAACCTTGTATGGAACTAGAAAAAGGAAAAAAATAAAACCAAGACAGCCCTTTGCAACGGCCATGGCAAAATTGAAGGAAACCTTCCCACTAGCAGAAATTCATGGCGTAGAAGTTTGCATTTTTGAACGACTGTCCTCACTTAGATGTACGCTTTGGGACACATTTAACTAAAGAAGAACTTTCCAAAGTGACTGCATCGTGTAGCAGAAAGGTTCGTGTCGCAGAAATAATAGACTCTAATCCAGACACTGGACTTTATCAAATTGTCTGCAGCCCAAAGGGAAGGATTGATTGAAAATGAGACAGAACTACGGGACATTAATACCTACAATTGAGTGCCTGGAGTTTATTGTGTGTGAAGGCTCTTCTAGACTCCAACACAGGGCTATAGGGTTTCAATCAAACACATTTTATGGAATTAGGCAACTTAATGAGAATGTATGTGCTATTTTATTTGACTTTTTCTTCAATCTCTCAGCGGCAGACCTTGCCAAATTAAAACAGTGGGCCAACAATGGCAAGTGACATCTCTACCGGTGGTTAAAATTGCAGCTCCCCAGCCTGGGGAATGGATTTTGTGAGCCTGACAGTATCGAGACTGTTACAGGTTCTCAATACATGCAAAATTATAATAACTGTCTCCACTTGTTCTCTCTTTCAGAATCATGAATCGATTTTCCTTTTTGTACTCAAATTACAGAGTACATTTTTAAATGTTTTATTAATTCTTAGCATATTTCAGACTCCTTGAAAGTAGGTTTCCACTGTGTAAAAGCAGTTGCTTGTTGTTGTATTTACGAGGGGCATGTTTATTCTTTTTAGCATGAAGAATGCTTCTACCAAACACTGTATTGCTCTCAGGCATCCAGACGGACACGGAGGAGGTAGGGGCGGTGCCCCTTGTGACTTGTGTTTATCCTTAACCTTTGTTTCTTAGCGGGTTTGTCCATTTAGTCATGAAACGGTTATTTAGCCCCTACCCTGAAAGGGAGGCAGGGCTGTCTTCCTGCAAATGCAGAGATGACTCGAAGGACGCTTTGGTGGACGTCACGCTGGAGGGGAGATAAGCACCATGCGGACAGGCTCGATTCCACGTTGCGGTGGGTATGCCTGAACCAAGTTCAGGAAGTGGGAGGGCCAAGTCAGGAGTCCAGACTGAGGACCAGTGCATCCAGGAAGACTTCACGGAGGAGTTGCTTCCAGTTCTCAGACGTTTTCTTTTCTAATGCTGCCCTTTCCCTCCCGTGAAATTTTAACACCACGGTTACACCGTGTATCTGTTCACGTGCTGCATGCCTGTCTGTGCTTTATACATAAAAATACTAAGAGTTGTGGCCCTAAGAACCAATCTCTGCCCCTTAGGGGTGCTCCTGTCCCCACTTGAGAATGCATCCTGGACCAAGAAATGACAGCATGGAGTGGGCAGAAAGGAACTTTAGACAAGACAGGAACGAGAGTACTCCCATTACCACGCTGGCTGAGGAGTCTTACATGTTTACACGTGACACAGTCCACAGAATGCTTCTAAGTCTACAGCTACGTCTAATTATTTTTACATATATATGTATATTTGTGCACCTTGTAAACGCTTATGTGGTTTACCTGTGTACATTTACGTTATTGTCCTTTATTTTTTTTTTATTGAGGTAGAGTTGATGTACAATATTATATGTTTCAGGTGTACAACATAGTCACAATTTTTAAAGATTATATTCCATTTATACTTAAAATTTTTTGGCTATATTCCCTCTGTTGAACAATATATATATATTTTTTACTCATAGATCATTTATTTGTTTACTACACTTATTTAACAAACATTTATTGAGCTATTCTTGTGCCGCACACACCATGTGATAGTGATAGCATAGGTGTCTTAAAGTGTAATTATTGAAAGTCAAATTAAAATGTAGAAGTAGGAATTTTTGATGCCACCTCAGCATCACCAGGTACTAAAATTGAGTAATAGATTAAGTAGCATTTATTGACTTGTTTCTTTATAAGAGCTACAATATATGTTGAAATCAATTCTCAAAGCCCACCTGGTATGTTTGAACCATTGTACATTCCATGTCTCTCTCTCTTTTTTTTTCTTTTTAACATCTTTATTGGAGTATAATTGCTTTACAATGGTATGTTAGTTTCTGCTTTATAACAAAGTGAATCAGCTATACATATACATATGTTCCCATATCTCTTCCCTCTTGCATCTCCCTCCCTCCCACCCCCCATCCCACCCCTCTAGGTGGTCAAAAACCACCAAGCTGATCTCCCTGTGCTATGCGGCTGTTTCCCACTAGCTATCTCTTTTACATTTGGTAGTGTATATATGTCCATGCCACTCTCTCACTTCGTCCCAGCTTACCCTTCCCCCTCCCTGTGTCCTCAAGTCCATTCTCTACTAGGTCTGCTGCTTTATTCCTCTCCTGCCCCTAGGTTCTTCAGAACCATTTTTTTCTTTTTTTTAGAGTCATATATATGTGTTAGCATACGGTATTTGTTTTTCTCTTTCTGGCTTACTTCACTCTGTATGACAGACTGTAGGTCCATCCACCTCACTACAAATAACTCAGTTTCGTTTCCTTTTATGGCTGAGTAATATTCCATTGTATATATGTGCCACATCTTCTTTATCCATTCTTCTGTCGATGGACACTTAGGTTGCTTCCATGTCTTGGCTATTGTAAATAGAGCTGCAATGAACATTGTGGTACATGACTCTTTTTGAATTATGGTTTTCTCAGGGTATCTCCCCAGTAGTGGGATTGCTGGATCGTATGGTAGTTCTATTTGTAGTTTTTTAAGGAACCTCCATACTGTTCTCCACAGTGGCTGTATCAATTTACATTCCCACCAACTCATGCATCTTTTTGAATTATGGTTTTCTCTGGATATATACCCAGAAGTGGGATTACAGGATCATATGGCAACTATTTTTAGTCTTTTGAGGCACCTACATGTATGTTTTCCATAGTGGCTACACCAACGTGCATTCCCAGCAGCAGTGTAGGAGGGTTCCCTTTTCTCCACACCCTCTCCAGCATTAGCTATTTGTAGGGTGTTTTAATGATGGCCATTTTCACTGGTGTTATCACATTTTAGATTTTGGCTAATAGGAACTGATTGCCCGGACCTTAATCTCCACAGTGGCTTATCAGTTGACATTCCCACCAACAGTGCACCCCTTTTCCCACCCCTTTTCTCCACACCCTCTCCAGCATTTACTGTTTGTAGATTTTTTGATGATGGCCATTCTGACCGGTGTGAGGTGATACCTCATTGTAGTTTTGATTTTCATTCCTCTAATGATTAGTGATGTTGAGCATCCTTTCATGTGTTTGTTGATAATCTGTATATCTTCTTTGAAGAAATGTCTATTTAGGTCTTCTGCCCATTTTGAATTGGGTTGTTTGTTCTTTTGATATTGAGCTGCATGAGCTGCTTGTATATTTTGGAGATTCCTTCGTCAGTTGCTTTGTTTGCAAATATTTTCTCCCATTCTGAGGGTTGTCTTTTCATCTTGATTATGGTTTCCTTTGCTGTGCAAAAGTTTTTAAGTTTCATTAGGTCCCATTTGTTTATTTTTGTTTTTATTTCCATTTCTCTAAGAGGTGAGTCAGAAAGGATCTTGCTGTGATTTATGTCATAGAGTATTCTGCCCATGTTTTCCTCTAAGAGTTTGATAGTGTCTGGCCTTACATTTAGGTCTTTAATCCATTTTGAGTTTTTTTTTTTTTTTTTTTTTTTTTTTTTTTTTTTTTTTTTTGCGGTACGCGGGCCTCTCACTGTTGTGGCCTCTCCCGTTGTGGAGCACAGGCTCCGGATGCGCAGGCTCAGCGGCCATGGCTCACGGGCCCAGCCGCTCCGCGGCATATGGGATCCTCCCAGACCGGGGCACGAACCCGTATCCCCTGCATCGGCAGGCGGAATCTCAACCACTGCGCCACCAGGGAGGCCCTGAGTTTATTTTTGTGTATGGTGTTAGGGAATGTTCTAATTTCATTCCTTTACATGTAGCGGTGCAGTTTTCCCAGCACCACTTATTGAAGAGACTGTATTTTCTCCCTTGTATATTCTTGCCTCCTTTATCAAAGATAAGGTGACCATATGTGCATGGGTTTATCTCTGGGCTTTCTATCCTGTTTCATTGATCTATATTTCTGTGTTTGTGCCAGTACCATACTGTCTTGATTACTGTAGCTTTGTAGTATAGTCTGAAGGAGCTATAGGGAGCTGAGGGAGCCTGATTCCTCCAGCTCCATTTTTCTTTCTCAAGATTGCTTTGGCTATTCGGGGTCTTTTGTGTTTCCATACAAATTGTGAAATTTTTTCTTCTGGTTCTGTGAAAAAATGCCATTGATAGTTTGATAGGGATTGCACTGAATCTGTAGATTGCTTTGGGTCGTATAGTCATTTTCACAATGTAGATTCTTCCAGTCCAAGAACATGGTATATCTCTCCATCTGTTTGTATCGTCTTTAATTTCTTTCATCAGCGTCTTATAGTTTTCTGCATACAGGTCTTTTGTCTCCTTAGGTAGGTTTATTCCTAGGTATTTTATTCTTTTTGTTTTAATGGTAAATGGGAGTGTTTCCTTAATTTCTCTTTCAGATTTTTCATCATTAGTGTATAGGAATGCAAGAGATTTCTGTGTTGCACAATATATTCTTGTTGCTTGTTTGTTTTTTTTTTTTTGCGGTAGGCGGGCCTCTCACTGTTGTGGCCTCTCCCCTTGCGGAGCACAGGCTCCGGAGCACAGGCTCAGTGGCCATGGCTCACGGGCCCAGCCGCTCCACGGCATGTGGGATCTTCCCAGACCGGGGCACGAACCCGTGTCCCCTGCATCGGCAGGCGGACTCTCAACCACTGCGCCACCAGGGAAGCCCATGTTGCTTGTTTTTTTTATACACAGTAGTTTGTACCTCTTAAGCCCCTCCCCCTACTTTGCCCCTCCCCGCTTCCGTCTCTCCACTGGTAACCACTAGTTTGTTCTCTATATCTGTGAGTCTGCTTTTTTTATTGTTGTTATATTCACTAGTTTGTTGTATTTTTTAGATTCCCCATATAAATGATATCATATGGTATTTCTCTATCTCTGTCTGACTTACTTCACTTAGCATAATGCCCTCCAAATCCATCCATGTTGCTGCAAATGGCACAATTTTGTTCCTTTATATGGCTGAGTAGTATTCCATTGTGTATATGTACCACATCTTCTTTATCCATCCATCTGTGATGGACACTTAGGTTGCTTCCACTTCATTGTTACTGTAAATAGTGCTGCTATGAACATTGGTGTGCATGGTTTTTTTCAAGTTAGTGATTTCATTTTTCATTAGTGTTAGGTATTTATTTTCAGATAAATACCCCTGAGTGGCATTACGAGGTCATATAATAGTTCTACTTTTAGTTTTTTGAGAAACCTCTACTGTTTTCCATATACGGGATTGTACTTTAAAACATACATTTTTGTAATTAATGAGTAGACTTTAAATTATCCTTAACATATCTTTGTTTAGTTATTTTCCACATCATTCAGAGGAGGAAAAAAGCATACATCCCTGAAAATGTAATTTTATATAAATGACTCACTGATGGGATAAATCATGGAGCACATAGTGAGCAAATTGGGTGAGCAACATGTGGAAAAAAGCCTCATTAAAATCTGTTTTCCAAACCTAATGATAGAAGCAACCATTCTTGAAGAAAATATGGATGTAGTAGAAAAGTATAAATGAGAAACTAAAAAAACTGCTTATGATCCCAGCATGGACCAGGGGAAACATCCTTGTCAACATTTGGGTGTACGTGTGCCCACATATTTTGGTTATGGTAAGAAACGCTTGCAGAGCTAAAGGTCAAAAAAGAGGATGAAGGTCTCCAAGACTGTGTAGTCAAGAATTTAATCTTGGTCAGAAGCAGATCTGGCATTTGCCCCTCAGCTCCTGGGAGGTGAGGTGTAAGCCCTTGGAATGTCCTGCCTGACAGGGCGTCTTTGCCTGCCTGGGGGGCTTGGGTCACTGAATAGTGTAACTGTGATTTAGGGTAGGGGGGACCAGCCATGCCAGAAAACCTAACCATGTGACATAGGGTGGGGGCCTTGGTTGTGCAGTATCAGCCTGACCTCCTGAGTGGGTGGACTGTGAGGTCAGTCATGGGGTCAGTCACTCACTCTTATGTGATGGAGCCACAAGTAAAAGTTGGACACAGCCTGAGGTGCGCTTTCCTGGCTGGCAGTCCTCCATACGTGTTGGCTGGGAATGTAACTCATCGGTGACTCTGGATGGACCACGTTCGCAGCATTCCTGGACGCTCCCCTATAAGCCTTTCCCCTTGGCTGACTTCCGTCTGTATCACTTAGCTGCTAGTCAGCCATAACCATGATCAGAACAGCGTCCTTGAGTCCTGTGAGTCCTTCTTGCGAATTACTGAACTGATAGTGGTGTTGGGACATGCACCCACCAGGGCTTGCGGTTGGCATCAGACGTGACGGCTGTGTTGAAGAAAAGCCCCCTCTAACTTTGCGGTTGGTGAACTTTTTCATGAGCACATAGGCAAATGCGAAGGGAGGCCCCAGGAGGGGAGCTGGGGTGTGCTGAGCAGGGTGCAGTGCCGGGCTCCAGCCAGGTAGCTGGAGGGCTCTCCCCGGAGGTTGCTAGCACACAGGCACTGCTCGTCCGGGCTGGCACACGTATCCTGCCCAAGGCATGGTGCAGGGGTAGCTGACCCTGTTTGACAAGCTGGCGGCAGGGGAGGGCAGACGTCATCCAGGGCCACTGAGTGCTAGAGGTGTCACACTGAGCACAAGGAGGGAACTTTGTTGTGGGTGTCATAGTCAGGGAGGGCTCACCGGAGGAGGTGGGCTTCAGCTAAGCTTGCAGGACACATGGTGTCTGGGGAGACCACTTGGAGCATGGAGTCTGCAGGAGCAAATGTTCAAGGCACTCACGTCCAGGAAATGCTTATGCTGCAGGACATAGACCTGTTCTCTTTTGGGGGGGGCGGGGAGTTTATGTAGTACAGGGGCAAGAGTCAAATTTGAACAGCTTGTGGGTGATCGTAAACCTTCTAGCTTAAGCATCTGGGTTCTCTCCTACCCGTTTTATTACTTTCTGTCTTTAATTGAGGCCTTGGGAAAATTGGTTCCTTCATTTGAAAAAAAAATGTCTGTTAATATTTAATGTAGAGGGCTCTTGTGAAATGTAAGTAGGAAACGTATATAAAATATTTATGGCATTCCCTCATACCTTAGAGATGCTCAGAAGACGGATCTCCTTTCATCCCAACCAAGAATAGCCTCCAGGTTTCAGAAGAGTTCTATGAGGAATGTGGTGTTTAAGAACTTTTTTTTTTCTGGAAGGAAACAACAAAGATGAAATTGAATTAGAAATAAATTGAAAATAGAGAAAAGAAACTCCGTAGAAGTAAGAAATAGCCATGACTTTGGGCATTTTGAAAACGAATGCATTTTTTTAGGATCCCATGGTCGCACAAAACATGGAGTGATTAACAGTGGAGAAACTCGACAGACACTGATTATCTTTACCAGCTGATCATGGTTTATGTCGTACCTGGTGAGTCATGTGGAAATCATGATATGACGCAATGGGAAGGGGTGCCTCAACTCTGAGGATTTATTCCCCAAAACCCATAGCTCCTGTTTAATATTCAGAAGAGCATCAGACAAGCTCAGATTGAGGGACATTCTAAAAAATATCTGTCAAGATCATGAAGAACAAGGAAATTCTGAGACACTGTCACACTGCAAAGGAGACTAAGGCGTGATAACGAAATGCAGTGTAGTGTCCTCGAACAGAAAAATATCACTGTTGGAAAAAACTGGGAAAATCCTCGTAAAGTCTGAAGTACAGTGAACGGTGATGTCCCACGGTCGGTTTCCTGGTTTGACCAGCGTGCCATGGTTATGTGAAATGTTAACCGTAGGGTAAACGGGTGAAGGATATTTGGGAAACCTCCCTGCTCTCTTTACAACTTTTCCGAAAATCTAAAATCATTCCAGAACAAAACATTGACTTAAAAATACAAGCCAAGGAGAAAAGTATTCAGGAAAGAAAAATTGTTCCTAATTCAGCGGGGGCTGTGCAAATAAGCGTACTGCTGAGTACACCACTCTATTCCCCTTGAGATTCTAAGTTCTCAACAATGGGCATTTCCATGGCCACACCCAGCAGAAGAAGAGATGAGGCCACCGGGTGCGTGAATAAAACCCCGATCTAGCAATATTATTCCAGGTTGACTCCAGCCATACCTCCTGTATATCATACTCACTCAGAGTGAAATTGTGTTCATGTTTCTGTTTTGAGATGTATCCTCTCCCACAGGGCATCCAAATACTTCCCAGTTACTGGTGCTTCAAACCTTCTCTTCTCTAGTAAATCAAGGGCAACCGGAATGTCCTGGCATTTTTAGTGAGTGTTAATGCAGAAGGTATGATTGAAGTTAGGTACAACTTCCCTTCTTACAGGGGGGAGGTCAGCCTTTTGGAGCTATTCAGGCCTTCACCTGATCAGACGAGGCCCCTCCACATCAGGGAGGGCAATCGGCTTTACTCAGTCTGCCTGTTTAACTGTTAATCTCACCCAAAAACATCCTCCCAGAAGCACTCAGAATAATGTGGCAAAGGCTGCGAAATCACTTTGGTGATTAGGGTATAAAACTGGGACTCCATCCTGCAGCAGACTCTCTCTCTTGGAAAAAAGTGTCTGTGTTGGAGACACGGCAAGGTTCCAAATGGCAAGGCTAACTCTGGCCAGCAGCCCGTGAGGAACTGAATCCTCCCAGCAGCACGTGAGTGAGCTTAGAAGTGGATCCTTCCCCATAGGAGCCTTCAGATAAGATCCCAGCCCTGGCCGGCATCTTGATTGCAGCCTCATGCAAGATCCTGAAACAGAAGATCTAGCTACCCCACGACCAGAGCTCTGTTCCAGAGAAACTATAAGATAATAAGTATGGGTTGTGTTAAACTGTTAAAGTTTGCAGATCATTGGTAGGTAGACAACTAATGCATGGAGTTTGGACATTACCCTAAGGGGAGCAGAAGGCAATTTCTGTAAACAAAAAATATATGAAAGAAAATTTTGCTTAATAGGGTTCTTGTAGGGAGACTCCTGCAAGCTATTAGCAACTTGGGGTGGGAGATGAGACCTTACCGACCATATCAGCCAGGGTTCTCCAAAGAAACAGAACCAATAGGATGTATAGATAGATAGATGTCAGAGGAGATTTGTTATAGGAATTGGCTCGCATTGCTATGGAGGCCGAGAAGTCCTACTGTCTGCTGTCTGCAAGCTGCAGAACCAGGAAAGCTGGTGGTGTAGTTCATGCCTGAGAACCAGAGCAGCCAATGGTTTAACTCTCAATCTGAGGGCAAAGGTCTGATATCTGGAAAGCTATTGGTGTAAGTCCCACAGCCCAACAGCCCAAGAGTCAGGAGCTTCAATATCTGAGGGCAGGGAAAGATGGACATGCCAGCTCAGGGAGAGGTGGAGAGGGAATTAACCCTTCCTCTGCCTTTTTGTTCTGTTCAAGCCCCCAATGGATTAGATGATGCCCACCCACACTGGTGATCGTGGATCTTCTTTACCCAGTCTTCTCACTCGAATGCTTAATCTCCTCCAGAAAAACCTCACAGACACACCCAGAAATAATGTTTTACCAGCTCTCGGGGCATCCCTTGGCCCAGTCAGGTTGACCCATAACATTAACCGTCACACGAACACACAAGAAAAACAGTCCGTGGTTGATAAAGAGCCACATGAGGGGAGCGGCACCCTTTGGTTTTAGGGAGCATGGAGTTCGGTAGGCATGCATGTTCAGTGGCCTTGCTTCGTTGAGAGGGTGCCGATCCTCAGAGGAGGGTGGACAGCAGAGAGCAAACTTTAAAAGACACACGAGGTAGTAAAGTTCTGGAGGATTATAAGCTGCGGCACGTGCGAACTGTAACCCCCTCCACATCCCTTATTGTGTCTTTGATAAAGTCTGCAGAAAAAAATTCACCAAATGCTTTGTGTGAGTGGAGGTCTCATGGAAATAGACGAGAGGGACAATTCTGAATGCCCATTATGTTGAGTGAGTCAGAGGAAGGGACCTCTTCCTTCTGGGTTGTTGATGTGTGCCTATATCTAGAAAGAATGGCTTTTGTTTTACACTTTCCTGTTATATCGTGGTGTTATACGTTGACTTAATGTCTCCGTTTTTTGCTTCCATGCGATGATAAAGGATTGACCCAGGAGATGCCAATATTATGTGCCTCCATTCCTAACGCCAAGCTGGCTCATCATAACTCTGGTCTTAAATCGTATTTTTGTCCTGTGCCCTCAGACGGCATGATGACAGCCTAGTTGTTTCAGTTTCCATGAACGTAGACAGTTTCCTCAGCTTCCAGACTGCTAGATTCCAACGCCCTGGAACATCTATTTCTTTACTGTATTACTGATGTCAGGGACATTTCATTCTGTTGGAATCACCCAGTCTACATTCTGGGATAAAAAAGTGAGCACATGCAGAAACAGTGCATGAATTGAACCTATGAAACTACGGAAAATTCTCATAGGCAAGAAAATATTACTTTTTCCTCTTACGTTGTTGGACACCTTCCCATTTGGGCGTGGTCTGGGACCAGCAGCACTGGTTTACCTGGAAGCTGGTAGGAAACCTAGTCTCGGGTCCCACCCCAGACCTGCAGAATCTGTCATTTTAAGAAGACTCCTGGTGGGTTTGTGGGCGCATTAAAGTTTGAGAAGCTTCGCTCCAAAATATGAAAGATGGCATGTCAGCCACCTCCACCCATGAAATGAGGAGGCAGCAAAGGAGACCAGGGTGGGTCCTTGGGAGTGTGACCCTGGGGTGGGTCCCCACCGCCTGGCTTCTTCATCATCTCAGAGCCTCCAAGGAGGTTCGTTCTTAAGACCAAGATATTGGCATAACATCAGGACCCTCATTCAAACACTGATGGAGAAATGCAGTCCTTTACTCCCCTTTACTCTCCTCTGCTAGATAGCTAGCAGATCCAAAGGCTAATTTTTTATGTGCGTTCTCTCCTGAGTCAATGTAAAAATAGTCCTTTTGTGTGCTAGGAGAAAGGGTGTTGCTCCATCTGGGACCCCTTCCTTTGTTTTCCCTGCAATTGGGAGTCACAGAGGCATGGAGGGCAGGGAGTCATGCACGCTCTGATTTTCCTCCTTTTCCTTGGAAGAGGCCAGCCATGAAAGCCAGCATCATGTGAAAGCCTAAAGGAGAGTATCGTGCTTGGGGTCTTGTTCTATTTGAAGGACAAATCGGATCGCCCACATCTTAGCACTTTTCTGTAACCTTAACCACTGTCCCATTAAGAATGATACGGTCTGCAATATCACTGATGAATATAGATGCAAAAATCCTCAACAACATACTAGCAAACAGAATCCAGCAACACGTTAAAAGGATCATACACCATGATCAAGTGGGCTTTATCCCAGGGATGCAAGGATTCTTCAATAGATGCAAATCAATCAATGTGACACACCATATCAACAAACTGAAGAATAAAAACCATATGATCATCTCAATAGATGCAGAAAAAGCTTTTGACAAAATTCAGCACCGATTTATGATAAAAACTATCCAGAAAGTGGGCATAGAGGGAACCTACCTCAACATAACAAAGGCCATATACAACAAACCCACAGCAAACATCATTCTCAATGGTGAAAAACTGAAAGCATTTCCTCTAAGATCAGGAACAAGACAAGGATGTCCACTCTCACAGCTATTATTCAACATAGTTTTGGAAGTCCTAGCCTCAGCAATCAGAGAAAAGAAAGAAATAAAAGAAATACAAATTGGAAAAGAAGAAGTAAAACTGTTACCGTTTGCAGATGACATGATGCTATACATAGAGAATCCTAAAGATGCCACCAGAAAACTACTAGAGCTAATCAATGAATTTGGTAAAGTTGCAGGATACAAAATTAATGCACAGAAATCTCTTGCATTCCTATACACTAATGATGAAAAATCTGAAAGAGAAATTAAGGAAACACTCCCATTTACCATTAAAACAAAAAGAATAAAATACCTAGGAATAAACCTACCTAGGGAGACAAAAGGCCTGTATGCAGAAAACTATAAGCCACTGATGAAAGAAATTAAAGATGATACCAACAGATGGAGAGCTATACCATGTTCTTGGGATTGGAAGAATCAATATTGTGAAAATGACTATACCACCCAAAGCAATCTACAGATTCAGTGCAATCCCTATCAAACTACCAATGACATTTTTTACGGAACTAGAACAAAAAAATCTTAAAATTTGTGTGGAGACACAAAAGACCCCAAATAGCCAAAGCAGTCTTGAGGGAAAAAAACGGAGCTGGAGGAATCAGACTCCCTGACTTCAGACTATACTACAAAGCTACAGTAATCAAGACAATATGGTACTGGCACAAAAACAGAAACAGATCAATGGAACAAGATAGAAAGTCCAGAGGTAAACCCACGCACCTACAGTCAACTAATCTATGACAAAGGAGGCAAGGATATACAGTAGAGAAAAGACAGTTTCTTCAATAAGTGGTGCTGGGAAAACTGGACCGCTACATGTAAAGGAATGAAATTAGAACACTCCCTAACACCATACACAAAAATAAACTCAAAATGGATTAAAGACCTAAATGGAAGGCCAGACACTATCAAACTCTTAGAGGAAAACATAGGCAGAACACTCTATGACATAAATCACAGCAAGATCCTTTTTGACCCACCTCCTAGAGAAATGGAAATAAAACCAAAAATAAACAAATGGGATCTAATGAAACCTCAAAGCTTTTGCACAGCAAAGGAAACCATAAGACAAAAAGACAACCCTCAGAATGGGAGAAAATATTTGCAAACGGATCAATGGACAAAAGATCAATCTCCAAAATATATAAACAGCTCATGCAGCTTGATATTTAAAAAACAACCCAATCCAAAATGGGCAGAAGACCTAAATAGACATCTCTCCAAAGAAGACATACAGATGGCCAAGAAGCACATGAAAAGCTGCTCAACATCACTAATTATTAGAGAAATGCAAATCAAAACTACAGTGAGGTATCACCTCACAGTAGTTAGAATGGGCATCATCAGAAAATCTACAAACAAGAAATGCTGGAGAGGGTGTGGAGAAAAGGGAACCCTCTTGCACTGTTGGTGGGAATGTAAATTGATACAGCCACTATGGAGAACAGTATGGAGGTTCCTTAAACAACTAAAAATCGAATTACCATATGACCCAGCAATCCCAGCAATACTGGGCATATACCCAGAGAAAACCATAATTCAAAAAGACACATGCACCCCAATGTTCAGCAGCACTATTTACAATAGCCAGGTCACGGAAGCAACCTAAATGCCCATTGACAGACAAATGGATAAAGAAGACATGGTACATATATACAATGGAATATTACTCAGCCATAAAAAGGGACGAAATGGGGTCATTTGTTGAGATGTGGATGGACCTAGAGACTGTCATACAGAGTGAAGCAAGTCAGAAAGAGAAAAACAAATATAGTATATTAACGCATATATGTGGAACATAGAAAAATGGTACAGATGAACCAGTTTGCAGGGCAGAAATAGAGACAGAGATGTAGAGAACAAACGTATGGACACCAAGGGGGGAAAGCTGTGGTGGTGATGGTGGTGGTTGTGTGTTGAATTGGGGGATTGGGATTGACATGTGTGCACTGATGTGTATAAAATGGATGACTAATAAGAACCTGCTGTATAAAAAAAAAATCAAAAAAAAGAAAAAAACAGAATGATACTGTCTACAATTTTCACTGGGTTTACCTTCAATTAGAATGAGCTAACATTCTTGAAAGCCCAGTAAAGTGGTTACTGCTTAGACTAGTAGATTTGGGGTCCACCTTAGAGACAAAATGGGATAACTCTGTGTGGTGTATGTCCGTTCCCGTCCGAGGCCACCCTGCTCTCATCTCTGCCCTGTTGGGTGTGCTGACTTTAGACCAAGTCTGTGTGATGCAACTCTTAAAACATCATCTCCGTTTCAAAGCATCAGGTTAGTACGTGTTCTTTTTTTTTTTTTTTTAATAAATTTATTTATTTATTTATTTTTGGCTGTGTTGGGTCTTCGTTTCTGTGCGAGGGCTTTCTCTAGTTGTGGCAAGCGGGGGCCACTCTTCATCGTGGTGCATGGGCCTCTCACTGTCGCGACCTCTCTTGTTGTGGAGCACAGGCTCCAGACGCACAGGCTCAGTAGTTGTGGCTCGCGGGCTTAGTAGCGCCGCGGCATGTGGGATCTTCCCAGACCAGGGCTTGAACCCGTGTCCCCTGCATTGGCAGGCAGATTCTCAACCACTGCGCCACCAGGGAAGCCCGTACGTGTTCTTTTTAAAGCTAGAAGACAACTGTAAGCCTAAAGAACGCAGTGGAGATCAGCTGTGATCCTGCCCCTGGAATGATCGAGGTACACATTTCCCATACTCGCTTCAATGTAGCAAGACCTGGAGAATTTTTTTTCTTTTCCCCACAAAATGGCATCATTATGTAAAACTGCATTGTGGGTTTTGGGTTTTTTGAGTCTTTTATGTACCATTCCCATCTTTCTGTAAACTTCTAATACCCTCTGCTGTCACTGTCATTGGCCAGACATCCCTCCACATGTGAATATTGCAAAGTTTTTCGTACCTCTTTCACTTCATTGGACATTTAAGGTGTTGGCAATTCTGCTACAATCACCTTGTAGTCAAATGATTCTTTATATCTGTGTTTATCTCATTCTGATAAATTTCTTGAGGTTGAGTTTCTGAGTTCAAGGGTGTACATAACTGTATGATTTCTTTGCTGCAGCCTTTCTCTTTCAGTTTTGCCAATTTATGCTTTTCCCAGTAAGGTATAGAACTCCCTGTAGCCATGCCTGACAGCCTGACAACCTTTGGGACCCCAATCCAAAACACTCTTAGAGGGAAGAGGGAGGGATAAAATAGGGGTAGGAGGTTAAATGGTGTAAACTACTATGTATAAAATAAATAAGCTACAAGGATATATTGCACAGCACAGGGATTAGAGCCAATATTTTATAATAACTTTATATGGAATATAATCTACAAAAATATCAAATCACTATGTTGTATACCTGAAACTAATAAAATATTGTAAATCAACTATACTTCAATAGAACAAAATATTCAAACTCAAAAAAACCACTCTTGTAATCTTCATAGATTTTACATTTTACATTTTCATCGTTTAAATATGCATTTCCTTGATTTTCTGGTGTTATCGACCACAGTTCCTTCGTCAATTGCTGCTTCATCTTCTTTGCCCACTTTTTAAATTAGTGTTTCCTAGTAGTTATAGTTTAAAAACAGGTAAAATACAAAGAGGTTTTAAGGCACGTGTTTAAATATTTGTTCTTAATGACAAAAAGTGCAAGAAATACAGAAATGCAAATGTACATCGGAAATCACTGTCTCCTCATCCTCAGCCTTCATCCCAGTCCTTGTTTCAAATTTTCACCTTTCTGGAGTAATAACCATATCATGTCTGTGTTCTTCCAGACCCTTTAGTATGCACATACAGTATACTGTCAGAACATATAGTGTATTTTTCTCATAATGTGGAGTCATCCCAAATATTCTGTTGTGCATATAGCTTAGAGGTCTTTCTAATATAATATACTAGGATATATGGGGATATAATATGGCCTTTTCTTACCTGCCCTTGGACAGCGATGCCCTTGGACCCATATCAGTACACACCTGTGCGCATCACTCTCTTGGCTGCATCCTCCCCGCTGTCGGGAAGTGCTCTCCGTCCGTGTCCCTCACCGTCAGTGGCTTCACGTGCATGCAGAGTGTATGCATCCACCAGCATACAAGCAGACGGATGTGCGTCTGGGCCGTATTGCTGCTTTTCTGGCCGAATGCCAGAACCGAAGTGCCACCGGCTGCATTCCTCTTTGAACAGACTGGGTCTGCAAGGTTGGAGCTGGGCACCAAGTTTACGTTTCCTTTTACGTTAAAGGCAGTGGCCCGTCATGGGTGGGCGCTCGTCTCGCGAGACTCTTCAGATCAAGTCGTTCCACTGGCCTGACAAGGAGAGACAATGGGATCAGCCTGACGGGCTCCTGGGCGATGATTGGGGTGGTAAACGGGATGGGGGTGGGTCCCCGAAGAGCCTCGGGGGTGGAGACTCTGAGGAGGATACCCAGGCACAGAACTTGAAGCCCACACGTCTCCAGGGGCAGCTCTTGGCCCAGGATGCGTTGGGCTCCGTGTCAGCGTTGGATCAACTTAGTCAACAGAAACAAGTACAGACGCTCCCCGACGTACAGAGTTTGGACTTTACGGTGGGGGAAAGCGATACTCATTCAGTAGAAACCGTGCTTCAGACTGAGAACGTTGGTGTTTTCCCGGGCTACTGACAGGCAGCCCATCCTCCGTCGTGATGCTGGGCAGCGGCCGCTCCCCGTCGGCCTGGGATCACAGGGGGAACGTCGTCCCTAACACTTAGCACCGTTCTGCTTCTCACTTCCACTGCAGTGTGTGTTCAGTAAATCACATGAGGCCTTCAGCGCTTTAGTATAAAATAGGCTCTGTGTTAGACGATTTTGCCCCGCTCTAGGCTAGTGCCAGTGTTCTGACTACAGGTAGGGTGGACTGGGCTAGTCTGTGATGTTTGCTAGGTCAGGTGTATTCAATGCATTTTCTACTTACAGTACTTTCAATTTATGATGCTTGATAAGGACATAGCCCCATTGTAAGTGGAGGAAGGTCTGTGAGACCTTCAGGACAGTAGCAGGAGCCTGGAATGGACAAGCCTGTACCACAAAAACGACCACATCAAAGGAAGTGAATCTGGACTTCTTGCTCCTTTATTTTTCCCCGTCTCTGTCCATGTTAAATGACATAGGCATGGCCTTAGGTCATAAAACCTTGAATGGAAGGGAGTGGATGTGTTTAAGCGTTCTACGGAGGGAGAATAAAATATCCATGTCTGCCTCCAGTGGCTGGTGTGTGGGATGCTTCGTGAAGTGTGGAAAATGTGGTACCGTTTAAGAGAGCTTAAAACTTGTGCTGAAAGGTGATTCCTCTTTACTGCTGAAATGCCAGCCTCAAACTCTTGCGTTTTAGGTATTGTGAGTAGAGATAACAACTACCCACTGACTATTTCTGCTCCTAATAAAAACATGGTCTTCCAGAATCTCAAGGTTTGATTGCTCACCTCTCTGGCTGAATGTCTAACATTTGGGGTGAATGTCGCCTGCTTCCTCAACACTTCACATTCAAGCGTTTGGTTAGAATTTTCATTCAAGTCCAGGCCTGTGACCCACAATCACAAAGACCCAAATCACAAAAATATGGGATAATAAGTGAAATCGTTTCGCCTCTGGGCTGAAGTACACGTTTGAGTCACAGTCCCCTGGGTGAAAAGACTTTCTGCTGAGATGAAAGAAACCGTTAAAATATTTTAGATATTAAAGTAACAGCTGACAAGCTAATTGGCAAAGGAGGAAATGTTCTATTATTGTATCACATTTTTTAGAAGTCCTGGTGATTAACACTGTCTGCAGATGCGTAGGTGGCAGCAGAATCTGGGAACATGTATGAAAGTCTTAAAATGCACGTCCTATATAGAAGCCCTCCTAGTCCCAGCATATGTGAAAAGTGCAAGAATTCGGTAAGTAGCACGTAATAGTAGGGGTATTGAAGCCCTGCGTTGGGATTTTGGGCACCTCGATAGGCACGTGAGCACGCACTTACGGCAGCATCTTGATGAGACGCTCCTTTGTGTACTAGTTTTCCTCTAAAAACTAGTCTGCTAAAACAAAGTGATTCACATGGGCTGGCTTCAGCGACCGAGACTTATTCTCACAGTTCAGGGGCCGAGAGTCGCAAAACCAAGGTGTCCGCAGGGTCCTGCTCTCTCTGAAGGCTCTAGGAAGTAATCCTGCCTTGCCTCCTCCAGCTTCAGGTGGCCCCATCCTTGGCTCCTTGGCCCGTGGCAGCATCCCTCCAGTCTTGGCCCACGTCTTCACGTGGCCATCTTCCCTGTGTGTCTCTCTGTCTCCTCTCTTCTTCCTGTAAGGACACCAGTCCCTGGATTGGAGGCCCACCCGAAATTCAGGATGAATTCATCTCCAGATCCCTCACTAATTACAGCTGCAAAGCCCTTGCTTCCAACTAAGGTCACATTCTGAGATGCCGTGTGGACATCAGTTTTCAGGCAACACGATTCATCCTTAGGGTAGCTGAGGTGGGGGTCAGAGTAGGCCACCCCAAAATAATGTATCACTGTGGCATAAGGATCGGTTTGAGCTGAGAGCACTTAAGCAGCAGCAAATGCAGAGAGAGCCCTGTGCCCTGGCACTGCCTGCCCCAAAGCAGGGCGTGACTTTCCCTTCAGGAAGGTCTTCCCCCTCCTGCGCTCTGCAGTACCAGGGGGAGAACAGCCCTTATCACTGGACCCAGAAGGTCAGCACCGAGGTGGGACCCTGCACGGACAACCCTCACTATAATAACCCTTGTCTTCCATTCATCTCCCCTGTGTATTTACCTTCCCACAGCTTACCACCCCGAAAAGGCCAAACCCCTTTTCCTTCTCTTGTCACTCACCTACAGGTTCTTTCCCTTTCTTAAAACGGCATATAAGCTCCTGAGTCTAACTGCTTCTTTAAGGTCTTCACTTCTTTTCCATGAAGGCCTCCATATGCATAAATAAACCGTTTCTAGTGTTAACCTGTGTTTTACCAGTTTAATTTGCAGCCTTCACGTACTGTACCTAAGAGGGTAGAGGGAAATCTTTTCCTCCCGTATATATCCAGGGATGCTAAGTTGTCTCCTCAGCTTTTCCCCACCAAACAGAAGCCGGGAACACAGTGGCTGGAAAGTGAGTACCCGACTCTCCTTCGCCCCAAACCCCAACAGGGAGCCCTAATGGACCACAACCAAAGTTATGCACGCCACTCCAGAGGAGACCTTGAGTTGGGACCAAAGCAAGTTGCACAGGTTTCCTTGCCTCCAGCCCCACACCTAAGACTGGGATACTTCCCCCTAATGGAAAAGGACGACCTTCTCCCATGCAGAGAAGCACTGGCCCCAGAGTCTAGGACAGTCAGGCTGAGAGCTTCTTCCCTGGGGGCTGGTGCAGACAGCTCATGGTGCAGTGGGGCTAGGGGACAGTGCCAGGCAGGCTTTGATCACCAGGGCAGCCCAGGGAGGGAGAAAGAATCCAAAAGAGCCAGACCCCGGAGCACCCCAGCCTCGTGGAAGGAGAAATTGAGGGAGGGGTACTTGCTTTTATGAGAACCCTCCCAACAAAAACCAAAGAGGAAACCGTTCTTCTGTGATGTGACAAGCACTGCATGTCGGAAACTGCAGAAGAAAACATTGAACAAATTGTTGGATCGTTTCTCATAGACGTCTTCAAGTGAGCTCCCTTATGACAAGCAGACCACTTTCCCCTGCCCTGCTACCCGCAGGGTAATTCCCTGATGGGGCTTCGGTTGTATGAAATACAGTTTGTCATTTTAAAGTTGCAGGAAACTAGAGTTGCACCGGTCTGTCCCCAGCTTGTGGCTGATGAACAATTTCTTATTTCCTGTAATTCGGTTCTTATATAAACATGGCACTTTGGCCTGACATCGTTGATTCTCACCAACACCCATCACTGTCATAATAACTCTGTCACTGTAGCCAGAAAATCAGCCATAGACAGTATGTAAGGCAATGCGTGTGGCTCTGTGCCAGTAAAACTTTATTCATAAACCAGGGTAGAGGGCCTGTGTTTGGTCCCTGGGCTGTAGTGTGCCAACACCTGCTGTAAAGCATGAATCAAGCTGAGCCCCTGACAAGAGCTTTAAAACCTTTATTTTCGAAATAAAAAGAGGCTAAATGTTAGAGGCCCAAGATTCCGTCTCCATGCTTTCAGACCTCTTCACCAGAATGTCCTTTATTTCTTGAGTTCAGTGAACACAACCATGTACCAGGAAGAGCTAATTCAATGTCAGTGATGCCATACGTAGAAATGATGGTTTACAAATCTTTGTGTTTTGGAAAGATCTTTTTCTTTTTTAAGATTTCTGTAATATGTATTTTATTTATTATTATTTATTTTTGGTTGTGTTTGTTGGGTCTTCGTTGCTGCACACGGGATTTCTCTAGTTGCGGCGAGCGGGGGCTACTCTTCTTTGCGGTGTGCGGGCTTTTCATTGTGGTGGCTTCTCTTGTTGCGGAGCATGGGCTCTAGGCACGTGGGCTTCAGTCATTGTAGTGCCAGGGCTCAGTAGTTGTGGCTCATGGGCTCTAGAGCACAGGCTCAGTAGTTGTGGCACACGGGCTTGGTTGCTCCGCGGCATGTGGGATCTTCCCAGACCAGGGCTCGAACCTGTGTCCCCTGCATTGGCAGGTGGATTCTTAGCCACTGCTCCACCAGGGAAGCCCTGGAAAGATCTTTGTGGGATTCCTTCTTTAACAGCTATCTAGAACTCTTGAGTTTTATTTATGGTTTTATCATGGAATAGCATCTCCAAGTTGTAACAATAAATATGTCTTTTAAGAACTAGGAAATTCATGCTAGAATAAAAGATTCTTTTCTCTAATCCTATGGCTTTTGTGACACCTCTAAGGTAGCCTCTCATAGATGGTAACACATTTCCTCCCAACTTTGGCAAGACTGTTGATAAGGATAAAAATCTCTCTCGTTTCAGTGGAAGAGAAATTGCATTTCTTCCCCTTCCTTAACTGTAAAGATTTCACCAGATTGCTTAAAACGAGGGACAGAACTTAGAGACAAAAAGTCATGGTTTGAATAAATCAGAAGAACCCAAAAGTTGAGAACAAGTTTGCAAAAAGATAATTTTAAGCATACGTTATAATTGGTCTGCCAGAGTACTTATCCATTATCTGCTTTTTTTAGTTATTACCAATTTTCTGGGACATAACGGATAATTGCGCTTAGGAATTTGGAAGTAAAATATGACAGTTGCATAAAGGTTTAGTGTTCACCTTTGCACCTCTTAGCTTTGGCGGGGTCGGTGTGCAAGAAAAAAACTTGTTTTATGAAGGTCGTTCTTAAATTGACATAATTCATGTGACCCCTGACCTGAAAGGGTCCCTCCCCTTGGCGAGGTTGGATCCCACTTCTAATCCTTCCGGCAGAACAAACGCTGACTCTGAAAAGATGAAAAGGGTGGCCTTTAGCAAGTGCGACATATGAGATGTGCTTTTCCAAGAAAGTGGCAGAAGAGAAAAATCCTTGCACGCCAGCCTGCACGATTAGGACCTGCAGAAACTCGTGCCTCGTGTGTAATTACGGGGGACAGGGCCTCCGGGCAAGAACCATCCATCACCGCTCAGGCGCTTGAGTGTAACACGTGATGGAGCGCAGGTGAGCTGCCTTCACCTGCTCAGTATGAAGTCATCAGCCTGCCTGGACGGCCCCGTTCTCTGACTGCAATGCTGAGTTCATACAGAGTTGCCACACAGAGGACAAAAGACAGGCGGGGCTTTGGAAGTTGGCTTTAAGAAGTTCTTCTGCACGGTGCACACATGAACACACACACACACACATACCGTTATTTATGAACACGTATTTAATTAAAGCTTACATGAGGTGTTCACGGAATTAATTTTTACTAATTTAAGAGCTTTGGGGCATGAAGCCGCATAAGAGTTAAATGTCTTTAAGCTCGCATTTTAATCAGTAAAAATGTTTTTTGAATAGCAAGGGAGATTTTGAATCTCCTCAACACAGCTGAGAAGAAAAGAAGTGCAGAGAAAAATGATTTATCTTGTTTATCTCGGGCCGAGTCTTCCGGGCACCCCGGGTTGGGTCCTGCCCACAGCTGCAAAAGTCCAGCAGAGCTTCCCCTCCAGCTGAGTTTCTCCACATTTCAAGATCCCCGCACATGAGAGCTGCCTCCCTTAAATCTTCTGATTTACAGTGACTTTCTCGGTAGCAATTAGGAACAGAAGCAGAAACGGCAAAAGCCCTGAGTTTCCTGGCTCCATACACTTTCATCTCAGGGTGTATAACAAATCTACCTTATTATTCCCTTACCGTTAGATATTTTTGCTTTTAAATATGACACGAGCTCAAACCTTCACATCCTTGGTATTTCTCTCTCCTCATTTCGGGAGGAAGCTTCTCAAGATAGTGGTCCACGCTGGCTCTCTCCGTTTGCTGACTCCCATTTGCTCCTGGGCCAGTTTCTGGCCCCTCCACCCCACCCAGACAGTTCTCAACAAGGGAAACCAGTAATGCTGAATTGCTCCTTGGCACAGACCTGTATTTCAGAGCTTCGTTCTTATGGCACTTCTCAGCAAGCTGGCCACTTCCCCGGTGGCACACCACTCTCCTCTCTCCTCCTTCCTTCCCGACGGGTCCTTCTCTGTCCCTTTTGGAAGCTCATCCGCCTCTGCCCGACCTTTACGTGCTAGAGAGGTCTTTGTCCTGGGCCCTCCCCTCTTCTGCCTCTGTGGCCTGTGCCCAGGCCATCTTAACCCCACCCCACAGCTCCACTGGGAAAGCAGCTGTGGATGCTCCACCTGAAAGGATAACAGAGTGTTTACTCCAGACGTTCAACGTACCTGATCCTCATAGGATCCCGAGGAGGGAGGGCCTGATGCTGTGATTCCCCTTCAACAGATGTGGAAACAGAGGCAAGTAAAAATGAAGTAACTTGGCAAGGTCCATACCTAGGATGTGGCAGAGTCAGGATGTAGCCCATTCTCTCTGTGCCCTTCAGCACGACGCTTGCCATGCCATCTCCTGAGTTCTGGATCCATTTGCCCAGATTCCTCAACATCTTTTCAAGCTCAGCGAGTCTAAAACTAAGCATACGGAGTTGGAAACCTGGTCCTTATCCAGCATGCTCCGTCTCTGTGAATGGGACCACCCTCCCTCCAGCTGTGTAAGCCAGAAACTGAAGACTCATGACAGTCGCTCGTTCTAAGAGTCATTCGGATCAGCAAACGATGACACCCAGCCGTGGTGGGCATGGCCGAGTCAGCTCAGAGGCCAGGGCTCCATGTGTGCAGAGCTCCACCCAGCCTTCAGGGAGCTACCACCCAGTGCAGACCATGGCGCCCATCCGCCAGGTCTCGGGATGCCCCTGGACCTGAGCATCGCACTGAGGTTCCAGGAGAAAAGATGAAGGAAAAAGCAAGGTCAGGAGATTTAGTGCGGGGACCTTGACGGATGCAAGCTTGAGAAAACAGCCCCCAGCCTCCTCATTTCCATTTCACCTCATCAAGGGGACCACCCTCCTTGCCTTGCTCTCACTGGAGGGTCACAGGTGGGCTGTGGTCATCGTTGCCCTGAGGAAGAACTGGAAGGTTCTCCTCTTCACCCAGTGCCCCTTCCACCACGTCCCTTCGCTCCTTCCTGCACCCCTCGGAAACTAAAAAGTTCTGTTGTTAACAGTCCCCTGCGGTAGAAGGAAATGCTCGGTAACCAGTGCATTCTGGGACACACAGCCCCGTCATAGGGAAGGTTGCATCATCACGTCATACGAGAGAAGATTTACGTAGGGCTTGGGGCAGGCAGAGCCCTAAAGAGTGTGCATTTGGCAAAGTGTCATTTTGGGGGTAGATCAGTACAAAATAGGGTTGCTAGATAAAACACACTGTGCCCAGTTATATTTGAATTTCACATAAACGTGGAACACGCTTACACTGAAACAATTTGTTGTTTATCTGACTTTACAATTTGAGTTTCCTGCATTTTATATATTTGCTAAATAAATATGGCAACCCTCATACAGTGTAATTCCTGTGTAACGTGATGTTGGCCTCTGGTTTCTGGTCTGTGCAATACATGATTGACACCACTGGCCAGAAATAAATATTTAAATACAATAATGTTTCTGTATGACCAGGGTTTTCAAATTGGGTCCACGTATCCCTGAGGCATGAGTGATTTGGAGTACACAGAGTTATAGGATAATCATGGTTCCATTTTCTGAGGTGTCAAGTATGGGAAGTGGGAAGAAATTTATCACACGTTTTTGGGGGAGGGATCGATTTTATGGCATGATAAGTGGGAAGTAATTTTTGACACTGCCTCATGGAGGTGTCAATTTTTTGTAATTTATCATTTTAATTTTATATTATACTTCATATTGGGATATTCTTATGGGATGGAATGACAAATTTACTTGAATTTTTCAGTCAAAATGTAAGATCTCAATGAGATTTCACGTGTTATTCTACACACCCCGAGAATCACTTTGTGCCGTAGTGAGGGCATCTAAGTTGGAAAGGTTGAAGAGAACTGTTTCGGTCTGGAGTTGCCCACAGAGTGAGATGAAGAGAGAGTGTATTTGAATCAAATTGATGGCTTTGGAGCATTCTAAGCACTAGGACCAACTGAGGGTCCCAGCTCTAAGTGTCACTCTGTCAGTGAGAGCTTTATCTGCTGAGGAACATGAGGACTTTCTTCTCCTTAAAGCAGAGGAAATGACTTCCCAGAGTTCTCAAAGTCACTTCCCAAACACCTCATAGAAAAAAACAAAGGAGCTTTTCGTGATCCTGCCATCCTACTGCCCAGAACATAGTAATTTTAGTTCTTTGTAGAGTTACAGACACTATAAAGAATCGTTTTAGTATCCGTTGGTGGCCATGGCTAAAACAATTTGTTGGAAGAAATGGTGCCAGTTACTTTAAAAAAAAATAATAAAAGCACGATTTTAGAGATGTTGGTGGGGAGTTTTTCAGACTCGTCCTGGGCAAGCCAAGCCAAAGGGCACCGTTCCCCACTTTCTCCAGACTAGTTGTAAAAATGAGGTCATTCTATAGAAAGCACAGAAATGCCGTTGGCATAATTTAGAGTTCCATTCTTGGTAACAACAGACGCGTGATAAAATGGTTTTGTAAAAGAACAGAGAATAGTTAGGAAAGTCATATATAGCCATCTTGCACTTTCAGTAATTGTTTGTAGACTAAAGAACAGGATGGCATTAATTAAACTGAATTGGTGCTGGGTTTCCTCCTTTTTCCCTTTCAAAGGCTTTGTGTTGCATTTCGTTTTCGTGGAATTAGCATCATTTTAAAAGAAGAAAAGGCGAACAAAGCCTTCAAAGAAAAGATCACGCTTTTCAGACCTGTAATTTAAGTTTTGCTGTTCCCATTTAAATGTGCCCATAATTCTCGCTTCCTTTGTGTTTCAGATTGTGTGTTTACTCAGTTGTATTTTTAGACACACTAATTCCGTCCATAGTAGCTCACTTCTGTCTGACTGTTACCAGAAGGCTGAGAGCAGACACAGGCACAGAATGAGTTTGAAGGGTTTGTCTGGCAAGGAGAGAGCATTTACTCCATCTTAAAATGTAGCGCCATCTTGGAAAGGAGCATGGCGGCCACAATGGAACCTACCCAAGGAAGCATGAGAATCCGCTCTTCTTGCTCCTTTGCCCTTCCAAATTCCGCCACCCACACCTTTTACTCAAAGATCAAACCCTTTCACGCCACTTGTTTATGAGACATATGGCTGCATGGGGCACTGGAGTTTACCTGAGGCTCAGAGTTTGAAGAAGAGAAGCACAAATTAAGAAATGTGACCCTTGCCTTCTGGCATATCAACATATGAGACAAAGAGAAAAAAACAAAAACAGAGGGAAGATGAGAGAAATTAATCACCTGGCTACAGCTAACTCCCCTATACACGAACCTTCAAGTTGAGAAGTTTCAAAGATGCGGACGTGCGTTCCATCAGCGTCAGGCACGAGTGACATTGCCGCTTGCCCTCCGCCTCGTACTGCTGACGACCCTTCAGCCCTACCATCTCCCACCTCCTCTCCCTCCTCCAGTCAGAAACTCTTCTTGCCTCTTCCCTCGATGCCAGCCCCTGTATGCCACCTGTTGTACTGGGCTACCGTACTTTTCCAGGTACTGTACTGTAAGATTAAAACGTTTTCTTTATTTGTTGTGTTATTTGTTTTTTATGTATTATTTGTGTGAACAGTGTTATAAACCTATTACTGTACAGTACTATATAGCCGACTGTGTTAGTTGGGTACCTAGGCTAACTTTGTTGGACTTACGAACAACCTGGACTTATGAACGTGCTCTAGGAACAGAATTTGTTCATATGTAGGGGACTTAGTGTACCAGCATATTTACAACCAAGTGTTAGGGTCGCATTTTTTAGATATTGAATCTAGAGGAATGACTCAATTTCTCCTTATGAAAAGGGTAACGTTTAATCATCTAATCATAGGCAGAAATGTCTCACTTTAATGCAGAATATAAAGGACATTGAAATAGAAGGTAAAACAGGTTTCCTCTGTATTTGTTAATTTTTTTTAAACATCTTTATTGGAGTATACTTGGTTTACAATGTTGTGTTAGTGTCTGCTTTATAACCAAGTGAATCAGCTATACGTATACATATATCCCCATACTCCCTCCCTCTTGCGTCTCCCTCCCACCCTCCCTATCCCACACCTCTAGGTGGTCACAAAGCACCGAGCTGATCTCTCTGTGCTATGTGGCTGCTTCCCACTAGCTATCTCTTTTACATTTGGTACTGTATATATGTCCATGTCACTCTCTCACTTCATCCCAGCTTACCCTTCCCCCTCCCCATGTCCTCAAATCCATTCTCTACGAGGTCTGCGTCTTTATTCCTGTCCTGCCCTGAGGTTCTTCAGAACCTTTTTTTTTTTTTATTCCATATATATGTGTTAGCATACGGTATTTGCTTTTCTCTTTCTGACTTACTTCACTCTGTATGACAGACTCTAGGTCCATCTACCTCACTACAAATAACTCAATTTCATTTCTTTTTATGGCTGAGTAATATTTCATTGTATATATGTGCCACATCTTCTTTATCCAGTCATCTGTTGATGGACACTTAGGTTGCTTCCATGTCTTGGCTACTGTAAATAGTGCTGCAGTGAGCATTGTGGTACATGACTGTTTTTGAATTATGGTTTTCTCAGGGTATATGCCCAGTAGTGGGATTGCTGGGTCACATGGCAGCTGTATCTTTAGTTTTTTAAGGAACCTCCATACTGTTCTCCATCGTGGCTGTATCAATTTACATTCCCACCAACAGTGCAAGAGGGTTCCCTTTTCTCCACACCCTCTCCAGCATTTATTCTTTGTAGATTTTTTGATGATGGCCATTCTGACTGGTGTGAGATGATATCTCATTGTAGTTTTGATTTGCATTTCTCTAATGATTAGTGATGTTGAGCATCCTTTCATGTGTTTGTTGGCAATCTGTATGTCTTCTTTGGAGAAATGTCTATTTAGGTCTTCTTCTTCCCATTTTTGGATTGGGTTGTTTGTTCTTTTGATATTGAGCTACATGGGCTGCTTGTATATTTTGGAGATTAATCCTTTGTCAGTTGCTTCATTTGCAAATATTTTCTCCCATTCTGAGGGTTGTCTTTTGGTCTTGTTTATGGTTTCCTTTGATGTGCAAAAGGTTTTAAGTTTCATTAGGTCCCATTTGTTTATTTTTGTTTTTATTTCCATTTCCCTAGGAGGTGGGTCAAAAGGATCTTGCTGTGATTTATGTCAAAGAGTGTTCTGCCTATGTTTTCCTCTGAGAGTTTTACAGTGTCTGGCCTTCCATTTAGCTCTTTAATCCATTTTGAGTTTATTTTTCTGTATGGTGTTAAGGAGTGTTCTAATTTCATTCTTTTACATGTAGCTGTCCAGTTTTCCCAGCACCACTTATTGAAGAGACTGTCTTTTCTCCATTGTATATTCTTGCCTCCTTTATCAAAGATAAGGTGACCATATGTGCATGGGTTTATCTCTGGGCTTTCTATCCTGTTCCACTGATCTCTATTTCTGTTTTTGTGCCAGTACCACACTGTCTTGATTACTGTAGCTTTGTAGTATAGTCTGAAGTCTGGGAGCCTGATTCCTCCAACCCCATTTTTCTTTCTCAAGATTGCTTTGGCTATTCGGGGTCTTTTGTGTTTCCATACAAATAGTGAAATTTTTTGTTCTGTTCTGTGAAAAATGCCGTTGGTCATTTGATAGGGATTACATTGAATCTGTAGATTGCTTTGGGTAGTATAGTCATTTTCATAATGTTGATTATTCTAGTCCAAGAACATGGTATATCTCTCCATTGGTTTGTATCATCTTTCATTTCTTTCATCATTATCTTATAGTTTTCTGCATACAGGTCTTTTTTCTCCTTAAGTAGGTTTATTCCTAGGTATTTTATTCTTTCTGTTGCAATGGTCAATGGGAGTGTTTCCTTAATTTCTCTTTCAGATTTTTCATCATTAGTGTATAGGAATGCAGGAGATTTCTGTGCATTAATTTTGTATCCTGCTACTTTACCAAATTCACTGATTAGCTCTAGTAGTTTTCTGGTATCATCTTTAGGATTCTCTATGTATAGTGTCATGTTATCTGCAAACAGTGACAGTTTTACTTCTTCTTTTCCAATTTGGATTCCTTTCATTTCTTTTTCTTCTCTGATTGCTCTGGCTAGTACTTCCAAAACTATGTTCAATAACTGTGGTGAGAGTGGACAACCTTGTCCCTGGATCATGGGACCCTGGCAGTGGCCGGCTGCACAGGCTCCCGGGAGGGGAGGTGTGGATAGTGACCTGTTCTTGCACACTGGCTCCTTGGTGGCTGCAGCAGCAGCCTTAGCCTCTCATGCCCGTCTCTTGTGTCTGTGCTGATAGCTGTGCTTGCGCCTATCTCTGGGGCTCGTTTAGGCGGTGCTCTGAATCCTCTCTCCTCGTGCACCCCGAAACAATCGTCTCTTGCCTCTTAGGCAGGTCCAGAGATTTTCCCGGACTCCCTCCCAGCCAGCTGTGGCACACTAGCACCCTTCAGGCTGTGTTCACATTGCCAACCCTAGTCCTCTCCCTGGGATCCGACCTCCGAAGCCTGAGCCTCAGCTCCCATCCCCCGCCCGCCCCGGCGGGTGAGCACACAAGCCTCTCGGGCTGGTGAATGCTCGGCACTGATTCTCTGTGTGGGAATCTCTCCGCTTTGCCCTCCTCTCCCCTGTTGCTGCGCTCTCCTCCGCGGCTCCGAAGATCTCCCCCTCCGCCACCCGCAGTCTCCGCCCGCAAAGGGGCTCCTAGTGTGTGGAAACCTTTCCTCCTTCACGGCTCCCTCCCACTGGTGCAGGTCCCGGCCCTATCCTTTTGTCTCTGTTTATCCTGTTTTCTTTTACCCTACCCAGGTACGTGGGGAGTTTCTTGCCTTTTGGGAAGTCTGAGGTCTTCTGCCAGCGTTCAGTAGGTGTTCTGTAGGAGTTGTTCCACATGTGGATGTCGTTTTGATGTATTTGTGGGGAGGAAGGTGATCTTCACGTCTTACTCCTCCGACACCTTGAAGGGCCCCTTCATTTTGTTTTTCTAAGACATGTCCTGCATCATATTTCGACTTGGGGGTCGTAATATTTGCCAAGATACTTCAATCTCAAACACAACAGAGCTGCTCTTTCCTGGAACATTCTGGCATCTGAGAAGTACACACCCAAATCCCAGTCATGGGGGCAAACGATTGTAATACCCAAATGCTGGTAGAGCAGGACAAATCTATTCGAGCCCATCTGACAGCTGTCGTTTATATCTAAATTATACGTTTTAAAGAAAAATGCAGGTAGCTCCGAAAAGCCAGTAATGCAGCCTGTCGTCTCTGGGCTCCCCCGCTGTATTCCTCGTGTGCCACCGCCCTCCACTCTTGCAGCTCGTTCCACCGGTACCCAGCATTCGTTCAACAATAGTCACTGGTGTGACGGATGGGGCAGTGAACAAAGCAGGCAGATGTGCGGCCAGCCTGCGGCTTACCTGCGACTGTGCGTGCCGGGTCAGAGCCCTGCTAAATCCGTGAACCTTGCAGTATGTGAGATGGAATTGAGTGCCAAGGAGGGCAGATCGGCAGGGGCGGGGTGAAAAGTGTCGGGGCTCTGGGTGACCGTTTCCACAAGCTGTCAGCGAGGCACCCCGAGGTGGAGGATTTTCAGAGGCCCGACGAAGAGCAGAAGCAGGTCACGTGTTTGTTGGGGATGAGAGCCGCTCCGGCCGTAGCAGGAGCAGGTGGAAAGGCTCTACGGGGACGGGGTGAGTTTGGGGCCAGCGGAGCAGAAAAGGGGGGTCGCCGAAGCATCAGAGGAGTGCGTGGGTCTCAAGACGAGCATCCCTGGAAGTGACCGGGGACCAGACGGTGCAGGGCCCCGAGAGTCCAAGTAAAGCTGAGCCGACGGAGCCCGGTGGCGCAGGTGTGAGCTGAGACGGCTCCCAGCAAGTCCTCGCGTTTCAGTGGGCTGACGCGACGGGGAGGCGCAGCCGATGGCGGAGGAGGACGCGGAGGGACTACACGGGAGATGCTTGCGGTGCCCCCCGCCGCTCCCCCCGCCGTGGGAGAGACACGGGCGTCAGGGCGTTGGAGAGAAGGCGGTCCAGTCTGGATACATCTGCATGGATGTCCTGACACACGTGATGAGGCCGTGGGACACAGAGCGCAGTCAGGGTAACAGGCAGGTCTGCAGCCAAGCAGCCGGGGGGAGAGAACAGCACGGACATTCACAGAAGGAGCGAGAGTTGCAGCCTTGTGGGGGGAGAGCAAGATCTCAGCTTGGGACACGTCTCAGCTCAGCTGCCAGGTGTCTAAGTGCGGACCTCCTACAGGGGTGAGTGTGTATGCCTGGAATTCAGGGGCGGGGGTCTATCTGGAGACCCAAATGTGGGTGCCATCTGTGTACAGGGGGTACTGGAGCCACGAGGCTGAATCAGGGGACACTTAGGGGATCAGTGCAGACAGAGAAGAGGTGCAGGCATGGAAGGACAGGAAGAACCGAGAAAGCAGGCAGAGCAGGGCCACCCAGACCTCCAGGAGACACAGAAGGGGAGGACGAAAGACGCAGTTCAAGGCGGAGGCGCAGTCCAGGTGTCCGATGCCTCTCAGAGCTCAGCCCCGTTGGGGCGTGGGAAAAGGCTGCTGGATTTCACGACGACGGGGGAGATCTGTGTTGACTTTGGGCATGACGGTCGTGGTGATGGGACTGGGGTGGATTCAGGAGAAAGGAGTAAGAAGAAACTGGACACGTGACTGAAGACGATTCGTTCAAGGCATCTTGTGATGATGAATGAAGGACTGAAGAAGGATGTGGTGGTCGCTGGAGGTGGAGGCGGGCGCAAGGGAGCATTTTACTTCTTTGGTTTCGGATGAGAGAAATGGTAGCACGTCTGCCTGCCGACGGGCCTGGTCCAGTGGGGAGAGAGACGGTGATCCCGCACGGGGCAGAGGGGCACTGTGGGGGGCAGGGACAGGGAGCGGGGTGTCGGGGTGCTGGGAACCCGTGCGCCTCCTCTCCCGCCTCCTTCCGTGTTTCTCGGGGAAGGAGGAAGCGGTACTGTGAACCCGGAGTGGGGATGGAGGCTGGGCTGGAACTGTAAGGGTCCAGGGAGAAAGTCCCCGAGGGGCCGGGGACAACCAAAGGTGCAGAACAAGGTAACGCGCTCACCAGCCTGCCTTAAAGGCTCCTGTGGGATCTGGGACCCCAGTTGACGTGAAGCCCTGCAGCACAATCTTGGTTTGTTTGTTCTAACCACGTTCCCGTTCCAACACAGGGGAGGTGGGTGGCGGGATTGAAGTGCTTGGCGTGACAGATGAACTCAGGGAAGTGGGGAGGACAGGGCGAGAGAGTGGAGGGTACGTGGGAAGGACGTTGTAACATTTGACCCCGAGTTAGAACAGAAAGCGGAAAAAGAGCTGCCGAAGGCTGTGAGGAAAAACGAAAGACGGTAGGATCAGTGGTTGGAAGGTTCTCCTTGGGAGCAATGATTATACACTTTCGGGCTCCAGAGAGAGAGAGTAGGAAAACAGGAGGATACGGTCCGGGGTGGGATGTATGAAATGTATATTATGTAGAAGAGGCACCGTTGCTGATTGAAAAGTGAAGCGTCCAGCCGTAGAAGGGAGTGCCTGAGACGTGTGTAGGACAAGACCAGTGGGGGCAGGGAAGGAACTCTGGGGACCCACTCAGAGCCCCAGAGTTGGCATGAAGACCATTGTAAGCTACAGACGTCTGAGATTCAAAGGATGCAGATAGAAGCCTCCGTTTTCATGAGTCTTCTCTCTTAAATTTTCATTTGGGTTTAAAAGTTCATCTCTTCTAATTCTATCACTGAATTCACGAAGGCAACAAGATAAACCAAACAGGTGGCAATGCCACAGAACTTAGGAGAAGTGCCATTTCACTTCTGAATTTGACCGAGAATCGTACCCTTGCATCAAGATTTTCTGCTTACGTTGAGCAGGGAGGAGAGGAAGGAGATTTTCTGCAGGTCGTGATGGCATGTCATGTATGTTTCAGCATTTCAGATGAACGATGATCTGCATTGGGGGGCCACACTGCCTTTCGGCTGATACAGTAGGACCCGAATGTCCACCAATTGGACAGAACCGGATTTGGTTTTTGAGACTGGCTTACAAATGCCCATGTCCCTGGGAGGTGCATAGCTTTTACTGAAAATTACGGGATCACAATACTTCTAGCACTCTGATTTTAGATGTTGAGATTTCCTCCTTCAGTACGCATTTGTCAACTGCTTAGGTGCAAAAAGCTGAGTGAGGCGCAGTGGAAAATCAAAGCCAAGTCAAGAGCAGATTGATAAGGGCCGGTATCTCTGGCATCTTCCATAATTAACACATCCTTTTCAGGCTTATTAGGAAACAGAAAACATACAGAGGGAAGGTTAAGGATTGGCACAGGTTACAGGGGAGATGGTGCAAATCTTAGCCAAAGGGCTCTGGTTTACTCTTTAGCGGTGATTTGGTATGAATGCATGCACTGACCCAGGGGACAGCATTCTGTTTGTCTTCCCTGCTTGTCCCCACACTACCCATCACCCCATGAGCCTTTCCTAGCTTGGGGTGATTTGGCAGTTCATTAGAGTGGTCACAAAACGAGGGCTCAGGTGACTTTGTACAGTTGCAATGATCACCCCACCCAAGAGTTCTTTAGGAGCCAGATCATTAAGTTCTATTTCGAGGTAATTAACATTTTACCACTCAAATCATTACAGAGGCATTGCACATTGAAGTTTGAAGCAACACTGTGTTAGTTTTGAACGAACACAAATTATGTCTGAGTCCACAGCTTGGTGCCTCTTATACCATCCCTTGTTTATTTTTAGAGAATCTTTTTCAATGATTTCTCTTGTTTTTGTGTGTGTGTGTGCTTTTATTTTTTTTTGGTTTTTTGCTATTTGTTTACTAACATGGTGTTTTCAAACTTGCTAACTTGTCAGCACAATGTAGAAAGTCTTTAATTTAGAATCAAAGTGCTATAAATGAAATGTAAGGAGAAAAAAGCTGGCATTTTTGTTTGCCTCTTGCATGTTTTTAAGATATTTTAATGCATGTTTTCCATAAACATAGAATGAACAAAATGTTAAGGGTTTTCTTTGTTTTTTTTGGTGCATCCTGAATGTTTTTTGTTTCATTTTCCTGGAGAAACTCTGCATAGACATCGAAATAGTAATTTTATTAATTGCAACCTTGTTTTACAAATGTTTTTCAGTCCACATTGAATGAAAGCAATGGATAATATTAACACTAATTCGCACATTAAAGTTTCTTCAAAGTAGACAAGCTTTTGAGTAAAAGATGTCAAAATCAAATCAGAACACTAGCTGCATCCGTGAACAAAGTTATGGATTTGCTGGATTAGTTCAGCAGCCCCGCCCATGGCATCAGCAGCCCAAGCTTCGTCTGTCTTCCTGCTCTTCCATCTTTATCATGTGGCTCTTGGCCTTATCGACCACATGGTGGCTGCTGCACTTCCAGACATCACATCCACATTCCAAGAAGGAAGAAAGGGGTAAAGTGTAAAGAGCTGAGAGAAATGTGCTGAGTCTGAGCGTCGTGCTAAACTTAATAAGACGGAGAATCATCCCATTGTTATTTATTTATTTTTTTTAATCTCATCATGTAGATTGGTTCTTGTCACTACTCTTAGCTGCAAAGAAATCTGGGGATGTGTGAGAGGAAGGGAACAGAAAAAGGTGGAGTGAATGGCTTCGGGAAGCAGGGCATAGAGTTCACCGTGGTCAGGCACCGCTTACACATCATAATAACCACAGTTCAACAGGCAAGGCCTCAGTCCCAGACTTGTTGATCCAGTTTTCCAGGATAATTCTGCATGTGTGTCTGCATGCCTGTGTGTATGCACATGTGTAAGCCAGTAAAGTGCATGCCAGATTGATGACTGGGTAGAAATGGGTAGACATAGGTATGATGATTAATTTTACTTGTCACCTTAACTGGATCATGGAGTACCCGGATCTTTGGCTGAACGTTGTTTCTGGATGTGTCTGGGAGGGTGTTTCCAGAAGAGATTAGCGCTGACTCGGTAGACAGGGTAAAGCACATGGCCCTCCTCGGTGTGGGTGGGCCTCATCCAGTCTGCTGAGGGCCCGCATAGAACACAAAGGTGGAGGAAGGGGGAATGTGCCCTTCTCTGTGTGCCTGGCGGAGCTGGGACATTGGCCTGCACCTGCTCTCGGACTGGCCCTTGTCCTACTGCCTGTCCTGGGTCTCTGGCCTTCAGACTCATACTGGATTACACCACTGGCTGTCCTGGGCCTCTAGCTTCCAGAGGGCAGATGGTGGGACTTTTCAGCTTCCATAGTTGCTCATAACAAATCACCTTTATATGTATATATAAAGAATATAGCTATGTGTACAAATATAAAGGATATATACCCATATATATAAAGGATATATTATAAGATATATAAACATAAGGGATGTAGATATATAAAGCATACACATAAATATGAAGGATATAAATATATAAAGATACATATATATTTAAAGGATATATATAAAGGGGTGTATATGTATACATAAAGGATATCTAAAGAATATATATATAAAGGATATAGATATATATAGGATACATATAAATAAGAAGGATATATGTATATAAAGGATATATATATATAAAGATATATAGAGAAGGATATATAAAGGATATATATAAGATATAACAACATAAAGGATATATATATAAAAATGATACCTACAAATATGAAGGATACATGCATATAAAGGATATATATATTTAAAGGATACATAGAAAGATATGGATATGGATATATGAAATATATATAAAGGATATATATAAATGATATATATATATAAATGATGTGCAGACACATATATATGCATATATACATATCGTGTTGATTCTGTTTGGAGTGACGACTACAATGAAGGGATAGCATTGTATGTGTACCTGGCAGGAGTGACCTGAAGAAGCGCAGCCAGTGTGGTGACCTGGAGAAATGCATGTCCGTGAGGGATGCAGCAGTACAGTGCTTCGGTTTCAAGTTAACATGAGTTAAAATCCTTGCCTGGACAGCCTCTTGCTGGATGACCTTGGCTGAGCTCCCGAAGGCTCTTTTTTTTTTTTTTTTGGCGGTACACGGGCCTCTCACTGTCGTGGCCTGTCCCGTTGCGGAGCACAGGCTCCGGACACGCAGGCTCAGTGGCCATGGCTCACGGGCCCAGCCGCTCGGCGGCATGTGGGATCCTCCCAGACCGGGGCACGAACCCGTGTCCCCCGCATCAGCAGGCGGACACTCAACCACTGCGCCACCAGGGAAGCCCCCAAAGGCTCTTAAATGGAGCTATGGTTTCCTTTTCTGAAAGATGGCAATAATAATCCTGCTGCAGAGATTAGGAGTATTAAATAAAATCACAGATAAAAACCCAGGGCAGTGATCATTTAACAGAGAGATGCTATTATGAACAGTGTATCAGAGTCAGAATTATCCCTATGAGAAGCTTGTGAATGTTTTCCACTTAAAAGAGGTTCATTTAATCAGATACTTAATCGAACGCCTCTTTGGTTGTGAGGTGGGGTTAGCAAAATAGACAAGAGATGGTCTCAGCTTTCAAGGGTCTTCACATATATTCAAGAGACTAGACTGATACACATGGACAAGAGGCGGTGATACAGAATATTTCCAAGGCTCCAATGTGCGGTCCAGATACTTACATTTTCTTATATAGTCACATCCTTCATTTCTTTCCTCTTCTTTCCTCCCCCTCTGCCTCCTTCCATCCTGCCATTTCTCCGTCTCTCCTTTCTCTAAGGTAGACAAGTGCAACCAGAGGTCACCGAAGCATCCCTTGTGTAAACTATGTTTGCAAGTATAAGTAGAGAAAATGATTTGGAATGATTTACATGAAATTGTGGACAGAAATTTTTTCTGGGAGAGGAGACTGTGTGTGGGGGTCATGCAGGATCCCCGGAGGGGCTGGAGGCTGAACCCAGCTACGTGGGCAGTCGACCACGCTTACCTGATGGAGCCCCAGTCAAGATGGACACGCAGGCTGGGGTGTGCTTCCCTGGCTGGCCGCGCTCCACACGTGTCCGGTCGCCAGTCACCATTCCGGGAGGACCTGATGCTGCCCGAGACTCCTCGGGGGAGGACAGCTGGAAGTTCTCATGTGGAACTTTCTGGGCCTCTGCCCCCTGCTCTCGTGACTGTGGATGATTTTAATCTGTGTCCTTTAGCTGTGATAGCACGAGTACGACAGCTTTCAGTAAGTTGTGTGTGTCTTCCTGGCAGATTACTAACCCTAAGGCTGGTCTTGAGGCCCTCTGAACTTGAGGTGGGCATCAGAAGAGAGGGTGGTCTTGGGGACTGTACCATCAAAGGCTGCACAATAATCAAAACTGTGGAGACCAGAACGTAGACTAGCATGTGTTATGAGCACTCAGGTTTTGTCAGTCTTTGCCCCGTTGAAATGCCACTCCAGCTGTTTGCAGGACACCAGCTCCTTCACACCCCACAGAACCTCCCTTCCCTGGAATCAAAAAAGAGGCCCAGGGCTTCCCTCGTGGCGCAGTGGTTGAGAGCCCGCCTGCCGATGCAGGGGACACGGGTTCGTGCCCCGGTCCGGGAGGATCCCACATGCTGCGGAGCGGCTGGGCCCGTGAGCCATGGCCGCTGAGCCTGCGCGTCCGGAGCCTGTGCTCCGTAGTGGGGAGAGGCCACAACAGTGAGAGGCCCGCGTACCACAAAAAAAAAAAAAAAAAAAAAAAAAAAGAAGAGGCCCATCTGGGCCTGCGCCCCTATCTGTGACTGAATTATCCCACCTGGCCCTGATGTAGAGGTTGCCTGCCATAGTGCCGGAGACCACAGGCCACTAGGGTCCTCAGCGACACTTTCATCTGTTCATCCATGCAACGCACTGGCCGGCATCTGATAGGGGTAAACCGCGAGCCAGCCTCCGGGGAGGGGGCAGCGAACAAGCGGGGCAGGGCCCCTGCTCCCGTGGAATGTGGACACAGGACAGGCACCTACAGCTCACCGAACACTGCTCCCGCTTCCCACTTCTCTGCCTGTTTTCCTTGTTACGCCCTGATCCCTTCAGGAGCCGGTATTCTGCACCCTTTCCTCCATCCCTGGTCTCGTGGTGAAGCTGGAGAGACATTATCCTGCCTCACCTATGTCAGCCCGTTTTGCCACGGCTAGACCTGTGTTTCCAGTTTGTCCCTCCTTCCATTGGTGAGGTTATCTGGGATTTGACCTTGCTGCTGGTCTGATTTGTTCATTTAATGACTCTTTATGGGGTCCTTGCTAGGTTTGAGGGAATACTCTCTTCCGGGGTTGTCACCATAAACAGAACAACTCTGGCCCTCATGAAGTTTTCCATGGAAATGGGCACAAAATCCATCCATAGCATAGCTGGTCCTGCTAAGTGCTGTGGAAAGGGTCCAAAGCGTAAAGGCCGGGGCGTGATGCACACAGATGAGGATGGGAGTTGCAAGGGGATCAACAAGGAAGTGACATTCGAGACCAGTGAAGTCAGGGCATGAGCCTCGTGAACAGCTCAGAGGGGAGGATTCTTGTCTAGGGAGCAAGGAAACAGACATTGCGTAGTCCATTCACAGAAATGCAAAGACAAGCCTGATGAGGAGAGCCGTTCCAGCAGGTGGGAGGTGACATCTCTCGGTGGTTTTCATTTGCATTTACCTGGTGAAGAGTGATGTTGAGCAACTTCTCACGTGTCTATTGGCCATTTGCACGTCTTCTTTAGAAAAACGTCCTGGGCTTCCCTGGTGGCGCAGTGGTTGGGGGTCCGCCTGCCGATGCAGGGGACACGGGTTCGTGCCCCGGTCCGGGAGGATCCCACGTGCCGCGGAGCGGCTGGGCCCGTGACCCATGGCCGCTGAGCCTGTGCGTCTGGAGCCTGTGCTCCGCAACGGGAGAGGCCACAACAATGAGAGGCCCGCGTACCGCAAAAAAAAAAAAAGAAAGAAAGAAAAATGTCCTTTTGGGGTCCTCTGCTCATTGTTTTTTTTTTTTGTTTTTTTTTTTTTTGCGGTACGCGGGCCTCTCATTGTTGTGGCCTCTCCCGTTGCGGAGCACAGGCTCCGGACGCGCAGACTCAGCGGCCATGGGTCATGGGCCCAGCCGCTCCGCGGCATGTGGGATCCTCCCGGACCGGGGCACGAACCCGTGTCCCCTGCATCGGCAGGCGGACTCTCAATGACTGCGCCACCAGGGAAGCCCCTGCTCATTGTTTAATCAGGTTGCTTTGGGCTTTTTTGTTATTGAGTGGTTTGAATTCTTTGTGTGTCTTAGATATTAACTCCTTATCAGCTATATGATTTGCAAATATTTTTTTCCCATTCTGTAGGTTGTCTTTTCATTTTGTTGATTGCTTCTTTTGCTGTGCAGAGGCTCTTTGGTTGGGTGGAGTCCCACTTTATTTTTTTCTTTGGTTGCTTATGCCTTTTTGGTGTCAAAAGCAGTAAATCATCGCCAAGACCAATGTCAAGGGGATTTCCCCCTGTGTTTTCTGATAGGAGTTTCATGCTTTCAAGTCTTATGTTTAAACCCTAATTCCATTTTGACTTCATTTTGGTGAGTGGTTAAGACAGGGGTCCATATCCATCTTGGGAATCATTTTGCGATACACAAAGGTATCCAATCAACACACTGTACACCTTAAACTTACATACTGTTATGTGTCAGTTATATCTCAATTATATCTTAATAAAGCTGGGGAAAAAGAAATTCTATGCCAAATACAAGAAAGAAAGAAAAAAAAAAAAGACAGAGACAAAGCTGGTGAGCCAGGGACACAGAGAGCAGGAAGGGGCTGGTCCGTTTACAGACTTGCCTTCGCGTAAGGTTTCATCCTTTTCCCCGCAGTAGAAGCTCCTGGAGGTGTGTGTGCTCCATCTGAGGGTCCCACACTTCCTCACATGGGCTCATCCAAGTCTTTGGGCACAGGCTCTCGTTGTTTCCATCTGGAACTGGACTGGGGTACTCAGACCCTGCCCTGCCCTTGATGTACACTGCCAGCCCGTCCGGGGCTTCAGGCTCTTCCCCAGCAGTTTCAGGTCCCCTTCAGACCTCACTGCTGCTCACTCCAGCTTCTCCACCACGCCCAACGCATCTGCTTCCCAGGTGCACCCAACAGTATGTCGTAACTCTAGCAGGAGCCGGCACTGACAAGAATCACCCTTCCTTGGGGCTTTCTGCCCTGAACACCTATGTAGAATCTCACCATCTCTCTAAACTCAACGCACTTTTCAGTGCAGCCCCAGAGGGAATCCATAATCACGGCGTTATCTCCTTTTCTTGTCTTCATTTAGTTTCTGGCTTTGCAACTCACTGTCCCCAGGAGCTGTGCTTAAATTTTTTCACTGAGTTATTGGAAAGTTGTGTCTGCTGACGTCAGTGACCTCATGTCCTATGGTAGGAAGCTGAGAGGGCTACCTAGCAGGAGAGTCAGCATCCTGAAGCTTTCTGGATGCTCAGCTGTAGTGGTAAACTAGGCGTTTCCAAACTGGCTTATCTTTACAGAAGGAACATCTCACCCCCAAGCCGTTGGATGGTGAAAGATCTCACATTGAGCTGTTTGAAGTGTGTCCTGGGCCATGGGGCCGTTGGAAGATAATGGAAAGGATAGGACTAGCCGCCTTCACGGATAAAATGCCCTAACCAGGAGAACACAAAGATGGCTTCCTAAGGGTTGTAGTGAAGAAAACAGTTCAATGTGACTAGAGGGAGGGGCTTCCCTGGGGGCGCAGTGGTTGAGAATCTGCCTGCCAATGCAGGGGACACCGGTTCGAGCCCTGGTCCAGGAAGATCCCACATGCCGCGGAGCCACGAAGCCCGTGCGCCACAACTGCTGAGCCTGCGCTCTAGAGCCCACGAGCTGCAACTACTGAAGCCCGTGCACCTGGAGTCCGTGCTCTGCAACAAGAGAAGCCACCACAATGAGAAGCCCGCGTACCGCAACAAAGAGTAGCCCCCGCTCGCCGCAACTAGAGAAGGACTGCGTGCAGCAACAAAGACCCAAGGCAGCCAAAAGAAAATAAATAAATTTATTAAAAAAAGAATATTACCAGAGGGAATAAGTGCCCAATTCAGTATAATCAGAGGGGAAAATTGTCAATTCAGTATAATCGGAGGGGAAAATTACCAATATTATTGATGAATGGTTTCAAAATAATCCAGTATACCTTAGATTTTGGGTCTAACACTATTAAAAATAATAAGTATCATTACTGTGCTTTTGTATTTAAGAATCTTTCTGGACATCATTTCTTCATTATAACCATGAAAATAGTCATTACGGTTTGCTGTTTTCTTTGTCTCTGTCTCTGGGCTGATTGCTGTGCAGATGTCATTGGATGAGCTTTACCATTGCCAGTTAGCGGTATCATCCTGAGTGCACCAATGAGAATTAGGCAACTTGTGATCATTCAGCCTAGTTAGCAGTATTATCCTGATTGCACCAATGAGTACACTTCAGAACTAGGCCACTTGTGATCACTCAGCCAGGACGCATCAGACATTCAGACGCCAGCGAATGTCAGAGCTGTAACTCACATCCAAGACCCCTCACGTCAAGTCCCGTATTTTCTCGAAGTAAGACCCTTGCACGGTGTGATATCCAGGGTGTCCCTTTCATGACTGCTGGACTTGGCTCCTCCATGCCCATCAAAGACCGATTTCAGAAACACGGGGGCAGCGGATAGAAGGAGCTCTGCAAAGGAGGTGGAGTGAGGAAGGGGGCTCTGGGTGGATGGACTCAAGGACGAGCTTGTCCAACAGGACCTCAAGGCCATGGACGGGGAAGGCTGGCATACAGGAATCACAAGTGGGCCTCCAGCAGCAAGGAGGTGAGTGAATCTTTAGAAATCTGAGCGTATCACAGGGCTTGCACTTTCCCTCCAGGCAAGCTCTCCCTCATCCCTGCCCTGCTCTCTGCCCCTGGTAGGCTGACCTGCATGAACACCATCAACAAGGCTTCTGTGGCTCTGGCTTCCTGGGGGGGTTTGGCCGATTGGGAACCCAGCTGGACACAGCAGCAGGGAGAAGGGGGAAGGGAGATGATCCCCTTGGTTGCCTTCCTCCCTGGGCACCTCGTGCTGGCTGAGCCCCTCAACCAAGAGCCCCTTCTGCTCTCCAGACGGCTGAGCCTACACAGTCTCCACCGTTCCAGTGCGAGTCCTCACCCCCACTTAGGCCCAGAGGGTGAAACCACCTGGAATGCCACGGGCGTTAGTTATTGCAGTTACCCTAGACCGTGGTTTCTCCACCTCCGCAATACTGACATTTGAGGGTGGATAATTCTTTTCTGCATGTGTTGAAGGTGGTTTGGTGCATCGTAGGATGTTTAGCAACGTGCCTAGTCTCTCCACACCAGATGCCAGCAGCACCCCTGCCACCCACCCTCTCCCAGTGTGGCAACCAACAATGTGCCCAGACATTGCCAACTGGCCAACTGGTTCCTGGGCGGCAGACGCGCTCCCTGTTGAGTACTGCTGCTCTGTACCCACGCTTGTATAAATAGACCCTTTCCTTCTGGATCCTTCTCTAATTATCTGTACGCCATTGAGACCCCTGCTTTCTTCAATGAGGAGAGAGAAAGTGAGACCACTTATTCTTTAGGAAGTGAAAGGGTGATACGAAGGCTTTAGATACGTATAGGTATTACCGAAAAAAATACGTAAGGAAGGGAGTTCAAAAGAAGCTAACATGCAGGACTTCCCTGTAAGAAGACTGTGCTCTTTTGCTAAAGCCTTTGGATTATAGAAACGTAACAGTGTTAAAATATGTCACTTAGCTTAGAAGCATTTTTTAGCTATTAAAGTCAAGGTAAGATAGGTCTAGGACAGTGATTGTGAACCAGTGGCAATTCCGCCCCCCAGGGTACATTTGGCAATGTCTGGGGGCAGTTTTGGTTGTCTTAGCTGGGAGGAGGGGTTTGTTACTGGCATCTGGTGGGCAGAGACCAGGGATGCTGCTCAACACCCTGCAGTGCACAGGACAGTTCCACCACGGAGAATGATCCAGGTCCATGTATCCATAGTGCTTGGGTTGACAAGCCCTGGTCTGAGGAAAGAGGGCTGAATTGGGGACCTGTGGACTGGCCCCTGGTGTTAGTTGGCTCATAGGAGCCGTGCAGCTTTAAGCATCTAATTTAACTTTTGAGATTTCAGTTTCCCAATTATAAAACCTCAGGGTCAGAAAAGAGTATTTCTCAGCATCTATGCAGCTCTCGCTCTCCAAGATACCAGCTCCCTTTCCCTAGAAATGTTTAAAATGCTGGAATCAAGTATTTGTCTATTGCACCCCCTACCCTGACCAACCCAGGGTCTTTGTGGTGATGTGGTTGCCTCTTATATTCAGGTAGAGTTATTTAGAGTGTTGCTTCACGTCCAGTGACTTTGAAGTTGTAATGATGGTGTGACTATCAGGAAAATTGTCCTCGTTGCTTTTCAGGGGAGTGGAGAATCATGATTGCCAAGTGCGTTATTAAGCAGATTCAATGGTAAGGCAGGTCATGCTGTGCCCCTTGAGGCGTACAAGTAAGTGTAAAGCCTGCGTTTTTCCTTTAATTAGTCTGTCATCCAGTGAGAGAGAGAAAACAGGCATATGGAAAGTTAAGTAGCAACACAGGTTTAAATAACCACACAAACAAGATGGCAGCATAGGAGTGGTACTGAGTTGATAATCATCAGCTCGACCGTGGATGGCGTGCTTATAAGGAGCTCTGCTTTTGCTCTTGGGCTTCTAGATGCACCAGTGCTCATTTATTCGGCTTTCCCTTGTACAGAGTGTTTCCTTGAATGTTTTTACAGTCATGTTAAGAGAAAACTTGTCTTGGTTTCCTATTCCCAATTATGTCTAGGAATGGGTTGACATCGGTTCTAATCTTATGTCATCTCTTCCCATGAGAGATAGACTGCTGTATCCCTAGTAGAAAGTTGTCCAGCTGCCAAGACACCATCCTTTGATTTGGTGCAATTCCTGTATCCACCCTCATAGAACAATTTAAAAATTCTTGGTCATCTGGTATACCCTTGCATCATTAGTGTTTAGTCCTCTCTTTTTTTAAAAAAAGGGTCCCTTCTAGACCATAGCAATTAAGAACAGAAAGTGACTGGATTGTCCAAGAAATCTACTTAAAGAGAAGAGTATGCACTTAGGAGTTTATCTCTCTCTGTGTCTCTCTTTCTGTCTCTCTCCATCTCTGTCTCTGTCTTTGTCTCTGTCCCCATTTCTCCCTCTCTTCTAGGACAGGATTTCTCAACCTCATTAATATTGTAATTTGGCGTCAGATAATTCTTTACTGTTGGAGTCTGTCTTGTGTATCGTAGGATGTTTCATAGCATCTCTGGCCTCTACTGACTAGAAGCCAGTGGCACTCCCCTCCTCTAGGTATGACAACCAAGATGTCTCTAGTCATTGCTAAATGTCCCCTGGAGGACAAAATCGCCCTATTTATGAGCCACTACTCTAAGGTAACATAGATTTTAATATCTTAATTCTCCCCCATATAAGCCTGAAGTAGCAGTTTGAGAGGGAGACATGTTTTGGGACTTCGAACATTTTTAATCTGAAAAGGGTTTAAATCTGATATAATCACAGTCAGCTTTAGCATGCAAGGGTATCGATAGTTCAAGTTTACAAAGCTCCATAATCAACTGCAGTCATTGTGTAAGGTTACAACTCATCATCATCATCACCATCACCATCATCATCACTGTCATCATCACCATCATCATCACCATTATCACCATCACCATCACCATCATCACCACCACCATCACCATCATCACCATCATCACTATCATTATCACCACCATCATCACCATCACCATCATCACCATTATCACCATCATCACCACCACCATCACCATCATCATCATCAACACCACCACCATCACCATCATCACCGTCATCATCACTATCATCATCATAACCACTATCATCATCATCATTATCATCATCACCACCATCATCATCATCACCAGCACGATCACCATCTCCACCATCATCATCAACACCACCACCACCGTCACCATCATCACCATCATTAACACTATCATCATCACCACCATCACCATCATCACCATCATGATCATCATCATCATCACCATCATCACCACCACCATCACCACTACCACCATCACCATCATCGCCATCATTATCGCTGTCATCATCATCACCATCATTATCACCATCACCATCATCACCACCACCATCACCACTACCACCTCCATCACCATCACCACCATCATCATCACTATCATCATCACCACCATCACCATCATCACCATCATCATTCATCATCATCATCATCGTCACCATCACCGTCATCAGCACCATCATTCTTATCTATATCGCAGCTCCATTTTATGAGTTTCTATGTCATACTAAAACTGTATTGGGTGTTTTAAGTGTATTGTCTGTTTTTAATACCTATAACAACAGTTTTATCAGATATGCATTATGATGTCACTTTCATAAGCAAGGAAACAGAGACTTAGAGAGGGCAATGGACCATGATTGGTCTTTCTCCATGTCACATGAAGATGTGGGTCTTCAGCCGGCCCTGGAAGAACAGGGTGAAACTGAGTGAAGATGAAAGGGTAGGGAAGACTGCCGTCCTTGGGCAAGTGGGAGAGAGAGACCTCAGGGGCCCTGGAATCTCATGCTAAGGAACATGAATTCTGTCATTTAGATAGTCGTGGCCCACAATCAATCCAGCCAGCCACCTGTTTTCAGCATTCTTTCCCATGAACTAAGATTGGTTGTTATATCTGTATTTAAATGATTGAAAAAAAAAAAGCAAAAGAACCATGTGCATGGGTGGTATAGTGGTGAGCATAGCTGCCTTCCAAAATTCAAAAGAAGAATATTGCATGACACATAAACAGTTCATGAAATTAAAATTTCAGTGTCCACAAATAAAGCTTTACTGGCATCCTGCCACCCCCAAGTGTGTACACGTTGCCTAAACTGCCTATGGCAGTTTCCACACCACAGCCACAGAGCTGAGGAATTGCAACAGAGACCATGTGATCCGTGACGTCAAAAATAATTCCTGTCTGGCCCTTGACGGAAAACAGTTGCCAACCCTGCGTTAGCTATTAAAAGGCAACCAGGGTTGTGTCATTTGATGAGCGGGAGGATGAACCCTTTATCCTTTATCCCATCATATGTAGCCTTTTCAGCAGTAACAGAGGTTGTTTAACGCAAGGCCAGAAAACCAGTGAGCGGGTTTGGCTTTTCAATGTGTTTTAGAACTTCTGATGTTTGAAAAAACAGGTGAACTTGGTCGACATTGACATGCATTTTGGCGAGAAAAAGGGTGTGGTGAGTGGAAAGATAGCCACGTGCTACTTCCGCATTCATGCAGGTGCCTCCAAAAGACGTGGTCCCCTGGATTGTAGCTGAAGACGCCCAGAGCTCACAGAGTCCCTGAACAGCTGTGGGCTCCTGTGTCCAGGGGTTCCCTGCGGTTCTTTATCTCCTGGATCCAGTCCCATTACAGGTGGCCATAATAGGGGAAGGATGCCAGAAGGCTCTCTCCGAGTGTCCTACAAGAATATCCTTAATACATAATCTCAGCGTATTAACTAACATAGAGTGAACACCTACTTTTTTTGGCCCTTTCTTGAGCTCTTTTTTAAAAAATTGAAGTATAGTTGATTTACAGTATTGTGTTAGATTCAGGTGTACAGCACAGTGATTCAGTTATGTACATACATTTTTTTCAGACTCTTTTCCATCATGGGTTATTATAAGATATTAAATATTATTCCCTGTGTTATACAGTAAATCATTGTTGCTTATCTGTTTTATGTGGACTGTTTTGTATCTGTTAATCCCAAACTGCTCATTTATTCCTCTTCTTTCTTTTCCTTTTTGGTAACAATCAGTTTGTTTTCTATTTCTGTGAGTCTGTTTCTGTTTCATAGATAGGTTCATTTGTGTCCTATTTTAGATTCCACATATATGTGATATCATATGGTATTTGTCTTTCTCTGTCCGACTTACCTCCCTTAGTATGATCATCTCTAGGTCCATCCATGTTGCTGCCAATGGCATGATTTCATTCTTTTTTATGGCTGAGTCATATTCCATTGTATATATGGACCACATCTTCTTTATTCATTCATCTGTCAATGGACACTTAGGTTGTTTCCATATCTTGGCTATTGTAAATAGGAGCACCTACTATTTTTATTTATTTGTTTTTATTTTTGGCTGCATTGGGTCTTCGTTGCTGCATGTGGGTTTTCTCTAGTTGTGGCGAGCAGGGGCTACTGTTAGTTGCGGTGCATGGTCTTCTCATTGCGGTGGCTTCTCTTGTTTTGGAGCATGGGCTCTAGGCATGTGGGCTCAGTAGTTGAGGCTCGTGGGCTCAGTAGTTGTGGCACACAGGCTCAGTAGTTGTGGCTGGTGGGCTCTAGAGCGCAGGCTCAGTAGTTGTGGCATAAGGGCTTAGTTGCTCGACGGCATGTGGGATCTTCCTGGGCCAGGGCTCAAACCTGTGTTCCCTGCCTTGGTGGGCGGATTCTTAACCACTGCGCCCCCAGGAAAGCCTTGGAGCGCCTACTATTGATGGAATGCATTTCCCTGAGGTAGTGGGAGGTAAAATGACCTGCCCAAGATCATGGACTCCATTCTTATTGGACTTGAACTCAACCATCCGACTTGAGACACTGTCTGTGGAACTAAGACAGACTACCTCTCATGAGATGAAAGTGAACATTTAATCCCCATGCCCCATTCTCTCTCATATTAAATAATACATAGGCATTTTCAGCCTGCTCCAGTGTCTGTCAGATTACACACACACACACACACACACACACACACACACACACACACACACGTATTTTAATTTTAAGAATCGTACGTACATTCAAGAAATCAAGCGATGCTAAATTTTGTGACCCAGAAACCAGAAGTCTCCTTCACAGCCTGTGTTGGGTTTCATATCCAGATGGTGTTTAAATTACTTAGCAGTTGGGTGACGTTCTCTCTCTAAGTTGTATTATTTCCCTTCCTCCTGGCTTGTCCATGCGTCCTCAGGAAGGTCCAGGAGGGCAGTTACCACCTGAGGATTAGGACAAGAAGTGAGCCCATCCTTCTCGATTTTCACTGCCTTCTGAGTGTAGACAACCACCACCCCCATCTAAAATGCAAACTTTTATATCAGCAAGCTAGTAAACGTGGTGAAATACGTGATTTAAACCTGGCTTTAAAAAACAGCTCGTAAGGGACTTCCCTGGTGGCACAGTGGTTAAGAATCTGCCTGCCAAGGCCGGGGACACGGGTTCCATCCCTGGTCTGGGAAGATCCCACATGCCGCGGAGCAACTACACCTGTGCGCCACAACTACTGAGCCTGTGCTCTAGAGCCCGCGAGCCACAACTACTGAGCCTGTGTGCCACAACTACTAAAGCCCACACGCCTAGAGCCTGTGCTCCGCAACAAGAGAAGCCACCACAATGAGAAGCCCATGCACCGCAACGAAGAGTAGCCCCCGCTCGCCACAACTGGAGAAAGCCCACATGCATCAACAAAGACCCAGTGCAGCCAAAAAAACTTTAAAATAATAAATAAAATAAAAAATATTTTTTTAAACATCTCGTAAAATATTTAGCAGAAATTTGCGAACAACGGACTTTCAGTCATTGTACTTTGCAGAAGTCCACAAAAGAACCTAATTTGTTAGATGTTCCCTGTCCTGTCACGTCTACCATTCCTGGAATTCTGTAGAGACAAAGGCCAGCATAGCTCAGAGCTAGAAAATTCTACATCTGCAGACACCAGGGTCACAATAAAAATTTAACTCCAAGTGCATGACCCTCGAGGCATCTTTTGTGAAGCAGAAAATAAAAAACCAACTGCAACTTAACTGCAGGAGTAAAAGTGGTTTACATAGGGAAAGGAGCCTGCAGCCATGTCATGCTTTGGGGAGGAAGCCGATTAACCCCATCCCAGGGTGAAATTACACATCCAGCTTCTAAAATGGCTCTAATCCCAGGACCCCTGCACTAGAGCTCGGGCATCAGCCAGATGAAGGTTTGCCGAATGGACACCTTACATTGTTTGCTCTGCCCTGTGTTAACGGAAGATGCGCAGGTGAAAAGGTCTCCGTTCAGACAAAGGAAAACACTTCCTCTTATAATTGAACAATGTTAAATCCATCCGTTGTTCACGTCAAGTAGTCTGTTTCCGGACGCAAGACTCCTCCAGACTCTCAAGGCACCCGGAAGTGTCTTCTCTCTGGGATGACTGACAGTTTAGAGGGAGGGGCGGAGATGGAGGTGTAAATCAATGGTGACAGCTCCATGCATGAGAACCTGTCTGACAATCTGCTTCTAAAGAAAAACAAGAAGTCCAGCCGCAATCTAGAATATCAACAGGCGTGGAATTCAACACAAGTGTTTGCTGTGACAGCGGCCTCCATGTACCACACCCGATAAGGAAAGGCAAGGGTTCCCTCTTAGGGAAAACTTTTCACTGCTGTGGCCTCTCCCGTTGCGGAGCACAGGCTCCGGACGCGCAGGCTCATCGGCCATGGCTCACGGGCCCAGCTGCTCCGCGACATGTGGGATCTTCCCGGACCGGGGCACGAACCTGTGTCCCCTGCATCGACAGGCGGACTCTCAACCACCGCGCCACCAGGGAAGCCCGGGGAAAACTCTTCGATGGCAGGTGTGAAGAGCCCACCTCCCAGCACCACCCTTCACCGCACTGAGGAATTGGGAGATTTTACTCACTCCTTGGGGACCAGTAATGGGTGTTGTTTCCTTATAGTTTCCATGCCAGGCAGCGGGGATTCTGGAACTTAAAATTAAAAATCAGTTTTACATTGGCAATCGGCTTTACTTCTCCAGAGAAATCATACATAAATGACATACGTATGTATATATAATGTGCAGTAATACACAATATTTGGTTGAAGTGGTAAGGCATTAAATGGTCTGCATTCTTTGTCTTGTCTTCTCTTGCAAACATGAAATATTTTTAGTCACTTTCACAACTGACAGAGCCTAAATCCTTGGGACAGACAAATATCCTATCGTGGAATCCCCACCCTCTCGCCACACCCTCTTCTGGTGGCCGGCATCTCATAAACAAGAAGTCCCATCTGGAAAATGTGCTACAGGATCCGTGTCCTCCTGAGAACCAAGCAGATCCTCTTTTCCAAGGCGGCCTTTGGAAAAGGAACTTCTAAACTTGTCATTCACTTTTTCATGCTATTTCAAGGCTTTGTACGTAAATAGATTTGGAAACAAAGAAGCAAACCATCGCATTCTTTAATGCAATAACTGAGGATTTGGTTTGGAGAAGAATGAGTTCCTCCAGGCATCCTCAAGAGAAGGGGAGCCTTTCCAGAGGACGATTTCCACAAAGCATTTAGGTTTGTTTTCAGGAAATAAGCGTTGTTTCACAAATCTTACTCTAATGAGGGCCAAGGCAGATTAATTAAGTAATCGAGAGCTGAAGGCTTGGAAGCTCTGGTCATGAAACACATAAAACACTGCATTAGAACAATTTCTATGGGGACTTCCGGGCCAGTGGTTAGGACTCGGCGCTTTCACTGCTGGGGTCCAGTTCCAATCCCTGTTGGGGACTAAGGTCCCGCAAGTCGCACAGCACGGCCAGAAAAAAAGAACAGTTTCTGTGTCCAACTTGGGCGGGGGTGGGCCGTGGGGTGCTTGTTGTGAATAAAGTTAGCGAAACGTTTTTTAAAAACCACCAATATTCCAAGTATGTGACAGTACCTGTGTTCCCTTACTGGGAATTGAGACTTAGTCTTACAACTCCAACATTGTTTACATTTGTTTTTCTAAGTTTATACTGATTGTGTAGAATGGTATTACTGATAGAAGTTTCCATCGTAAGGAATTGTCATCATAACCTGCATGAATACTGCCTTCAATAACTATGATGAAGTACTTCTGTTCACACCTTTCTCTGAGAAGTAGGGTTCTTTTTATTCCCCCCGGCCCTTGGAACAGGACGTTTTAATAGTTCTTTGTGACTAGGTCAGGCTCTGTCGTTGACCACCTGGGAATATAGTTTTGGAATAGATGGCACTGAAGTGGCAAAGTAAGACGTGAATGAACTTGAATGATTATTCTTACAATATTGTCTTCTCCGAGGACATCCACCTAGTGTTATGGACTAAATTACACTCCCACCCCCCGTTCATATAGGTTGAAATCCTAAAACCCCCAGGACCTCAGAATATGATTGTATTTGGAGGACGTAGGGCCTTTAAGGATGTAATTAAGGAAAAATGGGGTCAGGAGGGTGGGCCCTAATCCAATAGGACTGGTGTCCTCGTATGAAGAGGAGATTAGGACACAGACACGCATGGACGACCACGTGAGGACACAGGGAGGAGACGGCTGTCTGCACACCAAGGGGAGAGGCCTCAGGAGAAAGCAGTGCCCCTGACACCTTGATCTCAGACTTCCAGCTTCCAGAAGTGGAAAGATAAATGTCTGTTCTTTAAGCCGCCCCATCTGTGGTACTTGTTATAGCAGGTGCAGGTGACTGACACACCTGGCTTCCCCATTTCTCTGAAAATCCATGTCTTCTCAAAAGTCAGCATTCAGGCCATGTCCTTGAAACCTACCTTAGTCATGCAGCCTGAGTTGAATTGTATCTTGTGCTTCCCCAGCTCTTAGCTTCACAGACTTGTTTGCATACATCTGCCTTCGAGTATGGCTTCCTCCCTATGGCTTAAATCTCTTTATTCCCTATGCCCTCTCTTCACACCTAGAAGGCAGGAATCTGCTACTTTGGTAGTTCCTTAGAAAGTCGCTCATTCCAAGAAGGTATTGGGGATTAAATCTGTAGTGGGTGGGTTACCTAAATAAAGTGCAGAATGCCCACTTTGAGTTTTAGTTAAACAAGGAGTCATTTTTTTTAGTACATCTCATGAAATATTCAGGACAGAGTTATACTAAAAAAACTGTCATTTATCTGTAATTCAGATTTACCTGATTTATCCTGTATTTTATTCAGAGGGCAACCCTAGTTGTTAGAAGTCTTGATGCGATTAGGCCTGGAGAAAAGTTTAATCAGTCACCATGCAAAGTGCTATGGATGATCTCAAGAAGCATTACGAGTTTACTGTTTTGCCCTTAAGGAGCGTTTGGCCATGTGATCTGTGGAAATTAACAAGGAAGTTGGCTCCACTGGTTCTTCTGACCAGTGCCTGGGGCTGCAGGAGCTCTGGGATTATGGGGAGAAGCGCTCATCGTGGAACGTAAGCATCACAGAGGGCTTCACAGAGGAGGTGGCCCTTCAGCTGGACTTTGCAGATGGGGTCACACCTCCCTGGGAAGAAGGAAAGGTGAGGACATTGAAGGCAGGGGCCATAGCTTGTCCAGGCTACAGAGAGCGGGAGTTAGGGATTGGGGAGAACAGCTAATATATGATAGAGAGAATTGAGCTGTGAAATAAGTGCCTGCAAAAGGGGAGAGCTTTTTTTTTTTTCAGGTTTTTCTGGTGTGGACCCTTTTTAAAGTCTTTATTGAATTTGTTACAATATTGCTTCTGTTTTATGTTTTGGTTTTTTTGGCCGCGAGGCATGTGGGATCTTAGCTCCCCGACCAGGGGTCGAACCTGTACCCCCTGCACTGGAAGGCAAAGTCTTAACCCGTGGACCTCCAGGGAAGTCCCGAGGGGAGAGCTTTGAGAATGGAAAGAGAAGGTGGGGAGAGACCCCTTGAAGTGAGACGTGTGGAAAATGGGCAGCTGTTTGGATGCGTAAGAAGGCATAATGATGAAATGTGGGTTTTGCCTTACTGAGGGGGGGAAATTTCCCAAGAACAAGTGGGAAAATGAAGCGAAGGTGATTACCTTTATTCATAGTTGTGATGTTCTATAAACTGAGTACTAAACATGCTCCCTAGGGAAATGCAGGGCTGGGCCCCTGGACCCTGTGGTCCCAAAATTGTCATCACCCAGTCAATGCCTAACCTCGTTTTATCTGTATTTCCGTTTAAAGACACCTTATTTAATATACACTTGATTCATTAACATTGAAATCACGGCCAACAGCACTCTAACTCGTGCCTGAATGACGCTTCTCTGACTCACGTATTTTTGCCATAAGGCTCAAGACAAGCACCTTATGCTTAGAAACATCAGACAGCACCTTAGCACTACACGTGGGGCCTCCTTAGTGAAACCACCAACACAAAGCACAGAACTGCAACAAAACATGGCTCTGAATATACTGCAGAAGACAGTTGTTTTAAGAAAACGGTTCTGAAGAACATAGGGGCAGGACAGGAATAAAGACACAGACGTAGAGAATGGACTTGAGGACACGGGGAGGGGGAAGGGTAAGCTGGGACGAAGTGAGAGAGTGTCATGGACATAGATACACTACCAAACGTAAAATAGATAGCTAGTGGGAAGCAGCCACATAGCACAGGGAGATCAGCTCGGTGCTTTGTGACCGCCTAGAGGGGTGGGATAGGGAGGGTGGGAGGGAGGGAAACGCAAGAGGGAGGAGATATGGGGATATATGTATACGTATAGTTGATTCACTGTGTTATACAGTAGACACTAACACACCATTGTAAAGCAATTATACGCCAATAAAGATATCTTAAAAAAGAAGAGTTGTTTATAGTGTGAGAGCTGAAACAAAAGGGCGGAGCCTTGCGTCATTGGACCTCAGCTAGAAACGTGTATGTTGGGGGACCCGAACTTTTCACTGCTCTGCTGACGTCTGTACGTGACTATGAAAGTGACACAGTCTTGCTGTCAGGGTTACATATAAATGTCAGCGAATAGGAGAGTTTGCCAGTGCCGACTCCACAAACAATGAGGACCAGCTGGCTTTGCTTTTAGACACGGCTCATGTGAGGCGATGGAAGGCGATTACATTCCAGAAGTCCTAGCTAGTCAAAGGGCAGTGATCTCTGCACATGTACATATAGTCACGGGCTGGAAGATCATAGCGTACGCTTTTGCCTTGTGCGTCTCTTTAGGCACAACGTGGTCCTGGTCTGCCCCGGTGGGGTACAGAGTCAGCACCGGGCCGAGCAAGGCCTGTGGGATCAGGCGCATGGTAACTAACCATAGCCGGGAATCAGAGGCCACACTGTTTCTCCGTCTCCAGCCTTGGTTAGCCAAACCCCAGCCTTGCCTGGCTTCCTCCATGGGTGCTGTTTCTCCCTGCAAACTGCACTCACCTGCAGTTCACATCCAGCCTTCCTACGCTGCTAAGAAGTCACCTCCCAGCTCAGGGACGTCCGTCTCAGGTCCTCCCTGCTCACACTTCCCCAGTACTGCCTGTGTTACTGAAAGCAGGTTCGTGTGCTCCACACACAACTAGGCCAGACAAACTGACACATCATAGTTCGGAGCAGAGAAAGGCTTATTGCAGGGCCATGCAAGGAGATCGGTGGCTCGTGCCCCAAACACCCTGAACTCTCCTGAGAGTTTCAGCAAAGCACTTTTAAAGGCAGGCGTGCATAGGTGATGCAAACTTCTTGGTGCTGGAATCCTTTGCTCTTGCCTCTGTCCAGGTAGGTCAGGTCACGCTGTTCCTATAAACCTCCAACCAGACAAACGGTATTCTCTGTTCTGCAAATTTTTATCTCTGTATGAATGGGAAGGTGTTATACTCTTAAAGGTCAGCGCCTTGAGAAAGGGCTCTCCTGTATATTTCAGGCTACAGGCAACGTTCTTTTACAAAAGGTCCAGAGCCAGTGTGACTAAGGACAGGTAACAGTGCACAAAGGTTAGAATATAAAGGAACAGATCTAATATGGAGTGAGGTTTGTTCTTCCCTATTGCACCTGTATAAGCACATCCCCACATGTAGGTGGTTCCTTCCCTCCTCTGTTCCTGTCTCTGTTGCCTCTAGTAAGTCTTTGCACCCACACATTCTCCTGCTCATAACTTCATCCATGAGAACTGATGAGGTCTCCACAGATGGGAGAGCGCTGAGCCATGAATCTTGAGGAAGGTCCAGAAATAACATAAAGGTCCTTAAGTCAATAAGGGTAAAACAGATTGGAAACATAGATTGAGAAGAAAAAAGATACTTAACTGCTTTATTCATGCATCCATCCAACAAATATTTGTTGAGTGGGCAGGGTACCAAGTTGAAGTCTAGGGAAAAGGGATGACTCATGCCAAGCCAGAGGGAAGTTCACAGGCACAGTGATCAGTCCTGTCACACTCAAGAGGAAGGTAATAGGAAGTGGGGGAGAGAGCAAGAGAGCCAGAGAACATCACAGACATCCAAGAACTAAGGGCACACGTGTATCTCCTGTCACATTCATACAGAAAGGAGAAACTTCAGGGGACTTCCCTGGTAGCGCAGAGGTTAAGACTCCACCTGCCAGTGCAGGGGACACGGGTTTGAGCCCTGGTCCCGGAAGATCCCACATGCCGTGGAGGAACTAAGCCCACGCGCCACAACTACTGAGCCCACGCTCCTAGAGCCCATGCTCCGCAACGAGAGAAGCCACCGCAATGAGAAGCCCGCGCACCGCAACGAAGAGTAGCCCCCGCTCACCGCAAGTAGAGAAAGCTCACGTGCAGCGACGAAGACCCAATGCAGCCAAAAATAAATGAATAAATTTATAAAAAAGAAAAAAAAAAAGAAACTTCAGCATGCATGCAGCCTCTCTGACTCAGGAGATGCGAACATAAGAAGCTGGAGTCACATTTGCATTTGGCAAGTCTCAGGCTTTTTCATTGTACCGTGAATGCGTCTTGTGTAACGATTCGCAGTGTGTGTTCTGGGTAATCAGCTCGGTGAGTCATGCTTCATTTCGTCTTGTGTTTCCAAAACTCTGTTTTCTGAGACTACGGGCACATTGGGCTCTCTCCTCAGCGGAATCAGCATGAACCCTCAAACCCGTCTTCTGTCCAGAGCGTGTTACGTGGCGTTCTCCTGCGGGTGACGCCGGTTCTCGCTGGCAGGGCTCTGGCTGGGAAGAGGCGGGCATCCTGAAACGGGGTCGGGAAGCGCCATCTCTGGAAGGGCCTTGCTGCTTCGCGTTCAGCCAGAGCCTGCGGTGTCGGTCTCCTCTGTCACGCTCAGGCGCTGGCAGCTCTCCTGGAGTTGTTAACGAGGACGCCAGATACCATCGACCATGATACGTCTTGTTGTGGGTTCTCTGCCTACGAGATGAATTTTCTCTGGATAATAAAATGCTCACCCACACGTGGTACACTGCCTTTTCGGGGGCCATTTAAGCGAAATGTAATGCCATCTTCCCACACGGAACCAGAGAGGCACGGCCAGCGGCTAGCCCACTGTGTTCCACATTAGCGGCGTGCTTGCTCCGAGGAGAAATTATTCCTTCAGAGGTGAATTTTAACATCTCATGCTAGCTCACTGCATGGTCTCGATTTTCAAACTTGTGTCATATAACAGCAGTTAACATTTTGGAATTGTGTCGTCTCTCAGAAAGAACAGTTTGGGTTTAATGTTGCCGTGGATGTATTTTCTGGGGAACTGCCAGAAAGAAACACGGGTCTTACGTTTTGGGCAAGACTCTGTCATGTCACTGAGTTCAAGTCCTGACCTCCATCTTTTTGACTATTTCGAACCCGTGGCTATAAAACCCTGCAGCCTCTTTCCCAAAAGGCAAGCTCATCCCAACTCTACCACATTGCGGTTCCCAAATTTGGCGAGTCTGGCTCATGGTCAGACCCTCAGCACTCTTTGCCATAGTAGACCCCAAGTAAGGGTAAAGATGTGTGTTTCAGACCAATGTTTTTGAAGATGTATTTTGACAAACCACCGTTTTCAAGTGACAAAAACACATGAGGAGGTCCTTTCTCATGTGTCTGTTCATGTTCTTTCTGTGGCCTTGAAGTTTGATGGTGTGATTTCCTCTCCCCTGGGAACTGGAACTTGATTGCACATTGGAATCACCTGGGTAATGTAAAAATACTGATGCCTGGGTCCTACCCACAGCGATTTCAGGTTGTGGCCAGGGCAACGGGATTTTAAAAACTTCTCAGGAGTTTCTTATGTGTGGCCAGCGTCAAGGACTTCTGCTTTCCTAAGATCTTCATTTATCCTTCCTGCTCTGCCATGAAGCCACCTAGATTTTTCTGCCATTGAAAGAACAAAACAGGAAAATTTCTTTCAAGACATGCATCCAAGCAGTCTCTGAAACATATACCAACAAGAACGGAAAGTGCACTTGGCAATAGTTTTTATAACTGGAGCGAACCCCTTGCCACTTTTAAGAAATTAAGATCCTCCTCGGAAGGAGGTTCCACCTTGATGCAGAAAAATGTCTATTTCTAACGTCAGCAAAATGTCATCAGCTTCATTTTCTGCAGAATAAGGCTATGTCATAAAACACATGTGGCTTCGACAATAGCCAAATGATTGGATTTTAAATTCACAACCTTCAGTCATTTAATAAGAGACCTAGGGATTCCCTAGTCCTGTTCAACTCTTTGTGTCTTAGATTTAGTAATTCTGGGGCCCTTGATTTAGTGCTTGCTCACGCATGAGAAAAGTCTTTTTAATGAGTTAAGAAACTAGGACCCCATCCATTCAAAAATAAAGTTAAGGAATAAAGCTTACTGAGGGAAGAAGCCTGTCAGTTATAAGCATTTCTTGGACCACGAGTACCTAGTAGAGCCCAGAGGAAAATGGTTTATATCTGTACTCCATTATGCTTTTGAGAATTTCTTTGGAAAAAAAGTTAACATTTTCTTACTGTTCCTTTCAAAGTAAACAGTTCATCCGTTATCAAGGCAGGCGACACAAGAATTGAACTTACTGCCTTCAGAACTTCAATTATCAGCCTCGTGAAAAACTTTGTATAAATTAATAAAGGACCTGCCTTTTTATGTAAAGACCTATTTCAAGAACAACTGCAGTAATGAGGGTTTAAAATGAAATACCTTTTGAATTTATTCTGGGAAATGATTCAGCTTAATGCAAATTACATCAGAAGAATGAGTTCATATTTGCATAGGTATTTTGGGATAGCTGTTTATTTTACAGTTAGATGCTGATGGCCAGAGAGCCCTGATAGAAAATATAACATGGACCACATGCCTGTTTCTCTGCTTTATGGGAAGGCCAAAACACACTTTGTTTTGTTTTGTTTTGTTTTGTTTAAATAACAGAAAAACATTTGGAGCTTCAAATCTTGGAAAATCTTAAATGATCATTTATACATTATCAAAAGTCATTTCATGCATTCCTAGAAGGGTGATAGAAAACTTTAAGAAAAGTGTAAACATATGTTTTATTGAGCTCCAGTTGTTCTATTTTGGATTAGCACCTTACCTGTAATCCACCTGCCTTTTTTTTTTTTCCTCTTGCAATGTACTCTGCCATTATATAAATAGGGGCTAGCAAACTTTTTTCAGGAAAGGACCAGAGAATTGATATTTTGGGTTTTGTGGGCTATCTGGTCTCTGTCTTAACTACTTGTGATGAAGCATGAAAACAATACAGAGAATATGTAAACTGAAGGGGACCAGAATATGTCACCCCAAAATATGCCGCTTTGGCATATGGATTACTTTGAGCTGAAAGCAATTTAGAAACAGCAGACCCAGGAAGAGTCCACTGCCCACTTCTTCACTGCCTGAAAGCCGGGCATAAATTTCTTGCAAGAAACATGCCTTCTTGTTCCAGAAAGAGAAGAGTGATTCTCATCACTGGAGACAAGATACCAAGATAAGTCTGCACAAACAGACCTTGCTAAAATAACCATCATATTCTGTTAGTTTCCTTCATATATTTCCTAGTCACTTTCCATAATTTATCACCCTCTGTCAAAATGGTATATAAGCCCCAAAGTCTAACTGCTTCTTTGAGAATTCACTTCTTTTCTGTGAAGGCCTCTATATGCATAAAGAAACCCTTTCTACTGTTCATCTGTCTTTTATCAGTTTAATTCACACGCCTCAGTGACAGAACCTACAAGGGTAGAGGAAAGATGATTCTTCACCTACAGATCAAGTGGGCATGGCCATATTCTAATAAAACTTGATTTATAAAAACAGGTGATGGGCTGGAATTGGCTTCTGGGCTGATATAAACATGGATCATCTGGATACTCCCTCTCCAGTTTTTGTTGGGTGGGTGGCGAGGAGGGCTGGTGAATGACTAAATTTGTTTTCATAACACCCCTTTACAAGTAACCTTGAAAGTAGTTCTGCTCTGGTGGGCACTGAACACATTGAAGTTTGCACTTGCCTCAAACTGCTTCTCATTCGATGTAAAACTCTCAACCACCAGAGTAGAAATTTTTGAACCACTTCTTCCTTATGCGTTGAGGCAGGTTGTGATGTAAAAAGTCATAACCTTTATTGTGTGACTTCCTGAGGAGAGTCAAGTCTTTATGAGGATGGGGATGGGATGTTTTGTTAGCCATTGTATACCTAGCACCAAGCTCAGGGACTCTGTAAACAAGACCCTCAAATATTCATCGACCTTGACTCCGGGTGTTGTATTTATTAAGTTGAACTCAGGAAACTGCTGTTTTTTGCAGACCCAAAGTGCTTGCATAGTGTTAGTTTCCTAGGGTTCAACCTAAAATCAAAGACAGCTGTGAAATTCAAAGATGACAACTCATCATTACATTCCTCATAAAGATCACGGGGAGGGCCTCCCTGGTGGCGCAGTGGTTGAGAGTCCGCCTGCCGATGCAGGGGATACGGGTTCGTGCCCCGGTCTGGGAGGATCCCATATGCCGCGGAGCGGCTGGGCCCGTGAGCCATGGCTGCTGAGCCTGCGCATCCGGAGCCTGTGCTCCGCAACGGGAGAGGCCACAACAGTGAGAGGCCCGCATACCACAAAAAAAAAAAAAAAAAAAAAAAAAGATCACGGGGAGTGGTTAGCACAATGGTCTCCAAACTTTTGTGGCCACATGCCCCCATGGATAAATAGGAAAGTCCCCATGAGCTTATCTGTTTTTAATATATCATATACACGTCAGACCATGCTCTAGTCTCTGTGTGCGGTGTACCTTAGCGTCAGGATTCCTCATTCACAACAGTGGATGCAAATAATGCTTTTCAGTAGCCTTCTTGAAAATTCTGAACTTCATTTGGACGGAGAGCTAAGATTTTGTCAGGCTTGATTAAAGCCGTTGCTTTTCATTTGAGCGTGTGCTGGCGAGAGCTAAGAGATGTGTTCGCCACAGCACGTCCCGTTGTCGGCTTGTGCTTGCATGACTTGTGCGTAGCCTTGGTGTCTCTGCAGGAGCCCTCATGCATTTCGTGAGGGCTGATCTCATGAACACTGGGTAGCATCATCACTAAATTCTCTCACCCAGGCACTTGTAGAATGGTGAAGGGTCGCAAGTTGCTGAAAATAAAAATAAAGGAGAACAAGCGTGGCACCTCTGTCCCTGACATAGGACCTCCTGGACCAGCTACAGAACTGCATGACGGCAGATGCACTAATGTGGATTTGTGTGTGTGTGTGTGTGTGTGTGTGTGTGTGTGCTAAAATCTCTTTCTTCACTAAGAGAGGTGTCAGTTTCCAAACACTAGGATGCAGATTTGTACCTGAGGTCCGTATTGAGCTGTGAACATGTCTGCACTGCTCTATGTTCTTGGTATATCGTCATGTCCCTCAACAGACGTTGCTAAGCTCTTTGCGAAATGTGGGTTCAGCTCTGGGCCTTCGAGACCCTTGGTGTCTTTCAGATTATGTGATATAAACATGGGAGTGCTGTATCAATGGAGAAATGAAACCGAATTGTCAAAACCAAACTGTCAACCAGTTATCTTTTACGGCAGAATTGCCTTAACGGCCAATTAGTTATGTGGTGAAGGTGTTTGCAGCAAAGTTGCTTTTGCGGCAAAGATGTTTATGGCAAAGAAGCTTACAGTATAAATCCCTAGGACCAGTCAGTTTATATCTGCTAAATGAATGAATGGACTAATAAATACAGTAAGTGACAAAGCCAAAACTGTAATTCTAGTCCTCTGACATTAGCTGCAGTCCTGTGTGATTTGCAGATTCTCTGTGTATATTTATTACTTAAAATAAGCTTCTGTTTTTACATTACGTTTTGGTTTTTTTTTTGCGGTGTGCGGGTCTCTCACTGCTGTGGCCTCTCAGGTTGCGGAGCACAGGCTCCAGATGCACAGGCTCAGCGGCCATGGCTCACGGGCCCAGCTGCTCTGCGGCATGTGGGATCTTCCCGGACCGGGGCACGAACCCGTGTCCCCTGCATCGGCAGGCGGAGTCTCAACCACTGTGCCACTAGGGAAGCCCTACATTACTTCTTAAAGGTTCATGTTCATATAGAAACCTCTTATCAACAGAGTTTGTAGACTTGCAGAATGCTCTGTACCAGACTTAGGATAAGGTAGGTTAATGGTGCCAAGCTGCTTGGGAAATGACAAGCAAACAAGAAATAGTCATGTGAAAATATATTTCACTGTTTCATCAAAGAAAAAAAAAACAAAACTAAGGCAATAAGATTTGAGGGGAAGCCATTCTGGCAATCTTGAATTCTGGGCAGGACAGTATTTTAAATGGTGAAGACATTAAACAAAACAAAACAAAACAAAACCTTGAAGATTCCCCAGTTGTTCTAAATAACTTCTAATCCATCTGTTTCCCATGAGAAAACTGAGACCCAGAGGCCTGAAATGACACCGTGAGAAGCAGAGTTAAACTGAAACTCACCTTCTGAACCCCATACAGTTGCTCGTGCATTGGACTGAGCACACGTGATACACATGTGTGTCTATAGTTACGTTTTCTGTCTCATACTTAGTTCCAGAACACCTGCTGAATGGCAGAGAGAGGAACTTCAACAGCAAAATTCAGCGTCATCTTCTCAAACCAACACATAGGATAGTGTCCCGTGATAGGACCGTCACCTCATCTTGGCACAGTGAGGTGGGTCACAGCTCTTTCTCCCAAAATGCTGCAACCCAGAGTTCTCTGTGAGCTGCATCCTCTCTGCCCGTTGCTTTCTTGCTTTATTACATGCAGAACGGGGACCTGGGGGGGTTTCATGATCCCGAGCCGTGTGGAATGGATTTAGACCGTCTCCAGTGATTGAGGGTAAATGTTACATGCCCTTAGGTTTTCATGTAGAACAGTCCTTTTCCACCTAGTAAGATGTTCAATACACACTTTGCACTGTGACACTGACCGTAGAAAATTATTTTCAAGATCCTCACGCCCTTCATTACTTTTGATCCCGATTCTTGAGATGCCCTGAGAAAAGAGAAAGCTGTGATTGAACCAAGAATCAGACTTCAGAGCAACAGCTATGAACATGTGCACATAGCCTCCAGTGATTTAACTCAAAGGATCTCTTGATCTTCATTGTGAGGCATAAGCCTCGATGCCCTGGAAGGAAAATAGACACTGTTGTCTATACCCAGCCAGCTCTTACCACTGTTGGAAGGAGGCCTGCGTTCCTGTTTGTGATTGCTGATTTAAATGATATCTGATGGAATCTTAAGTAAAACCTGGGCAGTGCATTCTCCTGAAAGGTTTGTAACGTACACCATCAAGACAAGCCGAGAAACGTGGGTAAACCTAAATCAGATGCCTTAGATGGTCCTTCAGTGGCGGAAATTTCATCTTCTTTATGGTAATGGTAGATGGGCAGATTCAGAGAGAAACCTAATGGGTCTGTCATTTACACAACAACACTGCTCTTTTATTTGCACTTGAACTATGCAAAACAGATGCCTAGGAAAGGATAGTGGCAGAATCCATGCAAAACAATCACTAGTAGGCCAGTGGCAGAAAAATGCCTTTTGCACCACAGTCAACTCAACTCTAGTTTCTCTCTTAGAGAAAAATCTGAAACTGGAGCAGGTTCTATTCTTTCCTTTCATTAACCTTAATTACTTTCCTCCATTCTTCCCCATGTTGTCGTCCAATTTCTCTACCGTAGATGTTTGGACCACCTTCCTCAGCATCACTTGGCAGTAGCGGGCAGGTCCTTCAGCCACAGCCCAGGATCTGGGGAGGCAGCGCTTGAGAACGCTTAATCTAACAAGCTGCTTTTATCCAGGAGGTTTGGCCGCACCCTGAAGGCTGGACTGAGGAATTCCTTCACAAGCTCAGGCACCGCCTTTCAGCCCTTGGGAAGGGCCTGTCTATGAGGGGCTTTCTGAGCTCCCCGATGGATGCCTGTGGGTACGGCTTATTGAACTGACCATGTCAGTGGCCCTCGTCAGCTGCCTGCTGAGACCTCCTCCCCATACCCGCCTCGGACCCTGCTACACGGTGCTTGCAGGGCAATCTAATCCTTCCTCAGTAGCCCCAAAGGAAGGCTTTTCAGGTCGTGGACCCTCCTCTACCATGGCGCTGCAGACTTCCCTCCCATGTTGAAATCCCGGAGGCCTAAAATGTGGTTCAGAGAACAGTTTTGATACTGTAGGCTTTTTAAAAAAAATTGCTTCATACTCTTTCTTCTGTGAGGGTGAGTCATTTAGAGTCATGTCCTCTGAAAGTGTACCCAAAGGGACAGGAGTTCAAATAAATATAGAATTGTGTCAGGCTTTCACTGTACAGCTCCGCCCGGTTAAACACAACACAATTTAAAGGGCAAACTGATTAAAATTATCCCAAATTCCAGAACAAATGGCTCCCTTACACTCGATGCTGTTGAGAAGATAACAAACATTTTTGTAGAGAAAAAGCCTGCACACATAGGTATGTGGAAAGCTAAGGATAATTGATGGACTCAGCATCTATTCCATATATCCTTCAAGTATGTCATCCTGTAAAGCACAGGCTGGAAGGCCAAAAGCTACATTTCCCAGACTCCCTTGTAGCTTGGTTTTGGGATATGACTCAGGTCCATCCATCAGAGGCATTCTCTTAAGACCTGCATTAGGAACTGAGGCAGGTGGGGAGAAAAACGGTCATGCCAGGGGCGGTCTGGCAGGCGCAGTGGCAGACACCTGGTTATAGAGGCAGACACCTGGTCCCCCAGCTGTGGCCGAGCCATCAGATCCCAAGAGAAGGGTTGTTTTTGTAATTTTGGTCTCGGAGTCCTTTGTAGAGACCTAACTAGTGATTTGTAAGCACGTGTTCTATATTAATTGTTTGCTGCAGAAGAGAGAGAGAGAGAGTGTGATGCCTGTTACCTGCAACCGAATCCAGCAGACACACTTATTCAAAATCAAGGTTGCATGAATGTGGTGTATGTGGGATGGAGGTGGGAGATCCAATTAATGAAAATCATTTCTTACCTCATTTTTATTTTGAATTTGAATTTGCAGTGCTCAAACACTAGTTAAATGATCAGTAATTGCTGGGAAGTAAAAAAAACAAAATTTTCCAACATGTATGTTTCTTATCTTTCTCCAAGTCTTTGAGTCATAACAGGTATTGAAAAGAGACGGAGTTGTTAGATTTGGACATTTTAGTTTCAGGACCCAAACAAGTGTCGTTTCTCAGAGGAAAGGATATTACAGCATCTTCTGGAGGGAAACATGATTATTACTTTAGACTCCCAGAAGGAATTTAGTCACTGGTACCAGCAAAACAAGTGAGGAGACGCAGTGGGGAACATAGCCGCGTAAAAGGCAATTGACCTGATAGGAAGAAATGGTGCACATCTCTTTCCATTTAGAATATCTGATGGGCATCTGCGTGCATCACCAGGATGGTACAACTTCACCCTTCATTGGCTGCATGGAAACACAGCCTATAGTTTCCTACTTCGAGCGTTCTCCTGGGCAGCTGGCTGTTACCCTGTACGTTCATTTGACTGACATCTATACTTGACAACGGAATTGTCTGGCTAGACAACCTTTCTTCTCAAAATACTTACCTTTCTCTTGGTGGTCCGTTTCCTCTATACTCGGTCTGAAACAATTTATGGGGAAGTTAACAACCAACGATGGGTGACCCCTATTAATAACATCAGATAAGGTTCTTGGTTTCTGTTTCTGCTGGATACACATCAGGTAGTTAACACAACAGCCTCCGCATCAAGTGCATAAGATATTTTTAACATCTGTCATAGAATGGGGCCAAAAATTAGAATTGGGGCAAGAGCGGATGGTGCATAGACAGCATTTGTGAGTCAGTAAATGCTCCGTACGTGTGGGGGAAAAACCGTAGCCGTGGCATTTGCTTGAATTCTACTCTAGATGTTTAAATGTTGATTTTTCTGGTTAGTGTTTTGCTTAATGGAAAAATGGCTCTATATTCTTAGGTTATGTCAGGGTATAATGGAATTTGATGTAATGGCAAGGTACAAGAACAAATGGGGTACTCCATCCATCTGAATGACAAGCAGTTTTTGTAGTGCCAGTAAAAAGTACGTAATTACCTGTTGCCCACGGATGTTGATGGATGTCTAACGCAGGGTGAGTGTAATAGATGCTGGAGTTTTCTGCTCCCAGTGCACTTTTAATGTCCATAGGATATGACATTATGTAATTGCCAATTCATTATTTGATCATAGTACTGATTCATTTAATAGACTTACTTTGTAAAAAAAAAACAAAAACATGAGCCATTGGAATGTAGACTTAATGAAATCCTGTTCATGAATTGGGGGTGAGCTACTCGTTTTTTGATGATGAATGCATGGTTTTAGGCCATCACTGTGTCAACATTTACTGAAGCAAACGTTTACTCAATGGTGAGCTACTAAGCTGAAAGGATTAATTTCCTTAAAAATGTATATTATTGACATTTGCCTTCTTTTCACAGTATCCTAGAACTAAAGATGAACATAGATTCCTTGCTGTCTATTTTGCAAATGAGGAAAACTCAGACAGCAGGAAGAAGATGGCATGATTAATGCTATTTAATATTATACACACTACTATATATAAAACAGGTAAACAACAAGGACCTGCTGTGTAGCACAGGGAACTATTTTCTATATCCTGTAATAAACCATAATGGAAAAGAGTATGAAAAAGAATACACACACACACACACACACATATATGTATATATCTCTGAGTCATTTTGCTGTATGCCTGAAACTAATACAGCATTGTAAATTAACTATACTTCAATTTTAAAAATGGTTTTAAAAAAGCTACTTAAGATTAAATATCAAAGTCAGGAATGAATCCAAGGTCTCCTAGATTGTAATTCAAAGTACTTCCATGCAAAAAGTTGATGGCCAGTGTTCCACTGTTGGACGTCCATGTGTGCTTTCTTTTGTACTTTGGGGACGCTTGAATTATTGCCTTTCTAGCGAGCTTAGGATGTTTGTTCCTTCCCGATGTAACGGAGCCTGCTTTGGTGTAGATAACTCCGGAAGTAATGCACTTCATTGACTGGGTTGAGCTAATTTTTAATGCAGCCCTACGTTCCCGGGTGTGGGGAGTTCCAGCGGGTACTGAGGGCTGCCAGGTCTCCCTCCGAATTCCCACCACCTGGTTCAGCTGACACGCTAAGTGGCTGCCATTCTTGACGTCCCACATGGGGTGTACTCCAGTCACTGGTGTGAGTGGGGCAGTAGAACTCACCCTTTATCTTTCTGTTGAGTGTGTTTTGTCCAAGAAGATGATTGAAGCTCGTGGGAGGGAGATATGTGAGCATATTCATTTTGTGCTTGTTGGCCTTTGGCTTTATGCATTTTTAAGGGCTGAATTGTGTCTCTCATCCACCCCCAAAGTTCATATGTGGAAGTTCTAACCCCCAGTACCTCAGAGTGTGACCTTATTTGGAGAAGTGGTCTTTACAGAGGTAATCAAGTTAAAATGAGGTCATTAGGGTGGGTTCTAGCCTGATAGGACTGGTGTCCTTATAAAAAGGGGAAACTTAAGGACTTCCCTGGCGGTCCAGTGGTTAAGACTTCGCCTTCCAATGCAGGGAGTGCGGGTTCCATCCCTGGTCAGGGAGCTAAGATTCCACATGCCTTGTGGCCAAAAAACCAAAAAACATAAAACAGAAGCGACATTGTAACAAATTCAATAAAGACTTTTTAAAAAGTGGTCCACATCAAAAAAAATCTTAAAAATAAATAAATAAATAAATAAATAAATAAATAAATAAATAAAAACCGGGAAACTTGGACACAGAAGGAAGACTGTGTGAAAACAGAGGAGGAAGACCCCAGAAGGAATCAATCCTGCTGATACTTTGATTCCACACTTGTAGCCTGCAGAACGGAGACCATAAATTTAGGTTGTTTTAAGGCACCCAGTTTGTGGCTCTTTGTTAAGGCAGCTGTAGGGAACGAGTCCATGCATGCGGAGCCATGTTAACATGAGGGTTACCAAATCCTAGACATCCTGAGGGCTGAGTGCACGCTGGCCCTCGGTCACCTAACGCAGCCTGGTTTGTGTGGAAATTTCCTGGGATTGCTGTTGCAAAGCTCGTATCTGGGGAAACCTCTTAGTCCTGAGCAAACAAGGACAGTTGGTCACTCTGAGCGGACACCTGAACGTCCAACAGTGCTTCCTTCTGGGGTTCACCAGCCGTGTGTCCCTGAGTGAGTTGCTAAGTTCTTAGAGCAGCCCGTCAAAACGAAGAGTGGCCGATGTGGCTTTTGGAGGAATACAGCGAAGTGATTAGCACAGGTCCTGTAACTAGCTGGCATCCTTCAGGGCTTTCTCAAAAGAGGTGATGAAAAGACTTTCTATTTCAAAACATATTCCCAGTAGCCCCACAGAAATCTAAAGTTCCACTGATCTTTTGATTTTTTTAATAGAGTTTCCATCCCAGAGTCTGCTTTAGGTCAGATTCCCTAGAAGCATAGCCTGAGTTATGGAGTCATGGGCAAGTCATTTATTGATGGACGTCTCTAAGGAGAAACTTCCCAGGAAATGAGGGATGCAGGATGGACAGGGCGAAAAAGTGGAGGGGGTCTGATTGCAGCAGAAGTCGCCTCAGCTTGATCCCTTGGGGAGCTCTGGAGCATACGTGTTTCTACGGATTCGCCCACCTTGCTCCATGGGGCCAGCCCCTCGGGCCTCCTGCTGGTTTTATTTTTTAAGTTTTAAATTTTTATTGGAGTATAGTTGATTTACAATGTTGTGTTAGTTTCTGCTGTACAGCAAAGTGAATCAGTTATACGTATACCTATACCCACTCTTTTTTAGATTCTTTTCCCACATAGGTCATTACAGAGTATTGAGTAGAGTTCCCTGTGCTATACGGTAGGTCCTTATTAGTTATCTATTTTATATACGGTAGTGTGTATATGTCAATCCCAGTCTCCCAATTTATCCCTCACCCTCTTTTCCCCCCGGTAACCATAAGTTTGTTTTCTACATCTGTGACTCTATTTCTGTTCTGTAGATAAGTTCATTTGCACCCTTTTTTTTTTTAGATTCCACATATAAGCGATGTCATATCATTTGTCTTTCTCTTTCTGACTTACTTCACTTAGTATGACAATCTCTGGGTCCATCCACGTTGCTGCAAATGGCCTTATTTCATTCTTTTTTATGGCTGAGTAATATTCCATTTCATAGTCATGGTGGTTTTAAAACACAGCTGCGATATTGTGACACCCTCCCCATCAAGAAGTGGGTCTGCATACCCTCCCCTTGAATATCTGCAGAACTGTGATTGCTTCAACCAGCAGAATATAGTGAAAGTGATAGTATAGGACTTAAAAAAATTTTATTTGTAGTCAGATACACATAACAGAACATTTACCATCTTAATAATTCTTAGGTGCGCAGTTTGGTGGCATTAAGTGCATTCATATTGCTATGCAACCATCACCACTGTCCACCTACAGACTTCTTTTCATCTTGCAAAACTGAAACTCTGTACCCATTGAACAATAAATCAGCACCCGCCTCCCCAAGTCCCTGGCCCCACCATTCTACTTTCTGACTCTATGCATCTAATTGCTCTAAGTGCCTCATATAAGTGCCGTCATACAGTGTTTTTAATTTTTGTGCCTGGCTTATTTCACTTTGTGCAGTGTCCTCAAGGCTCATCATGTTGTAGCAGGTGTCAGCATGCTATGACATGGATAGACCACATTTTGCTTGTCCATCAATGAATACCTGGGTTGCTTCCACCTTTTGGCTGCTGTGAACATGGATGTGCAAATCTCTCTTCAAGTCTCTGCTTTTATTTCTCTTGGGTATATACCAAGAAGTGGGGTTGTTGCATCATATGGTAGTTCTCTTCTTAATTTTTTGAGGAACCTCCCTGCTGTTTTCCTTAGCACATGCACCATTTTACATTCCCACCAGTAATGCACTTGGGTTCCGATATTTCTACGTCCTCACCAGCACTTGTTATTTTCTGTTTTTTGTTTGTCTGTCTGGTTTCTTTCTTTCTTTTTTTTTTTTTTTTTGGCGGTATGCGGGCCTATCACTGCCGTGGCCTCTCCCGTTGCGGAGCACAGGCTCTGGACGCGCAGGCCCAGCGGCCATGGCTCACGGGCCCAGCTGTTCCGCGGCACGTGGAATCCTCCCGGACCGGGGCACGAACCCACGTCCCCTGCATCGGCAGGCGGACTCCCAACCACCGCGCCACCAGGGAAGCCCTGGTTTCTTTCTTTTTGTAATAGCCGTCCTAATGGATGTGAGATGGCATCTCACTGTGGGTTTGATTTGCATTTCCCTAGGGAATCAGTGATGTTGAACATCTTTTTGTGTACTCGTTGGATACTATGTGATTTTTGAGGCTAGATCATAAAAGTCCAAAGCACCCCTTCCTGGTTTGCCAGCACCCTCACTCTTGAAGTCTTAATTCGCTGCCTAAGAAGTCCAACTGCCCTGAGGCCGCCATGCTGTGAGGAAGCCCCAGCTTCATGAAGAGGCCACATAGAGGTGTTCTTATCGAGTCCCACCTGAGTCCAGTCTTGGAGTCTTCCCAGCCCAGGCACCAGCGTGTGAATGAAGAACCCTCTCGGTATTCCAGTCCCCAGTTCTTCAGGCCACTGCCAGGCATTTGAGGCTTCCAGCTGAGACCCCAGACCTCACAGAACAGGACAGCTATGTTCACTATGCCAAGTCCAGATTCCCAGCCCGTGTGATTCATGAGCCTAATATGATGGCTCTGACTTGGGTGGTTTGCCATGTGGTAACACATAACTGGAACTCACTCACATCCCTCATTCCTTTGAGCCACCCCTGGGGAGGCATGTAACCTGCCAGGTATGTCCCATTTGGTGGAGAGCAGTTGGTGTAGCTCTGAGCTGCTAGCATCCAATTTTCTTCTCAGCTGAGGAGTGGGGACCCCAAAGGGTGAAGTGGCAAACAGTATACCTGGATGGGTCACCAGTAGTATCTACTGTGGAACACCTTAGTAATTATCTTTACTAGGTTAGGAATTAGTATTTTGCCAGGCAATAGTAGCGTCAAGTTGAAAACAGATTGGAAAAGTGAGCGAGGACTAAGACAAAGGGAAAAAGGGAAGCGTGAGTGAGATGCTAAGTCTGTATTTTCTTTGCATTTCTCAGTTTTCCCCAGGACTAGGTTACTGGTTGCTCATTTAAACACATACGAGGAGAGCTAAATCAGTAGTTAGAAAATTGCTAGAAAAAGACTATTTTTTTAGATGACATAGACTTTTGCAGAGATATTCTTAAGAATATAAAGATGCCAGAAGAAGTAGGCTTCCTGTTTAGAGCAAGTTAATAGGAACAAAAACACTTTCAAGAGCCCTATGGAAAGACTTCTGAGTAGAGAGACACAAAGCAAACTTCAAAACACATCTAAAGGCTAATCTGAATCTTTTCCCCTCCATGGAGTTTAGGTGATGTGATGGAAAAATTGTCACAATAAATCCCTAATGTTTGTAGCGTGTCAGACTACGAGGACAGGGGAGACAGCCTGTTTGTATTCTGACCATAAACGTTCTCTCTGAAAGTCTCTGCTCCGTTTCTAACATACCTGGGCCTGTACACCTGTTCAATGAAACCTCACTCATGAACATGGGGCATAGGGTGCCCTTTGTCAGGCCCCTCGGCTTTGGAGACCTTGATACAGGTCACTGCTTCTAAGAGGTCTTTCCTGACCATCTGTCCAGAGTACTTACCCAGGTCCACTGCATCAGGGTCTCCATATTCCACGTACTATTTAGCATTTACTGCTCTCTGTTGCTTTTCTTGTACGTTAATTTATTTATTTTTGGCCCACTTCAACTCCACCACCAATACCACTGCAATGACTCTCACTACCACCTCCATCCCCACCACCAACACCTCCACCTTCATCCCACCAGCTCCACCACCAACACCTCCACCTTCATCCCACCAGCTCCACTACCAACACCTCCATCGCCACCACCAACACCTCCACCTTCATCTCCACCACCTCCCCTACCAACACCTCCACCTTCATCCCACCAGCTCCACTACCAACACCTCCATCGCCACCACCAACACCTCCACCTTCATCCCACCAGCTCCACTACCAACACCTCCACCTTCATCCCACCAGCTCCACTACCGGCACCTCCATCGCCACCACCAACACCTCCACCTTCATCTCCACCACCTCCCCTACCAACACGTCCACCTTCATCCCACCACCTCCACTATCAACACCTCCATCCCACCACCAACACCTCCACCTTCATCTCCACCACGTCCAACACCACCTCCACCTCTACCACCAACATCTCCACCTTCATCTCCACCACCTCCACTACCAACACCTCCAACACCTCCATCCCACCACCAACACCTCCACCTTCATCTCCACCACGTCCAACACCACCTCCACCTCCACCACCAACATCTCCACCTTCATCTCCACCACCTCCACTACCAACACCTCCAACACCTCCATGCCACCACCAACACCTCCACCCCACCACCAACACCTCCACCTTCATCTCCACCACCTCCAACACCACCTCCACCTCTACCACCAAAACCATCACAACGACCATCACCACCACCTCCACCACCTCCATGTCTACCACCAACACCTCCACCAACACCATCTCTCCTCTTCTGGCTTCAGTGTAACCTCTGTGAAGTTGAGGTCACTGTTTTCCTTCATCACTGCTGAACTTTCAGTGCCTGGAGTATTACCAAGCTCAAAGAAAGCATTGGGTAAATATGTTTTTGTTGCTGAACGAGAAAACAGTGGGGATCTTGCAGCATTGCTAACATCTTTGAAGAGCAGGGCTAGAGTGTTTTCCAGGGAAGTTTCGTACAACGACCTAGATCTCATCCTCAGAGGACTTCTTAAGTCTCTCAGCAATCAGAAAAGGTAAAACCTGGTGGGAACATTCAGTACAGGAAAGAATTTGGAATATTACCAGTGCCCTCCCGAGATCAGTGAAAAGAATCTGGAAAGACCCAGACTGTGGATACCCACACTTCTTCCTCTGACTGAAATCCATGTCCATCCTCTAACGAGACCTCAGACCCACCTGCTGGTGCCCAGAGGACTTATTTTCCTCATCCAGGTCAAGTTTCATTTGTAGAGCAAATTTGGTGATATCTCTTTCTCTCTCTCTCTCTCTTTCTCGTTCTATGGCACCTCATTCCTCTTCATCGTAATGTGAGTTCCATATCGCTGAGGCTCTCGTCCACTTTGTTCACAGCTATGTCCCCCATTCTCAGAATGGAGCCCACTGTAGAGAACACTAGCACACATACTTGTCAAAAGAATTGAATGAGTCTGTGATATGCTCTTCTCCTTGGACTGCAACTTCCCTGGTCCTCCTCTTCTTTGTAGCAGTCTGTCTGCTTGCCTAGCAGGTGGAGGCACCACTAACACATGCAGTCCTTGGACAGGTGCATCCTTGGTGAGAGGTACAAGGAGGCTCCATCCTCCGAACACACATCACAAGATGGCGCCCCTTCCTTGCGACCCTGCAGGTCAACGTGGGCTCCATTCCATCCTGCCGTCTACACCTTTTCAATCTGTACTTTTAAGCTCTTTTGTAGGAAATAGCTTCCCCAGCGCTATGAGCACCCCTGGAGCTAAATAAGTATCTGTGGGGAATGAATTTTCCCTTCTTTAGTATTTAGAATACACTTTTGCAAGTGTGCTGTCCTTACAGCACATTGAATTTAAAAAAAAAACACACACACACAACTTTTAGGAATATTTGAATTTAGTTTTCTACTTAAAAATTTAAAAAATTTATTAATCATGTAATTCTTCATATTCTGTGGTACAGCGTAACTAGCATGAAAAAGCAAAAATGTAAACATTAAATAAGAGAAATCAACTTTTCTTCCCGTCACCGTGTGGATACTTGTTTTGAAAGCAGATTTCATTTTCTATTTGACTTCTAGTTACTAATTTACCTCTAATTCCCCTCAAGGGAAAACATTGTGGGTTTTTCTTTTTTTTAGCTAAATCAACTTAATTGCTTAGACATATATCTATTTTTACTTGTGAAGTATGTGTAAATTTGCTCCATTCTTTGCATATCTGCCATGATAGAGGTATCCGAGGCAATTCCCAATCGAATGGCAATTAATTCTTTTGCCTAGAAGAAAAGTCACACTCTTAGTTAAAATTCAATGACCCATTCACGTAATCTTAAAAAATAACGCACCTTTCTGATAGTGGAAGCTTTGGAGAAGAGGTTGTTAATGGCAAGAACATTAAGTGTTGAGCATATTCTTCTGTTCCCCAAATTGACACATTACCCAGCGAATAAAAGTGGTATCATGTTTCCTGGCATCTCTTCTTCCATGTCTCATGGGAAAGATCATCCTGTGCCCTCACACAACATTTGCCAGTCTCTGAATGAGAGTTTTATGAAGATATGCTGGAAAGGACTTTAATGGGGAGGTTGAAGATGATAGTATGTAGACGGTTGTCTCAACAGATAATCAGCTACTTATTTTAAAACAAACATTCTGTCAGACTTCTAAGAGATTGTAGTAGTTCGTGACAATAGTTATAAAACTATGATGACAATGAAAAATACATAGTAAGTATTAGTTCCCAATAGATTAAACGTAACCTGTGCTCCGGAAGAAAACATCTACTGCTTTCGTTGGACGTTTAGTTTCAGAACTTATGGTCTCGAAACACAGCAACATTCCCAACAAAAGAGAATTCTGCTAGAAGGAAGCTGAGGAAGGCAAAATAGTGCCCCTTCCCCAAACACCTGTGGCTTAGTCCCCAGAACCTGCGGATATGTTACCTCACCTGGCAGAGAGCGCATTAAAGTCCCAGACAGAATGAAGGTGGCTAGTCAGCTGACCTTAGATAGGGAGAGTGTCTTGGATTATCCAGGGGGGCCCAATGGAATCTCAAGTGTTCTTAGAAATGAGGAAGAGGGAGGCAGAAGCATGAGAGTCAGCTGATTTGAGAAAGACACCATCAGCGCTGCTGTCTTTGGAGATGAAAGGGGACCGTGAGGCAAGTAAGGCGGCAGACTCAAGTCGCTGGAAAAGACCAGGAAATAGAATCCCCCTCCGAGAGCCTCCAGAATACACGAGTCCTTGCTGACACTTGGATTTCAGCCCATCTTGAACTTCCGTCCTCCAGACCTGGAAGACAGTAAATTTATGTTGCTTTACGCTACTGAACTTGTGGTGATTTGGTAGAGCAGGCATAGGAAGGCAACACAGCCTCCTTCTTCCATTAGGGTAGCAGAGGACACACATCTCATGAGTGGGAAATTGGAACATTTCTCGGCCGGGACTATATTGTGTTGGGGGGGTAGGTGGTTCCCCAAAGGCAGGGATGGACACAGATTGACTTGTTCTTCTTCCAAGGATTCCATATCTTCTATTCCCCAAGCTTCCTCTCTTAGTCATTTCGCTTCATCTAAGCTCAGGTTTCCAGAATGTTCCAGAGCACAGTTTCTTCACCATGTGACACAAATACGAATGCCCATGGAGAACACCTACGTTGCACTAGGAGCGGGCAAGGTGCGTGGCACCCACAAAGAGGAATTTACAACCTAAGGACCATCTATGGAAGGTAGTCCCTTCTCTATCCTGAACCCTATCGACCAGTGTCCACTCCACCATCCATCACAGTCCACCACGAGATGAGCTAGCTTTGCACTCTAATCCGGTATGGCAGCCACTCACAACACATGGCTATTGTACTTACAGTGTGTCCAGTCCGAATGGAGACGTGCTCTAAGTGCTAAACACACACACCGGATTTCAGTGACTCAGTACAAAAAAAGAGAACATAAAGTATCTCTATAATTTCCAAAATATTTACATATTGAAAGGATCATATTTGGGATATATTGATTCGTAGAAAATGTGCTAATAAATGTAGCTTCACCTGTTTTCTTTTTATTTTTTTAAATGGATCTCCTGGAAAAGGTCATATCACTATGGAGCTTATATTTGTAGCTTTCATTATATTTTCTTGGACAGCAATAGTCTTGAACTAATATTGTAAGTGACCATCATGCCATCTTCTGACCTTTGCAAATGGACTTGGCAATACAGATTATAAATATTTGAAATTCCAAACTCTAAATCTGATCATGGGACAAACCCTCTAAAAATCACCCCAATGTGTCTGAAATATAGGATGGCTGTGCTTCTTCCCTATATACCCTCAAAATTGACCCTCAAGAAATTTTGATGCATGGTCCTTTTTGTAGAGAGAATGTACAGCAAATTATTCAAAAGGAATTAAGAAGTTAGTAAGGAATCGTGGGAAATGCTCAGTATCTTTTAGTGGTTCTTTGCATGAACCACTTTAATGACTCATTTTATGTGCTGTTCAATTCTAGAGTGACATGGAAAAAAAGTGATTGGAAAACTCATTCATCTCTCCTTTCAGACTCTTGCATATAAAGGGAGAATCTTTTGGAATTTCAGCACCTGTTCTGTTCCCTTGAGTTAGATACTTAGGAGACCATTCATTCATTCATTTACACATTTGTTTTACAAAATAACAACTGTGTGCTTCCTGTGGATGAGGCATGTTGCCTGCAAGGCAACATGGTGCCCACCTCCTGGCCTTCCCATTGTGGCAGGAGAGATGAGCAGGGAGAACGCTGGGGGCGGGGGCAGGAGCATAAACTTGGGGTCTTCCTCATCCGGACGGTGCTGCAGAAGCATCCTCAGAAGCACAGACTTTTCTTTAGCATTCTGAGCGTCTGAAAATCGGGACCCCCAATCAACGCGCCAGGGAGCACTTCCAGCGTGGTGCCTGACGCCCACCGGGCAGGTGCTGTGGATGCCCTGCCCTCATCTCCTGGGCCTCCCTGAGTTCAGAGGCGGGTGTAGTGGGTGGTTCTCAGCAGGCTGACAGCTGGGGGCTGGGGGGACGGACTCGGAGGGCAAATGCTTCAGCCTCCGCTCCTGGCGTGGGGGTGATGTTTCCAAAAATCATAACCTTTCCTCCGGTGGACTTGTCCCAGAATGACTCAGCCCCACTCGCCGGCCACAGTCAGTAGCTATTAATCCCTCCTCTTTCCTCGTCTGTTACACCTCACTTTCTGCTTCCTCATGTGTGCTTCCTGGAATCATCTTGTGAATATGGAATCATCTTGTAAATAAACTCTGTGCACCCCACTCTTGCCTTGGGGTCTGCTTCCTGGGCGGAACTCAAACCAAGACATCCCAAAGATCGAGTTTCTTTTCTTTTTCTTTCTTTCTTTCTTTTCCCCCCCCTAAATATTTTTTTTCTCCCCCTAAATATTTATTTATTTGGCTGTGCCGGGTCTTAGTTGCGGCATGTGGGATCTAGTTCCCTGACCAGGGATCGAACCCTCAGAGTCTTAGCCGCTGGAACACCAGGAAATTCTCCCCAGGGAATGACTTTCTAAGGCAAGACTCTCAACCCATTAGTGGCAGAATTTCAAACCATGCGTGTTCCCTGAAATTGTCATAGGTGAGCATTTCAAATATCATGATTTTGATTTTTAACAGTAGATAACCTCAGTGACATACAGGATTGTGTAATGTAAGGTGTTGCTATGTAACATTATGGAATTTCTTGACAAGGCATTTTGGGCAAGATGGTAATGGTGAGAAAAAGGAGCCCCATACACAGGTAAAACTCCCACTTTAATACACTAATTAGAAACTCTCCATTCTTGCAGCATTTCAGATTTTACGCACATGCCTTGCCTTTTGTGGCACGTGAATATATCAGGGACTAGTTAAGTCACCAGGGCTGGGACAGCCTGGGAGACTTGGACCCTAAAAACCCCTGAGGGCAGATCAAAACTTGGGCTCCTCCACAGAGATGTCCGTTACGCGCCAGCTGCAGGAGAAGTGGAGGGTGTAACGATGAAACTTTCATCAGATGTCGCTATCCTAAAGTCAATAGAGATGGGATGGTCAGGACTTTTATCCCATTGGAAAATGTCTGCATGTGCAAATATGGCTACAGGGTTCAAATCAGCTATATTTCTCTCTGTATAAGATTCCAAGAAAATAACTTCAATTTACAGCAATACGGATGTCCATGTGCTTGTGCCTATTCCTTTTACTTTAGTGTCCTTTGTATTTTTGTTTACTTGACTTTCTCTCTTGAGGGTTGAACACTTTGTGACAATAGACCGCACACTGTTGAAATAATAATATTGTTCTATCAGAAGTTATGGGGATAACGTAAATAAATATATGTCCCTAGGGCTTGGCCGAAGCAGAAGCAAATCATTAGGAGGCAGACCAGGAGAACAGTAAGAATATGGGCTTGAAAATGAACTGCCTGGGTTCCAATTCCAGGCTCGACCTTGAGCTGAAGAATTAACCCGGTGCCTCAGTTTCTTGATCTGCAAAATGGGATTCGTAGCAGAGTCCACCTGCCAAGGTGAAGAGAGTAATGTGTTAATATGCGTTATTGTGTTCCAATCCCAGCGGTGTGTACTGCAATTCAACTCCGGCTGTAACCACCGGCATCCGTGCAGACCCCGTAAGACCCCAAAAAAGACTGTCCTTACTTCAGACGCCAGCCGCACTATGTGGGTCCCCAGGCCACCTGCACTTTGGACCAATTCGCTAGAAAGTCAGGGGTTCCCTGGTTCTAAAATTCACTAGAATGACTCACAGCACTCAGGAAAGTGCCATACTTCAATTACAGTTTTATTATAGAGAATGCACACAGGCTGCGGTCTGGGCAGGAATCCAGAGCTTCTGAGCCTCTCCCCAGGGACTCAGAGCCCTCACCCTCCCAGCATGGCAAGGTGTTTCCAAGCCGGGAGGCTCCTCTGAGCACCAGTGTCCAGAACTCTTACTGAGGTTTTCTTTGGTGGGCACCATTCAATGACTGGCCACATGATTGAACTCAGTCTCCACCTACCTCTTGTCCCTGGGGGTAGAGAGGTTTAAAGTCCCAACATCTAATCACGAAGTTGGTCTTTCTGGTGAGCAGCCTTCTTCCTGAAGCCACTGGGGACCCCAGCAAGAGGCATCTCATCAGCATAACAAAGACACTCCTATCACTCGGGAAATTCCAAGGGTTTTCTTTGTCAGGAACGCAGGACAAAGGCCAGACAAATTATTTATATCTTGTGTGTGTGTGTGAAGAATCTACAGCAAAGGCTGGCACAGGGTCTGTGCTGATGATATGGCAACCAGGTTAGAGGAGAAAGGGGACAGGTATCAGGTGACACTTTGCGTCTCATTTTTAAGTCTCCTTAATTTGAAAGGTGTTCAGGTGCATTTAAGTTTCTGCATGCCCACTGTTCTCTCCCCTCAGAAGAAATTCCAGGAGAGCAGTTTAATCGGCCCTCTCTGTGCTCCTCCAAACACGTGCTTCTGTTAGATTTCTCCAATTCGCCACATTGTTTTCTCTTTATTCTGTGCCCCCCCATTCTTTGGGGGACATTTTTATTCTTCACTCTGCCTGCTCAAGAATATTTTCTGTGTCCCAGAGTAAGTGCTCGGTGATTTTTTTTTTGAACAAGTGAATCAGTGTTTGCTGAATTTCCACAGAGTTTAACCTTTTGCTTTTGTTCTAAGCAGATCTGTATGGAATGAACGTGCATGCTTTATCATTTCATATGTCCCTATCTGTAATAGCAGCTAGATGAACATCTTCTCAGTTTCCGAGTGACTAGCCATGGTTTCCTTCCTAAAATTGTTTGTTACGAGGTGCAAACAAATTTTAATTTAATTTGAATATGTGTCAGTGTCGGAACATCTGACTTTTTTTTTTTTAACATCTTTATTGGAGTATAATTGCTTTACAATGGTGTGTTAGTTTCTGCTTTATAACAAAGTGAATCAGTTATACATATACGTATGTTCCCATATCTCGGCTTATTTAAATCAAAGTGTCAGGGGACTTCCCTGGTGGTCCAGGGGTTAAGACTCTGCACTTCCACTGAAGGGGCCGCGGGTTCCATCCCTGGTCAGGGAACTAAGATCCTGTGTGTCACTCAGTGAGAACAAAACATTTAAAAAAAAGAAAAAAGAAAAGCAAAAGGTATCAGGAATCAGGTAGAAAATCAAAGCTACAGTAAGAAAATGGGGCCCATGTGGATACAAATTACCTCTGTTCTGTTTCATGACACCACTGAACCATCTCCTCTGAGTTACGCCACTTTCCAGAGAGGTCTGTGATCCATCAATTCCAGAGAGATGTTATGTTCTGTATTTAGACACGATAGTGGGATTATTTTAGAGGGTCCTTCCCGTGAGCAGATTTAAGGGTGAAATTTCAAATATGCTTGGTTGGCATTGCCAGTGTCTGCCGTTAATTCATTTACAAAGGCAGGTGAGGAGGAGGGTGGTCAGTTGCAATATTAATTCAACACCAGTACCATCTAATAGGTCAACAGGACAGGCTTGTGTGAAGTGCTGTGCACTGACCATTACTCTTTTGCATGTGTGTTTCCTTAGTGTCTGGATTTCAGAGCTGGAAGTGGTCAGGGATCATCAGTAATGTTCAGAGACCCTTCGGGGGAGTCTGGGGTTGGAGATGGATAAGGAGGTGTTGTATGAGAAAGGGTGGTGTATCAGAAAGGGCTCTGCAGAGAAACTAAACCAATAAGAGATATATACAAAAAGATTTATTATAATTGGCTCACGTCATTATGGAGGCTAAGCCCCATGATCTGTCATCTGCAAGGTGGATACCCAGGAGAACCAATGGCGTAGTTCTAGTCCAAGTCTGAAGGACCGAGACCCAGGAGAACCAATGGTGTAGTTCTAGTCTAAGTCTAAGGAACTCGCGGCATGGCCGAGGTCTTTTGCCATTTAGGAAGGAGCTGAACTGCTGTCCCTGAGTCCAAGTTTGGGCTTGACGATGTCATGGGCAGTGCCCATGCTATTTCACATTCCCCAGTGCCAGGGGGACAGTTGGCATCGGATGTTCTTGCTGTACTGTCTTGTGGCCACACCACAGGAGGTCAGTACAGCAGAGTTTATCATTTTAACCTGGAACAGGCTTACAAATGCTCCATAGTTCTAGTGACTGCGAAATAACATTTCAAAATAATGTAATTAATGAGGTTTACTTTATATGCTTAGCATCCCCTACCTCTCTCCCCGCCCTCCCTCCCTCAAGGAAACTTATAGTAAAATGCGGCCCACACTTTATTCTCGCAGTGACAAAATGCCACCTGCTCTATGTACATCATCACCAACACGTCTGCTGTCTTTGGTAATGAGATTCTGAACAGAAAAAAATCAAGGATAACGCCTAATTGCTTTCACTTCTCTGGAGATGCTCAGAGCAATTTTAACATCTGGCATTGTATCATGGCTTTAAAGGCGATTGGGTTTTCTGAGAACAGCTCTTTCCTGTTTTTGCAAATTCTCCACGCTCTTCAGAGATGCTTCAGAATGCAAGAAAGGAAATGATCATCTTTTCACTTGAACGTGAGTTTTTTGGCAGGTGGGGAGCGAGTATATGTTCTAGGAAGTATCTTTCCTTAAAGAATGGTGATTTTCCAGGCGAAGACGTTTCGAATACACACACACACACATATGTCTGAATGATTACAAAGCCTACATATAAGTTAGATGCCTGGAAGATTTTATTAAAAATGAATGTTTCACTGAAAATAGAATTACCATATGACCCAGCAATCCCACTACTGGGCAGATGCCCTGAGAAAACCATCATTCAAAAAGAGACATGTACCAAAATGTTCATTGCAGCACTATTTACAATAGCCAGAACATGGAAGCAACCTAAGTGTCCATCGACAGATGAATGGATAAAGAAGATGTGGCACATATATACAATGGAATATTACTCAGCCCTAAAAAGAAACGAAATTGAGTTATTTGTAGTGAGGTGGATGGACCTAGAGTCTGTCATACAGAGTGAAGTAAGTTAGTAAGAGAAAAACAAATACCGTATGCTAACACATATTTATGGAATCTAAAAAAAAAATGGTTCTGAAGAACCTAGGGGCAGGTCAGGAATAAAGATGCAGACATAGAGAATGGACTTGAGGACACAGGGAGGGGGAAGGGTAAGCTGTGACAAAGCGAGAGAGTGGCATGGACATATATACACTACTAAATGTAAAATAGGTAGCTAGTGGGAAGCAGCCACATAGCACAGGGAGATCAGCTCGGTGCTTTGTGACCACCCAGAGGGGTGGGATAGGGAGGGTGGGAGGGAGACGCAAGAGGGAGGGGATATGAGGATATATGTATACGTATAGCTGATTCACTTTGTTATACAGCAGAAACTAACACACCATTGTAAAGCAATTATACTCCAATAAAGATGTTAAAAAAAATGTTTCAGAATATTCCTTTTTTTTTTCCCTTTATCTTTTTCCCTAAACAGGCCACAGTGTTTCTGTCAGATGAATAATCACATGGTTGTTTATTTTTCTGTATGATACATCATGTATGTATGGGGTTGTTGGGTTAACCTCAGATTAATTTTTTTATCTGCATCTCCAGAGGGTGACTGTGGTGTCAGCTACTTCATCTTAATGGGTGTATTTGGTAATAGCAAACATACAGGGCAATACATCTTGGGAGAGGCCGTAAAGAGTACTCCTAACTTTTCTCTCCTTCAGGGATCATGAGCAAATACATTAAGAGATTCCAAAGTATTAGGCTGTAAATTTAGAATAATGTTGTTTATAAGGTAAATTCCTGAAACCAGTATTCTCCTTTATTTCTGTTTCTCACATGGGCCTCCTACTTGTAGGTGCTGCCTGCCTGGTTTGAGATCACAGGTAATTTGTCATCTAGATTAATTAAATACTTCGATTCTGTGGTTTCCTTTAGGATCTGTGACAAATTGGCGTTGGCCTGAATTTCAGTTTTCAGTTTAAAGACAGTAATCCTTTACCCTGGGACATTGTCCATGATAACCGCCACCACTGACTCCAACCTTGTATGTTATCAGTCTCATTTTTTTCCCCTTTTTAGAAAATTTTATTGAACTATAGTTGATTTACAATGTGTTTCATTTCTGTTGCACAGTAAAGTGATTCAGTTATAAATATATATGCAACTTGAGGTTCTTCTAAGATGGACCAAAGTGGACCAAAGCATCAACGTATGGGAAGAGAGAAATTAAGTGGTGCCCGTTCATTGGAGGGTATTCATGCCAAGATGCAGCTGCACGTTGTGGGGCGGTGAATGTTGGGGAACCCCGAGAGGTGTAACATTGCCCAGAGGGAGATGCAGGGGCCAACACTAGTTTAGAAAGATGCTCAAGGCCACTTGTGTGATTTTCTGATAAAATACATGAGGAGTCGTGTGGAGGTAGAGATGGTACTCCGTACTGAGGGTGGTCCTGTGAGACCCGAGTTCAGTGAATCAGCGTTTATAAATGTGAGGCATTGAATAAGTGAATTGGGCAGAATGGAAGGAAAGGTGGGGGGGAACCCAGATGATGGAAAACTGCAGAGTTGGTGGGCTTTCAGCAGATCCAGGTACTATTCATGTATAGAGATGTGAAGAGAGGCTGGTAGGGGTCAGGGTTGGCTCTGGAAAGGGACAAACCGGACAATTGCTGCACCTCTCTGAGCTTCAGCATCCTCACCCGTCACACGGGGAGAATGGCCACCTCCTAACAGGACCGGGGTGGGGTTAAGTACACATTCCATGTGAAATGCCCAAGAGGCATTTGTGAATCTTGCTTCTCTTCCCCTCGGTTCCATCTGAAAAGGAGAGAGCAGTGCAGGTAGCCTTTAAGGTGCCAGGAGGTGATTGGAGGAGCTGATGTGATTCATCATTGGCTCCCAGTTCTCACATTTACCCAATCAGATGAAAATGCACAACAGTTATGATGGGATTCCAGATGCCAATTAAGGGTATCTCTGGTTCCTCTTCAGCTGTTATTTAATGGGGAAACATGGCCCTCAGTTACCATGCTTTAAGCTCACTTCTAGGTTAACAGGTAGGCTACGGACAAGTTATGTCCAAAAATGCAATCTTTTTTTTGACATTTTAACCATTTTTTAAAAATTGAAATCCAGTTAATGGACAATGCTGTGTTCGTTTCAGGTGTACAGCAAAGTGATTTTTATATATATATATGTATATATATATATATATATATATATATACACACACACACAGACACACATATATATTCTTTTTCAGATTCTTTTCCTATTACAAGATATTGAGTATAGTTCCCTGTGCTATACAGTAGGTCCTTGTTGTTTATCTATTTTATGTATAGTCGTGTGTATCTGTTCATCCCAAGCTCCTAATTTATCCCTCCCCCACCCTTTCCCCTTTGGTAACCATAAGTTTGTTTTCTATGTCTGTGAGTCTGTTTCTCTTTTGTAAATAAGTTCATTTGTATCATTTTTCTAGATTCCACATATAAGTGATGCCATATGACATTTGTCTGACTTCACTCGGTATGACAATCTCTAGGTCCATCCTGTTGCTGCAAATGGCATTATTTCGTTCTTTTTTAGGGCTGAGTAGTATTCCATTACGTGTGTGTGTGTGTGTGTGTGTGTGTGTGTGTGTATCACATCTTGATTCATCCATGAGAAGGTCTAGTCCAAGGTATGAATCACCGTTTCAGTTTCACTCAAAGCTAAGACAGCCTCTGTGCCTCCACAGCTAAGGACTGTAGTTAGTAGACCGCCAGTCCTCTGGGAAGAGGTCGTGGTGGAATTCTCTTCCCCCAGTTACTATCTACCTGTTTCAGAATCTCCCGGGATCAGGTATGGAGGCTGGAAATGTGAAGGACTTTGAGTAGTTCTGACTTACTGGAATGGCTACACAGCATGTTCTTTGAGGGCATTAGTTACCTCCTGCTACTGTAACAAATCACCACAAACTTAAAGCAACACAAAGTTATTATCTTACAGTTATACATGCAAAAATCAGTCTCCTGGGAGTAAAACCAAGGTGTCTTCAGGGCTGCATTCCTTCTGGGGGCTCCAGGGGGGAATCCCACACTCCTCATCTATAGTCCCATTACTCTGATCTCCTACCCAGTCTGCACAAAGCCTCCTACCCACTCTGATTCCCCGCCTCTCTCCTATAAGGACCCCGTGACTACCCACTCGGATAATCCAGCATCATCTCCCCACCTCAGGATTCTTGACTTCATCCCATCTGCAAAGTGCCTTTTGCCACCTAGGGTGACATAGTCACAGGTTCCGAGGATTATGATGTGGACATCTCTGGCGGCCTGATTTCGCCTGGCACACTGGGCTTAGCAGAAGCTTAAGGAAGTCTTTCTCTTGACGTGAGCGGGCTCCTAGGAGACCCTCCTGCATTGAGAGTCTCTCCTGAAGCAACTTGGATGCATGCGATGCATCTCCTCGCTTTTCCGCTTCCTTCTCTAACTTTATCTCATTCTGCTCCATGGAGATTCTTACTGCTGGAGCGCTCCTGCCTTCTCAGCCATCCTCTTGGGCAGAATCTAGATGGCTCTGTTTCCCAGGCATCCAGCACCTGGCCTGCAGGTAGCACACATGGACACACAGGGGGGCGGGCCAGCACTGACATAGCCACCTGCTCCCACACACAGATCCACTTTCTATTCGCAGGTGAGACTCAGGCAATGAGGCGGTTCTCAGTATGTCGTACGTTCAGTGAACATCAAGGTCTCTGAGAGCTTCCGACAAACCCGTGCTCTTTCCTCTCTCTGTCACTTCCCCAAAGAAACGTTCCTTCCACGTTAGGATCTGCTGGCATGTCACTGATCTGCAGAGTTGCTCAGAGTTGGGGAACAGTTCCTTTCTAAATTCAGCATCCTTGTCTCTCACCTCGGGTTGGTACGCAACATCCATGACATCCCAGTACCCCAGTCAAAGCTGCAATGCTCTCATCCTTCACGTGTATAATGTAGCCACAGTTTTCAGCAAGTAAACCAGATGATGAAGTCCATCCTGTTAGTACCACAGGACACCAGAGACAGTGTGGCTTTTTGGAAGCAAATGTAGATGTTGGGAGTCCAACAGACCTGGTTTCATATTACTAGTTGCCTGACCATGGACAACTTGTTAAATTTTCTGGGGCTTAATGTAGCAGATTGATTGCATGATAGTCTCTCTAAATCTGTGTCCATTGCAATTAGCTACTTACAATTCAGAACTTTAAAGTGCTTTGTAAAAAGCTCTTCTCTGCTTCCTGTAATGCGTTTTTATCAGTTGGGTCACCAGGGCTGGATGTTAGTTGTTTTAATGACTCTGAAATTCATAGGGATTAGTGATAATGGTCTGGGGGGAATGCACATGATCCCTTGGTATAAATTAGGTGTGGCAAAATGGAAAAAAATGTTGTAGGTTTAGACCAGATCCAGAAACCAGCTCAGAACTCACCTTGTAGTCCCCTCTTGCTTCTGACTTTGGAGTTGCTCTTCTGACTTGCTTCGGCCAATGTGATATAATCCAAGGTTTCAGAGAGCACTTCTGAACATCTCTTTCCTTTCTTTGACTTCAATCACTGCCATGGGAACAAGCCCAGGCTAGTCTAGGGGAAGATCCCAAGAGAGGTCCCCCTAGACTAGCCAGCCCACTGGCTAGACCACCACCTGATCACAAATGCAGGATGGAGCGCCGCCCCCCTCCAAGATCAGACATCTCATTCTAGATCAGAAGTACTTCCCAGCTGACTCACAGATACGTGAGAAATAAGTGGCCACAGAGTTTTGGAGTGGTTTGTTACATAGCAATAGCTGACTGATGCACGTGATTTCTTCATTTGTGAAATGGGGGTTACAATACCTATTTCATATGGATATTGTGAGAAATAAATGTATGTAAAGATCTTTGTGATTATCTGGACATACAAGATATCCAACTGGTGACTATGAATTTAAGGATGATCATGTATAAGCGTGAGATCTTTTTGTGTCACTCAGAAGTGAGATTCTGATGCAAACAGAACAGATTTCTACATATGTTTTTAAAAGTTATTGAAGTATAGTTGATTTACAGTGTTGTGTTAACTGTACAGCAAAGCGAGTTGTACATATGTGTACATTCTTTTTCATATTCTTTTCCATGATGGTTTACCACAGGATATTGAGTATATTTCCCTGTGCTCTGCAGTAGGACCTTGGTGTTCACCCATTCCATATATAATAGTTTGCATCTCCTCACCCCAAGCTCCCAATCCTTCCCCCCACCCCTCCTCCCAGCACCTCTCCGTCCCCCTTGGCAACCACAAGTCTGAAAACAGAACAGATTTTTAATGTGAGACAAGAATTCGTATCTTCTCCTTGGCCATATTGTATCTGAATTTTAGATATTATGGTAATTCTTTTAAAAGACTTTGGATTTAAGCAAAATGGTTTTTTTTTTTCTTTTTCTTTTTTTGGGGTGTGGCAGGGCACAGCTTGAAAATCATTTCTGTTTCAGATCTGTCCATTATTATTCCTTGGTCTTGAAAAATAGATTTGCATCATCAAATGTCAATTCCTGACAACCTGCCTTTGAGAAGGTGAAGGTATTTAAGTGACATTTTCTTGATTTCTGCAAAAGACATTCAGCTTTTATCAAAATTTATATCCTATTTAAATGATGCCTCTGAAATCATTAATTTTACTGTTGAGCAAAGAGCCTTTGCAATTAGCTACTTAGAATTCAGATCTTCAAAGGGTTTCATGAAAAGTAGGCACTGAACTTCGTGCAGAACATTTTTATAGTTTTAGGTCAGCACGACTGGGCTTAAGATTGATGATGACCCTGAACTAGGAAAAGATTAAATTATAATTATTTGGTGAAATCAGACACGATACTTCGGTATAAATTAAGGGTGGCAGAGTGGAGAGGTTGTGTGCTGGTCCCCAAACCAGCTGGGGCAGTTCATCTCCTTGGACTCCATTTCCTCCTCCATAAGGTGGCTCACTTCCCTGGTGGTTATTAAGGGTAAAGAATAATGTATATAAGGAGGTCCGAAGTGCCTGGAACATCTTAGTCGTTCAACAGGTAGTAACGTTCTATGGATACAAATTGGAACCTTGAGGACATGCTTTTGTTCGGATCTGGGGTTTAGGAGCATCACTGACAATACCAAGGCCAAGGTCAAAGAGTGACTACAATAGCAATGGAAGGTTGGGAGGGTTCGCTGAAAGGGAGGAAGAGTGGCAGGTCGTAGAGGGATCTCACAGTCGTGGACCTGAGGCTCCCTGACACACAGCCTTGGGGAGGTGGAAACAATGCTAGAGCAGCATTTAAAAGAAATAGTTTCCAGTGTTTCATGGACCAGGCCTTGTAAACCAATTATGTGAATTATGAGAAAGATGAAATAAAAACACCTACAGAACATAAGCTCGGGGCTTCCCTGGTGGTGCAGTGGTTGAGAGTCCGCCTGCCAATGCAGGGGACACGGGTTCGTGCCCCGGTCTGAGAAGATCCCACACGCCGCGGAGTGGCTGGGCCCGTGAGCCATGGCCGCTGAGCCTGGGCGTCCGGAGCATGTGCTCCGCAACGGGAGAGGCCACAACAGTGAGAGGCCCGCATACTGCAAAACAAACAAACAAACAAACAAAAACATAAGCTCGCTTTTTCATTGAGAGCCACCAAACAATTACTGTATTCAGTGACTTATACAGGCTTTGGAATGCTTACTCTCCATTTGGGAGGGGCAGCCACCCACAGGCCGCACGTTGGGAGGCATTGTCCTAAAAGGTAGCTGAGTGAACCTTCCTCCTCGTGCAGTCCTCCCTTGGGCGGTATTCCTCACGACCATCATGATGGTTTTGAATATTTCTAGGGAGGGACCACTTGTAATTTCACGAGATGGTTTCTTCCGTTTCTGGAAAGCTTCAGCTTATCCTTCCAGGATCTCAGTGAGGATTTGGAAAAGACGGGGGCCAGTGGGCAGGTTGACAGAACACCATCCTTCCTGCTAAGATGCTCCGAAAGGGAACCTACGCAAACCGAAGTAGATGAATCAGGACGATTTCATCACGTACCCAGAGACCAGGATTGAAGGACGTTATTTACCAGGCCCTGGAAGGACCTTAGAATGTTGCTTTGCAAATTAAAGCGTGCATTTAGGGATAGAAAGGGCCCCGTTTTTGGACGGGAATGAAAGGAAGGTGGTTTGTGATCAGAAGACAGAATAAGAGCTTGTTTACTGCGGTCAGAGTGTAGTAGGTACCTGATCTGCTTGCCTCCAGCCCCTTCCTCCTGTGGTCCATTCTCCACCCTGTACTTAGAGCAGTTATGCAACATGCAAGTCTGATCATCTCATCCCCCAGCTTCTCAGCATCCCTACTCTTTTATAAACGAGAACTCTATTTAAGATTCCTTCTGGGCTTCCCTGGTGGCGCAGTGGTTGAGAGTCCGCCTGCCGATGCAGGGAACACGGGTTTGTGCCCCAGTCCGGGAAGATCCCACATGCCGCGGAGCGGCTGGGCCCGTGAGCCATGGCCGCTGAGCCTGCGCGTCTGGAGCCTGTGCTCCACAACAGGAGAGGCCACAACAGTGAGAGGCCCACGTACAGCAAAAAAAAAAAAAAAAAGAAAAGACTCCTTCTATGTGTAATTGTCCATATACTTCCTGCTCCTTAGAGGTAGGTGTGAGAAACCACCGCCCCATCCTCCTTCCATCCCTCTTCCCAACCACAGACTGTACTTTATTTTATTCGAAGGTTCCCCATTAGACTGTGTTGGGAAAAAATAAAGAGATTCCCGTGTTTATAATCTTACAGGACAAGCCCCAGAGTTTCTAGCATGACAAATCCTCGGTTTCTTAATTTCACTCTATTTTTCAGTAAGAAAATGCCATAAAAACCCACTTGCACCTCAGCTCATCACATCTTGCCTCCATGACTGGTCCATACTCTGCCCTTTCCTTGGAACTCAGTATCGCATCTCTGTTTGTTTGCTAACAGTCCTCTGGTTCTTTAAGACTTAGCTTGAACGTCACCAACTCAAGGAGACTTTTCCAGCCCCCAGCGTCTCCTCTTCTGTGGTCCAGTGGGATCATGTAGCTACACTATTTTGTTACATCCCATCTCCTTTCCCTTTCTACTGGGAAGCCCTAGATGCAGAGTCTAGGTTGTATTTCCTGTTGTATCATCCTTGGGCAAAGTACTGTATCAGTAGTAGTCAGAACAGTAGCCATACAAAGATGTCCACGCCCTAATTTCCAGAACCTGTGAATATCTTGTGTTACGTGGCAGAGGAGAGTAAAGGCTGCAGATGGAAGCAAGGTTGCTAATCAACTGACCCTAAAATAGAGTGTTTAGATTATCCAGATGGACCCAATGGAACCACAGTGGTTCTTATAAATGATGAAAGTGAAGACAGGTGAGAGAACCTGAGAGACTGCAGGGTAACAAGACCAACCCAGCCATTTCTGTCATTGAAGGTGGGCTGGCAGCCAGGATTGTAGCAAGGCAGGCAGCCACTGGAATCTGGGTGTGGCCATCAGTGAGTTCTTCCCTGGGCTTCCAGGAAGGAACACAGGCCCACGAAACCTTGATTATACTCCACTGAGATCCTTTACATAGGGCCTCCAGAACCGTAAGATAAAAATGTATGCTGTTTTGTGGTAATTTGTTACAGCTGCAATAGGAAGTGAAGACAGTTTTTATAAATATTTGATGCTATTATATATTTGTTTGGACAGATGAATGCAAAATTCACCTGCAGGAGAACAGCAAAACTGCTTTGATGACTAGTGAGTGAAATTTAGGTCCAGAATTCCCTTTGAGGACAGGATTGAGCTTAATTAAGAGAGTGTTGAATCTGGAGGGAGACGTTTGCCTCGGGTCAGAGAGCAAACCCATCTTTCTTGGACTATTTTTTTCCATGTCTTTGACTTTCTGTTACTGAACCTCTGATTTCTCAAGCTATTGTGACTTTTTTTGGATATAGACAAAACACTGTTTATTCTTGTTTTTTGTCCACTAGGTTCTCTTATTATTAATATATATACATATTTTTAATTAATTAATTTATTTTTTTATATTTGGCTGCGTTGGGTCTTCGTCTCTGTGCGAGGGCTTTTCTCCAGTTGAGGCGAGTGGGGGCCACTCTTCATCGCAGTGCGCGGGCCTCTCACTATCGCGGCCTCTCTTGTTGCGGAGCACAGGCTCCAGACGCGCAGGCTCAGTAGTTGTGGCTCACGGGCCCAGTTGCTCTGCGGCATGTGGGATCCTCCCAGACCAGGGCTCGAACCCATGTCCCCTGCACTGGCAGGCAGACTTTCAACCACTGTGCCACCAGGGAAGCCCCCTCTCTTATTATTAATTCCACTAATTTGATAACAGGACCTAGGATAGCATTCACAGCACTCCCTTTCTTTTTTATGGGGTGTTCATCTCTTGTTTTTCTCCTTAAAACCCTCCAACCAGGGGCCCCAAGCCAATTTAACAGTCTCTTAATAGATCTGAGGCTGAATTTTTATGTTATCTTGGCTACTGGAACACAAAGGAGTGCTGAACTTATGGAAGGGTTACCATTCCAAGGTTGTGGGCCCAGGGAGGGTCACCCCCCAATATCCTTGCACTCCAGGGGGCTCCAGGACAATACAGTCCTGCGCTAGAGCCCAGGCTTCCTTGATGGAAGGCATTCTTTTTTTTCTTTTTAATTAGTTTCTGCTTCATAACAAAGTGAATCAGTCATACGTATACATCTGTTCCCACATCCCTTCCCTCTTGCGTCTCCCTCCCTCCCACCCTCCCTATCCCACCCCGATGGAGGGCATTCTTAATCATGTCATGTTCTGCCTCTGGGCTCTGGGAGCTTCCGGACACCCCAGGTGAAAGAAGATGGTTGCATTCGTTACCTATCCCTTCCTAATAAATCCTCTGAAAACTCGGCAGTCTGAAATGGCAAAATAAAAGAGCATTTTTGGCCTTAGGATTTCCAGAGGGTCAGAAATTCTGGAGCAAGTTAAACGGATGATTCTAATTCGGGCTCTCTCATGAGATTTTTAAGTCCTTTGGCATGTGACTAAAAGTAGAGCACGTTTATTATTTTTTTTAATTTTTATTGGAGTATAGTTGATTTACAGTGTTTTGTTAGTTTCAGGTGTATAGCAAAGTGAATTTTATATGTATATATGTCTCCATGATTTTTCAGATTCTTTCCCCATATAGGTTGTTATATTTAGAATATTGAGTAGAGTTCCCCGTGCTATACAGTAGGTCCTTGTTGATTATCTGTTTTCTGTATACTAGTGTGTATATGTTAGTCCCAATCTCTTAAATTTATCCCTTCCCCTCCCTTCCCCTTTGGTAACCATAAGTTTGCTTTCTATGTCTGTGAGTCTGTTTCTGTTTTGTAATAATTGTAAATAATTTGTATCACTTTTTAGATTCCACCTATAAGTGATATCATATGGTATTTGTCTTTCCCTTTCTGATTTACTTCACTTAGTATGATCATCTCTAGGTCCATCCATCTTGCTGCAAATGACATTATTTCATTCTTTTTTTATGGCTGAGTAACATTCCATTGTACAGTATATATGTACCACATCTTCTTTATCCATCCATCTGTTGATGGATACTTAGGTTGCTTCCATGTCCTGGCTATTGTAAATAGTGCTGCAAGTATAATTTCTGATTATGGTTCTCTCTGGATATATGTCCAGGAGTGGGACTGCTGGGTCATATGGTAGTTCTGTTTTTAGTTTTTGAGGAACCTCCATGCTGTTCTCCATAGTGGCTGCACCAGTTTATGTTCGCACCAACAGTGTAGGAGGGTTCCCTTTCTTCCACACGCTCTCCAGCATTTATTGTTTGTAGACTTTTCGATGATGGCCATTCTGACAGGTGTGAGGTAATACCTCATTGTGGTGTAGATTTGCATTTCTCTAATCATCAGTGATTTTTTTTAAGTGTGTAGACCCACTGTAAGACTCCTCAAATAAGTTAGCAATGATGATGTGACCTTTAACCAATGGAACGAAACACACGACACTAAAAGCCGTTGGAAGAGAGGTTCTCGTGAAAGCTGTGAGCTGCTCATCCTGAAGTCCTTTGACGTTGCTTAGACAAAACACTAGCTATTAAGAAATGTGGTGTTTGAAAATCTTCCTCCGTTTTCAACTTCGTTAGTGCACACTACTTAACGGATATATTTTCACAACATAGGTCATAATCCATACACGAGTTCTGAATGTCCTTTTTCCTGCTCAAGTTCTGTGTTTCGGAGGCAATGCCACTGATGTAACTATTTCAGTTGTTAATATTCATCTATTTAACATTTTTATTGTTTTAATGTTGTTTGCACTTATAGTAATTCTATTAGCTAAGCGCGCCGAAGGCAGCACCACTTTTTGTGTTCTGGATCACGCTGTCAGTGGTTCGGACAGACGCAGTTCAGTACAATAAAGTGGCTTTGTTAAGCTTACAACTGCTGGAGTGTCAGCAGTCAAGTTGCAATAGATTTTTGCTTCCGTGAAAAAATATAAATTTGAGGGTTTTGAAAGGTTGATAAATGAGATTGACCCTGAGATATTTTATGTTTAAACGTACATATGAATATACGTGTATTTATATTTACATGCATGCTGCAAATCCTTTTCGACACAGTGGCCAGGGTTAGCATGCCCAGCTTTTCCTCCTCCCTCAGTGGCACAGTTTTCCTCCCTCTTCCCATCCTGTCCATGGTGGACAGGAGGCTGTGTTAGCTCTCAACACTGCCCTTAACCTGTGTTGCTTGGAAATCGGAAAGATGGCCAGTGTTGCCCTGGGGGTTGAATTCATCAGCACAGCCTGTGGGAACTGAAGCAGTATCCCTGGCGGGTGTCCTCTGGTGGGAGGGAGCTTGGGAAATGGAACATGTTCCTTAGTATGCAGAAGCTAGAACGTGCACCACTGAGGAAGAGGCAATGAAGAAAATGTACCATGAACACTGAAGAGTTGAAGGAAGCCAGGGCCCGGGGTTTCATCATGATGAGAGGGACATTTTCACATGTGCATGGAACCTACCGTGGTGCTCCAGACAGGCTCAGGCAGCCACATGTGCCTTCTCTGCCTTCATCTGTCAGGAAGACTTGAAGCATGTAGCATGGATATTGCTGACAGAAAGGGAACTAGACCCTTAGGGCAGAAACTCCTAATTGAGGCCCTGCCAAGAGGCACAGCTTGACGAAGCATGGATGGCTTGCAGTTCAGCTTCTTCATTCTACCAGCCGAGAAACACTGAGGCCCAGAAAAGGTAGAAGATTTGACAAGGACATTTTGCTGGCAAAATAACAAACAACCGACAAACAATCCCCAAACAGCAAAATTCCCATTTTCATGCTTTATCTATTACAAAATTTCACCCTTCTCCAGCCAGCTCATATTATTTATCTGGTTGGATGTACTGTACTGATTTTGTGATGGTCTGAGTCAGTTACCAAATGGACCACAGTGAGGGTTAAGTGAAACCAGGATGTTTGGATGGGGGAGTTCAACATGTCAGAAGCATTTGGAAACTATTTAAATATATATATCATACCTACGCCCATCCATCATGGGCCACTAGAGATGTCATCAACACAAAGTCCTTCTAGCTCATTCTCGCTTAAGTTTCTCAGAGATTTTTGGTCTGAGTTATTCGTGTGACTGTTTTAATTCTGGGAGACAGATGGCAGGGACTGGATGCTTCCATCCACTTGCCTAATTTTGAGCACTTGGCCAAGCTTGAAATTGCAGAGGCAAATGGGTTAAGTTGCCTGGATCTTGAAATCTTACTCTAAAGGTGGACGATAAACATTCTCGGAGGATTTTCTCCTTTACTACATCCCATTTTATTTTCTTTCCAAATAAATTTAAAAGGGTCTGGAAAGACTATTTTAGTGAATGATTCCTCACTGACAAGGGGTACAGAACTATCCTAATAAGTCATTTCTGTCCTTGGCATCCTGGATTCTCAGGTAACTCTGGCGACAGAGTGGTGGATGAAATGGTTTTGTCTTTATTATTATAGAAAAGCATGATTGAATAAGAACCTGAGCGTGTATGCATGTATTTAAATTTTGATTATACATTTAAATTTCTATTGTGTTGAGATAATTATAAAATATAGCACATATATATGTATGAGATTTTATATATATATATATATATATATATATATATATATATGTATATATATAGTCTTAACAAAGAAATATCCAAAAGTTCTTCAACCATCCCCATTCAGACCTCTAAGATTGTTCTGCCTGCCTGGGTCAGAAGTTGATATATTTAAACAGTCTTCCTGTACTTGACCTTGAAAGAAAAATCTATTAGGAGAGATCATTCTTACATACAGAGATAGATAGATAGATAGATAGATAGATACATAGATAGATACATAGATAGATACATAGATACGTAGATACATAGATAGATACATAGATAGATTGATAGATACATAGATGCTACATCATCTCTGATAGATGGATACATGGATCGATGGATGGATAGATAGATAGATACATAGATACATAGATAGATACATAGATACATAGATAGATTGATAGGTACATAGATACTACATCATCTCTGATAGATGGATACATGGATCGATGGATGGATAGATAGATAGATACATAGATACATAGATAGATACATAGATTGATAGATACATAGATACCACATCATCTCTGATAGATGGATGGATGGATCGATAGATACATAGATACATAGATAGATTGATAGATACATAGATACTACATCATCTCTGATAGATGGATAGATGGATCGATGGATGGATGGAAGATAGATAGATAGATGGATAGATAGATAGATAGATAGATAGACGTTACACCATATCTGTCATCTTATGAAGCAGAGTGAGTCTCCTGGGATGACAGGTCCCCTTGCTGGGGAGAGGGTAGCCCATGTATCCTCCCTCCAGAGTGGGGAGGTTACATGTGCTACATAGAGTGATAAAGATCAGGACTGTTTTCCATTGTGAGCCACAGATGGGTTTAGCATTGCTGTCAGCAGTTGATCAACATACTGTATGTTTATAGAATTCCAGATTCTAGAGCTGCAAGTGTCAAGGATCTTAACCACCATGACTTTCCATTTAAAAATTTGGGATTTGAAGCAAAAAGGATGAAATAAATACTGAGGCATCCAGAGGGTGGATGGTTGAGCCAGGAGTGGGATACAGGAGTTCTAACTCCCTTTCCAATGTGTGTGTGTGTGTGTGTGTGTGTGTGTGTGTGTGTATGCACAAGAGCACAATTTGCTGAAAGTAGAGTTTTTTCGAGTGTGACAAAACTAGCTTGACGTGAGGAGGAAAAGCTCCACCCTGGAGCTGTGATTCTGCTGCCATAAAAGATAGACACATACTCACGTGTATCCACTGTGGTGGCTGCCTTCTTCCCTCCACCAGAGCTTCCCTGAGTTAAAACTCAGACAACTGCCTTGACAATTCCCCTCTCACTGGGCACAAGCAAGCCTGATGGGGTGGCAGAGATTTCTTTCCCCGCAATCCACAGGGTTATTATTTGTTCTTGACTAGAAGTGAAAGATGCACCCAAAGATCTGGAGGATCTCCAGGTTGATAATCTATGCTCTGGGCAACATTTAAAAACTTACACTCACTTTCTTTGTGTCACAGACTAATTGTTTAACTCAATTCTCCTCTCACCATGCACATTCTTGTTGAAATAAGGACATGGAAACTACATGTATAACATTAAGTGAGCTTAGTGGTACCAAAATACACACGTATCAGTTGTGTTTGGATATTTGGCCAACGTGCAGGACTTCTCCCGACCCCATCTTGTTTCCTCCTTTGCCTCGATCTGGTCACAGGTGGCAAGGACAGAAAATAGGAATTTGGGACACTGTCTTGTGTGGGTTTTTGATCAGGACCAATTGTGGATAAATGTATAAGCAAGTCATTGCTCAGTGCTCACTTTCTGTCCAATGTAGACCACAGTGCAGATGGCCATGACCTAATGCCCAGAACTTGTGACCATGCTCCCCTTTCTAGAAAACAACACTTTGTAGATGTGAGTAAATTACAAATATTGAGGTGGGGATATTATACTGGATTATCCAAGTGGGTCCAAACTAATCACATGAGTCCTCAGATTGGAGAACCCTTCCTGGCTGTGGGCAGCGGGAGAGGAGATTATGGAAGAATGGTCGAAAGATAAAATATTCCTGGCTTTGGCGATGGAGGAAGGGGATGACAAGCCAAGGAATGTGGGCGGCCTCTAGAAGCTGGAAAAGGCAGGGAACAGATCTTTTCCTAGAGCCTCCAGAAGGAATGCAGCCCTGCTAACATCTTAATTTTAGCCCAGCAAGACCCACATCACCATTCTGACTTACAGAACTATAAAATAATACATTTGGGGTTTTTAAGCCACCAAGTTTGTGCTAATTTGTTACAACAGCAATAGAAAATTAATACAGGCAACAAAGGCAGGGGGCGGTGAGTTGAGGGAGAAGTTAAAAAGCAAGTTATAAATCTATAACATTAACATTTACAAGTTATTGGATATTATATATAAATATGCATGTTCAATATAAATGCAAACAAATGCAAAATGTTATGTACATAAAAAAGCAACATTTAAAATTCTATTATTAGAATGTAGAACTTATATATATTGTGTTACATATACTCTAGAATTATTTTTAGTATTACTGTAACCTAGTTATTACTAGAATTCATAACTGGTGAAATTAGTCTATACATTTGGGAAAGACAAGGGAATCTTTCTTTCCACCTGGGGATAGTCAACACACTTTTTTCTCGTAGGCAAGGGTCAGATTTCTCAGGAAATAGCCACTTCGTTGTTGTCTATTACATTTTAACTAGATTTTTTTCATACATCTTTGCTGATAAATATTCCATGCTGTAATGTGTTATATTATTAATTTTTCATTGCTGCCTTAACAGATAACCACAAACTTCACAGCTTGAAACAGTGCGAGTTTATTATTTCGAGTCCTGTAGGTCAGCAGTGACATGCCTGGGCTCTCTCATCACAGGGTCACGAGGCTAAATCAAGGCGTTGGGCGCCCAGGCTGGGCTCTCGTATAAAGATTCTGGGGGACAGTCAGCTTCCACACTCATTCAGGTGATGTCAGAATTTAGTTCTGGGTAACCATGGGAGAGACGTCTCTGTGTCCATGCTGGCTGCCAGCTGGGGTTGTTCCCAGTTTCTAGAGACCCCAGAATTCTTGGCCTCGGGTCACCCTCTCTCGCCTTCAGAGTTGGCAAGCACAGGCAGACTCTCTCTCATGCTTCAGGTTCCTCTGGCTCCCAATCTACTGCATCTCCCTACCGCTTCATCCTCTGCTTCTAGCCACGTGAGTGCACCCAGATAATCCAGGATGATCTTCCTGTCTTCGGGTCAATGGCGTCTTAAGTTTCATGCTATCTGCAAAGTCCCTCTTGCCATGTGAAGTCACATGCTCTCACTCGAGGGTGTCAAGACATGGAATCTTCTTGGGGACCACATGAAGATTATATATGAATGAATAGCATGAAATACAGCATGGGGACCCGTGAGCCCAACCAGAAGTTACAAGGGCAACTTCCTCCTAAACCTTTTCCTGCCGGGTATTTTAGAAACCAGGTCCTCGGGGCTGTTAGTAAAAGGGTCTGACTGATGACAGAAAGAGCAGAAAGCTGTAAAGTCAGCACTAGATGAGGTGATGCTTGAAGCATCTCATGCAGCAGGGTGGTCGCACCTCCCCACTGAGAAGGGAGCACCTGTTCCTTATTGTGTTGGGTCATTGCGACGGGTGAAAAATGAGCCCTCCAGTTTTCTCTCCTTTCCCTTCCTGCCCTGTCTTATAAAGATAAAAAGATAATCTAGATCTGTTTATGGTCTAATCTGTGTATTCCAGTTTTTCTTTTCTGTGAAGAAATACATTTATGTAACACTTCTGGTTATCTCAGACAACGTTCTTAAAATATAATGCACAATTATAGGATGGCTATACTTACAGTTTGGGATTTGATTTTCATGGGCTCCAGAATGGTCCAGGATTGAATGCTGCTGTTTTTTTAAAAAATGTCTTTATGGGTACATGTAATTCTAAATTGCAAGAGGCAGAAGCTATTATTTATTGAAAAACTCTGATGGGTCAGGTGTGTGACAGATGATAGCATCTGATCTTTACAAGAAATGGGCTGAATATACAATTAATATTTCTGCTTTACAGGTGAGGAAACGTTAGTTCAGAGAGTTAGATCATTTTCTCTAGGGCACTGGGCTGTAATTGTTAGAATTATGTTCATGAGTGACTCCAAAGAGACATAGACAGATATCTGAATATCTGTCTGTCTATATATACATCTATTTCTCCCTCCCTCTCTCTCTCTCACTATCTCTATCTATCTGTCTATCCATCCATCTATGCATGTATGTATGTATCTATCTATACAAGTATGTGTGTATGTATGTAGGTAGGTATCTATCATTATCTAGTCATCCATCTACATTATAATTATATGTGTATATTACAGATATGCTTCTTAAACAAAATTGGTATTGTGAAAATGTAGTTTTGCATTTCTTTTCACCCTACCTTCCCATCATCCCATTTTTACGTGGTTGTAAATGGTCACTTTTAATAGTTTGTTATCTACATACACCTGTGCATGTGTGTGTGTGCGTGTGAGAGAGAGAGAGATGAGGAGGAGGACCCAGGTAACCTCAGATCTGTTCTAAGGCAGATCTTAGTTCAGCCCTGGTTCATACCCAGGCCAGTTAACAATGAGGAACGGGCATCAGGCACCTGCACAGTGCTGACCTCCACGGCAGACTCAGAATGTGGGCAGCACCTGAGTGGTCCAGGTCCAGCCACCGAGGGCAGAAGGCTGGGGACCGCACCCCAGCATAGGACCCCTGTGGGTTCCAGCCTAGAGAAGTTGGGGTGGCTCCTGGCTTCTGGGACAGACACTCATCTATGGACTTGGCTTCTTGCTGGCTTCTTGCTGGGTTGTCTTTGCTGCTGCCATTCTGTAGCTCTGGAAGTGGCTTCAGATAGATGGGTTCTCTCATCTTGAACATTGAGCTCTTGCTTTGACATCCAGGATTCCCAACCCCCTCATCCTCCTCTCTACCCCAGTTGGGGGAGTCTGAGACTGCTGTTACTAGCCCGTTTAGAGAAAAATGACAACTCGTCACTGATTTTCCATTCCCTATTTAACACGTGGGCCTGACGTCCCAGTGATGGGGAGCTTTGTTCACCTCTTGTGGCCTGGCCACAGCCCTGCCCTTTGTAGGTCCAGCATAGATGATGCCACTTCAGTTTTCCAGATTATCTCCCATTTATTTATTACCAAATTACAACTGTCTGTAACAGGAAGAGTGTTGAGCTGCTCCTGGTGGCCTCTTGAATTTGGGCCCCTTTGCTCTAGACAGGGCAGAATTTCCTTGAAGTAGGTGGCATTCCTTAGTGCCCTTTGCTAGTTTGAGCATCACAGCTGTTTTTCTTCTCTCTCTGTTTCCTTTGGTGATTCTTGTCAGGTTCTGTAGGTTTTGGTAACTGGGAGCAGAGAGGTTAAGAGATCTCTTCTGAAGCTTTCATTTTCCCCCAAATGTTTGGATTTTTTTTTTTTTTTAGCCCAATCTGAGAGACTTTACCTGTTGAGGTGAGAAGTGAGCCTGTTCTCCATTCCAACACAATAACTTGTGTGATTGGCTTCGCTTCTGTCTCCTTGCTAGTGAGGGATTGTAAGGATTTCTTGCTGTTGCCTTTGTTTTCTGTCTTTTCTCATATGATTATGTCTTATTTGTTTGTGTCTTTTCCAAAGATTGGAAAGCAGGTCTTCCTTTTATAAATATGCCTGTGCTTCTGTTTTAGTTTTTCAAGAATATAATTGCTATAGGCTGATGCTGCCCCCCCACCAAATTCATATTTTGAAATCCTAACCCGCCATGTGATGGAATTAGGAAGTGGGGCCTTTGGGAGGTGATTTTGGGTCACGAGGATGGAGTCCTCATGAATGGGATTAGTGCCCTTTATAAATGACACCCCAGAGAGCTCCCTCACCCCTTTCACCATGTGAGGACACAGCAAGGAGACATCCATGTATGAACCGCAAAGCTGGTCCTCACCAGACACTGAATCTGCCAGCACCTTGATCTTGGACTTGCCAACCACTGGAACTGTGAGAAATAGATGTGTGTTGTTTATAAGCCACCCAGTCTATGGCCTTTTGTTATACCAGCCCAAATGGACTAAGACAGTAATTGAACCCATATTACAAATCTACATGAAAAATGCTGCAAATAAGGCCTGGCACTTAACAAGTGTCTCAAAAATATTAGTTATTTTCATTCTTATTAATACTTAATTGTTCAAGATCATGAATGTGAAATGGTTGTCTTTTAACTCCTACTGTATCCAATGAGGGCAATTTATATTTTATTGACTTATACTTTCATATTCTTTTCTAACAGAATATGGGATTTTAAACCCAAATTATTTTTACTAATTATGTTACAAGAAATATACCCATTTGCAACAACTTGTAGCATTTAATTCATTTGGGTAACTGTATTTGACACTTTTTTTGGTATAAAACACTGTGATTATCTGGTATTAATAGTCACTTTGGACCTCATATTCCGTAATTTATCCATTCCTGAGTTCATATTTGTGTTTCTTCTCTAGTGAGTTAACATATATTTTATTTTTGAGAAAAGCATTTGGGTTATTAAAAAATTCTTGAATTTTGAAAAGTATTTTCTTCTTTGCTTTTCTATATGACAGACTTCCTGGTTGGATATAAGCTTCTTTGGGTACCAATTTTTCTACTTTAAGAGGAAAAAGACATTTAGAATCCAGGCTTCCGTATGAAGAGTCTGAGCATCCCATGATTTTCGCTCCTTGTAGATATAGCCTCTTTTTATTCTTCTTCTTCTGCCTGAATTCTTGAAGATCATTTTTCCTTTATCCTCATAGTTCACAAAAAGAAAAATTCCAGATTACGTCTTGGCCCCAGTAGGTCCTTCTTAATCTTCAGGTGGCTATTGTGTTTCCTTGTGCCTACTTTTTTTTTTTTTTCATAGCTCCATGTTGATTTTCACTTCTTACGTCATTGAATGAAGAGAGATTTACGTAGGCCTGATTTGTGCCAACAGACTGGGTTTGTGGCTTCTTCTTTGCTTTCTCTCTGATCTCTTCTTCTGGGGGAGGCTTAATACTATTTCAGGTTCACACGACAGAGCTGTATTTCCTGCCACCCACAGGCATTAACTCACAAAGTGATGCTGTTTTCTGCGAACATTACTCTTACCCCACAGATAGATTATTTTTTATTCTCCATTCTGGATTAATTTGGTTCATGTCCCAGCTCTCCAAGTGCATTGATGTCAGAGCATTGCCTACCCCCACTCATGCAGCATCCTGTATCCTGGACTCATCCTTCCTAGGACCCTCTGTGCTGCTGACAGCCTTCTGTGCTTTTTGCTCTGTTTTTTTTTCCTGAGAGTTGCCATCTCTGTGGGCAGAGGAGCTGGGAAAAGGAGGAAGGACCATGATTCTTCCATAGAAAGCAAGAATATAATGTGTGCGTGTATCGTCGGGGGGTTCCGTCTTCTCCATTTACAGCCTGAAATGGCATGTGCATCCATCTCACTTATTTTAGCTGGCCTGCTTGCTCCAGTATACATTGTAAAAATAGGTGTTATGAAACAGGTGTTGTAGGTCGTATAGATTACAGAAAGCTGTTGTCACATGGTCTCATCCCAGATATACATGAATCGATGTGTTGTGGTAGGCAGAATCATAGCTCGCCAAAGATGTCCACATCCTAATCCCTGGAACTGTGACTGTGTTACATTACCTGGCAAAGGGGAATTAAGATTGAATATGGAATTAAGATGTTCCATCCGCTGACCTTAAGCTAAGGAGATTATCGGGGTTTATCCAGGTGGGCCCAGTGTCATTTCAAGGGTCCTTAAAAGTGGATGATGAGTGAGCCAGTGAGAAGGAGCTGTGATTATGGAAGAATGGACACAGAGACGCAACTCTGCTGGGTTTAAGATGGAGAAGGAGACCATGAGCCAAGGAATAGGGGTGGCTTCTAGAAGCTGGAAAAGGCAAGGAAATCGGGTCCTCCTCTAGAAGGAATGCAGCCCTGCAGGCACCTTGACTTTCACCCAGCGGGACCCATGCCAGACTTGTAACCTAAAAAGCTATAAAATAAATGTGTATTATTTTAAGCCACTGAATGGCACTTTGTTACCACAGAAGTAGAAAAATAGTACATGTATATAGGTCTATTGATAGACAATCTCGTTAATAGATAAATTTTTAAAGCACGGGGCTAAGAGCAGAAACATTCTTCTCCGTGTCTTCAAACAGTGTCTGCATCCCCACACTGCCACCAGACACAAATGCGTGCACGACTCACAGTAAAAATCAGAGAAGTGTGTTTGGCCCCGAGAAAAATCCAGCACTAACACTGCAACACCACTCACCAAGTGTACCTTCCTGGGAGCTTGAATCAGGTTACAGGTGGGCCCAAAACTGGTGATATCCAGGCTGTTCTGTGCGTTCAAGGTACTTCGTGAGGATGTGGAACTTGGTGGAAAGGGGGTGAGCTTGGGAAAGCGGGGACGGGTACAGTGCGTCTTGGAGAGGCTTTTGGCTGCGCTGTCTCCCTTAGGGGTGCTCGTGTGTGTATGGCCTTCCTGCTCACATGGGCATTTTTTTTTCTAATTAAGAAAGAGGTGAAAGTCTTGCCCTTACATAAAAGTGATGGACTTAGGTCACCAACGCAGAAAAAATTTCCACTAACGTTGAGGTTTATGTAAGGTAAGGTTGTGCGACACGGGATTCTCTCGACGACTGAGTCAAGCTCATCCTCAGCCAGGCCATATTCTTGTCTGAAGACAGAAGACAGAACCACTGGGCAGGAGTCCCTGGAAAAGTTTTCAGCTCCAGGTTCTTGCTGTCCCAGAGAATCCCATCCTTCCCTGCTGCCGGCCAGCCCTTCTTTCCCAGATACCTATTGGGTACTGGCCTCTGTACCACGTCCAGGACGTTTCATGGTACCAGAGGGGAATGGTTCTGGAGCCCCCAGACCACTTAGGGGAGCTTGACCCCAGTTTCTCCTGGAGATGATGGTGCCTCTCTGGTTTTCCTCTGTATGGAAAATTCTGGGGAGACAGAGGAAACCTTACAGGTGATCTGATCAAACAGCAGAAAGATCAAGAGCCAGCCCTGTGCCTGTGTTTCTGGATTAGTGGAAAGACTGAGTATTTATTTCTGGATATTCAAACCTAGGACACGTAACTAGTTTGTTGCTAAATTGACATCAAGATCAAGGTTTCTTGAATTTTTTTTTCTTGTTTGCTTCTCTGTATATCCATGCATACGTACGTATGTAAGCTTGTGCTACTATGTGTATCTGTATAAGTTTACGCTGCCGTGTATATACACTTGAGGTTATACTACTTTGTATATCCATAAAGTTTATGGATATACATATGCACATAATATCCATGTGCGTTTTCAGCTACTGTTTAGTAAGTCTTCCTTATACCTCCTGGCATTCCAGTTGGCCCTAACTGGTGGTCTGGGTGCAGAGAAGGGAGTGTGGAGAATGACCAAGTTAAGAACCATCTTCTCTAATAAGACATGAGATCCCTCTCTAAGGATTCAGTTAAACTCCCGAGTAAAGATAAAAATGAAGTTATCACCCTTACTATCTGATGTAGATTGCACATTCATTACAGCCATGCATCAAGTTGCGTATAGGTATTTTCTCCAGTGTCAAACTTGGCAATAAAGGTATACTTTTAAGGTATGTTACAAAAGGAAGTAAAACAGACCCCCCATTCAAAAGTACATAAGAAATTTCTTAAAGCTCCAGCTAAGATCGTCTTCCCTTGGGAAGGAAGAAGAGTAGGTGCTAGTCTACGTATGGGAGAATCTTCAGAACATTGAATACTGTTTCTGATGAGCTCAAGAGAATATGTCAAAGCCGTAGCAAATGTTTCAGTTGAGACTATATATTAGATCAGAGACATTTTCGTCATGACAATGAGAATTGACTCCACAAGGTTTGTTTGTTTTTAATTCTTGGTATGAATTGCACTTTGTTTTCATAAGTCAGATCAAGTCAGTAAGCTGATATTGATCATGTGCCCGCCCACCACCCAGCCCAGCTGCCACCTACTCGTTTGAAAGAGGCTTAGGTTTAAACACACAACTCAGAAATCAGTCCTATGTGTGATGCGGAGGTCTCGGGTGGTGATAGGATCTCTCTCATTCCCAGCAGCCAGGGCAGGACTCAGTTGGGGCCAGAACGGGCGGACTCGGTAGGAGGTTCCAGGACACCTGCACCCTCATCCCAGGTGTGCTGCTGGGGTTCCTCGCCTAGACTCCTCCTGTGTGGATGATGCGGGGGACCCAGCACTCTGCCCCCCACTGCTCCTGTCCCCTACAGGAGGCTTGGTGGGGGCTAAGGCCCTCACGTCATGATCCCGCAGGAGCCAGAAATACATCCACCCCCATCCACACTGTCCCAAAGGAGAAGAACACGTGGTCTTTGGTATCGCGCCACCTGCAGGCTCTTCCTTTCCTGCTCAGCACCTAATCCACTGCCCTCCTGCTGGTGCCCAGGGCCTGAGTGCTCCATGTGGTAGGACCACGCGGGTGGGCTGGGAATGACTCCTTCGCAGCTGTCTCTTTCTGCCTTAATTCTCCCCGTTCACTTAGAAACCACTCTCCCCCAAGGTGAGGTGTGATGTTTATTTCTCTGGGATCAGCAAAGCCTGACGAGAGTTTCCTAGGGCACTCTGAAGAGCAGCGCAGAAGCATCTGGTGAAAGAAGTCGCCCAGGTCTTTTTCTTTCACCGAACGTGGCCCTGAGACATGGTGTGCAATAGCAGTGGTTAATCACTCCCACATCCTCTAACCGGGTCGCACTCCGAATCCCCAAGACCTCCACCCAAGATCTCTTTCCCAGGACTCCCTTTCCTTCAGGTAGCCACCCTTGCAGTGTTCCTTGAACCTACAGAAATGTTGGTTTCCCAAACATGTTTATTTAGAGATTTTAAGAATTTCACATGTTAAAATTTAATTTTGTAATGCGTATGCCCATGACATACACAGTTTTATTGGAAAGAGTACAGATGTAATCGGACACAGGCTTTCCGCACCATCGTTTCGTTCTTCCTGTTTGAAAGAGGGTGACTCCCCCTTGGTTCCCTCCCTCCTCCATCCTAGGAAGGTCGTTCACCTCTGTCTTGAACCCCACCTCCAGCCCTCTGGGTATCTCCCCGTTCCTGTCTTTGCTCACATCACCCCACACTCTATGATGATGCCGACCCACACCTCGTCATGATACAAACACGTGGCACCAACCCCTGTCTTGCTGCTTCAGGGCAAGGATCTTTCACCCATGGCAGCCGATACTCGTTGTTTTAAAAAATTATTTCCTGTGTGTTCTGTCTTCCCCTCTTAAAAGATGATGCAGATGACAAAGGCACCAAACGCGGCCAACTACACCTAGTCTGGGACTAAACAGGATTATAGGCTGAAAAACAAATTCTCCTATAAAAGCGAGGAGACCGCAGAATTCCCTACCCGGACCCCATAATTGTGAAGTGAGACAAACTATTGCCCCTGCAGGCTTCGTTTTAGAAAACAGTAGCATGAATCCAAGAAGACTTTTTTCAAATATGGTTTTAAGTGAATCCACTCTTCCATCGCTTCAATCATTCTATGGAGACACCAAAGAGAAATGACACATGTCAGTTAGAAGCACAAATCTTTGCAGTAGAGGTGCCCTAAATGAGTCCAGGCAGCCTCTACATGGACCACCCTTGTGCGGGGCGGGGGCAGTGGGTGCAGAGAGAAGTGTTAGTAAGATTCAGGTTGAGGGGATAAATAATAATTGTGGGAACAGAGCTTTCATGGAAAGCAATGAGTAATTTTCGGAATCCCATTTTCCTCTTGGACAGAAGACCCATCTTCATGTTCTTTTTTTTTTTTTTTTTTTTTTTTTTTTTGCTGTACGCGGGCCTCTCACTGCTGTGGCCTCTCCCGTTGCGGAGCACAGGCTCCGGATGCGCAGGCTCAGCGGCCATAGCTCACGGGCCCAGCCGCTCCGCGGCATATGGGACCCTCCTGGACCGGGGCACGAACCCATGTCCCCTGCATCGGCAGGCAGACTCCCAACCACTGCGCCACCAGGGAAGCCCCATCTTCATGTTCTTGACTTACCTTAGAGTCTTATCAAAATCCTTCCTTTCTTCAGTATATTGCTAAGATTTTCATTCTCTGTTTATACTTAAGTAATGCCCCTTGAGTGTTAAACTTTTGGGGATCTGAGCACATTGTACCAAATATTTCCAGTAACAGGAATGTCTTTCCAGAAGGAATATCTTTTTTTTTGTTGTTGATGAAGTATAGTTAATTTACAATGTTTTGTTAGTTTCAATGCACAGCAAAGTGATTCAGTTATACATATACTTTTTCAGATTCTTTTCCATTATAGGTTATTACACAATACTGAGTATAGTTCCCTGGGCTATACGCTAGTTCCTTGTCGTTTGGAAGGAATTTCATAGCTAACTCTAGAAATAGCAGAGAGAAAGACAACAGACAACACTTTCATACATTTCGTTCTTTGTTTCATTGACCTTTTGAACTGTCACCACCACCATCATAAAATGTATTATTCACATTTCTGAAATGAAAACAAAGGAGAGTTAGAAAGGATGAATTGTTTGCACACACTTCTCCAGTGCTTTAATCAAATTCACCTGCACACCCAAAACTGTATAGCTCAAAAGCACGTGAGTTTTTTTCACTATACTACCTGGGTACTCTTTTTACCTGTGGCATGTGATGCAAGCCAGAGGAAGAAAGCAAGCAGACATTTAGTTGCTCATATATGCTAGCTGTGTTCTGGGTTTATTCCCAAGGCACATTCATGGTATAGACACGCAAGGTAAGTCCTGCATAGATTTAACAATAAATATGTTGACAGTGGTTTCTATCCCTATTTGGTGGGGAAGGGAGGAGTGGACATTAGCAAATTCAGTACATTTTTAATACACGAACTCTTGTAGGGAGGAAATTGGAAAAGCAGAGGGTTTGTTCTATTTGTCCTACGTGCCCAGCATATTTATAAATTTGTTCACTTTCAGTTGGGAACCTATGGCTGGCAGATAAACAGATCTATTGAATCTTAAACGTTTTGCTGGGTCCTTACAATGGTAGTCTGTCTGTGACTCGAAACAGACCAAAGGAAACTAAAAATAAAATCCTCTAGCCGATGCTTGATCTGTAAGATCATCTTTATAGACCTTTCTCAGTTCTGCTGAGGCTTACTCAGCATGTGCATTTCAAACTGCTGGGATTTGGAAGAGTTCAGAATAATCTAAAGGATGCCACCAAGGGTGTCTGTGTGGCACTATGGAGCTTCTGTGTGCATCTGAAACTTCAGGGCTATTGGAGAACAAAGCTTTCTCAGCTTGAGCGATGAGATTTCACATATGATGTGGGTTTTGAGACATCAAGCGGAAACCAGAAGACCGAGAAGGATCCTTGGAAAGTGGGTGTCAGAACACACTTTCACACATCTATTCATCTCTTCTTAGGAGCTGCTTTTGGACTAATGCAGAAAATATCTTGATGGTTTTGGGCAGATTGAAATACACTTTCCTAAAATAAAATAACTGGGACCTGGGGGAAAGAAGAGAGAGATCCTCTCTTGTTTTCCTTTTTGAATGAGATGTTAGAACATCCACGGCCACAGATCACAGTGCAAGCAAAGACCAGTGCAGGAGATGAAGAGATGCAAACATGGCTTTTATGAGAGGTGATTAAGTGAAATGAGGATCTGCAGAAAAGAAAACTCAGGACCATATGTGTGGTGGAAGACCTTCTGAAATGGCCCCAGTGAGCCTTGCCTCCTGCTCTTCACACCCTTGTGTAAACCCCTCCACTTCTGTGTGTGCAGGACTCCTGGGGGGCTGCTTTTCAATGGACACAGTACAGAAAAAAGTGATCGGCATCTCAGGCTGCCGTAACAAAGTACCAGTGCACCGGGTGGCTTATCAACAGACACATTTCTCACGGTTCTGGAGTCTGGGAAGTCCTAGACCAAAGTGATGGCAGATGAGGGCTCTCCTTTTGGCTTGCAGGCAGCCGCCTTCTTGCTGTGTCCTCACATGGCAAAGGGAAAATGGACTATGGTGTCTCTTCCTCTTCTAAGGGGCACTAATCCCATCATGGGGGTCCCACCTTCATGACCTTATCCATCTAACCCTAATCTCCTCCCAAAGGCTCCACCTCCTAATACCAGGACTCTCTCTTGCTAAGAGACCCTCAACTCTCTCTGTTGCCATCTGTGCTTGGTGCTGATGAGGCAAGCTGCCATATTGGAGAGGCCCACATGGCAAGGAACCAAGTGCAACCTTCAGCCAACAGAGGGTGGAACTGACAGGCTGTCTGTCCATTAGTTCATGAGGAGCTGAATCCTTTCAGCAACATCAGGGAGCTTGGGCGTAAATCCTTCCCGGGTGGATTCTGGAGAAGAGACCATAGTCCTGACTGGAAGTTTGAGTTTTAGCCTGTGAGAGACCCTCCCAACGTAGAGGACCAAGCAGAGCCTCGATCTGTAGAAATTGCAATAAATGTTGTTGTTTCAGGTCACTAATTGGATGATTCAGTACACAAATTTGAGATAATGTGATAATTGGATACACAGCAATAGATAATCAATACAACATGGTAGCCCTTTTCAAATATTTCAAGGGCTTCCAATGATGAGAAAGGTTTAGATTTGTTCTGTTGATTCTGCAAGATCAAATAAGTGCCCATGAATAAAAGTTATAGGGGTGTAGGTATAGGTAATTTGAAATGAATACTTTCTAACCATTTGAGATTTCTGAAAACAGAGTAAACTTCCACGTAAAGCAGTGAGTTTTGTAAAACAAAGACTGCTGCCTGCCATCCAGTTCTACAGGGATCAAATCATTAGCCACTGCAGTCACTGACCTTCAGTAAGCCCTGAAAGGAATTCAGGGGGAAAACAGGATGAAGTATTCAGTGTTTTGGATACATGACCCCTAGATAGTTAAGATGCCTACCTAAGGAAGGAGTTCAGTGACCCCAGGTTCTTGCATCTTCCCATATATAGATAAGCACTAAAAGCATTAACTTGAAATGTCTGGGGTTTTTCTGTTTTTGTTTTTGTACGTGTGTGTGTGTGTGTGTGAGATTAACAATAATCTTTTACTAAGATGTATGCTTGACTACATGTATTTCCCAGCCCCCCTAAAAAATCATATATATCCAGGCTTCTCCCGTACCTCTTATGAACAGCTCCTTAGAGTTACGTGAGATGTCTCCCAGGCTACGGTACTCAGTAAGGTCCCCCAGTAAAACTGAAACTCACAACTCTCACGTTGTGTGTTTTTATTTCAGTGAACAGTTTCTCCTCTAAGGATTTCAGGCAAAGACCCAATGACCCATCTCTCCAAGTCTTGCATCAAGGCTGGACCAGATCCTATTCTCAAACCTGGATACCCGTGGGAATTACATGGGGACATTTTAGAAAATGCCCAATTTTAAGCCTTTCCACCAGAGATTCTGATCCAGCAAGTTGGCAGTGAGACTGCAAGTCGCATATATTTGACAAGTCCTTCATCTATCTTTGATACAGCAGGTCCAAGGACTGATGTTGGAACTTACCACCCTGGAAGACCTCTAAATACCCACACTTTGGATTTCAGTTTCCAACTTAAATGACTGTAACCAGTGTAGTGAATGCTCTGTTAATTCCAGGTTTTTTTCCTAGACTTACTTTTTTTTTTTTTTGCCAAGTATATCTTTTCCCCCATTTAGGATAAAGTGGGCGTGGGGAAATGTCGGATGGAGAATCTCTTCCCTGAGAGGAATATGGTAACATACCGGGCATATTTGGGAAACATGTTACTTTTATCAAGTCAGCAAACAGATACCCTGAGTTACTTCCATTTTCAGTCAACCTTCATCGAGGTGTCTTTTCGGACAACCTGAATTTTTTGCGACTCATCGGTCAGGGAGATGAGATAAGCATGTGTGTCCATTCACCTTGTAAATATTCAGCAGTGGTGTTGGCACTGAAATAGCTGTGAACAAAAGAGAAAGGCTCCATCTTCAGAAAGGCACAGAGAAGTTCAGATATGAAAGCAGAAGCCTCACATGCTACGAAACAGGAAACCCAGACCTGAGGGAAGAAGGCGAGATGAAGAGAGATGGAAGCATCCCTCAGGCCACCTTAGAGCCTTAAGACTTTTAGGGCATTTCGAGCTGTGCTGAAGAGTCTTAAATAAGAGAGTGACATAATCACAGTTCAGAAGATCACGTTAGGTCTTGGTGCGGAAACCATCAGAAAAGGATGTTGCATTTCATCGTATTTGAAGACTTACACTCAAATAATTTGAATATATACACAATAAAATATTACTCTGCCATAAAAAAGAATGAAATCCTGTCATTGACAACAAGGTGGATGGACTTGGAGGGCATTATGCTAAGTGAACTAAGTCAGACAAAGACAAATCCTGCATGATTTCACTTACCTGTGGCATCTAAACAATACAACACACTAGTGAATATAACAAAGAAGCAGACTCATAGATACAGAGAACAAACGAGTGGTTCCCAGTGGGACAGGGGAAGGGGGATGGGCATGTTAGGGGGAGGAGGTTAAGAGGTACAAGCTCTTAGGTATGAAATAAACAAGCTACAAGGTTATATTGTACAGCACAGGGAAGCTAGACAATACTTTATAATTACTTTAAATGCAGTATAAGCTATAAAACATTGAATCACTATGCTGCGTACCAGAAGTTAATATAATATTGCAAATCAACTATACTTCAGTACAAAGGTCAGCTGTTGTTTGAAAAGGCTTATAACACAAAAAAACACTGAAGTGTCCCACTCCATGACCTCTCCCGTTTTCAACTGCTTCCCCAGAGGCCATCCACACTCTCACTGTTCCTTCTGGAATTTAGAGGAAGGTGTTCATTCTCTTGTTTGTTCAGAGGTAGCTCTCCTCTGTTAGCATTAAAATGATTTGAAAGCAACCACCAAAATAAAACCACAAACGTCCATCGACCCACTGTCTCTCACCTCAAGATCTGATGCTATTTAGTGGTGGTGGTCATGGGGGTGTTAACTGCCGGAACAGTTTTCTGAATAATTCTAGAACGTATCCGTCTGTTTTTTTAAAATTAATTCATTTATTTACCTTTTGGCTGCCTCGTGCAGCACGCGGGATCTTAATTCCCTGACCAGGGATCGAACCTGCGCCCCCTGCAGTGGGAGCGTGGAGTCTCAACCACCGGATCGCCACAGAAGTCCCTAGAACGTATCCATCTTGTATCATCAAAAGTCTACACCCACTGAACAAAACTCCCCATTTCTCCTCCTCCCCAGCCCCCGGCCACCATCAGTCTGTTTCCTGCTTTCTTTCCACGCAAGAGTCATTTTTCCATTTGTTTTGGACTGATCCTTACTCATTTTTAAAGCCTGTGAACAGTTTTTTACCAAGAGAAGATGCTGCGATGATGTCCATTGAGCACTCTTTGAAATCCGAAGTCGCTTGGTGCCCTGATAAAGTACAAAAGTATGGGCTATAGTTGTTGATTGCCATGCACACTGCAAGTCCTCTCATCCTTGTGTGGTTCCCGCACATAGAGAAAGGCATAAAATAGTCCATGAAAATCATGCCTTCAAGGGACTCTAAATATTCCCGATGAAGGGACCATTCTTAAGCTCTGTGTTCACACCCACCCCCAGTGCCCAAGGTTTGGAGCCTGCTGCCCCAGAACTTTCAAATAGACGTCTTGGGGAAGGTCATTTGCATGCTGGTGGAAGAATGCAGTTCCCCTTGTTTTAAAGAAGGGATTTACGGGGACTTTCACTTAAGACTCGAAGGGTTTGACAGAATTGTCAAAACTCCGAGGCGTCAGCTTGGCAAGATGAGCTGTTCAAAGCGACACGTGTGACATCATCCGCAGCCCTGCACGGTGTGTCTCCGCACCGCCTCCCCCTCCGTGTGCTTTGCGTCTCAGGATGGGAGATTAAAGGCTGTGCACGCCTTTCTCACCATCATTTACAGCCGTGGTGCTCACCCAGGGCTGCAAATCCTTCTCCCGGACAAGCCCCGGGAAGTCACAGGGCCACCGTGGTGCCGTCTCCTGGCGCGGTGCCCACCGCGGGAACATCTCCATGTCATTTCCTCACGTTCTGTTGGTCACCGCTGTCCCCCTCCCATGGTCTCTCCCCATGACCTCTTTCCCTGGAGCCCATCCTCACCCCTTCCTCTGGCTGTAGTCGGTCAGGGCAGCTCAGGGGCGCCTGGCCGCGCTCCGTACACGTTCACGCTGCGGGTGCGGATGGACCCTCTGATTTACAGCTTCTTCCTCGTCGCGTACTTGAGCCGGAAGTGTTGACACTTGGAAATGACACAGAGGATGGTTCCGGTAGGGGAAGCTCCCTGTTTTCAGGTCCAACGTGTCTCTGCTTACATGGGTCAGCCGCTCTTCCCCAGACGTTAAAGATGTGGAGAGAAATCAGAGCTGCATCCACGCAAACGTTATCTCCACCATACGTAGGCTAAACTCGTATGTTTCAGAACCAAAACGTGATGATTTGACCTGGTAAGAGAGTAAGAGAGAGGGGTTCATAGTTTTGCAGGAAGAGACATTTCACAGTGGCGTCAGGCAAATGGGCCAACACCCCGGTTCAAAGGGGAGTCCAGCCTGGGAATGGGGAAGGTGCGGTGGCCACCGTTGCGTCCGGCTTGGCCACAGGTGATGGGGTCGTGCACACAGCTTCTAGTCTCAAGTCTCTTCACGTCCCTAATGTCAAACACACGTGTCCAGCAGGTGACTGTCCACTCAAACGCCGAGGAGTTGTTCTCATGCGGCCGCCTCTGGGGAGGTTAGTCCTTTTCACACTGCTTTGCTGTGATTTGTTTCCAGGTATAGCTCCGCAGCCATATTCTCTTTGGGGATAGGGAATTTTTCTCATTCATCTTCGTGACCTTGGACTTGAGCACTGAAAACTACAAGGCACTTCAAACATGCTTGCAGACTCAGTGCACTATTTAAATTGTAAGTTTATCCCAAGGGTACAAAAGTTTCTATCCATATTTTCAATGCCTTTAACTGGACCAATTTTTTTTTCTTTTTTTTTGCGGTACATGGGCCTCTCACTTTTGTGGCCTCCCCCGTTGCGGAGCACAGGCTCCGGATGCGCAGGCTCAGCAGCCATGGCTCATGGGCCCAGCCGCTCCGCAGCATGTGGGATCTTCCCGGACCGGGGCACAAACCCGTGTGCCCTGCATCGGCAGGCGGACTCTCAACCACTGCGCCACCAGGGAGGCCCTAACTGGACCAATTTTTATCAGCCAAGAGAACCATCGTCATGCCTAACTAAAATAATGAACGTAAACCTGCTTGGATACCACAGTAGTTACTATAATGCTCCCTTTTTTTGACAATTTTGGATGAAAGAGAAGGGGAACGGGGGAGGAATTACGTCAGGCAAACGGTAGCTCTGTTTCCCCCATCCAGGCATCAGAATCAGAGCATAAATGTGGTACAGCCTTACGCATATAAAGGGTCATTTCCTGCAGGCACACATCATAAGCACAGAATAAAATATACACTCCTGCAGGCTCTAATTTCATACTTATGAACTTTTTATAGGTTCTCTAATAGAGACGATGCCTAAAGTTTTACCAGGGTGTGAACAATATTTTATAGCACGTGGATGTATCCACCACTATTCTCCAGATGTGAGAGTAGAAATATAAATAGTTGAAACATTTTCTGATGAAAGCCTAGACTCCCCTGGGCATGAATCACATGCCTTGCCATATGCTGTTAGACACCCTGATGTATATTATCCCATTTAATGCTTATAAAACCTGCTAAGGTAGAACTCATCATCTTTTCAATATGAAGGGGCTGGGACCCAGATCCGTGGTCACAGTGCTAGTAAGTGAGGGGATGTCAGGGACAGATTATCCTGCCTCTAAAATCACCTCTCTGCCAGACTCTGCTTGTCATTTGTGGGATGTCCGTCTTTTGTCTTTTCTTTCTTTTTTTTTTTTTAACCAGACATCCTTTTTGTAAATGCAACGGGTATCATCTTTTTGGCTATTCGCTTCATGAACATGTTTTTCCATAGTCCAGTTTAGTCACTTTTACTTGTCTCTTGTGGCGAACAAATGCTTCCCGGCATCTATAATAGAGACGCATATATTTCCATCTATCTGCATGCGGCGAATGGAAACTCCAGCCCATCGGGGGGTCGCTTTGAGTAATTGGTCCTCTTGCATAGAGGTGAGGACAGACGCTGAGCACCGTCCTGCAACGGCGCGCCCCGGCTGTCCCCTCTGACCTTCGAGCCAGCCACCGCCTTTCCTCCAGGGTGGGGCTCCCGTGTGCTTGTCGTCCTGGAGGGAGATGTCACATGTCTGCCCCCAAAACAAGCCCTTACACGCCACACCTTCGCTACCTGTATCCACACACTAAAAACCCCCAGGCAGCAATGCCGGCAGCCAGGACAGCCAGGTTCTGAGCTTTGCCCTTCCCCAGCTGTGTGACCGCATGTGTGGTTTTTCCTTCCATCTGGTCTTACTCTCCGCCTCTGTAAATGTGGCTCGTTCTCAAGTGGGGTCCTAGGTCCAGCAGCATCAGCATTTCCTGGGAGGTTGTTAGAAACGCACGTTATTCCACCTGACCCCCAGCGTACTGAATCAGAGCCTCTGGCGCGGGGCCAGCAGGGAGGGTTTCCACAAGTCCCCTGAATGACTCCCATGCGTGATGATGTCTGACAAGCCCTCACCTGGACCAGGGCCCAGCCAACTACTACCCATGTGCCAAATCCACCCTACTCCCATCTTGTAAATAAAGTTTTATTGGAACACAGCCACAAAAGAAATACCTCTCAGAGAGCCGGGTGAGGAATCTCTCAACGTAGCCTGAATAAAATGCTTTATCCCAGCATTAAAAAAAAAAAAAAAAATCCACTATGCCCCAAATCCTCTTCTTTCAATTTCAAAATCCACAGAAACAGGGACACAGTTTCTCTTGCAAATGCAAGTGAGAAAGTCAGACACAGAGCACCGATGGTGAGACACTGAAAACTAAATTTTGACTTACAGATAATTCAGTGAGCCATGTCATTGAGATGGGTGCTTTGATTATCAGGGAAAAGAGTAAGACAGTGGCATCCATGCATAGTCTTATTATGTTGCAATTACCCCACACCTAAGAAAGCAGGCACAGGGCGCCAACGTAGGGGGCACAGAGTGCCAACGTAGGGGGCACAGCGCCAACGTAGGGGGCACAGAGCGCCAACATAGGGGTCACAGAGCTGGGTCCTAAGGTTATTCTGCCCGCCCACCGTTAACCATTGATGGAATGACCTCCCTGAGGAATTAGAAGGACAGCAAAAGACGTGAAAGCAAACCAGAAACAAACACACACAATGACAATGTCCTTTAGGGATTCTTGAGTGAAAACAGCACTTGAGCATAGCTATACAAAGATGATCTAGGCTGTTCAAGAAAAAAACAAGTACAGAAACTCGCCCTGGGCCACCTTTCCAGCGGCTCCTTCTCAGCCTTCATCGCCTAGCGTTCCTCATCCACGTGGCCAGTAACTCTTGGCGTTCTCAGAGCCCGGCGCTGTGTCTCCTGGTTTATGGAGCTCGTCCTCCTACCCTTTGCCTCCCAACAGAATCCTATATCCGTGTGTCCCAGCCCGTCTCTCTGGAGAACTCCCAAGACTGTACACTCTCCTGCCTAATTAGCATAATCCTCTTAGAAGCCTCAGAAGAATTTCAGCCTGAACAAGCCCCACCCCCCCACCCCGCACTGGATTCTTGGGCCTCTCCCTTGTCCCTGTCCATTGCTCCAGCCTGACCACACACTCATAGATCCAGGACTCATGCTACCTGGGCTTCAGCCAGCATGTGGTTCTCTCTCTCACTTCTCCCCTCCCGACCTGAAATCTACCGTAAATTCCTGCCTAGATGACTCTCTAGATGCCCCCAGTTCGGGGAAGAGGGTGTGGCTGCCGGAAGCTTGGGGAGGGAGACGCACATTCGAGAAAAGAACCACAAAGACTGTGGTGATGACTCAGGGTCATGCCTCTCTCTCCCCAACACCTCCTTGCACAGTGAGGGCAGGAGGAAAATCCGCTTGCTTCTGCTCTGTCTGTTCCGCGTGGTAAATGCACAGGAAACGTTGGTTGAATTAAATCAGTGGTTCTCAACTGGGGACAGTTTTATCCCCCAGGGGGCATTTATGGAATCTAAAAAATACAACGAACTAGTGAATATCATAAAGAAGTTGACTCAGAGATACAGAGAACAAACTAGTCGTTACCCGTGGGGAGGAGTGGAGGGGCAACACAGGGGTAGGAGATTAAGAGGTACAGACTATGGATATTATGTATAAAATAACTGAGCTACAAGGATATATTGTACAACACGGGGAATGTAGCCTATATTCTATAATAACTATAAATGGAGTATAATCTTTAAAAATTGTGAATCGCTATATGGTACACTTGTAACTTACCTAATATTGTACAGCAGCAGTACGCCAACTAAATAAAAAGATGCCTATGCATCTTTACCCAGGTAAAACAGAATGAAAAATAAAATAAAACAAACATCCCACAATGCCCAGGACAGCCCCACATACTAAAGACTTACCTGGGCACCGTTTTTTCCCCATTTAACAGACACCATGAGGTTAGACAGACGGAAACAATGATCCCATCTTGAAAGGTGGGAAGATTCAGCCGCTGTGAAGTTAAATGTCTTTTCTAAGACCTCCACGAAAAACACGGCACACAACTATGTCTGCCGATTCCAGATTTGCACTCCCTTCCCTGGGAGCCTTCCAGCGGGGAGAGAACTTCAGTCAGACGGATAAACTCCAAGCGGAAAGGGCCCCCATACTGTGAGGAAGCATCAGATTGTCTGAATTTGCCCTGATTACCAGCCGTGGTCTGTATACACACGTGTGCGCAGCCTCCCTGGTGTGTGCATGTGACCATTTCCTGCCGCTCACAGTGTTCTTCACACCTCTGTGTGTCATCAATTCTGGAGCCCTTGGGATCACATCGTTTCAGGCAATTCTCTCACATCAAAATAATCAATGAAGAAATGCGAATTACAGTATTGAAATAATGAACGCATTCCCCCTGAATTAATTCTCGCAGATATCATTTAAGATGGCGCAAAAGAAAGAAAGTCAGTCTTGTCTCCCTCGAAGCCACGGCTCTGCAAGGAAGTGTGAAGGGTTGTGCAATTATCTGGTCGATTGATCGGTGGAGGCTGTTCATCTATGGATCTCAGACGCCCCAGCCTATTTCTCTTACCTCCTAGCATGTAAGTCCCTCAGCAGCGTAAACCAGGATCGTGCCGTCTCCTTGGCCACTGAAGACATGCGTCAAACTCGGACAGATGTACATCTTGTATCAAAAGTTTAGGAATGATCCTGTTGCTAAGAGAGAAATTCGGCATGAGGTTGGATTCCGCTAAGGCAGTCTTCAAAAGAGGGCCACCACTGTCCTTCTGTGGTCCCTCGCCTGCCTTTCTTCCCGTGCTTCCCTTGGCCGACCTGAAGGGATGATGAAGCTGGGTGGTGTGCTGTCTTTATTGCCCCAAAACCGAAAACTGCGTTTCATCTTTGCTTTGTCTTTGCCTCCATTTCCCGGTTCGTTTCTGTAAGGATCCCCCCTGCAAGAGGATATAACAAATGTCTCGTCGCCTGGCCCCTTCTCCAGTCTCAGTTTCCCTACCAGTGAACTGGGGAGCATAGTCCTTCATCCACCAGCTGGCGTTCTGAGGCCCCTTTTACTTACACAAGAGGGAAGTCAAGTGCCGTGAGGCTGGAGTGTCTCACGTCAGCTCGGAGGCTGGAGGAGGTGGTGTATCCGCTCGCACTCTCTGAGGCGCAGTCTCCTGCCTGTACAGTGTGTACTTTGTCCTGGGATCACAATGGGGGCCGGAGGGCTTTTGGATAGTAAAGGGAAGATGTGAAGCACAGACCAATGGCTGTGATTGTCGCAGCGCAGTACTACCAGGGAAGTAAACATATGCAAACACACCTCCGGACAGTCCTGCTTGAGCTGCTCATTCCCAATCTGTTCCTCGTCAGAGTCTGAGGACAAGGAAGTAGTGCATTAGTGCTACCCAGTGTTGCCTTCACCCCCCCTTAACACTCTCCACGTGCTCCCATGTCTTCTTCCTTCTTATGCCATGCCCTCTCCTCGGTGGCCACCAAATCGCTGCTTTCCCCTCACTATGAAATCAGATCACCACCGGGAAACACACAGCACCACCTACTAACGGGGTGTAATTAATTGCGGCCGCAGAAAAAAAAGGGCTTCTGCGTATTTGAAATTACTTACGAAGAGGTGCACGCCAAGCTACAACAGGAGGTGATTGAGACCAGGGTTTCTTCTGTTGTCGAAAAGAGACCCTCTGGGGGGATTCAGCATGCCAGTGCCCAGAAGAGAATGAATTAGTTCTTATGGAGAAAGTCGCCTGTCATAATGCACAAGGCACTGGATGGGCTGCCACATCTCTTTTCTTTCTTGGCAAAATAAATAAACAATTTAAATAAACAACAACACTTCCTGCCCGTCAGCATGTCCTTTTTTTCCTTCTCCACTCCCCACCACCCCATCCTTCCCAAGAACCCCGCCTTGTCCCAACCAGCAGTCATTACTTCTGTGTCTGTGGGGGCAACAACGTATTTCCTTTGGTTTATGACGACGTTTCTTGGCATTGGTTCCCATAGAGAAGTGTGGGCTGGGACATCGTGACAGTCTTCTGGGAGATACCAGTTTCGACCACGTAACAGAGGGCTGACGTTTTGACCCCCTTGGCCTAGGTGGTATCTGGGCCCAAAGGCAGTGTGTATGTGTAGGGCTCTTTGCGGAGAACGGCGGCCAGGAAGGAAAGGACATCGCGTGGGCATCTCATGTTCCTTCCTTTCTCAGCAAGTGCAGAGCGGGATTATGTTAAATTCAGCTCCTTGTACTCATTCCCTGGGGCCTCATCAAACAAGCATCGTGTCCTGGGGTCAAACAGCAGGTCTGTGCTGTCTCTCTGTGCAGCTTGACCTCCCCATCCGTCAGCTCCCAGCCGGAAGGCAGGGGCCCTGTGGAAGTGGCTACAGGGAGCATGCTTCCCCTGCCACCCCCCACGGGGGTTCCTGGCAAAGACGGACAAGGCACTGAGGGAGAGATGCCAAGGCAAGCGTGCCTTGTGACTTTAGGCAGGTCCGGGTTGTTAATGAGAAAGGGACCCTGGGCCTTGCTCAGAAGCCGGCGTAATTGACCACCAGAGCCGCTTGAGTGATGAGCATCGATCAGCCACACTTAGAGGCGGGCTTGCCGTCACTGCCGTGTGAGGCCTCATTAACAGAGGCCTGCTTGCTGAATTAGGTCGAATTTAGTGCCACCGAAATTAATGTGGTGCTGTCTGAGCATCCTTCACCTAATAGTGGAAAATCAAGTTGAAGTGGTAGGAAACAGCACTCCCATTGAGAGCGGAAACATTTCCGAGGAGAAGAGAAGGAAACTTTTTAAAGTTTGCAGGGGAGAGGCCGACAAACAAATACTTTCTGTTTCTAATTATGGCTCAGAGCCAATTTTTACATATATTAACTAAATGTTACCTGAAGGAGCTAATGTTAGGGACTGTTCGTTATTTATGGTGGCTATTTTCTTTTATTTTTCCTCTAATGAGGATTAAGACTTTTCTCCCATTAGATAAAGATAGTAGGGAATACAGATTTACCATGATTTGCCAGCATCGGGAAATCTAATAAATGGAAGTTTGTCCTTTAACCCTTTGACAGGCAGAGTGGGGAGGATTGTTTCGAAGTTTTGACTTAGACTAGAATCAGAAAGAAGAGAGTTTAATCAACTATCTGGCTGTTACAGATGCCAGACGTGTTTTTGCATCTGCAGTAAGTATAGAATATACTACTTCCTACTGAATTCCAGTTTTTCAGTGAAGCAACTTTTTAATTAAGTAGTTCCCCTCTGTTAGGATTTCAGAGACTTTACCAAAAAAAAAAACCCAAAAAACAAAAAACCCTAGTCTTCTGTATAGCACTCTTCAAATAGGTATGCATTTCATCTTTCTTGAGAAACTAATTAAGAAATAGTTATTCCTAAAATCATATTAATGAATGGACTATAAATAATTTGTGGATCATAGTTTTAAAGCCCAATTCTTCAAAATCTTTGATGGAATAAAAATAACGTTGTTTAAAAAAATCAACATATGTTCAGTTTCTATTTCTGTCTTCCCAAGACATTTTGAGAAATGAAATACGTAGCGTCTTACCCTGTTTATTCCAAGGCTTCTTTGATAGCAAAATATACTATTCATCTTTTGGTTTAGTAATGTGTTTGAACATAAAGAAGTAAAGACCTTAAAAAATCTTCAATGGTGTCTTGAATATCAGGAGGTCATTGATGTTAAAATACCTTATTTATTTTGCAAATTTAGCCAAGTGTGTTATGAATTTTTTCTAAAAGACTTAGGTCTATTCGAACCACTAAAACTATCACCTCATGAGTCTACACTTCCTCTAAGTCCTTTAGGTAAATAAGAATGAAATGTCATAGTAAAGAATCATCATTGTGAACTGAAAATCTGTTTTTATAGGAACAAGTGTAAAGTTTTACAGTTAACCACATAGCACGTCTCTGGGTCATCTGTTTTACATCTTATTTTAGCCACATAAACTGATCACTTGGAGATCGCTCCATAATCGTACTGACATGCTTTATTTTTTAAATGCTTGCATGGCATTTTATTGAATGGGTATACCGTAATTTTCTTCACCATTATTCTATTGGTGGACATTTTAAATTACTTTCAAACTTGTATTGCTATGAATAATCACGCAATAAATATTCTTGTCATATCCCATGAGCCAGAAACAAACTGTTTAATAACTATTGCTTTAAAATATGATTTCATATCTGTGAGGAAAATCATAAAATATGATTTTCATATCTTCCATTTCATTTTCCCCCTTAATTAACTTTCTTTTCCTGAATCTTACTGGCTTTTTTGCATGTTTTCCCCCCCTCCTGTGAATCTTAGAATCAGCTTGTCTAATTCAGACAAAATTTGATTACTTTATCTTTTTCTCAAGTGTGAATGTGGACATGTGAGAATAATGAAAAAATAAAATATCCACTGTTACTCCCATTTTGAAAGATTCTGCATTGTAATACGTTGGCTATAATATCTGCAAGACTGGGGTTACACCAACTGATGAATTGTGCACACATGACGAGTACAGTAGTCTCACCATCAATGTCATTGACACCAGTTTCATTGAACGCCAACGTCACCTAATGTGTGAAGTACTGAATACTTCTCATCTAAGCCATAGTCTTGTTACTGAACCAAACTTGTATCTGCTCGCCCGCGTGCAGTAAAGCCAATCTCCTGACACCAGGTCGTGGTGAAGGCAAGTGCAGTGTTTATTGCAGCCGCCAACCAAGGAGTCAGGTAGCTGGTGTTTAAAAGGCCCAAATTCTCCTGATGGCTTTCAGGGAAAGGTTTTTAAAGGCAAGGTGAGGGAGGGGGGTTGCGGGCTGTGTGATCAGCTGGTGGACACTCTTCTGATTGGTTGGTGGTGAGGTCATTGGGAGTCAGCATCATCAACCTTTCGGTTCCATCTGGTCTGGGGTCTGTGTCCTGGTGGGCAGCACGCAGTTAACTTATTCCACCTGGTGGGGCTTTCAGTATCTGCAAAACAGCTCAAAGGACGTGGCTCAGAATATGATCTGTAACCCTGAGGAAGAACTAAAGGTCCTTGACTTTGTTTAGTGGCTAAAGTATTATTATTTTCTCTAGCTTGACTGTTTTCCTTTGCTTCTTCATTTTCTCACTTGTCTGATTAAATTTGCTCTTTGGAACTCAGAGAAGGCCTCAGAGGCTAAAGCTTTTCTACAGACAAGGGTTGGGAGACACAAGGGGTTGTCTGTCCCCAAAGGGTCCTGCTTGGTTTCAGTCTCAATATTTTTATCTTGTTCCTAACGTAGAGGATGGTGTTGGTGATTATATTACTTAGTTATCTACCACAGTGTAACAAAGCAACACAAAGTGGAGTGGCTTACAGTAACACATGTTCATTTTCTCACAGTTTCTGGGGCTCAGTAACCTTAGAGTGGCTGAGCTCGGTATTTCTGTGTCAGGGTATCTGATGATGTCAGCTGGGAATACACTGATTTGCATGGCTGTTGGCTGTAGGTCACAGTTCCTTACTGTCTGCTAGGAGAAGGTTTCAGATCCTTGACATGCTGCCTTCCCCATGGGGCTGCCTGAATGTCCTTACGTGGCAGCTGCTGGCTTTCTTCAGCATGAGTGAACCAAGACAGAGAGCAAGACAGAAACCATAAAGCACTTTATGACCTTGGGAATCAGGCACCATCACTGTATGAACAGTAGTGTCCTATTGGTCAAACAAGCCCACTGTGAAACCGTGCAGGGAAGATGTATATAAGGGTGTGAAAAAAAGGGGCAGAGATCATTGAGGGCTGTGCAGAGCAGCTAACAGCCGCTTGAAGAACTGACACTTTGAGTTCTCACTCTGGAGCCAAAGACAGATGAGTTTTAATCAGATTTTCAATTGCATACAGTCTAGTGAATTCCTTTTATAATTTGGTCTCATCACCAATATGTGCAATTTAGTGTGTATGATGACCACCATTAAGAAGGTGGTCACTCAGATAACCTTTAGGGAGACTCTAACTGCAGTCCCTTAATTTATCAAGTTCTTTTTCCTTTATTTTTAGCATAATTCTTTTAACATTTCAACAATTTAATTTTTTCCCCCTCCATAGTTAATTCCTCATTTAGGTTATTTCCCTAAACCAACAGAGTTCAAATTGTTTCTCTCAAAGGCACCAGAGATTATACCATCTGCTGTGTACCTGATAGAGCTACACGGTGAACATTTACAGCAATCTGGAGGAATACGTCCTTTGCTCTAGGCACATCTCACCCATTTATAAGATCTCTGCTTTGTTCCAGAAAGCTCAGATGAGGTGAATAACTTTGGAATGATTGAGTGATATGGCTTCCTGTCCTCTTTAATTTCTCTCTCTCTCTCTCTCTCTCTCTCTCTCTCTTATTTGGTCTTTGATTACAAACATACACATATCAGTACAGAATTGAGTGATATGGCTTCCTGTCCTCTTTAATTTCTCTCTCTCTCTCTCTCTGTCTTATTTGGTCTTTGATTACAAACATACACATATCAGTACAGAATCTAGAAAGACTTGGATGCTCCAGTGATTCTGCCAGATGTAAACTACAAAATACAACATGTTTTAAAGTGAATTCTTTACTCAATTCTGTATGCCCAAAGTAGGAGAGTTGAGCTAATAGATTGGTGGAAACTAACTGAGTAGAAAAATTGAAAACAATTTGGTGGAGGAAGCACTTTAGGGTGTTTTACCATATTGTCCAGGAAACTTTGGGTCTTTCTTTTTATTCGCTGTTCTCCATCCATTCTTCTCCATCCATAACTTGATCGCTCTTAAGTAATAACTTTAGTCCAAAATATCAGTCGTAACAAAGGGACTCGCTGAAAATTACTGCTCATCAACACACATACATGCATGCGCACGCACACGCTCTCTGAACCTAATTAAAGCAAACTACCATCAATTTCCATCCCTTAGGCATCTCTAATGATTTTAAAAGTGTCACAGTTGATAGGCAATAATAGCCTTCCATTCAGGGCTTCTTATGGTCTACAAAGCTGGCACTCACACAATGAATAAGGCATTGGCTTGGGATTGCTAATGATGTTGAATCACGGAGCTTCACTTCTTTTCAGAGAGGTTATAGTAGCAATTAACTTCACAATTCAGATGGTCAAGATGACTCACCGTTGAAAGCCCCTAAGTTGTCTGAACATCAATTTTCTTTTAGGACTGTACTGGAAAGCTCTAAAGCAGCAGTGAAACCTGCTGCTGGCAGTAGTAAAGCTCTAATGTTGAGGAAGGAGACCGACCTATGGGGAGTTTCTCACCCCATTTTTCATGGGGACTGAAGAGTCATTATGTCTCAGTTTTTGATGTATTCTAGGCTCTATTACACCTTTACATAATTTTCTTATTCAAGAAGTCACATTAAAAAGGTGTGGGGAGACAATTCATCTGGGATCTCTTGCATTTCTGCATCAACTGCAAGCAGAGGTAGTGACGGCCTTTATTCTGAGCTGTCTTCTCAAGGATGTGTTACCAAACACAAGTTTGTGTGCCACACGCACAGTGAGGCCAAACACACCGAACTGTTGCCCTTTGGAGCGGAGAAAGGTTTATTGCAGGGCCAAGCAAGGAGAACAGGTAGCTCATGCTCAAAACCCCCAACTGCGTGATGGTTTTTGGGGAAAAGTTTTTATCTGCAAAATATGGGGTGAGGGCTGCAGGGCATGTGACCTTCTTCTGATTGGTTGGTGCAGAGGTAACAGGGCAGTGTCCCAGGAATCTTGTTCTCAGCCTAAAGTTGCCATCCTCCACCTGGATGGGAGCTTTAGTTCTTGCAGAAGAACTCAAAGATATTGTTATGTATATTCCTCGAGGAGGAGCCAGGACCCTGCCCCAAGGCTGCGCTCTTGTGCCTTGACGGCTGCTCTCTTGTTTCTGCATCCCCTCCCTCCCCTGATTAGTAACTGTTTGAATCTGCCCTTTGGAACTCAGGGAGATCTAGGAGGCTGAAACCTTTATCCTGCAAATAAGAAATGGGGGACAGGAAAAGGCTTTTGTGCCCAGGAGCCCCACAGGGTCTTGCTCAGATGTTTGTATAGCTAACAGCGTTGGAAGATAGACAAGGTCTTCCTCTAAAACAAATGGCAGTCTTGCTTTATTTATTGCTTATTACACTCCCCATTCAATAAAGACAGTGTCTTCCTCTATTGTTACCATCAGACAGGTGTACGGCCTATTATCAGCGTTCTGGCCTATTATCACGTTCCCTACGGCCTATTGTCACGTCCCCTAAGCACAGGGTCCCTCTCCCGTCACACAATCCACTGTGTGTGCAGGCATCACCCAGCCCTCTTCATGTTTCCTGTGGGGACCAGCGCAAACACTGCTACTCTGTTTCCTGCTGTCACTGTAAGAACAGACAATCTTTTGCCTCTGACCCAGGAGTCTCTTGTCCTCTGCCATCATCTGTGAAGCTCTGGTAGGCTGGCTTGTTGGAATGGAACCACACTAACATCTGAGATCCTTCACCGTTCTTAACAAAGGACTCCAGCTGAAGAACAGGGAGAAATAAAATGATGTCACTCCTATATGAATATAAATATGCCCTTCAAGCCAGCTTCTATAGAGGAAGAAACATGTCCTCTAGCAGCTAGGCTCTTCCCTGCTGTGACTTATGACCTCATATTTCATACTTTTTTCATTCGATGCTGGTCAAGCCCCCACATTCCTGGTGAGGCAGCGGAGGGTAGGGATGCTAACAGCGAGTGCAGTAGATAGAAGTAGGTCAGGGAAGGACACTGGGGTCACATGGTATCCAACAGTATTTTTAAGGTCCGGCCAATTTCACTTTCTTTCTAACCAGTACTGATGTTTCTGGGGTTTAAGGCTTCCCAACTCCGTCATTCTCTATTAATTGGTCTGATATCACTCATAACAATCTCTACTGTCCAGCCTGGCCGCAGTCCAAGTGGGCATCTAAGCAGCAAGCAGCCTCTTCTCTAGGGGGTAGTGCTTCACAGCAGTGATGCAGTCGAGAAGAACAGGTGGGATGACATGGATATAAAACTACATCCTTTTTCGCTCAGCCTTGCTGGGCTCGTCTGTGTCTCGCTTCCAGCTGTGCTTTCCCTGCCACAGTGTGCTCACACTGCAGACGGAGTGATTTGGGCGAACCCTCCAGTAGCCTCTCATTCCACCCCATACACAACGCAGACTCCTTCCCAAGACCCCAGGGCTCTGAGTGGCCCCCCCGACCCTGCCCACCTCTTGAGCCGGCTGCCTTTCTACCTCCCTTGCTCAGTAGCCTCCGACCTTACCATCCTTTCTTCTTTTCTGTTGACAAACAAGACCGCCTTCCCCAGGCTCTGCTTCCACCTGGTGCCTCTCCTCTTGAAGAGAGTTTAGGTGTCCTCTCTCCAGGGAAACCTTCCCTGACCACTTGTCCGGAAGCGTTTCTCTATCTGCCAGCTTAGCATCATTCTTAGTCTCCTCACCCGTGTCACTCATTCCATTTCTATGTTTTACACTCCCTCTCACACTAAACAGCACGTAATATAAATTATTTTGTTCGTGTATCTATGTATTTGTTTGTTGTTTGCTCCTACTATAGTGACTAGGCTTCATAAAAGCAACTTTATCTGTCCTACCCTCTCCCCAGCACTTAGAACACACAGTTGGTGCTCACTGAGTATTTGCGGAATGAAGGTTTAATTCTTTTCCTATGAAATAGGATAAGTAAACATTTGCAGCTACATATAAACTAGTTTTGTTTGTTTTTTTTCTCTCATAAGCACAAGCTTTAGGAACAAAATCATAGTGGCCAAAGTGTAGAAAACATTAATCTGCGTCAAGATTTATAAATGTAATTTTCCCCAAGCTTTTGGCAATAACTACAGAAAATCTGCTGAGTCCAATTATTAAAATGAAAGCAAAGGGCTTCCCTGGTGGCGCAGTGGTTGAGAGTCTGCCTGCCGATGCGGGAGACACGGGTTCGTGACCCGGTCCGGGAGGATCCCACATGCCGCGGAGCGGCTGGGCCCGTGAGCCATGGCCGCTGGGCCTGCGTGTCCGGAGCCTGTGCTCCACAACGGGAGAGGCCACAGCAGTGAGAGGCCCGCGTACCACAAAAAAAAAAAAAAAAAAAAAAATGAAAGCAAACAATTGACCAATAAGTATATAATAAGTTCAAGCATCAAAGAAAATTAGTCGTGAGAAGAAAGTCATTAATGACCATACTGTTCCGTTCTCCGCAGATAAGAAATAATGTTCCAAGTCTTGCTCTCAGGTTATTATGCTATAAACATAAGAAAATTGTGTAAAAGAGCTTCAGGGAAAAATAATTACCTACAGTTACATGAAGGATTGTGTAGCAGAGGAAAAATAATTTTCCCTCCACCCTTCTGAGTTCTTTTCTGAGACCCCTGTAATAAAAGCTTGATGAGGGAGAAACAGAAGTCTGTTTCCTGCCTAGCTCATGTCCACATGGGGGGTACCCAGGGGCAAATGGGCAGCTCCCCCAGGCAGCTTTTGGGGAAGGCGAGGTGGGACCTGAGCCTCTTTAGGGAGAGTAAATGGGTTTTAGGAGAGATGATGGGGCTTTAGAAGGATGGATGGGAGGGGGCCTGTTTGTGATGAAGTGTGTCTGGGTGTGGGGTGGACCACACCTCAGTGTCTGCATCTCTCCTCTCTACGCTGCAGGCGTATGTAACTACGTCTCTAGACTCCTGTCCTGTGATGGGAGCCAAGCCTGCCAGGTTGATGACACTCCCATGAGGGGACTGATGACATCTGGGTTCCTTTGGGAGGATCTGTCTTTAGGAGATAAAGAGGGGTTTAGAGAAAGTCTCTCCCTGCATTTGCTATCTTCCAAGTGCTTCCAGCTCAACATCATCAATATACCAAAAAGTGGCGTATTTTGGGATGGCACGTCCTGAACCCCTGCTGGTACATTTGCGGGCAGCACATCCTGAACCCCTACACTCACATCTTGGGGTGACACGTCCTGACCCCCTACAGATACATTTGGGGGCACCACACCTGAACCCCTACAGTCACATCTTGGGGTGGCACGTTCTGCTCCCGTTCAGTTGCATCATTTGGATTGGATTCAGCGCTAGTTCCACAGCATCTTAGAAAATAATAATATTCCACAGCACAAAAAGCAAAACCAAATATGACAATAACAGATCATGAAATGGGGACGTTCTCTCCAAGCACGAGACATACTTTGTTTCTTCCCCAGCTCTCTACCTAAATAGTTTGCCCTGCGATACATTTTGCTAGGGGATCTGTGCCAATGCTCACAGCTACCGGTATGAGACACGGAGATGGTTCAATTTATATCTAGACACCAGCCCAAGGTCGAAAGGCCACATGTTCGTTTGAGGCCAGAGCAAGGAGTTGTACGTTCTCTTGTCATAATTCACGTTGCATTTCGTTTTAGGCTATTCGAGATTCTGACGACATGTTGGTGGATTCATGCGTGGATCCTCGAGCAGCCACCAGATCATCTCTGAGCTCTGTCTACTGAGAGGAAGTCACCTAAACCAGGTAAACTGTACAAAAAATTGACCAGTGACATGGTGATGGACCATTGTTGTCATCTTACAGTGTGAATTCATGAGAGAGAGAGAGATGGGATGGGATGGAAATAGAGAGTCTGTTGGAAGTGCCCGCCATCGCAGGACAGAGGAGGAAGTTGAGAAAAACATGGGTTTTAAAAGGAATATAACAGGTTTCCGTTGACTTAACAAGATGTAGGAGGTGGTGGTAAAATGTTTTCTAAGATGCCGAGGAACAAGTCCCAGCAATAAGATGGATGTGATTGAATGCAGGCTCCAGAAAAAAGCAGCAGGAAAGGTGCACAGGGGGGCAGGTGCGGGATGCCCAGCGTTTAGTGGATTGGATGCTTTAACCTGGTGTCCAGAAGAGTGCACACTCCTGTCCTGCTCGGAAGGCTATAGGTGCAGGCACTCGAAGTGGCAAAGAATGTTTGAAATATTTAAAATCAGAGCTAGGTCTTCTGACAGCAGGACTCCTCAGGAAGCTGGGTGCTGTTTCAGACAAAAGGAATCAGTCTGTACACAGTAACCGGAAGTATTCACCCGACCGTGTCTTATTCTTTTCTCTCCTTTTGTTTCTTTCATTTGGTTCTTCCCTTCTTTCTTTCTCTTTTCTTTCTTTCAAGCATCTGCTGGGAATTTCACTCAGAGAAGCCATGCCGCTTCTTATAGTGTGTCTTGTACAGATGTACTCTTCTTGACGTGGGAATCACCCTATTAATAAGTAAATGCCTTGTATATTTCTCCACTGAATGTCTGTTTCTGCATCAAGTTTCTTAAAACTCCAAGACCGAGGCCCTGAGCATGTCTCTTCTACTGTCATGTCCCAGGGGCCAAGCGTTTTGTTGGGCACATAGTAGATGATTCATAACTAGTTACTGAAGAAGGCAGTGACAAGTGAAACGGCCTTGAGTTGACTCAACTAGTCGCCTGTGCCATACGTGTTACAGGGTTTTAGAAAAGGGGGAGGCAGGGCACTGCGTATCCGTGGAGGTGGTTGGATCTGGTTGAGACCTTAAAGGAGGGGTGAGATTTCTAGAGAAAGAATCTGGACATCCCCAGAGGAAAGGGAACCAGGCACGTCCGGTTCCATGTGATGGGAGTGAAAGAGAAAGAGTCCCATTAACTTGAAAGAGAGACGTGTACGGTGGGTAAGAAAGCGGAGCCATACGGACGCCTGGCCGTAGACCCACATCTGTTTATCATAGACGCTGCTGCCGTTTTTGTCGCTACATAGAAAACATCTTCCTTACAAAGTTGCTGGGATTTGTTCTTTGCTGGTAGGGGTGGGAAGAGGAGGGAGTGAGGGAACCATGCTGAGATGCAAGCGTTTGACGTATTGATCATTTCTTGTTCCAAGTTAATAAACTGAGGGAAAACTAACTTAAAACTCAGGTTGGCAACATTAAAGAAAGAAAGTGAACTTTTTTGACAGTCAAGTTACCTAACGATTACGGTTCCGTGGGAAGACGTATCCAACCTACGAGCTGTGTGTAAGGTGGGAACACCATCCTGGGCAATAATGCAATGAAGGTGCAAGACATGTCGATTTCTATGAAAATGAAAGACATTAGAAAAGAAAATATGATTTGAAGAGGAAGGTTCAAATATCGAAGTGGAAAATCCCTTGGAAACGCATCTCTGGGTAGGAAGGAAATTAGCTAATGCATTTTCTTACACATATGTAAAGCATTTGCAGAATGGAGGAATCTTAAAAGCGAAATGAAACCACAGGTAACGCAGCATTGTTTGATTTACTAATTTAAGCAGGTACCTATGGGGAAAAGACTGTCTCTAAAATTAGGTAATAGTGACCGTAAGAGGAAAAACCCTTCTGAGTTATCACCAGTTGACTCAGATCAAACCAGAAGTAATGAATTACTCTGTGATAAAACGTGCAAGTTGGTGGAGAAAGGACGGTCGTCGCCATGGCATGTGTCTCTGAGAGGGGGGTTACATGTCGTAGTTGGTGGCAATCATGTAAAATATAATATATTTTACATGATTGCCACCAACAATGACATTTAAGAGACTTGGGGCCCTGGTGAGTGTCTGCAGAAGACTTGGTGAAACCATTGCCCTGGGTTACAGTTGTGCCCCCGAGTCTTGCCTTTAATTCTTTCCCTGACTCTGTGTCTGTGCATCTCACCCATCTTTGCATCTCTACGTGGTGTGGGCTCACAAAGATGTTCTCTGACACGCCTGGTATTGTCAGACACGAGAGGCATGTGCACCCAGGTGGCACGCTCAGCTCATTTTCACTCTGCGCTTTGCAGACATGAAGCATTGACCTGACGTAAACGTTGTTCCCAGAAGTCAGGGTAACTGGGACAGGTGGGGACAGAAAAGGCATCAAGTAGGACTTTGACAGCCCACCAGGAGGCAAGTCTGTATTATTGTTGATGAGGAAATAACTTCCTGAAGTCAGACTCCAGCTAAAGATGGAACAGGCAGAATTTGTAGGACAACTAATGAGAACAGGTGATTCCTTCCCCTTTGGGATCAGACTGCTAATGGTACTGATGGTGTGGAAGTGGTCCCCTTTCCTTAGAATCTCCATCATCTCAGATCTAGTACATGGTTTTCCTGAGGTGGCCCAGGACCAGAATCTTAATTCCAGGATGTCAGCCATGCCTTTGGGGACCGATGTCTGTTTGTATAATCCAATACTTGCAGCCTTGGGCAGAAGCAGCATAATACACAAATGACATATGCACCCCTTGCCTGAAGATAAGACGTATATAGAAAGGCATGATTGGAAAGGCCCTAAGTACACAGGATCTAGTTGCTCGAAGGTGATTATGTGAATGCATTTGCAAAACCTCTGCCTGAGGGCACCTAAATTGCCTAAAAATAGACACAATCCACTCCTGAATCCTCAATGGAAAACTGCACTTATCTCTAATGTTCCATAAATAAGAAACCCATTCATGACTTAAGTGTTCACTGATGTAAAATATCACCACCCACCTCCATTGCCAAATGATTGCCTGGTGGTTGGGAAGCCTGAGCTAATTCCCGGGCTTGGGGGATCCAGAACTCACTGAATATACCTCTTCTCCCAACCTGCTGAGTGTGGGGATGGGCTGGTGATCTATCTGGGGCCCGGGTGGGCTCTTTTTGGAAGAGATGCACATACGCTTTATAGCAGGTGAGACACCATGAGAAATCATCTAGTTCTGATAAGGTAAACCCACATTTCCTGGAGAACCAACCGCATCTCGTGTTTTGAAAATGTTGGATAACCGCATTCCACAAAATGTTACTGAACTCAGGGCTGGCTGCTTGCTGTTGCTCCAAAGCCCGTACTCGAGAGACTCGTGTTGGCGGGCAAGGAAAGCTGGCTTCATTCTGGAGACCGACAGCGTGGGGAGAAGGCAGACTCATGTCCAAAAGCCAACTCCCCCCTGCTGATCGTGGGCAAGAGCTTTTAAAGGGGGAGTTTCAGGGGTGCTCAGGGGGAGGCAGGGGGCCCCATGCAGAAGCGGTACAGTCAGCTCTGAAATTGGTCCTGCGGTGGTCTGACCAGCGTCATCTTGATTGTTTTACGTGCAGTTAGTCTTCAGCTCCAGGATCACTTTTTTCCCATCACCTTGACGCCAGTTCTCAGAATTGTGGCAGCCTGTGTCATGGCTACAGTCTGGTCATCACGTAGCTAACTTCTCCCACCTGGCGGGGGTTTCAGTATCTACAAAACAGCTCACGGGACGTGGCTCAGAATATGATCTACAGCCCTTGAGGAGGAGCTAAGGGTCTTTGACTTTGTTTAATGGCTAAACTATTATTATTTTGTCCTCTTGGACTGTTTTCCTTGCTTCTGCATTTTCTCACTTCTCTGATTAAATTTATCGTTTGACGACAGTTTTTCTGTAGACAAGAGGCAGGTGGACGACATGGGGGGTGGAAGTCTGTCTCGGGAAAAGGCCCCATAGGGTCCTGCTCAGTTACAATAATGCCGAGAACATGTATTAATTATGGTTCTTTCCAGTGACACTTTTTTTTTTACATCTTTATTGGAGTATAATTACTTTGCAATGGTGTGTTAGTTTCTGCTTTATAACAAAGTGAATCAGTTACACATATACATATGTTCCCATATCTCTTCCCTCTTGCGTCTCCCTCCCTACCACCCTCCCTATCCCACCCCTCTAGGTGGTCACAAAGCACCGAGCTGATCTCCCTGTGCTATGCGGCTGCTTCCCACTAGCTATCTACCGTACGTGTGGTAGTGTATGTATGTCCATGCCTCTCTCTCGCTTTGTCCAGTGACACTTTTAAAGATGACCAGGCTGCTGTTCATGGGCTCCTAGACCAGCTCTTGTGTTTTAGAAGATGGGACACCAGGGAAAGGCCAGTCCTAGGCCAGAGACCATTACCACATACGCTCAGAAATCTACCGTGTGTTTAAAAGTGTGCCTGGTGCCCAAGGATGGAGTTGTAGTATTCCAGGCAGGGTTGCACAGAGGAAAAGGGGGAAGGGGTCGGGCACCGGAAATTCCCTGCCTGGCATGGACCTGGCAACATCTAATACACCTGTGTTCCCAGGACTTACCTGCACATTTGTAACACTCTGTAGAGCCCAAGTTTTCTCTTAGGTGGTGCAGACCTGGTGTGGTTTTATGGGCTCCACAAAGCTTGTACGGCACATAAGAACAAATAAGCCACTTGCAGAAAGGACTTTCCTGGGACTTCCCTGGTGGTCCAGTGGTTAGGACTCCGTGCTTCCACTGCAGGGGGCAGAGATTTGATCCCTAGTTAGGGAACTAAGATCCCACATGCTGCTTAGTGGTTTGCCAGGTCCAGGTACTTTTATTTCAGGTAGGACTCAACCTGTCCTGGTATCCATCTGTAACCAGCCTAGAATAGAACTTGACATGGTAACATTTGGGGCCAGGTGATTCTTTGTTGCGGACATGCTGTCCTTTGCCCTGTAAGATGTTTAGCAGCAGCCCTGGCCTCTGCACTAGGTGCCAGTAGCAGTCCCTCAACCTCCAGCTATGTGGAAAACCAAAAATACCCCCATACTTACTAAATACCCCCCACTTGAGAACCAGTTCCCTAGAGGAATTAACTCCCCTGGGACTTTATAATGGAGGCAAAGGAGATAGGACTATGAAACTCACACCCTGGAGAAAGACATCTGGGGAGTTTAAGACATGTAGTTTCTATTCCTGCAACAAATACAAAGGCCTCATCAGGAATCGGGCAGGCAGTTCAGTCACCTAACTTTCAACCTCGAGAAGGCTCGGAACGGCAGGAACCTTCCCTTCTTTGCTCACGTGTCAATACCTTCCTCTGTCCAAATTGGAAACAACAGCGTGTGGGGAATGTCACATTCGGGGTCACCGCAGGAGACCACCACACGGCACCAAGTCACGTCACAATGATCATAAAACAGGGCCCTGCGATCAGCCTCTTGGGTAGAGACGCGTGTCTCAAAGCCAAATGGGTATCATCTGGACCTGTTGCCACGCCGGGCCCGTGAAAGTTTGATGAATGAGTGCTTTTTCCCCAGCAGGTCCTGTGCTAATGCTTCCTTCCCTGCTAGTGGGATGTGTGTGTTTGAAGCTCAAGGAATGGATATTTCCTCGCAATGGATAATGTTTTAAGTGTTCCCTCTCTCCTGGTTGGATTTTCCTTGTTGCTGTTGTTTTTGGTGCTCTGTGTGTGTGTGTGTGTGTGTGTGTACCCACACATTTAGCCATCTAGCCCATCCTTCTAAGATGAGACACTTGGTTGGATTCATTTGTCATCACTAATCAAGTGAGTCCCACAGATACGAGAACGTACCGCAGAATATTAGGGTGGCGAGTTTTCTTTCCCTTAATGTCAGGGCCGCACTGCGATGACGCCTCCCTTGCCTTGCGGGGGGAAGCGAATGTCACCCACGTGGCGCCCAGACTGGTCCAGGGGCAGCTGAAATGCTTGGGATCCGAGCCGATGTGCTGGAGGGCAGTGTGGGAATGGGGACGCGAGTGAGCCGCAGTGGAGGGTGCTGGAGGCCACCTGCCCGGCAGACGCCGGGGGCTGCAAGACGTGATGCAGACCTGTGCTCCCCCGACTCCCCGCCATCCCTGTGTGTAGGACCCCAGTAGCCCTTCCCAGCTCCCGGCGCCTCCTGCACGCACCCCGTTCTCAGCAGGGCACTTCCTGCCCTGGGGCCCCTTGAGTCTTTTCCAGGCTGACCCCTAGGGCTGGGCGGGAACGTCCTGAGAGCCCTTTGCCTCCGCCCGAGTCCTTTTTTTTTTTTTTTTTACTGTTCTCTTATTCTTTATTATATCTAAGCCTTGATCTCCCCATTCCAAGTTGCTGGATAATCTTTTTTTTTTTTTTTTTACAACTTTACTGGAGTATAATTGCTTTACAATGGTGTGTTAGTTTCTGCTGTATAACAAAGTGAATCCGTTATACATATACATCTGTTCCCATATCCCCTCCCTCTTGCGTCTCCCTCCCTCCCACCCTCCCTATCCCACCCATCCTCTGCTTTTCTGCCCTCGAAGAGCACCGGTCGCCCTGTGTAGCGTGCTCGGCACGGCCGGCATTCCCAACATTCCCAAGGAGGGCGGACCATCAGTTCCCGCAGACAGGCCGCTGCAGAGCACGGGCAGTGTGGGCTGGTCCTCAATGAGCCTGCGGGTGCGCGGCCGCGCTCCCCCGGCCCTGCGCTCTCCCTTCTCAGCGCTGTGCCTAAAACTCGCGGGTCCGGAGCGGCGGCCACGAAGCACACGCTCTACGGGCGCCTGGTGTGTCTGCCTCCCGCCGGAGCCGGCGTGCCGCGCTCGGCTTCCAGCGGGTTTTCCAGCTTGGCGTTCCGAGACCTAATCCACTTTGTGCCTGGCGCTCCTACGCCCTCCATCAGCGCTGACGACCCCGGCCGTCTGCGTAACAGACGCGGCTTTCCCAGGCTGCAGCCAGTACCGAGTAACGAACGTGAGGGCAAGGCTGTAGCCGGCACGCTCTCCCCGCTTTTAAACAAACACCACCCTTTTCATTGAACCCTGCCTTTGTCAGGTCTGTTGGAAACTGGCTTCTTCTTCTTTTTTTGTTTTTTCAGTCCTCTCCCCCCACCCCTCTGAGTTTAAAACCAAGCGGGGGGTCCCCCGCCACCTCGGAAGCCCCCCGAGCCGAGGGCTGCTCGCTCCGGGAGGGCTGCCTCCAGCAGGACGGATGCAAAGGATTCTCTGCTCCCAGCTCCTGACACTTGGCGAGCAGACGCTTCCGAGGGGCTGAATCACACCATCACGTCCCTCCGGGCGAGCCCTGAGTCCCCCGGAGATGCGCAGGGGAACGCGGACAAGGTTCGCCTACTGAAAAGGCAGCGGGCTGAGCCCTGAGTCCTGGACCAAGGTCCCAGGTGGATCTGCATCCCTCTTTCTCATGGTGGCTCACCTACATCCTAGTCGCGAGGCAGGCGTTCTGGGGCCGATAAAGGGCGCTTTCAGCCTTACCTTTCCAGGCTGCCCGCTTATCAAGTCCCAGCTTCCACACTTTGGGGAGAGCCAGAATTTCAGGGAGAAAAGGGAGCGAAACGACAGATGATCCCCCTGCTCCGATAAGCAGCTCTGTTTCTCACAGCCCCCTGCCTTTTCGTTTTGGCTCATTACAGCACCCTGAAAGCTTCTCTTCTGTGCTTTAGCATAGTCTTTTCAAAACGCCTCTTTACTGGGGGAAGTGTTATTCGTGGCATGGGGGATGGGTATCTTCCGGAACTGTAGCCCATTGTTGCTTACGGCCCCTCTCCGGGTCTACAAATGTTCGTCGTTTAGGAGGAAAGCCGAGGCTTTTTACAGCCGCTGGTGAAAATGGACACTGTTACCTACTTTCGCTTTGATCTGAGAGTTTCCACTAAGTAGGGAACCTGCTCTGAAGGTTTAGAAAGGAAACTGCAGTATCAAGTATGTTACCCAGCACATCACTGTATCTTTGTGCTTCCTGTTTTCTTTGTGTGTTTCTCTGCTACCTCTTCCCCCAAAGGAAACCTCCATCAGGATGCATCCAGTGGAAACAGTGTGTCAAGGGCATAGACAGGAGCGGACATCAAAAACACGAAGCGTTAACCAAGAACATCAGCTTTTCCTCTTAACACTCTAGGTCAGGGGGCAAAAAGAGAGAGGGGAAATAAGTATTCATATTTTTGTTACCAGAGAAATTTGCAGCAGAACTGTGAGTTACTTCTCATACCTGGGATATTTTTTAATGTTCATTGTGCTAGAAGCTTGATTTGGGTTTTTGATTTCACAAAGTGGGAAGGGTATTTACACTTAAGATATTTCTACAGTTTATGTCACACCATCAAGAACAGAAGGGCTTTCCACATTGACTCAACTCTATAGAGTTCACATATTCCGATATTAGGCTCCCCAGGTTTGTAGGGCTTATTACTTGGCTGTTTTTTCCCCATCCTTTTTCTTATTTGTGCTTGTTGATCATATAAACCGATGAGAGAGTAAAATTGTATAAAAATGAGAATACAGGCAACATACACACTTGCCGGGGGACTCCAAACCAAATACGGTCATAGAAAAATGATGCATGTCCTTATCCGTGGCCTTTTTTTTTTTTTTTTTTTTGAGAAATGGAAAATAAAGCCAGAAATGTGCTATTTACAAAATCTAACTGAGGTGAACTGACACCCAGCTATTTAAGGAGTGTGTTCAAACAGCCACCAAAATAGGCACATGTAAAGAGGCGGCCGCTTACTAATTCAGAGCAAATAAAACCACATAGGTCAGGCTTATGAAAGTGTCAGCTCAAAGCAAATGAGGATATTTCCATTGGGGCACCTCTGGGAGGGAACTTTTCAAAGCAGTGAATGTACTTATAAAAACACCTCACACGTTGCGCTGTGCTCTGCGGTTACAAAGAGCTTTCCCCACACGGAGCATCTCTCCTCTGCTGATTCTGAGCGGCTCCCGGGAAGGAGACAAGAGTGTGTTTCCCTGCTTCCATTGTGGATAGAGAAATAAGAGGAGAATGTAAATGCCTGGCTCAAGCATCATACATACTGAAGAAACAGAGGGAGACTGGAAAAGTCTTAGAGAATAAACGTGACTGTATTTATTTCCCCCCTGGTTTGGTAGGAAAATCAACCCAATATTTCCTATATACTCAACATAACCAGGAATTCATTTCTTCTTCCTCATTCGTGATGTGTAGGATTTCCATCCACAGGAAGAGCTCATACCCGAAGAAGTCCTCAGCACAGCGTAAGGAGGAAAATGTGCAAAACTCTACGATCTGCTCATTATAATTCTAAATGGAACCAAAGGAAATATACGGAGAGGTCGGCAAAGACTTATTGTCAAGAATATTCACTGAGCTCTATTTATATTGGGGAAAAACTGGGAAAGGCCAGAAGGCCCCCCAGAAGGAATGGTTAAGTGAATCATAGGCTTGTTGTGTGTTAGGATATCATAGATAAAAGTTGGAAGTTGTATTTTCAAATAATGATCCATGATGCAGGAAAATGGACAAGATGTAGAGTTAGGTGAACATATTGCAAGTTATGAAATTGTATGTAGGGCATCAGTTGTGAAACCATAGAGTTGCCTGGGGACTTGCATTAAGAGGGGGCTGGGCTTCCCTGGTGGCACAGTGGTTGAGAATCTGCCTGCTGGTGCAGGGGACACAGGTTTGAGCCCTGGTCTGGGAGGATCCCACATGCCGCGGAGCAACTAGGCCCGTGAGCCACAACTACTGAGCCTGCGCATCTGGAGCCTGTGCTCCGCAACAAGAGAGGCCGCCATAGTGAGAGGCCCGCACACCACGATGAAGAGTGGCCCCCGCTTGCCACAACTAGAGAAAGCCCTCGCACAGAAATGAAGACGCAACACAGCAAAAATAAATGAATTAATAAACTCCTACCCCCAACATCTTCTAAAAAAAAAAAAAAAAAGAGGGGGCTGACCCTGCCTGCGTCCAGAGCTCCTGATTCAGTAGGTCTGCGGTGGGAATCCAGAATGTGCACTTCTGTCAAGCTCCAAGCTGATGCTCTTGCCACTGGTCCAGGGGCTCCACTGAATTAAACAAATATGTGTCCAGAGGGTTGACAAGGACATCTTTGCTTATAGGGCAGAGCTTGTCAACACTGGCTGGCGTTTGGACTCCATGGGGAACTTTTAAAAAATATCAGTGTCCGGTGGGCACAGGAAGTGGTCCAGCCACTGTCAAAAACAGTTTGGCGTTTCCTCAATTAAAAATGGAATTAGCACACAACCCTACAGTTCCTCCCCTAGTCACGTCCCCAGAAGAACTGAAAACAGGTGCTCAGACAGATGTACACAAACAGAGCAACTCACAGTCAGCAAAGGTGAAAACAGCCCGATGTCTATCCACAGTTTAAGAGATAAGGAAAATGTGGTCTGTGTGTCCAGTGGAACAGTACTCACTGTAAAGGGATGACACAGGCTACAGCGTGGACAAACCGTGAGAATATTAGGCTAAGTGAAAGAAGCCAGGCACAAAAGACCATATTGTGTATCATTCTCCTTACATGAAATGTGCAGAATAGGCAAGTCCTTAGAGACAGAAAGCAGATGCTGGCGGCTGAGGGCAGGGGGAATGGAGAGGGACTGCCTAGTCATTACAGGATTTCTTTGGGGTGATGAAAATGTTGAGAAACGTCTTAGTGGTGATGGTTGCGCTACCTTGTGAATGTACTGGAAGCTACTGGATAGTACGCTCGAACATGTTAATTTCATGTTATGTGAATTTTATCTCACTTTTTTTTTTTTTTTTTTGTGGTACGTGGGCCTCTCACTGTTGTGGCATCTCCCGTTGCGGAGCACAGCCTCCGGACGCACAGGCCCAGCAGCCATTGCTCACTGGCCCAGCCGCTCTGCGACATGTGGGATCCTCCCGGACCGGGGCACGAACCCGTGTCCCCTGCATCGGCAGGCGGACTCTCAACCACTGCGCCACCAGGGAAGCCCTATCTCACTTTTAAAAGAATGTCCAGGCAGCAGCGTAGAGCTTCTGATTTCACAGTTCTGGGATGAGTCTTCTTTGAAAGCTTCCCGGATGATGCCAAGGTGCACACCTGGGATTGACGGAAAACCGCTGGCTGGGTGGGGATTCCAACAGCAGTAACTCAGGTAGCCCTGAGGGAGGGGAATGGAGCTTCAGAAGATGAAAGGGCAGCTTCAGCAGGTGGACTCTGTCCCTTGCTACCCAATGTCTGTGTCCCAGCAGTATCCCCCCACCTGCGAGTCCCCAGACCTCCTGAGTCACAGTCTGACTTTTAGCAAGATCCGCATGGTTTACTACCCGTTGAAGCTCCAGAAGCACGGGAGCGATTGCACGGCTTCTCCAATGTCGCATTTCATGCGAAGCGTTATGATTCCTTCTCCCGAGACACAGGGTTTCTCTCGTCCTAGGGGTTTCAGAAATGCTGCTTGTAAGAAAGCTGATGAAATTCATATCCTTCGGTACCTCTGAGTCTTCGAGAGCCTCCCGCCTCTGACCACTCTCTGTGAGCGTTGCAGGGCTCGATACGCATTCCTGCCCCAAACTATTTGGAAAGGGGAACTCCTTTCAAAGGACCCCTTTCCGGATGCTGACGGATGCTCGTCCTTTTCTATAAGGATAACTGCAGAATTGCTGCTTCAGGACAATTTTGAATCTTTGGGACCTGCTCTATCCAGTAAAACTTCAGAAACCACCTTGACTGTTGTAAAACTCCCAGAGTGACCCTATCTTTCAGTATCCGAAGACACTGAGCGAGCAGCAGTAGATGGACATGACCACAGACTTCACTGAAATGTGCCCCTTTAAGACAAGAGGGGACGTGGAAGTTGGTGGGGGGTAGGGGCAGGATTCCTCTACAACGTGGCTGTTCCTTATCCTAAGCCAGGAAGATTCCTGTGAAATTTCAGCCCACAGTCAAGCTAAACCGGAAAGATGAGATCGCCTACCCACACTGGGCATGTTCCTGCGAAATTCTCTGCTTTCCACTCATCTCCAGCACCATGGACTTGTCTATCCACTATCCCCAGGTTACATTTGGCCCAACAAATGCCTAAGAAAGAGTTTAATATGTATCTTTCAAATCCATGCTGAGATGACTCAATTTCTACAAGATAATAAATCTACCCAGACAGGAAAGAAAGCTCATGAACTTGTGGACAAAAACGTCAACAGCCCCCTTTGTCCTATCAACAGACTGTTTACCTCTCTGTAGTTCTCTGAATATCTGATAAATCATACTCAAATTTGTTTTTCTGGCAATGGCTGGAAAGAGCAATGTGCTTTTTAACCTGGTGCAATGCATTTAAGAAGGTGCGTGGATGCGGACCTCAGAGGGCAGAGATGAGATTGGTTCCAATATTGAGGTGATGGAAAATGGTTTTCCTGTTCTGCGTATCCATCTTTTAATATTAGTTCATAGATGGGATGGTGACTCTATCTGTAGCCCTTTAAACCCAAGCTGCCCCTTAGCTTTCACTTCTGCTCAAGATTTCATGCATCGATGACAATAACCATTGTAGAAAAATGAAGACAGTTTTTTTTCCATTTTAATATAGTCAAAAGCAGAATATCCAGCCCAGGCCCACATTTCTGAGCTCAGTTAGTTTCCAGAGATTTAACGGTTCCATGAAACAAGTGATTCGCAAACAGTTTGAAGCATCGAGTGAGCAGAAGCACATAAAATGAGGTGAAATGATGCTCATTGCTATTAGGCTGCAAGGCATTGAGGAAAATGTTTTTTTAAAAAGGCTTTCTAGTGAAAAAATTAACATCTGCTTATTTATTTCCTGGATAGAGAACGTAGGTGAAGGCATCTTCTGTTCAACATGCCTTTGGTTCTGTGTTCCTAGGAACATGCACAATTTCTCTGTTGAGCTTTTGCAGGGATCTGCAAACTCTAACCTATGGGCCAAATGCAGCCGCCATCTGATTTTGTAAACTTCTTTTGGAACACGGCCATGCTTGTTCATTAACATACTGTCTACGGCTGCTTTCACATGGCACAGCAGTTGTGGAGTTCTGGCCCTTAACAGAACACTTTTCATATGAAGTTATTTCTGCATGCACCTCATGATAGGAAGAGTTAAAATACCAACATTTAAAAAGAGAAAACAAAAACCTATATCCACCTATAATGGATAAACATTATTTCTGGGTGTGTCTGTGAAGGTACATCCAGATGAGACCGGCATTGAATCGGTACACTGAACAAAGCAGGTGGTCCGTCTCAGGATGGACGTCAACCAATCTGCCGAGGAATTGAAAAGAACAAAAAAGTGGAGGATTGTCGAATTCCCTCTCAGTCTCTCTGGCTGACTGGTGAGCTGGGACACTGGTGTCCTGTCCTTGGACTGAGATGGACACCATTGCTACCCTGGTTCTCAGGCCTTCACACTCAGACTGAGGCCCTTCCTGGGCCTCTCTGGCCTGCAGAGGGCAGGTTGTGGGACTTCTCAACCTCCATAACTGTGTCAGCCAATTCCTTATGTAAATGATCTTCAGATAGATAGACAGATAGATAGATCTACATATAGATACATATCTCCCATTGGTTTTGTTTCTTTCTGTGGAGCACCCTGGCTAATACAAACAGGAATCCATTAAGTTTTCTTAACTCTTGTTGCCCAGTTCTACAAACTTTCATGGAGCACCAACTCTGTGGATGCTGAGGTGAAGATTAGGAAGACAAAGGAAACAACTCTTGCCCTTAAGATGGTCTAATGGGTGAGATGCCAAAGGCTGTGAACTTAAGTGGAGTGTCAGACATGCCTTGAGAGAGAGATTCACAAAGTGTCTGCTTTGGATGATGGATCAAAAAGGTATAAAACCCATAACAGAAGAGGGTTGCACAAGGTTTCATCAAGAAGATGTATTTCAGGGAGTCTTCAGAAATGCAATGTGTGACAAGGAAAGGGCATTCCAGGGTGCAGGACTGAAGGTGGCCAGTGCAGGCGGTGTCAAAGTATCCCAGACAAATGGGTTTCTGGATCAGAGCAAAAGTGTGCCACTCTGAGTGGCACGTTTCCAGGGGGGACCTCCTCAGGTGTCCTCTGTGATGGTTCAGTGCCCCAAGGCTCTGAGCCTGGGATACCCAGAAGAGAGGAGTGGGAAATAAGGCAGATGGGACTGAGCTGGGATGGGGGCAGGTGTGGCTTCCTGGGTGGAGGAGTTTGTGTTGAACACAAAGGAATCATTTTGGACGGCAAAGCAACAAACTATGTAGAGTGATTTAACTATTGCATGTGTTAGTGGGCTGGATTGGAAGAGGCAAAGCCTTACGACTCTGTTGGGGAACTCTTCCATCCCTTGATGATTTTTGTCATCAGACCATGGGGTGTCACCATCTTTTTCTCATCATGTGACACCTAATGGGAGATATTTGCTTTCAGGTAGGTCTTCTGTTCATATCCACCAAGCAGCCTGACACTGCGTATCGTTTGACCAGGTTCTGAATGATTTAGGAGTTGACGTTCTGTTCTTGATGCAGATGGACACAGCATGCATCACTGGGGGCATGAGATATCGCTGGAGGGAGGCAACCCCACCTAAAAGCTGGCAACCTGTCCATCTTCTTCTTTCTTCTTCGCCTATCATAGGACCAAGGCATTTCTTATAGACTTAAGTTAATTTATGTGGTGGACCGTGCCAGTGTGTGATATGTGTTAACCCCAATAGGTACCAAGAGGGTAAGACATGGATCCATCACGAAGCCCTGAAAACAAACGTGGTGCACCTGCCTCCATCCTTACCTGCCTGTGTGGTCTTGGCAAGTCACCTCACCACTCTGGGCCTCTGGTTTCTAAACTCCAAAACAAGGCGGCAGCAAACTTTTTCTATAATAGGCCAGATGTTAAATGTGTTTGGCTTTTCGGGCCATACAGTCTCTGCTGCATCAACTCAGCTCTGCCTTTGTGGAGACCACAGGTCAGTGAATAGGTGTGGCCAGATTTGGACTAGATCTCTGGTCTAGATCTCTCCCAGCCCTTATTAACATCTTGTGATGGCAAATGAACTTATCTACGAAACAGGAACAGACTCACAGACATAGAGAACAGACTTGTTGCCATGGGGGTGGCGGGGGGACTGGTAGTTTGGGATTAGCAGATGCAAACTGTTACATATAGAATGGATACCCAACAAGGTCCTACTGTAGAGCACAGGGAACTCTATTCAGTATCCTGTGATAAACCATCATGGAAAGGAATATAAGAAAAGAATGTGCGTATATGTATAACTGAATCACTTTGCTGCACAGCAGAAATTAACACAACATTGTTCATCAACTATACTTCAATAAAGTTTACAAAATAAAAGAATATCTTGTGATGGGAAGGCAAGGAGAAATTCAGAATTTTCTTGAGCTTTTCGTTTCTCATGGGAGAGAGCTCCCTTTGGTCAAGGTAAAAATTTGGAATGGGGGAAACATACAAAATTAGAAGAGAACCCATACAATGGGGAAGGAATCGGATTCAGTCACCCCATTCACCTGTGCTTTAAGCTTGTCATTCCCAAGGCAGACTTTGGAAAGGCTTTGGAGATCATTTGCAGAACAGACTGTGCTTCCAACATGTCTTCCTTTTGGATCGCCTGGGCTCCCTGGGGGCACACGGATCCCAGCAGGTGACTGGGGGCTGTTGCTTTCCGTCACTGTTTTCTCGCCATCAAAATGGCTATTTATTTAAGAAGGACTGAGAACCCAGCTGCCAGGCTTCCCTGGAATCCTGTCCAACAGACTCAACGAGCCTGTGATTTTTCTATAAAGCAGCTCTCTGAGCAGCAAGAAGATGCTGCAGTGATTACACACCTCTGCAATTCCCTCATATACGGGAAACCGTAAACATTGGGAAAGACAAACTCAAAACACAAGCTATCAGTTGAAGCCTTCCTGACAGCACAAACAAGAAGCAAGCAAGAAAGGGGGAAGAAAATCATCCTGATTTTTGTTTGTTTGTTTGTCTGAATCACGGAATCGAAATTGAGGCTCCTGACACCCTGCCTTGTTGCCGTGGGTGTCTCAGTGATGAACAGTCACGGGCTCCCTCCCGCCCACCCCCGTGGATTAATGAAGGGCCAGACAGGAATTTCAGAACTGCCACGTGGTGTGACCTTACCTGATAAGCTTGTTCTGCCTTCCCTGCCATAGGTGAGGAGGACCTTCCGCACGCGGCCGACTGTTTTTCCCGCGCCTTAATGAGAAAAATTGACCTGCTTATTCTCCAGCTGTCTTCTGTGTGTCTAATCCTAGTAATTTCTGCAAAACTGCCCCCTGCTTACATGTTGAAATAGAGCAGAAGCCCTCAAGGATGGCGTATCTTGGGCAGACGACACGGAATCAGGTTGGAGGAGTGACAGACTTGTTGGGAAGACCAGTGAGCTTTCACACACCGGCTTCAAGACCCATCCTGAGGACGGTGAACATGATTTACCTGGTACCTCAAGCTCTGTGCTGGCCAGCCCCGCACTTCCCCTCTGCACACACAAATGCAGTACTTTAGGCTTCTGTGTTTTGCTCTTAATGTAGTGCAGCCTGTGCTGATTTCTACAGGGTGGCCATTTATCTGGAGCAAGAATAAACATAGCAAATAAAACTCACTGCTTTTCTGTGATGGGCGAGTTTTCTGTACATAAAACTTGTATAATAATGATCTGCCCTGGGAACTTCCTGTTGAAAAATTATTTACTTTTCGAATATGCATGTGTGTTGGTTAAAGGGAATGCTGTCTATTGGGACGGAAAAAAAAAAAAAAAAAAAAAAAACCCTGAAGAAAAACCAGGATTTCGGACCAACTCCAGCAATCTGGATACGTGATGAATTTTCTGTGAATTCTGGATCTTGCCATTTTTATTTCAAAAATAATTCTTACAGGTCATAATAGGTAGTATCCGTGTTCTCAACACTAGGAAGTTACCTATATTTACTTAATTTCCCCTGCAGCCTTAAGGCAAAAATCATCATTACTACCATTTCGGGGAAGGTACTCAAGACGACACAACCAGAAAGTGGAGAGGCCTTTGGAACCAGGCACAGTGGCTTCAAGGCCCTGTTCTTAAACCCCATATTATGTCGCATAGGACCTAGGTTTCTCTACCTTGGCACGACTGCCATTTGGGGCCGGATGACCCTCTGATGTGGGGCGTCCTTTGCACTGTGTGGTGTGGAACAGCATCCCTGGTCTCCGCCCCCCAGGTGCCAGGAGCACTTGTCCCCCCAGCCGTGACAACCAGCAACGTCTCCAGACACAGCCAGTTATCTCCTGGAGTGGGAGGGGGAAACAGGAATGCAGAATTGCCCGTTTTCGAACCACTAATTTAGGATATGCTGCTTTGAAATCAGAGGGTTATAAACCGAGATGTGTCCAGGGGCCAGGCAGGTCACATACAGACGGGAGCAGGCTCATTGTAACGAGAATTTCAGTTCTGTCTAGTTACCATGCAGCGTGGAGAAAGAGAGAGTGCAAACAAAACTACCTGCAGGGGTTATCTTTGGCCCATGGGTTGCCATTTTGTGATTCCAGGAACTAAAGCAGGCTTTCTTCACCTTGGCACTACTGAAATTTGGGACCGGGTGGGTCTTTGTGTGGGCCTGGGTGGGTGGGCAGGGGAGCTGTTCTGTGTACTGTAGAATGTTTAGCTGCAGCCGTGGTCTCAAGCCCCCAGATTCCAGTACCACGCCCTCACAGTTCTGACAACACAAAACAGGTCCAAACACTGCCCAGTGTCCCCAGAGAGGACAAAATTGCCCCGACGGAGAACCCCCTGGGATGAACCACATGAAACTGCCAACACTTAGTTATTTCTGGTCTGCAGAAGTGCAGATTTCATGTAGCCCTATCTCATACTCTCAGCAGTGCCCTAAGCATGCCTGATAGGTTAGTTTCTCAGGTGGGATAGAGTGGGGACAGGTCACATATAAGGGGAAGTGGACACATGGGAAGCCTGTTCAAACCCAGAAACTCTGGTGTGTGCAGTGCTCTCCAAGGCAACCCTGGTTCTGGCCAGACTAAAATGAGAACCACCTGGTGTATGGACTTTGACATCCCGGGGTTTCGAAGCACATGTACAGAAGAACTGTCCACAGAGAAGCACGAAGGTGCACCTTGATGGGGCCTCAAAGCAGTTTCTTAAAGGCTTAAGCCAATAGAACTTGAACCGCCTTTTTCCCTCCCCAGCACGATGTCCACTCCATCATGAAAGAGATCTTCAAGCACATGTGACTCTTTCTCATTCCTGATGTATCTCTGGGTTGGACTGTGGGCACTGGTTTCGAGTCCATCCGTGCTTCGTGGCCGAGCGTGAAATGACCGTGGGTTGTGTTCCAATGTGGACAAAAAGGCACCTGCGACTAAGGGTGAAGGGGCATTGTCCTAAGTCCTCATTAGGACCAAGGTGAGCCCATTAAAATGCATCGTTATTCCCATCCAGCCGTGCAGTCCACATTCACCACCGACTAATGAGGAAAATAAAACAGAAAGCGGTTCCCCTCTTGTGAGGTCTTCCTTCAGGACAATGTGGGGCCTCGTTAATGAGCTCATTCCATAATAAAGCGAAGATATGGACAAATGGCAGCGTGCCTCTGAAGCAGTGCTTTCCCCGGCAGTTGCGTGTCACACAGTAATGGCACTGGTTCGCGTTTGTTAACAATGGACCCACACATGTCACTGTCGACCGGATTCTTTATGTGACATTAGCCTGGCTACGCTAAATAAGGACCCCACAGCCTTGCGATGCTGGGCCGTGTGAGTACAGTTTCCTAGTTTTAAATGTAACCTCTGTATGGAAAATAAAGTCAGTGAAGAAAAAGTCTCACACTCCGGATAAAGGTTTGATGCACTGTTACAGTTTTTAAAGCAATATATACCATCTAAGTGAACATAACATGCATGTTCCTCCATCTCATTAAAGGCTCTTTTGTTGCTAAGTTGACAGTAGCTTTATTCTTTTTATTTTAATTATAAACATTTTATTTTGACACAGTTATAGACCTAGCATTGTAAGAAATGAAAGAGACATCACATGTACTATGTACCCGGTTTCCTGCAATAGTATAATTTTGCAAACCTGTGGTACACCAGGCAGTTGATAGAATCAAGATGTTCGATATTTCCATCACCACAGGGCTGTCTCATGTTATCCTTTGATACCCACACCTACCCTTCCTGACCCCACCCTCTCCTTAACCCCTGGAAACCACTAATTTATTCTCCATTTCTTCAGTACTGTACTGTCATTTAAGGAATATTATGTGGATAGAATCATGACCTTTGGAGTTGACTTTTTTACATTCAGCATATAATTCTCTGGATATTCATCAGGTTGTCCTGTGTATCAATAATTTGGTGTCTTTTTAGTTCTGAATACTATTCCAAATTTGTATCCATTCACCCACTGAAGTAAATCTGACTTGTTTCTCTTTTTGACTATGACAGATAAAGCTGCTTTAAACATTTGTGTATAGATTTTTTTGGGAACATGAGTCTTCATTTCTCTGGGATAAATGCCCAGGAGTGAAATTGCTAGGTTCTGTGTTAGTTCCATGGTCAATTATTTAAGAAACTGTCAAACTGTTTTCCAGAGTGGCTTTACAATTTTATAACCACACCAGCAATGTATGAGGGATTCATTTTCTCTGCATCATTGCCAGCATTTGCTATGGTCAATATATTTTTTTATTTTACCCATTTTGATAGGTGTATAGTAATAGCTCATTGTAGTTTTAATTTGCATTTTCTCTAATAGCTAATAATGTTGAACATCTTTTCATGTTCTTATTTGCCATCTGTATGTCTTCAGTGAAATGTCTCTTTATGTCTTTTGTCCATATTCTAATTGGACTGTGCTTTTTCACTGTTGTGTTTTGAAGGTTCTTTGTATATTCTAGACACAAGTTTTTTGTCAGATATATGGTTTGCAAGTATTTTCTCCCACTCTATAGTTTGTTTTTTCATCCTCCTAACAGAGCCAAAGTTTTAAATTTTGATGAAGACCAATTATTTATTATATGAATTATGCTTTTGGTGTCAGGTCTTAGAACAGTTTTATTTCTTCCTTTCTGATCTATATGTCTTATTTTCTTACTGCACTGACTCGAACTTCCAGCACTTTGTTGAATAAAAGTTGTGAACCTGGGCATCTTTGCCTTGTTCCCTGTTTTAGGTGAAAACATTCAGCTTTTCACCTTTACGTATACTGTTAGCTGAAAGTAGTTTATAGCTTCTCTTTATAGAGTTGAGAATGTTTCCCTCTATTTCTACTTTTTTCAGAGTATTTAACATGAATGGATATCAATCTTTGCCTTTTAATTGGAATATTTAAACCATTTACATTTAATATAATTTTTTATATGTTAGGGCTAAATTATGCTACTTTTTTGTTACCTCTGTTTTTCATTTTTCTATATTATTTTTTCTGCCTTCCCATGGGCTGCTTGAATGTTATTTGGAATCCCATTTTGGTTTATCTATAGCGTTTTTAGAATATCTCTCTATATAATTTTTCAGTGGTCTTTCCAGATATTATATTATAAATTCATAACTATCACAGTATACTGATGTCACCATTTACCAGTTTCAGTGAACTGTAGAAGTCTTATCTCTCTTTACCTTCACCCATTTATATTATAATTATATTGTGCATTTTTTCATCAAACACTTAGAACCACATGAGACAATGTTCTAATTTTTGCTTCAACCCTCAAGTGTAATTTAGAAAACTCAAAAGGAGAAGAAAAGCATAAGCATCCAAATTTTTGCATATTGTTGTTTTTCTCCGTGATGTTCCAGTATTTCTTCTTTTATCATTTCCCTTCTATTTAGAACATTTTTTTAGCACTTTAGTGTAGGTTTGCTGTTGATGTATTCTCTTAGATATTCTTCATCTGAGAATGTCTTAATTTCCCTTTCATTCCTGAAGGATTTTTCAGCATCCAAAAAATATTGTGCCACTTCCAAGCGGTCTCCATAGCTTCTGGTGAGAAATCTGCTGTCTTTGAGTTTTTCCCCCTGTAGGTAAGGTGTTGTTTTTTGTGGCTGCTTTCAGGATTATTCTTTGTGTTTGGCTTTCAGGAGTTTATTAAGATGTATCTTGGCATAGATTTTGTTGGGTTTATCCTCTTTGGTATTCATTCAGCTTCTTGAATTTTTAGGTGTACATCTCTTGTCAAACTAGAGAAGCTTTCGGCCGTTATTTCTTCAAGGTTTTTTCAGCCTCAACCTCTGTCTCTTCTCCTTCAGGGACTGTGTCCATTATGTTGTCTCTAATTGGGAGATACAGCTCACAGAATATAAACAAAGAGGGCTTCTGGTATCTCTTGGCTACATCTGTGTGAATCTTCTATGTTCCTTATACATAAAATCTTTTGCTATCTGACCTTAGTTTTCTCTGACTAATTCTTTAAAGCTTTCACAGATTGGATCACTTACTAATTATTTCAGATCACTTTTGGGCAAAAAACTTACAAGGTCCTAAAAATATCCATTAAAGATTTTTATTGTCATATAAATCTGCAATATATTTGGGAAAAAATGGGCATAATTAAAATTTTTATATTTTAAATCCTGGAACATGCTCTTTTGTCTGTTTCTACAAGTCTAATTTTATATTCCTTAGTAAAGTTTTATGATTTTCTAGATAGCTTTTACATATTTCTTATGAAGTTTATTTCTAGATTTTGTTTGTGTGTTTTGCTGTTGGGGTGGGGCCTTTTCAGGTAATATCTTAAAATTAGTTTTTTTTTTATACATAGGAAAACTTGTTTTATTGTTATTTATATTGTATTTAGCCATTTTATGGAATCTGTAATTAATGCTAGTTGTTTTTCAGTAGTATTTAGTCTCTTTTAGAATATTTCTCATACATTTCCTGCTTCCTGCCACAGATTCCCAAATTTTCAGCACAAAACAGATTAAAGCATATTCTGAAAGACAGGTAATAAACACAGTTGCCCATGGTCAATAATTTTGGCAAAAGCCACATTTTAATTCCTCACTTGCTGATTCACAATTCACCATATCATATTAAAGGCTTTGAGAAGTCTTGCTTTAAACAGCCTTGTACCCCTGCTTAATCCGATGATTTCCATTTACAAGTCACACACATCAAAAACCCATGGAAAATGCATAGAAGTCCTGCATAAATTGAACTTAGAAGAAGAAGCATTTATTACCTTAAAATATAGAAAGGTCTCTCAAAACCATACAAAAACAGTGAACTCCCCGTTAGAAAAATGGGCAACTAACGGGAATAAGACCAATGGCTGATACACTATTTCCCCCCCGTGAAATTAACAACCCAAACCATGATGGTATCCAGCCTTGCCTTTGTTTCAGACGCTCTGTGGATAGGGTGGAAATGTCTGCTGTGCATTGAAATTTGAATTCTTTATAATTGCTTATAATTCTAGCCACTCAGCCCGCGATGGGGAACCATCTGCCTTGCATTCTGCTCCGTGAGCAGTTCGCCTCATCAATCTGTCTGTTCCGTTGCCGTAGCAGGGATCTCTCTGTGGTTACTGTCCTACTTTCTGATGCTTGCTTTGTTTGACTGCTTATTTTACTGGCCAAGGTGTCTGTTGGGTGTAAAGAGGAAAGTTTTGCTGCACTCCGTGTGCATGCAACAGGTGGATGTGGATCATTTTCTAGCTACCAACTACCAACACCAAGAGAAAGAGTTGAAAGGATTCTAGAGAGAGAAAGGCACCAGCCAATAATTTCCTAGTTCTGCAGTGGTTGGAGATGATAAACCTCCACGTAAGGAAACACCGTGGTGCCAGTTCAGAGCTCCCATTTCTTGTAAGCATCCTTGGCATGAAACAGGATGTACTCTCTTTGCCTTTCTGGAGGACAGTACATCAAGAGGTATAAAAATATCCATGGCCTTTGATCCATAATTAATTACCCAGAAAAATATTCAGAGACATCCACCATAATTTAAGTCAAGAAACTTCACAACAGTGTTCCCTGAAATAGCAAGGAAAAATTCTACAATGCTCAATAATAAGGAACATTTAATTATAAAAGATGTAAATATGATAAAACATATGAATTACGATATATGCAGAGGTTATGTAATTATGTAGCTCAGGGGTCAGTGAACCTTTTCTGTAAGAAGCCAGATAGTAAATACTTCAGGCTTTAAGGATCATACAGTCTCCATCACAATTACTCAACTGCCCTTATGGGGCAAAAGCCATCATAGTCAATGTGTAAAGGCATGGGCAGGCCGTGTTCCAATACAATTTCATTTATAGACACTGAAATCCAAATTTCATATCCTTTTCATGTGTTGTGAAATATTATTTTTATTTTTCCAGCCATTTAATTTCAAGGTAAAAACCACTCTTAGCTTGTGAACTGCACAAAAAACATGCTGGTCAATATTCCCTTGGGTTTCAGTTTGTTCTCCCCTTAAATAAAATCATGTTTTCAAATGCAATTTTACATGAGAAAACACTCATAATATCAATTGGAAAACAGGTAGGATCTAAAACCATTTTTAGAATATGTCCCCATTTTGTAAAAATAAAGGCATATAAAAAGGACTTGAAAGAAATACCCAAAAATATTAAAATGCTTTTCCCTGTAGGGTGGCCTTTGGATGAATTTTATTCCCTTTGTACGCTTTTCTGTATTTGCTAAATGCTTTACAATGAATGGGTATTATTCTTACAATAAGAAACGTTACTTTGAGAAATGTTCTTCTAAAAAATTATTCTCAAGCTGGTTCTTTCTCCTGGCATTTTAAGGATTCATTTTCCATATTTTGAAATTTATTTCCTTTCTCCATCATTTGCTTTCTTCTTTCAGGGATGTTTGTCATCTGTTTTGAGGACATCCTTCATTCATTTCCTTACTCAGTCTTTTCCTGTTTTCCCCTCTCTCTCCCAGCAATCTTTCTCATGTATGACATTTTTCAAAGTTCTATTCTGAGCCCAACGGGGAAAAATATTAAACATATTCATTATATGGGAACTATGACCACTGACCAACACCACTGATTTAATTTTAACATTTTAGGGACCAAGAGATTCCTCAATGTTGTGACCGTGATGTTTTCAACAGAAAATGTAACCATGTCAAAAATGATTAAAAATAGATTTCTACTTAATGTGCACTGACCCCTGTAAAGTTCATTGGGCCACGATGCCCTTATCCGAGGGGAAGAATGGCTTTCAGTAGCTTCCCTTCTCTTGCTGTGTGGCCTTCCTCTATTCCAAATCCATCTGCATCTCAATCCTGCTCCCCTAGGGAAGTCCTCTTAGAATATTTTTAACATCCAATCAGACTATAGACTCACAGTCCAGGCAGGTGTCCCTGGGACTTTCAGAAGTTACGCAGTCAAATGGCATAGCTAGTTGTTTCCATGGCAAATGTTTCCTGAGGACCTGCTTTGCAGCAGACACCGTTCCAAGGACTGGAAATGCAGGGATGCACTCCTGGGCATATATCTGGACAAAACTCTAATTCAAAAAGATACATGCACCCCTGTGTTCATAGCAGCACTGTTTACAATAGCCAAGACATGGAGGCAACCTAAATGTCCGTTGACAGATGAATGGATAAAGAAGATGTGGTACATATACACAGTGGAATATTCCTTAGCCATAAAAAAGAATGAAATAATGCCATTTGCAGCAACACCGGTGGACCTAGAGATTGTCATACTGAGCAAAGGAAGTCAGAAAGACAAATACCATGTGATATCACATATAAATGGAATTTAAAATATGATACAAATGAATCTATCTATGAAACAGAAACAGACTCAAGGACATAGAGAAGAGGCTTGTGGTTGCCGAGGGGGAGGGGCTTGGGAGAGGGATGGAGTGGGAGATTGGGGTCAGCAGATGTAAGCTTTTATATATAAGACGGGTAAACAACAAGGCCCTACTGTAGAGCACAGGGAATATACTCAATATCCTGTGATAAACCATAATGGACAAGAATATATTTTTTAAAAGAATGTGTATATGTATAACTGAAGCACTTTGCTGTACAACAGAAATTAAACACAACATTATAAATGAACTATACCTCAATTTTAAAAAAAAAGAAAGAAATGCAGGGATGGAGGAGATGGACAAGGCAGCTGCCCTGTGCAATCACACCCTCTACTATGACCTCCAGGGACCTATAATCAAGAGAAGCTCAGGCTTCATTGCACTGTCAGCATTAAGAGTTGAGGTGCGGCCATAAATAAAGGAAATAGGGTATGTTCATGATGGTGCCCGAAAACCATGTCAGGAAGGTTGCAAATGAGGAGGGATGCTGGGAGTCCATGCTTTTGGTGGAGCCAGATAATGGCTACACAGTCTGCGTGGTGCTTGTTAAGAAAACCATGCATCGTAGGTCCCCACAGAGGGGCTCAGCCCCTTGTCTTTTACGCCATGGTAGGGGAGAGGCCGTGAAGCAGGAAGGGATAAGGCCCTGCAGGAATAATGCGCAAGGTCACCCCCTATCACATGCTAGGATTTCCTGTGAACTTTACAAGAACTATCTCACTGAACTGTCGAAAGAAGCATGGGGTGTCTGCACTGATGTTACACCATCTGTATTAATCACGGTTCAGAGAGAGAGAGATTTATTATAGCCATTGGCTCATGCAGTTATGGCAACCAAGAAGTCCCATGATCTCTGCGAGCTGGAGAACCAGGTGCCATGGCGTGAGTGTTTGCGTCCTCCCCACATTCCTATGCTGAAATCCTAATCCCCAGTGTGAGGTATTAGGAGGTGTGGCCTTTGGGCAGTGCTGAGGTATTGAGGGTGGAGCCCCCACGAATGGGATTAGCATCCTTCTGAAAGTGACCCCAGAGATTTCCCTCCCCCCTTCCGCCATGCAGGGCACAGCAAGGAGACACAGGCTAGAAACCAGGAAGAGGCCCCTCACCACACCTCACCCATGCCGGCATGGTCTTGATCTTGAACTTCCCAGAGCTGTGAGAGAGAAATTCTTCTTGTTCGTAAGCGATCCAGTGTGTGGCAATTCGTTGCAGCAGCCTGAACCCAGTGTCGTCATTCAGTCCAAGTCCCAAGGCCTGAGAAACAGACGTGAGAGTTCCTGAGGGCAGGAGTAAGAGGATGTCCGGCCTCAAGCAGAGTGAGGGAAGTTACCCTTCCTCTGCCTTTTTGTTCTATTCGTGTCCTCAGTGGGTTGGCTGAGGCCCACCCACGTTGGGGAGGGCCACCTGCTTTAATCAGTCTAATGTCTTCTAGACACCCTCACAGACACGCCCGAAAGCAGTGTTTCACCAGCCCTCTGGAATCCCTTAGCCCAGTCAAGGTGACACATAAAATGAACCATCACACCGTCCTTGAAATGAAAGCACCAAGTCCTGGAAAGAAAGACTAACTTACCCTCGGTCACACAGCTGGTTGGCAGTGGGACCAGGACCCAGTTCTACCGTGGCTTTTGTCACCCATGCCATATAAGAACTTGATACTCCACGACTTTACAGTGTGCATGAAGCCCTTCCTCAACCCCATGGCTGCATTCAGATATATTTAAGTCTCATCGGTTAATGACCTTCCGTCATTACTCTGTGACCAGTGTGAACTGTACTCATGCTTCTTTTTGCGATGCTGAAATGTCCTTTTTAAAAAGGAATGCCCCACAGGTAGTACAATCTCTATGCTAAAAATAAGGGAGAACAACTGTAAAAAAAGCAGAGTAAGAGCATCATTTTGCCCATGAAGTGTGCCTGCCTCAAGGGGAAACCTTACTTGACTTTGAAAACAGGGACTGGTTTCCAACCCACGTCTTTGCAGAAAGGGTCTTTCCTGACTTTGCCTTGGTATAAATTTAGAGTGGTCTAGGAGTCAACATGGAACCCATGGTCATGTGAATGTAGAACTTCCCCCAGGCTGCAAATGGGATGGGCTTTGTCTCTGCCGAAGTAGATTCTTGGGACTCCCACGCTCAGGATTTAGCAAGGTCTACAGTTTAACAGGAAGGACGTGTCCGCTGGAGTCTTGGCAAACTGGTCATGTCAGATCTACCTCATTCAGGGGCTGAGGATTCCTCTTCAAGTCAGCGTGAAGCCACGAGATACCACCTTTCTTACCTTCCTTCCTAGCACTTATGGGTCTTCAGGACGATTAAAACCACAGGGGGGTGATGTTGGGCAGAGCCTCCAGGACTCAGAAGAAACACAATCATTTTGTCACACTTGACCCAGGGACCGGCTGACAGACGGGAGTGGAATACACTTGCTTCCAGTGGGTAGCTGGAAGCACAGATGAGCAAGTTTGACTGTTCTCTCTGCCGAGATAGAAAAGTTCCTTGACATGGAGCCCGTCTGGCTGGTGCTCTGAAAACACTTCGTAGGAATGTTACATGGCCTGGCACTTGGATCCACCAACCTCCAGTAATTCCCCTAAAACACGTGAATGAATATCGGTGAACAAAATGGAGCAACACAAAAGGATCAAGGAGACGGGAGCTTCCGTCAACACCACGTTGTGTTTCTGGCCACTTCCTTCTGAATGGACGACCAGGGTGCTATTGTGGACATCAAGGGCATATGCAGGCTGTTCGACAAGAAGTGCCCCATGTTGCCATGGCAAAACGGGAATCATCCGCAATGTCACGGAACTTGCTGGCAGCACGGTTGTCAACACAGCAGTGAAGGCCGGTAGTTACGCCAACAGCAGTCGTGTGTGTGCATTGTGCATATTAAGCTCTCTTGGAGCTGAGGGGAGTGTCTTGAACGCATGAAAGGAATTGATCAGAAAAACAAGATAAAAGCAAAAGACAGAATCACCCAGGGACCTAAATGTCAACACACTCCGTGCTGGGGGGTCTCAGCTGGGCACAGTTTTATCCTCAGAGGACACCTGGCAAAGTCTGGAGTCATGTTTGGTCATCACACCTGGAGAGAGGGCAGAGGAGGTGCTGGCAGCTGTTACCGGTGGGTGAGTGTTGCTGACCCCCTTATACAGGACACCTCCCTAGAAAAAAAGAATTATCTGGTCCCAAACGTCAATAGTGCCGAAGTTGAAAAACCGTGTCCTATGCAGAGAACAGCATTTTGTGAGAACCAACTATAGAATAAGTCTGATCTGTTAGAATCTATTCCCTATGAATTCATGGCATGATGGTGAAAACAAAAGATGTTGGGCTGGGAAAAAAAATGTAAGGAAATAAATAAAAAATAAAAGAAAACACTGCACTGATGTTAACTCCCAGTACGTACATAGAGCTTCTGAAAGATATCGTTAGACTCATGACATGGGAAACCCCCAAATCTGGAATCAACCCATTGACACAGCTCATGAGAGAACGAGCGAATCTTTGGCTCCAGTCAGTTGATGTGTGTGTCTGTAAAATTACCATCCAGAGTCAGGGAGGACGTGTGTGTCAGAGCCTCTGTCTGAGTAGGACACTCGCAGACAAGAGCGAGGCTCACATCCCATGTCATCTGTCCTCTGAGTAGCAGCTGTGAATGCCTTTTTCAGGACAGAGCCCGCTGCTTGGAATCGCCGTGGGATGCTTCCCTTTGAGGCCGGCCCCTTGAGCTAGGATTGCAACAACCCTGCGGCTTGACTCATCCGTAGCTCTTTCCTCACTGCAGTTGGCGTCCGTGTCATGCTGCCGGATGCAGCATTGCATCATGCCTTTGCCATGCGCCCCATAGGTACCTGCATGGTGCAGCTTCCCAGCAACTTTGCCCAGAGCCACTGTCATCATCTGGCTACTGACTCATTCAGCCTTTGTCTGACCTAGAGCCAGTGGCTTCCTGAGGGCTCAGCTTCCATCCATGTAGACGAACACGCCTCTAGAATTTTGGTCGTGAGTCTCCCTTCGCTCTGTGGGAATTGATTCAAAACATGGTAGAAAATCCATGGCAGGTCTTTGTCTCACTCTCCCACGGCACATCATTTCATTTTACCTTGACTGTATGGAGGATGCGTTCCTAAATCTCAGCCATGGCTGCTAGCCAAGCAAACGATGAGCTTGTTTGCAGTGTTTGCTGTTGTCTCATGACTAACGGAGGTAGCTTGACACTGATTTTTTTCAAGACAGGTTGTTTCTCTGAGAGCTTAGTGTGTGGCCTTGGCCATCTTTAAATTGACACAATTATTTACTGAACCCGTTCCTGTGAAAACGTGCCTCTCAGTAAATCCGTCTCAGCAACAGAGAAAACAGCTCTTGATTATCCACAGAGTCTCTCCTAGAACGTAAAAAAGGTATCCATCTTGGGAAGTGACAGCTTCTCACCTAACTGAGACAACTCAATGGTGGAAGTGTTGGATGTCACGGGAGAGGGATTAAATTGGGTCGAAGGCTGGTACATGGAACTCAGAAAAGACAGTCATATGACCTCACTTGTTCCAGACAGGTCCTGCCGAAGTGAGATAGTGGCATGGACATAGATACACTACCAAACATAAAATAGATAGCTCGTGGGAAGCAGCCGCATAGCACAGGGAGATCAGCTCAGTGCTTTGTGACCACCTAGTGGGGTGGGATAGGGAGGGAGGGAGGGAGACGCAAGAGGGAGGAGATATGGGGATATATGTATATGTATAGGTGATTCACTTTGTTATACAGCAGAAACTAACACACCGTTGTAGAGCAATTATACTCCAATAAAGATGTTTTAAAAAAAAAGTAAAAAAACAAACAAACAAAAAACCAGGTCCTGCCTATCATCAGGTCGGAACTTACTGCTTATTGAAATTTAAAATTTATAATTTGGGGATTAATAGGCATATGTGCATCAGCTGACATTGTTTTCCTGCCGAATGACATGAATCCCTATTGTTCATTCAAATGGATGTGTCTCGTTTTGAGGATCTGCCATTTTCTGTATAACCTTGTTCAGCCTTTGGAACTCATACATCAAAAAAATAAAATAGCTGGGCTTCCCTGGTGGCGCAGTGGTTGAGAGTCTGCCTGCCGATGCAGGGGACGCGGGTTCGTGCCCCGGTCCAGGAAAATCCCACATGCCGCGGAGCGGCTGGGCCCGTGAGCCATGGCCGCTGGGCCTGCGCGTCCAGAGCCTGTGCTCCGCAACGGGAGAGGCCACGACAGTGAGAGGCCCGTGTACCAAAAAAATTAAAAAATTAAAATAAAATAAAATAGCTATAACCCACTGCATCTCTTGCACAGGCACTTATCACACTCATCACTTCTCCTGGAATTTTCTTCCAGGAAAAATAGTTTATCTCCCTTGTTGAGGAATTTTGGCCTCATTTGTATATCTGCTCTCTGACTGGTCCAGCTTAGCCTTGCTGCCCAACCCGACCTCCCACTTCCCATGGAAAGTTGATTCCCTTCCATTAGGTTCTGACCCCAAGCCTATCCGTTCCTGTAATCCACATTTGTCTGTTTCCTCTGCCCCGTAATTTCTTCAACCCTGGCTAAAATCACCATCTTGCTTCTCCACCTCTAACTGCAGAGTGTTCTGGGGACTTGGTATCGTACCACTCTATTTACCTCTAACTCATATGGACCCCCATGCCATCAGCAATCCTCACAGATCTATGACCTTTTTGGTGTCTTGCCAAGTAGTGGCTCCAAATCCCTCTCTCTTTGCTCCGGGGACTCAGGCCCTCATGGTCCCTCTACCTTCCTTTGAGTGGAATGTACTCCCTACTTCCGAAAGAACACAGGATGTGTTGGGATGACCTTGCTCTGTGGTTTGCTGCTATCCCTTGTCCTTATCTTTATCCTACAACCTGCAACTGTTCCCACGTTAACTTCTCCCCTCTGATCTCATGGATGAATTTCCTTTGGTGAAGTAGTTTGAGTAGAGAGATAAAGATAAACCTGCATGTGAGGTTGTGAAGAAAGGGAGGTTAGGAAATGGGAAGGTGAAGTATAGATTACCCCACTGGGACTCTGGACAGAAGAGAAAGAATGTAGCAGCTAGACAGGGTGTACGATATACCGTTGATGCTTGACCATATTTCTTATTTTCTAAACCTCTCATGAGGCTGCAGAAACACCAGTCACACTTCTGCTTAAGTGCTCAGCTAAATTCTTCCTGCCATAAAAATATCTTACATAATTTATAGGTTTTCACACTTAAAATATCACTCATACAAACATGGGGATTTCTGAGATAAAAGCAAGAAGAAATACCCATCTAAGCATGGCTGATAATGAGCTTTATATGTCTGGCATCTCTTAAAGGGAGATGAAAGGTTGCCTTCTATCTTGAAAAATGATAGGCCCTCCAAAAGATTCTCCTTAGCTAATAGGAATTTTGGCTTCATGCTATTTTCTTTTCTTTTTTTTTTTAAGGACATATTCAGTGTTTTCATTGCTAAAGCATTGATGAACAGGCTGTTTACTAAATAAATTCATAGAATGGAGAGCTGGAGGAGATAATTATGAAAACATGACTATCGACAGCTACCATAGTTTCTTTATTGGATACCAGAGACTTTGCAAAGGGATTGGCAAAGTGAGTCATGAACAGAAATGATGAAGAACACCAGACACGGGTTCTGATTTCTTCCTTTTCTTTCCGTGCGTGAAGGACACCGCACGCTTCCTTGAGGTCTTTACGCTATCGTGGCACCACCGCAATTGTGTCACTAACCTAGAAGCTCCACAGGGCATCGCTGACTGTGGCAACTGTTGAGACATGATCTCTGCGTCCCCTTCCTGTCTCTCGGTTCAAGTGGTTCCTGGGTTAATTACCAAACCACAACTGATTTAAACAATTGCGCCTGGGATGCCTACAGTGCATCTTATCGTTGGCATGGAAACCTCCCATGATTTCCTTGACATTTTTAATTTAATTGTTTCTTTGAGGGATACACAAAACCCCACCATTTCAAGCAAGGCAACCAGCAGTCAAGGATTCCAACAGAGAACTACAGCTGCCTGAACTCAGATCTAAGTCAGCAACACTCACCAGGCACCTGACGTGTGGAAGATATCACACTTGGGTTTGGGAACCTGTCAGGGAAGCAGCGAATAGGGACCTCACGTGTGTGCTGTCTTTGATCAGGAATAGCACACATGCACACACACGCAGTGTCTGTGTGACCCAAAGTCCCCCCATGAGATGCAATTACCCAGACACATTCAATGTGATGAAAACATTCTTTCCAGGGCTCCTTCCCTTTTACACATTTTACATTTGGTAAACGCAGACCGAGCCTTTTGCACATGAATGGCTCTGGACTCCAACAGGATACTTGCGCTAATTCCCTGCATGTAGCCTTGACCTTGTCAAGCCCCTTGATGGAACGAGCTGGCTGCAAACATCCAAGAAGGACACCATCCATCACCTTCACATATTCTCACCGTGCCAAGTATGCCCTTTTAACGTCACTACTCATTTTATACTGGACTCAGTCTTCTGCCGTCTGCCCATGCTTTAGTCAATAGCTGTTTCGTAATCGAATCTCATGCCTCAGGGCAAAAGTCATGGCTGGAAGAAAAGGGAAGAAAAAAAGTAATGCATGACATCTCTGTGGTCTGTGGCCAGTTTTTTTGTTGTTGTTGTTTTTGTTTTTTTTTGTGCAGTACACGGGCCTCTCACTGTTGCGGCCTCTCCCGTTGCGGAGCACAGGCCCCAGACGCGCAGGCTCAGCAGCCATGGCTCACGGGCCCAGCCGCTCTGCCGGCATATGGGATCTTCCCAGACCGGGGCACGAACCCGTGTCCCCTGCATCGGCAGGCAGACTCTCAACCACTGTGCCACCAGGGAAGCCCTGTGGCCAGTTTTTAAGGGCAATTTTCACAGTGTGGTGAGAGGGTTCCAGCGTAAGAGATGATGCTAGTGACTCGGCACGTTCATTACGTTCCAGGATGCAGGAAGCTGACTCTTAAGTGGCTTGTTAGACAGAGGAGTTGTGTGGTTGCAGAAATATCTCATAAAAGTCTCGCCTCCCGCATCATAAGCAAAGACATCATGGAAACAGAATATCGAACATGCACCTAACACTCAGCATTCATATGAAACTCATCAAGCTTCATCTACTGTTTCAGGAGCCTCAATCATCATTTATTAATTGTTCACCCGGAGTAAGTCCCTAAGTTCTTTCCCACCACTCCTCTTTTCCATCTCCTCTGCGCCATAACTTCAGTTACTATTCTCACCTGTCTAGACCGTCACAGTCTAATCCCAGCCCGCTCCTCTCTTGTCCCCTTGTTCTTTCATCAGCTCAGCTTCATCCCAGCACTCCCCAGTCCTGGGTCAGACTTCTCATGGAAGGAGAAAATCATCATTTTCAAGGAATAACCTTCCTTGGTTTTGCATGTCCCCTGCAGAACAATATATACCCCACGTCCTTTCTTCTTTCTGGTCTCCGGAGAACTCTGGACCAGAGATAAGAGTCTCCCCGTCTGCTCTGTAATTTCCATCACGTTGCAGGATGGTCCCCATCCTTCATCTTCTTCATCTCTCTTATCGCCAACCTTTTTAAGAATGGAGCATCTCTAACTGAACGAGTTCTCCCTGCTTTCTGACACGCTCACCACATATCGTCAATCAGTATCGTTCCAGTTTTAGCGCGTGCCCCAAATCGTCTACACTCACAGCCACGGCGTTTTCACTTCCTGCTTACTCCTTAACCCACTTCCGTCTGTTGTTACTGTTCCGTTCCAGCCATCGTCAAGGTCAGTCATCAGTGACCTTCTAGACACAACCGTAATGACCTCTCTGAGGGCAGATCTCTACCTGGTGTGAGTGCATACATTGTCACACAGTGGGCACTTGTTTTTCTTTATAAAAGTGTCTTTCTCTTTTGGAAGGGAGTTAACGCTTTTCAGCTAACCCTCACGTGTTCACACCGCGTACTCTCCTAGAATCTTTTGCATTTGTTCAGGCTCTGCCTGCAGAGGCACCTCGGGGCTCTGAGACATACAGAACAGTGGGTCGATTCAGTGGTGTTTAGCACAGTCCTGCCTTCACTGTTTGTGAAGAGTGAGCACGTGGGGTGTGACTAGCTGGGTCTGAGGAGTTATCCTGTCAACAGTAATATAGCCATGGTTGTGCAAGAAGGCTCTGTATTAAACCTTTCGGGTTGAACATCAAAGAAGCTTGCAGGAAACCTGAGAATGATTCAGATCCAGGGCTTGAGGGTTCTGTGTTTAGAGATGACTAAATATGAATGTGGTAAGGGGGCTGGTGATTGGGGTCCCCTAATCCATCACACACTCAAAGGGTTTCTACTAGGTCTTGACCCTAGAACTGGTCATGCAATTAACATGACTGAATTCATGTTATGTGTGCAGCCTGTTTTAGATGAGGCCCCCACGTGTCAAAGGCACAAATCCTAATATCCAAAGGCAGCCCCTCACAGAACAGACGAGGGAGCTTTGTTTTTCCCTTCCAAGGTTTTCCCCATCTTCTTCAGTCTGGTGAACTGAGGGACACATAATAACTTAGGATGATTTTCATATACCATCTTCACACACGCTTTTCTCTTATGTTCTCTGCCTGTCGTTCTGCAGACTTCATGATGTGAGTCTAAAAATAAAGATGCCTGAAGATTCAATCACCACTATTCTTTTATTTAAAGCTCTGGACAATTACTGAGGAAAAAAAAAAAAAAACCCAGGGGATGAAAAATAGAGATTAGAAAAATTGAATAAGAAAGTCATTATGTAAAATACATCATTTGGTATATGGTGCTTTGCAATCTTGAATTTTAATAATGAGTCAGAGAATAGTTAGGATTTTTACTGAGTATTATGATCCTGTTCAATTATTCCCATCAGGGCACTTTCCTAAGTACCTCAAAGATTAAATTGATGCTTAAATATACCTTTCTAAAGCGGATATTATTTCCTATATATTTTTAAACGATTATGGTTGTCTCATTAACATTAGCCAGTGATCAATAGACTCATCACTAATTGGAAAATCCTCCAAAATGATGCATGTAGTTAATTGGGCAACAACTGGCTAAGGTCTATTTGTATCTGAAGAGTATTTAAATATTGACAAGGGTCTCACGCATATGTGTGTACCCAAAAGGGTCAAGATGACTCAGAATGTGGCACCTTACTTCTTGAGAATAAGGTTGAAAAAATATGTGTAACGCACTTGTCCAGTCCATGGGTCAAACGGACAAACTCAGGCACAGACACTGCTTCCATCCATCCTGGATCCAGGGGGAAACTTGACACCCAGCATGGGGCATCCTTCATTCATTTTTTCATTCATGCATTACGAAAAAGTCTGTGTTGACGAAGGTGCAGTACTAAGGAATGACAAATGAAACATTCCGAGTCTCAAGCCACTTACCATCCTAAGGAAAGAAACAGAGAAGTAAGCGTGGGCACAAGTATTGAATTTGTTGTCTGAGGTCAATGCACTCCATTTATGGTATAGTTTAAAGGGTTGCAGTGTAATCCTGTTCTTTTGAGATACCTCAGAGCTATTAAGATCCAGTGCCCTGAGTATCTGAGCAGGTTCTTGAAGGATGAGTAAGAAGCCCTCCTGATGAATGAGGTTGGAAAGTTGGTCCCTGGCAGACTGACCAGGAGTGCCAAGCATGGGGTCCTGAGGGAGCCACTTAATGTCATTGTGTTTGGCTAGAAAGGACTCATCAAACTATGGACCATTGAGCTAAGAATGGTTCTCCCCTTTATATGTGGTTGAAAAGGTCAAAAGAAGACTATCATTTTGTGACACATGAAAATTATACAAAATTCAAATTTCACTGTCCATCAACACTTTATTAGAAGACAGCCACGCCGCTTGTTAAGTATCATTTGTTAGGTCGATGGCTACGTTCACGCTACAGCAGCAGAGCTGAGTTGTAGTGACAGTGACCATATGGCCCCCAAAGCCTAAAAGATTTCCCTTCTGTCCTTTGACAGAAAAAGTTGGCTGATTCCTAGGCTAGCGCATCAGAGACATACGTGGGAGTGGGCAGGGGTGAGCCAGAACGGTGAGCTGCAGGTGATGGGGAGCCTTGCAGGCCATACCAGGAACTTGAGTTTTATTCTACACTGATTGAAAGTCACGGAAAGAGTCCCAGCATTGAAGTAAGTCCATTGTAGAAAGTGTGCATTTTAGGAAGCACTTGTTCAACTGCTGCTCTGTTCCTGGTGGTCTTTGGCCAGAGGGCATTGACCGGCGAGAGGAAGTCCGAGATTTGGTGTAAGGAGGTGACGCGTGATAAGATCTGTCCCCACGAGCTACTCCGTGTTAATCAGTAACAAACTGACTCCATTTACGTCTTCTCTTACCATGTTCCTTGCTTCCTTCTAAGAAAAGGGTGCATCACTCACATCTAGAGGATATCTACAGGTGTGCGTTCCAAGCTGGTGCGCAGTGCGATCCAGAAGGCTGTGTGCATCAAAGGTACCCAGCCCAACTCCCACAGCTCTTCATGTCCTCTCTTTGGTGAACTGAAAGACTTGGGCTTCTTAGCACTGAATGATATTTTAGCATCAAAAATCCTATACATCCCTAAGGTGTAGAAAGGCTAAGCCATAAGAATCACATTTCTAAGTCATGTATAGTGTGGATGTGTACCTCTTCATGCTGCTGAAGGAGTTACACACACACACACACACACACACACACACACACAGCATGGACAGTGGTCACATGAAAACAGAACTGTCGCACTGACCAGCTGTTGATTTGTCTTGTCTCGGTGATAAAGGCTAAAATGCCATGATTCAGTTCCAGTCTTAGGGGCCCATGAAAGAAGCAACACGTGACACCCAGGAAGCTGTTGTCGATGACACATCTCGAAAAAACCCACTGGCTGCTTTCAGAAAGAGCCCTCAAAGTGATTTCCACGGAGGTGCAGGACTTGTCCTGAAAATTGCCTACTAATGAGTTCTGTGGCCTGGCCTTTGCTGTCTACCCAGAGCTTTCTCTTTGCACCTTGATTCACTTGCACTGAGCACGTGGGCCACAGGGACCAAGGCTCCCAAACAGTTCACCTCAAAGAAGGTGCTGGAATGGGGCTCTCGCTCAGTGGATTCATGGTTTCCTGCATGGACGCAGCAGACACAAGACCCCAGACATGAAGAACCCAAACACAATGGCGTTTCACCTGTGGCCTCATCAGCTCATTCTCTTCGCTGAGTTCTAAGGCAATCTTCAATATTCCAGTCACCCTGTATGTTTTTCAGCCTGATCTAAAATGTAGACTCAGTGACTGTCAGAAGCAAAGAAGTATTTTTCCATGTTATTCTGCACTATTTTTAATAGTTGCAAAAGGTGCCATCAAACAAGTATGTCACTGTATATGTAACCCCCTTTCTGATTTTTTTTTTTTTTTTGGTCACCACAAGGCTTACGGGATCTAGTTCCCCGACCAGGGATCAAACCCAGGCCCTGGCAGTGAAAGCACTGAGTCCTAACCACTGGACCGCCAGGGAAGTGTCCCCTTTTCTATTTTTGAACATTTGATTGCGTCCAGTTTTATGCTACTGTATATTGTTCAGTTATGAACATCTTTGTGTGTAAAGCATTTGGCACATGGCAGATTCTTTCCTTGAGCATAAAATCCAAGAAACAGAATTACCTGTAGAGCATCCAACATGTTTAAGGTTCTTGGTCGGTCTTGCCAACTGGCTTTTTTAGGAATGATACAGAGTAGATAACATTTTCTAGGAAATTTTAGGGGGACGAGGGTGTTCATATAACTGCCAGAATTGTTCTCCTCTAGATCTTGTAGGGTATTAAATCTTCCAGGAGGCATTACAGCCAAATATCTAGATTCTATTTCTCTCGAGCCTTTCAGGTGCTGGGGGTGGGATGCAGCAGCCTTTGACCTCTGTGAGGTAGCTCAAAGACATCAGAGTGTTAGGTTCACCACGATGCCCTGGGTGACCATTCTCCTGAAGTATACAGGGGTCCTCCCCGTGACCACACAGATGTGCCCATTGCAACTGACCAACAATAAAAAAATGGGGCAAGAAAGATGGATTCCTGATTCTGTGCTATTCTACTTCCGGTCATAATGACTTCCCCTGTTTGCAGAAGCCACGGATCAGCATTGTAGAGCTCGGAGGCCATCCTGCTGAGTTGGACCCCTCTCCTTTCACACTTGAGGAAACTGTGGTTGCTTTTGGATGGTTGAAGTCACATGGCTAATGCATGGTGGAGCTGACGCTGAGAATCAGACCTTCTAATTTGGACTCTTGTGCTTGTTGTTGTAGCGGCAAACTGTTGCATATTTGGATGTTGAACTGTTTATAAACATGTATGCTCTCTTGTTGCAAAGTGGATTGACTTTGGCTTCATGGATGAACTGAACATACTGGAACAAAATAAATAAGATGTGGAAAACAAAAGCAATGAAAATCTGGATGTGAAGATGAAGCAAGGATGGTATGGAATACGTGAGTCCTCACTGAGTTCTTGGGAGGAAGAATTGTGGAAGAAAGCTTTACAGCGCCTGGTACAACGCTGGTAAACAGGAGATAATGCGTAAAGGTTCGCCTGTGGTGTTGTGGTCACAGTGGTTTGTGTAACATCCAAGTGAAGAATTTTGTTCATAATGCCTTGTTGATGGGCCTGCCATTAGCTGACCACCTCATATAGGAACCACGTTAGTGATGAAGGAGACAGTCATCCCAGTAACGAGAGAAAAATGAAATTGAGTTCACTTTTTTAGAACTTCTCCTATTAAAAAAATTTACAGATTCATAGGAAGTTGCAAAATGATGTACAGGAAAGTTGTATATCCTTCATCCAGTGTACCCCAGTGGAAACACCTTCAATTGCTATCCTGTAATATCAAAACCACGGAGCTGACATTTTCCAAGCAAAAAAGCCACAGGATTTAAAGAAGGGTCTTGTCTTTTCTTAATTTTCAAAAACATCCTGTTTGAGGGTGTGTGGCTTTGCTTCTGAGTGGAAGCTATGTGTTTCGGTTTCCTTATTACTTATTCTTAAAAATAATAGAACTTGGTTCTCTTTAGTCAGACTTAGGGGTAGGCAAAGTTTTTCTGTACAGGGCCAAGTAATACATATTTTGGCTTTTTGAGCTGCAAAGTCCGGGTCACAGATACTCAGCTGTGTCTCAAGACAGTACCTACATGAATGGGTGTGACCGTGTGCCAGTAAAACTTTATTTATAAAAAACAGGCAGTGAGCCAGATTTGTCCTGGGGACTGCAGTTTCCTGACCCTGCCCTAAATTAACCTATCTCATATCCAAATCTAAAGAGACGCTTTTGAGTTAATTCAGTAAATCCGCTTAGGTCGTCTCCCTATTACTTATCCAGAATCTCCCAAACATCCACCTTAAAAATAAAAGAGAGAAATATTTCTACTAGCATGCAGAATTCTATTTTGAGGAGAAAAAAAAAGGGCATGAAAGCAAGTTGACATCAGGAATTTACTTGTACTTAAAAACTTCAGGCTATATCATGGAATGTATATGTATATGTATATATATGTATTTACCTATCTGCCTACATATGTATATATGTATCTATCTCCATATATATGTATATCTATCTCCATATATATGTATATCTATCTCATCTATTTATGCCTACATGTATCTGCATATCTGTGTGTATATATATCCCACACATATGTTTGTGTATATATTGTATATACACACAGGCATGTGTATACATGTACATATATTGAATTCTTACTGAATTCATAACACACATTTAGTTACATACGTCACCATTTCTATATATACGGATGTAGGAGTATATTTTGGGTATCTAACATAACATATTTGATGTCACATAGATAATTCTCCAAAGGTGCGTTGGAATTTATCAGGCTTTCGCTGCCTTAGCTGCAGAGGCAAACAGGTACCTGGCTGGAGGTAGCAATGACTTGGGTGTTTGAAAAGGCTCACCGCTGAGTTTTTTAATTAAAACGGCAACCCCTCTATCAAGTGCATAAGTGCATTGTATTAGAACGCCTTGATAAGATGTTTTTAAAGTGTAAGATGATGGGCACTCTGGCTGGATTATTATCCACCCTCTTGGTACCGCCGAGATGACATTTCACTGGATGAACTCATTTGGAGCCACTGTGGGCACTGGAGGACTTCTCAGGGATTTCTGTGCTGGTTTCCGGCTATTAACAGGGCTATTAAGGAAATGTGGTGCATGACCTTACACTTGAGGATGCAAAAGTGAATTACAATACCGACAGGGATGCAAAAGTGGTGCTTTAAATTGTTAACAGTCTTACCCTTAGGGGCGTCTCTGGTAGTCCTTGAGCTTTATCAAGTTGTATAAAAATAAACTTTAATCTTACAGTGAGAAGGCTGGAATATTTTAAAAACAAGTATCTGTAATTGTTCAGGATATGATCCTTTGCCCAGTAAAAAGACCAACTGTGTATATAAAAAGTGCCTATCACATGACAAGAGATATTTAATCATTTCTTTTCGAGGTGGGAGCATGCTAATCACTGAATTCAGCTTTGGGAGGATTTGCAAATGCAGCCTCTCTACCTCCCCCTCCAGAAAAAACATTACTTGAAAAACCAGTTCCAAGGAATGTAGGATGACCCCAGGATTGGGAGAGTCCTACCTGGGACTTTTAGCCCTAAAACTGAAACAGGACTGGGCCAAGCAGGATGAGGTGACCACAGCAATGGAACTGGGAATAGTGGGGGTTACCCTGGCACAGGTTTCAATGTCCAAATGTGCCCTAGAAATTCTGGCACAAATCAAGCGCAACCATTGTTTTCATGGTAACCATTCACAGAGTCTTAATAGACCAGTTAAGAAACGAGATGAACATTTATTGGGCGCTCCGTACTACCAAGTACTGGAAGCTAAAATACCACTCAGAGGGTGGCTAGGTGTTCAGTTCCCTCCCAGTTGACTCAGCATTTTATTGTAGAACCCACTGGAAGTGCCTGATTTTAAGGACAGCAGATAGGGAGCATCGCAGAGGTTATCAGTAGGGCCGTTCATCTTTTTCTTTAGCCTACTGTTCTCTTTCTAGGGCTTCTCAACCTCAGCACCATTGACATTTGGGCTGGATTATTCTTTCTTTTGTATATTTTACAACTTTTTTATTATGGAAAAAAAGCGAAGTACAGAAAACTTGGAAGAATATGGAAAGGAACACCATATACACACCACTTAAAATTCAAAATTGTTAATATTTGTCTTACGTTGGTGTATTTATCATCTGTGCTCTTTGCTTTTGCTGTGCCATTTGAAATTAAGTTGTAGACATCAATTACTTTAATATGCACGTCTTATAAATAAGGACATGCTCCTACATAGTCACCATGCCATTATTATACCTAAGATAATTATACAGTAATTCCATTATATGATCTAATATCCAGTTTCTGGGCAGAATCATTCTTGGTCATGGGGGACCGTCCTATGCATTGTGGGACATGGGGCAGCATCCCTGGCCTCCCCCCACTAGATGTCAGTAGTACTCCTACCCCCAGTTTGTAATGACCAAAAAGTCCCCCACCCACCTCTTCAACCCCCCACCCCACCCCACCCCACTCCAAGGGGCTCAGTCGCCTCCAGCTGATTGTGCTTGATTTGTGCCAGAATTTCTAGGGCACATTTGGACACTGAAACCTGTGCCAGGGTAACCCCCACTATTCCCAGTTCCATTGCTGTGGTCACCTCATCCTGCTTGGCCCAGTCCTGTTTCAGTTTTAGGGCTGAAAGTCCCCTCCACTGGGACCACTCCGAAGAGTCGCCTGCCCACACACAGAAAAGCAGAGTCAGGAGGTCCATCCTCAGAAACGCAAACCCCCGTGAGGACGTCGTCCTGGAGTCCCACCCAGTCATCTGCAACTTGCAGAAGGAGGCCGGGCCACCTTCGCACGTGGAGATGCACCCTCTGCCCAAGTGCATGATGTCAGTGAAGAGCAGGCCCTTGGGTGCTGGTGCGCCGTGTTCCACGCCTTGAAGGAGCAAAGACATCGGTGCCCTTGACCTCAACACCTGGCGTCTCCGTACGACTTAACAGATAATTAACTCAGCTCCCACAGACATAATTCAGGAAGGAACAGCACAAAGAGTTGTTCTCCTTGCTCTTGAAACCCACTAACTGTCCACCTGACTCCTTCCTAGAGGCCCTTAGGCAGGCGGGAGATGGTGATTCAACCCAGGTGTTTCCACTCTGTGTCCCTGTCTTCCCTGCTTCCACGGTGCTCTCCCACGACCTTCAGATTGTCACTTATAATCCAGAGTGGTAAAAAAAGGATGTTTAAGAATCTGGCTATGACTCATGGACTCTTTAATGCAATAACAAAATTCCCAGGGTTTGGGACAGGGTTTGTCCACCTCGGCACTGTTGACGTTTGGGGTTGGAGTGTTCTCTGTTGCGGGGACTGTCCTCTGCATTGTGGGGTATTGAGCAGCCTCCCTGGACTCTACGATATAGTTGCTAATTGGGTTATTGCAACCCTTAATGTCTCCTGACATTGCCAGGTGCCCCTGGGCAGTGGAATCTCCCCAGTGGAGGACCAATGGTGTAGGGGATAAAGACTAACAGAAAAGGAAGGACACTGACCTGAAATGTTTGGGAAAGGGTCTGAAGGGAACTTTAAAAAATACATATGCCTGAGCCCCACCCTTGGAGATTTGGGAGTAACTGGATGGGTTTCAGCGTGAGTATAGGAGTTTTAAAAGCTTCCCAGGTGACTCTAATCCACAGACGAGGTTGCGAGCCTACCGATCTAGAAAACGATAATCATGACCTGAGTTCAAAGGAAGCTTCACAAACTTTCTCAGAAATCAGTACACAGGGCACCAGCCGATCCCATTGGATGGTTGACAGTCTTCCATCATGGTCTGATAATCTGCAGAACCCTTGTTAGTCTGGGGCCAGATATTGGTTCTCGTGTCTAAACACTCTTTTGTCCACGGGCTGAAGCAGAGGACGTGGGCTGGCAGATCAGAATGCATCAGCCACTCTCTGCGCGTCCATTTTCTAGAGTTTGCCCAGGTTTTCCTGGCCGTCATGATGGAATCTTCATCCACTCTCCACCTCATGTTCCATCTGTTAAAGTTTCAGAATCTACCCAGAATATGACCTCTTCTCATGACGCCCACCACTGCTCTTCTAGAAATTTCCACCATTATCTCCTTTGGGAGAATAACAGTGATTGTTATTCATTATTATATTTATTATTATATTAATACATTATTTAGACAGGATTTATATTTACACAATTACTTCTTTTTCTCCTTCTTCTTCTTCTTCTTATTATTATTATATGGTCAGCACTGGCATCACTGCCACACTCCACAGGCTGTTCTAAACCTGGCCTGCAGATTCATGCTTTTACAGGAGAGGATCCATGTGTCAACCCCACAGTAGACGCTTGTCTCAGTGTGAAATCTGAGGCCCTCACAGTCCTGTGCGAGGACCCGCACGATGGGTCCCCACCGTCACCCCTGTGGCCCATGTTCGACTACTCCACCTAACTCACTCATCCGCAGCCACGCTGGACTTGGAGACGCTTCTCCAGCCTTCCGGGCAGGTCCTCCCTCGGGGCCGTAACACCTGCTGCTTGCCCTCCCGGGGCGGCTCTCCCCCCTCCTCTCTGAGGTCTTTGCTCAAACATTACCTCCTCAGAGACGGCTTCCCTCACCAGTTTACATAAAATCACAACCCCAAGCACCCCTTGTCTCCCCTCTAGTTTTCTTCATAGTATTTTTTGCCACCTGTTTTTCCTGTTTCCCCTGACCGCTGTAACGAATCACCCTAAACCAGGGACTTAAAGCAACAGACACTCATTCTCTCAATCCTGGAGACCAGAAGTCTGAGATCCAGGTGTGGGCAGGGCCGCGCTCCCTCCAGAGGCTCCAGGGGAGGGTCCCTCCTGCCTCTTGCAGCTTCTGGGGGCTCCAGGCATCCCTGGGCTTGTGGCCACATCCCTCCCGTCTTCAAAATCAACATCTTCAAATCTCTCTCCCCTCTGCCTTCACACTGTCTTGCTCCCTGTGTGTGTAAATCTCTCTACCTTCTTATAAGGATACAGGTGACACATTTAGAGCCCACCTGGTTAATGCAGGATGATCTTGCCATGTCAAGACCCTTCATCACATTTTCAAAGGCCCTGTTTCAATATAGAGTTTACAGCTTCCAGGGATTAGGAACCAATTTCTTTTTTTTAAATTAAATTTATAGGAGTACAGTTGATTTACAATGTTGTGTTAGTTTCTGCTGTACAGCAAAGTGAATCAGGTATACATATATGCATATCTACTGGTTTTTTTTTCACTTTTTATTTTATATTGGAGTATAGCCAATTAAGAATGTTGTGATAGTTTCAGGTGCACAGCAAAGCACCTAAGCCATACATATATGACTATCCACTGTTTTTTAGAATCTTTTCCCGTATAGATAATTACAGAGTATTGAGTAGAGTTCTCTGTGCTACACAGTAGGTTCTTATTCGTTGGACCTGATTTCTTGAAGGGATGGGAATTATTCTGCCTACTACACCGTCTATTTATTTTTCATATTTGTTTATTATATTTCCTCCACTATGGTCTAAAATCCATTGGGGCAAAAGTCTTTTCTTAAAATTTCTTATTCCATTGGGTATTGTATCACATTTTATTGTAATAATCCCATTTTGTTCCCCATCTAGAATACCATAGAAACTCAATAAGTTTTTGGAAGTGTTTTTTGAATGAAGGGATAAATAAATCTCTGCGAGTGAAATATATTATTATTGGCTTCAAAGTACCTTCATGGAGTAGATATTAATAAAAGGAAACCTCCATGAATTAGATATCAGTGAGCACTGGATGATGCTTCTGATGAGATTATCCAGAATGTAGCACCAGGAGAAAAAGTCTTGTCAAATACGAAACAGAGATGAAGACCCATAGAAGATAAAATAATGCCTTCTGTAGGACTCATTGGAGATGCAGAAGAAAAAATCAAAATAGGAGAAAGAGAGAACAGCTGAGAATTTTGTAGAATTTAGAAAAGAGCAGAGATACAACTCCCGCATAGATTGATGCAAAGAAATCTACATCTCTCGGATGCATTCAAGCTGCAGAGACACCAAAGGCAAAGAAGAGAAAAAAGGCAAAAATAAGAGAAATCGAACCAGTTAAGGGAAACACTTGAAGAAAACCAATCTCAATCACTCCAGAAGGCAAACAAGAAAGTAGGAGTTTTAACTGCTGTTGAGCAGTTGGGGGACGCCCAGTAAAATTTCCTCGGCAGTCTTGCTTTTCACCTGTTTGCACGGGGATACCTATGGGAGAACGTTTATTGCCAATTAAATTAAATATTCAGTCTGAAGCATGTAAATAAATTGTGGTCGAGCCACGCACAGATGATAACACAGCAGTGAAAAGTGAATGAACAAGAGCTGAACTATTCACGCGGATGAGCCTCCCCAAAATACCAAGGACAGAAGCATTCTGGAATGCGCAGGATAGAATACAGACAGCATAACGTTTGGGAACCTAGAAAAGATTCTATAGGCACGTGGTCATACAGGCTGTATGCCTGAGACATGTGAGTGGAATGTGAATCATCCTTTATCGTAAATGTATAAATCAGTACAACCAGCAGACTGAAAAGCTAGGTCCAGAGAGGGGTTCATTAGTACGTGGAGAACAGTGGCCATTGATTGACTGCACACGCAGACACAGGAGCCATCCCCTGTATTGGCCGTATTTTATTTTTTCATCAGGTAGATAGATGATGATATTAACCATGGTGGGCTTTTTAAAAAATTTTTATTTTATCTTGGAGTATAGTTGATTAACAATGTTGTGTTAGTTTCAGGTGTACAGCAAAGTGACTCAGTTATACATACATATGTATCTATTCTTTTTCAAATTCTTTAGGTTTAGGTTGTTACAGAATACTGAGCAAAGTCCCCAGTGCGATGCAGTAAGACCTTGTGGTTTATCCATTCTCTTTATAATAGTTTGCGTCTGCTAATCCCAACTCCCAATCTTTCCCTCCCCCTGCACCTTTCCCCTTTGGTAACCATAAGTTTGCTTTCTAAGTCTGTGAGTCTGCTTCCGTTTTGTAAATAAGTCCATTTGTGTCATTTTTTTGGTAAGATTCCATATATAAGTGATATCATATGATACTTGTCTTTGTCCGGCTTCACTTTGTATGATCATCTCCAGGTCCATCCATGTTGCTGCAAATGGCATTATTTCATTCATTTTAATGGCTGAATAATATTCCATTGTATATATGTGCCACATCTTCTTTTTCCAGTTTTTTTTTTTTTTTTGCGGTACGTGGGCCTCTCACTGTTGTGGCCTCTCCCGTTGCGGAGCACAGGCTCCGGACGCACAGGCTCAGCGGCCATGGCTCATGGGCCCAGCTGCTCCGCGGCATGTGGGATCTTCCCAGACCGGGGCATGAACTCGTGTCCCCTGCATCGGCAGGCGGACTCTCAACCACTGCGCCACCAGGGAAGCCCCCTTCCAGTTTTTATGTCTGAATTTATTTACATGCGATATCTGTGTAGAATAAGTAAACATACAAAGAAAAGAGGCGGGCAAAAATAAATATTTTGTTTTTATGGAGGTTTTACTTTTTCCACCTTCTTTGAAATTTTTAAATCACTCCAATCATTTTTTTAAAAATCTGAAACAAACCTGTTCCCTTCACTTTGCAATGTCTGGGTCAGTTGGTCACTGAAAGCGTCTGAAACAATGCCGTGTGGATAGAATTGTGTCATACGATGTTTGTCTTTCTCTGTCTGACTTACTTGAAGGCTTTGCTCTAAGTCAGATCCCAGTTTACACTGTGATTCCCCCCACCTCCCTGCATGAATTTGGTGGGACATAGTGTCTCTCTGAATGTCAGTCTTCAGAATAGTCCCAGGGCTTCCCTGGTGGCGCAGTGGTTGGGAGTCCACCTGCCGATGCAGGGGACACGGGTTCGTGCCCCGGTCCGGGAAGATCCCACATGCCGTGGAGCGGCTGGGCCCATGAGCCATGGCTGCTGAGCCTGCGCATCCGGAGCCTGTGCTCCACAACGGGAGAGGCCACAACAGTGAGAGGCCCGCGTACCGCAAAAAAAAATAAAGACCCAGAATGCAACCTCTCCGTGGAGCCTCTGGTCTGAACTGCAGAGACCCCATCTCCCAGGATGATGGCAGGCACCTCCTGACTTGTGTCACCTCCCAGCACAGTAGCCAGGGGTGCTTCCAACCACCTTCTGCTCAGAACTGTGCAATGGCCACCATGTCTCCGGGGTCAGGGTCCGAGTCCCCACGACATCCGAGGCGCCGCACCTCTGGGTGTCTTCCGTATCTGCTCGCCTCGGTGGTCTCAGTTCCTCCTGCTCTGCTTGCATAGCCTCCAGATCCTCCGGGTTCCTGCTTCCCGAGCCCAGAATCCCCAGTCCCCTTTCCCTGCAGTGCATGAGCCCTCACGCGTGATCGGGGGAGCCCTTTTCCAAGGTCAGATGACAGGCTTGAATCCACCAAGGTCCGGCGCTCAGCAGACAGTTCAGCCCCTGTCACTTCTCCCTGCCCGGCCATCTCTCCCGTCTGTGCTCTGCACTGCCTCCTGGGATGCAGTCAGAGAGACCGATGTCATCACTCTCTTTGAAATGTGTATTTATGGTCAGTGCTGGCCACGGCTATTAGCATCCTTTCCTGGCGGTGGACCACTAATGCATCTTTGAAGTCAAGCTACAGTGCAAGAAAGAAAAATGGTGCTCAACGGCTAGACTGCTTTTGTAAAAAAATATATATGATTAATGAAAATAATGTGGGACACATTTATCAGAGTACTCAAATTACAACTTTATTCATTCATTTATTCAGTTATATTCCCAGCCACCTTATTTAGAAAGTTTTCTCCCTCCTCCCGTCTTGCCTCCCTCCCTCCCTGCCTTCCCTCCTATAAAGTAATTCACCTACTACGTCTTACTTTCTAGAAGTACCATCTTTTAAAAATCAGTAGTGTATCTTTCCATGCGTATTCTGTGCCTTTGCTCTTTTTTTTTTTTTTTTTTTTTTTGCGGTAGGCGGGCCTCTCACTGTTGTGGCCTCTCCCCCTGCGGAGCACAGGCTCCGGAGCACAGGCTCAGTGGCCATGGCTCACGGGCCCAGCCGCTCCACGGCATGTGGGATCTTCCCAGACCGGGGCACGAACCCGTGTCCCCTGCATCGGCAGGCGGACTCTCAACCACTGCGCCACCAGGGAAGCCCCATGCTCTTTTTAAAATATACAAAATCTCTTGTGACACAAATGGGATCTCCCGGTGTTGTTAAGAAACTTCTTTACTTACCAATCTGTCTTGGGCATTTTTCATTGTCATCACACTGAGATACCCAGAAACTCAAAGAGTATCAAGGACCTGAGGCTTTAACATATAATGCTACTGATGGGCATTTATGTTGTTTCCAGTTTTTCGCTACTGGAAACAATGACTATAAAAAAAATCATTGTATAAACCTATTTGCATATTTGGGTGAGTATGTATGTGGCTTATTTCACAGGCTACACTATGAAAATAACATTATTATTTCAAAGGACATATGCATCTTGAATGTTGATCAGGAACAGCCAGGCATGATATTTCCAACGATGTTTTTACTGTCTTAATCTTTGCCAATTTGGTGAGTGACTATTGTTATCCCATTTGGAAGTGCAAGATGTAAACATTAGAGGAAACTGGATGTGGGGTACATGGGTACTAGCTTTTCAAATTTTCTGTAAAGGCAAAAGCACTCTAAAATTAAAAGTTCAAGGTCTGCCTTTCACCAGCTGTGTGACCTTGGGCAAGTTAGTTAACCTCTCTGTGCCCCAGTTTTCTCATCTGTAAAACAGATAGTACTGGTGTCAGGGATTAAAGAGCTTAATGGTAGCTTTACTAGATGCTAACACACTAACGCATTTATAGTAAAGGTTTAATAATGTCCTTTTTTTCTTTTTTTTTTTTTCGGTACATGGGCCTCTCACTGTTGTGGCCTCTCCCGTTGCGGAGCACAGGCTCCGGACGTGCAGGCTCAGCGGCCATAGCTCAAGGGCCCAGCTGCTCCGCGGCATGTGGGATCTTCCTGGACCGGGGCACGAACCCACGTCCCCCTGCATTGGCAGGCGGACTCTCAACCACTGTGCCACCAGGGAAGCCCTAGTAATGTCTTTTTAATGAATAAATGGATGGATAAATAAAAGAATACATCAGTATCTTCAGGGATGGAGATTGCAGGAATGCTAGACGTTTCATCTTAAAAAAAACAAAAAACAAAAACAAAAACACCCAGGAAACAAACCCAAAATGCCCCCTCTAGCTTATAGGGGAAAAAAAGTGATTTTGCTACAAAGTTTCTTCATCACAGAGCACGATCAAGATAATTTGGAACATTTTTATGGCTGGGTTTATCAGTGACAAACCTGGCTCTAGGAAAAATCCCTGTAAAGCTATTATAGTAGCATGATTTCCAAGCAGTAAATTTTCTCTCTAAACTTCCCAGAATAAATTATTGGCTGAATGCATTCCCCAGCAAACAAATGAATTAGCTTGTGGCCACAGGTTATCAAAAATGAGTCAATTAAATTTTTCATGGCATCTGCCAGAAGTAATGACTTTTATTCTCAACTACTAATAAATCATTTTTTCTGACAACTTTGAGATCGCAGGAGCAATTATCTGTGGAGGCAACTCCTAATTTTTGGTAGCTTGTCGTGCACACATGGAAACTTTTTGGAAGATCCCCAAAACACTTTCACATCATTAAAATAGGAAGCCAAACTGGAGGAGTTGTAGAACATTCTCTGCTTATTTTTACAACTTAAAAATCATTATCTGGGGCTTCCCTGGTGGCGCAGTGGTTGGGAGTCCGCCTGCTGGTGCAGGGGACACGGGTTCGTGCCCCGGTCTGGGAAGATCCCGCGTGCCGCGGAGCGGCTGGGCCCGTGGGCCGTGGCCGCTGGGCCTGCGCGTCCGGAGCCTGTGCTCCGCGACGGGAGAGGCCACGGCAGTGAGAGGCCCACGTACCGCAAAAAAAAAAAAAAAAAAAAAAATCATTATCTGATCCATTGAGAAACCATATATGCTTACTCTGACTTACCTACAGGTGTTAAACTTTGGGTTTCATGCCCACATCAATAGCTCAAATTCTATGCCTGTATGTTCAGCTGCAAACTACATTTTGAATCCTGGGTCATCTGTATCCTTGGACCACCCTCTCTGAGGGGTACCTGCTTCTTTTTGAGATAGGTAGCTCCACGTAATTCTTTAGCTAATCCCCATGCTGAAACCACAGTGGTTTTAAAACAAAGAGCAGGCATCTGGGGGCTTCCCTGGTGGCGCAGTGGTTGGGAGTCCGCCTGCCGATGCAGGGGACGCGGGTTCGTGCCCCGGTCTGGGAGGATCCCACGAGCCGCGGAGCGGCTGGGCCCGTGAGCCATGGCCACTGAGCCTGCGCGTCTGGAGCCTGTGCTCCGCAACGGGAGAGGCCACAACAGTGAGAGGCCCGCATATCGCAAGAAAAAAAAAAAAAAAAGAGCAGGCATCTAAGGCATCTGGGTTTTAAATGATTTCTTCTCCACCTTGATTATTTCCATCTTTCTGAAGCACCATCAACCGACCCACTAAGCCACCTGGATAAAACATGAAAAGAAAGCACATCCCATAGAAAAGGTGCAAAGAAATGAACAGGTCATTTGTGGAAGGGAAAACTTGCCTTCTTTGAAGCCCCGTTCCTTGACTCTATATATGTTAAATTTCTTCTATGATAATTGGTCCTTTTGATTTCTCTATATTTTCTTAATATATGAATGTATATTTTAAGCATGGATTTCGTACGGATTTGCAACCTTCATAGAATGGTGTTCTATTAAGTACTTTTAAGACTAATTTCTTCCTTATCTATGGTTGTAGCCCATTTCCCAATTCCAAGGTTCTACATTTTAACTCTCTCTCTCTCTCTCCCTCCCTCCTTATCCATTACACCACCCCATCTCTAACTTTATCTTTTCCTTCTTGAAGTTTCTTAGGGGGAGTCAGATTTCTGTTTTGAATTTATCAATGAGTTCAACTACTGTTTCATTTTGTAATGCATTAAATTTGATCCATGCTTTCACATTGTTTCTTCTGCTTTCCAAATGATTATGTTCCTACCTTTAAAAAATTATTTCATCATCATTTATCCCATGAGTATAAGTTCTTTCAAGAATTTTAACATTTACACTGGGTTTGCAGTGGTATTTATCACAATTTCTTAGATTTAATTCTATCGTTAACTCCCCTGTAGTTAGCCGCCTCTCTTATTGTGCCTTTAATGGTTAGTTTTAACTTCTGTTTTTTGTTGTTGTTGTTGTTTTTGCGGTACGCGGGCCTCTCACTGTTGTGGCCTCTCCCGCTGCGGAGCCCAGGCTCCGGACGCACAGGCTCAGCAGCCATGGCTCACGGGCCCAGCCGCTCCGCGGCATGTGGGATCCTCCCGGACCGGGACACGAACCCATGTCCCCTGCATTGGCAGGCAGACTCTCAACCACTGTGCCACCAGGGAAGCGCTTAACTTCTGTTTTTTATTGGTGTCTCCTTTCATTGGAGTACATCTCCAAAAGTTTATTAATTTCCAGGAAGACTTATGAGTGATGTATTTTCAGTGTCTTTAGACATTAAAAAAAATCTTTCAGCTGGTTTCGTATGTGGGTGACATTTCCTGAAGTGTGTGTTTTATGACTGTCTCCACTTGAGAAGAAAGGGATGTAAATCATGTCAGGATTTGCATTAGAATATATTTTTTTAACGTGTACCAGAGATAATGTTGTGACACGGGGCCATAAATATCTTAGTTCCTAAGTGTTGTTAAAATTTGTCGTCTTAAGTATGATCAAGAAGGACCAATGATGTTCACACCTCCTACCTCTCTGAAGTAGGATGGAGAAATCAGCCAGGGTGGGAGGAACCCTCAGCTGCAGTGGAGAAAATGAGAAAAGGGGAAACTTCCCTGCTTATTTTGTTCAGAAGCTAGGAGGAGTGTTGAAAATACCTGGGTGCCATCAGAACTTAGGGCACATCCCACCCATCTAGAGAAAGATCCCCATTTTCTTAGCTGTGTCCCGAAGGCGACCTTGGTAAGAGGCTACGCCTGTGCTGCGGGGTCCCTCACAGTCCATGGCCATGTCATTGGGGACCAGCCACACTGACCCCAAGAAGAAACGTCTGCAGACCCCGGGCGAGCAGTGATCTTCACAGGGGACGGGACAGGCTCTGCCATTCCTTCCGTTGTCCATGTATTTAAAAATAAGTATTTTCCCATTTTGAATGCCTGGTGTGTGTTCAGAATGCTCCACTTTGTCAGATCACAGAGCTGGGTCGATTAAAATAGACTTTTTGAAGTTCCCCGGATCCATGTAGGTGAGCAGTGTTTGGGGTGCTGCATGGGAAGCAGATCATTACCATCACAAATATTTCCCCAAGATTTAACCAGCTGACATCAGGTCAAGCAGTTCTGCATAAAAGAATGACTCTTTGTCTCATTTTGAACCCTATTTAATCGATGAATTATTAAACTATAACAACTAAATGATCAGACTGAGTTCATTTAAGTCCTGAAATCACAGGTTTACTTCACCTTGCAATGAGCGCCTTCTGGCAGGATTTTTCTTGTCTAAGACTTTAGTTATTTTATTTTAATTATTCTTATTTTTTGGTGGCTGGATGGTTTCTTACGCGTGTCTTTGTGTTTTTCTTTTCAAGTATCATGAAAATGTTATGAAAAATAGAAAAGGGAAAGAAAATTGTGGAGCATACGTTTGCAAACAGCAGATATTCGTCAGTTTTGTGCAGTGTACATTTGTTTCATTTTAGTAAGTGCATAATGAGATGGTTTTATTATTCCTTGACCTTGCAAGGTTTGAATATATCCACTTCGTTCTATAAGATATTGTAACTCAGGAAGTGTCTTTTTGGAGAGAATGCTAAAATGGTACTTTTTCTAGTCTTCGCCCTGGGATGTGACTTTTGACATTACTGCACATTAAATTACATGTGAAGCTGCTTTTATTTGAGGCTGTTATGTTTTAGGTAGTGTGGCTTCATGAAAATAAAAATCTAAGGGAAAAGGATTAAAATCCAAGAAAAAAAAAAATAAGGCTATTCTTGGTGGAGGTGGGGGAGAAAGCAACAGATTTCTTTCCAGTTTTGACTGAAATCTGCCATCAGCATGTTTTGTTATATCCAATCATCCTAGCGTATTACATTTTTAAAAAGTGAAATATTTCAGACTTGAGAGTATGAAAGATTCCGTTTTCTGCAGCCTTGAAAACACTTGGTGTTGCCTTGTCTTGTAATTTTTTTAATATATAAATTTGTTTTATTTATTTATTTGGGCTGCATTGGGTCTTCGTCACTGTGCGTAGGCTTTTCCCTAGTTGTGGCTAGTGGGAGCTACTGTTCATTGCGGTGCGCGGGCTTCTCACCGCGGTGGCTTCTCTTGTTGCGGAGCCGGGCTCTAAGCACACGGGCTTCAGTAGCTGTGGCATGTGGGCTCAGTAGTTGTGGCACATGGGCTTAGTTGCTCCGCGGCACATGGGATCTTCCCGGACCAGGGCTCGAACCCGTGTCCTCTGCATTGGCAGGCGGATTCTTAACCACTGCGCCACCAGGGAAGCCCATTTTCTTGTAATTTTTAAACCAGTCTAATTGGTATCACATGCTAGCTCCCTGTTGTTTAAAGGCGTACTTTCTTAATTTTCAGAGTTTGAACACATTTTCCTAACGCTTTTAGTTATTCAATCCTTTTCACTATAAATTACCTTCCTGTACTATTTGGTCATTTTCTCCTCAAGTGTTCTCTTTTCTTATGGACATGTAGGACATCTTTGCTGAGGCAGGAAGTAATCCATTTGGGGTTTTATCCCTTGTAAGTCTTTCGCTCTGTCTGTGGCTTATCTTTTAAAGTGGTTTACTGTGTCTCTGTCAGGCAGAAACGCTGGCTTTAATGTGATTTGGTATGCCAATATTTCTCTTAAATAGGGTTTGTATGTTTGGTGTCTTTGGGAAATTTTCTTAGTCCGAGGTCTTAAAAATATTTTTATACACTTTCTTCTAATTGTGTGGACATTTTCTTTTTCAAGTAGATTTTTTTATTCAGCAGATGTTTTTCGCAGCGCGGTGCCAGCATCTATCATCCCTTTTTGCCCCATTTGTACACGGAAGTTTTCCAGCACCATTTACTGAATGGCCTGTCCATACCCCACCCCCATCCTTTTGCTCTGAATTTTTGCCATGTTATGGGTTTCTATTTATACCTTCACCTAGTGCCTGTTCCTCTATTCTGTTCCTTTAGTCAGTCTGACTAGCCAGTGTCACACTGTTTTAATGACCATAAACCTTCTGCTGTCATGTGTCCTGTTATCACGCTGTTCAGTAGGAGAACTGCCTTAACTTTACCGTCCTTCCAAGTAGGTTGGCAATTCTTGAACACTTCCCTTCCATGTGAAATAATCACCATCCTTTCCCGTGTAAAGAAATACTCTGCTGGGATTATGATAGGCGCTTTGCATTGAATTGATGGCTGGCTTTGCGGAGAATAAACATCTTTAAAGCTCTCGCATATTCCCTTTAGTGAACAAAGTCTATCTTTTCCTTTGTTACATCTTGTTTTATGTTCTTCGTAAAGTTGTTCGTTTCTCTCCATAATGGGCTTTCATGTTTTACGACAGGTGTATTTTAGGTATTTTATAATTGAATCTGTTTATAGTTTTAATATAATGCTCTTTAAGCGCTGTTTTCTAATTATGTGTTGCTGGCATAAAGGGATGCAAATTGCCTTTTTTTATATTGCTCTTGTCTTCAGCAGCTTTGTGGAACGCTCTTCTTAATAGATTCCCTAAAGATTCTCTTGGATTTTCTCTGTAGATAATCATGTTGTCTGTGCATCATGATCATTTTTTTCACCTTCTCTATACTCTTCCCACTGCTTTGAACATTTTTGCCTAATTGCCTGGCTAGCCCTTCCCGTGGAAATCTGAGTGGATGGTGTGTCTTCGGTTGTATCACATGATATTTTGTGTTGAATGTGGCTTTGGGTTCGGGTCATTCATGTATTAAAAATTCTACTTCAAATTGTTATGTGGTTAATCATGTCCTGGAGGAAAAACTTTTCCTCCACCCGTATCGGTTCTCTAACTAAGGCAGTACACAGGTAACTGACAAAAGACAGATTAAGAGGAGAAAAAACAAAATGTATTGGCGTACATACACACATGGGAACTCATTCAGCAAGTGGCTTGGGGAAGTGGCTAGCCTTTAGCACTTTAGCACCATCTTTGTAGGAGAAGGGGAAGAGGAGAAAGGCACCTGTGGAAATGCAAATAAAATTTAGGAAAGACGCCGCAGGGAGAGATGAACTGGGAGATTGGGATTGACATGGACACACTACCATATCTAAAACACATAACCCACAAGGACCTGCTGTAGAGCACAAGGAACTCTACTCAGGACTCTGTAATAACGCATATGGGAAAAGAATCTGAAAGAGAATAGATACATGTCTGTGTATAACTGATTCACTATGCTGTACCCCTGAAACTAACACAACATTGTTAATCAACAATACTCCAAGATAAAATAAAAAAAAATGTTTCTTTACATTAGCAAAGATAGGTGGGCCTTTAGGAGAATACATGGCAGGTTGGATGGATTTGGGACAATGTTCGTTTCTGTGATATGGGATGCTTTGTCTTCCAGAATTCAAGCTCCCGGGGAGGAGGGTCCATCCTCTGATTCATGTACCTGCCACACCTAGAGCAGCGCCTACACGTTCACACAGTCGGTGCTCGGTGAAGGTTTCTCTCATAAATAAACACATGCGAGTGTGGGCGTGTTAGGTGCCTGCCCAAGGCAGGGTTGAATCTTTCATTGTTTTTAAAAGGTTGAATATTTAGCCGGCTGTTGTTGAACACAGGAACCTTCCACGCCATGTCCTTCTTGTTCTCCTGCCCTTTCTTATTGATTCAGAATCAAGTCCTGCGATGTCCAGAGGTGACCACCATGGTTTTCCACCCTCCGCTATTGTGAGACGTTCTTCTTTTTCGTTTTTCTCAACAAAGGGAGAGGTGGATGCAGAGGTCAACTGAACAGTTAAAGGAGACGCTCTTCGGGGCAGAACTGATGGGCGGGACGTTTACAGATCCAACCTTCGCCTCATTGAAGGCGGCTTCCGTGGGCAGAATGCTTGCCGCCAGGTTCTCGTCGCGTTCAGTAATAAGCTGGCGGGATTTCTAAAGGAAGACTTCCCACAGGAGCTTGCCAAGCCTGTGGCTTTTCTTTTCTCTTCCAATCATGTGTCATTGATCTTCCTGAAGAAAGTCTCTCAGGTCTTGCTGGGACGTACCTGGGAACCATAATTCAAGGTCATGATTGGCTATTTGCATTTTTTTTTTTCAGAAAAGAGTGAAAGAATGTAGGGGTAAGCCTATATAAAGGAATTTGATGTTAAAGTATCACACTGTGACATATTTATGTCCGGGAGCGGGGAATTTTCCCCTCCACCCCTCTTGAGGTCTTATGGCTGTTGACACACAACAGATGAACAGGAGAAACAGAAACACATTTTTTAAATTGCAGTGTAGTTGATTTACAGTGTTGTAGTAGTTTCGGGTGTACAGCCGAGTGATTCAGTTTTATATATACGTATAGGTGTGTGTACATATATATATATTCTTTTTCATATTCTTTTCCATTATAGGTTATTACAAGGTATTAAATATAGTTCCCTGTGCTCTACAGTAGGTCCTTGTTGTTTATCTACTTTATAGAGAGTAGTGTGTGTGTCTGTTCTTCCCAAATTCCTAATTTATCCCTCCCCACCCCCCTTTTCCCCTTTGGTAGCCGCAAGTTTCCTAGGTCTGTGAGTATATTTCTGTTTTGTAAATAAGTTCATTTGTATCATTGTTTTAGAGTCCACATATAAGTGATATCATATTTGTCTTCGACTCAGCTTCACTTAGTGTGATCATCTCTAGGTCCATTCGTGTTGCTGCACATGGCATGATTTCATTCTTTTTTTATGGCTGAGTACTATTCCATTGTATATATGCACCACATCTTCTTTATCCATTCAACTGGCTTTCTGACTAAAACTTTCTAATGTCATCAGCACAAAGTCCTGGCTCACCAGCTTGACAGCATCCTGAGTGCCTTTGCCCAGCCCTACAGTGGTGGGCAGGGCACAGTCTGGAGGGCAGCTTACAGACGAGCCAGAGGGCAGAGTGCTGACTCGGGGCTGCACACGCTGTAGGTTAATAGTCTGGGGCTGAGACAGTGGGTGGTCAGATGGGAAAGCAGAATATGCCATGTGTCTGAGTCAACCAGACCCCATGAGCATGGCACACACTGGAGGGGTATTTACTGGCCTCGGGAGAGACCATCAAGGGATTGGGGAAGGAAAGAGCAGATTGGACAGACAAATATTTTTGTGCAATCCGAGACAGACCCAGCGTTTAATGCACAGAGAAACCTGGAGTCTCTTCCTCAGCCCTGCAAGTGATATTTCCATCCAGCAGAAGCATTAAAAAAAACAAGACAATCTCTTCCTCTCATCTGTGCAGCCCCACACACGGCATACTTTTTCCCTCTTAACTGGACTTGGCACATAAATGACAAGCTCTATGCTTGCTTCCAAGGGCTTTAGAGCAATACGGCCTTGGGTGTGTAAGCAACACACAGGAACGACCCCCAGCGATGGGGAAAAGGGTGGACACACACCTTGCCTCTTATTAGCTTCAGAGGAGATGGGATAACTAAAATAATTGTAAGCCAAACAAAGAAACAGGACCTTTTGTGCAGTCATGAGCTTCTGGTCTCTGATGGGACAATGGGGCGATGGGATGATGGGGCCATGGGGCCATGGAGAGATGGGGCGATGGGTTGATGGGGCCATGGGGCCATGGAGAGATGGGGTGATGGGTTGATGGGGCCATGGGGCCATGGAGAGATGGGGTGATGGGTTGATGGGGCCATGGGGCCATGGAGAGATGGGGTGATGGGTTGATGGGGCCATGGGGCCATGGAGAGATGGCGCAACGGGTTCATGCGGCCATGGGGCCATGGAGAGATGGGGTGATGGGTTGATGGGGCCATGGGGCCATGGAGAGATGGGGTGATGGGTTGATGGGGCCATGGGGCCATGGAGAGATGGCGCAACGGGTTCATGCGGCCATGGAGAGAGGGGTTCATGGGGCCATGGAGAGATGGTTTGGTGGGTTCGTGGGGCCATGGAGAGATGGGGCAATGGGTTGATGGGGCCATGGGGCCATGGAGAGATGGCGCAACGGGTTCATGCGGCCATGGAGAGAGGGGTTCATGGGGCCATGGAGAGATGGTTTGGTGGGTTCGTGGGGCCATGGAGAGATGGGTTCATGGGGCCATGGAGAGATGGGTTGATGGAGCCATGGGGCCATGGAGAGATAGGTTGATGGGTTGATGGGGCCATGGAGAGATGGGTTCATGGGGCCATAGGGCCATGGAGAGATGGGTTGATGGGTTGATCTGCACTTTATAGTGATGACATCGCCGAGCCTTGCCCTTGAACATTTGACACCGACAGCTCCTCCTGGGTCTAGACCAAGGGGAACACGGGCCGATCTAGAGTTTGCAAGACCTCAGAGGTAACGGGAAGGCATTCCACGATGAACAGATGAGGCCTGCTTCAAAGACTCACACTTTTTCCCAGGGGCACCAGAGGTCGTTAACTCACCTCTCATTTTACATCCTTTACAGCACACGTGTGAACAGTGGTTTAACATGTGGGTCAAAGCCAACGGCTCTTGTTTCCAGCTTTTATTTGCTTCCAGCTGGAGCTGCGTTCATCTGACTGGGTCCAATGATATTGATGGTTGTGTCCTCCTGTGTGCACTAAGCCTGGGATTGCTTAGCCAGATTTTGTATATGGTGTGTGGCCAGGTCTCAGCTTCAGCCTTGGAAAATGTCCAATTTCTCTGCTTGTGCCTGAGGTTGGAGGGAAATAAGGGAAATTTTCCAGTGATACGTATACACGTGCCCGCCGTAATAGTTAAGCGGGCAGCAGCTGACGGAAATGTGTTGCCCCGTGATCTGAGCCCAGGGTTCCATCATTTTAAGGACTCCAGTCAGTGATAATCCACTGTGTCCAAGCAACCTTCGTTGAATGCTGCCCATGAGTAAGGCGCTGTGCTGTGCCCAGGGAGGGGTTGCTAATGCCTCTGGTTAAGGTCGCTAAGATTTGAAAGGCTGCCAGTGGCTCTCCTACTGGACCAGGGGTGAAAGCATCATGCCACAGTTTGGGTAACACAAGCACAGCGCAGCGGAGGATTCCTTTTGTCTGGGGCATCAAGATACTTTCCAAAGGAGGTGGCTCGTGTGCTGGTCTTGATGGATGCGTAGGACTTGCAGAGACAGGGGCATGGAGAGATTGGACATCTGGAGTAGCGGCTTGTGCTGGAGGGCCTGACGGTGTGTGATACCTCAGGGGCATCCTGACTGGACTGCAGGTGCCCTTGGGGTCTGGGTCACAGTCCAGCACTTTGCTGGGAGGCAACGTGGGGTGTCGTGTTAGAGGCAGAGCCTGGAAGATGCTGAGTGCTGTGCTGAGCAACTGGGCTTTATTTCCTAGCCTCTGCCGAGTCCCTCGGGGCATGTGAGGAGGGAAGTGACATCCCCTAATCCTAATCTCTTAAGAGGATGATCCTAGCAGGCTTGGCAAAAAGCTTTGGAGGATGCGCTCCTTTTCGGATCTCCAGATCCCCTGAGCTGTGCGCATCTTTTAGGGCTTTGGGAGAATGCACTCCACGTCCAGGGCTATGTCTGCAAGAGTTTTCCACATAGATACCTGTGCAGAGCGTGGAGGAGAGGCTTGGCTGCGCTGGGAGCGCTCTTTGCCTCTGGATCTCTGCTGCCTTTTGAACTGAAGTAATTGGTCCTGATCCCTCGTTCCTGAGCAGTTCACGGGTCGGGCAGGAAGTCAGCGTCCTCAGCTGATGATACCTTTAGAGAGGTTCTGCGGTCCCTGGGGCCCTGGCCCCAGCCTGCTCCTTGGTGCGGCTCTTAATCCTCCGAGGCTCCTCTGGGGACCCTGGTCATAGAGGGGATGGCCATGAACTGACCGTGATCAGAATAATGACAGTTAAAGAACTAATCATGTGTTTATTTGCAAAGATCATTTGATGAAAGGATAACCATTCTGAGAAGTACTTATCATGACTGCCATGGGTTAAATTGTCTAGTTACTATGAACACTAGTACGACACAGGTTGCTGTCAGAATGCACCTCACTTATGTGTGCGATGCATTTTCCCAGCGCCCCGAGGACTCCCCCAGATGTGATCCCGTTCATCTCCTCAGCACTCTTAGGAGCCGCGTGACAGCCTTGGGGCCACGGTTTACAGATGAGGGAAGCAAGATGGAGCCAGGGAGGGTCCTACCTCAGGCTGCAGAGTCTATTTCTACCCTGGCAGAGAGTCAAGTCTTATTTTAGGAAATTCTCTCCACACAGCCGTTCTCACACTGCTTGGGGCACAGTGGCTCCCGGAAGGCTACTGTAGGCAGCTGGCATTTCAGAAGAATTCTTTCCATGAGGCCGACAAAAAAAAAAAAAAAAAAAGATGATTCAATTCAGGAATGTGGAAACAAACAGGCCATTCTTTGCTTAAGGCATCTTTCCATGGTTGGCGATTGTCTGAGCTGCTAAACTATTTGGGGAATTCAACTTGGTTTTGTTTGGGGGACAGCGGGGGGAGCGGTATTTTCTGGGTCATCCAGCCATGACTGCTGGAAATCCCGTGGGAGTTTCTTGCTTTAGGGTAGACACGGCCAAAAATGAACAGGGAAATGGTGAAGTTGGACTCCAATGTAGAAGATGATATAGATCATGAAAATGGTGGCAGGTGTTTCTCCAGAGTCACTACAAGGTTATAAAATACGGTACCAACTCTGCAGGCTGACATCAATAACCATGGTTCTTGTTACTGTGTCGCAGTCCATTCTGTGGTTGACAAAGACTCCGCCCATCATGGTTCTAGAGCATGCATGGCATGGAACCCGCTAGAACCATTTCTGCCTCCTCATTCACCCTTTCTCATTGGATTCCAGCCCTCCTTGAAGAATCCATTGTACACGACTCCTGATGCTTATTTGAGGTTATCTTCTTAAAGTTATGGTAAAATATACATAACATAAATGTTACCATTTTACTCTTTTTTTAACTGTATAGATCAGTGTCATTTTTTAAATTTAGTTTTTATTTTATATTGGGGTATAGTTGACTAACGCTGCTGCGTTAGTTTCAGGTGTACACAGCAAAGTGGTTCAGTTATACGTATATATGTATGGATATGTATACATATGCATACATGTGTAATGTGTACATGCTCATAGATCAGTGGTATTAAGTACATTCACATTGCTTTGCAACCATCACCATTATCCATGTCTAGAACTTCTTTCATCTTCCCAACCTGAAATTCCATACCTATTTTTTAAAATTTATTTTATTGAAGTATAGTTGACTTACAGCGCTGTGTTAATTTCTGTGGTACAGCAAAGGGATTCAGTTATACACATATATACCTTCTTTTTCATACTCTGTTCCATGATGGTTTATCACAGGAGGTTGAATATAGTTCCCTGTGCTCTGCAGTAGGACCTTGTTGTCTATCCATCCTATATATACTAGTTTGCATCCGCTAACCCCAAACTCCCATTCCTTCCCTCTCCCATCACCCTCCCCCTTGGCAACCACAGTCTGTTCTCTATGTCTGTGGAAGCTCTAAACTTATTAAACGATGACTCCTCATTCCTCTTTCTTCCTAGCCCCTTCCCACCCCCAGTCCCTGGAAACCACGACACTACTTTCTGTCGATATGGATTTCACTGTTTTAGGTACCACATATAAATAGACTCATGCGATGTTTATCCTTTGGTGTCTGTCTTATTTCACTTAGCACAATGTTGAACCGTAGCAGAATATGCCACCCCACAAAGTATGCCAGCTCAGTTACTTTGAGATGAAGGCAGTTGAGAAGAAGCAGGTAGAAGAAAAGCTCCCTGTACTCCCTGATTTGCCTAAAAGCACTACATAAATTTGCAAAGATATTCCTCCTCCCCTTTCTACCAGGAAAGACAAAAGTTAATCACCAGAGATAATTTTAGACCCTATCAGCCAGGAGGTGGCACCAAAGGAACCCATATAAACTTTTCTAACTGGACTTTGTATACCATTAGGTAACTTCTGATAGTTTGTCCTTGGAAACCTAAAATTGCTTTCCTTTGTGCTGCTCTTTCTCGATAAATTGCTATTCTTTGTTGAAGATGCTCTATAAGCCAGAGTTCTAAGCCACCTCTTGGAGTTATTCATTTTCCCTTGGGTCTCTCCCATGTACACACGAGGCATACACGTTAATAAACTTGTTTGTCTCTTGTTCATCTGTCTTTTGTTACAGGGGTCTCAGCCAAGAACTCAGAGGGATAGAGGGAAAATTATTTTCCCTTCCCTACAGTGTCCTCAAGATTCATCTGTGGCATGGGTCAGAATTTCATTCCTTTTTAAGGCAGAATAATATCCCATTGCATGGATAAACCACATCTTGTTGATTACTTAAGTCATCTTGAACCATTGTATGGTTTTAAACTTTCGATGCCAATACTTTCTTCCTCCAACAAAGTAATGGGGTGACAAAGGCACACATCCTATCTTACCAATGTGTATGAAGATAGAGTCAGCCTGGGAATAGTATGTAATTAGTGATTTCTACTTTCATTTGTTTCCTTTGCCAGGGCAGAAGTTTATTTAATGGAATTTAAGGGAATTACAAAAAATAGCCAAAGCCCATCCATTTTTACCTTCAGAATATTATAACTCACTTGTTGCACATGTTTCTGGTTTGAAAGATCCTCACATACACATGTGCTACTGTGGGCACAAGGCAGCTTAGAGTAAACCTCTCTCTACATGGTCAAATCATCTCCCCTTTGAAAGGTCCAGGGAGAGTTTCTGCAGATCCCCATGTGGTATTTGTCAACAATTTTCCAGTAGTTCAGTACACATTGCTCCGTGAAGTATCCTTCCAAAAAATGAAGCAGGAAATGAAATTATCGGATGGCTGGTTAAGTAAGAGAGCTGTTTCTTCATGATTAGGAATAAAAACACTGAAGTTTATCTTTGCTGAGTGAACAAGCAGACACGGCCCATGTCGTGAATTTTTGGGGAGAACATCTAGGTTATTGAGAGGGGGGAAATAAACTGGAGAACAAACACACCATACAGTAACACCACTGTTAACATTCAAAAGTGGTGTGAATGATCCAGGTTATAGTTTTAAAAGCTCCCAAGTGACTCTGACGTGCTCTAGTTTGAGAATCTCTGGCTAAACAAAGGCTATAAACACAGGTGTTCTGAACTCTAGTCATAGAAAAGGTAAAAAAACTATTTAAGTAGTCTCAGTATCCACCAAGAGAAAGACGAATGCTAGCAAAAACAAAGGGAAATCTGTGAATCCAAACAAAATAACGAATTTGTTAGCAAATATGACCGATTGTTAAGCATTCATAGAAACTTCCTCAGCGATGTATAAAGGAACAGTTTTATAACATATTTCTTAAGGTGAAAAAAAAACAGTGGGAACAATAGTTTCTACTTCTTGACCTAAATCAATTAATTATGGAATTTGCTTCATGTTGGCATGCTTGCTCCAGAAATGTTCTCAAATTCAATTAGTGGTAAAAATTACGTTTATCGATAAAAATGGCATACCTCTTCCCTCTAATCTGTAATAACAACTATATGGAACTTGGAAAATCTGTAGATTTGAAGGCATCATGATCGGAGCTAAGCAAGGACAGTGAGTCCTCAACTTGTCTGTTGCAGGTTCTTGATATGTGGATGATTTTAAAGGATAACTAAGAGATTGGCAAGGCAAAAAAATAAATACACAGTGCAAGAGAGAATTATGTAACCGTAGCATAGTTCCAGTATGTTGGAGAGGCATAGAAGGGATGATTCTCTAAAGAAGCAGACAAAAATGAAGAGTCATTGGGATCCATTAATTTAGCATCATGTTTATCTGGTTAATTATGTTTTGTTTGTCCAATGAAAATTAATTGTATTCTTTGAATACATTTTAAGTATTTTTTGGATACTACCTAAGAATTTGGCGAAGCTATTTCACATGTTAAATATGCTTCTGTGAAAAAAAAATCAAATAATACAGGTTCGTTTAAAGCCGCCAGATTTAATTAACAGATTATTCTGCAAACGATCTGTTACTGTGAAGATAAGAGCAAATGCAAAAGCATACAGCTGTATATGTATACATACGTAAATTTATCTTTCTATACATGTTACATGTATTAAAATGATGGGATTATCCTGTGGTTATTATAGCTTATTTCATTAAGAATTCAGCATAGATATTTATACATATTGATACTTTTAGCTCCTGTTGTTTCTGAGTCCATCTTGAGATGAAAGAAAAAATAAAGGCACCAATGAAAACTCACTAAAAAAAAAGATACTTAGAAAACTACCTTGGATAATTTTACTGGACTATAAAAATTAACTAATTAACTCTATTGGACATAAAATAACATGCATTGATACATTTTCAGCTAAATTAAGGAGAAAAATATTTTGCCTCTTTGGGAAGATATTTAAATTGCAAAGGAGCAACTTTTCTAATGAACCATTTGCAGTTCCAACAAGTGAGCTTGGGATGAATAACCTAGTAAGGTCTTAGGAGCAACTGTGCATTGTGCATCCCAGTACCCTAAAGTTCCAGTCGTATAGTAGATGCTCAGTAAAGGTTAACTCAGTAAGTGAAGATACTTTAGTAATAAATATCCACGGGGAGGCTACAAGCTGCAAAGAACAGACACACCTACTCAACCTGGTTTAAACAGCCAGGGCCACTATCTCATCCGGCACAGGTCCAGGGAAGAGCAGGCCTCAGAAAAGTTTGCTTCCACAGCTCAACTGTGTCATCAGGGTCCAGGCCCTTCCATTACTTATTTTATTTTATTTTTTATTTAATTTATTCGTTTTGTTTGGCCATGCCAAGTGGCATGCAGGATCTTAGTTCCCCAACCCGGGCTCGAACCTGTGCCTTCTGCTGTGGAAGCACAGAGTCTTAGCCACTGGACCACCAGGGAAGTCCCTCTATTACTTCTTTTAGCGCATCAGCTTCATCATGGCCATAGGCAGTTGCCAATAGCAACCAGAGTTTCCCCATCTACATCCTGATGAAGAAGGAGTGACTGGCCTCTGTTTCCCAGGAACCCTATCCAGCAAATCTCTTTCTGTGACTCATTGGCCCAATATGGACCCATCATCCTTGGAGCAAGGGATATGAAATGACCAGAACTGGTGCTCTGGGATGACATGATAGTCTGGGTTGGAATAGAGATGCAAGTACATGCCCCCAGGCTGACTCGGCTCTCTGTTTGTTGTAGAAGAACATAACATACAGTAACTGACTCTTGTTACATTCATAATGTCTCACTTTGGGGCAGTGGTAATGCAACATATTGGGTGTGGAGAAGTTTGAGATACAAAGAGTGTAGAGACATTTTTCCAAAAGTGATCGTTGGTTCATGGTGGCCCTGAAAGACAACTAGCGCCAGATACTTTTAATGGCTGCTCCAGAGATTCATCCTCATAGAGTTTCATTACAGACAAGCTTAGTGCCTGGTCTTGTGCTTGAAATGTGGAGTCTTGGAGATGCCAAGTTGATTGAACAGAGACTCTTCTTAAAGATGACCGGCACTGGCATCTAAACCACGCAGGAAGCAGAGTTTGGGGTTGAAGTCCCGAAAGGGAGCCTTCATTTATAACAGCTAACAGGTATTCGGAGTTTCTTCTCAATAGTTACATTTCTAGCTGAGTATTAAAAACAATCAAAAAATGCCTTCACTCCCCAGTGCTTTGTCGTCTTATTCACTACTCAAAACTTTTTGCCTAAGAAAAAAAGTTTTCATAAGTGAAGATTTTTATTCAGGATTAATAATGTAAATACCATTAAAAATAGTAATAAATTGTATATGGTAGATAATAATGGATATAGATTATCTTATCTAGTCCTTAAAATAACCCTTTGCAGAAAACAGAACTCAGACTCTTTCTGTTTATCACCCCTCTGTCTATATCTGTCTGCCTCTCTAAGTATCATCCATCCATCCATCCATCCATCAGTGTTTCTCTCAGTCTCTTTCTCTCTCCCCCGACCCCCAACTGTGGGAGGGAAAAAAACCTTTTTCCTCTGCCCTCTTAAAATCTGTTTACTGAGGCTTGTGAATTAAACTGACAAAAGACAGATTAACAGGAGAAAGACATATTTCTTTATCGATGTTAATGTTTCCATGTGCATGGGGGTGCCGACTTAAACGCACAACGTGAGAATTGTGAGTTAAGTTTTATTTGGGGCAAAATGAGAACTATAGCCCAGGAGACAGCATCTCAGCTAGCTCTGAGCAACTGCTCCAAAGAGGTGGGGGGGGGGAAGGTCAGTATATATGTGATTTTGGTGAAGGGGGAGTACATGCAATCAAGCACATATTTTTCTTTAATTAATTAATTTATTTAATTTTGGCTATGCTGGGTCTTCGTTGCTGTGCACGGGCTTTCTCTAGTTGCGGCGAGCGGGGGCTACTCTTCGTTGCGGTGCGCGGGCTTCTCACTGCGGTGGCTTCTCTCGTTGCGGAGCATGGGCTCTAGGCGTGCGGGCTTCGGTAGTTGTGGCTCGCGGGCTCTAGAGTATAGGCTCAGTAGTTGTGGCGCACGGGCTTAGTGCTCCGCGGCATGTGGGATCTTCCCAGAGCAGGGCTCGAACCCGTGTCCCCTGCCTTGGCAGGCGGATTCTTAACCACTGCGCCACCAGGGAAGTCCCCAAGCACATATTTTTTGGGAGAATGTTTCTGCTAGTCCCGTGGAGCAGACGTCACCATGAAGGATTTTAGTGCTTTTTTTCTAGACACGAGGAGATGCAGGAATTGGGCTCATAAAATCAGCTCCTGAGAATATCTAACTATCTGAGGATATGTTCTGCCAGTTTCTCCCAGAGCACGGAGGGCCTCCTTCCTGGTCTCCACCCTGAGCTCCTTTCAGGGGGTGTTGAAGGTCACCAGCTGCAGCGGCTCAAGATTTAATCCTGGTAGAGGTAGATGGCAAGTGCCAATTTGTAGTTGACAGGGGCTTCACAGAAAGAAATAAAAACCCAAAGAGGTGATTACACAGGTGTGGGGTGGGCTTCGTGTACCATTTTAATGGAAGGTGATAAATTACGGAGAAGCGAGCAGACAAAGGAAAAGGTGGTTGGGCTCCTAGGGGTGGTGAACTGTGGGAAGAGGACCCGGAGTGGTAGTTCTTGGTAGCTCTTGCTAGTTAAGGTAGTTAGGGGTTCTTTAGTAAGACTTGTTATGCAGAGAAGAGTCATTCACCTCTTCTGGTGTGGGAGAGGACTACACCTTTACAGATGGAAATTTATGTCACCTTCTCAAAGGGCAATTGATGCCCTTATTTTAGGCAGAAAGGGGAAGGACAGAGAGTTCTTCCTGCTTCTGCTACTTCTCAGTTGCTTTCATCTTAAAATAATTCTTATGCCAAAGTGGCATATTTGGGGGTGCATATTCTGATCTATCTTTGTATCTATCTATCCACCCATCCATCCATCCGTCCATCTATCATGTCTACCTACCTAGCGATCTATCATATCTATCTATCCGTCCATCTATCCATCTATCTATCAGTTCCAAAGCTTGGGCTCCCCACAATATACTTCCATACTTATATATGTAAAATGATTAAGGGAATGCTTGGGCCCAGACTCTCAACGGATGACTTATTTCTATCACGAGTGTCTGCAAAGCTAAGACCTTACCCAGTAGTGATTAAGTAAAAGAACCTGAAAAATAGCTTTCATTTCCTGACTTCCAGTACAATGTGTTTCCACTACACCAGTTTTCCCTGCTATTTTGAATTTTTTCCGTTAAGAAAGATTTGCTTCCTCAGGCTTCAGTGCCATTAAAGCCTCAGTATCAACTTCTCATCTTTAATTTGTTCCTAGGCCAGAACCTCCTCTCTCCTAAAGAGAGAGGGACACAGAGATACTGAGAAAGACTGCACGGCATGTTATATATATTCTACCACTCTGTGGACCAAAGAAATCACAGAAGCGCTCAGCCATGCCGTTCAGAAATAGCACATAGCTCAAAGAAGAGCCGTTGAGCGCCAATGTGTTTAAAACTCCTGATTCCTGGAAACCTACTTTCGCCAGCTTTGCCTCCACTCCATTTCTCTGGTTCCCACTGAGCTCCCTTTGGTAGATTATGTAAGTCACAAGGGCACAGGGGATCATTATTCCAGCTTTTTCTTCTTAGCTTCCCTTTTCTTGACCCATTTCTCCCTCCTGAAGTTGAAAATAGCTATGCCTCTTTGATGCAGAAGAAAGGAGTGCTAGGTAGTCCTCAGAAGGGGCCCATGCTTATGCAATAAGGGGAACTTTCTACTTCTTTCTCTCTCCATCCAGCAGTGAAGTCCTGGGTAACACAAGCGAAATAACAAGTTCATACTTTACAGCTGTAGCACATAACTGCTCTCTCAGTGACAGGGGATTCTGATGCTGCTTTTGTGGTGTGCATGACTTGCTGGTGTCCTGAAACAAATATAATAATCGCTCTTTGCTGTAAAAACTTATTTTTTTTTTCCTGAGGGGAATTTCTAGCTAAACCCCTATTTTTGGTTTTGAGCTAACAAGTAAGTCTGCTTCATCAGGGTCCATCACGCTTACTTCTGTAGGTGGAGGGAAATTGTGACTAGGCTTATGGGGACAGAAAACCATCTAAGGAAAAATCCGAAAATTAACGCTAAGAGTACAGGAGACACTAATCTATGGTATGATGTTTCTCCATCTACTTAACTATTCTTTAGGTGTTTGTTTGGTTTTTTTTTTTTTTTTGAAAATAAGAAGAAATAATGTTTGTCTTATTGATTTCACAAAGACATTTTGAGCTGGAAATGAGCATTGACTATGAAAGCATTTTGCCATAATTCACAACCACATTCACTGATGTTATTAACACTTGATGCTGGATCATTGGAAAGTCCTCGGTCATCTTCCCATTTTGGATGTCAGTCTATTTGCATTTCCCTCCAGACACCGCTGTTGAGGACCCTGTAGAACAGTCTTCCACAGAAAGTATGGTCCAAAGGTCAAGGATACTGGCGTCAAGAGAGATCATCAGAGATGCTCTCAGGCTCTGCCCAAGACCTACTGAATCCAAATGTTCCTTGTGGTAATATCTCCAGGAGACTCAAGGAACAGGGAAGTTTGAGAAGCATGGAGCGTAATGTGTCCACCTAATGAATTCCTCAAATCCCTGTGCGCGGTGATGAACTTGAGAATATCTCCCCGCCCCAGATGTGTGGACCCCAGGTGTTCAGAGGAGCCACCAAGTGCTTAACCCTTCCTCATCTTCCCTAGTCACCCCACCTGTTTTGGGGGACAGATCTCAAATGGTATGCACCCATCTCACCTTGCTTGGGGCCCCAGTGTTTCTGTGGGGATTTTCCAGATTGTTTATTCCCTTATGGATAGCAGAGCCAGGCATGTAGTTTTAAAAAGACCCTGTAGAAATGCAAGGGCGTCTGTAGCTATCTATGTGCGTCGTTCACCTCTGCAAAGCATAGCGGTTACGTAACTAGAGATTTTCTAACCATGGTACGTCTGTGTCTCTGCTAGTTGCTCTTTTGGGTGAATACGTACTAAATCAGTCCATGAAGAGTGGAGCTGAGGTCTGATCCAGAATGGAGACAGAATTTGATGTAAGGAGAGAGTGGGATAAACTCATTCAATGGGCAATGGAATGCTAACATCGTGGCCTTTGACCGTGTCAGAGGCGTGGGGTGTAGGAGAACCAGCCGTGGGGTGTAGGATCGGGGGTCAAAAGAAATAGGCCTGGGGTCCAGCCCTGACACGCTGTACCTGCCTGACAAGGTCGAGGTGCCCTGGTCTCTGCGGCTCACCTTTCGTCAGCAGTAAAATCAAGCTTAGCTCAGTGACCTTGTAAATCAAATAATGAATGTGAAAAAACTTTTACATATTCATATGAAGGGAACTTTGTTTATACCTTAAAATACAGACCAGGAAACCTGCCCAGGGAATGGGAAAGCATATAGGCTCTGTGGACTTGCCAGAGTGAATAAGTTGCTCATCTTGGTGAAAGAAAATTAAAAGCTAAGACTGTACAATAAGTTTAAATGTAATAAATTCGGCTAAGTAACTGGCTTTGTTCCTGGCATCTCAGGGTCAGGGAACCAAGGTGACGATTTGCATGCTAAATTGAGCCTTTTGCTCAGTTTCTCATAATACTGATCCACACTGTCAACACTTAGATGGAGTGAGCTGGTGGAATTCTGGAGGGTCGGTCTGCAAGCAAAGTGCAAATTGTCAAGCATGTTTAAAAGCACCAAGAGAGGGCTTCCCTGGTGGCACAGTGGTTGAGAGTCCGCCTGCCGATGCAGGGGACATGGGTCCGTGCCCCGGTCAGGGAAGATCCCACATGCCACAGAGTGGCTGGGCCCGTGAGCCATGGCCGCTGAGCCTGCGCGTCCGGAGCCTGTGCTCCACCAACGGGAGAGGCCACGACAGTGAGAGGCCCGCGTACCGCAAAAAAAAAAAAAAAAAAAGGCACCAAGAGAAAAAAAATAGCGCTTTCCGTGAAGGCCTTTGGGCTTGTAATGCACAAAAATGTCTGTCATTAAAAACTTAGCATGGTTTAGATGAAAACATACTTATTTTCAGTATTGATGTGTTTAAAGCAAAAGTTTAATATTTCCTTTTCCAAACTCAGTGCTTTTGTCCTGGGAAAATATAGCCTAATTATACATTACTTAGACATTGTGAATTTGATTATGTGTGGTTTTCTCCACATCAGCCTATTTGATTTTTCAAAATCTTTGTTTTCACCACTCTGGGCCATCACTCTGATAATACTTTACCTACAAAGAATCCATTCGCAGTCATTTGTCGCTGCACCTAAGTACCTCTACTACCTTGAACACTAAAAAGAGGAATTATACTTTCCACATATAGACAAACACAAACTCCTCCAATAATAGATAAAAGAGAAACTGCATTAAATGATGGAAGCACTGTGCTCGATGTTCTTAATTGAACCAGCAGAGAAACAGGATGTATCTCCAGCCTCCACTGTCTCCTGCCATTCCCTTTACTCTTTTTTTTTTTTAATTTTTATTTTATATTGGAGTATAGTTGATTTACAGTGTTGGCTTAGTTTCAGGTGTACAGTAAAGTGATTCCATTATACATACATACACACATATCCATTCCTTTTCAGTTTCTTTTCCCATATAGGTTATTACAGAGTGTTGAGTAGAGTTCCCTGTGCTATACATACAGTAGGTCCTTTTTTTAAATTGAAGTGGATGATCATACCAAGTGAAGTAAGTCAGAAAGACAAAGACAAAGACCACATGATATGACTTACATGTGGAATCTAAAATATGGCCATTCCCTTCATTCTAAGTGTTAACACTGTCAGTCACATGTACCTCCTTCCGCATCTCCTCAAAGCCGTTTCCTGTTCTTTCACTGACAAACATGACGGGCTGGAATGGCGTGAACAGTACAAGATGCCAGGATTCCTGGGAAAAAATCCCGTGCCTTTTGATCTGTCAAGTCCAGAAAGAAATTGAGCTCCAACTATGGGGGCTAAGTAAGCTCTCTCCACAAAGGCAGCAAAAGTGTTGTACAAATTAAAATGTTCATGGTAAAGAGACACAGGGATCCTACTGGGAAAGTTATTACGTTTCAGTTCACATCTTTGCTTTTCTTCCAGCTGATGATCTTCACTTTAAAGATTCCAAATATTTACATAAAAGAATTTCTCCTTTTATTTCAAATCAAAGTGACAGAAGTGGGGGGTGAAGACACTTTGGTGCACGTTTTCGTGTGTTTGCTGCACACTGGAAGTGCGTAACTTGGAGGAGCACCTTCTGGGGGCAACGTGACTGTTCATTTACTATGTGCTTACAGAGCTCAGCCCCTGGGAGCTGCTGGGAGCTGTGAGATATGGGGTAAGAGACAGGCGCTCCCGTGCCTGCTGCCATGAGGTCAGCTCTCAGGGTTACTGAGATGGGGTGCCCACACACACGCACGCACGCACGCACACGCACACAGACGCTGATGCATCATAAAGGGTAAAGTACAATGCTTGATGATTTATTGAGTATCTCTGAATACAGAGCAACTTCCAGGATTGTGGTTTTCATAATCTGTATGAATTCTAATAGGAATGTTTTATGTACCCACACACACATGTGTGTGTGTGTGCGCGCGTGTGTGTGTGTGGTATTTATAGAAAAATCAGCATGATTAGCACTTGTTTTTAATCCATATGATGCTATAAAAGTGCACCTTACATATGCTGCTTTGTAATATATGCAGATTACAAAACAGTATATGTTAGGTGAACTCTGTGTGTGTGTGTGTGTGTTCATACATAACAGTTATACTCTGTTATATATATTTATATATATTACAGAGAGTACATTGCAGATGCACTTTCATAACATGAGAATTAAACCAATTGCAATATATATATCAATGCATATATAATTTATACAATATATATAACATGATACATATCGTAATTGTTTAATCTATATGTTATTAAATATTAAAATATCCTCTTTGGGGCTTCCCTGGTGGCGCAGTTGTTGGGAGTCCGCCTGCCAGTGCAGGGGACACGGGTTCGTGCCCCGGTCCGGGAGGATCCCACATGCCGTGGAGCGGCTGGGCCCGTGAGCCATGGCCACTGAGCCTGTGCATCCGGAGCCTGTGCTCCACAACGGGAGAGGCCACAACAGTGAGAGGCCCGCGTACCGCAAAAAAAAAAAAAAAAAAAAAAAAAACCTCTTTGTAATATGTATAAATATATATATATATATATATATATATATAAACAGTTTAGCTATTATATATGAATAAGAGTATAAGAATATAGGTTATACTGCATTATACATATGAAAAATACATAACATTTATAATACATATACTCTGTTTTATATGTATTACAAAGAGGATATTTTTGATGCACTTTTATAACTTATATAGATTAAAACAATTGTGATATATATTATATGTTATAGGTAATGCATATTACATATGCATTAATATCTATATCACAACTCTTTTAATCCACGTGTTATAAATAAGTGCAGCTAAAATATACTCTTTGTCATATATATGTATATATACATATATGCGTATAACTGTTATGTGTGAATTTGTATGTGTATACATACACACATATATATGTGTGTGTATACAAAGTATGTGCACACGTACACAAAGTACACCTAACATACTGGTTTGTACGCTATACATGTATTATAAAACAGCATATGTTAGGTACAGTTTTACAGCATCATGGATGAAAACAGTTGCTAATCATAATCATTTTTCTCTACGTTTATAGCTCTCTTTTAAATGCCTGATTTCTGCCGCTTCTTTTTTGCTAGCTATGCGGAAACTAACGAATGTTTGAAAAGATTTTGACATCTAACCTTTGAACCTGTCTCCCATAGTGATCCAAAATAGCATGGCTGATCACCCGCAAAAACAGCCGTCTGATCCTCCTATTCAGCACACAACTTGTTCTTTGGAGAACCAAATCAGAGATATTTCAAATAAATATTGCCTGGTGAAGAACAGAGAATCAAAACTGATTGGTATGCAATTACGTGTCAGGGAATAAAATATATTACAGTAGATTTGCAAAGCACAGCATTCTTTAGACAAGTTATTGCTATGTTTTAAAAAACCATGAGCCTGTAATGATACAAAATTTTAAAAATTTGATATTTCTTTCTGGTAAATAATCCGCTGCTCTGTTTTTTCTTCACCACGCTTAACAGGTGGCAGGCACACCTCATATTTGTAGGGAACAGATGCCGCAGGAAATATTTCTTTTGCTTTGTGCTTGGAGAGAGAGGGCTAGTATATATAGAAGACGCCATACCGTTTAGGGGCAGACAGGTTTGGTATTCAGTTGTCCTTCTGGGCACCCTTAGGCAACCTGTATGACCTTTGTGATTCCCTTTGTGTACCTAGAAAATGGAGGTAGCCATGCCCACCTCCCTGGTCGATGTATATATTAGTGAAATTACCTGTATATAATTTTATATGTAGTATTATATATGCATTAACCATATATATGCATATACATATATATGTGTGTGTGTGTATACATACATGGGTCTGTGTGTGTGTGTGTGTGTGTGTAATATACTATATATAGAGAAAGAATGTATGGCTAGGTGCCCAACACAAATTAGGTGTTATTTATTTATTTATTTATTTATTTATTTATTTATTTTAACATCTTTATTGGAGTATACTTGCTTTACAATGGTGTGTTAGTTTCTGCTCTATAACAAAGCGAATCAGCTGCACGTATACATATATCCCCATATCTCCTCCCTCTTGCGTCTCCCTCCCACCCTCCCTATCCCACCCCTCTAGGTGGTCACAGAGCACCGAGCTGATCTCCCTGTGCTATGAGGCTGCTTCCCACTAGCTATCTATTTTACATTTGCTAGTGTATATATGTCCATGCCACTCTCTAACTTTGTCCCAGTAGGTGTTATTTAAATTTAAGTCCTCTGATGTAAGGTACAGTAATCTTTCTCCATCCATGGAGTTCAGGGATTGTGAAGACAAATGGTCCCACGGCCAGAAAAGGTAAGGACGCGAGTGACAGACTGCGTAAAGACCATGGAGAGGTGTAGGCATTGTCTCATGGGGCCACCTTGACTGCAAGGTTTGCCATGAACAAGTCGAGGGTCAACACTGCCCCCGATGTAGAAAACACTACAACGTTTTCTGCATTTTTCAAGAGTAGTCAGAAGCTCGTGTTTTCCTGTAAATATCCCACTTTTCAAATGTAGGCAGCTGATTTGATTAAAGAAAACAGGTGTGGGACACAGGCACATGGGAAAATTATCCAGAAACATCACTGCTTTGAACAAGAGTTGACCTACAAGCGACTCATTTTTGATTTCTTAATCTTCCTGCATCATTCGGTTGAGGGTGGAACCCACCACAGAGCTTGTTAGAAATGCAGTTCTCAGGACGGCTCCTGGTCTAAGGAACGGGAAACTCTGGGGTGGAGCCCAGCATCTTAGTTTTAATGACCCCTCTAGGTCAGGGTCTGCAAACAAAGCCCAGAAGTCCAGATCTGAAGCACCGTCTGCCTTTTTCCAGCCATAAACTAAGACTGGTCTTTCTGTTTTTAAATGGTTGGGGAAACAAACAAAATCAAAAGAAGAATCATGGTTTTTTTGGTAATTATAACAAAATAACATTGAAGTACTGAATTATGCCAAGAAACAACAACAAAACTGGTAACAGAAAAACTGTAAATTCTACTATGAAAGACAGTTTTCCATAACAGAAAATTCTAAGTTCTGTGCTCCCTCCCAGAATTTTTTATGATCTACTTGATACTCATAAGGCTTATATTTATATCAGCCATCTCTTTATTTTTTAAAAAAATGGTAAGAAAAAAATAACCTTATGTTTATCTCAAATGTTAATGTCACATGGAAGAATCATATTTTGCAACGCATGGAAACCGTATGAAATTCTGTGTCCATGAGTATGCTTTTAGGGGGACACAGTCACGCCCTGTCACATCTTATGATGTATGGCTGCTTTAACATTACAACAGCTGAACAGTTACAAGACAGGCTGTATGACCGCAGGATCTGAAATACTTATTCTGTGGCTCTTTACAGAAAAACCTTGTGGACCCGGCCGCAGCTGATTCTGGTGCATGTTCATATTTGAGAACTGTGATGTTTAGTGACCATTGTGAAACATAATCCTATGTTTGTGTCAACAAGGGGAAGGGAAGAAACTCCTGCGGCAGCTACTCTGCATTCACTGAGCACCCGTGTGTGAATCTGTTTCAGGTAGATAAGTAAGAAAGAGCTTTTGGAATAAGATCCACGGACTTCAGATTCTCAGGTCCTTCCCTGGAAGCTTAGAAACCTTAAATCATCTCCTCTTCGGATTCCTCTTCTGTAAAGCACAGTAAACAATCCACACCATGCAGGATCATGCTGAAACTATAATCAATAAACGAGATGAAGTGCATAACCAATTTCCTGGCACAGAGTAGGTGTTTTAGAAACAGAATCATCCTTTGAGTTTTAAAAGATTGTTTTCACTCTGAAGAGATTTCCAGGAGAGAGTAAGATACCAGGAACTGTGTTAGGGCCTGAAAAACATGCACGTGGTGTTGTTTATTTAGAAAAGTATTGCGGGTGGGGGGGGACGTCCCTGGTGGCGCAGTGGTTAAGAATCCACCTGCCAATGCAGGGGACACGGGTTCGAGCCCTGGTCCAGGAAGATCCCACATGCCGCGGAGCAACGAAGCCCATGCGCCACAACTACTGAGCCCACGTGCCACAACTACTGAAGCCCGCGTGCCTAGAGCCCGTGCTCCGCAACAAGAAAAGCCACTGCAATGAGAAGCCCGCACACCACAGCCAAGAGTTGCCCCCTCTTGCCGCAACTAGAGAAAGCCTGCGTGCAGCGACAAAGACCCTATGCAGCCAAAAATAAATAAATAAAATGAATAAAATTTTTAAAAAGAGGAAAGTATTGGGGCATGGAGAAAAATGCCATATTCACTTTTCAGCTCCCAACATTAATTTTCTTTAAAACTCTTATAAACAGGACTCAACTCAAGTACAATTAGGTTTTAGAGATCCAGGCTGTAAGTGAAAGCGCTTATCCATATGTCTATCCAACAAGACACCTGTTTCAAGTAGGTATTTAATCACTATTTACTGAGTGAACCGTATGTCTGTTTTTCATTGTTGCTTCTCTGTTGCAAGATCCACTGTGTTATTAACCTGGTCTTCCATTGTCATGCTTAATATCTTCTTATTTTATAACTAGGATTAAACACTGTTCCTCCAAAGGACACTACTTGGTTGGTTGAAGATAAAGATATTGGGTAGCTTTTCCTAATTAAGCAACCCAACTCACATAAAGCCATATTATTGGCTGTCCCTGCCTGATGCCCAAGGTGATGTGTCTCCATGGTGATCGTGTATGCCCTGTCTCATGAGCGGCAGCAGCCAGCTCTGCAGGGATCCAACTGCCTCCCACCCACAGGGGCAGGTTCCCTCCCATAGACTGGGCTTTGCCTCACCGCCATGACCCTTTCTCAAAGTGCAAGGATGTTTATTCACTTCTTCCCAATGGCTTTACTTCCTGAAAGAAGCATATGCTTCCTTCTCTATTTATTTCCAATCCATTGGCTTAGAAATTCCCAAAGTAAAAAGAAATAAGCTGAAAAACCAGAGTTTCCAGAGAGAAGACTTGAGCACCCACTGCAGCAGGACATCCCAGATTCCAAGTATTTTTATTCTCTCCTTCACGTAAAAGTGGGAAATTCCAGCTGACTGCCTGGAAAATTGCCTCTGTCTGCCAGCAACCTTGAAAGAGATTTTGAATTGGGTAGATACACAAAATCCCCTTGACATTTAAGTCTATGTGATTCTTTGAAAGCTAAACATATTGACACCAAAGGAATTTCTCCGGAGTAGGATGCCTTAGATAAGATACACTCCTGCATTTCTCTCTCACATCACTCTTTTCTGTTTATTTAAAACCCACTCTGACGCTAGAATTCATCTCTGTCACCTCTGCTATTCCTACTCTGCCAGTATCCCCTGCCCTCCTTTCTTTTTAAAAAAAAAAATAACATTCACTGGTGAGGTTGAGAATAAAGTTCATTTTAGTCCTGACGAGTAAAGTTTCCAGGTGCAAATGAAGCCTTAAATGGGAGGCAGGTATCACTCCTATATGGTTTGGCACATCTGTGAACATAACACTCACCAACCTTATTAAACTGTCACATAAATGGTAGGTGTGAGTATAGATGAAGGAAGAAAAATCTCTTATCCAATGTCTACATTTATTTTGTCTTTCACCACAAATCATTTCTTTAGCCTTGCTACAGATTTTATTATTTGCCGGAGCAAGGACTGGTCAGTTTTTATCTGACCTGAAAACTATTTCAAAAACCTAAGATTTTTTGCTGTACAATTAAAACACACACACACACACACACACGCACGCACACATTTTGGAAGATTTAATGCTTTCATGGATGGAACCCAGGGCTGCTGTCGAAAGGCAGTCATAACCTTGAATAATTTATGTTTTCTTTGGCCTGGTTTAAACATTTTGATTACATAAAGAATATAATACTTCTCTTCATCTTTCCTTCATTAAAGAGCCATATTGTATTTCAATTAAAAAAACCTATGAAAATAATCACTCTATGAAAAACAGTGGTATAAGAGATGCCCAAATGAAATATATAGAATATATGTAGAATCATGATTCATTTTCCAGATGAGTGATACAAACCTAGGAAGAAGAAATATTCTCAGTTTAAAATAAATCCAAGTGTTTTAAAGTTAATAACGCCATTCTTCAAAACGCCTGTCTGACTTTATTTGTGTGAACAATGTATGCTGGTGTCAAACTCTTTATCAGGGGCTTGTCCACCTGTAGAGGCCAAGTTTCCAAGCAACCATCAGGAGCCAGAAGGCAATTCATGGACTCACCTGCCAGTATGAACAATGAACAGTAGTTATTGGATTGTTGCTGTATTCACTATTCTAATAGTTCTTACTCATATTATTCAGCTGCTATAGAATGAGTCATTTCATCCTTTCGACCTAGCAATCTGTTGCAGGATGTTGCAATTTGCCCATTATTGAAGTAGGCTAACATTATCATTCATTTTCTCCAGCTTCTCCTTTTGATACCTTTTTTTCTACCTTAATAGGTACATAGTAAATTTTTGTTTCATTGACTTTATATTCCTAATACAATGAAAAATGACATGAATTTCATAACTCGATTGTACTAAATTATCAGTGATGACATTATTTGTAAAGTATATTTTAATTTTATTACAGGACAGAGCCTTCAGAGAAAGGAATTCAGTTTGGTTAGTTTAAAAGCAAAGGGAAAGCAAGATTCATTTGATTAAAAAAATAAAGCATTGAGGACCATTGTAGTTTAATCAAAATACTGTTTGATTGAAGTTACACTTCCAGCAACATCTGCCCAGTTCTCTCAGGCAGTCCATCCTGCTGACAACAAAGAGAAACAAACAAACAAAGAGATCAAATCATCAGACCGCCATGAGACGCGTCACAATTGTCAAGGCTATCTTCACGGGGCACAAAACGCTCCTGCTAAAGGAAGAGACCGATAAAACTGGCAAGGTGTTCTGATCACAAAAGACACCATTAAAAGAGTCAAAAGAAAAGCCACGGTTTATGACATGATATTTACAGCATTTTATTGAGTTAGTTAGTTATTTGCTTTTTTAAAGTTTTTTTTTTTTTTTTTGACGTGGACCAATTTTAAAGTCTTTATTGAATTTGTTACAGTATTGCTTCTGTTTCATGTTTTGGCGTTTTGGCCACCAGGCATGTGGGGTCTTAGCTCCCCAACCAGGGATTGAACATGCATCTGCTATGTTGGAAGGCAAAGTCTTAACCACTGGACCTCCAGCGAAGTCCCAACAGCCTTTTAAACTAGCAAAATTGTCCTATCCTCAAGATAGAAAGTGTTCCTACAAATTAATAAGTAAAAAGAAACAAAAACAAAAAATAACCAACTAACAGCCCAGTTCAAAAGTGAGCAAAAGGTTTGAACTAGCACCTCACACCAAATGCCTGATGCACCCGTGAAAATGACATTCCACCTCATTGAATGTCAGGAAAATTTACATTAAAACCAGAATGAGAGACCTCTGCCCAACCACCTAAACGGCTACCACAGACAGACTGATATCAGGAAGTGTTGGCAAAGATATAGAGCAACTGGAACTCACTCACAAGGCTGGTGGGAGGACGTATAAATTAGTGCAACCCTTTGGAAAATTGTTTGGCAGTATCTATGAAAACTGACCATAGATATACCTGGTTCCATTCTTGACGTACATGTGTACATACCTGCACCAATCTTTTGTCCAAGGATCTTCACAGCATCACTATTCATTAAAGCCAAGAAAAGAACCTAAAGGTTTATCAACAGTAGGATGAATGAATAAACTGAGGTGTATTCATACAAAAGAATATTGCCTAGAACTAAAAACTGAATGAACCACCCCATGCAACAACATAGATACATCTTGTAATGTTACATGAAAGAACCTAGACAGAGTAATAAATACTGTAGGATTCCATTTATAGAGAGTTTAAAAACAGGCAAATTGAATGTATGGTATTAGAATTTAGGAAACAGTTACTTTTTGACATGGGGAGAGGTCATTATTGGGAGGTCACTGGAAGATGCTTCTCAGATGCAGCTAATGCTTGACTTTTTGACCTGGATGGTGATGACATGTCTGCGTTCACCGTGCCATCCTTCACTTTCCCATACAGGTATGATCTGTGCACTTTTCTTCAGTACGTCATACATCAACCAAAAGTTTATTGACTTTCTGATGCCACTTGATCCAAGACACCTACATCCTGGACTGAAGGATTGGATTTGAATGAAACTCATTTTCATCGCAAGACAAAGGTAAACCAAAATCTTTATGAGATTTATATATATATATATTTTTTAAAGTTATTTAGTTTTTATATATATATTTTTTTAATTTAACAAATTTAATCAGTTATACATATACATATGTTCCCATATCCCCTCCCTTTTGCGTCTCCCTCCCGCCCTCCCTATCCCACCCCTCCAGGTGGTCACAAAGCACCAAGCTATGAGATTTATATTATCTTCATTTTTTTTTTCCATCTCTTTCTCTCTTTTTTTTTTTTGCCCACTGGAGTTTTCTCTTCCCTTGTAGCTTTAGCCAGCATTAAAAGGGTACAATGTATGGTTTTCCAGAGGCTATTTTACATGTTGCCTGATTTTCAGCTCATTCCTGTCCCCATAAAAACGTGTGACACTTGGTGTGCGGAGTGATTTCCAACTAACGTGTGCATGAGACTGAGGCAGTGTGTACACACTCTGTTCTCCCTAGGCTGATTTCGATAATGGAGATGTTTCTGTGTAATTTGCTACATTTTTTTATTTTACTCTTAACGAATAGAGTCAGTGAAACTCATTAACTGTCTTCTTGGTATGAACGCTAAAGAAAAAACAAACAAACAAACAAAACCAAGAAAGGCTAGTCTTTTATGTCTATTTGCAGTGACTAATGCAATTATTTCCCTCTGGAGAGTCCTGATGTTGACATTTATCACTAAATGGACTCACTCAGGACTCTGTGAGGCCACCTTCCAGATGTTTACACTCCTCACTTATCAGATTATTTCTTATTGAAATGGTTTTCATGAGATCCCCCCACATACCCCATTCTCTTTATTCCTTCCCCGACAGACCTTAGAATTAACCCCCCATTTCACCGTGGATTCGAGACCACACAGGATGAAAGACTTTGAAAAACTGTCTGTATAAATAAGTTTATTATTTTTTTAATAGGCTAAAAATCCAATCAGCTCCCTTCAGTTTTCTATAATTTAAATTCTGTTCATGCTGTTCTCTGATGCATTCAAGCTTCCAAAGCGACATGTTGTAATGCCATTTTTCAATAAGAAGATCAATAGTGAACATTTATAGTTTCCACTCTGGTGGGGGGAAGGTATTAGAAACAGTATTGTAAAAGATAGTGAGAGATTACCTCTGAAAGAGGCATTTCATTAGAAATAGCCAGCAAAGGTTTGGGAGATGAAGGTTTTTCTTAAACTACATTGCGACGGATGCTAGAGAAAATGGCAATTTGATGGCCGCTGAATGATTGTATTTCGTACAAGCTCTGGACACTGGTTTCTCAGTTAAGCTTTTGTTAAATCCAAGTGCTAAGAATCATCCGATAAGAAAGAAAATGGGTCAGCATTTTAAACCAGCAAAACTCAATCATCTGTAGGAAATAACACCCCTCTTCTGGCTTAAGTTACATATAAAAACACAGGCGACTGCATATCCTGGAGAAAGTCACATATCCTTTGGGGGCTCAGTTTCCTCGTCTTTAAAAATAAGGGTTACCATACTTGGATCCATAAGACTGGGATGGAAATTAATTGATACACGTGAATGAAAACATCGTCCTCATCATTCGAGGGGCTTACCTTTCTCCAATGGGTAGGGAAAGACAGGGGTTTCTCCTAGGCCTCCCGCTGTCTTGCCTTCTCTGCCACCACTGCCCCCTAAATAGAGGGCTGGTCCTGCAGCTTCTCGCTCTTACGTGCGTCACTGACTACTTTCCCCCCTGCTGATCCTCACCTGAAGCTCCCAGTCCCTAGGAGCCCTGGGAAGAACGTTGTCCTTCCACGTGATCAACAGAAGCAGGTAGACTATGAAAGGACACTTCTAACCCTAATCCCCTACCCTCCACTGCCAAGTCTGAGCCGGTACGTGCCAAGAATTACAGTTGTGTGTAGGGCAGCCCAGCTGTGTAAGCAACTTAACCTACCGCCTATCAGGTAACAGTGAACCGCATTTATTGAATTGTTGCTATAGGTACTGTGGCATTAGTTCTTATCAATAATGTGTAGGCTGTTACGTACGACGGGGAGGTGCAAGGAAACATATAACAAGGGGAGAACGTTTTAAAGCCATAGACTTCCTATGATGGTCCTTAAATTCCAAGGGAAAAACACCAGCCCGTAATGTTTCTCCCATCGTTAGATTCATGTCTCTTGGAAGAGCGTTTCCTCTTTCAATCTTTCACATGCAAAGCCCCACCTCCTTTCTGGGAGAAGGAGGCAAAGCGGTAGATCTGGTCCTAGATCATCCGTCTGTGTTCCCCACTGCCCTCCCCTGGAATCCAGAGGCCATGGAAGAAGAGAGGATTTGGAAGGGAGAGTCCAAGCCGGGCTTACACTCAGTTACAGCGCCTTGTGAGTGTCCGTAGCTGTGCACCACTGGGAGGTACAGCTTGGCCTCCTCATCCATCTGGACCATCCTACGGGTGACCATGGACCCTCAGAGATGCTTCACTCTAAATGCATATGGGGAGAGAGAGAGAGAGAGAGAGAACACCATCTTCTCAACACGCCCCTGCAGCCAGTAACTTGGAGGTGAGGGGTCTTCGCCGTCTGCCAGGGCAGTTTTGCTTCGAGAGAATCGTCCCACCTTTCCCCTTTCACTCCAGACAGGTGGGCTGCCCACAGCAGTGGTGGCGTGTCACCTCGTGTCACTGCCTGAGTCATTTACCCAACGTAACAAGGCAGCCTCCTGATCGCCAGCAGCAAACACTTCTCTATACCCCACCTGACAGTTTGGGAAAACAGGAAAGGGAGCAGACAAGAGCTGTGCTAACAGCACTGCCAGGCTGAGCGTGATCTGCGATTCTATCAAGGGATTTGTGAGAGGCGTAGGTGGCTGTTGCTTGGGACTGGCATTGCAGGGATAAAGCGAGGAAGTTGCCCAAACAGAGCATTTCAGAAGTAAAAAATGAAGAGAAAAAAAAAAATCAGGTGTGGCACTCAGGGAGTTGCAGTAGAGGGGAGGAACCTTGCTCTAGAAGATGAGGCTTCTGGCCACAAAAAATGACAAAGACAATGTAGAACATGCGTAGATGCCACTGCTTAAGAACCACCGCAGGGTGCTCTCTTTCCATAATAAACATGTAGGTCTCTGATAGACTATGACCCATCCACCAGGCTGCAGTGCTCATGTCACTATTTCCAGGTCTAGATCGAAAATCAGTTCCAGTCCCTCGCTGCCGTTCTCCGTGACCCATATTTTTTGGAACGTCTTTCCAGGGGGCCGTCTGCTCGCTCTCTGTACACACTCGTTTTGTCGGTGGGTGGATTTGCAGTAGTGTTCCCGTGAAGATAAGCTGTTGACATTAGACAGATGTCTTAATAAGATTCTGTTGACTGTGTTAGAACCTAGAAGCTCTGATTCCGCGGAGAGGATAAAGCCAGGAGAAGGGCTTGTGCAAGCTCCCAGCTGGGATTTTTGCAGAAGGCAAGCTTGCAGACACTCAGAAGCTGAGCCCCCGCCCCGGGCAGAATAAGAAGGTTTAGTCTGTGGTCAGTGGTGCTGCTCCCTGCCCTCCCTTGAGTCCCCCAGGGCTCTCTGTCATGCGCTGTGATTCCCTGTCCCACTGCCTTAAACTTGCCTGTGGCCTTCTCCTACCTTCTGCTGCTCACTCCACCCCAGTGCAAAACAAAACAGAACTTCAGGGCTGTCTTCCTGGTAGCTGTGCCTGGTGGGCAAAATCCCTTTCAGGCCTAAGGTTTCGTGTACACGTTCGTTCAACGCACTAAACTGCCTGAACTTGGGTTAAAAGGGTCACGTGTGTGCGGGACTGGCGCAAGGCCTACGAACGCCCGTTTCTCCTGAAAGCCATTCCCGTTTCTGTGGTCTTGGTAAGGTTCCCTCTCTACCTGTCCCCCTACAATCCCCTAGTTTTCCTTTGGTGAGGCTCCTTATGTTGTATACAACCCGTTTGTATTTTCATTCCCTGATGGTTCAAACCACATCTGTCCTGTTGGCTGTGATTTCTCTAGTGTCTAACACATGGGGAGATACTACATAGATGTTCTTGGTTTCAAGAGAGAAATCAACCCTAGGATAGCTATTGTGTTTTTTTGGTTTTGTTTTGTTATACTTCTTTGTATCTTCTACAATACTGATCTGTACTCCTTTAGTTAAATATGAAAGTAAATCTTAACATATTAAAGCATTCTCCCTAATATTGGACTCTGAAACACAGTTGTACTCATTTATTGTGGGGAATATCATGCTACCTTAAGGATCGGGTGATTTTTTTTTTTTTTTTTGCGGTACGCGGGCCTCTCACTGTTGTGGCCTCTCCCGTTGCGGAGCATAGGCTCCGGACGCACAGGCTCAGCGGCCATGGCTCATGGGCCCAGCCGCTCCGCGGCATGTGGGATCTTCCTGGACTGGGGCATGAACCCGCGTCCCCTGCATCGGCAGGCGGACTCTCAACCACTGCGCCACCAGGGAAGCCCAGCTATTGTGTTTTAATTATATCAGTGGCTCATCTTGGGGGGTGACATCCTCAAATTAGAATCCAGCAGGCAGCAAGACGCCCTGCTCTGCAGAAGATGCCATGGAGGGTGGGAGCATCTTGGGCTGTGGAGGATGCTTGCCTTCTCTCCCACTGCCCGTTGACTTGGGTGGCTTCCGTACCCTCCATGGCCTTCTCTCGCACTTGACCTCTTGGTTCAAAACACCTGCTTTCAGCCTACAAGCTCAAGACACCTGTCTTCTCTGGGCTGTCTTGGTGACTACTGGGAAGTCTCTGTTTCTTGGGGGTTTGGGGGTCAATGGAGATAACAAAAATGCCTTGACCGCTCACTAATAGAGAGCTAGAGGGACTCTTCCATCTGTAACGGGCAGCGGCATTTTCATTCATTACTCTGCTTTGACAGAAGAGGCAAGGGGCCAGTTGGGGGCCAGATGTTCCAGTCGGCCGTCTGAGGCCGTGTCGCTTTCACGCCAAAGCCCACGTCTGCTCACGGTTCGGCCTGAAGCTCACTGACTCACATTTACACCTGTGACCTTCTAGAACAGATGGCTGATCTTCTAGGGCCAAAGGCACTAAAGGAAGTTGTTCATTTACTTTACAGATAAAAAAAAAAAAGCCCTCCACTGTATGAGTGAAGCCCCTTGACTAAGTGTCTTTCCTTCCTGTTTCTGGTGGGAACAGATCATCAGAGAGAAGGATCTTGACCACACTGTGCAGATCCTACCATGAGGGGCCTGGGAGAAAAGGGGAGTGGCTTTCTCCTGTATCTCTGTTTGCTGGAAAGGGAAAGAAGAGCAAGAGAGGAATTTAGGAAAGTTTTGCCCAAGGGCTCAGAACTCCAACTTATGTCTATGCAAATGGACTATATGTTACAGTCTTTACAGAGGCCACATTCCCAGGGCATCCTAGGGTTTCCCCCTAAGTCAAGATGAAAATTCAGCAAATGCTATCAACACTGCTCCACTGACGTCCGCAGCTGGCCAGCCCTCGAGTAAATCAAGCAATTAGCTTCCAATAAATGTACTAAGCTCCTTCTCTCCTTTCTGTTGCCTACTGGGTTTTCCTGGGAGTTTACATCCCTGGGACAACTGGGAGTATATTTGTGCAAAAAGTATGTTATACCCAGTCCATGTCAGAAGAGGTCAGAGTAAATGACCCTCTGAGTCAACAACACAGTGGCTCTGAGTCATTCGTGACCACCAAAAATCTGTGCCTGTCTCCCTATTTCAGCGCTCACGGGCCTCTCCGGGATCTGGGTGGCACAGTAATGACAGAGAAATAAAGTGGATAGAAAGACAATTTGACTGGCAAAATCTTAGATGACTTTGCTGGACCCAGGGGGTCCAGCATGCAGTGGGAAACAGGCCACGTCCTTTCTGAAGTGCAACCAAGAGAGAGAACATTTCAGAGATCTGTAAACCAAATAAGTCCACATGTTACAGGTAACCCCTGAAGGGTCTACCCCTTTTATCTCCCTTCACCTTACCCTTTCCATGCAAAGCCACACACCTGGGGTAAGAGGAATGTCTGATCTTCTCCTGGCGGGGGCAGTCTTCTTTGATCGTTCAGTGGTGGCCACCTTTCTAATGGTTGAGTTTTGAGATTCGAAAAGCAAGTTCAAAGCTCCGTACGCCTATCATCAGACCTTGCTGTGCCCGTGGAGGTTCAGGAAATAATAGGGGCATCGCAGAGCAACTATTTAGGGCAACGGAATGAGGACAGTCAAACAAATACAAAAGCATGGCTTCTTCTTCTTCCCTGAGGATCTTTGGGAAGAGGGAAGTTACATTTGCAAACGTGCTGTGTTATTAGAACCTTTTGTAATGAATCCTCATCGGGATCCTCTAAACGATGGATACTCGTTCTCAACCAGAGTGTGGCACACACGTCCTGCATCCAGTGTGTACTCTCCATCTTTCTCCTGTCAAGACAGGTCAGAGACACTCGTCAGAAGTGCAGGTGGATCGGAGAAGCGTGAGCCAGGGAAGTCTGTGTGATAGGAACTCCCACCCGCCCCCAGGATCAAGTCTGCATCCTTCCGATTTGGTAAATTGCCCTTCTGCGCAGCTTTCTGGACCTCAACTTCCTTACGTCTAAACTGGGGATAATAACGCCTGTTTTGCCTCACACACAGAGTTTTTCTGGATTAATGGAGACCAATAGAGCAAAGTGCTTTATGTACCACAGAGCAGTGGAGACAAATAGGTGAAAGTCCCTCATGGACCACAGAGCTTTGTACACCGGTCAGCTGTTACTGTTAGAAGACCCCCGAGATTTCGCGTCCAGGTCATCTCACAAATAAAACAGTTCTTCATGCTCGTGGCACCTAAATCATGCTTTGATATTAATCGCAATGAACGTGGAACTGGTCTGCTTTCAATGATGAGGTCCATCAAGGCGGGTGGAAACCAGCTTCTTCCAAACCCCTTACAATTCTGTGGTTGATTACAGCGGTTTCTAGGCACGTGGAAGATGAGAGGAAATGCATTCAACCTCTCAACCAAACTGGGACATTTTGGGGGAGTGAAAGGCAACACTCGTCTGTAAATCTGCTAGAGAAACGGGTAAGTCAAGACTTCCCTAGGTGAATCAGGGCATGTGGTCACCTTATCTATAAGGATAGACCTTGAAAACAGACAGTGTGACAATGGCGCCTTCTAGATTCACGTCACGGATTCTGCGTCCTGACTCTGCGCTCAGTTTTGTTCCTGTGCTTGTTTTCTTGTCTCGACAGTGATCCTACGAATCCTTGCACATGGGTGACGCCCACCTTCCTCTACTGAGTTTAGATCAACGCTTGATAATCTCACCCATTCCTGACCAGTCATACCATGTATAATGTTTCACTTATTGTTTTAATATATCCTGTCACTAGGTGGCCACTGTAATCAAGGGTCTGACTCCATTAAAACATAGAACAAGGTAAATACTTTTATGAAGATTTTGGGGGTGGGGGAGAGAATGACTCCCATGAGTTCAGTTTCCACTTGGATTCATCAGAGAAGGGAACATTTGAGCTGGGTCTTGAAGGGTGAGTAGGAGTTTTCCGGGAAAAGATATGAGACTCCATTTTTGATGTTTGACTACTGTCAGCTTTCAAACTCGACCCTTCCCTCGTTCTCTTTTGTCCTACAGCTGGACAAGCCAATAAAAAAAGATCAGGAGCTACTTGCCTAGAAGGTGGTGGGGAAATTCAAGACAGGAAAATCCTAACTCTTGTGCACACAGAAACCCTCACCACAGTCGGATCCCCTAACACAATGAAACCCAGAACTTCCCTCCCGCCTTGCTGTCATTTCACTCTGGCTCAGACCTCAGCCCTTCTCCTTGGGAAATGCTCTTGCTGTTTTCTATGTGTGTAACCAACTATTTCATACCCATGGGTGCCTGTGTGTCCTTCCATCCATCAATCCCTGGGCTGGTAGCTCACTGGCATTTATCATGGGATGCTGGTCTCCCAAATAAAACACTATCCTAGCTAGCTGACTAAGTAACCACCATTAAATAAAGAAATCTAACACTCAGTTGTATATAGATCTGCGCACACACATAACAACTCACTGTTGTGGAGGATGATTCTGAAGGACTGAGCTTCCCAGCAAGTGAACTCTGGTCTCCCTACACCTTTTGTCAAACATAACCATTTGCGAACATAACTTTCAAATCTGCTTCAGATTCCATGGAGATGTTGTCAAGTGATGTGAAAACAAACTCACAGAATCTGCTTTTCATTAATGTTGATATCTTGGGTCTCGCTTTCTTGAGGTTTCAAGCCAAGGAGTTTAAACTCCTTGTCTTAGGGATCTCTTGCTGTGTAACCCGTTACCAGAAAATCATTGGCTTCAAACAACACACTTTTATCATCACGTAGGTTCTGTATATCAGGGTCAGGACTCCATGTGCGGCTCAGCTGGGTCTCACAAGGATGCAGCCAGGGTGTCAGCCAGGACTGGGGTGGGGTTTCACCTGAAGGCTTGACTGGAGAAGAGTTTGCTTCTAAACTCATGTGGCTTTTGGCAGGATTCAGTTCTTTGCAGATGACTGGGGAGACAGAGAGAGAGAGAGAGCGAGAGAGAGAGAGTCCTTGCTGGCTGTTACCTGGAGCTGTCCGTCCATGTCTTGTCTTGACTTCCCCTGTGGTCGCGTATTTCATCACAAGCCAGCAAGAGAGAAGGAGTCTGCTAGAAAGACAGAAGTCAGTCTCGTAGGTAACCGAATCATGAAAGTGCATCTATTGTCTTTGCTGGATTCTGTTGGAGAGAACCAAGTCACCAGGCAGCCCACACTCAGAGGAAGGGATTAAACAGGGGCATAAATCAGGAGCTGGGTTCATTTGGGAGTCTGCTTACCACACTCCTGAGGTCCAGGAAGGAATCTCTGAAGTTACATTCCTTGCGTTGGCAAACCCATTCATCCATCCGCTCACAAGAGGCAACATGCTACAACAGATGGATGTGAATGGTGTAACCCAGTGTTTCTCAGCCTTTTTTCTTTTTTTTTTAATTGTAGTACATTTGATTTACAATGTTGTTAATTCTGCTGGATAGCAAAGTGATTCAGTTATACATACATATATATATATATATGTTCTTTTTCATATTCTTTTCCATGATGGTTTATCACAGGATATTGAGTATAGTTCCCTGTGCTCTACAGTAGGACCTTGTTGTTTACCCATCCTATATATAGTAGTTTGCATCTGCTAACCCCAAACTCTCACTCCATTCCTCCCCCACCCCCCTACCCCTTGGAAACCACAAGTCTGTTCTCTAGGTCTGTGAGTCTGTTGCTGTTTTGTATATATGTTTATTTGTGTCATATTTTAGATTCCACATATAAGTGATATCATATGGTGTTTGTCTTTCTCTGTCTGACTTACTTCCTTTAGTATGACAATCTCTAGGTTTATCCATGTTGCTGCAAATGGCGTTATTGTGTTCCTTTTCTTGGCTGAGTAGTATTCCATTGTATATATGTACCACATCTTCTTTATCCATTCATCTGTTGATGGCCATTTAGGTTGTTTCCATGTCTTGGCTATTGTGAACAGTTCTCAGTGTGTTTTCATGATTGCACACTACAGTGCTTTTTCACACATTTGTTCCCAATCCACCCCCCATGAAGTTTTAACAGATATGCTGCTTCTCTGTTTGTATTTCTGAACTCTGCACGTAAAATGAGTATTATTCTTTTCACCTCCCAAGAACCAATTTTCACCCACTTGGGACGATACTGTGCATGAAGAATGTGTGTTCTAGAGTCAGACAGCCTAGATTTCTACCTCCATTGCACCACTTCTCAGCTTTGTGATCTTAGGCAAGTCACCAAGCCCCTCTGAACCTTAACGAACTTTCTTAATTATAAATAAGAATCACATCAATACCTACCACGTATGATTGTTGTGGGGATGGAATGACACAATACAAGTGAAGTATATGTGACACACTTAGTAGACAGGAGAAACCTAATAAATGCTACCTTCTGTTATTGCAACATGCAGAACAACTTGTGCAGCACTGGGGATACCAAGATAAGACAAAAACAGGAGCCTCGAAGAGGCCCCACTGTTTGTCAAAGGAGACAGAAAGATGACAAAGGGTATGGTCTGTGCTATAAGAAAGTTATATTCAAGATGATTTGGGCATATAAAAAAGGGGGTGCCTAAATTCTGGAAAAAGCGAGGAGAGCATGAGAAACAGGAGTTTCTCAGAGGAAAGAGAGTTGAAGAATGAGAATTGATTTGAGAGCTGATGAATGAAAAACTAAACTAAAGCACTGGCACTGTTAATGGTGGAGAGGAAGAAAAGGACGGGACAAATCGTCATGTGGTAGAAAATGACGTTTACCCAAGAGGTTTGCTGACATAAGTGTGTATTCTTTCAGGGTTCTTTTTGTCCATTCATCCATTCATTCATCTACCCATTTATCCACCCACTATCCATCCATCTATCCATATATTGATCTATATATCCATCTATCTAAGTTTTCTCCTTCCATCTATTCATTCATTTGTCCACCCTTCCACCTGTCTATCCATCCGTTCATCCATTCATCCATCCATCCATCCATTCATCCACCTTTCCTTCCATTCATCCATCCATCCCAACCTTCTATTCATCCATCCACAAATCTACCCATCCATGCATTTACCTACTCACCTATCCATCCACTTACCTATTGACCCATCCATCTTTGCAGCTATCCATCCATCCATCCATCCATTTACCCATTCACCTGTGTACCTTTCCATCCATCCATCCGTCCACCCTTCCACAAATACACCTTTCCATTCATCCATCCATCCATTCATAAATATACCATCCATTCATCCACCCCATCCTGTTATCCTCCCATCCATCCATTCATCCACCCACCCATCCATTTATTTATCCATCCTCCCATCCTCTCCTATCCATCCACCCAGTTATCCACCCATCCATACATCCATTCATTATCTCTCTTTTTCCACAGAGGTTTTAAGGTGGCTTAGAAAGACACATAGAATATATGTAGAAAATAAATAAGTAAACCAACAGGATGATGAACAAACCAAACAGAAATCAGGTGAGAATGAAAAGGAGAGAACTCGTATAGGGACCTAAAGTAGAAGCAGGGATTCAGTTTATACAAGTGTGCATCCCTATGAGCCTTTATACCTGCCATATGCGGGTCCCGCAGTTGGCACCTTAAGATGCTGTGTTGCTCGTGCTCCCAAGGTGGCCTCTGTTTGTACAGAAATCTCTATTTCCCTGCAGTCTAAATGGGGGAATCTCCTAAGGTGTTTACTGTACTCTCCATCAAATAGTCGATGGCCTTTGAATAGACATTGACAAATACAGTCTCTCTCTCCGTTTATCCTTCGTCAGCCTCTAAAGTGAGTTGGGGATTGGAGATGAGATGAAACTGATTAAAGTCAAGTCAGGTTTCAAATACTTTCTCCTGAAAATCCATTCTACTCCTTTGCTGTTAGCAGCATTTACTACAGGAAAAATGTATAGTTAACATTTAGCCAAAAATAAAAAAACCTCGGCAAAACACCTAAATATAGATTGTTTCATTACCTTCAAATCAGCCCGAAAAGAATGCAGAGGCTGGCGCTCAGAAGGAATCAAGTGGCTGGGTAACTGCAGTGCAGTCTGCAATCAGGAGGAATTACAATTATGGCACCGAGCGCTAATCCTGGAAAATCAAAACACAGTTAGGCAGCCACTAAATCCCATTATAAACTATAATAATCATTATTAAGCCTTTTTTTCCCCCAGAAAATGAAGAGTTGGAGACGTTATGTCGTCCCTTTACCATTTTCCATAGCAGGGTCATTATGCTTTATGGTGCTACTAAATTTACTCATCATTTTAAAAATCCCAAGCTCACCTTCCAAATACAGGATCTCGTCCTTCTGTGTAAAGTTAATCAAAGTTGTAAAAGTGCTTTATTCCATATCTTTATTTTTCCCCACAGGGATGGGGGGTAAAAATGTTATGCATTGGAGAATCACAGAACACAGCCAAGGAATCTTGAGATGTTATTGTCTCCTGTCTGTGCTCAAAAAGGACCCACCCAGAGATTAACCCTCTCCTGGAAAACGGACATCTTATGTGTTTTCAGAGAAGAGCTTGCTGTATTATGAGGAAGCTCTTTTTTATGTCTAGCCCAACTTCTTCATACTGGACTAATTTTTGTATCTTTAACTGGAAATTAGAAAGAAGCTGGGTAATATCTTCTAGGGCTCTTAAAATACTCCAAGACTGTGGCAAAGAAGTCTAGAAAGGTGCTCATTTTCCTGAGATCACCACCTTTTCTAGAACATGCCAGAATCAGACCACACTGAAGCTTTTCTTTGGGGTAGAGATTGTGTTTCATCCTTTTTTTGTACCCACACAATACAGCCTATTTATGGACACTCAATGAATATTCATAAGTCTTCCTTGAAAGAATGAGTCAATGAATCAATACTTCTTGAATTCAATACAAACCATTTCAGACAATGAGACCAAAATATCCATCATTCGTCTCTCTCAATTCACATTCTCATTCTGAAGGACAGTGTAAATGGCAAGCTCTCATTTAATGAATTATTTCCAGGTTGAGCTACATGAAATTGAGATTTTTTTGTAGGTCAGAAACGGTTGAATATCAGCAGCATGCTAATATTTGCATTCTTCTGCTGATATTTCGGACTTTTTTCTTTAGCGACATCAGAAAAAGTAGTTTAAGATGAGTTGCATATCTATAAATAGCATCTCACCTTGGGAAAATAGCTAAGTGAAGATCAGATAAAAAGCTAAAATATTCAGTTTGGGAATGCACTCTGTTGATTAAGGGATAAAATTTTGGTCACTGGTGGATGCTTCTCTTAATGTTTGTTCAGCAAGATGAGGCATTTAGACCAATAAAGCAATGAGTTCCATCTTCTCGTGACTTAGCTTCAGGAGCTAATGAATCAGTTAAAAATGAGTGTCAGAGGAGAATCTGAATAGACATTTTTTCCAAAGAAGACATACAGATGGCCAACAGGTACATGAAAAGGCGCTCACCATCACTAGTCATCCAGGAAGTGCAAATCAAAGCCATAGTAAGATATGACCTCATACCTGTTAGAATGGCTTTTATCCAAAAGACAAGAGATAATAAATGCTGGAGAGAGTGTGGAGAAAGGGGAACCCTTGTGCACTGTTGGTGGGAATGTAAATTGGTGCAGCCACTGTGGAAACAGGATGGAGGTTCCTCAAAAAATTAAAAATAGAACTACCAGATAATCCAGCAATTCCACTTCTGGGTATTTATCCAAAGGAAATAAAATCACTATCCTGAGAAGATACCTGCACCCCAGTGTTCACAGCAGCACTGTTTACAATAGCCAAGACATGGAAACAACCTAAATTTTTTTCTCATATTAAAAGTGCACGATGGGCTTCCGTAGTGGCGCAGTGGTTGAGAGTCCACCTGCCGATGCAGGGGACACGGGTTCGTGCCCTGGTCCGGGAAGATCCCACATGCCGCGGAGCGGCTGGGCCTGTGAGCCATGGCCGCTGAGCCTGTGCGTCCAGAGCCTGTGCTCCGCAACGGGAGAGGCCACGGCAGTGAGAGGCCCGCATACTGCAAAAAAAAAAAAAAAAAGTGTGTTAGCTATCTGTGGCACTTTAATCTTGTTTTAAGGTGTTTAGGATAAAAAATTGTGATACAGGCTACCCTCAAGAAATACATTATCTATTGGAAATAATATATATATGTAACTAACATATAAATAACGTGTATGTGTGTGTGTGTATATATATATATACACATACACACAGAGAGAGAGAACTTATAAACTTTTAAAAAAGAGACTTTTTTTTTTTAACGCAAGATCATTGGGTAACATTTTTATTTGTCTTGGATAGCTCTGTGGGCTTTTGTGACACCATGAGGGTACAACGAAAATAGATCGAAAGTAAGAAATTCAATCAGATGTGCTCCCGTACTTAAATAGGACATTTTGCTCTGACAAACTTATTGGGTTCATTCAGGGGGAAGAAAATCCCCACAGCAGGGCATTGGGAAATGGCAAAGTGCTACATGTTGCTGAGTGAGAGAGGGAGTCTCTGTGACCTTTAATGGCTAGGTCCAGTTTCTGGAGGGATAAAATTAGGATAAAAAGGAGCCTGCTCCAGTTCTCTGTCTTTGGTCATTTCTCCTCGTGTCATTTTCGGCGAGCCATCCAGTCTGAATGTCTGTCCTGTTTGGGTGGAGGGGGCTCGGCTGGGAGTTGAGACGCCAGCCCGCACGTTCCCTCATTCGCAGAGTCACGGAATGCCTTTTCCACGACGGTAGCATCCTCTCTCCCTGCCGGTACCCTCCTTTCAAGATGGGCGTTTCTCTGCGCTCCTGCAGAGAACGCTGCTGTGGACCCAAAGTTCTAAAGGGCCGTTGACCTAATTAAGTTGAGCTGGTTCAGTTGTGGAATTTCTGTGCGTAAATACATTTTTCAACGTTGATAAGTGCGTAGGGTCCATTTTAATGTACAGTGGTCATGAGTTGAAGTGTCACCCAGGAAATATCAATCATGACAACTTCCATAAAGGACACCCGGGCAGCTACTGCAGTGCGAAACTGCCCATTTCTCAGCCCGCGCTGCTAATTTCAAAACGGTGGCCACCTGGAGATAGGAGGCGTAATTAACCTTTGGGTAGCTCTACCCGCCAATCAGGGAAAGCTGTGAAACTGGATCCTGCTCCAAACGATGCCTCTCCACCTCCCGAGGGCAGACAGACGCTGGCTGACGTCTAGAAGGTAGTCCAAGAGACACGGCACCGTGGTCTCTGATGGGTTAGGACGGGCCGAACTTGAACTTGGGGCTTCCAAAACTACTGATCTCTGGGGTCCCGTGCTGGCTCCCCGCGGACTGCCTGTGAGCCACTGCTTTCAGGAGCGTCGGAAAGTGATGGAGCGAGGAAAGGGAACAGACCTTTGTCAGAAGCCGGATTCTAAAAGGAGAGAGTTGACCTTTGGCCTGACAGTACAGTGGGAAATAAAAAGAGGCGGAAGGCAGAAGAGACTCAGCTGGCATCCTCATTTGGCCTTTTGTAAACTCTGTGCAGAGAGAAAGTTCTTCAGTAGGTCCAAGCCCGATTTCCTCATTGGTAGGATGGAGCTAATGCTGCCTGCCTCACAGCGTTGGAGGTTGGAGGTGGGGAAGGCACCCGCTCGATCACCTGGAGAAGGTTAGCTCCCTACGTGGATGCTGACAAAAGGGGATGCCGACAAAACCAGGCAGTTGAAAGAAACCAGGGAGAACGGACAGCGGAACTCAGGACCGGGGACGCCATGTTGCCTCGTAGCGTCCTGGCTCCCAAGGTGTGGTTCCAGACCAGCTGCCTCACCAGCTCCTGGGAGCCGCTTAGAAATGCAGACTCTCACCCCAAGCCGCACGTCCTCCGTCAGGTACTCGGGATGGCGCAGGTGGGGCGGAGGGAGTGGATTCCGCACGGAGTGTTTTAATTCGTTTTTTAATTTAAAAGCGTTTTTAGTTGCTGTACCATATTGTATACGTCACAGGTGTACAATATATTGACTCACCATTTTTAAAGGTTATATTCCATTTGCAGTTATTATAAAACACTGGCCGTATTCCCCGCGTTGGACAGTATATCCTTGTAGCTTATTTTATGCCGAACAGTTTGTGCCTCCGAACCCCCGACCCCTGTGTTGCCCCTCCCCCTTCGCTCTCCCCACGGGTAACCACTAGTTTGTTCTCTGTATCTGTGAGTCTGTTTCTTTTCATTTATATTCACTAGTTTGTTGCACTTTTTAGATTCCACGTGTAAGCGATATGTACAGTACTTGGCTTTCTCTGTGTGACTTATTTCACTTAGCATGATACCCCCCAAGTCCATCCGTGTTGCTGCAGAGCAGTGAGTGTTTTAAGTAACAAGCACTCCAATGGGATTCATATACATAGTCAAGTTTGGTCCCCATGGCTTAGAAGGAGGACTTTTCTGGTTAAAAAAAAAAAAAAAATAGCAAGAAGAAAGCAAAGCCCCCATTTTGGAGATACTGGGGGACTAGGCAAGTTGGCAAGAAAAGTTTTGAGGCGTGAAGAGCAAGACAGGGCTTGCGTTGTTAGCCCAGGTGTGTGAGATGGTGCAGCGCAGAGAACTGGGTTCACAAACCGGGCAGTATTCCCGTGACGGGCACCGAAACCCGAGTCTGGCAGAATTAGGATGCAGGTTGGTCTGAAGCCGAATCCAGGCGAAGAACCTGATGTACCTGGAACCTGTGCTAGGACGAGACTGAATGTATAGGAGGGAACCATGTGGTCCCAGCTCTTCATTTTCCCTCCTTCTAGACCACAGGGACCCTCACCTTTTTAGTGTATCCGTATGTGATACTCCCACCCGCCTTCCTACTGCTTCCACCCTCCTGATGTTGATTACTTGAGCTGAGTCTTCCTATGACCTTGCTGCTTTTGTTGACATTGTTGACTTGGGGTTGGTGTTTCAGGTGTTATCCTGTCTCTCTTGAGGTCCAAAGGCTAGAAGTGCACTCAGAGAATTCCAAGTAGAGATATGCTATAGTTTCATAGAAAGATTGGATTCTGTTACTTTCCAGCATCGACGTTTAGCACTTCCTGGCTGCGCAGACCTCCCAGTGTATGCGGTCATCGTCCCTAAGCCACAGAGGACAGAAGCAGAATGGAGTACTCAGGGGGCTGGCATTCTGAGAATCAGGGTCTTGTCGCATCCCAAACCCACTCCCTCTGTGACCCGTGGGAAGCCCTGCCATGTCAGGGCTTCGAGCGCTTCATCTCTGAATGAAGGTACTTGAGTGGACATGTATATGGTCCTTCGCCGGTCTCAAACCCCACCCTCTGTACTCTTGGCTTCCGTTCCTGAGTCATACCTAGTACCAAAGAGCTTCACTCAGAAATCTTAAATGATGGTAAAGAGACTCAGCTATAAATACAAACAATGCATGATGTTCTTTTATTTTGCTATTTTGGGCGAATACGCTGTCTCATCCTCCAAGAGTTACAAGCTGTCTCCTGAATCTGAATATCTTAGTTTAGGCTGCTCTAACAAAAATGAATTGGGACATTGGTATTGACATATATACACTAACATGTATAAAAATAGATAACTAATAAGAACCTGCTGTATTAAAAAAAATGTAAAATTCAAAATAAAAATGCCATAGACTGGGAGGCTTAAACAACAGACATTTATTTCTCATAGTTCTGGAGGCAGGGAAGTTCAAGATCAAGGCATCAGCAGATTTCTTGTCTTGGGAGGTCACACTTTCTGGTTCATAGATGGCCATCTTCTCGCTGTGTCCTCACATGGTGGGAGGTGTGAGGGGACTGTCTGGGGTCTCATTTATAAGGGCACTAATCCCATTCGTGGGAACTCATGACCTGATCACCTCCAAAAGACCCCAGTGCTAATACCATCCCATGTGGGTCAGAATCCCACATATAAATTTTGGGGGGGTTGGACACAAACCTTCAGTCTATTGCACTGAATGCCTGAGTTAACTCTACTGAAAATAAAGCAAGTCAGCAGCTAGCAGAAAAATTTTGTTAAAAATAGAGGACCACGGGGGCTTTCCTGGTGGCGCAGTGGTTGACAGTCCGCCTGCCGATACAGGGGACACGGGTTCGTGCCCCAGTCCAGGAAGATCCCACATGCCGTGGAGTGGCTGGGCCCGTGAGCCATAGCCGCTGAGCCTGCGCATCTGGAGCCTGTGCTCCGCAATGGGAGAGGCCACAACAGTGAGAGGCCCGCATACCGCAAAAAAAAAAAAAAAAAAAATAGAGGAGCATGGTTATTCCATGCTGCTCATTTCTCAGTCACCAGCAAAATCTCTCATTAGAGGTATCCACAGCTTAATTAAGTCTTTTGGGTGAAGGTAAAAAGAAAGATGACCTTTAAAATCAAATGGACATTGCTCAAGTCATAGACAATACTGATTTTCTCAGTCCTGCTGTAGCACTGCACAGAATCTCTAGGAGAATATCTGATTTTTTTGACACCTGCAAGGGGCAAAGTGGTACAGACGCCCCCAAGAGTTCCACCCCCTGGTCTGTACATCCTATATAGTCCCTGCCTTTGAGTGTAGGCATGGTCTTTGCATGTGATGGATGTCAGTCCAGTGATTAGGTTGTGTATAGCAGAGGTTGTTAGTAGATGCCATATTGTAGAGGTGATTAAGGTCCCTAACCCAAACATAGACATTGAGTAAATCAGTAGGCAGATTGCCCTGGGTGGACCTGACCACTTCAGTCAGCCTTTTCAAAGAAGCTTTAGAGGCAAGACACGTGACACAGCAGAGTCTCTCTGAAGCCAGCGATTCTGAGTTCGACAGGCACAAAGAAATGAATTCTATGAGCAACCAGAGAGCTCGGAAGAGAATCCACTTCTCCAGATGAGAACACGGCCCCTAGCTCTCCCTCCAGGAAATTTTAGGAGACCAAGGCGGTGGCTCCCGAGAGCTAGGACCCAAGCGGGCGTTGGCAGCTGAGATGTCCTCTCCAAGCTTCAGGTCAATTCCCAGCTGGTCCCCTTTTAATGGTCTGGGTCTCCCCCCAGAAGCCCCCTGCCCTGTTGCCCCTGGCCAGCCGTGGCCAGATTTCTTACCGACTGCTTGAAGGAAAAAGCCAGAGAAGGACCACAGGATGGCAAGTGGTCTGACTTCTGAGAATATTCCTATGACAGTGTTAAAGGAGGAAGAACTCTCCTCCGCCCTTTTTGGGTCTCGAGCTGGGTCTGAAAATGAAGCAGACACAAGAGAGATCAACAGGAGAAAGGCATACACATTTTATTAAATGTTTACCGGGGAGCCTTCACAAGAGAATGAAAACCCAAGAAAGTGAGCTGGGCAGGAAGCTTTTATGCCTTTCAGACAAACAATAAATGTGTGCAGAATTGACAAGACAAAGGGGTTGGGGCTTAGGACAGTAAAGGGTGATGAGGTAACTAGGAAGGTGAGGGTTAAGTTTAACAAGGTTTATTCTGTACGGATTTCTCAGCCCCCAAATCCCCATCTCTGGTGATGAGAACGTCTTCTCTCCTCCTGGGCCAGCGAGGGCGCCTCTCACATGGGGGTTTAATGACCTGATTTAGGGGGGAGGGCAAGCTTGGCGGGTGGCGTGGGAGGAGGATATCAGTGTGACCGTCCTGCTTCAGTCCTTTTCTCAAACTCCTTCAGTTTAAAATACTCCATATGCCAACCTGTCATGTTTGGGGGTAGCACGTCCTGAACCCCAACAGTGAGACAGGACTAACAGCCCAAAGCAAAACCAAAACGGTTTTGCTGACAAGCATTATCAATTTTTAAAAAAAAAGATTTATCACAAGCTTGACATTCAAGCTCCGTTTGGAGTTTGCACTGTAAGGCAACAAAAAAGGTCAGGAAACGGACACACTTCTTCCGAGACAAGAGTGCAGTGTCATAAAATAGAGTTTTATCTTGTGATTGTTTTCTCAATGGAACTTTGAAATACATCTCTAGGCAGATCTTTGTCAATAAACCTTCCTCGGGAAGTTTTTGCTATGCTTCTTTTCCAAAAGGCAAGTCCATTCTATGAAAAAAAAAAGTCTTTGAAAGGATAATTTTCAAAGAAAAGGTAAAAACCACGACTCTCAGATAGATATAAAATGAACAGATGTTCAAGATGGCATTTAACACATTATTGCTGAGTGAACCAGTGGTAGGTTTTTAAGCTCCGTCTTAGAACAATGCAAAAAGAGTCCTATCTCTAGGTCAGAAACATGGACATGAACGGACAAACGGAAGCAAACTGACTTCCGTTTTTGTGGGGCAGAGAAGTCAATTGAATTTCCAAGGGCAGAATTTTCGTGTCTGTTGACAAGAATTATTTTGCAGTACTCTGGGTCATCTGGGACCTCCTGAGCTGTGAAGTCACTCACAGGCAAGGCAAGGCTATGAAGGGAATCAGAATCATTTAGCAGGAAGAATGTGGTCTAAACAAAGCATCGTTTCCTGTGGAAGCAGAAATGTTGCCCTATACATACTTTATTTACAGATTACAGTGGTCGGACCTCATAGTGTTTACCTTTTTATTTTACTGACAACCCTGTCTAAGCCTTCAGATTGGGGGGAAATGTTACTGGTTCCAAAGGGGACGACGCAGTCTAGGCTACACTGACAGTTTTCCTTGCTTTTAAATTCAGAATGTTATTCTTCAGCTTGGAGTCCTCGTGTGTGTGTGTGTATGTGTGTGTGTGAGTGTGTGTGTGTGTGTTTTCACTGAAGTACAGTTGATATAGTTGAACTGAAGTATAGTATAGTTGATTTACAGTGTTTCAGGTGTATGGCAAAGTGATCAGTTATGCATACATACATACATACATACATATAAATGATGTGATATATACACGATATTGAGTATAGTCCCCTGTGCTATTCAGTAGGTCCTTGTTGTTTATCTATTTTCTCTACAGCAGTGTGTATATTTTAACCCCAAACACCTAATTTATCCCTCTCCCACCTTCCCCTTTGGTAACCATTAGTTTGTTTTCTATGTTTGCAAGTCTATTTCTATTTAGTAAATAAGTTCATTTGTGTCCGTTTTTAGATTTCACGTATACGTGATATCATATGGTATTTGCCTTTCTTGGTCTGACTTACTTCACTTAGTATAATAATTTCTAGGTCCATCCATCCCACCTGTTTTTTTAAACTTACTCATAAATGGCTTTTTTTTTTTTTTTTTTTGCGGTACACTGGCCTCTCACTGCTGTGGCCTCTCCCGTTGCAGAGCCCAGGCTCCGGACATGCAGGCTCAGTGGCCATGGCTCACGGGCCCAGCCGCTCCGCGGCATGTGGGATCCTCCCAGACCGGGGCACGAACCCGCGTCCCCTGCAACGGCAGGCGGACTCCCAACCACTGCGCCACCAGGGAAGCCCCATAAATGGCTTTTGATTGCTCCAGAAAATGAGCCAGAACATGAGGAAAATAAATTTGCTGCCAGTGAGGTTGTTCAAAGTAATTTGTGGTGGTTTCTAAGGATAATCCTGAGCAGAGACTTCAAAACATATCTTGGGTATTCACAACGCACTTAAGAGTTCCAAAGGCTGATTGTGTTTTTGGAAGGGACTGTGCACATTTGTGTGTTTATGTTCTGTGTCATTTACTAAAAATACACGAGTTTAACTTGAGAGTCACATGGTATTCAGGAGGAAAATGGTGTGGGATTTAACACAAATCAAGCCTGAAAGAATGAGGTTCCCTGGAAGGTGAATTTAGGGATACAGAATGGTGGGGGAAAAAAGTGCTTCAAAGAAGACTATGCATTGCCTACGCACAGCAGTTTCCTGAGTTACCTGAACTATTTTACAACTCCCTAAATTGTGGGCGACAGATAGCAATGCAAAATACTTCTTAGAGACCCCAAAATTCTCTTCTGTTCCCTTTGGGCTTAATCAGGTTTAATTAGCTGTGTCCCACACCCTGGGGAAAAGCCACATGACTTTCCATATACACCTTCACATCACCATTCCCAGCCTATAATTTTATCCTTTTAAAAAATTTTTCCTCGGAACCAGTGATACCATCGACTTTTGTATTCCTCAGTTGTCTAGTTAAATATAACTGTTAAAATGTGTTCATTTTTTTTTATATCTTATTATGAGTGTGATGATTTCACCCTTCCGTGAGCTTAGCCACTTCAAGCGCAGTTGTGTTATTTGGTTGTGGAAAAGGACGAAGCCTCAATGCTTATTAAGATCGCAGTTGCTATTGGCCCTGATGGATTTGGAGCTGCCGACTGCCCACTGTCCTCCAGAGGGACCTTTTTTCTTCTAGGTATCATCTCCTCAGCAACCAAGGAAGCAGCCATGCACACAACATTGCCCAGCGTCCAGGAATTCTGAAACATGTTGAGAATACAGCATGAGGTCCCCTTCTTGGGCCGAAAGGGAATCTTCCACAGGTGGCATGGAGCGTTGCTATTTTCTTTTTTCCTTTCTGTTTCTTGTGAACTTTCCTTTCCCCTTGGAACTGCTTCTCTCGTGGATCACGTTTCCCTCTGAATTAAGTTTCCGCCTTAAAACTTAGGTCCTCGGGCTTCCCTGGTGGCGCAGTGGTTGAGAGTCCGCCTGCCGATGCAGGGGATAGGGGTTCGTGCCCCGGTCCGGGAAGATTCCGCATGCCGTGGAGCGGCTGGGCCCATGAGCCATGGCCGCTGAGCCTGCACGTCCGGAGCCTGTGCTCCGCAACGGGAGAGGCCACAGCAGTAAGAGGCCCGCGTACCGCAAAAAAAAAAAAAAAAACAACAACTTAGGTCCTCCGTGGCTGATGTTTTGAGATAAGTGTAGTGTCTCCTGCCTCTGGGGAAGAATTACACATCGCCCGCTTAGCTTATCAGCTGGGGGAAGGGGTCAAGATGATCCAAGCTTGTGGCCGGCAAGAAATGGTGTCCCGGTGAGATATTTTATCTGCACTGGTTAGGACAGCTACACTCCAACTGTCCCTCCTTCACACTAGACCAAGTGCCAGCTGATGTCACGGTGGACAGAGCATTTGGGGGACCCCGAAAAGGAGAAGGCAGTTGGGAATACATTTCATTTGGATGTGTGTGTGTCCGTGGTCACACGTTAAATTTGGCTATAGCTCTCCTGGTGTGTAGCGGTTTGGCTTCCAGAAATATGCTGCTGTCTTGGATCCTAATTCACCTGGCATTGTGACAAAAAGGGATGACACCACAGGTCCTGCGGGGCGGGGGGTGGGGTATGAAAATATCCCCAGTGTCCAGCTCTGCGAGCGGATGGGTACAAGGGGAGGAAGAAGCCTTTGTGTGGACAGAAACAGAAGCCATTCTGTGGACTTTCACCCCAAATATCAGATGTGTAATCTTGTAAGAAAACATTCAACTCTCATCAATGCCTGGGGGAAATGGCAGTTCTGTGCAGTCAGGGATATACTACGTCATATAGGGTATTAAGGTATGAACACATAGTAGTTGTATTTTTGGTTTTTAAGAAAATGGAGTGGGGTGAATTCCTACATTTGTAGATCAAAAGCCCACGGCAGGTGGACGGAAAACGATAAAGACACCCCTGACAGCTCATCTATACGAAAATCTTGATGGCAGTTAACACGTTGGGTCCTGCCTTACACATCTGCTTCGTAAGATCTCAGGAATATCAGTCATGAACGAGGAATTTTAAGAAGTTTTTCAAAGTGTGATTTTCAAATTCAATGAGAGCCTCAGACACGAAGAGTTTGCGTAGCGTGTGCACAGCGGAGACTCCTCCAGCAATTACGGTAACCGCCTCTGGGGGCACCTGGGCTTCTGTCTCTCTGGGAGCTTGAAGGTGGTGCTCCGTGCGCACCCTGGAGACTGGCTACCAAGGTGGCCGGGTGTAGCTTTCCTGAGCCCTGAGCTCTCGGAATAGCCAGGGTATTCCAGCACCGGGCTTACGGTCAAGACCCCCTCCCTTGAATAGTCCCAGTGAACAGTCGCCCCTACCACTGGCACAGGCCGAGGACGATGCCCCTGTCTGCTTGCTTCTGCGAACGCCCAGGCTCCAGTCCTTTGCTCTGAGATGTGTCCCCCCTTAAATGAACGTTCCCTCTCTTGTAATAGCTCACCTACAATCACCTCGGTCGTTTTTCGGCCCTTTTTTATTTTTTGTCTTTCACCGAGGGAACCAGACATTCTAATGCCGGCCACAGGCTGAGAAGAGCTACACAAGGCAACAGCCTAGTCTCTCCTCCGTGCGAAAGCGGGGGGCAGACGTAGGCGACGGGAGATGGGTTTTCAGCGCTTGGGGACCTTAGCGTAGGATGGGCGGTGAGAGCGTGTCGCCCCCGTGCTATCACGCACGTTCCAGCGGACTCATGGCGCCGCCGCCGCGCTCAGATGCTTCCCGGACTCCTGAGTGCCGTGAACGGAAACTTAAAACCCCGTGCATCGCTACAGATGCAGCATCATCTCTGCACCTGGCAGCGACTTTGTAGACATGAGCCCTGCGTCCTGTGTGCAAGCTTCCCTCTGCCCCAAAACCCTTCCCCTGAGACTCCCGTCTAGATGCTGTTCGAAAGCCCCGATCCCATGACTCTGGGTGCGATACCGTGACCCTGTCTTTCCATGTCCAACTCCCCACTGTGTGCCGTCGATACGAGGGGCCCAGTGTTGGCGCGCCGTGGCCATGGTGAGGTTAGACGGTGACCACCCGTACATGCAAAGGCTTGATTGCTACGCAAAGGAGCTTTGATCCCCACTAGGGAGAAAGGGTCCGGAAACACCGCTGAGACAAGAAAAAGATGAGTTGAAGGCATTTGAGAATAAGCTGGGTTTTTTTTTTCTTTCCCCTGAACTCTTTGATCTGTCTAAAATCAGAACCTCCACAAAGAACTCCAAAGAACTGCATGGTCATAAATGCCTTCTCTAGGAACCACTAGGGAAGGTGGACTCTTATCTCCAAAGACTAGAGGTGGGCCCACATCCAAAAGGACATTGTTGCTAAGCTATCATGCCTCCCATCTCTTCTCCTTAGGGCCCATCTATCTTCTCGAAAAGTCCTTGGTTTTCCCATAGCTGCCCCTCCACACATCCCCCACCCCGTTAAGATGCTGTATAAGCCCCCCAATTCTAACTGTCTCCTTGACTCACATTTTTTGGTGGACTCCTTTATGTAAAAACCTGTCTTTTCTCTTGCTCATCTGTTGTTTGTCAGCTTAATTCACAGGTGTCTAGAACAGAGGTTAAGAGGATATAGGAAAAGTTTTCTCCTCCTTGATGTAAGCCACAATTCCAATTCAGGGCATGGACATGAGGCTTAGAATACTGATGTGTATTTAAAACTCATAAGTGCCGTATGTCTTTTTAAAGGAATAATGACAGTTATTGAAAACTATATGTATATGTGCATGATACATATACATATACAGGAAAAACATGAGAGTCATGTAAGTAGGTAGATAAGAAAACCTTCTAGAATTCAGTTTTTTCCCAGTGAGTTTTTACCATGTTTTTTACGATACAATTTACATCCCATAAAGCTCACTCATTTAAAGTACAATTCACTGTATTCCTATTAATTTTTTTTAAATTTTTGATTGTAGTAGGGCACACAACATAAAATTTATTATCTAAACCATTTTTAAGTGTACAGTTCAGGATTGTATATTCACATTGTTGTGCAACAGAACTCTGGAATTTTTAAACAGTGAATCTACTAAATATATATGTATTTTAAAGACCATTTTTAGAGCACTTTTAGCTTTACAATAAAATTTGAGGGGTATGTACAGAGATTTCTCATATACCCCCTGTCTGCACATATACGCAGCCTGCGCCATTATCAACATCCCCAGCAGAGGGTACATTTGTTACAACTGATGAACCCACACTGACACAGCGTCATCACCCAAAGCCCCCAGTTTACATTAGGGTTCAGTCCTGGTGGTGTACATTCTATGGGTGTGAAGAAGTGCATGACATGTATCCATCATTATAACATCATACAGAATGTTTTCACTGCCATAAAAATCCTCTGTGCTCGGGCTTCCCTGGTGGCGCAGTGGTTGAGAGTCCGCCTGCCGATGCAGGGGACACGGGTTCGTGCCCCGGTCCAGGAAGATCCCACATGCCATAGAGCGGCTGGGCCCATGAGCCATGGCCGTTGAGCCTGCGCGTCTGGAGCCTGTGCTCCACAACGGGAGAGGCCACAACAGTGAGAGGCCCGCGTACCACAAAAAAAAAAAAAAAAAAAATCCTCTGTGCTCTATCTGTTTATCCCTCCCTTGCACTCCTGTCAACCACTGATCTTTTTTACTGTCACCATCACTGTGCCTTTTCCAGAATGTCATAGAATTGGAATCATACAGGACGCAGCCTTTTCAGATTGGCTTCTTTCATTTAGTCGTATGCATTTAAGTTTCTAGCTCATTTCTTTCTATTGCTGAATAATATTCCATTGTCTGGATGGACCACAGTTTATGTATCCATTCCTGTACTGAAGGACATCTTGGTTGCTTCCAGATTTTGGCAGTTATGGATAAAGCCGCTATGAACATTCACGTGCAGGTTTTATTGTGGATGTAAGTTTTCAACTCTTTGGATAAATACCAAGGAGCGTGATGGCTGGATCGTATGGTGAAAGTATGTTTAGTTTTGTAAGAAACCACCAAACTGTCTTCCAAAGGGGCTGTACCATTTTTGCCTTCCCACCAGCGATGAACGAGAGTACCTGTTACTTCTCCAAAACTTTTTCATCTTATAAAACTGAAAATCTATGCCTGTTGACCGTGCCCCCATTTTCTTCTCCTCCCCAGCCCTTGGTAGCCACGATTCTACTTTCTGTTTTTATGATTTTGGCTATATTCCAACTACTTCTTATGAATGGAATTATACAGTATTTGTCTTTCACTGAGTGACGTATTGCACTGAGCATGGTAGCCTCAAAGTTCATCCATGTTGTAGCACCTGTAGGGTCTCCTTACTTTTTAAGGATGAGTACTGTTCTGTTTTACATACAATATATACCACATACAATATATACCAGTTTATCCATTCATCCGTTAATGGACATTTGGGTTCTTTACACCTCTCAGCTACTGTGAATAATGCTACAGGGAACATGGGAGTACAGGTACCTCTTCAAGATCCTGCTTTGAAGTTGGGAGGATCTACCTCCAGAAGTGGGATTGGATAATTTCTTTCTTTTTAAGGAAAATGGGCAACAAATAGTTAAAATGAGCCTCAGAAGATGAAATTGCTGACACTTAGATACATTTGGATAAAGATAAGATCATGATCCCCGGAGAAGAGTGCTTCCCCTGCATTGATTTCCCCAGAGCATTGTAAATACAAAGAACTCTGAGCATTGATTACAGTTATTTGAGTAGATGAAGCCCCTGGAAACCACACACATTCTGTACTTGCCGTACCTTCTGTGACTTCATTTCCATACATCTTTTATGTGAATGGTGTTTCCACCAGATGGGGTTTTTTGTTTGTTTGTTTGTAATTCTGTTATTTTACATGAAAAATGGTATGTCGGGTTATATGTTATGTCATTTATAATAGTGTGCCGAGGAGGAGACGGTGGTCTGTGATACTCATTTGAAACCAGCCGTTATGATAAGGAAGGAACCTTTGGAGAAAGTACAACCAACCAAATGACTCAGGGTGTTACTTCATTAAAGCCTTGAAGTCTGGAAATGATTGTCCAAAGGACTGTAGTTCTTTCCCAAAGGCTGAGATTCATTCTAACGCAAAAGGAGCTGGACAATACATTTATTTATTTTTAATTGAAGTATAGTTGATTTACAATGTTCCGTTAATTTCTGCTGTACAGCAAAGTGGCTCAGTTATACATATATAGACACTGTTTTTTTTTTTTGTATTCTTTTCCATTATGATTTATCACAGGGTGTTGAATATGGTTTCCCGTGCTCTACAGCAGGGCCTTGTTGTTTATCCGTCCTCGATGTAATAGTTTGCATCCGCTAATCCCAACCTCCCAGTCTTTCCCTCCCCGACCCCTGTCCCCCTTGGCAGCCAGCCGTCTGTTCTCTACAGGACCATAAATTTAGATGATGAAGTGTTAGGACAAGAGAGACACAGTATCTGGTTGCTTGCAGCTCAGTGGTAGGAGCAGTGATCAGCAGATGCGGAGGCTTCTATCCTTTCTGTCGAAAGGGTCCAGGGTCCACATACTGTGCCTGGATCAGGCAATTGTTTCTATCACTGTGGTATATACAGAAATAAATTAACTAATTAAAAATTTGCTCTTTGCCTGTTGGCACAGAGCTACTCAAAACTTTGGAATTTCCCAAGTGGTAGGAATGTCTTTTGTTATTTATAAGAAGCCCCTTTGGAGCACACCTGAATTTATGCTAATGAGGGGACTCAAGGTGGAGTCCCTGGATGGCTTCAGGATGGGGGCTGGTCATCCGAAGGACCAAATGATTAGAGGGTTGGCACTTGCAGCCCACACGTGACCTCTGGAGAGAAGAGGCAGGCTGGAGGTTGGGTTCTGTACAGACTCTGGAACAGTGTGATTTGGGGGGCTTCCAGGGTGCTGAACACATTGATGGGCTGGCAGACGGGTACCACGGAAGCTCCACGCCCCCAGGGACCCATAACTTTCCCTGTGCATCTCTTCCACTTGGCTGTTCCTGAGTCGTACCCTGTATAATAAACTGGTAAAAGTAAATAAAGTGTTTTCCTGGGTTCTTTGAGCTGTTCTAGCAAATCATTGAACCTGAAATGGAGGATGTAGGGGTTCCCCATATGTATGGTTGGCTGGGCAGAAGTCTGGGTAGCCTTGGGGGCACCCCATTTGCAGCTGGTGTCTGAGTTGGGGGTAGGCTTGTGAGACTGAGCCCTTCATCTGTGGGCTCTGGGCTAGCTCTGAGGGTTACTGTCAGAACTGAACTGAATTGCTGGGCACCGGGATAGTGTGAGCGAATCAGAGAATTGGTTTGATGAAGCAACACATTTTGGATGCCGGAAGTCATGTCAGGAAACACCGCACAATCACAGATCTCCTTAAACGGTAATCTTGTAAATTCAGTCCAACTCTTAATACTGGAGAGGCACACCACCACCAAAAAAACAGCAGAGGCATTCCAGAACCTTCACCATGGATGCATCCTGAACGGAGACGCATTAATTCCCAGCAGAACTTTAAAAACATAAGCAGTTGGTTATCCTTTAGAAAGGAAGGATGAGGGATTTCTAGTTAAAGAGGTGACTCTTAACATTTTTGGCCACTATACCACCTGAATGTCTCCAAAGCGTGAAGTCCACAGAACAAGATCACACCTTTTTGAGGCAAGCAGTTTGGAAGTACGTATCAGTAGGGTTTTTATGAAGGTGTTACATAGGAAAAGAGTTTTATATCGGAAGGGAGAACTTTGAGATAGCTGTGGAGTTACATATCCTCTGGGTCCATACATCTTAGGCACTGCTGCAAGTTTCTCAGCCAATCTTGATTTTCCCCTCTGTAGGGCAATGTCTGAAGATATTTTTAATCGTCAGAAGTGAAGGATGTGTACTTCTGGCATCTGGTGGGTGGAGACCAGGGATGCAGCTCAGGATCATACAGTGCCCAGGACGCCCCTCATCAGAGTTATCTGGCCCCAAAGGTCAATAGCACTGCTCTAGAGAATCCCAGGCTATAAACGACTCTTGAAAAGCAGCAGGTTCCAAGATCCTGGTTTCTCCCTTGCCTCCTTTGTCTCAAGATTTTACCATATTATTCATTTGTTTGTTTTTTTATAATTTTATTGGAGTGCAGTTGATGTACAATGTTGTCTTAGTTTCAGGTGCACAGCAAAGTGATTCAGTTATATATGTACATATATTCATTCTTCTTCGGGTTTTTTTTCCCATATAGGTCATTACGGGGTATTGAGTAGAGTTCCCTGTGCTCTACAGTAGGTCCTTGTTGGTTATCTATTTTACATATAGTGGTGTGTCTGTGTTGATCCCAGTCTCCTAATTTATCCCTCCCCACCCCCGTTTCCCCTCTGGTAACCATAAGTTTGTTTTGGAAATCTGTGAGTCTGTTTCTGTTTTGTAAATAAGCTCATTTATATCATTAAAAAAATTAGATTCTACAAGAAAGCAATATCATATGATACATGTCTTTCTCTGTCTGACTGACTTCACTGAGTAATCATTTCTAGGTCCATCTATGTTGCTGCAAATGGCTTTATTTCATTCCTTTTTTATGGCTGAGTAATATTCCATTGTATACATGGACCACATCTACTATATTATTTCTTGAAGGAGGAAGTGGGTATAAAGCTAAAGTAATTTTCTAAAGAGGAAGGAATATTGTTTAATGCAGTATTATGAACTCTTCAATTTGAAACATCAGTTCCTACATACAAGATCCTAAATGGGGCCAGAGAGTGTCAGAAAGCTGGTATACATAAGCCCAATGTAGACAGTCTGCAAAACATCTTTGGGCAAGAAATAGAGAAAAAAAAAAAAGACAGAATAACTATGTTTCCACTTTTACTTGTCGAAGTTGGTGGCTTTCTTTCTGAATAACTCTCAGAGAAGAAGAGATGCTGGTTGATCAGATATGGAGCTGAAATGTTCATTTGGAAGCAAGTAACAGTGAGTTATGGACACCCCTGACGAAAGCCCTCTGTCACTGGTCATAATAGCACAAAGAAAAATCTCTTTGAAGTGAGCATTCCTGACTCTGAAGGCACGTTATCGTAAAAGTGCAGAAAAATGTCAAGTGGGGAAAATGTCTTCCAGTGTTCAGCGGGGGTGTTGTTTTGCTTCTCTTTAATATGTAGCTTCACGAGAGCAGATGAAGTAGAATTTTTACACGCATCCTTCATTCTCACCCGGAGAGCTGTTGCCGTCCATCATGTGACAGGGTGGAGGGCAGTGCCGTCAATTCTAACTCAGGATTAAAAATCAAGATCCAGAGAAAGACTTGGGAAATAGATCTGTCCAGGAAAAAGTTGTAAAGATAGGAGAGAAGGGAGAAACAGGAGAACGGAGGTGATTCGAAACATTGACCCTAATATGTCAACTGTGTTGATTCTCAGACTACACCTTTGCCAGCCAAATGAAGCTGTTCACCTCCAGCTGATCCAGTTTTATTAGCAGCCAAATAACTTGGAATATTGTTGTCCAAGTGGATTACCTCTTTTTTTAATTGAATTTTTACTTTTTATCGGAGTACAGTTGATTTACAATGTTGTGTCGGTTTCAGGTGTACAGCAAAGTGACTTGGTTATACATACACATGCATCTATTCTTTTTGAGATTATTTTCCCATAGAGATTATTAAAGAGTATTGAGTAGAGTTCCCTGTGCTAGACAGTAGGTCCTTGTTGGTTATCTGTTTTACATATAGTAGTGTGTTTATGTTAATCCCAGGTGGATTTCCTCTTAGAAGAATTGTGTCAGTGGTTCCAATTAGCATGTCAATGTGCCATGTCTGCATCTGGGGGGATTTGTGGCACTTAGCTAAGTGGATTCTGGTTGAGCAACAGTGAGATTCAGACATGTCTGGTGGGAGAAGCACCTTCCCTTATTCGGTTATGCATTTGAGGGTTTACAGTGGAGACTTTCCACAGTGTTGTTGAATCAGGTGTATGAAAGGAATTCTTATCAGGTAGGAAGGCTGGAATAAAGCATGCATTCAGGTTTGAAAAGTGGAATAATCATGCACTTAAGGACCGCTTTCCTAGGGAGTTCACTCCCATTCTATTTCTGATTTTCAAGTCAAGATCGTAATCAGAAAACTATGTAGAGGCTGTTTGAAGTAATGTAACTAAATGAGAATTCCATTTGGATATATAAGGTCAGGTGATGTGTGGGCCATTTACCCTTGAAATCATGTGGATAGTCAAGTGATCAGGGGTGTGAAGGAGGGGTCTGATGGTGTGAGAGTCACACGCCTGCCTCTCCTGTCGGCCCAACCCACTCATGATTGCCTAATTTCTGGACTAGACATCAATTTTGCATCATTTACAATTCCCTAAGCGGTTTGTGCAGCTTTGCCATGGCTGCTTCTTGCGGCTCTCCAAACCGTGCTGCATTTCCACACTTGGCTGGGGTAGAATCGGTTGTAGGACTCATGTTACAAGACATTATCATTAATTCTGCACATGTTCAGTGTTGTTTGAAGAGGCTAGCTCTTGTTTTGATTCCATTCAAACCAAGTGTTTGAGTAGGTATTTCTTTCACCCTTGAGAGCTTGTTGTTTGAATACGTGCCTTCTCAAGTGATGGAAGAGGTTTAAGAGAGAAAAATTAATTGCACTTCATACAGCATGCTGAGAAGGGGAGTTACGGAGATACACGTTTAGTTCTCACCTCTATCTTATTCTACCTTCCTCTTGCATTTTAGTTACAAGTAAAGAATGAAGTTTCACGTGGGGAGTCAGGGTTATGGAATCTGCACATATTAAATATCCGCTTATCCAAAAATGTGTATTTTGTGCATGCTATTTAATTAGCAGTGGGTTAGCTGCTTCAGGTAAATTCCCCGTATAAATATACGTGGTTCCTATCTTGGACGTTCCAGACACAACCTTAACTCAAAATGGGTCATAAACCTAATGGGAGAGCTAAATTATAAAACTCTCAGAAGACAGCATGAATATTTGTTCATGACCTTGGGTTTGGCAATGATGTCTTAGATAAGACACTAAAAGCACAAGTAACAAAAGAATAAAGAGAAGAATTGGAATTCATCAAAATTTAAAACGTTTGCTGTTTAAGAGACACCATCATGCGGCTTCCCTGGTGGCACAGTGGTTAAGAATCCGCCTGCCAATGCAGGGGACACAGGTTCAAGCTGTGGTCCGGGAAGATCCCACATGCCACGGAGCAGCTAAGCCGGTGCGCCACAACTACTGAGCCTGCGCTCTAGAGCCCATGCTCCGCAACAAGAGAAGCCACCGCAATGAGAAGCCCGCGCACCGCAATGAAGAGTAGCCCCCGCTCGCCGCAGCTAGAGAAAGCCTGCGCGCAGCAATGAAGACTCAGTGCAGCCAAAAATAAATAAATAAACAAACAAACAAATAAATAAATAAAAGACAAGAAAGTGAAAAGACAACTTAAGAACTCAGAGGAAAATATTGCAAAGTCATGTATCCAATAAGGGGCTTTATTCGGGGCATATAAATAACTCCATAACAAAAGAGTAAATAACCAAGTTAAAAGTGCAAAGGAACTTAACAGGTATTCCTCCAAAAAAGATATGTGAAGGGCTAATATGCACATTATAAAAAAAATGTTTGACTTTATCAGCCTTCACACAGATGCAAATCAAAACCATAATGAGGTCCCACATCACATCCACCAGGATGGCTACAAGGAAAACCAAAGACAATAACAAATGTTGGTGATGATGTGGAGAAATTAAAACCCTCGTGTTTCAGTTGGAAATGTAAAATGGTGCAGCTGTTTTGATAAAACAGGCGGGCAGTTTCTCAAAGTGTTAAACCTAGAGTTAATCTCTGATCCAGTGATTCCACTCTTAGGTATCTAACTAGGAGACATGAAAACATTTATCCACATAAAAACTTGCACGTGAATTGCGAATGTTTCATAGCAGCCATTGTTCACAGTGACCAAATCGAAGTGGAAAGAATCCAAATATCCATCAACTTATGAATGCATAGACAAATAGGGTATATCCATACAATGGAATATTGTTCAGCTATAAAAGGGAATGAGGTACTGATACACGCTACACCATGGGTGAATTCTGACAAAAATCCCAATCACTGAAAAACATATATGACAAGGGGAACACGGGGAGTTATTGTTCAGTGTGTACAGAGTTTCAGCTTTGCCAGTTGAAAAAGTTTTGGAGATGGATGGGGGGATAGTTGCACAACAGTGTAAGTGTCCCTAATGCCAATTAGCTGTTCACTTAAAAATGGTCAGCGTGGTAAATTTTATATTATGTGGATTTTATCACAATTTAAAAAAAATATATAGTATGATTCCATTTATATGAAGTACCCAGAAAAGACAAATCTATAGAGACGGAATGTAGGTTGGTGATAGGCTAGCAATACCTAGAAAAGACAAATGTTTAGAGACAGAATGTAGTTTGGTAACTCCATGTGTATGAAATACCCAGAAAAGACAAATCTATAGACAGAATGTAGTCTGGTGGTTGGCTGGGACTGAGGACAGGATGAGGTGGAGGGGACGAGGAATAGTTTTGCAGTGAAGGAAATCTTCTGAAATTAGACTGTGGTGATAGTGGCACCACCCTGTAAATACACTAAAAGCTGCTGTAAATGTACACTTAAAATTGGTGAAATAAAGGGTGTGGAGGTTTTACAGCCCAATAAGGCTGTTACAGAGCCACGGTGCTATCTGTATGGATTAAGCCATAATTATCAGTCATTATCATGTTGGCTTGGTAGTTCATAACCAGCAACTCTTTTATCCAGAAGAGCCTTTAGCACCACCACTGTGAGGGAAAGGAAGAAGAAGAATGGTCATGATATGGGACTGGACCAGTGATGGAAAACAAAATAGGTATGGGCCAGGTTGTGAAATGTTCAAGGGGCTGAAAGGCCATGTGAGTTTACTTAGGGCCAGGGCCAGAGGCACCTAAAGCAAAACAAAACAAAATTTTAAAAAATCGCAAAACAAAAAGCACAAAACAGGAATACAAGAGACCTGAACGTGCACACCTTGTCTCAATTACCTGAGGTGAATTCTGCTGATTTCCAAATTATACATCATCCTCATGCACATCCTCGAGGACGGCTTCCATTTCACATCATCCCAATACACCCAGCACCTTCCAGCTCATCCGCTGATCTTCCTTGTTCTCTGGGCACCATGGAGCGTGTGGAGGGGGCAGGTCCTGCTTCTCCACGATGGCAGCCAAGGGGCAGAGGTCCCTGCAATGCAGACTGAAACCTTTCACAGAAAACATTCTTTTCTACACAAACACATCAGAGTGGTCATGAAAAGCCAGCGCTGGCCATGTATGCTGCTTTCTGGCCTGCCAGGAGTCCTGCCATCCTCTCAGCGTGGGGGCCAGGGGATCTGTTCCCTGGACAGACCAGGTGTCTGAAGACACATGGGGAGGGGCTCCCACCAGCTGTGCAGACTTGTCCTGCTCATTCTTTCCTTTGATGATGGACATAGTCCAGGGCTGGGTGCTGGGCCAGTCTAGTGCCAAAACACACAGGAAAACTCCTAAAGTGCAGAGGCCACCATGGTGAGTTTGGGACCGTGCACTGAAAATGGCATCCTCATTAGTGCAGGGGGCAATCATCTGTAGCTCAATAAGAGGAAGTTTTCAAATAGAGCTACCATATGATCCAGCAATCCCACTCCTGGGCTTAGATCTGGAGAAAACTCTAATTCCAAAGGACACATGCACCCCTGTGTTCATAGCAGCACTATTTACAATAGCCAAGACATGGAAGCAACCTAAGGGTCTATCAACAGATGAATGGATAAAGAAGTTGTGGTACACGTATACAATGGAATATTACTCAACCATAAAAAAGAACAAAATAATGCCATTTGCAGCAACATGGATGGACCTAGAGATGATCATACTCAGTGAAGTAAGTTAGACAGAGAAAGACAAATACCATATGATATCACTTCTATGTGGAATCTAATAAAAAATGGAAAAAATGAACTCATTTACAAAACAGAAACAGACTCAGAGATCTCGAAATCAAACTCACAGTTACCAGAGGGGAAAGGTGTGTGTGGGAGGGGTAAATTAGGATTTGGGGATTAACAGATACACACTACTATATATATAAAATAGATAAACACTAAGGACCTACCATATAGCACAGGGAACTGTAATCAATATTTTGTAATAACCTATAGTAGAAAAGACCCTGAAGGGAACACTGATATATGCGTATGTATAACTAAATCGCTGTGCTGTACACCTGAAACTAATACAACATTGTAAATCAGCTACACGTCAATAAACCATAAATGAGTATTTTTAAACAAAGAATGGGAATTTCTTAGTAGAGGTATGAATTCTTGGCCACTGTTCCAGTTTCTCAAATACTCTAAATGGCGTTTTCAAAAAAATTTTAGACTTCACTCCTGAAACACTAGTAGAATCCCTGACTTTCCTTCATTTACAGACTCGTTTATTCCTCAGTATGAACAACAATGGAAATCTCCACGAGACTGTAATGGAAGCCACTTCATTCTCTATTTTAAACGAACTAAGAAGTAATGCCTATCCTATAGGTTATGTTTTACTAGTCCTTTCCGTACGGGAAGATGGGCCCACGGACACTGCATCAAGATGGCAGAGGAGTTACCCTCGGTGCAAAATCCACCTGCCTCTGTTCCACTGAGTCAGTCTCCAAGATTCAGAGAGGCATGAAAAGACTACTTGTGACCCCTGAAATAATTAAATATAGCACTTTACCTCAGGATGCTTGGAGCAAAGTTGCCCAGGACTACAGATCCTACAGACAGCTTGTCTCTCAGCCCCGTGCTCCATTTGGTGTGTCTCCCTGGTCCATACTTACTGATCCATCCTTCTCTTACTTTGAGGAGTTTGATGTTCTCCTTAGCCAAAACCAAACAGTTGTAAGTATGTGGAGTCCAGGTGATAATGACTGATAATTGTGGCTTTTCACAAAGATTTTGAGCCTTGGGGTGTAGCTTGAGTTAGGCAGTGGAGTTGTTGAGTGTGGGTTTAAATACTGGCTCCAAAACTTGTTAACCACAGACACAATGTGATCCTTAATCTCTTTAAACCTTAAAATCACATAAAAATGTAGACAATGAGTTGCTGTGTGTGTGTGTGTCCAGATGACTGTGAGCCCTCAATGACCTTACATACAATAACTGCCGCCATACCTGTTGATAGATGCCCAGTGAATATTACTTCCATTCTTCTTCTGTTTATTATAAATGTTGACTCACATGGCTGATTTAGGTGTTGTTCTAAGTTCACTAGAATGATATTTCTGGTCAGAGGAGCCTTTCATGGTGTCCCAGAAACCATCCTATCTATCCGTCTTTGTTGGAGTTCAGCGTTAGTGATCAGCAACTATTCAAATCTCAGAAGCCACGTTGGGTGTAGCAATATCTACTGCAAGTTCTTTACCTTTATACCTCTAATTTGACAGTTGTTCAGCATGATTGTAATTACTCTTCTGATCCTGAAAAGCTTCTCTGGTTAAACGTGGACACATCATTATCTTTGCTAAAATGTTCTTAGCAACTTATTGATAATGAGTTTTGTTGTTGTTGTCACACAGTAGGGTCTTCCACTCTCAAATACAGTTTTGAAGTCCTATGACATTTTTCATTTTAGAATTGGATTTAGCAGATGATGATGCATTTTGCTACACCAAGGGGGACAAAAAAATCCCACAAAAGAAAATTCTGCATTTTGGGTTACACTTGATTATTTGAAGGCTATTTGCATAATAACAGGATTTTGTTTGTTAAGAGTTCAGTGTGCCTGCTGTTTATTCCCCACTTGAAGTTATAATCCTGTTTGTGACATTGCAGTCATCTCCACGGCAACCAACTGTGATTCAGCAAATTGAGGATTATGATGGCGATCAAGTGAGAACAAACAGGTGGTACAGGTGGAGGAGATAAACTTTCCAAAAATAAAGATTTTTTAAAAAAATTTCAGAACTTACTTTAAAATATAAGGATATCCTTCTGAAAATATCCATTTCATCAAGGTTCTCATCAACCGTAAGCTGCATGCTCACTAGGCTCACAGAGAAGGGCTAACCTGAATGGCAGTAACTAACCTACCGAGACAGGTAACAACTGCATCTTTGACTTGTCACGATTTTGCTCATAAAAATTAATAAGTGGTGGCAGTGAGTCTTTATGTTTCCCCAAACTGGCATTTCTCTCTCAAGCTGTTGTAAGCTTACAAAAGGGGATGGTCTCTAGACTTCTCTGAAGGTTAGAGATTATTTAAATCTATATTTAGCTCATTTTCTAATCACAGTGAACTGGTGAGTGCCTTCCCCAAAGTCATCTGCTTGGAAATAACATGGCCCTGATTTTCATTTCGATCTTGTGAGTCTGCATTAATTGTCTCTCCAGCACCCCCATGGCAGCTATTAAATGGGCAATAGAAAGCACAGATATCAAAAGGTGAGTCTATGTTTTCAGACTCTTCCTTCTAATAAAAGTTTGGTTCTGAAAAGTGGTTCGATTTTTTTTCTGGTTTTATTTAATGTGTTGACCAGAGACTTGGGTTTGGGAAAACAAATCTTCCCATGTCCAGAGTTTTGAGACACATCCTCATTCAGCGTTCTGAAGAAGTGAATCCAGGTGATAAAATGGTGAGCCAGTGTCACCGATGGTCATTGACATTCTATACAACACACACAGTCACATGCATCCAACACAGCTTAATGCCCTCACTGGGAACACTCACAAGCCAAGATCAGTCGTCACGTCACATTCGTAGGAATTCGGGTCTATCGGTTATGTGTCCAAGCTTGCCATATGAACCAAAAGATCAACACACGGCCACATTCATTTATCAGAACGCTTTCATCGCTTTCATAATGCTTCGTGGCAGGCTGTCGGACAAAGCATAGGGAATTCCAGCAACATTTACAGTGGTTTTTAGGGGCTGAATTGTGTCCTGCCCCCCTCCCAATTTGTATGTTGAAGTCCTAGCCCCCAGGACCTCCGAATGTGACTGATTTGGAGATGGGGTCTTTAAAGAGGGAACTAAAGGTACAATGAGGTCACTAGGGTGGGTCCTGATCCCACAGGACTAGTGTCCTTATAAGAAGAGGAGATCAGGACACAGACACACACAGAGGGACGACCACGTGAGGACACAGGGAGGAGACGGCCGTCTACACGCCCAGGAGAGAGGCCTCAGGAGGAACCAGCACTGCCCACACCTGGATCTCAGATTCCAGCCTCCAGGATTGGGAGGAATACATGTCTGCTGGGTTTAAGCCGCCTCGTCTGTGGTGCTTTGTTATGGCAGCCCCAGCAAACACGTACAGTGGTCAATATTGTTTTGGGGGCATGATCTCCATAAGACTCTTTTTGTTTGCTTTTCTCCGTCCCATATGTGGATATTTTACATGGTGAAAAGTGGTGATGTCCCATGTTGTGGCCAGAGGGTTTGTGGAATGGTGCGAGGAGAGGGCAGGGCAGGTTAGAGGAAGTCTTTCTGATTCCATGACGAATCTTCAGCCTCTAGAATTCATGGCAAGGTGTTCCAGTTGTCTTCTGCGACACGCTTGTGATCTGAACTCATAATCTGACTGCCTTCTCTTGGGAAATCGGCAGCAGGCCATCCTACACTTTTCTCAGCAAAGACCACCTGGAAGTTCAATTTTCAGCTACGAAAAAGGACACCAGGAGCTCTGCTTAGATCCTGAAAATCATTTAAAGTTGACTCCATGCATAAGCTGTGTTGTCTCTTCAAGAACATTATATTATTCCGGTGTGATGTCTTGGAGGACATGAGTAGGGGCAAGAATGATCCTGTGGGCCCTATAGGCCATTCTGAACATTTTTAGACTCCATCCTAATGTTAAAGAAAGACATACTGAAAGGATTTCGAGCAGCATAGTGGCACAATCCAAGTTTTGTTTTTAAAATGTCCCTCAGGGCTTCCCTGGTGGAGAAGTGGTTGAGAGTCTGCCTGCCGATGCAGGGGACACGGGTTCGTGCCCCGGTCCGGGAAGATCCCACATGCCGTGGAGCGGCTGGGCCCACGAGCCATGGCCTCTGAGCCTGCGCATCCAGAGCCTGTGCTCTGCAACGGGAGAGGCCACAACAGTGAGAGGCCCGCGTACCGCAAAAAAAAAAAAAGAGGAAAAAAAAAAAAGTCCCTCCGACTTTCTTGAAAACAGTGGATTAGGAACAAGCAAAGGGGGATTAGACCTACCAAGTTAAGGGTTTTCTGCAACAGTACAGGCAGGAGACAGTGGATTGAAATTGGGGGTCTGCAGTAGAAATTAAGAACACGAACGAAGTTGAAAGAAGTACACACCCACAAACCTATGTACACACACAGTATTTGGATATTTGAGCCTGCTGATTCTGCATGAGAAGTGATGCATGAGGGGAGGAACGCTGGTGAGGAGACCGATCACTTCCATCCTGAACATGACGGAGTTTTCGGTCCCTATGAGACACACGTGCCACGTGTTCGGTTGTCAGGGCTGGTTCTCTGAATTCTGAGTTGAAGGCACATGGTTGGAACCTGCCCGTTAGGTGATAATCACGGGTCTGAGTTGGGGAGAGAGGGAAGGCTGAGAACAGGATGTGGCTGAGATGAAGGAAGGGGTCCGGTTTATAAGTACTGGAAAGAATTACGTGAACATCTCGTGTCTGAGGAAAGGAAGTAAAACTTGGGGACCTGGGTATCCACCAGGCTGGCATGCAACCAGATCAGCTGGTAGCCTTTTAAGGATGTTTATACTTCTTTACTAGCTTTCAGTATAATCATGATGCTTAGAAATGGGTACCATAAAGTACCTACAGAGTTACTGTGTGTGACAGATAAAATTACAGTTCCAAGTGGCCTGTGCTTTATCCTTCTTTGTCTCTATAACTACATGACCAAATAGCATTATTAGATAAAATTGTTATATTACTTTTCAGACTAGAAAATAAAAAGCCATACACCTTCCTCAAATCTGATAGACAACCCTAAGTTAGTGGTGGAAAATCCTTGCATAGCTTTGATGAATCCAGCACAGCGGAGGTGTGATTCTGCGTAAAGTTATGAGGATGGATTGGGAAAACCCTCCAAAGTTCCTTCCAAGCCTAGGACTTTAAGAATTTAGGTCGTTATAGGTTCGACACTAAAGTAGGTCAGGTACGAGCAATCATAGCACTGTTTTGGTTTCTGATGGACTGAAGGTGTGGGGTACAGAAAGATTTCTTTTTTACCAGTTATCGTCCTGGGTAACTTAGAGTATAATAAATTTTCTAGTGTGTCCCTGGAAGGTGGAAGCCTTTGATGAAATATGAGAAAAGTCCATTCTTATCAATGTGCTTTGCAGAGGTGCAAAAGTCAAGACGGATTGGTTCAATCTAGCAAGTAATTGGGAATACTATATAGATAGATAGATAGATAGATATAGATATATAGATATATAGATATGGAATACAGTATATATATTGTATATATATTAGGAATACAGTATATTGCATTGGGTATACAGTATATATATTGTATATATATTAGGAATACAGTATATTGCATTGGGTATACAGTATATATATTGCATATATATTAGGAATACAGTATATATATTGTATATTTACATACACAATTGTCACCCCTTATCCACAGGGGACACATTCCAAGACCCCCAGTGGATGCCTGAAACCACTGGTAGTATCAAACCCTATATGTATTATGTTTTTTTCCTATATGTACCTATCTACAATAAAGTTAAATTTATAAATCAGGCACAATAAGAGAATATTCAAATTGCCAGCATCACTACTCTTGTGCTTTGGAGCCATTATGAAGTAAAATAAGCAAAATTACCCTACTTGGAAAGACACAAAGGAAGCTTCTGGGTGGCTCGTTACCCTCTAGCTCTTGAAAAGCACTTCTCTAGACACCCCAATACTTATCTTTAATGTAGCAGAGTCCACCTTAAAAAATTATACTACTTTCAGAAATATGCACAAACTCCATAAGGACCTTACAGGAGAATAATTGCACGGAATACCTCCCTGCCCATTACATTCTCATTATTTTGCAATCCACTTCTACATAGCCTATACATCTAACAAAACATTCTTGTCATTTTTGTTTTAAACAGTGAATGGTTATAAAAAGACACTTGAACAACATGGATACTTTAAAGAAAGCTATTTTACATTTATCCAGATATTTACACTTTCACTTTCTATTCTTTTCGCATAACTGGGCTCTTATTTGGTATTTTTTCCTTCTTTCTGCAGATGTTTTATTTTTGTATTTTTTAGTATGTCTTGTGGAGTGGGTCTACATTTTCATTGTACCTGAAAATGTCTTTATACCACTTTCAATTTTGAAGGATATTTTCACGGGGTCTGTAATTCTAAGTTGACACTATTCTTTCATCACCTTGAAGATATCTTTCCATTGCTTCTGGCCTCTGTTTCTTCTGGTGAAAAGTCAGCCGTAATTCAGAATGTCACGCGCTCGTGTATGATGCGTCTTTTTGTTCCCTAGCTGCTTTGGAGATTCCCTCTGCATCTTTGATGTTCAGGGTTGTCTAGGAAATTGTCAGGTGTCGTTTTCATTTGTGTTTCTCCTGTTTGTGGTTTGCTGAACACCACCCATCTATGCGTCAACATCGTTCATCGATTCTGGAAAGTTCCCAGTGATTATCTCTTCGAATCCCCCTTCCGCCCCCATTCTTGTCCTTTCACTTCTGACTCCAATAGAAAGTCTGAAAACTGAAATGCAAAGAGAAGAGAGACTGGGGAAGCAGAGAAGAGACCTTCTGAGGTCTGTGGGACAATACACGAGCTTCCCTGTGACTCACGTCACTGTTGACTTCAGAAGTTTTGAGGACAGTGTTGGGACTTCATCTTCAGTCAGGCTTGGGATCTGGCCCTGGTCAGGCACCTGGTCAGAAATATCTCTGTGCTTTTCCGTGAAGTCCCCAGTTCTCTTAACCGTGAGATCGGTCTCTCCAGTTACCACCAGGATGCTCTTTGGGGTGTCTGTTTGCTCTATCTCTCACATTGGAGAAGTCCCCCCACCCTGTGACATTGCCTTTGTCTTTGGAGGGCTGCTGTCTAATACCCTGTGAAGCCCAGGCATGCCTGAGTACACTTTGCATCAGATCCACTTCCCTGATCCCTACCTTCTGAAAGAGGCTGCCTTGAACCTGGGCGAGAACTCATGGTATTTATCTCCTCTCTCTTCCCACCTCACCCACATGGGGCAGACTATCTCTTTCCTCTGCAGAGATTCTTGGGAAACACTTAGCAGGTGGTCAAAGTATGTACTGAGACTAGGACTCCCTCAAGTTTCCCATCAAACACGCTTTAAAACTGTACTCCTCTTTGCTCCTTACCCTCACCTACAGCAGGGTCCTCCCACCCTGACCACTTCCACAAAGATCAAAGCCGACAAGAGTCTTGTCTTTCCTGGAAGGAGCTTGCTAGTTTTTGGAATTTAGTTTCTTGTGTTCCTCTGTGTCCTGAGCTTTTCACGAATCTTTTTTTATAATAAAAAATGATGATTTTTTTGAAACGTATGTTTCAAACATATGTTTTGATTATGAGGATGAGAGCGCTGTTTTGTCCTGAAATGGAAGTAGGCATCGTAACAATTATATTTAATTCTGGTGTTTAATTAGGGGGAAATGTATTTTATTGTTCCCTAAGTAGCCAACCCAGATATTCATTACTTTGCACCAGGTTGTCTCAAACACGCATTCCTTTTTTGTGTGTTTCTTCTTGTGCCTCTTACTTTTATCAATCAGTCTCTCCGTGGCTGTTCTAATATCACACTGTTTAAATACTTGCAGATTTACACACGGGATAATTCGTTCTCCCTCTCCCATCCTCCACTGCTCTTCTTCCTGAAATTGCCAGGACGCTTTTGTACATTTATTCTTCCAGATGATCAGAAGAATAATTTTGTGACCTGAAAAACAAACCAAAAAATTCCATGGTGACGTTCATTAGCTTTGTGTCAAACATACATTCATTTTGGAGAAAAAAAAAATAGCACGTACCAAGGGGGAATGGGGAAATGGGATGAACTGGGCTTGACATATATACACCACTGATACTATGTATAAAATAGATAACTCATTAGAACCTACTGTAGAGCACAGGGAACTCTACGCAATGCTGTGTGGTGACCTAAATGGGAAGGAAATCCAAAAAAGAGGGTGTGTATGTATACGTACAGCTGATTCACTTTGCTGTACAGTAGAAACTAACACAACATTGTAAAGCAACTATACGCCAATAAAAATTAATTTAAAAAATAACATGTAAACACTATTGAATAATCTCATCCAGAAACATACTGCATTTCTTCATTTATTTTGGCCTGTTTCTCTACACCCTCCATTACACTTTGTATTTTTCTTCATAAAGAATTTAGTTTTGGGCTTCCCTGGTGGCGCAGTGGTTGAGAATCCGCCTGCCGATGCAGGGGATACAGGTTCGTGCCCGGTCCGGGAAGATCCCACATGCTGCGGAGCGGCTGGGCCCGTGAGCCGTGGCTGCTGAGCCTGCGTGTCCGGAGCCTGTGCTCCGCAACGGGAGAGGCCACAGCAGTGAGAGGCCCGCGTACTGCAAAAATAAAAAATAAAAAAAAAAAAGAACAGTGGAGAACAGAGAAAGTTATTACGTGAAGAGTCAGTTGGACACATCCATATGCCTAAGGCAGCCTTGGTGAAAAGGACTCAGTCTCCCGTCTGTGTTAACTGCTTCCTCTCCCCTGTTTAACCTTATGGTACCATGGACACTTCTGCTTTGCTTTTCACCTTCTCACTCCAATCCCAGGCCCCGTGTGCATTTGTCTATGACCACTTTCTTCTTTTCATTGAGTAAATGAGATTTTTTTTTCTTACATTAGCATTGAATAGTGAATCCCAATGGTCCATTTTCCAGAAATAGAAAAGTAGATTTTACTCCATAATACTTGAATATTCAATATCCCGATACGCATTTTAATAGGAAAAGAGGGATGGCCTGGTAATATACAACAGTTAGAACCTTCAAGACAAATGAAGAAACATGGACGTGACTGTTAACTCCATGACCTCGAAAAATGTTGAAAGTGTGACTCTCCCTGAATTCCTTGCTGAAGATTATTGTTGTTAAGGTCTGGCACTGAAGAAGAGCTACTGTACTGTTTTGCATGCTTGAAGGGTACTATCGTGCACAAAGCAGGAGCTAAAGAATGGGAAGAAAAAAAAAAGATATTACCAAAGTTCTCTGAGCTGACATCCACCTCTCAGGACTGACATAACATACACTCAAACGCGGATATCAATTAGAAACCGCTGCGAAAATGTAGTCACTAGATCTTAACTAATTAGAGGCATATTAAATCACCCAAAGTTGTAGGTGTGACCCAGCATCAATACAGATATTTTCTCATGCTGTGTATGCCCCAGAAAGACATGTGTGCACCATAGCACACCATTTTCATAGCAAGGCTGGAGTGGGCTGGGTTCAAATACATAATCAAATTTTAGAGGAAGTGAAATCATTTTTAAGTGCCTGCTGTATACACAGAGAATTAATACCCACATTGTAGTAGAATATATATCGATGTTTTCAAGGGGAGAATATATTTTTGTTTTCAATGCAAAAGGCCCGTAAGGTGTTATTAGATATGGTTAAAACAATCATCTTTTTCAAGAACTGCAAAGATGCCAGACTTAATTAGTTTCACATCACAGAGAAAAATGCTGGAGAAGGAAATTGGAGTCAGAATCCTGACATAGATTCTGAGCACATTGGGCATGTCTGAACACAAGTAGAAGCTTCTATCTAGCTGTCCAGGCAGATGTTTTATAGGTAGGGAAGAGATTTATCTTATGGAAATGGATATTTTTTCTCAGTGTTTTATTCTTCTTTAGGGTAGAACTCATTCTTTCTGCCTGTTTTCATTGCTCTTGGCTTGGCCTTTTTGTTTCTACTGCTCAGCACCTGTGAATGCCTTGAAGTTTGTTCTCTATTATTTGGTTATGTAATCAATATCATAACTATCATGAAAATACTAAACAGCTATATCTAAAGCATATCACAGAGGAGGAAACTGGCTACCCTCTTTGCTCTACAAGACTTGATTCCCTATAGGGGCCATCAGCAGACAGTTTCTGTAAAGGGCCAGTTAGTGAATATTTTAGGCTTTGAGGGCTGTAGAGCCTCTTCATAATTTCTCAGATCTACCATTGCAGGATGGAAGCAGCCACAGGCAACACATAAACAACTGGGCTTGGTTTTATGCCAATACAGCTTTATTTACAAAAACACCGGCAGCCTGGATTCGGACTAGTGCCAGAGTTTAGGAACCCTGCCCTAGAGAGAAGTAAAGCCTTCCCTTCACCCTCCTCCCTCTTCTTCTTTTTTTTTTTTTTTTTTTTCTAGATGAGGAAATGTAGACCACGTTAGAATCTACAGACTGTCTTTTGTTTCAGGGCCTGTAAAATCATAGGTGTAAAAGGCTGAGGCAAGGAGCGTGAATGATCAGATTGAGTTGGCTGTTGGACAGTAGGGCTTCCTGGTGACTGTGGCTACCGGAAGCGTGAGTGGCTGCCCACGTTGAAAGGACTCTGAGCATATACAAAGTCGTGTTGCACATGCAGATGGCATGGGGGATAAACAAGTGTGTGTGTGCGTGTGCCCACCCTCCGTCCCTGCACTAGGCTCTACCTGGAAATGAATAAACACAGGGGCGCACTAGGGTGCCTGCCGGAGTCCAGCATCCAGCAAACCTCCAGTCAGCCATGGAGCACAAACCTGAAATTGGGGAAGACAACGCACCTGGTGAGCCTCTTCTCTGTCGCCACCTCCTTCCCGTAGCTCAGCTCTGTTCCCTCTGCCCCCACTGCTCTGTTGATTCCACTTCTGCCTGTCTTCCTCTGCGGCCACCGTCCCTAACGTACAGGGACTTCTTCTGGTGTTCAAGATGCAAAGGACTTGACGACGCGTTGATAGGAGGCTAGGAAAATTTTGTCTGGGTGGAAAAGGAATGAGTGATGGATTAAAATACTTGAAGCAACCAGAGGACAGTGGCGTTGCATGCAAAATCTACAATACACTGCTCGGCACGTACATACTGATGCTTCCCCAAAGGTTCTCACTCCTTCTCTTTTCCTCCGGACCCTCAACAACATGGCATCCGCGTCAGCCAGCGTGAGGGGGACGCCCACACACCTTGCACAGATGCAGCTATTTTTGGTTTTCTACAGCCAGCGGACCGTCATGCGGGCATTCAGAGCCAGGCTCAAACAGCCTGAGCTTCAGCCCGGCGGCTCCCATCTCTGTATCCTCAGCCCAGATCTGGCTTCAGGACTCTGGACCAATATCCAGCTGCCTACCACGCGTGTCCTCCTCACACTCCACGTGTGTCAAAGACAGTTGGTCTTTGTCCCTGGCACTCCTTCCCTAAGGAAGGGCCAAGGGAAGGATCCAGCAGTTTCCTTTTGCAGCTTCTAGAGGATGCCCCCATCCCTTACCTCACGGCGCCCTTCTCCTCCTGCAAAGCCAACACCATACCATCTTCATCTCTCCCTGATTCTGACGCTCCTGCCTCATTTTTTCAGTCCTAAAGACCCCTGGGATGACTTCGGGTCACCTGGATAATCCAGGACCATCTCCTCACCTCAAGGTCTTTGCCCTGATCCCACCTGCAGAGCCCCTTTTACCATGTCAAGTGACATAGTCACAGGTTCCAGAAATTGGGGCTTGGACATTTTCACCTCCCTCGCCACACCTCCCAAGCCCGGTGTTCATCCTGGCTTGTGCTGATCTTGACTATCCCTCAAGTCTGCTCTCTTCTCTCTGCTTTTATGTCTACAGCCCTGGGCTTCATCCGCAATCTCAGCTCTTCCACCCGGATTGCCGCTGTAGCTTCCTCACTCATTGTCTTTCTCCAGTGTACTTGCCGTCTGGCTTTCAGTGTGTTTCTCTAACGTTCCAGTCACTCTCATCCCTCTAACGTCCATCGCTCTGCTGAGGGAAGTTCTTCCAAGTGATGCCTTTGACCTTCCATGTCCTAACTGTGTATCTGCCCTCTGAAGGTTGCCAGCTTCCAGCCCTACCTGCAGCCTCACCCACGCGTCTCTGCTGAGTTGTGCTGGCTCACGCTTCTCTGTCTTTGCGTCTGCCCTTGCTTCCGTCTGGACCACCCTTCCCACATCCTTTATCCACCTCCTCCTCTTTCAGCAAAACTCCCTTCCATATGGTTTGTCTTTACTAAACCGTACCGAACCGTAATTATTTAGCTGCCGCTTCTCAGCTCTTTCCCAGCATCCTGACCACACCACGCCAGTTGTCATGATACCACGTTATGATTTGTTATTTATTGGTCCCTCTCCACTTCTAGACGATCAAGTTACTCAGGGGAAGGTGGGCATATTATTTGACTTTTTTTTTTTCTGAAAGCCCTGGAGCCTCACACAGTGCCTGGCTGGCACATAAGAGGTAACTTACATGTCTGTGCAAAGGCTAAATCCGTGACGGAACGGCATGAAACTAGAAGTGAACCACAGAAGAAGAAATGAGACTAAGACTAAACAACATGCTACTAAAGACTAAATCCTTGAAATCGTCAATTAATTTAGGCTTTGAATTTTTTTTTTTTTTTGGCCATGCCGCATGGCTTGCGGGATCTTAGTTCCCCAACCAGGGATCGAACCCTGGGCCCCTGCAGTGAAAGCGCCAAGTCCTAACCACTGCACCGTACGGGAATTTCCTCATCAGTTAATTTACAAGTGCACTTCTCTCCTTGCTTCTCACCCTCACCAGGAACACAACCCATGGGGAAGGTGTGTGCTTTATTCACGTCCCTGTGTGCTTTCATCCATTTCTTCAACAACAAGTGTTGACAGAGTGACAGTGAGGGACCCGCAGTGGCGTGCGTTGTGGATTCTCTGACTGGAAATCCTCCCTCCCTTAGACTGGTGTCCAGTAGCAGACTTGTCCCGCACCCCTGGTCCCCATGTTGGACAAGGGCACTGCCACAAGTGCTCTGGCTAGGAAGGTGGGGTATTTCCTTCACTCTCTCTTGCTCGACACCAGCGTAGAATCGATCTCTTGGTACCATTCCTCCATCTCCTGAAAGCTCTTCAACCCACCCACCTCCCTCTATGACCATGACCACCGCCCCACCTAAGCCACCTTGCTCATCCTCAGGAAGACGGTCCCTAGATCCACTCTGGCTTATGGGAGAGATTCTGAAACCTACAAAAGCCATCCCTCTACTCTCTTGCTGTTACGCTTGAAGCACTTGTCACAATGGCCCTGTGACACTGCATGACATGGGCTTCCACTCTTGTTCCAGCTTCATTTGATGGAATACTCTCTGTCACTCCCTTGGCCCCCAGGCCTTCAGTCTGGCTCTCAGCTTCCAAAGTAGCCAGGCTCTTCCTGCCTGGTGTGAGAGATAACTGCTCAGCTCAGGCGCCGTAACAAAACACCATAGGTTGAGCGGCTTCAACAATAGAAGGTGATTTTCCCACAGCTCTGAAGGTTGGAAGTCCAAGATCAACGTGCCAGATGACTTGGTTCCTGGTGAGGACCCTCTTCCTGCCTTGTAGAGGGCCACCTTCTCGCTGTGTCCTTACACAGTGGAGGAAGAGAAGGAGAGAACTCTGGGAGACATTGATCCCATCAAACCATGACTTCATTTAACTTTGATTACCTCCTGCAAAACCCCACGTCCAGATACAGCCACATGAAGGTGCTCACCTCGGCAACACATATACTAAAATTGAAACGGTACAGAGAAGATGCGCATGGCCCCTGTGCGAGGATGACTCGCAAATTTGTGAAATTCGTGAAGCGTTCCATACTTGTACTGGATGCCGTAAGACAACCCTTGTTCCTTCGTGGGCCCTCCTCTTTGAGGCTTGCATGCTTAAGGATCCCAAACGACTAAGAAATTTAAAAAAAAGAAGACTCTCATTCATACCATTCTCAACTAAAGAATTGTATCTGTTTTGAGCATGAACTTCTCATGCTACACAGAACTAACAGTATGGTAGTCAGTTGTGTATTTGGAAATGTCTTGGTAGCAGGGATGTTTTCACAATTTTCAGAGATTATGCATTCTTCATGAATACTTTCATACGGCTGCTTGAAAATACGCATTTCCAAACTTGCAGTATAGGTGTGAAGAATGTGAAAGACAAACAAACAAATACAGTCACGTTACAGCGATATACAGTCCTGTATGAATTTGGTGGGGTACAAGTCATTCATAGCACGTAGCCCAAACAGTTAGCTCACCAGATATCATGTGCTCACCTGTATTTCCTAGACCACCGTGTAAGGAGGTAGCTAGCACCAGGTGACTAGTTTTGCCTGATGAGCTGTGAGCAGAGGCACACATGTCATTTCCAGGTGCAGGTGGCAAGTAGCCAGTACTGGTCCTCCTCCTCTTTCTTCGCTGCAAGGTGTTTCTGGAGGCCACATGTTCCAGATAACGTAGCTCCAGGGCACAGGGAGACCCTATGACTCCCATAAGACTATGATGTAAGAAATGGAGCTTTGCTTTGGGATGACCTAAGGAGTGGGATAGAGAGGGAGGGAGGGAGGGAGGCTCAAGAGGGAGTGGATATGGGGGTATATGTATACATAGAGCTGATGCACTTTGTTGTACAGCAGAAACTAACACAACATTGCACAGCAATTATACTCCAATAAAGATATATATATATATATGTATATATATATATATATAAAAGAAATGGAGCTTTGTAGCAATTTGCTCCTGATATTTTATGGATTATTTTTTTTAGCAGCATAACCTAGCTTATCCTGACTAATACATGTCTCAAGGCCTTTGGCCTGCTGACGCCTCCACCCAGAATGTTCTTTGCTTCTTCTCCTCTCAGTTATTGTTTGGGTCTAAAGTCACATTCTCTAGGTTTTATCCTCTGTCCTCCCAGCCATTCTCAGGCCACCCTGCTTTACTTCCCCAGAGCCTGCACCTTGCGGGATGCCTTCTCTCTTGTAACCATGTATCTTACTGTACCCTGTCCTCCCAGCTCCTAGCTCATTGCCTACACTTGCTTGACCCTCCATAAATGTTCACCTTCTTAGTAGCCTGTGCTCAGAAAAGACTGAATGGATGGATGCAGGAATGAATGAGGGGATAAAACATGGTGATTCTGTGATCTAACCACACATCTGCTCGCATCTGAGTGGGGAGATCAGAGTTTGCAGCTTCAAGTCCAGTCAGCACTTTCAAGGCCACAAAAGCCGTCCAGCTTGATTACAGGTAGACCTTTTTTTTTTTTTTTTGGCGTGTAAAAGATCTTAGTTTATTAATCCTCTCATGAAAAGGCTGCTCACATCCCCACAGATACAGTCACGGCAGAATCTTCACTCTTCTTGTTGGCAGCACCAACATTGGCCTTTGCAGTCCCCCTGACTTTCTTCATTCTGTTCCTGAGTTCCTTTCGCTGTTTTCTGGATGTCTTTTTCTTCTCATACAGGCCATGTCTTGCAGCCTGGGTTTGGGCTCATTCTTCTCCAGTAATCCAAGGCATCGTACACCATGTCAAAGCCAGTTGTCTGGCCACCATCAAAATGGGTTGTGAATCCACATACAAAGATGGCATCTGGTGTGCTCTTGTATATGCATTTTGGCTAGTTTTTCCCCAAAATTTCTGTCTTCGGTCTATTGCCTTCCCAGGGTGAAGGACGTTGATGCCCGTTTGTTTCCGCTGAAGTAGTCGGTCGGTCATGAACTTCCTGGTCCTGGATAGTTGCTGTGTCGTTCATGATGGCGGCTGATCTTCAAGCAGCCTGGGAGGACAAGAGCACGGGGAGGCCTTTGGAGGCCTTTGGGATTCTGAAGATGGAGGCCCAAGTGAGGAGAAATAAAAGGATGCATTCCCTCTAAGCCAAGGGGAGGAACGGATGCAGCACTTCCATGATTTCTGATCCTATAAAGAAAATCACTCCATATGCACACAGCTTTACCACAGTCACTATGGTTATCATGTTTTCTTAGGTGTCTGTTACCAGAAAGGCAGGAAAATGCCCCGCGTTTCTCACACTTCCCTCCATCACCGTGACACCTCCGTGCATGCCTGAGTGTCATTCAGTTGGCTTGAATCAATACCCGCTGAAGATGAAACCAGCAACTGTGTCACCCCGGCTCCGCAGAGATCACCCTTGGTTTCTCCTCCTCAGCCAAAATATACACTGGGTCTCTCTTTGCTTTTGTGCTGTGGCTGGCATGTCGCTGCCAGCACCACTGCTTTCTGCCCACCAGCCGCGAGATCTCGTGACGTCCTAGACACATTCCTTTGGTGTCTACCAGTGTCCCCCAAAGCGGAGCTAATCCAGCCTGAATGTGCACTCAGCACCGGAACGGCCCCCCTGGGTTTGGCTGGCAGCCCCCGAGCAGACCTTTTGTATCTGCGTCCCTCTGATGGACAGGCGCTGCGGATTCCCGGGACCCAGCTCCCAGAAAGGAGCTCAGCAGGGAAGGCGGACTGCTAAGTATCCTTCCAACCTGAAGATAAAAAACACAAATGAGAAGAGAAGGAACTGGGGCAAAGCTTCTGGCAGAGCTGATACGTTTTCGTGGGAGAACAATACCCGGTTACGGGGACGCAAGACCTGGTATTTCGCCGTCGGCCTAATTAATCAGAGGAGGACCAGCCCGGGCATGGTGATGCCAGTTCCCCATCCCACTGCTGCGGGTTTTAACTTTTGTCCTGATGTCTGAGGCTGACATGTGATCCCAGGGCTCTCGGGGCAGGCGTGTGATCCCCGGGCAGCGTCACTCTATAAATAACAGGCTGTGCTGAGAATAGCAGACTTCTTCATTCCTCCTGCCAGAGATGACCTCTCAGCTCCTTGGGGGTCAGGACAAGGTGAGAGCCACAGAAAGGTGACAGAGAGACGGAGAGGGACATCACGTAGTGGATTGAAGAGGGTCCTCTCCCAAATTTATGTCCCTGGGAATCTCAGAATGGGACCTCAGTTGGAAAGAGGGTCTTGCAGGTGTCATCAGTTAAGGGTCTTGGTTGGAAATCATCCTTGTGCCCTCAGTTCAGTGACTGGTGTCCTTATAAGAGGAAGGAAAGGGGGATTTGGACAGAAGTATTCACAGAAGAACAAGCAAAGACAGAGGCAGAGATTGAAGCGAGGTGGCCACAAGCCAGTCAGCACCAAGGATTGTAGCAGCCACCAGAAACCAGGAAGGACCCTCCCCTAGAGCCTTCACAGGGAGTGCAGGCCTCCGGACACCTTGATTTTGCACTTCTGGCCTCCAGAACCAGGAGGGGATGCACTTCCCTTGTTTACAGACATCCAGGTGGTGGTCATGAGTTGTGGCAGTCACAGGAAACACACACAAACCCCAATGCTGGCATCTTGATGGCACCAACCCTTCTTTCCCAGGTCTTGGCGATAGGCTGCCTTCCAAACTAAAGAATTGCAAGAGCCACAGAGGCTGTTTCCTTTCTGTTGAACTTGCTTTTCCTTGAAAATCCCAAATATGGTCCATACCCCCCATCATTGGGCTGCTGCCAGAGGCCCTTGAAATCCTTCAACCGTTGGCACAAAGACGCGGAAATAGAATCGGGCTGGCAAACCAGGAGGGGTGAACTGCTTCTCATTTGTTTTCTTTGCATGGGAAAGAAATCAGATGATCCCAGGCAGGACCCCGGGGTGAGAGCAGATAATTAACAACACAGAGCTGAAAATAAGCTTGTTTTTCACACCACCCTCTTGTTTTTATTTTTTTTTTCTTGGTCACAGAACCATGGTGCGACAAAACCAAGTTTAATTACTTCACACCTTGCACCTCAAGGCATGTGATTACTTTGAGAAAAAAGAAAATCTAGGTCCTGCCGTGCTGCCCACCCTGGACAGGCACCCTGGTTTTTACAAAGGTCCGTCGACGCTCTTAGGATCTGAGGTTATCAAGGTGCTTTTTATGGACACTTGTCCATGCCGGGGACCCGCTGAAGCTTAGTGCAGAGTGCGCTGACTGGGGAGACCGTGATTCTAAGTAGGAGCCTTTGCCACGCCAGCTTCCTCCAGGGTGAGTCAGTAATCACAGCAGGAAAGTGGGGAGGGGGATTATGGCCTCTCCTATGGGACATTCAGAGTCACACTGCCCATAACAATATAGACATAAAGTGGAGACATCTAGGAGCCTGAGAAGTTCCCTACCATTCAGGGCAACAAGTTTCTGCCAAGTGTGAATGTTAGTGGTACAACCAAGCTTAAAAACAAAAAACAAAAACTTGCTTAGGGTGGCCCAGAGACCACACTCAGCTCCTTCAGTCCCTGCCCTATGAGCCCCTGGTTGTTTCTCATCGTGGCTATTTCCTTTCTTCCAGGCCTGTAGGATCCTATCTTTTTGACTCTACTTTTCTTCTGATTAGGTCAGGCCCACCCAGGGTAGTTGATGGACTCAAAAGTCAACCAGTGAGGAACCTAGTCAACAGAGTGACATTCACATTGTTGATCCTCATGCTGAAACAAACAAACAGCAGAAAAACAACAACAACACCCTTCTGTAGGAATAAAAAGTACGGAAAGATGGAGAGAAAAGGGGTAGTGGGTGCGAGCAGACAGTCCTGAGTTTGGAGCCTACTTCTCGGCTTGTGTGCACAAGTTACCCCACCCCCTTAGCCTCGGTATTCCTTTGTATGGGGGTAGAAATCAAACCACAGTATTATAAAAATAATGTTTGTCCACAGTAGCCACACGGTGGAAGCAATCCAGGTGTCCATTGACAGAAGAATGGATAAGCAAAACGCAGTATTTATAAAATTCAACCCTAAGAAGGAAATCCTGACACAGGCTACAGCATGGGTGAACCTGGAGGATATCATGCTCAGTAAAATAAGCCAGGCACAAAAAAACAAATATTGTGTGATTCGACTTCAGTGCAGTATGTAGAGGATATCATTCATAGACACAGAAAGTGGCATGGTGGTTGCCAGGGCTCTGTGCAGGGGCAACGTGGTAGTAGTGTTTAATGGGTATGGATTTTCAGTTTCGGGAAATGGAAACATTCTGGAGATGGACGGTGGTGATGATGGCACAGCGATGTGAATATACTTAATGCCACTGAAACGTACACTGAAAAATGGTTAAAATGGTCCAATTTATGTGTGTTTTTTACCACAACTTAAAACTAATAATAATAATAGGTTAAAAATAAAAGAGAGAGAGAGTGACATTCACCATATTCACAGGTCCCATGCATTCTCAAGAGGAGGGCACTTTACACCAGCAGAAAGGGATCTCGGGGTACATCTTAGACTTCAACCTCCCACACCAATAAGTGCGTTCACGAGGGCTACCCCAGTGGGCCACTGGGTCTCAGTGGGACCGCAGATTCCCTGGGAGACTGGTAGTAGCTACCTCAGAGCCACCCTGCTCAGGGGAGAGGAAGCTGCAGTGAATATCCTCAGCCAGTGAGGGTCGTGCCTAGGGTGTCCACTCCCCTGAGTGTGCAGACCATACCAGCCCCCAGTGTAGCATGCAGCCCTACCCTTCTGGCAGACATAGTCCCACGCAGAGGCACTCCTGTGTGAAGCTGGCAGCCCCGTCAGTACCGGCCAGAACACACGGAGTTGATTTACCGCTGGGTTACAAAAGTTCTATCGCGATCACCTGGCAATGTGGTTTCTGATGCTTTTTTTTTTTTAATTTTTATTAGAGTATAGTTGCTTTACAGTGTTACAGCCACTATGGAAAACAGTATGTAGGTTCCTTAAAAAACTAAAAGTGTTTTCTGACTCTTGGTCTAGACAAGGGCCATGGGATTTAGGACGCACTCCTTCAGTCCAGAACTCCGCTGGAGACCCCCGTGGCCATTTTTTTCCACCGATGGTTTGCAATCGATGTACCCAGTTAGATGGGCTGCTTGATGACATGGCTGGAGGAGCGGAAACGCATGTTGGAAACTTACGGTTTGAACGCTCATGGGGAAAAAAAATGCTTTGTGCAGAGCTTGACGGTTTAATTCTGAGACAAAACATAACCTGTGTGCAAATATGAAGTATGGGAGATGGTGCCTGATGCCTGAAATGTCTTCTGGACCCCCCACGTGTGCAGGTTCTGCCTGTCTGTCTGTCTCTCTCTGTCTTTTTCTGTTTCTGTGTCTCCCTTTCTGTTTACTGATCTCTGTTTCTTGCTTTGTCTCTCTCTAGATGAACCACATCCTTTATCTTCAAAAGGAAACTCTATATGAGGGTGCTCCGTGGAGTCTTGTGCTCCCTCTCACGCACCCAGATTTCGGAAACCTTTGCAAGGCTCTCCACGAAGCCACAGCTGGCCCCCCCTCTGGTGAACTGAGTGGTTAGGGTTTGAACACGGAGGGCGTCTGCTTCAAAGTCTTACCGGTTTGCTGGGCACCCTTCCTGACACGACACGAATGCTCAAATCTTCACTGGATTCACTGCCTGCCTTCTTAAGAGTGGGTTTTAAACAAAATGCGTGATTATCCATCTCCCCCCATTTTTCCTGGGTATCATTTGCTTGTTGCTCTAGGTGCCACCCCAGAATATTGGCCTTTTTTCCCCGGTCTCTTTGCTCAATGGACATTTTGACCTCTGTCCCCCGTGGAACCACCTTGACTTTGATTTCTGTCCTGTTCACCGCGTTACTCCCCAGCTATTAAGAGCCAGCCTGTCTCAGACAGGGGGCCCTTGAAGCGGGCTCCGGCCAAACCTGCATCGGGTCTCTTTCTTCTGTTCCCTCCTGCCGGCCTGTGTACCTTCACGGCGCCAGCTCATGAAAGCCTCCGCCGAGGGGCGATGCCCAACGATTGCCTGAACTCTCAGACCTTTGAACGCCTTCATCCTTTCGAAAAAGAATGACAGTGCCTTTGAAAATTCAGTAGAAAGAACATTTCGTTCCATCCTGAGATCATACGTAAGATTATATCTCCCGGGAGGTGTCCTCACATATACCCCATGAGTGTTTTATGGGTAGGAATCCTTGTTTCGGGGGAGGATGGGAAGATGAGGCCAGGATGAGAAATTGGCTCCTGGGGAGGGTGTCTGGGTGGGTGTAGCTCAGGTCAGACACCTGTCCCCTGACTTGGGAGAGGAGGGAGGGGAGGAACTGTCCCCTTGGGCTTTCTGAGTAGGACAGAAACACCTGGACCTACCTTCTAAGGAGCTGACTCAACATGGGAGAAAGTCCATCCTCACAAAGAAAGTCAAGAGCAGGCAGATGGATCCCTGGACAGCTCTGCCCAGGAGCTGAGACCAAAGACGACCAAGACATGAAACAGTGTGAGCAGGTTCCCACACGGAGAGACCTATCAGGGCGGGGTGACGGGTGGGTGCTGTAAACGGGGCCAAGGTCACAGCCCAGAGTCTTACCCACCATACCGTGTTGCCCCCCGGATATTGGAAACGATTTTGGACAGCATTTTTTCTTTTTTACATCTTTATTGGAGTATAATTGCTTTACAATGGTGTGTTAGTTTCTGCTGTATAACAGTGAATCAGTTATACATATACGTATGTTCCCGTATCTCTTCCCACTTGCATGGAGAGCATTCTTTTAAGCAGTAAGTGATAGAAAGAGACTCTTAATTCCTCAATCCAAGGCATAGAGGCTTTAGCTTACCAGTGATTTCGGGAGACACAAGGATAAATCCTGCACTTTCTGGCTTTAGAGGCAGTGAGTCTTGTGAAGATTAAAAGGAGCTGAATTCAAACTACTGGGCTCTATGCCCCCCATGAGGGAAGGACCTATTAGCTTGCTAACTTTTACAGACTGTGGTTGGTATTTCCTTTGTACAGCTGTCGTGAGCTTTAGGTGCGGTCAGAGCTTTAAAGAATATGGCACAGCGTATATATTCAACACTCTTGGGTCATTAGCTGAGTCTGGTCTCCCAAAACTCAAAAGGGACACTGATGACAGAAGGAGTGAAATCTGTCACACACGTTCTGTTCAGTTTCTCTGTTTTTGATGATCAATTTAGTGGTAGAAAACACCGAAAGGGACAAGAGTCCAGTGGATCTAGGCATCCAGATGTGACCTTCCTCTTATTTTAGGATTGACTTTTTTTTTGCCATTACCTCCTGACAATTTATTATCAAACAGGCATATTAATGCCTTTCAAACATGCATACTTATATGGATGTGCTTATATACATACACAGAGTCCTGCATGCATACACATACGTACGTATTGAATTATTTGTAAGGTTGTTACTGAACCAAACTTGGGTCCACTCGCCCACGCACAGCAAAGCCAGTCTCCTGATAGCACGTTGTGGTGAAGGAAAATGCAGTGTTTATTGCAGGGGCCAAGCAAGGGGAACGAGCAGCCCATGCTCAAAAGGTCCAAAGTCTCCGATGGATTTCAGAGAAAGGGTTTAAAAGACAGGGTGAGGGAGTGGGGTTGTGGGCTGTGTGATCAGCTGGTGGACACTGTTCTGATTGGTTGGTGGTGAGGTCATCGGGAGTTGGCATCCTCAACCTTCTGGCTCCAGCTGGTCTGGGGTCTCCATGCTGGTGGGCAGCATGCAGTTGACTTCTTCCGCCTGGTGGAGGTTTCAGTATCTGCAAAACAGCTCAAAGGACGTGGCTCGGAATATGACCTATAGTCCTTGAGGAGGAATGGAGTCCTTGGCTTTCTTTAATGACTAAACTATTATTAATTTATTTTGCTTGATCGTTTTCCTTTATTTCTTCATTTCTCACTTCTATGATTAAATGTGTTCTTTGGAACTTGGGGAAGGCCTAGGAGGCTAAAGTTTTTCTACCAACAAGAGGCAGGGGTTGGAGTGGTCTGTACTGGGAAGGCCCCATAGGCTCCTGCTTATATACAGGGTGAGTGGAATTATTGAAACCTTCTCTACCTCATCATCTACAGAGGGAAAGCCCAGGACTAATGTGCTGTAGTGTAGTTGAGACCATACTGTCTGGGAGTCAGGAGGGTGGGTCCTGCTTGAATCTCCGCCGTTAACTAGTTGTGTGAAGTTACCCATGTCACTCAACCACTCTGGCCTCCAGTTTCTTCTTCTGCATAATTAGGTGACTGGTACCCCTGACCACTCCCACCCCTTACCGTCAGTATGTTTATGGATCTATTAAGACAGTTAACCTGGACGCTGAACTCAGGATATGGTCTGGCTCCCTGGAACACTGATACCCCTGCATTTATAAAGCTGAAGGCACCTGAGGGTGGGCGTATTCAATTCATTGTGGGATTATTTTGTCTCAGTCAGCATGGGCTGCCATAACAAAACACCACAGACTGGGTGGCTTCCCAACAAACGTGTATTGCTCACAGTTCTGGAGGCTGGAAACCTGAGATCAGGGCACCAGTACGGCTGAGTTCGGGTGAGGACCTGCTTCCTGCTCACACGTGACCACCTTCTCACTGTGTCCTCACATGGTGCAGAAAGAATTCTTCTCCTTCTCCTGCCCCTCTTCCTCTTTCTTCACTCATCCCATCCTGGGGCTCCACCCTCATGACCTCATCTAAACCTAATTACTCCCCGAAGACTCCACCTCCATATACCATCACATTGGGGTTTAGGGCTTCAACATACGGACCTGGGGAGACACAATTCGGTCCTTAGCAGTAGGCATGCTACTTCTCCTGGGAAGTACCGCTTTATCACTCAAGTGATTTGTAAATATAAGCATTTCTTTGTCTTAATATCAGTGTCATAATTTTGAGCCCCAACATTGACTTGTGTACAACAAGCCTTTGACGAGGCTACTGCAGTCCCTTGACATGGAGTGTTTATTCAGCGAACACTCTTCAGCCCTCTGCTGTTCTCTGAGAGGTAGGTGTGTGGAGACTATGGTCTGTATTTCTTACAAACAGAGACTAGTTCCACGTTTTCTTGTTTCTGTGACTCTGAGCTAGCGGACATTCCCATTCTGGAATAGCAGGAGACTAACTTTTATCGTCTCTTCCGTTGTTTCGATTACCCTGGGAAGCTCATTCCCAGTTAGCTCAGGTAGACACTCGGGGTCATTTATGAAGAAAGCGTAAATTCTCCCCCTGCCTCAGCCAGTTTCTCTTCTTTTGTCCACGGCCGTGGAGTGCATTTATTTATATTGGCCCAAATCAGTAATGATCCCTGTCACTCAGAAGGATAAACAAAACAGAACATGAAACCGTATACTTTGTGACATCAGCTCCGTATTGGTATTTTTTGTATTGAAAGAATAGCATGCTACCAACAACATATGAACAAGCATGAGAAGGCTGATAAATACAGAGTTCACAGGGATGAATGAGGATGACTTATCAGAACAAATAGTCCTCTTTCTGGAAGACCTACAATGGAAAACGTCATCTATAGGAATCAGATGCACAGAAATCTTTTCTTTCTTACGAGAGCAAAACTCCTCGGCATCACTTCCCATACCCTCTCCCATGCTACTTCTTTGCAAAAAAAAAGTGTGATTTTTGTCTGAAACAATCACTGGGGAGAGATCAGAAGAAACTTTCAGAGCTTGAAGTTTCACAGGAAGAAGTGAAACTGAGAAGCAGTCAAGCTCATTTGTTTTTAAAAACAATTATTTAAATACAATATGGGGAGAAATCATTAGCATATTTAAACTTGTATTCTGCATATGTAAAATCTTTTAAAGGCAGAACAACCTAGTGATACTTTTTTAATGTAATTTGACATATGCTTTATTGGGAAAGAACCACACTATTTGGTAATTACCAAAATTACTACTTCTCAAATTCTCCTAATTATTTCACATAAAACATGTCAGTCTGGCCCCATTTTTTAAGCAGAGATTTTAAATGTTTTCGTAGCAAAACTGTGCAGAAAGGAGCATGCTTCCCAGAATGTAATCACGGACCATTTCAAGGTAGCAGCGTCCCTGTAGAACACTGATCCATCTCCCAGTGACTGAGAGATCTCCTCTCGTGTGCCACGGGCCTTGGTAGCTCTCTCCTGTTACAGCTACTTGTGTGTACGTTCTCAGGGTCCTGTGCTAGGCTGACTTACATACAGGTAGCGTTTTCATTTTCACAGCTCTGTGGTAGGATTTGTGTACCATGCGGTGATGGGGAGTACTCAGCATTTTAAGGCAGCGTAACGATAACGTTTCTACGAGGATGACAAAGAGTTCATCTTGCTTGAGTAACTACCCTCCAATACCTGGTAAACGGGTGGACTTCCTTCCCCAAGTGTGACAGAGGTGGTACTCTCAGACGTCGGTTAGAGTTGAGGATATGGACGGAGGCCATGGCGGGGGTCCCACGGTCTGTCAGCTCATCGGTAGATCGGGGTTTGCTGTTCCTGCAACAAGACGCTGACAACAAACAGTTCTTTTTTTAAATTTTTTATTGGAGTACAGTTGATTTACGACGTTGTGTGAGTTTCAGGTGTACGGCAAAGTGAATCAGTTATGCATACACATATATCCACTCTTTTTCATATTCTTTTCCCATACAGGTCCTTACAGAGCATTGAGTAGAGTTCCCTGTGCTGTACAGTAGGTTCTTATTGGTTATCTATTTTATATATAGTCGTGTGTATGTCAATCCCAAACTCCCAATCTATCCCTCCCCACCGCACCCCCTGGTAACTATAAGTTTGTTTTCTACATCTGTGACTCTATTTCTGTTTCGTAGATAAGTTCATTTGTATCATATTTTAGATTCCACATATAAGCAATGTCAAATGATATTTGTCTCTCTCTGCCTGACTGACTTCACTTAGTGTGACAATCTCTAGGTCCATCCATGTTGCTGCAAACAGCAGTATTTCATTCTTCTTTATGGCCGAGTCATAGTCCATTGACAAATACGTTTCTTGGCACCTGCTAGGAGCTGGGCGTGACACTAGGTCTTAGGAATATAACGGTGAATGAGAGACCCCTGTTACTTTCCACGACAGGATACAGCCAAGTGAGCTCTACAGTTCAGAAGAGAAGTAGGGAGAGTGAAAGGGCAGGGTGTTCAGTGACGTGGAAGGAAAACGGGAGAAGACGGGATATGCTGATGGCAGGAAGAATGTGGGTGTTGGAGGTGGGAGTGAGACTGGGAGGCATGGGGGTGAGGTTGAGGGTATTTCAGGCTAGAGGAGCCACCTGGCAGGAGCCCCATGATGTGAGAGGCACAGAAATAAATGCCGCGTGGCTGGCGGGGGTGAAGTGGGCAGAGACCACGGGAGGGAGAGGCGCCGGGAGGGGAGGCTGGGCGGTAGCAGGGACCAGATTCTCAAAGTCATTATATGGGCTTCAGAGCTCATCCCAAAAGATGTGGGACGATGTCAAAGTCATGGTCATGATCAGATTTCTCTTTGTAAATATTTCTCTGACTATTTTATTTATTTATTTATTTTGGAGAACACAAGGGAAAAGGTTAAGATTGGAGATACAGGAAACTAAGTAGGAATGACAGCCCCAAGTAAAGGTTCACTGGAGAACCCTGTTGTTATTTGACATATACTGTTGTCACCTGGCAAAGGAAACCATGAGATTCTGATTCTGTTCCTCAAGTACCATCTTCTGACATGGTTTTAATCCTCGGTTGCAATCAAAACAAGAAGCTAGGGCTTCCCTGGTGGCACAGTGGTTGAGAGTCTGCCTGCCAATGCAGGGGACACGGGTTCGAGCCCTGGTCTGGGAGGATCCCACATGCCCCGGAGTGACTGGGCCCGTGAGCCACAACTACTGAGCCTACGCGTCTGGAGCCTGTGCTCCGCAACAAGAGAGGCTGCCACAATGAGAGGCCCGCGCACCGCGATGAAGAGTGGCCCCCGCTCGCCGCAACTAGAGAAAGCCCTCGCACAGAAAGGAAGACCCAACACAGCCAAAAATAAATATAAATAGATAAAAATTTAAAAAAAAGAACCTGCTTATAAAAACAAAAAAGAAAACAAAAAAAACCCAAGAAGCTGCCCTCCATCGGATGGCGAAAACCGGCATTCATGTTGACCCACCAGAGGCAACACCACAATTGTGAATTTTAATCCAAATCATCCAACAGCCATCTTCATGTTGATACTTACATGGAATCAACATTAAAGTTTACCTTTTGAAAAGTTACATGATTTAGCATTCCATCCAGTGTTTTGTTGAACGTGATCAATTTTTTAAAATGAGAGATACTTAATTCCTTGTAAAGTTTGCCTTTACAGTCATGCTTTATGAATGAAGTTTATATCCATGACATGAGTTATATGCAAGTGTTCCAGATTCTTATCTTTTCCAACTGGACATGTCTGTATCAGTTTGGGTTTTGGCTGAAAGCAAGTGAAGCTCATTTTGCAATTTGGTAGAAAGATTATCAAGAAGGTTCATGAAATCCATGTGAGGTTGGAGGTCAACACTTGGGATCGGGGGTAACCAAGAGATCTCTAGAGGTCTCCGGAAGACTTCTCTCCGGCAGACTGGTCTGCAGTGACTGTGCTTCGACCATGCATCTCATCCTCGCCATGTGCTCAAGAGGTGATGCCCTGAATAGAGGGGCTTAGGTCAAATGCCCACCTCTCAGGAAGAGGGTACATCTGTCCCATTTGGTTTCCTAAAGGGGAGATGGTCAACTTGATCAGCCTTTTGTTTTTTTTTTAAGTAGGTCTTTTACGAATATTTATTTATTTATTTTCCTTTTTTTTTTTTTTGGCTGCGTCGGGTCTTAGCTGCAGCACACGGGATCTTTGTTGAGGCGTGCGGGATCCTCTTGTGCTGGCGTGTGGTCTGCTCGGGTTTCTCTCTAGTTGTGGCATGCGGGTTATCTCTCTCTAGCTGTGGCACGCAGGTTCCAGGGTGCATGAGCTCTGTAGTTTGTGGCACGCGGGCTCTCTCTTTGAGGTGTGCGGGCTCAGTAGCTGTGGCATGTGGGCTCAGTTGCCCCGTGGCATGTGGGATCTTAGTTCCCTGACCAGGGATCGAACCCACGTCCCCTGCATTGGAAGGCAGATTCTCTACCACTGGACCACCAGGGAAGTCCCAGCTTGATCTACCTTTGCACTCAGTTTACACGTAATGGGAGCAAGACAGTTCCCCACAAAGGACATTTAGATGCTGCTATGGACTGAATGTTTGTGTGTCCCCCTGCCAAATTCATCCATTGAAACCCTGATCCCCAATGTGACGGGTTTTAGAGATTGGACCTTCAGGAGGTAATGAGGTCATGAGGGTGGAGCCATCATGACGGGATTAGCTCCCTTCCAACAGGAGACGTCAGAGGAGACAGCTCGCTTCCTTTCCCTGTCTCTCTCTGCCATGTGAGGATGCACTCAATGAAGCAGGAAGAGGGGCTCATCAGACCCTAGCGCCTAACCATGGTAACTCCCTGATCTTGGCCTCCGCAGCCTCCAGAAGTGGTCGATCTTAAGAAGCCAAAATATGGCAAACTGTCCACTGCATGGTGCTTTGCCCATTCAAGATTGTTAAGAACTGTTGATTAATCAGACATTCCGAACCTTTGGTGTAGATGCTTTCCTAGTTATAATATCTGTCTCAAGTAAGGAAATGCTTCCTTGACACAAGGCCACAAGTGCATATGTGGATATGGCCATACAAGTCCTCGTATGTCAAGCAAACTGCCTAAACGGGGCCGGTTTGAATAAAATCTGTGGTAGCTAATTGTGACATTAGCCCCTTCTGATGTCAGTTGAAATACAAATACCTATTCTTCTGTTGGCCCCGGGGAACGTAATAAGATTTAAGAGATAGAATGCAGTTTGCCGATGGGTTAAGTTAGTTATTTCGCGCGTGTTACTGAAAATGTAAGTACATTTCACCTAATCCATTACCTCCAGCGAATCAGATTACATGTGACACCTCTTCTGGGTGACAAATGGGTTTATAAAGTATTACTTAAATGGCATAATGGTAATCTGTCTGCTTCATGGCTGGAACCCAGGCACTCCATTTTTCTGTAACAGTTCTAATTAATCATTTCGAAGCATCATAATACATGTAAATACATCTTTCTCAGTGCAAGATAAATAAGGTATCAACTCTAAAGTAACAGTATTTTCCCCCAGAGCTGTGATGGGATAGAAAACATAATCAACCCTTCCAAAGCTCAACAGATCTCAGGGATATGAAAATATTCACTGGAGATTATAAAATTGGACAGGTTCTTGTTTGTAGACTGAAATATGTCTTTGTCTCAGTTGAGAATCTACTCAGTGGTTACGCCTCTGCCATATATTCCACAGGAAGCTGGGCATGTTTGATTCCTTCATTTTCAACTATCTTCCACCTAAATTGCAATAACAGTATGCTTTTTGTAATACATCTCATAGGATTGGCCAAAAAGTTCGTTCGGGTTTTTCTGTACCCTCTTACAAAAAACCCAAACGAACTTTTTGGCCAACCCAGTATTACTAGAGTGCAAGTGATATTTCAGTGCTTATAGCTGAAGTGGCAAAGCTAGTTTCTACCTCAGTATCCTTATATTTACCATCATCCCACTCCACAAAACTGCGTGCTCTTGAATTCCATTTCTAGACCAATATTTTCAATCATCTTTCTGTCAATGAGGGGCCATTTCATAGACCCAGAGTTTTCAGCTGCATACAACCACTTGGAAGATTATAATATTCTCCCAAAGGTTGTCTTTCCCTTTAAATGGATGAGGTATTAGTGTTTCAGGTGTGAACGTTTTAAATGTTCTGGGCTAAAAGGCTATCTTAGATGGGAAAAAATGAGCACTGGGCAGCTAAACTACTATTAATCATTTGAACATAAGGGCTTTCCTTAAGATATAAAGAATTTCTTTTCCAAGTAGGAGGAGAAGAAGAAAGATTTTACTTTATGTGTTGAAATTTCTCTTATTGTCCACATAATCTCAGGTGTGTATAGGAAAGAAGGAAAAAAGAGTTGCACCTCTGCCTGATACGTTCTTTATGGGTCAAGTATTGGGTCGGCCCAAAACTTCATTCTGGTTTTTCATCGCTTACAGAAAAGCCTGAACACATTTTTGGGCCAACCCAATATTAACACCTGAAGATAAAGCAAGGTCACGTGAAGAGTAAGTTTTTCATATCACACACTGTTATGAACCCACAGTGAATTTTGCCCTACATCTTTGGAGCCGTGTTTCTTACAAACATACACACACACACACACACACACAAGGCTTTTTATTTTTTTACTTTATTTTTCAATACGCATTATCTTTTTAAACCCCGACCCTAGTATAGCTCATTTTATTTTATCTTATTATAATTTTATGTTTCTGGCCGTGCCATGTGGCATGATCTTAGTTCCCCAACCAGGGATCGAACCTGTGCTCCCTGCAATGGAAGCGTGGAGTCTTAACCACTGGACCGCCGGGGAAGTTCCCACACAAGGCTTTTTAAAGAAGTATTTCTTCTGTTTTTGGCGAGGCTGAGCCCATCTTGTGTTGGGCTCCAGGTGTCATCATCGACCACCCTTGACCGTGGGAACAAAGCACAAAAGAAGATGTGAAGGAACAGAAAAGTGCATCGGAACAGAGTCTCATCCCTGTGAACTGTTTGGAAATGGTTTTTCTTGGCAGAATTTGTCCAGACCAGTCATAGACACATTAGTATTTACTGGAATTGTTAGTGATAGGGCACCCAGTATACGCAAGTGAAGAGTGTGGAAGATTTTCAAACCTGGCTCAACTTCCTGTCTGCACTGATTTTACCCAGAAATTTCCCAAGAGTGGATTGTAGCAAGGAGAAAATACCTTTGCCTTGAGGATCTCTAAGCCTTCCTGAAATGTTGAATAATTTATAGCAAAGCCTCAAAGGATCAATTAGAAAAATGAGCCTACAGCTGATAATGCTTTGGAGGATGTACTATAACATAGAGACACCCTTATCTAACTAGAGGTGGTACTGGAATTTGCTACTGACAAATATGCATTGGGGTTAAAAAAAAATCACCCTGCAAATAATGTATTTGGAAAATAACTGGTCACGTGTATGCACGTCAGGAACAGAGGTAGGAGTTTGAGGCAGTAGTAATTGGGCATGAATCACAGTCTATTAGAATGAAAATAAATGTCAGATTAGAATATGTAGATAGGGTACATCCTATAATGAAATAGGAGGAAATGGTCTCATTATTTTTAGCAATACATGGTCTTCTACTTCAAAATAAATTGGATTTATAAGAAAAATATAGGAGGTTTGGAGAATATTCATAGAAGAATTGGAAACACGCTTCCGTGATAAAATAATATTGGTAAAGAGTGTGACACCGGAGATAGCTGAGCTCGGAGGTAGGAGTGGGCTTGCAGTTTATGCAGGGAAGATACTTATGGATGAGGAAATGGAAACACAGAATCCACAGGCAAGAGTTGGCCGGGTGGAAGGCGTCAGAGAGCCAGGGCATGGCAGAGTGGCCGTGCAGGGCTCTAGGAAGCCCCAGAGTTCAGGGAACACCTGACAGAAGAAGCAGAGAGGGATCCTATCACGGATGGTCTTGTCATGCCAACGTGACGGCATGCGGAGATGCTGAGAAGGACCAAAACCGCTCTTGAGAACCTCGTACCCATCTCAACACTTGACAGAGGAAGAAGCAGAGAGAGGTCCCATCACGAATGGTCTCGTCATGCCGACGTGACCACAGGCGGGGATGCTGAGGTGCTAAGACATGGACCAAAACTGCTCTTGAGAACTTTTGCACCACAGTCCACTGCCCACAGGCAACATGGGATAACGTCTGTCAGATCTTTCTTTTCCCCACCTCCCTGGTGTCCTTCATCTACCTTCTCAACATTCCCTTCCACCCTTTTGTAGAGACTGCATTTATTTCTGCAGCTCCGCATGGTACCTCTTAAAAGTATTTTCACCCCCATGTTTGCGAATCTGATTTTTTGCTGTTTCTTTCTGCCTGTTTCCCAGACGACCATTTCTCAGATGCGTCCCTGGATGTTGAAACACTTGAGGTCTTCTTTGGAGATCTTTACAGCTCGTGAACACACCCCATAGGCAGGATAGAAAATAAGTGACTATTGTTTTTCAAAAGGGGGTCACCCATGGTCATGAAACACGAAGAAAGATGGAGGAACTGTCAAAGGTTGCAGGGACCTTAAACATAATGTGGAATCCCGGTCCATAACTGAATGCTAGCATTAAAACTGGAGCAATCTTACTAAGATCGCTGATTTAATTAATAGTGTCCTATCAGTAATTTCCTGGTATTATCATTGTCCTTTGATGATATAATGTTCACATTGGAAAAAGTGGTGTGGAGGGTATACAGAACTCTCCTGCCTAAAACTTTGGCAATTTTCAAGAAGCCTCTAATTATCTTACAATAAAGAGTTACAAAGTAAATAAAGCTGAAATTAACAGGAAAAAAACATCCTGCAACTCACTCTCTGGCATTTTAAAAGTAGGACTTGTATTCTTTTTCCTTTGTTTGTCTTAAACTGTTAAAAAATGCTCTCTAAGCTTTTATCTATATTCCTTAGATGCTGCTCAGATTATTGGGTTTTGTTTCATGTTATTTCTGTGGCACACAGGAGAGCTTCATCTGTAAAAAAAAATAAATGAGATAAATTTTACATAACATAAAATGAACCATTTTAAAGTGTTCAATTCAGTGACATTTAATAGGTTCGCAGTGTTGTGCAACCATCACCCGTGTCTGGTTCCGAAATGTTTTCATCGCCCCAAAAGGACACCCCTACCCATTCAGCAGTCACGCCTCGTTTCTGTGTTCTTCCCCACCAGCCCTTGGCACCCACTAATCCGCTTTCCCTCTCTGTGGATTTAACGTGTAAATCTGCACATCTCTCATGTAAATGGGATCAGACAGTCTGTGTCCTTTCGTGACTGGCTTCTTTCACTGAGCATCATGTTTTCAAGAACCATGGATACTGTAGCATGTATCAGTGTTACATTCCTTTTTTTTTTTTTTTTTTTTTTTAATTTATTTTTTATTAGTTTCTGCTTTATAACAAAGTGAATCAGTCATACATACACATCTGTTCCCACATCCCTTCCCTATTGCGTCTCCCTCCTTCCCACCCTCCCTATCCCACCCCTCCAGGCGGTCACAAAGCACCGAGCTGATCTCCCTGTGCTCTGCGGCTGCTTCCCACTATCTATCTACCCCACGTTTGGTAGTGTATATATCTCCATGCCTCTCTTTCGCTTTGTCACAGCTTACCCTTCACCCTCCCCATATCCTCAAGTCCGTTCTCAAGTAGGTCTGTGTCTTTATTCCCGTTTTACCCCTAGGTTCTTCATGACATTTTTTTTTTTAATTCCATATATATGTGTTAGCATACGGTATTTGTCTTTCTCTTTCTGACTTACTTCACTCTGTATGACAGACTCTAGGTCTATCCACCTCATTACAAATAGCTCAGTTTCGTTCCTTTTTATGGCTGAGTAATATTCCATTGTATATATGTGCCACATCTTCTTTATCCATTCATCCGATGATGGACACTTAGGTTGTTTCCAGCTCCGGGCTATTGTGAATAGAGCTGCAATGAACATTTTGGTACATGTCTCTTTTTGAATTATGGTTTTCTCGGGGTATATGCCTAGTAGTGGGATTGCTGGGTCATATGGTAGTTCTATTTTTAGTTTTTTAAGGAACCTCCATACTGTTCTCCATAGTGGCTGTACCAATTCACATTCCCACCAGCAGTGCAAGAGTGTTCCCTTTTCTCCACACCCTCTCCAGCATTTATTGTTTCTAGATTTCTTGATGATGGCCATTCTGACTGGTGTGAGATGATATCTCATTGTAGTTTTGATTTGCATTTCTCTAATGATTAATGATGTTGAGCATTCTTTCATGTGTTTGTTGGCAGTCTGTATATCTTCTTTGGAGAAATGCCTATTTAAGTCTTCTGCCCATTTTTGGATTGGGTTGTTTGTTTTTTTGCTATTGAGCTGCATGAGCTGTTTATAAATTTTGGAGATTAATCCTTTGTCAGTTGCTTCATTTGCAAATATTTTCTCCCATTCTGAGGGTTGTCTTTTGGTCTTGTTTATGGTTTCCTTTGCTGTGCAAAAGCTTTGAAGTTTCATTAGGTCCCATTTGTTTATCTTTGTTTTTAGTTCCATTCCTCTAGGAGGTGGGTCCAAAAGGATCTTGCTGTGATTTATGTCATAGAGTGTTCTACCTATGTTTTCCTCTAAGAGTTTGATAGTTTCTGGCCTTACATTTAGGTCTTTAATCCATTTTGAGCTTATTTTTGTGTATGGTGTTAGGGAATGATCTAATCTCATACTTTTACATGTCCCTGTCCAGTTTTCCCAGCACCACTTATTGAAGAGGCTGTCCTTTCTCCACTGTACATTCCTGCCTCCTTTATCAAAGATAAGTTGGCCATATGTGCGTGGGTTTATCTCTGGGCTTTCTATCCTGATCCACTGATCTATCTTTCTGTTTTTATGCCAGTACCACACTGTCTTAATTACTGTAGCTTTGTAGTATAGTCTGAAGTCAGGCAGCCTGATTCCTCCAGCTCTGTTTTTCGTTCTCAAGATTGCTTTGGCTATTCGGGGTCTTTTGTTTTTCCAAACAAATTTTGAAATTTTTTGTTCTAGTTCTGTGAAAAATGCCAGTGGTAGTTTGATAGGGATTGCATTGAATCTGTAGATTGCTTTGGGTAGTAGAGTCATTTTCACAATATTGATTCTTCCAATCCAGGAGCATGGTATATCTCTCCATCTATTTGTATCCTCTTTAATTTCTTTCATCAGTGTCTTATAATTTTCTGCATACAGGTCTTTTGTCTCCTTAGGTAGGTTTATTCCTAGATATTTTATTCTTTTTGTTGCAATGGTAAATGGGAGTGTTTTCTTGATTTCATTTTCAGATTTTTCATCATTAGTGTACAGGAATGCCAGAGATTTCTGTGCATTAATTTTGTATCCTGCTACTTTACCAAATTCATTGATTAGCTCTAGTAGTTTTTCGGTAGCATCTTTAGGATTCTCTATGTATAGTATCATGTCATCTGCAAACAGTGACAGCTTTACTTCTTCTTTTCCAATTTGGATTCCTTTTATTTCCTTTTCTTCTCTGATTGCTGTGGCTAAAACTTCCAAAACTATGTTGAATAAGAGTGGTGAGAGTGGGCAGCCTTGTCTTGTTCCTGATCTTAGTGGAAATGGTTTCAGTTTTTCACCATTGAGGACAATGTTGGCTGTGGGTTTGTCATATATGGCCTTTATTATGTTGAGGAAAGTTCCCTCTATGCCTACTTTCTGCAGGGTTTTTATCATAAATGGGTGTTGAATTTTGTCGAAAGCTTTCTCTGCATCTATTGAGATGATCATATGGTTTTTCTCCTTCAACTTGTTAATATGGTGTATCACATTGATTGATTTGCGTATATTGAAGAATCCTTGCATTCCTGGAATAAACCCCACTTGATCATGGTGTATGATCCTTTTAATGTGCTGTTGGATTCTGTTTGCTAGTATTTTGTTGAGGATTTTTGCATCTATGTTCATCAGTGATATTGGCCTGTAGTTTTCTTTCTTTGTGATATCCTTGCCTGGTTTTGGTATCAAGGTGATGGTGGCCTCGTAGAATGAGCTTGGGAGTGTTCCTTCCTCTGATATTGTTTGGAAGAGTTTGAGAAGGATGGGTGTTAGCTCTTCTCTAAATGTTTGATAGAATTCGCCTGTGAAGCCATCTGGTCCTGGGCTTTTGTTTGATGGAAGATTTTTAATCACAGTTTCAATTTCAGTGCTTGTGATTGGTCTATTCATATTTTCTATTTCTTCCTGAGTCAGTCTTGGTAGGTTGTGCATTTCTAAGAATTTGTCCATTTCTTCCAGGTTGTCCATTTTATTGGCATAGAGTTGCTTGTAGTAATCTCTCATGATCTTTTGTATTTCTGCAGTGTCAGTTGTTACTTCTCCTTTTTCATTTCTAATTCTATTGATTTGAGTCTTCTCCCTTCTTTTCTTGATGAGTCTGGCTAATGGTTTGTCAATTTTGTTTATCTTCTCAAAGAACCAGCTTTTAGTTTTATTGATCTTTGCTATTGTTTCCTTCATTTCTTTTTCATTTATTTCTGATCTGATCTTTATGATTTCTTTCCTTCTGCTAACTTTGGGGGGTTTTTGATCTTCTTTCTCTAATTGCTTTAGGTACAGGGTCAGGTTGTTTACTCGAGTTGTTTCCTGTTTCTTAAGGTGGGATTGTATTGCTATAAACTTCCCCCTTAGAACTGCTTTTGCTGCGTCCCATAGGTTTTGGGTCGTTGTGTCTCCATTGTCATTTGTTTCTAGGTATTTTTTAATTTCCTCTTTGATTTCTTCAGTGATCACTTCGTTATTGAGTAGTGTATTGTTTAGCCTCCATGTGTTTGTATTTTTTACAGATCTTTTCCTGTAATTGATGTCTAGTCTCATAGCATTGTGGTCGGAAAAGATACTTGATACAATTTCAATTTTCTTAAATTTACCAAGGCTTGATTTGTGACCCAAGATATGATCTATCCTGGAGAATGTTCCATGAGCACTTGAGAAAAATGTGTATTCTGTTGTTTTTGGATGGAATGTCCTATAAATATCAACTAAGTCCATCTTGTTTAATGTATCATTTAAAGCTTGTGTTTCCTTATTTATTTTCATTTTGGATGATCTGTCCATTGGTGAAAGTGGGGTGTTAAAGTCCCCTACTATGATTGTGTTACTGTCGATTTCCCCTTTTATGGCTGTTAGTATTTGCCTTATGTATTGAGGTGCTCCTATGTTGGGTGCATAAATATTTACAATTGTTATATCTTCTTCTTGGATCGATCCCTTTATCGTTATGTAGTGTCCTTCTTGGTCTCTTCTAATAGTCTTTATTTTAAAGTCTATTTTGTCTGATATAAGAATTGCTACTCCAGCTTTCTTTTGATTTCCATTTGCATGGAATATCTTTTTCCATCCCCTTACTTTCAATCTGTATGTGTCTCTAGGTCTGAAGTGGGTCTCTTGTAGACAGCATATATATGGGTCTTGTTTTTGTATCCATTCAGCCACTCTGTGTCTTTTGGTGGGAGCATTTAGTCCATTTACATTTAAGGTAATTATTGATATGTATGTTTCTATTCCCATTTCCTTAATTGCTTTGGGTTCGTTATTGTAGGTATATTCCTTCTGTTGTGTTTCTTGCCTAGAGAAGTTCCTTTAGCATTTGTTGTAAAGCTGGTTTGGTGGTGCTGAACTCTCTCAGCTTTTGCTTGTCTGTAAACGTTTTAATTTCTCCATCAAATCTGAATGAGATCCTTGCTGGGTAGAGTAATCTTGGTTGCAGGTTTCTCTCCTTCATCACTTTCATTATGTCCTGCCACTCCCTTCTGGCTTGTAGAGTTTCTGCTGAGAGATCAGCTGTTAACCTGATGGGGATTCCCTTGTGTGTTATTTGTTGTTTTTCCCTTGCTGCTTTTAATATGATTTCTTTGTGTTTAATTTTTGACAGTTTGATTAATATGTGTCTTGGTGTATTTCTCCTTGGATTTATTCTGTATGGGACTCTCTGTGCCTCCTGGACTTGATTAACTATTTCCTTTCCCATATTAGGGAAGTTTTCAACTATAATCTCTTCAAATATTTTCTCAGTCCCTTTCTTTTTCTCTTCTTCTTCTGGAACCCCTATAATTCGAATGTTGGTGCGTTTAATGTTGTCCCAGAGGTCTCTGAGACTGTCCTCTATTCTTTTCATTCTTTTTTCTTTATTTTGCTCTGCATCAGTTATTTCCACTATTTTATCTTCCACCTCACTTATCCGTTCTTCTGCCTCAGTTATTCTGCTATTGATCCCATCTAGAGTATTTTTCATTTCATTTATTGTGTTTTTAATCGATGCTTGATTCATCTTTAGTTCTTCTAGGTCCTTGTTAACTGTTTCTTGCATTTTGTCTATCCTATTTCCAAGATTTTGGATCATCTTTACTATCATTATTCTGAATTCTTTTTCAGATAGACTGCCTATTACCTCTTCATTTGTTAGGTCTGGTAGGTTTTTATCTTGCTCCTTCACCTGCTGTGTGTTTTTCTGCTTTCTCATTTTGTTTATGTTACTGTGTTTGGGGTCTCCTTTTTGCAGGCTGCAGATTCGTAGTTCCCGTTGTTTTTGGTATCTGTCCCCCGTGGCTAAGGTTGTTTCAGTAGGTTGTGTAGGCTTCCTGGTGGGGGGGACTAATGCCTGTGTTCTGGTGGTTGAGGCTCGATCTTGTCTTTCTGGTGGACAGGTCCACGTCTGGTTGGTGTGTTTTGGGGTGCCTGTGGCCTTATTATGTTTTTAGGTAGCCTCTCTGCTAATGGGTGGGGTTGTGTTCCTGCCTTGCTAGTTGCTTGGCATAGGGTGACCAGCACTGTAGCTTGCTGGTCGTTGACTGAAGCTGGGTGCTGGTGTTGAGATGGAGATCCCTGGGAGATTTTCGCTGCTTGATATTATGTGGAGCTGGGAGGTCTCTTGTAGACCCGTGTCCTGAGGTTGGCTCTCCCACTTCAGAGGCACAGCACTGACTCCTGGCTGCAGCACCAAGAGCCTTTCATCCACCCAGGTATGTGGGGAGTTTCTTGCCTTTTGGGGGGTCTGAGGTCTTCTGTCAGCGTTCAGTAGGTGTTCTGTTGGAGTTGTTCCACGTGTAGATGAATTTCTGATGTATCTGTGGGGAGGAAGGTGATCTCCGCGTCTTACACTTCCGCCATCTTCCTCCGGTTCCGTTACATTCCTTTTTAAGACTGAATCATATTTCATTGTATGGATATACCGTGATTTGTTTATCCATTCATCTGTTAATAGAGACTTGGGGTGTTTTCACCTTTTGACTCTTGTGAATAATGCTGCCATGAACACGCATGTACACACTTTTGCGTGGAGGTGTTTTCATTTCCCTGGGGTATGTCCTTAGGAGTGGGATTGCTGGATCACTGGGTAATTCTGTGTTTAGCTTTCTGAGTGTTACTCTTTACGTGCCCCACTCCATTCTTTGGCAGAGATGCTACTGTAGGCTTACTTACTTTTCCTGTAACTATAGTTTATAAGTACGTTCAACCAGCGTGTGCGTTCTAACATGCAACCTTCTGGGCTGTGCTCTTCTCGTACTGGTTTTATACCTTTTGTTTCTTACAATAATGATGGGAAAGGTTTGGTCCTGTTTCCTTGTCTCACAATTGCATATGTCTACACCGTGGATGATTCAAGCACAGTCACATACTGGGGACGCTTTAATTCATTCTTCATAGTCATGAACATCCATATTTTGAGCCGTGGTCTTTTAAGAATTTTTTTTTGCGGTATGCGGGCCTCTTACTGTTGTGGCCTCTTCCACCGCGGAGCACACGCTCCGGACGCGCAGGCCCAGCGGCCATGGCTCATGGGCCCAGCTGCTCCGTGGCATGTGGGATCTTCCCGGACCGGGGCACGAACCCGTGTCCCCTGCATCGGCAGGCGGACTCTCAACCACTGCGCCACCAGGGAAGCCCCAAATTTTTTTTTTTTTTTTTTTGCGGTATGCGGGCCTCTCACTGCTGTGGCCTCTCCCGTTGCGGAGCACAGGCTCCAGACGCGCAGGCTCAGTGGCCATGACTCACGGGCCCAGCCGCTCCGCGGCATGTGGGATCTTCCCGGACCGGGGCACGAACCCGTGTCCCCTGCACCGGCAGGCAGACGTTCAACCACTGCGCCATCAGGGAAGCCCCTTTTAAGAATTTAAGCAAAATAACCCAGGCTTGTGTTACCTCCCTTGGATGAGCTCTGTAGTATGGTATCCAATGGGGCCATTGCTCCTTCTGAAGGAAATCTGTTTTGCCTCTTGTTCTTTTTCTGCTATACCCCCCCTTCATCCTTACCATGTTCCTTTGCTTCTCATCTGTGTCCACTATGAGAAATTAATCTTTTTTATTTTCTCCCACGCTTTCCCTGGGCTACATTTCCGTACCTCCCCCGTGGCCACAAGTGTGGCTTGAATTCATTCAGGTAGACATCACCTCTTCCATGCCAGGCCCCTGGACATGGATGGCACATTCTGGTCCAAACACCTCTGATGAGGAATGCTGCACCGTAATTTGAATAGGCATGTCCTTTTCCATCTAAAATATAATACACAGTCCAGTTTTAACAGAGAACCCACTTGAGGCTGCCTTTTTCCTGACCACTTCTTGTAGTTGGGTCAAATCTTCAACCAAATCTATAATTCACCTTGTCCTTCTTACGGGCTAAACCTTTCCCTGACACCAAATGGAAACAACTCACCATGGGGTGTTTTTCTCTCCTCTTTTGTCACCGTCTCATTGCATGCTATGGTCTTTCTTTTAATTCAGTTTTTATTTTATATTGGAGTATAGTTGATTTACAATGTTGTGTGAGTTTCAGATGTGCAGCAAAGTGATTCAGTCATACATATACATGTATCTATTCCTTTTCAGATTATTTTCCCATGTAGGTTATCAGAGAATAGTGAGTATAGTTCCCTGTGCTCTACAGGAGGTCCTTGTTGATTACCTGTTTTAAATATAGTGGTGTGTGTATGTGCATATGCTATTGTCTTAAAAGGCCACAGTATCTTTTTAGCCAAGGCACGATGTTTTCTCTTTCTTATGCTTCCTTATCATAAAAAAAAGACAGCAAATTTGGCTGAGATCTGCTGAGTAGAAGTGCCAAAATTAGATCAGAAGTTTCGCCCCCATTATATCCTAGTCGGTGTCCAGTTAAATTCTTCTCACCATAATATGAGGCACACACCCACCTCCAGGGGTTCCTGTGACCACACCTGTTTCCCTTGGGTTCATCTTAACCAATGATCGGAGTCCTTGCTACCTGGTCATTAGCTGGGCACCTGCTCTTTTCAGGTGTGCATCGTGTCTGCACAGCACACAGCCTCCCCGCCGTGGGCCTCCTCCTTCCTCTGAATCTTCCCTAGGTGTCGCCAGCGTGCCTGGCTGGGGATGGAGAGGGTCCGAAATGAAATAAGATCCAGCAAAATGATTCAAGGATGTAACTTCCAAGTCCGTAAGGTCAGACCCTTTGCCCTTGGATCTGAACAGCCGCCATGCCCCAACCTGCACCTAAATGGTGCCCGGGACACACTGAATACTCACGAAACGTGGAATGAAATCCCACCCGTGTGTTCATTCCATCCTTCATCTTTCACCATCCCCTTTCATCATCTCCCCGCCCACCCCAGCCCTACACATCAACTTTCTTATACCTCCCAGGGCGCCGTGGTCTCCCTCCCATTTCCACGCCTTCGTCCCAGGCTACCCCTCCACGTGGCACTTTTCTCTGAAGACTCAGGGCCCCAGCTTCGCATTTCTGCAGGAAGGTTTCACTGAGCAGCCAGAGCTGAAGGAGGAGGTGCTTCTCCTGTTTTCTCACATCGCCTCGTGTACATGTTCATCTGTATGAACTTCAAATGTGTTTGCAGTATCAAATACTTCAAATATGTCTACATATGGTATATAGGCATTTATAGGTACATAGACTAGTAATATAAATATATTATTTGGCTTTTCATGCTTTTGATATTTATATAAAGGTGACCACACTGGACAATTTCTTTGACTTGCTTTTTTTTTTTTAATATTTTTTTTGATGTGGACCGTTTTTAAAGACTTTATTGAAATTGTTATAATGTTGCTTCTGTTTTACGTTTTGGTGTTTTGGCCGCAAGGCATGTGGGATCTTAGCTCCCAGACCAGGGATGGAACCCACAGCCCCTGAATAAGAAGGCAAAGCCTTAACTATTGAACTGCCAGGAAGTCCCATACTTGCTTCCTTTTTTTTTTTTTTTAATTTAGTGTTATGGCTGGTAAATTTTTTTTAACACTTTACATGTACAATTTATTTTTTTACCATTTTATTATTATTTTATTTTATTTTTTGAATTGGAGTATAGTTGATTTATAATGTTGTTACTAAATTTATTCAGGTTGAGGTCTGTAGTTCATATGTATTAATTATCACTACTTCATTGTATGACTCCATTCTATCCATAGACGATCTAAGGAAAAACTGATGTGATTTTCTGCTGTGATCACAAGTGGGCCAGTATGGACTGATTCTTACATTTCTGACCTGTGCTCTATTAGAAGATAGTTTTACCAGGTTAAACGTCCCATAACACATAGATTATTTCAATTCTTGGGTTCCACTGCGAACTTCTTTCTCTAAACCTAATACTTGCTGGCACGAACTATGCCTACATTGAAATCTGTCTCTATTTGGTAACGGAGTGTCTATTACAATTTTCAGAATTGCATCCTACACTCAGATTTCCCATACCCATTTGTGCTTACATGGGCAATTTTCATGTAAGGGTATATTCATAATATTAATGCAATGCCAGCAGGCATATTTTGCTCCTTTTATTGTGCTACGGAGTTTAATTGAAAAGCACAAGTTATTTGAGTGATTTTTTTACATTAGAGTAAAACTTACTCCCAACAGGATCCATCTTACGTCACTCACGTATGTCAACTGACAATTATGTTTTTATTCCCAGCATTCTGCAGTTAATCATGACACACTCTACTCCTGGGTTAAAGTAATAATAATAATCAACAGTGCAAGTGAACTGACAAAACAAATCTAAATATAGGGACTTCTCATCAGAATGTGCACAGGGACCAAAAAAAAAGCAACACAGTACATATTTCTAACATGGCCATTGTTCACGGAATCATGGCTTTGAATCCCAGATTTTTTTTTTTTTTTTGCGGTACGCAGACTTCTCACTGTTGTGGCCTCTCCCATTGCGGAGCACAGGCTCCGGACGCGCAGGCTCAGCGGCCATGGCTCACGGACCCAGCCGCTCCGCGGCATGTGGGATCCTCCCGGACCGGGGCACGAACCCGTGTCCCCTGCATCGGCAGGTGGACTCTCAACCACTGCGCCACCAGGGAAGCCCTGAATCCCAGATTTTGATCTAATTAAAAATTGAGCTTAAATACACCACTAAGAGAGTGATTTGCATTAGAGAATTTTGTATATTCCTTTTATTTCCTATGTACATTCTGGTTTTCTTCAAAATACAGTTCGTGGATACAGTATTGCCTTTGAAAATGTAGAGCTCATCAAGTTTTCCCTAATGACTCATTATGATAGAAAACTGTAAGGAGATACCCTGTTTTATCAAGGTCTGTTAGGGGGGCTTAATGAGCCAGTCAAGAGGAATGAGGTGTTTGACTGTCTGAGAATTCAAGATTGTGAAATTGCTCTAGGAGGAAAACATAAGATTTTTTTCACAAAAGTTCTTAATAGCACCAAGCAGGTGAATATGTTCATACAGCATGTAAGCAGGCTAGATAGATATAAGGTTTTTCATTTTTTCCTTATAAATCTCTAATTAATCACAAAGCTTCAGAATAATTGAGTCTACACACCTGAGTGCTTCAGAAGCTCTATCACTTGTGGGCACACTGGGATGTTTGCATTCCTACTGTCTCTTGCTAAATACAAGGTTAGCAGTGGTTCATATCAGAAGTTCTCCGTGATCCAAACCCCCATCCCATCGCTTGTTTACCATCTTGTGCTGCATATTCCGTGTCTACACATCGACCTTAGAAAAACAAGGAGGGCGTTTTGAGATTGTACTAAGGTGTTTAATGATCTTTCCCCAAACCGTTATTCTTGGATATAAGGATAACCTTGAGCATCCCTGACCCAATAAATAAATGAATCCATTTGGATGTTTACATGAATGTTTGTTTGTCCCAACTCTTGGAGCTCATCATACAATGCAAAACAAGCCAGTGCTTTAAAAAAATTTTTGTGGAAGCATAAGGAAAAAATAGAAACATTTCCCAATACTGACAGAGACCGAAATGAAACTTTTTCACATCAAAGAGATCCATGAGTGGGCATTCTCATTGTTCTATCATTCTTCAGACCTGGTTAGAAGCGTGGTGTTAGCTATGATAGATAAGAATATGTCTCAGGCCAACTACAAAACCCAGCTTGTGATAATATGACATTTTAGTATCTACTGAGCTCTTGCACAGTGACGGTCTTATTTCATTTTTACAGAAAAAAAAAATTGCTAGGCAGACAGAGAAAATCATCTTACTGTCACCATTTGGTAGCAGAAGAAACTGGAAATGAGTCAGATTGGTAATTTGTCCCAAGTTTCTATGGACAGTAAACACCAAGTCCATGATCAGAATTCAGGACTGTGTGCCATACAATCTTCTGCAATCTAGTTTCCTCCCCATTGTGTAGAGCAGGGAAGTTTACTAAAAATTATCCTAGGTCATTGGAACCTTAAATGAGCGTACTCAATCTCCAGTATGCAGGGCTTTCTGATATACACCATAGAATGACTTCATGGAATCTGGAGTCTAAAGGAAAACAAAGCAAAACTGAGAGTGATAAAAAAGAAAAAAAAAATCAGGATATAAATACCCAAAGCACCAACAATTCCAAGGAAAGATAGTGAAGTAATATTGTATGTGGGGTTTCTCATGAAAATGACTGAAGTGATCTCTTTATCTGGACATCTTCTAGTTGAATAGTCATTAGGTTTGACTCAAAATTATTTGACTAAACCGGCTCGGGAAAATAAAGCCCCACATAACAGCAATGAAGTATTGAGAGATGAAAAGAATAGTCTTTCATCAGCTTTGTATTCAAAAGGAAGGTCAATTATGAACCCAATGTAGATTCCTTGGCCTTGTTATAAGATAAGAATACTTAAGAGCACTTCAAAAATATTAACTTCTGGGCTTTCCTGGTGGCACAGTGGTTGAGAGTCCGCCTGTCGATGCAGGGGACGCAGGTTCGTGCCCCGGTCTGGGAGGATCCCACATGCCGCGGAGCGGCTAGGCCCGTGAGCCATGGCCGCTGAGCCTGCGCGTCCGGAGCCTGTGCTCCGCAACGGGAGAGGCCACAACAGTGAGAGGCCCGTGTACTGCAAAAAATTTTTAAAAATTAACTTCTGTGTTAATGAAAGGATTTACACTATTCTATGAAAGTTTGTAGAGACTTGTCATGAAGTAGCCTGTGTTTTATTGCCTCTTGGAGGGGGAATGAATTAGCTGAGTTATGAGGGTCCTAAACTGCCTCAGATTCAATGCTGTTCTTGAGATTTTCTCTCTTGGAAGATGTAGATACATTATAGAGAAGAAATAAAAACAAAGCCCCCAAATGTAAACCATCCATAAGAATCTCTGCCGGGGAATCTCCAAATGTAACTATTCTGAGTAAAGCGACAGGTTCATAGAAGGAAGTCCAGCCCACAGCTATGGAATTGGTAAAGATGACAGTGAGTCACCAATCAGAATGGACACAGCATGACATTTGGCTAGGGTCAGGGTAGCATGCAGAAAGTGCTAGGAAGGAAGGTATTTGTGGACAAGAGGTTTCTCTGACACCGTCGTGAACATCTTGTGTAGTTCTACAGCAAAGGTAACCTAGCAAGTCTGAGTGCCAGAAGGTTATTGGAACACAGAGACTTATCTAAAAGTACAATACAATATCCCTTCTGCAAGATGAAATGTCAGCATTGTCAGAGCAGTGATTAGGGCCGCTGGGTTAGTCACAGAGGGAGTAATCAAGAATTCATGAGCTAAAGAACTACGGGGTAGTTCCAATCCGTAGCTCTGCGTGTCTGTTCCACCTACAGAATCCAAACCTCTACAGGTGGGGCCTTGCAGGTGTTTGCAATGCTTGCTCAAGTGGAGGAACACTGTTCTTGTTGAGTTTTTTTTTTTTTTAATGTTTATTGGAGTATAGCTGATTTCCAATGTTGTGTTGGTAGTTGAGTTTTGCTCCCAACTCCGTTGGGCCAGAGGGTTGTGGCTGCCCAAAAGCGTGAGCTACTGAGACCTCATCTAAAAGATCTTCCTTTAAAAAAAAAAAATCGTATTTTATATTGGAGTGTAGTTGATTTACAATGTTGTGTTAGTTTCAGGTGTGCAGCAAAGTGATTCAGATATACGTAACCACATATAAAAGATCTTCCTTCATGCATTTCTCAAGAGTCAAACTCTCCGTGTTAGCATGGAATGAGTTTCTTGTTAATGCTTGGCTCTTCCTATAGGTTTCTGTTTAATAGTCTGGGCTCATCTGCATCACTACTGTCCAGACACACCTGCTGGCACTTATTTGTCACTAGAACATAATGGAAAGGGGCTCTGATACGATTGTTTCCTTAATGACAGCCTGGAAATGAAACTGCTAAGAAAATTGCCTTGAGGTTCAAACAGTAAGTAATGAATAGCAACTGGATGAGTTAAAAGCCTTCCATCTTATTTTTCCTAGCCACCTTTTTTTTTTTTTTTCTTTTTGCGGTACGTGGGCCTCTCACTGTTGTGGCCTCTCCCGTTGCGGAGCACAGGCTCCGGACGCGCAGGCTCAGCGGCCATGGCTCACGGGCCCAGCCACTCCGCGGCATGTGGGATCTTCCCGGACCGGGGCACGAACCTGTGTCCCCTGCATCGGCAGGCGGACTCTCAAGGTCCCACCCACCGTTTTTTTTTTTTTAAAAAGGGAAGCCCCCACCTTTTTTTTAAAAAAAGAAATATTGAAAACAATCATGATAGTTTTAGATTATTAGTTAATTTTCAGGTGCAAAGAAATGGCATCCTTACAGAAGGAAGAAGATATTCTCCTCACTGAAGTCATTCTGTTCCATCAGGAATTGGAGGATTTTTGATGAAATCATTCCTTGTCAAGATACCTAAAGCGTTAGATCAGGTACTACTGATAAATGACAAAAGGGAATACTGATAAACTTTAGTATGACAAATTATTTATATAGGATAAGCTGCTTATTTCCTAGGAAAAAAATATGTTACTAATATTAACTCAATAAAAAAGAGAGAAACTCATCAGTTTCACAATGCCAATTACAAGGTAGTGAAGAAATATATCCCCCAAATTTCATGACATCTGATTTATTTGAAGGGCAAGCTCTATGAAAATTTCAAGTTACAAGTTCAATTTCAAGTTCAAGTTACACACGGCTCCCACGTTGTGAATTCTCTGTGAGTGTAGTTTAAAGAATGTTTCCTTCACAATGTCAGGCTGCTATAACACGGATATTTTTAAATGCAAAGAAAAACGAAAAACAGAATAATTAAACTTCCATCAAGCATACAAAGGCAACAATGAAAATAAAACATTAGCAATCTTAATGCACTGGTCAGAGAAGACACACTGTTTCCAAATGGCATTTATTCCAGCAACGAGAGGATGGTTCAATATTATGTAATCTATTAAAATATCATATGAACATTGGAAGAGGAAAATAATGCGATCACAGCAAAGTGTACAGGGGGAAAATTAATGATCACAAAACCATGTCAAATAGGGAAAATTACTTTTTGTACAAGAAACTTCCAGCAAGCATAATATAATGATAGAGTACTTGGCTGCAGGCGGGTTTGGAGATAATGCACTTCTACATGGAGAACAAAATGCCAATTTCTCCTTCCCCGACTTCAGGTACATTCCCAGGAATGCTCCAAGTTCCCCTGGAGCATTAGGATATGGACCAAACTGACCCACCCCTAAAAAGCCCATAGAAAGCTTAGTCCTGTATCTCCTCAGACTGTTGGTTCCCAGAGAAGACGACCCAAGAGTTCCTAGAAAAATCTTCTTTGCTGGTCTCTTGCAAGTCAAGAAGGATCTGGGGAAGATGACGACGACGGAGCCAGGCTGTGTTAGGGAACCAACACACATTAAAAAAAATACCTAAGCCGTCTGGTGTGAACTGGTTGAGATGTGCTTTTGACATTGCAATAAAAATCTATTGCAACATCTATTTTTAACGTATCTTGCTTGGGGCGGGTATATTCCAGTAACATAGGAGGGAAATTTTGAGGTTATTGGTGGGCTACAATGTAGAGAATCATTTCCCCAAATGTTGCCTGTATGCTGATAATTCTTCACGATATTAGTAGGTGTTTTACACACATATACTCACATATACAACATACACAAGCAAAGGAGAGCTTTGTGAACATATACGTTTGGGCAGTGCTGGGTTAAAAAATTAAAACAGCCTTCTTCACCAAGAGATGCCAGGGTGTTGCATATGTTTATGGTCAGTATGACTGTCTGTATGGGAGGACTTCCAAGACTGGTGTTTCCTACACTTATTTCATCTGCAGAAAATTAGTCCATGAAGCGTACATTGGGAAACACTGTTTTACGCTACTGACGGTTCCATTTTCATGTGTCTGTTGGTTAATTTCTTGTAACCAATCCTCCACAGAATGCAAAATACAGAGCATAGCAAAATTAGTGTAGACTTGCTCTGTATAAACTATAAAAAGTATACTTAATTTAACTCAATGTAAGCCCAGTAAGTTGAAGGCTATGAGAAAATAATACCAAAGCAGACATTCCTTGTTAATTATAGACAAACAGTCAAAATGAGTGAAAGGGCCATGATTGACCTACTAAGATTCACATCATTGTAGATTCAGTGGCTCAAAAAAGTTAAATAAAGTCATACACTGAGCTAACCAGCCTTTTGTGCTTTTCTTTTTTATTTTTAACTCTAGAAAAACAGCTGCAATAAATGATAGAAGTAGCAACATAGGAAATTTTTCATTGTCAAAAATATAGCTGTGACAGTTATAAGAATCATATCTGCACCCCCACAGACAGTTATTTCCAAAACAACAAAGAGTAATAAAGACAGGCACCAATATGACCATCCCAGGTCATGATAGTTCAAGCATAGCTGATTTGACTAATCCCAGATGATGAAATTTTTTTAAACTAAATTTATCAGGAAAACCATTCCACAAAATGAAAATCAATTGTTAGACATAAAAAATAGATATTGTAAGAGTTTATCATCCTATAGGAGCACTTAGAAGTAGAAGTTACCTAATACCAGAACAAAACAATGGACAAGTGACACAAATTATAAATGAAAAGGGAAGAAAAAAAGCAGATGGCTGTTAGCATGAAAAACAACTTCCTGCGTTATAGCAGGAAAACATGAAAAACATTTTAACTAACAAGCTGGCAGCTGATATACTCTTAGTAGGATTGCAAACATTTTAGAATGTTCCTGGAAAGCTACTTGAGCACTGACATTGAGTCTTTACAATGTTCATAACTTTTGACCACATAATTTCAGTTTTAGGAGTATTTCCTAAAGGCACTGTCAGAATGCTCTTAAGAGATTTGTGTGCATGAATGGTGATCATCATATTGTTTATTATACCAAAAAAATTGGAAGCAAAATGTAAATTGACTAAAGAACATAATCGTATTTTGATATATGTAGTGTAGCCACAGAAGGAAACAGTGCTTATGATTTGATGTTATGTGAAAAAAGCAGGATATAAAAAATATATACAGTTGGTTCCCATTATGTTAAAAATATATTTTGAGATTTCAGGCTAGAGTATCAGTATGAGTTTGGACATCTCAGCTCCATGAACCCACTCAGATTTTCTCTACATAAATAGCTAAAAATTGAAATTGAAAAGCTTGCCTCCCTCAAAGGGATTATCTATATACCAGAACTGATTGAAAGAAGGAGTAACTATTGGAAAATTTCTCATCAATTTACACACACACACACACACACACTATTCAAGAGGAAGTATCTATGTAAATTAGAAATGAAAGTCATGGAGAAGCAAATCGAAATCAGAGATTAAAGAAGGGAGACAAAAAAAAAAAAAAAGCAAGTGGTGGAGACAATGAACAGCAGCAGACGGGTGCTAAAGAAAACCAAACTGTCCAAATAAAAAAACAATTATGAGGAAGTAACAGCAAACCCAGAAAGCGGAAAACTGGAGAGAACAGTGGACAGAAAGTTAAGTAAAAAGCAGATAGATGGCCGACTCAGAATTCCTACCTAGGTCGAAGGACACCCTGCAAACCAGAAGCCACAGAAGCACAGGAAGAAGAAGACTTGACCAAAGAAGGAACCTTAGGCTCCAGATCAAAGGGACGCCCCCAGGACCAAGTAAAATCCTGCAAACACCTCCCGCCGTACGAAGACTGTAAACTGTGCTGGGCACCCCAGACCTCTGACCGAAGGGGAAACGTCTCCCAGAAGCTGGAGGGCTCCCCACAGCCAGATGGTTACTCATGAGAGGCGCCAGCACAAGCCCAGGGAAAGACCGTACTCTCCGGATAATAATGTGCTTAGACAGGTAATGCCAACAACCAAGAAATTAACTTAAAAAGGAACTCAGGGGGCTTCCCTGGTGGCGCAGTGGTTGAGAGTCTGCCTGCCAATGCAGGGAATACGGGTTCGTGGCCCGGTCCGGGAAGATCCCACATGCTGCGGAGCGGCTGGGCCCATGAGCCATGGCCGCTGAGCCTGCGCGTCCGGAGCCTGTGCTCCACAACGGGAGAGGCCACAACAGTGAGAGGCCCGCGTACCAAAAAAAAAAAAAAAAAAAGGAACTCAGGAAAGGAAATCGGGGTGGAAAAGGGCTGAAGGCAAAGGTGTGCATTGGAATTGCTGTGAACGTGCTTACAGATGGGGGCAAATGTTAGAAAAACTAGACAAAAGGATCAGAATAATGTTGACAAGAGCATAACATAGCTTCAGTTATGAAAATAACACACCCAGAAATGAGCCCGTGGAGTCGGGGCGGGGGGTGTAGGTGTGTGCCCGTGTTTGTGGATATTTAAAATATAAAGGCAACATCTCCAACCGCTGAGGAGAGGAAGGAAGCAAAAGATAGATCCCCACTTTACACCGCACACCAAAATGATCCAGGTAGGACACAAATCTTATTTAGGAAGGTGTAAAAGAATGATAAGAAAATATAAATGAAGGTTTATTTTGATCTGTGTTAGAGAAAGCTTTTCCACTCACGGTAAAGTTGGTGTGTGCTTGAAAGAATTTTGAGTATAAAACTAAGTAGACAAAAAGCAAAGAAATGTGATTATCACAACATGTATCTGAGAGAAAAGGTTACAATTCTTAATCTATCGATTGCTCCTGTAAATCAATAAACAACAGCAACAAAGATGCTCACATAAAAGAAAGATTAAGGACTTCCCTGGTGGTCCAGTGGGTGAGACTCCACGCTCCCAATGCAGGGGGCTGGGGTTCGATCCCTGGTCGGGGAACTAGATCCCACCTGCCACAACTAAGAAGTGTGCATGCTGCAACTAAAGATCCCACGTGACACAACTAAGACCCAGCACAGCCAAAATAAATAAATAATGTTAAAAATAAATAAAGCCTTTAAAAAGAAGATTAAATATTTGAAGCCAGGGCTTCCCTGGTGGCGCAGTGGTTGAGAGTCCTCCTGCCAATGCAGGGGACACGGGTTTGTGTCCCGGTCCGGGAAGATCCCACATGCCACGGAGTGGCTGGGCCCGTGAGCCATGGCCACTGAGCCTGCCCGTCCGGAGCCTGTGCTCCACAACGGGAGAGGCCACACACAATAGTGAGAGGCCCACGTACAGCAAAAAAAAAAAAATTGAAGCCTGTTCAGAAAGGAAATTAATTAAATAAATAAATAAGACAAAATATTTAATGTCATTAGAAGTCAAAGGTAGATAAACTAGAACTATAATTCTAAGTAATTTTTGCCTACAAAATTGTTAAACATTTGAAATATGTAATGGCCAAAATTTGTGAGTGGGGCTCGTTTTTTACATATAATATCCAGTACTTCTACCTCATGACCTTTATCATAATTTGTAACAACATAGTTACATACCAGATTCGGTGGGTTTTTTTGTTTATTTGGTTGGTCGGTTTGTCTTTTTAAGTTTAAAAACTCTCTGTACAAGTTTTATAGGTTACACTCTATTTACAGTGATTACAAAGTATTGGCTCTATTGCCCGTGTTGTACAATACATCCTTGTAGCCTGTCTTACGCCCAATAGTTTGTACCACCCAGCGCCTCACCCCAAACGACCCCTCCCGCACTCTCCCCACTGGTCACCACTAGTTTACTCTCTATATCTGGGAGCCTGCTTCTTTTTCGTTGTGGTTGTTGTTATATTCACTAGATTGTTGTATTTTTTAGATTCCACATATAAGTGAGATCATACAGTCTTCATCTTTCTCTGTCTGACTTGTTTCACTCAGTATGATCATCTTTAGGTCCATCCATGTTGCTGCAAATGGCATTATTTCCTTCTTTTTTAGGGCTGAGTAATATTCCATTGTATACGTGTACCACATCTTCTTTATCTATTCATCTGCCGATGGACATCTAGGTTGTTTCCATGTCTTGGCTGTTGTGAATAGTGCTGCTATGAGCATAGGGGTGCACATATCTTTTCTAATTAGTGTTTTCATTTCTTTTCAGATATATACTCAGGAGAGGTATACACTGGCAGTTCATAATGGGTTTGTTTTTAAAATTTAAGTCTCTCTCACTAAAAGATCAGTATCAGGAAGGTGAGATTCATATTTTTTTTCTACTGTATATTCCTGAAACACAGTAGGACTTAGTCAATATTAATCCAAAGGATGAGTGAGTGTTGATAGACTCTCGGTCCCTGCTCAGGGTCCTATAAACACACTCCTTCCTGGATGGCATTGTGGAAGTATGTGCCCACATTTCATAAAATGTACCTCCTCACTGAATCAGCGATTCCAAGCCCACTCGTTTATCTCAAAGAAAAGCAGTCTTATCTTTCACTCTGATTGAATGGGCATCTATATTTACCTCACTTTCCTGGGAAAAGGTCTCTAAATGAAAATAAGTGATAGGAAGAGGATAATAAATCCATTATACTGTGGAAAAGAGGAAAAAGTGAATGGTAGCACCGAAGAATTTGAGGAAGGTGCAGGCACTCGGGCACCAGAGGGAAAGGAAAGCAGAAAAGAACCCCAGATTGGCTCAGGGCGGAAGGGAGCGGACAGGAGACCACGCCAGCCCTTGCAGGGAGAAGGAACGGAGCAAAAACTAAACGACAGAGCAAGACGGTCCAGAAAAAAACTGGCCCAGCCCTGCAACTCTTCTTCCTCCGCTTCTTGGAACAGCCAGCTGCAGCGTTAGTCCACAGGCTAAAGCCCTAAGACCACATCCATCAATGAAGATGGGGTGCCGCCTGTGTTAGAAGTGGACCGGGGCAGGGTGGAGGCTTCAGATCGGCCCTCTCCAGGGTCAGTGATTCCTAGCATCAGTTATCCAGGAGTTTTCAGCCAGCCTGCCAAGACCCACCCACAAACCCACAGGGGAGCGGCTACCCTGTCGGGGAACCTATTGACCAGTAAACCTGCTTCAGGTACCTTCACCTGCTGGGGTTTTTTGTCTCATTTCCCAGGTGGCTAGGCTCCTGCATTCCCCCCCGCAAGCTAAAATCAGAGATCAGTTAATTTAAAAAAAAATCAGAGATCAATCGTAGGAAGAAGAAAGAGGAGGAGGAAGAGATGGAGGAAAAGCAAGAATTTTAAAGAGAAAGAAGAAAAAGAAGAAAGAAGGTGGGGGATAGGAGGGAGAGGAGGGGAGAAGAGGAAAGAATAGGAGGGGGAGGAGATGTATCTGAAGTTGTCGCAGGAGACCCTTAGTGCTGGGGCCAGAATGCATCTTCTGGTCCCCACTCCATGGAGAGAAGCCATCCACCCGCTCTGTGCATCCAATGCAAAAAGGATGTACACCAGGCTGCCAACGATTCTCTCAACCTCCTGCTCCCACTTTTTTGGGGGAATCACTGGATCTTGTAGTGGGATTCAGACTTCTACCTGCACCACAAGGGTTTTCTCTTGGCCTGACTGATACAGTCCAGCCACCGTTGATCCAACAAGACCTTCAACCGTAGAGATGCCCTGACCACTGGGAGACACAGACAACATGAAGGAAAGTCACAGCGAGCAGACCAAGATGTAAGGCTCTGCGGGTGGATGTCTGCTGTGGAATTTAACCACGAGTGTAGCAAAATCAAGTCTAAGGACCATGATGCAGGTATGGGGGAAATGCAAGGCCATCTTTCTAAGCTTTGGGGAAATGAGCGTAGAGGGCGGGAAATCTGACCTTATTTTAAAAGATAAGTAGAATCTGGGTAGAGAAGAAAGGTAGAAGGAAGGTGGCTTTTATTGTTTGTTTTGTTTCGTTTTATTGAACTATAGCTGATTGAGAGGGCGGGTGCTTTTACTCAAAGGGTTGACCTCTACCCACTGCAACAGCACCTCCTTATACTTATTAGAGATGCAGTTTCTCAGGATCCATAGACGTGCTGACCCAGAAACCTCAGAGAACGGACCCATTTATCTGTTCGGAGAAGTCTTCTAAGTGGTCCTATCTCATTCAAGTTTGAGAATCACTCCTCTAGGCAAACCGACCATCAGATATGAAAGCAGAGGGGCCTGGGGGAATAAACAAACGTGATATGTCTAGGGAGACACTAGGATTCTAAATTGAGTCCAAGATGTGATGCTTGCAAAATAATTTCTCCCCACCCCCCTCCTCTCTGAGAGGCTCTCTAAGACCAGCAGGTAAGCCCAGGGTTTTCTTGAGAAGAGCTAGTAGCAGGGCATGTGAAGATGTATCAGCTGGAAAGAGCTTCTTTCCTGAATTATCTGATAAAACTTCATGAGGATGTCTGCCTGGAATGCAGATGCAATCCTGGAGGTGAAGCAGCCATTGTATGATCATGAAGAAGAAAACCAAACTCTAAGGTTGGAGTGGCAGGAAGATAGAATTAACCTGGGTCCTTAACATCTATGTTGAACCTTAGACTGCCCACCTACCTATTTTTTCTTATTTGGCAAAAATAAGTGTTTTCTGGTTAAATCACTTTAGTTTGGCTTTCCTCTGGAAGGCAGACTAATACAATATTAGCTGATATAAAAGGTGTTTCAGAATCTAGTAAAACAAATAAATGAACAAAACATTGAAAATAAATAAATCAGAACCATTTGTTCATTAGGCAAAGACTCTTACTAAAAATAAGAAAAGAGAAAGGAGATTCTATCCCAGTATACAAGCTTCAGAGGAGCTGCGAATACCACCTGGGGTAAATTTTTGTTAAGAATATAGGTTTCTCTTTGTACAGATGGAAAGGACCAGTGACATACGGTGTGTGCTACTGCTTCAGAGACCCATAGAGGTAACTGTCTCTCCCCCAATAACTTTTCTAGGTCATTACTAACCAAAAATGAAAAAGGTGAGAATATCACAGTACATGCATTGGTCAGCTAAATGTTTGCTTTACAATATCCAATGCTAAAGTTAAATTTACTATGGGTCATTTATAATAAAGTAAGTCTTACCTGACGCACGTAGAAACGAAAAGAAACACACAATAGAAATATGGGGATAGTTAAATCCTAGGCAAAGAACAGACCTCCCTCTTGGCTCTAAGGTGATGGGTAACTCTTGGAGTTGGAAAGTGTCACAATGTTTTCTAACAGCGCATTACAAAATGACAGCAAAGGGCTCATGGAAGTCTGAAGAGCCAGCAGGAAAGAAACCAGATCTAACATGCTTTTTTTTTTTTTTTAAACTTGTACACTGTCATTTGCAAGATACACTGAAGGATTATTTCCTCTTCAGCTGAGAGATATCATAAAATAGAGCCCGTGTATGTGTGCTAGAAACTACATGGTATGAACCCTGTATGTTTTTTCTGTGTGAGCTTAACTTACTATCTGTTGATGCAGGTTATCAGGAGGGAAATTCTCTTTCCCATGAAGTTTTAATGCAGAGCAAATTGATTTAAATTGCAGCCAGTGATTGGTTTTAGATAGGGATGATTAAATCTGAATGCAGTTCTGGGTCTGAGCTCTGTCATTTCTGTCGTGAAACAGCAATTGTAATATTTGCATAGACGCTTCTCTTAGTTGGTTCCATAAAGAGGTAGGGGACTGGATTCTTTCATGGCCTTGGTGGCAGGGAACGCTCACTCCATTTTGAGAATTTCTCTTTAAAATATGGTTTAGGGTCAGCAAACGTTGGTGAATGTCCAGCTAATCCACACTTTCTCCACATTTGTTATTGCCAGTCTTTCCAAGTTTCAGTAATTTAGTCATTCTGGTACGTAGTGGTTTTAATTTTAATTTCCCTAAGACTAACCAAGTTGAGTACCCTTTAAAAATATATATATATATGTGTGTGTATATAAATATATATTTGAGAAACATACAACATGAAAGTCACAGTGAGCAAAAAAGAAAAGATATATATATATAATATGAACATTTGTATCTTAGACATCATATATAATATATAAAAACAAATCAACATATTTGTAATATATAAACATTTATATTTAAAATATTAAATATGTGTATGTGTGCGTGTGTGTGTGTGTGTGTGTGTGTGTATTTGGCCATTTAGGTATCATTTCCTCTTTTTTTTCTGGTATCTGTCTTAGATTTTTAATCTATAAAAATCCCAAGGTATCCAATAAATGCCTTCTTTTTTCTTCTCCCCTTATTCCGTGCATTCTTTTTACCCCAAGTATTTATAAATAAAATAATTTTACAAGTAAGATTGAAAAGCAGGTTTAGCAGAGAAAACTGTTTCCTCTTGGAGCTTCCCCCCTGCCAGTATACCACACAGACCTGCATGAACCTGTGACTTTGAACGGGGAGAGGATTGTGTGTGACCGCTGTGACTGGCGATACAGCCCAGTTTTAGAAATGAAGGTCCTGTCTTGGCTCTATTTATTATACAGTGCAACTCTGGGCATGTTGTTCAAACTCTCCACACCTTGTTTTCTTTACCCATAAAATGATCCAATCAGTTACTTGAGGATTGAATGAAGCAGGGTCTGTATTTCTCATAATTTCTATATTTACTTACTTAATAGAATCTCACAGATGTCGAGGTGCTATTACATCTTATCCCCAGCTACCTGGACTCATATATGAGTTTCTTTAACTACAGGCTGGACTCATGTCTGGGGTTTCTTTAATTAAAATCTGGTTAACAGAGTAAAGGAAGAAGTCAAAAACCTGCTTCAATGCATTTTTGAGTAGTTACTTGTATTTCACAGATTTTGCCAATTTTGAGGATACAATTTCCCTATTTAGATAAATAATACTAGTCATGATGCCTTGATCACTGTGTTAGGACTTACTCCATGGGACATGAAACTGCAAAAAGAAACAATAAATAACCCCAGGGAAGCTGGCCACGTTCTTTGAATCGCTGAAAGCAGAGAATACCTCAGAATATAGATGGAAATATTTCAGTATATGTTGAAAGTGATCATTAGAAACATCTGTTTGGTCTGGTCCCCTAGAGGCTTATGAAGAATACCAGTAATAATAATGCTCATTAGCAGAACATTATTTCTCTTTATTCGATCTGTCACTTAATCCAATTAAAATGTGCTTGGAGACATCTCAGGAGGAAAGATTTCAATTGTACCCATCTAGTTTCAAAGGCAAGCAGATTTAATAAAGTTCCGTATTTTAAGAAAACCCCAGTAACATCGAGAAGATGCTCTTTTTTAAAAAATCTTATTTTATTGAAGCATAGTTGATTTACAATGTCATGTCAATTTCTGCTGTACAGCACAGTGCCTCAGTTATCCATATGCATACATTCTTTTCATGTTCTTTTCCATTATGGTTTATCACAGGATACTGAATATAGTTTTCTGTGCTGTACAGTAGGACCTTGTTGTTTATCCATTCTATATGTAATATGTAATTCTCTATGTAATTGTTTGCATCTGCTAATCCCAAATGCAAATGGCGTCATTTCCTTCTTTGGTAACGCTGAGTAATATTCCATTGTATATATGTCCTATATCTTCTTTATCCATTCCTCTGTCAGTGGACACTTAGGTTGCTTCCATGTCCTGGCTGTTGTAAAGAGTGCTGCTATGAATATTGAGGTGCATGTATCTTTTCGAGTTAGAGTTTTTTCTGGATATACGCCCAGGTATGGGATGGCTGGGTCATATGGTAGCTCTATCTTTAGTTTTTTAAGGGACCCCCATACTGTTCTCCATAGCAGCTACACCAATTTACATGCCCACCAACAGTGTAGGAGGGTCCCCTTTTCTCCACACCCTCTCCAGCATTTGTTATTTGTAGACTTTTTAATGATGGCCATTCTGACTGGTGTGAGGTGATACCTCATTGTAGTTTTGATTTGTATTTCTGAGAAGATGCTCTTGATTTCTAGATTGGGCATTTCTTGTGGGTCTGCTGGAGGAAGCAGTAGGTGGTACTTTCCAAGGTTAGAACCCCAAAGTTCAGGGGTTCAATGGAACGGTCATTTCCAAAGACCCACCCATCTTGCTCCTGTAACGTTATCACTCAATTTGGTGGTAAATAAGAGCCATAACAACAGAGAGAACCTTGGAGGAATTCACCCAAAAAAATATAGCTTGTCTCAAAAATATTTTTTCAAATAATAGAGTAAAAAAAGCATCTAGCAATGTGGGTACAGAGCGTGGGATCATTGTTTTTCCGTTTCCTCCGTGATCTTCTTTCAGCTGTTTTCAAATGAAATTTTTATGCCAGAAGCTAGTTTGCTCTCATGAAAACAAACTTTTGTAGGTAAAAATACAGCACAATTTCTTCTCCAGAATTACCTTTAAAAGCTAAAGCCAGAGTTATATAAAGCAAACGATTGCCTGGTAAACTTGAATAATGCATAATAGTACCCGTTAGGGATGTATCCCATCTCTTATTTCTGTGTTTTCACAGGAATGTAAAGAGCATTTTAATTTTTAATTGAAGACTTTCTCTAGTGTGTCAAGGGCGAAACTAGATAACGATAATCAGACCTATTCAGTGTTGGACGCAGAATCCACGTTATTAGTCCAAGCTTTCCATGTCCTTTACCTGTTATCCCTGTGCAATTCTCACCACTGCCTTATACAGGAATCAGTTACCATTAGCGGAGTTGGAATCTAAAGAAACGTGTATCTGCCAGTTCAGGACCATCATCCGTTTGCTTTGTTTTATTGCGTTTTCAGAAGGAGGCCCGTTAAGACAGTCAGGAGTTACTTGATGGTGATAAAAGCAGTCATGTAGACTTCTGTTTTTGCACGAAACAACTCCATATGCCAACCGGAGTTTGACTCCATGCCACTGCCCTGTGTTATCAGATCCTTTTTAACCTCGTGCATTAAATATTGGAGCAAAGAAGGCCCCGTGGTGACCTCCGTCATGTAAAAGATCAAGGAGAAAATGCATGGCAGGAGACATTATGGACTTTGCCTTAATGGCTTGCCCAGGTGATGCTTATTGTAGATGAACATAATGGGTGTGGTGTCATGTAATGACAGGTAGATGGCTCTGATAGGGGAGAATAGGCCACTTGCTGGATGTGTGCGTTTAGCCCAGTCCTTCAACTTCTGCAGACGTTGACGCCACAATTGTGAACTGGTGCTAAGTCCTTGGGGAGATGTTGCAGTTAAATAAGGCAGCAACGTGTGAGCATGCTGGGTTCACTGTGACACTTTCTGCACACCTCACTGGCTTCACCATTTATTGGACCCTCTTGCTCTCATAACATTTTCTACACACCCTCGTTCTGCATCCGATTCGTGGAACTAGACTGTTTTAATCTATCGTCCCAGTTCTCGGACTCGGCGCTCAGAGGAAAGGCTGATCTCATTCCTGTACTCCTGGAATTAGATAACATTCCTCTCTCCCCATAAGCACCTGCTGAGTGAACAGATGAAGGATTGCGTGACAAATGACCGCATGATCGAATGAGCAGAAAGGATGAATAAACCCTGTACGTTTCATAAGAATATGGTGCCACAAGTGTAGAGTTTTGGGGAGAAGAACACATACATCTGCTTTATTGCACTTACTTTCAGTTGCTTGTTGTCTAGACCACTAAACTAAGGCTATCTTAAGACTCTTCATTGAAATTTCACTCTTCCTACTGTTGCTAAGGAAGAATGATCTCTGGGTCTGAATTGCAGTGATCCCTATTAAATATTCATCTGAGCCATATTTTCCCGCATTATTATTTTTTATTGGTTTGTGTGGCTGTGTCTTTAATGACTGGTGTCTCTCCACTGGGGTATAAGTTCAGTGGGTGTTTTCAGGCGTGCTCCTACTCTATCCCCAGGATGTGCTACAGCATGTGGAACGTGGGACCACTATGATTAATTTATATTTTGTATTAGAAAAGTCCATAAAGCTTTTTTTTTTAATTCTCAAAGTTAAAAATAATTCTAAAAGCAAAAATTCTGAATTTAGTATGTTCCTTGTTGAAAAGTGAAAATGTGGGACTAGGGTGGCTCTACTACTGGTCACTCAAAAGTGATTATAAATACTATGCTTTTCCAATGAATTATAGTTGATTCGTTCTTTATATTCTTTCAACATTTTTCTTCTGGTGTGTTTAAATGGGGTGATCATTGAGAATAATTAGTATTTTTTGTCATTTTGTGAAGGAGGAGCTCAGTTTAATATTTCAGAGTCTGCTTCACCAGAAACATTTAAAGGAAAATGTGATCAAACATTGTGGGGGGAGGGAAAGGCGGAATGGCAGGAATGTGCAAATAAAACTCTCATAACTCTAATGATTCAATTTCGTTGAGTTCCGATCAATTAAAAGTTAGGCTTTTGTCTCCAAATTTCCAAAGTGCTGAAATAAATTTGGTCAAAACATGTTTGGGGGTTTCCCACCCTTTTCATTCAGATGAAGTGTAATTAATTTTGTGTGTTTAAAAGCCCTCAATAAAAATAAAAATAAAAATAATCTTAGAGAACTAGAAAGAAGAACAAGCCCAAATGGCTTTATAAATGAGCAAAGTGAGATTAAAGGTAATCTCTGGGCTCCGAGAGGTGAGAAATGGGTTTTGTCTTGTTCTTTTTCTAGTGCCCAGTGTCCGCCACTCAGGTCAGCCAATGGCTGGATGTTAAATCAACTCACCCAACACAGTGGAGATCACTCAACACGATTCCATTCTGAATCCCAGGACCCTCACATCAGGGTCTCCCCCCAGCCCTGGCACCCATATTCTTTATACCAAAGAATAAATGCCTTGTAGTACTGTTGAATTTCAAAATTATGATGAGTCTCAAAACTCATTCCATAAAATGCAAGAATGGCTCCGTATCTGTGAATGCCATGCACCATGATAATAAATCACAGAGGACGTAAGCCATGGGATCGGTATGTGCCAAAACCAATCTGATAAAATTCAGTGCCTCCTCCGGGTAAAATGCGTAATGAAAAAGGACTGATAATTTTATTATGAAAAAATAGTATTTTCAGCTGTGAACCAGCACTTTAATTCATGTGGAAACATTAAAGAGATCCCTATTAAAGTTGGTGTAAGATAAGGATGCCCAATTTGTTATGATTTAACATTGTTGTGAAATTACTGCACAATTCAGTTAGACAAAAGAGAGAAATAGGGAATACAAATTAGGAAGGAGGAAATGCAGTAATTTGCAGATGGGAGTGTATATGTGGAAAACATTGATGTAATCTAAAAAGTTGTTGGAAACGAAGAAAATTCAGTAGTTTTATTCAGTACTATATATATTATGTATAACACATAATATATGCTCTTGCTTTTTAAGAAAATCTTTTACATTCCTCACAGTTTTTCCATGGGAACTTAATACATCTGAACTTGTAGACCATAATAGTACATATCAAAGCATGGTGTTAAACAATATTAATAAAACTTCAGTAGAGATGTGTGATTAGACAGATCGATAGAAGAATAGAGAATCCTAAATTTGCCCCCAGTACATACTAAAATTTTATTTTATTTTTTATTTTATTTATTTATTTATTTTGCTGTATGTGGGCCTCTCACTGTTGTGGCCTCTCCCGTTGTGGAGCACAGGCTCCGGACGCACAGGCTCAGCGGCCGTGGCTCACAGGCCCAGCCACTCCGCGGCATGTGGGATCTTCCCGGACCGGGGCACGAACCCGTGTCCCCTGCATCGGCAGGCGGACTCTCAACCACTGCGCCACCAGGGAAGCCCTAAAATTTTATTTTTAAAACAGATGGCAATTCAAACCAAGGCAGGACACCTAAAACAATCACCCACCCCTTATGTATCAATACATTGTGTCAAATAGCTAAAAATTTGTGAGGGTGGGGGGATGTACGTTTACCCCTTCCAGCAAAGGAAATGGTACACAAACCAAAGATTTAAACATAAAAGGGGTATGTTTTTAACATATTTTTAACATTTTATTGAAATATTTTAATAGATTTTAATATTTAAAAAAATAATCTTAGAGTACCAGAAGCATTTCTAAGGAAAGCAAAAATCCAGACACTGTAACAAAGAAATTGATAAATTTGATAATATAAACTGAAAAACAAAACCCAACAATTCCTGCCTAAATAGCAAGAAACATCCAAAGTATAAAATCATGCAAAATATTATGTACAAAGCCACGTTTGCCTGCTATTGACAGCTTTTACAATTTAATGAAAGACCAAGATCCCAGCAGAAAGAGTGGACCAAGGACGTGAACAGATATTTCATGGAAGAATAAATACTATTTGCTTATAAACATAAGAAAAACTGTCCAACCACATTCATAATATTAACAGGAGAATTACAACAATTAGATATAGATATATAGATTTTTTTTTACCCTGCTGTTTTGAGAAAGCTCAAAATATCTGAAAATACATATAGTATTGGCAAAGAAGCAGGGAAACGGAAGCTATTGGTAGGAACATAAAATTGCGTGATCTTTTGGAAAGAAATGTGATCTAGCAATTCCAAATCTAGATATTTATGCTACCCATATATTCAAATATGTGCACAGCTCAACAGATAAAAAGGCTCATTTTGGCATAATTTATAAAACAAAGGACTTGAAGCCACCTAGGTGGACATAATTGAAGATTAGTAAAATAAAGTATGATACCTCCACAAAAAAGATTACTTTGATGCAATGATATATGTATGATGAAATGGAAAGTTTTCCCAGATAAACTGTTTAAAGAGAAAATGAAGTACAGAAGAATGTGTATAATATGCTCCTCTTGTGGAAAAATAATATGTATTTACATATATATGCATACTTAAGTATATAAATATACACACCTGTACACTGATTGTTGGTCTGGGTTTTGACTGTTTTATTCTTTGCATATCCCTTTTTTCTTCTGAGACCTTTTCTAACATGGGTATGTATTACTTTTATTTTAAATTAAAAACCAAGTTAAAATTAAAAACAAATGAAGGCAGAAAGATGAAATAAGAGTCATCCACATCACCTTACTTCCTGAATTGTTCGTTTCCTCACAGTGTGACCCAATACCGTTCTCTTTTTAGAGCCAAATGAAAGCCGACAGCCCCTGGGATCTTTTCCCAAATAAATACCGATTAGTTACCCAGCTATAAGCTACAATTAATCTCACTTTCGTCCAGAGTGAATTCATAATTTAATATTTCTTTGACAAGACAGGAAATGTATTAGGAATTTGCTGTCATTGCTGTCAATTATTGTGGTGCCTTAGACGCACTTAAGTCTAGGTTGAAAATGTAAAAAGAGCGTCTTTTGAGAGAATGCTCACGCAAGCATCACTTCATAATATTATTCTATAGCTTTTTATATTTCCATTGATATTACATTTTTGCTTTACAATCACCCATCACATTACCATTCCATTAAGGATACGACTCTGTCATCTGTTCTATCATCTATCTGTCTATCATCTATCTGTCTATCATCTATCTATCTATCTATCATCTATATTCTATCTATAATCTATCACCTATCTACCTACCATCTATTCTATGTATCTATCTATGTATCTATCATCTGTCATCTATCTACCTGTCTACATAAATCATCTATTATCTATCTACCAATCATATCTATCTCTCCATCCATCTGTCCATTTTCTTTCTATCTATCTTATCATCTATCTATGTATCTGTATATGTATCTATGTATCTGTATCTAACTATACTCAATCTATACCATGCAATACTTGGATGTGTAATAGTTAATAGCCTACTACCTAATGTTTTTAAAACCACATTTTTGGTAATAATGGTTCCCTAAATCTCATAATGAAATTCTGTGCTGGTTTGCAGGAATTTTCCAAGCCATAAAGAGATGACATCTGACCGCTCTGAGTTCTGTGAAGAGTGATGTGGAGACACACGGCATGACGTGACTGTTACTACAGCCCAGCTTGTCCACCAGGTACGTCCACTCGAGCACCTTTACCAGCCTGTCGCTTGGAAACATTGCTTCCTGCCTACTCTGTCCTCTGAATACAGAGCTTGACGACAGAGCATTAAATGTGTGTGGCTCCGTAGCATGGCTGGTGAATGAGAGGCTAAAGAATTAAGCTGCCCGGCATCTTAGGGCGGGAGCATCCGTTGCAGTCCACGTGCGGGCGGCCTCTTCGGCGACAGTGGTTCCCGCTGGAGTGGTTCTCAGAGCTCAGTGGCCTCTGTTGATTCTGCTAAGTAAGTGGCCAACAGGAGACTAAGAACGTGGTTGAGGAGGGGCTAGGATGGGACCAGGCTCCACTGGATTTCGGTCACTTGTCACAAGCAGAGATCAGGTCACACGTTTCCCTGTGTTTGTTTAGATGACAGACGGTCAGCTCATCCAGGCCTGGCTGGACTTGGAGGGTGCAGAAACAGATCTGGACAAACCTTTGGTGAGAGCGGAGTAGGTGGCCTGGCTGTCAGAGATGGTGAGAGGAAGCAGGCAAGGGCATCACAGCTATAGATGGAGGAGGGCGGTAGGTCCCAGACTGCAGGGGAGAGTCGGGCTGAGGAGCTGGGCTACTCTCTCCTTCCCTCCTTCCTTTCTCTCTCTCTCTCTCTCTTTCTCTCTTTCTTACCTGCTTGCTCATTTTTCTCCTTATCACTTGTTTGTCCTTCTGGGCCTTTGCAAAGTAACCAAGAGCTGCTTCTTAGGAACATCCTCTGGTCGTAGGACACAGCAGTAGGGAGACAGACTGATGGACAGGTTTCAGCTGAAAAACTCTTTCTGAGACAGAAGGGAGGGCTGTTCAGCCAGGAGCACTAACTTGTAGAAACTCGTGAAAGGAATAAAACATTCTCCCAGGAAACCCGGAGATCTTTAGCCCAGACACAAAGGCAAGACTGGAGTCTTAGGGGGTAGCCTGAATACCCGCGTGAGAATACACCAAGTTGCCTGGCTTGCTTGGCTGAAATCTGTTTCTTAATTTAACCCCCCTCCACAGTACACCGCCCCTGCAACCCAACAGGGTGTCTGCACGGCAACATGCAGCTTCTGAAAAGCATCGCCCGGCTTGTATAACATCTCCTGAAAGCTGTTTACATCTTACGCTTCTTGAAGTTAAAAAATAAAGAAAATTAAATGTGAATGAAAGAGATCATTGCCAGACATCCAAAGATTGACAGAAACCAACTCTTTTATTGCGAAATAATAGGAGAAAAAAACATTTGCTTAGGCCCTTGCTTTTGTGCCTGACACACATTCGGAAAGTGGTGTCTGAGGTCAGTGTGTGCACTTCCCAGGCTGCCAATCACATTTAAAACCACGACAATATAGCCTGTGTTTCATTTCCCCGTCCCGCTGAGTTAGATCTCAGCCTCACTACCTTCTCACGTCTCAAAAGATGCTGCTCCTTTTTTTTTTTTTTTTTGACTCACTGAGTTTGCGTTTGCTTCCCTCTTTTAACCTCTTTCTTCTGGTACCTCCAGTCCTTCAAGGCCCACATCCAAGGCACCAACTTTCTGAAGATGCTCAAGCTTCCGGAGGGTAGTTAGTTCCTTCTCCTGGCTATGCGGAGCCTGGGGTCACCCTGTTGTTAAGTCAGACAGATTTGTAGTGTGTAGGGTTACTTCCTGTACCAGGCTTCAAGCATCCTCTGAGATTCTATTTTATTTTATTTATTGTGTTTACCTTTCTGCACTCAGGTCCTGGCACGTGATTGGGGTTTTTTAAAGGTTCATTAAAACAAGGCAACTGAATTAATGTGTACAAAAATGTTTTAAACATTCTAGGCACTGCAAGAATCCCATCTACATGTTAGATTTATTACAAGTGACTGTGTTTGTCAAGGGTTATGTGACTATGTCAGTTCTGTTCTGGTGTTTCTTCCACTGTAAGTTAGATTTAGGGAGATTGGAGTCCAACAGTTTCTCAACCTTGGACTGAAAAAAATTTTTTTGGCAGAATTCTATGTCCTTTTTTTTTCTTTCTACTATCTCACTACGTTTATTATTTTTTATATATATTCTTGGTTGTGGAGCCATCGTATGCATTGTAGGATGAAAAGCAGCATCCCTGGTCTGTACGCATCAGATGCCAGTAGTACTACAATTCCCCCTGGTTGTGACACCCAAAAATGCCTCCAGATGTTGCCAAGTGCTCCGTGGGGGGCCAGACAAACTCACCCCAAGGTTGAGAATCATTGGCGTTCCCTATATTTTGTTTTCCTTGTTTGTTGTTGTTTTTTAAAGAGTACCTGAAGGGGACCATTACAAAAGGAAAAACAGCATCTATCATGGAATGATTCAAGTAGGTGCGGTTTATTTGTTAGACATTGTTGAAGCCAGATAAAGCTCATCTTTCTCCTCTAAGGAGGGGAGAGAAAGAAAGAGAGTTAAACAGAGGCACTTGCAACCCAAGGGGCCATACTTGGGGTGCAGATTCAGAACAGGGCACACGTCGTCGAAAAGTGTGCTGTGGGGTGAAAAGCTGTGGACGGGAGCCAGTTAGGTGCTCTTTCTTCTCTGAGCACGGCCCACCGTGGACAAGTCTCTCCTGCCTTATCCAGTAATCCTTCTCGGGCCTGGATCCCGTCTGCTTTCTAGCGCAATCACAGGCTTGAACTTGACTCGAATGAACAGTCTGAAAAGCCAAATTCGGTCTCCTTGGAATGAAAGGCATTTCTAATGGGCAACCACAGAATATTTTTCTCTGCAGTCACCACTCACAAGCTTAACATTCTTGACTTGGGGGTTCATGATTAATTACCTGCTCAGAGCTACTTAGGTCTTGTCATTAATAGAAAGTCAGCAACAGGGAAAAGGAAAGAAATGCTGGAGTCTTGTCTCCATCTCTACTGAGAGATGACGAAACTATATATAAACATTTCAAATTTGTTCAGGAATAAAAAGCAAAGGTTGTTGCATTAATCTGAGTTCTCCAGAGGAACAGAGACAATAGGACATATAGAGATCTAGCTATCCCTAGATAGCTAGATCTCTATATATTTACATTATATAAATATATAGACAGATCTCTATCTAATCTATCTTTCTTTTTTTTCTTTTGCGGTACGCAGGCCTCTCACTGTGTGGCCTCTCCCGTTGCGGAGCACAGGCTCCGGACGCGCAGGCTCAAGCGACCATGGCTCACGGGCCCAGCTGCTCCGCGGCACGTGGGATCTTCCCAGACCGGGGCATGAACCCGCATCCCCTGCATCGGCAGGCGGACTCTCAACCACTGTGCCACCAGGGAAGCCCCTTTCTAATCTATCTTTCTATCTTATCTCTCTCTCTCCCTATCTTTCTATCTATGCATATATAGAAAGGTATGTAGATATATAGATGTGACATCATACATATATAGTATGTGGAGGAATGTATGATGTCATATATGTAGACATATCAGTATTTATGGATATAGAGTGTGGAGATGACAGACTATATGATTTCTTCTTTGGCAACAGTCGTATGATCTATGCAGTCACACTGCTGTGTTCTTTGCTTATCCTTCTAGTTATAGTGACAACTTCAGGAGTGCTCAAGAACATAGCAAAATCTCTCTCTTTCTCTCATATATATATATATATATATATATATATATATATATATATATATGAAAAGTGAAATAATTGACACTGAAAGGTTTTTATATAAGTTCCTTGGCGATAAATGCAATGTGCTAATTCAACACATATTTTTAAACTAAAAAGTGGGATTAATGTAAATCTGCCTAACAGAATTCCAGAATCCTCATTATTTATTACCCATTTGTGGGATGAGAAAAAAATTGTCTCAAAATGTTACTCCCGGGCTTCCCTGGTGGCGCAGTGGTTGAGAGTCTGCCGCTGATGCAGGGGACGCGGGTTCGTGTCCCGGTCCGGGAAGGTCCCACATGCCGTGGAGTGGCTGGGCCCGTGAGCCATGGCCGCTGAGCCTGCGCGTCTGGTGCCTGTGCTCCGCAACGGGAGAGGCCACAACAGTGAAAGGCCTGCGTACCGCAAAAGAAGAAAAAAAAAAAGTTACTCCCTCTCCCCTGTACTCATCAAGTCTGTTTTGAATTAATGGAGCTTTATGTGCCAACCTCATTAAATATTACAAATGAATATGAAGAAATAATAGACTCGTGATGATACTTTATTGAAATTTTGCAGAATATTCAGATCCATTCATTTGAAAATGTCAGGCAAAAACAAAAAACCTAAGCATTTGAAATATTTCTATCCGCAAACCATCAGTATACTTGGAAGCCAAAATTTATTATAATTCAATATTCCTACGAGTAATCCCTTTTATTCTGGGATTAGAACCAATTTCTATTTTCAATGAAATCTTCCATTTATTTTTTTTCTCCTTTAAGGAAATCATTTCTATTGGTCATGAATATTTACTGTTAGATGTTACCTAAAATAACATAGCTACATCAAGTTTGAAATCCTGGCTTTTAAAGGATCATTTCAGGCTATCAGAACATGAAGCATATTGCATGAAGGGGCTTGTTGGGAAGATGTCAGTTGTACCAGTTTTCAGAGTGTATCCAGAATGATGAGGCGGGGGTGCTTCTCATCACTGGCCTCCTAATTTCTATATACTCTCTCTTCACAGTTTCCTTAGAGAAAGATTGCTCTGGTCACTCAGGGTCTTTGTGGTTCCATATGAATTTTAGGAGTGTTGGGTTTTTTTTTCGATTTCTACAAAGAATACCACTGGAATTTTGATCGAGATTGCATTGAATCTGTAAATCACTATTGGTGGTATGGACATTTTAACAATATTCTGTCTTCCAACTCATGAACGTAAATATCTTTCCATTTATCTGTGTCTTCTTTCATTTCCTTCATCATTATTTTATAATTTCCAGTGTACAAATCTTTCATCTCTTTGGTTCATTTGTTCCTAAGTATTTTATTGTTTTTGTGGCTATTTTTCATGAGACTGTTTTCTTAATTCTCTTTTTTTGTGTAGTTTATTATTTGCATATAGAAATGCCACTGATTTTTGTGTGTTGATTTTGTTTCCTGCAAATTTACTGAATTTGTTTATTAGTTTTTAGAGTCTTTTGGTTGAGTCTTTAGGGTTTTCTACTTATATGATCATGTCATCTGCAATTGGCCTCCTTGCTTTGTACTGCATCTTAGAGGAAAAGCTTTCACTTTTTCATTGTTGAGTATGATGGTAGCTGTGGGGTTTTGATATACGGTTTTTGTTATGGCCATTGAATTCTAAGAATAGATTAAACATTCTCTTGGTGCTTAAAAAATGCACCCAGAATTCAAAAGGTAGAAAGAGCCATCAACTACAAGAAGTGACACCTAATCTATGGAGGAAGTCCAAGATCCCACTGTGTACCTTTTTTGCGTTTCCTCCATCAGTTGACATAGGTCTTAGACTGATTCTGTATGAGCTCCTTCTAAGTGGGTAGGGCAGGTCTAGTCCACCCCAGGGATGCCCCAGAGACCAAGAGGACAGTGAAACTTTGCTTAAGGTACAATTCCAGCTCCTTCTCCTGAAAGACCTATCCTGGGAATTGCTTTCGTTTCTAAAATCATTATCCTCTCTCTCTAAAGCATCTTCTCTCATCGTTCTTTGAAACTGTATTCTGGGAGAGGAATGCAGGCATTCTGGGATAGACTCTATCTCTATCTTTATTATGTTTTAATGTTCATTTTAAGATTCTTCCCCACCTCTCGACTTACATACAGTTTTATTATTTTTAGTCTCACAGGAAATATTCTCATTTTGATTGCATATTTGAAGAGTGTATATGGATGCATAAATGTAATGTATTTCCAATTTATGTCCCTTTTCTGAAAAAGAATGTCAAGAATAGTCAAAATCACACGTATTACATTATAAATACCATACTCAGAGCCATAGTATCAGTTATCTGTATGTATATAAATTAAAGACCTAAGGTGTGTGTGTGTATGTGTGTGTGTGACAGAGACAGAGAGAGATGCTATATCTATGTTGTTTATAGATTTCTGAAACATATAATTTCATTAGTTTTTAAACTGAATGTCAATATTCAAGATTCCCAAGCTTCTCCTCACTTTGTCCTGTATCATAATTAAGTCAAAGGAAAGAATGCACTTTTGAATTTCAGTTACCTGGAATTGACCCAGCAGCTTCTTGCCTATCTTCAGTTCTCTCTCACACTCGGAGAAGTCAATGTAACTTCCAGTTGCTTGCTGTTATATGACCGTTCAAAGCACTCCCTACACACACACACATGCAAATATTCCGTATGATTTCCACGTGAGAAAGGGGGAGAGACAGCTCAGTGGAATGGAGCCTTTCTGGCATCACCGAATGAGAAAACAAGTTTCATTCGCTGATTGCAATCCTGTCATTATCAAAGAGATAATTTAATTTCACATGCATGCTTTTTGACATGTGCTATGCCTGTCATCAGTAATAAGCCCAGCAGGTTTTATGTAACCCACACAGCTGGGTCTGCGAGGCAGTTTTGAAACCTAAATAAGATTGTGAAACTGGGACATGGAACCCACTGATAGATATCACTCTTTCCCGTGGAGAGAACGGATAATACGCTTTTCATCGTCTCTCTGGAATTTTCTATCCCCCTCTAGTCATCCAGATATTTGCCGGGGAGGTGCAGCTCCCAGGATGTGGCTCTGGAAACAAGCTGGTCTGGTCCTCTGGGGCCACTAATGACTTTTCCTGGAGGTCAGGGGATAAGCAGACTAATAGGGGCAACTCTGCTGCCATTTGCTTCTGGCTGGGAGACCATCAGCGTTGATTCCAGGTCCCCACCCCCCTCCAGGCAGCCATCACCCTGGGGACCCTCATGCAGCAAAGTGCTCTCTACCAGGTAGCAGCCCAATTAAATTATCAGCGGCCAAATTGCTGTGCCAGCCTTTCAAGTACATGCTTCATCTGTGTGGCTAAGGATTCAGAACAAAAGGCAGATTTCCAAATTGCCAGTCTCTTTAATGAACCGTCTGAAGGTTATATGTTTGATTCTCTTAAGGGGCAATGTCCTGTTGTTTTTCTACCATGGTCATATTCTCTGGAGCATTGCTTGCAGAGATGGAAGGGTAAACGACTCCGTTCCAGCCACATATTAGCAGAGGGTGGCATGGGCCCCCCAGGAAGCCTTGTTAGAAAAGAGCAGGCTGGGTCCCCTGAGGGTCTGAGTCAGCAAGTCTGGGGTGACACCCAAGAATTTGCATTTCTAACAAGTTCCCAGGTGCAGCTGATAGCTTTCGGTCCAGGCACCCCATCTTGAGAACCACTTTCTACAATATATTTCTCCCATTTTAACTAAATCGTTACATTCAACAGTTCAAATAATTCTATACTTCAATCTGCTGATTCATAATGATTCATTCCATCAAGGTGTTCTCCTTCTCAAAATCTGTATTGTTTAATTATCCACGTCTCAGCATTTTGCAATATTTTCACTCTGGCTTTGATAACCATGAATTTAAGAAAAGAATAACATCGGTGTAGGCACCACTGCTGGTGTTCCCATCACACCCGTTATGTCTTCTTAGAATTGCGCCGTAGAGGTTATTTCTCCCTTTATTAATATTAATTTAAAAATCCCTCTTACCTTGTTTGAAAATGAACTAGGAATACAGACACGAGAGGCATGCATTAGAGGACTAGCTACATGGACATCACAGGCACTTGGCAAGTTTAATCACCCACAGGTGGTTCTTGTAGCTGTACATGCAGCTCACCTGTAACCTGTGCTTGTGAACCAAGGGGTCAGGCAGAGGTGTCAGGAGGACCTCTCTCCTCTCCTAAGTAGCGGCATTTCCGGTGTGCTGACAAAGGCTTGCTCTTCCAAACAAGCATCTCCCTACCTGCATGGTGCTATCTGAATTTCCACCCTTCATTTGATTACCAAGTCTTTTATAAAATAATTGGAACTAAAAGTTAAAAAGTAAGTACCCCTGAAAGAGGTAAGGTATGGAGTAAAAGACATTCCGTATATACTACAGGGCTGTACTAATTTCCTAGGGTTGTCGCAAAAAATTACCAAAAACCAGGGGGCTTTAAACAACAAACATTTATCCTCCCCTAGTCCTGGGGACCAGAAGTCTGGGATCCAGGTGTGGGCAGGGCCGCGCTCCCTGCAGAGGCTCCAGGGGAGGGTCCCTCCTGCCTCTTGCAGCTTCTGGGGGCTCCAGGCGTCCCTGGGCTCGTGGCCGCATCCCTCCCGTCTCCTGGTTCCTGGCGCAGAGCTCCCGAAACCCTAGGAGCTTCCTGAGCGACGCAGGCCAGAGGAGCATCCCGCGACCCTCAGGACGAGCCCCGCCGCGCCCGAGTCTGCGCTGAGGCGTAGCCCTGGGAGGCGCGGGCCGGTTGCCCCGAGGAACCAACCACGTGACGAGAGGGTGGGCCCGTTCAGCCCCGCCCCCAGGCGCCACGGCGCGCAGAGGGGGCGGGGCTCGAGCGGCTCACGTTGCGCGAGGCTTTCGACAGTCGTGCTTGGCGGCAGCCCCGTAAAATCTCTACGTCGAGGGGTTCCGAGAGCTTCCGGGTTGGGGAACCCGTCCGCACGTCGGGAGAGGGACGCCCCCCAAACTCCACGGAGACAGAAGCTCCCGCGCTCGGGGCCGTCCCGGGCCTCGCCCTCCACCGCCCTCTCTGGCCGTTCGTCCCTTTCTGATAAACAGGTGAGTCCGCCATGTGTTGCCTGAGTTCTCTGGGGAGGGCGTCACGGGGACCCTCCGTGTGTAGCCTTGTCGGACACACGTGTGGGCGGCCTGGGGACCCGGTCCCTGCGCTTGGGGTTGACGGGAGAGCCGTCCTGGGGGACCAAGTCTTTACCCCGTGAGGTCTGCGCGCACCCGGGCTCCTATCAGAGTTGAAGTGGAGGGCGCCCAGCTGGTGTCCCAGGAGAACTAGAGACTTGCTCGGTGTGGAAGAGCCACACGTTGGGTTTCGGAAGTGCTGTGAGTAGACAGCTTTCTTGGAAGATTTGAAGTTTTTAAATTTACGCCTTTGGAGCAAACACCTCCTCCTGGCTGGCCTCTCTTGCCCTTCCTGTAAGCCATTCTCTGTCTAGTCGGAGAATTCTCTAAAGTACCAATTAGATCATGTCCGTACCTGCACCATCGCCCACCCCCGTGGTTTTCCAAGGCTGTTAGAATAAAGCACAAAGTCTTTCACCTGTCCTGCTGCCCGAGGGGGGGCCACAGGTGAAGGGTGGTTCCTGATATAATGAATATGAGTTGGGGCTGCTGGAAACGATCTCCCACGGAGTGCGTCTCTGGGTTCATGCTCTGTGTCCTGTTGCCTCAGGAGCTTCAGTATTTTTTACTTACGTTTGACAGAGGAAACAGATTAAAATACTTTGGGACTAATCAATGTGCCTAACCTTCTAAGAGCGGACCCGTTTGCCTTGGCGAGGCGGACTGTCATAGCATCTGTAAATAAATCCAACTTTGCCTTGTCATTTCCAATTTTGGTGCCTCTAACTTCCACTCTGGGTTTCATTTATTGTGCAGAATTTCCAATAATCATATCTATTGTGAGGATCCTTCTTTTGTTCCTGGTTTAATAAGCCCACCTCAATTTTGTTCACTCTTATTGGCGTTGGTTGTGAGATCAGTAATCTTCCCCAAGTCAAAGATTTATGCAAGACCAAAGCAGAGCTCAGACCCAACAAAGGACACCATCTCCATAGAATTTTCAGACTAGGGTGGCAGCTTCTATTGGCGTATAAATTTGTGGATTGTGTGGTCATGCTTTAGCAGGTTACGCGCTCGGCCAGCTCTAGAAACTGCTGCTAATGTGTGTCTTTATCTTTAAATACTGTCGGACAGATTTTAAGTAAATATTATTTGTTTTTAAGCGGGTCTTGTCACTAGACCAGCCACATCTAAATGAAATAGAAATTATTTTAATTTGGTCTGTACCGTGTTTCTACTTCTGACAATTTCACACTTATGCGAAGTCTGTCGAACCTTTGGGATTGTTATCTACTAAGTTACAGTGAGAAAAGCAGCAGCAAACTGAGCACTGTTTAGTTTTTGTTTGTTTTTTGGGTGTTTTTGTTTGTTTGTTTGTTTGTTTGCGGTACGCGGGCCTCTCACTGTTGTGGCCTCTCCCGTTGCGGAGCACAGGCTCCGGACGCGCAGGCTCAGCGGCCATGGCTGACTCGTTACGCATTTGAGAAATTCTGTTGGGAAATTCTAGATCACCATGTGCAGGGCTTCTCAGAACCTTGAATGAACTGGTGTGCATTCGATCATTCAAAGAAGGGTACATCGTACCGAGTGCTATCAATGCAAGACGCTTTGAACATGGAAGGATTCTAAGGTCTCTATTAAGTGGAACACACTTTTGGAAGGACCCGCCCGATGGAAGAGGTCCATCTTCTACAACCCTGTTTGCTTTATATGTTGCTGCTGGTGGGAAGAAACCCAGCCCACGTTGCTCTCAAATCAACCTCCCCAATCACCCCAGCTAGAAATCATCTCTCCATCTTCTCTAGGCCTTGAACCGTATTTCTGCCTATTTGGTTGTTTGGCAAGTGTCCTTGATTTTAACCGTGTTCACATTGGGAGGTTAGTGACTTAATGTGGAGGCTTGAACATTGAGTCCATAGCAGACAGAGAGGCTGTGAATACACTGGTCAGCGGAGGAAGTCAAAACAGGCTAGTTCTGGACTTGCCAAACTCTACTGACTTGACCCTTGCCTGTTATCTGGTCTTCGCGATGCAGGATACCTCTGTGGCCCCACATTATCATCCTGAATGTGCACAAATAAATGTTCACGTGTGCACGAGCTCTCTTTTCTCTGCATAGGGACCCCTGCTGTCTCCACTGATGGCAGAATCTGGGACTTGTCATCTGTGATTTCCTGGGACCTCACACAGTACCCTGGATACGATAGTTACCCCAGAATTATGGGAAAGGAATGAACTCTCCTTTAGAAGTAGTTTTAGCTACTCATTTCCCGTCTTGTTCATCTTCAGGGACACATTCTTCTTTTAGGGGAAAAAAAGCTTCTTCTTTGGTCAAATTAATATGTTTAAAGGGTTCGGCCACGACTGAACCAAAAAAGTTTTGTAGGTATTCTGTCAGATACACACCAGTACATCTTAGAGAAACATTTGCTTTTTTAAAAATTGGTTCTGCCTTGCTTCTCAGCTGGGCAGATCTTTTGTTTTAGCCAGCCTGGTTTGCTTCTCATCAAGGTGGAGGGAATCTCATCCTTTTTTTTTTTTCTTTTTTTTTTTTTTTTTTTTTTTTTTGCGGTACGCGGGCCTCTCACTGTTGTGGCCTCTCCCGTTGCGGAGCACAGGCTCCGGACACGCAGGCTCAGCGGCCATGGCTCACGGGCCCAGCCACTCCACGGCATGTGGGATCCTCCCGGACCGGGGCACGAACCCGTGTCCCCTGCATCGGCAGGCGGACTCTCAACCACTGCACCACCAGGGAAGCCCCGGGAATCTCATCCTTTAAGGTCATAGAGCTAATCAAATGGGCATCCGGTGGGCTTCGTGGGCATCTGTGGACTTAGCATACAATATCTTTTACTTGCTTGAATTTCTTTCCCATTATTTAAAAGTATTTTAAGAGATAAACAGGTCAGGTGTATTAGGAAATAAATGTCTCATTTCAAACAGTTTCAGCATAGTGAGGGATAGGTACTGTATTTGGTCAGCTGTGATAAACTGCCCTCATTTTGTTTCCATCCACCTGCCAGACACTGGGTCTGATAAGCTGGTCAGGTAGGTCCAGATTTTAGTTCTCAGGAAGCCCGGGGGTAAGGTGGACTTCAGGTGAGAGAATCAACCCACTCTGTGAGGTCATCGGGAATCCAGGTGTTTTCTGTCTTCCTGCTCTGCAATTCTGGGAGTTGGTTGTCTTCAGCTTCGGAGTTACAGGCTTGGCTTTGGGACAGAGAGATGTGACGTAGCAGCAAACAGAACATCTCTACTGTGCATCTCTGCTAGTTAGGAGGACACTCTCCTGTGACCCTTGCAGAAGACGTCCCTCATCTGATTAGCAAGAATCAGATAACACACCCAACTCCTGAGGTGGACAGTAGCAAGATGACAGGGATTGCCTCTGGTTCAGTCAGACACTCCAAGATGCTGTCAGCTTTTCTGTGGACACTGGGCCGCACGGGGGTGGAGTTGGGGATAAAGACATGAGCAGAATCGCACATTTAATTGGAAGTATAAATGGGGAAATTCATCCTGAGAGACCCCTGCCAGTGTTCCAGTGCAAATGTCTAGAAGGGTATGTTTGCTTTTGCTGTTCACAGAATAAAATTTCTGATAATATATGATCATGAATGCCCGCCTTTGTTTACATCAAATTGAGCAGAAGTTGGGAAAGGTCAGGGGAGAAAAAAGCATGATAAAGTTTACGCATTCTTTGGATTTCATTTTCATTGCTGATCATGATGGAATTCAAAAACAATGGTGCTTTTCATACGGTGAAGTTCTTGTCAGAAGAAGAATGGAAATAACAAGGCTAAAATATCACCGAATGCCTTCCGGTTCTGAAAACTCCTCGGACATTGTAATTATCTTAAAAGACACCGACTCAAGATTCGAGAGGTCTTTACATAATATCTTCCATGATGCCGAGCTTGTCAAAGATAGTCCAGTTGATTTGAGGATAAATAAAACAAAGCATCATGAATTCAGGTGAAACAGTCTATGGGCATTCCTGGTTTCTACAATCCAAACCTACCGTCATTTAAAATATAAACTTGGAGTTCGGATTGCACTTGTGCTGTCAGACTAGGAACTTTAAGTGGGCATAGTCACACACATCTACCAAATCCGGTTCCTTAGGTCATGACACAAGGGTGAATGTTTTCAGTAAACCATTGTAATATTTTCAGGTATGTGACAACTTAAAAGGGCTATTCTGAATGAATTACCAAGGTACGTGTAAGTCTAGTTTTCAATAACAATTTTAAAAAATTTATTAATTTATTTATTTATGGCTGTGTCAGGTCTTCGTTTCTGTGCGAGGGCTTTCTCTAGTTGTGGCAAGCAGGGGCCACTCTTCATCGCGGTGCGCGGGCCTCTCACTATCGCGGCCTCTCTTGTTGCGGAGCACAGGCTCCAGCCGCGCAGGCTCAGTAATTGTGGCTCACGGGCCTAGTTGCTCCGCGGCATGTGGGATCCCCCCAGACCAGGGCTCGAACCCGTGTTCTCTGCATTGCCAGGCGGATTCTCAACCACTGCGCCACCAGGGAAGCCCTTCCCCTGGAGTTCTGATGGAGTGAACGCGGAAGGTTCCCTTCTTATTCCTGTTTACACACCCGTCACATTCCCTTTGGGAACCACTGCTCACCCCAGGCCTCCTTGGTCACCTGTTCTTCTTCTCAGCTCCTTCACTTCCGATCCGCCCTCGACGGGAGTAGCATTTGATTTACGATGGGTGTGTGACCCATCCTGTAGTACGGTGCCCGCTCTGTGGAGGTGTCTCGTGTGGCTTTAGGAAACCTCAAAAATAAAGTAGATACCACATTTCCTTGAACCCAAAGAAGCTTGGTCGTATGACACGCCACTATTGTCTGGTTCTCTGAAAGAGAACATTGCCACTCAAACCAATGACATCATGTTTTCTTACCACTTAACCATTTTTATGTTCTACTTAGTCAAACAGCACTCTAAAAATCAAACAGCACTCTAAAAATCTATTATATGACTTTTGTGTATACCTAAGACAAATTAGGGAAGGGGTCCCTAATTTTTTTTTTTTTACAACTTTACATGTCGATGTTCACATCTGACACTATGGTATAATCTTATATGTCATTAGTATGTTGCTAATATGTCATTCTCTGCTTTGTGTTCACCATCTATGTGAAAATAGAGTGTGCATAACTGAAAAGTGCACAAATCATTCATACGAAGCTTGAGTTATCACAAGTGAATAATGTGTGTATGCATCTCCTTGGTCAAAAAGTTGACCATTGCAAGAAGATTCTCCCAACAACTCATCCCCTGTCCACTTCTCCCAATCATGACTTTTCATGCCACAGGTTATTTTAGGCTCCTTTTAATATTTATAAAACTAGAATCATAGACTACTCTGCTGCATCTGACTTCTAATGCTTAATGTTACATTTGTGAGATCCACCAGTGCTGTTGTGCTTACTGGTGGTTAGTTTATTTTCAGTGATATGTGGTGTTCCATGATACAAAAAATACTATCATTTATTGATCGAATCTACCTTTGACACACATTCGATGTGTTTCCCATTTGCGGCTATTACAAATAATGCTGGCGAGCACAACTTTGCATATATCCCTAAAAGTGAAATTGATGGCTCTTAAGGGATGTGTATGTTCAACTGTACGTACATGTTTCAAAGAGCTGGTATTAATTTACACCCTTCCCTCCAACATTCCCCTAATATTCTATATCTGTGCTATCCAATATGGTAGCCGCCAGCCACATGTGGTCATTTAAATTTAATGACTGTGAAATAAAATTTAAAATATAGTTCCTCAGTCCCAGTAGCCAAATGTCAAGTACTCAGTGGCTGCCTGTGGCCCCAGTATTTGGCAGCACAGACTAGAAGCTTTTATCACCACCAGAAAGTTCTACTGGGTACCACCATTTCATATCCTAGCATCACTCACTATTGTGAGTCTATGTAAACTTTGAAATTCACATGAGTGTGATGTATCACCTGGTGCTTTTTAAAAAATTTATTTTATTGGAGTATAGTTGATTTACATTGTTCTGTTAATTTCTGCTGTACAGCAAGGTGACTCAGTTATATATATATATGTGTGTGTGTGTGTATATATATATATATATATATATATATATGCTCTTTTTCATATTCTTTTCCGTTATGGTTTATCATGGGATATTGAATATAGTTCCCTGTGCCATACAGTAGGACCTTGTTGTTTATCCCTTGTATATATGATAGTTTGCATCTGCTCATCCCAAACTCCTAATTTATCCCTCACCCACACCCCCCACACTGGCAACGACAAGTCTGTTCTTTATGTCTGTGAGTCTGTTTCTGTTTCATAGATAAGCTCATTTGTGCCATATTTAGAGTCCACGTATAAGCGATATCATATGGTATTTGTCTTTGTCTAACATACTTCACTTAGTATGATAATCTCTAGGTCCATCTGTGTTGCTGCAAATGGCATTGTTTCATTCTTTTTTAGGGGTGAGTAGTATTCCATTGTGTGTGTGTGTGTGTGTGTGTATATATATATATATATACACACACACACACACTGCATCTTCTTTATCTGTTCATCTGTCGATAGACATTTAGGTTGCTTCTATGTCTTGGCTATTGTAAATAGTGCTGCAATGAACTTTGGGGTGCACGTATCTTTTCTAATTAGAGTTTTCATCTTTCCTGGATATATAGCCAGGAGTGGGATTGCTGGATCATATAGTAGCTCTTTTAAGGAACCTCCGTACTGTTCTCCGTAGCGGCTGCACCAGTTTACATACCTGCCAACAGTGTAGGAGGGCTCCCTTTTCTCCAAACCTTCTCCAGCATTTGTTATTTGTAGACTTTTTGTTGATGGCCGTTCTGACTGCTGTGAGGTGACACCTCACTGGGGTTTCGATTTGCATTTCTCCAATAATTAGCAATGTTGAGCTTCTTTTCATGTGCCTGTTGGGCATCTGTATTTCATCTTTGAAGAAATATTTATTTAGGTCTTCTGCTCATTTTTTGATTGGGTTGCTTGTTTTTTTGTTGTTGAGTTGGGTGAACTGTTTGTGTATTTTGCAGATTAAGCCCTTGTCGGTTGCATTGTTTGCGAATATTTTCTCCCAGTCTGTAGGTTGTCTTTTTGTTTTGTTTATGGTTTCCTTGGCTATACAAAAGCTTGTAAATTTGATACGGTCCCATTTGTTTATTTTTCCTTTTGTTTCTATTGCCTTGGGAGACTGACTTAAGAAAACATTGGTACAATTTATGTTTTGGCTCTGTTCTCGTCTTGGAGTTTTGTGGTATTTCATGTCTTATATTTAAATTCACTAATAAACAAACAATGCTTAGAGTTAAACACTGTGTAAATTTTCCACGATGAGATTAACATATTACAAGAAAAAATAGAAAATGTGGGTGTTGTTATGTGGTGAAGAGTAGTACTCTTGGACATTTGAATAATTTTATATAACCTTTCTGGGAGGCCATTTGGAATTATATAATAAAACGCCTTTAAAAAGTCTAAAATTTTTCTCTGTAGACATAATTTTAGAAATGTAACCCAAAGGAAAATAGCACAAATGGGGAAATACATAATCCCAAGGAAATTTACAGTAGCAAAATAGCAGCATGATCTTACTTCCCCAGGATAGATATGAGTTAATTAAATAACCCATATCTGAAATTCGCATGTGTGATGGTATCATCTTGTGCTTTTTTAAACATTTATTTTATTGGAGTGGAGTTGATTTACAATGTTCTGTGCATTTCTGCCATATAAGAGAATACTATATCTGATTATAAGCACAGATACAATCAAACATATTGTTTAGCGACTGGGAAACTAAAACTTCAAGTAAGATTTACAGTTCTTATCTCTAATGTGGAATATTGGCTGATTTTTTTGGAAAATTGTTTAATCAGAATTTTTTCTAATTTTTCTCCAATAAAACATTATATATACATGTATATATGTATATATCTAGTCACAAGTCCGTCCCTTCATTATTCTTCAGATTCGCTTCAAGAATTTTGCTCCTTATTTTAAAAATTAAATTAGACTATATTTACGTGTATAATTTCTATGTATAACTATATATATAATCTCTCTATACATCAAGATAGAGACAGTTTGTGTAGCTTGAATACCAAAAATAATATGAAAATTCTGCTTAGTAATACGGAAATATGGAGATTCAGTCAAAGTGTCTTTTTTTGTTTGTTTGTCTTGTAAATGGCATTTTAAAATATTTGTAAGTTGTTTACTTATATTTCTACCCTGTGTGTTCACTGGTACAGAGAAATGCACAAAAATAACAGAGTTGCTCAAATCATAGAAATAACTGTATTTCCAGTTAATTTTCTCCTTGGATTGAATCTCATCATGAGATAATGTATGTGAAATGGTTTTGAAAATTGTAAAACAAGGGGGAAATGTGAGTGTTGATTGAGAACCATCTTGCCCTGGAAAATACACTCATGCTCCTTTCCATACATCTACACAATCCACTTCACTGGAAGTCATCTCAAATAACTTTTAGAAATGGAAACATTTCCTCTTTTGCTGCAGTAGGAGAAAATAGAGATAGGGAAATTATTTCCCTAAGTGCATGGACTGAGTGCCTGAACTGATTAAAAGTGGAGCCCAGAACCAGCAAAATGAACGGTCTTGTGGGATGAGAAAGTAGGGGAGATGACCCGTGTTAAACATTTGATTAAACGAAATACTTGGAGACCACTGAGCAAACCATAACTTCCCCTTCGTTTTCAATACCAACTTTTTTTTTTCATGTGTTCTACAGTACTTTTATTTTTCATGAATGCCAAAGGACTCTTGTGTACACCATGGAGTATGAACTTACTGAGTGAATTTATTTAAATCCAAAATAGATTTAAAAAAAGATCTGGACCTACTTGTCAGTAAAAGGAAACCTTTGAGAGAACCATGAATTATAACATGGGCATTTTTAGGTAAAAGGTTATCAGGAGTACTACCTAGCATAAATCCCCCCCATTTTTTTCCCCTCCGGGCATCTCAAAAATTCTGATTCTGAAGCAGACTTAATTCATGAGAATGTACAAGTCCCTATATAAGTTTAACTCCACTGCCCATGAATTGATATCTGGAAAAAAAACCCAATCAAATTGGTATTCATAATGAACACCTTAAAAATTACTACTTTTAATTCAGTTATGTTGTGCAGTGTTTTCTTAATAGAATAAAAATCAGTGTGTACACTAAGACCCTTCTCAAATGGTCCATCATCTTGTTGGACCACATCTTCATTTAGAGGTCAGCTGGACCCCCATAATCCGTAAATGGAAGCCTCTGTGGAGGAATTGCATGGTAAGCAAGCTTGATATTTCTTTATGTTTTGTGATTCTTCAGTGTCCTGAACTGTCTGCCATATCATGTTAAAAATGACAAAGGGTGGGACTTCCGTGGTCGTGCAGTGCTTCAGAATCTGCCTGCCAAGGCAGGGGACGTGGATTCGAGCCCTGGTCCGGGAAGATCCCACATGCTGCGGAGCAGTGAAGTCCATGCGCCACAGCTACTGAGCCTGCGCTCTAGAGCCCACGAGCCCCAGTTACTGAGCCCACGTGCCACAACTACTGAAGCCTGCACGCCTAGAGCCTGTGCTCCACAGCAAGAGAAGCCACTGCAGTGAGAAGCCCGCGCACCGCAAGGAAGAGTAGCCCCCGCTCGCCGCAACTAGAGAAAGCCCGTGTGCAGCAACGAGGACCCAGTGCAGCCAAAAATATAAATATAAATTAATTTTTTAAAAATGACAAAGGATAAGGGAGCCTCAGCCCAATGCACTGTCCTCATTTCTGCCATGTATCATCATCAGAGCCTCCACTTCTGAACTGGATGAAAATTCACAGACAATTTCCTCTTTAGGATTGCGACCTTGAACAGGGAAAGTGGACCCTGTCTCCTCGGAGTTATATCCTCAGGTCTCGGGGTCTCATGAGCTAAGACTGTTGTCCAAGGTGAAGGCATGAAGTGGCCCAAGGAATAAGGAGAAGGATCTACCTTCCTGTTGACAAACCTTATATATTCAAAATCAAAAGCCCCTCAAAGCCCCCAAAAATGTGTCCAGTAAAAACATCTCTGAGAAACCCAGTCATCCTAAGGTTCTCGCACAGCCCTCTTTCCTACCAAATTTCCCATCCTTAAGACTCCTGATGCATGCAATTTCTGCTGTTTCTCTTTTCTCTGTCTTTCACGACCTCCCTCTGGATCTTTACTCCACACATATCTTCTCAGGGAACCTTCCAAGGCTTTCCCTCCACGGTCCAATGCATCATTCCCACTTGCCATGCTGTGCTTCTGTTTATCCTTAGGACTTTTCTCTTTCTGACATACTCTAGAATACTCCATATTGCACCTTGTTTTCTTTTTTCCTTTTTAGTGTGTCTTCCTCTTGCACAAGCAGTTGTGCCAGCCTGAGATAGGAGACCGGAGCTGGCCAAGAATGCTTATATTTATTTATTTATTTATTTGTTTGTTTGTTTGTTTTATTTTTTTTGGCAGTGTCGGGTCTTAGTTGTGGCATGTGGAATCTTTGATGAGGCATGTGGGATCTTTCGTTGCAGTGCATGGGCACTTGTTGTGGTGCGCAGGCTTCTCTCTAGTTGTGGCATCAGGTTTTCTCTTCTCTAGTTGCGGCACGTGGGCTTAGTTGAACCGCGGCATGTGGGATCTTAGTTCCCTGACCAGGGATCGAACCTGTGTCCCCTGCATTGCAAGGCGGATTCTTTACCACTGGACCACCAGCGAAGTCCCTGTAATGTATATTTAAATATGATATGTGATATATACATCTTAGGAAATGTTTACAAATTTAGGATCATACTGTATATATAATTTTGCATCCTGCTTTAAAAATAAAATGCTGTACTTTAAAAAACTTCCAATGTGATACGTATTTTAATCTGTTAGTGGCCGATTAGTACCATAGAATTTATTCAACTAATTTCATTTTGTTGAGCATTAGCACTTGTTTCCGATTTTCGCTACTATCAGTAAAATTATAGTAAATATCCTTATACACAAGTCTTTTCGTAAATCTGATTATTTCTTTAGGATAAATTCCAAATAGTGGAGTTGTGATTGTTTTTAAATTGTATTTGTTTCTTTTCCTGAGTCTATGCCAGACTTAACTGAGCCCTAATAACAACATGCTCTTTCATTTTCTTGGTATCTTTAGACATGCCTGAGGAATTTAGAGAGTAGTAATTTTCTTTAGTTAGAATACTTTCTTTCCATTTAAAAGCTCAAATTCAGAGCTTTCCTGGTGGCACAGTGGTTAAGAATCCGCCTGCCAGTGCAGGGGACATGGGTTTGAGCCCTGGTACGGGACGATCCCACATGCTGCAGAGCAACTAAGCCCGTGCGCCACAACTACTGAGCCTGTGCTCTAGAGCCCGTGACCCACAACTACCGAGACCCCATGCCACGACTACTGAGCCCATGCAACGCAACTACTGAAGCCTGCCCGCCTAGAGCCCATTCTCCCCAATAAGAGAAGCCACCGCAATGAGAAGCCCGCACACAGCAATGAAGAGTAGACCCCTCTCGCCGCAACTAGAGAAAGCCTGCGCGCAGGAACGAAAACCCAACGCGGCCAAAAATAAAAAATAAATAAATTTTTTAAAAAGCTCAAATTCAACATTGATGCAATTTTCCAGACAATGCAGTGTGTTTATATCTGCATGATTTAAGCATCATTTATCAGTAGGGAAGATTCCCAATTAAATGATTAGGCACTTTGATGAAATATTTAGAACTCTTCCCCCTTGGAAATAAGCATTTATATTGCCATCCATAATGAGCAATAGTCATCTTAATTGCTTAATTTTCTAACAGAAACATTGGTGCTTGCATGACTATTAACTAGCGCAAACAAATCTTAATTACTATATTCTAGACGAATCATGTCAGTTGTTAAGACCTTAAATTGGAAAAAATAATGAGTCTGGAAAGTGGCTCTTTCCTTCTTGCAAATTGGACATCCAGACTTCCCCAGAACTATGGAACGTCCATCAATATCTATTGAATATCTGGTTCACTTTAACCTCAGTGCTGAATGCCAAGCATGCTTAATGCGAACATACATTCTAAATATACATTTAAAATATAAATGAAGAACTCCATTCAATAGAATCAACTATGTAAAGAAATGATTTGAAAATTATATGTATATATATATATATATATATAATCTCAGATATAAAATGGAAAAGGACAGTAACTTGGAAATGAATCTGGATTGGATTGAAGAAGAGAGAGAGGGGTATTGAACGTAGCTGGCACTCCTCAAATATAGATTTGCCTATTTAACTTCGATGGGGAATCAGTTCTGTTTCACATGAGGAAAGATATTTTGTGTGCAGAATGGCAAATTGGCTTACAAAGCTAATTCTGCTAGAAATAAGGGATCTTGGGAGTTGTGGAGAAGATGAATTCAAACTAAGCTGGTCAACTCTAAGAAGGTAGCGACCATGCTCTTTTATTCACTGACACACATTCAGGACAATCACAGACGTGTAGTGGGCACTTGTGAATATCTCTAGTAGAAATGTAGGGACCACTTTAAAATGATCATTAGGTGTGAAAAGTCAAGCGTTTACAGACTTTCTTCTAAGATGAATCATTTAAATAAAAAAATCCACTACTGGTGTTAAATACGATAAAGGCATTTTTTGTTTTACTTCCATCCCTTTCTCAAAAAGTAAATGGAAGAAAACCTTGTCTTCAGTGAAACCAAGAAATGAGAACTCCAGGCCAGTAGACAAACTGCTTCCTGGCTAAGTGTGCAATCTAGCCAAGGAGAGGGAGATACTGACAGTCTGTCTTCCATCAGAATCAATAGCTCCTAGAAAAAAGTGTCAGAGACCTGAAAGGCATATCCAGTAATTAGAGAGGAATGCAAATGGGCATATGTAAATCCTTCCCCTCAACAAAGCCTGTCTGTCAGGACTGTATCACTTGCTGCAAGATCCTATTTTCAACACGGATATCTGACTGTAAACTTCCCTCCACCTCGTCCTAGCAGAAACATGCTTAGGACTGGCTCAGGATGCAATTATGTTGACGGAAATAAAAACGAGGAAAGCATTTCCATTTTTAAAAAGCTGTCACTCCCATCGTTGCCATAGATCTTAGATTCCTGCCTCTACGGTGCTGCCTGAGGTGAAGCAAGTTGAGATGATTGCATCCTTAACTTTAAGTTTACAACTGTATCTACTGACTGTGGGATAAAGTCTCCCTATAATCTGTACCAGCTCCCTGAACTCTCGAATCTTGAAAGAGACCTGCTCCCCATGGCAAAGAGCTGACTTGAAAAGAGGGAGTTTAAAGGAACAGAGTGAACCAAAGCTACAAGGCAGACCCCTTCCATTGTTAATTACGTATTCTAAGGTAAGACCAAATGAAAGAGGGACCAACAGAAAATTGTCTAAACTGCAAAGAAAGCAGGTGAGACGGGGTCACACAAGGGAACAAGGAATATAAATAACCAAAAAGGAAATGAACGATAAACTTAAGGAAATGATGATTTCAGACAATTACTTCTTCATCATCTGCAACAAATTTTCAATACATGATTTCTCTTTTAAAATGCATTGAAAGATAGAAAATGTCTCCAAAAAAATTACGAAACAATAGAGGAGTATGTAAATGAAGTTGCTAAAGCTAGTGAAAGAAATGAAAGAGGAAAAATAAGAATTACGAAGGTTGAAAAAGCCATTTGGAATATCATAAAATAGACTTAAAAAGACTAAAATATTGCAGCACAGAGGATAGGTTTGACTCAGTCACTCAAAATGAAAAAGGATAAAGATGTTCAGAATCAGGAGGACAATTGCAATGAGAGACAAAGAGGGTATAATGTGTACATAAGTGGTGTTCCTGAAGGTGAGAACAGAAGAAAAATTCCATTCAAAAACTAAAAGTAGAACTACCATATAACCCAGCAATTCCCTGCCTTGCTATTTATCCAGAAAACCCAAACACACTAATTTGAAAAGATGCATGCACCCCAGTGTTCATAGCAGCATTATTTACAAGAGCCAAGATATGGAAGCCACCTAAGTGTCCATCATCAGATGAATGGATAAAGAAGATGTGGTGCATATACACGATGTAATATTTCTCAGCCATAAAATAAAGAAGGAAATAATGTCATTCACAGCAACATGTATGGACCTAGAGATGATCATACTAAGTGAAGTAAGTCAGATGGAGAAAGACGAGTATCATATGATACCACTTACACGTGGAATCTAAAAAATACAACAAACTACTGAATATGACAAAAAGAGAAGCAGACTCACAGATACAGAGAACAAACTAGTGGTTCCCAGTGGGGAGGGAGTGGAGGGCAACTTAGGGGTGGGGGATGGGAGATACAAGCTATTGGGTGCAAGACAGGCTATAAGGACATACTGTACAACACAGGGAATACAACCAATATTTTGTAGTAACTGTAATAGGAGTGTAACCTTTTAAAATTGTGTTAAAAATTTAAAAAATAAAGTCTTGTTTTTTTAAGAATGAAATATAAAGGTATCCAAAAAAAAAGATGTGATAGAAGAGAAATTTCTTGAAATAAAGGGACACTTGAATCTAGTGGTCAAAAGTTAGTTTAGGACCAGCTGTTACACACTGAACCTCTCACCAAAATCTAGCCTAGTGATGTTGCCAAATGGGAAAAACAAAGAGAATCAAAGTCATTTGGAGAGCAAAATAAGTCCTATGTAACATAGAGAAAAACAGGTTGGCCTTGGACGTTTTCCTGGAGATGTTCGATGTCACAGTGTAATGGAGCAATGGATATCATTTGAAAGAATGTGGTCTTCAAAATGGTCCTTGGTCTGTAAAGGACATCTGACAGTAACTGTGACATCGTCTTTAAAAACTCTACTGAAGGGACTTCCTGGTGGTCCAGTGGTGAAGACTTTGCCTTCCAACCCAGGGGGTGCAGGTTTGATCCTTGGTCGGGGAGCTAAGATCCCACATGCCTCGCGGCCAAAAAACCAAAACATAAAACAGAAGCAATATTGTAACAAATTCAATAAAGACTTGTAACAAATTCAATAAAGACTTTAAAAAATGGACCACATCAAAGGAAAATATCTTTAAAAAAAACCTACTGAAGAATGAAACCATTTAAACAAATAATGGGAAAATAATTCTGAAATTGAGACTTTATCAAAAGGGGTGCTGCTGTGTACTGAATCCATCCTAATATAGTTCCAAGGTAAAATTATGGAGAGAATTTTGAAAACCAACTGAATTGGATTATTACAAAACTTGCCCTTTTCAAAATGACACTAAAATTAACAAAATTGGAAAGCTGAGGAGAGAGAAGATACCAGGAAGGTATTTGTAGAAAGTCCTTCATCTTTCATAGGGGAGAGTCAATTGATGCCCATAAAGCTAAAACATGCCCTTAACAAAAACAGTATCACCAACCTTTTTAAAGTTTTTTTTTTTTTCATGAGAAGACTGTACAATAGAAGAAATATCTTTCTGAACATCAGTATTTTCAACTTAACTCCACTTTATGTTCTTCTATGAAAGTCGTATCTTTTCTCCTAAGCATATATGACATACCTCATTTAAAAATGGATTCTATGCATTTAATCAACTTACCTACATTTGGTGTGTATATGCATGTAGAGATGGTATTGTCTAAATGTTGAGTATGCTTATTTTAGGTGACTTCTGGAATCTTCTTGATACTTGTCTGTATTATCTGAATTTATCATTTAAACTATTCTGATCAATGAAAAAAAAAAGATTCATTGGTGAAGAAAAAAAGTAATAAATTCATGAAAGCAAAATCTATCCACAGCTTCAAAGTTTGGCTTACCTCTGCCTAAATGTCTCATTAACCAGAATTTTCAGGCTAAAATATACACTTATTCAACGTCCCTGCCCGCCTATTCAGACTTTTTGAGACCCCTATGTTGCTTTACTTTGACAGAAGAGGAGGTATTTCATCCCTTCCTTTTCACACACAAACAGGGACCATAAAATTGTATATTTAGTCCAGGACATGAACGTAAATCCTCCCCATTTCCCCTTTTCTTCATCTTAACTAAACTGACATAAATTAAACTACATGAATAAATAAATATTCTCCTATTTCCTAAACTCCAAGTATGATATCTTCATCCAAGAGAGAAACTTTCATTTTTTTAAAGAAAAAAAACCCTTAAGTTTTGGCATGTTTACTTCAGTGAATAAACACGTGCTGCATCACAATGAGGTCTGTGTACTCTTAGGTGCATCCCTGTGGCATTATTACTCTGACAGTATCCATCTTTATGAAGTAACAACCAAAGCAGACCATCTTAGTTGTCCTTTCACACCGAACATGATGTCCTGACTCCTAGAAATAAGAACAAATAGCTTTGAGGCTCTCTGGTTCATGGGAATTGAAGTTTAACATCCGAGACCGTCCTGATCAAAGGCCTACGTCAATAAGGGCAAAACCCTGGGTCCTCAAAATTTGGATTCTTACCCAGAACCACTCAGTGAACACACCTGGGTCCAGAACCCAGATCTTTCTGCTCCCCGACCCTATGAGAATTCAGTTCTTTTCTATACTCCTTGGCGTTGACCAGCTCTGGAAAGCGGCAGCGTGGCATACTGGGGAACAAAAGGGGGAAAGCATTCAAAACCAAACAGATCTCTGTAGAAATCATCTCACCTTTCCAAGTACCAGCATAGGTCCTTAGGAATATTAATTTTCGTTTCTCTTTCTTCTTTTTCTCCTATCTTTCCTTCCCCAGCCCCACCCCGTCATAGGAAGAGAATATCACATATCTCAGTGGGTTGATAACTTTGTAATTTACTGGGCTTTATTTTTCATGGATAGAGAAAATTGGACCTGAAATTTATGTCTATTCATAAGTATTCAGTCCACCTATATGGTGGTTCATTAAGGTAAAATGAAGGCTGTATACGTTAATTAAATCCAAGCCCAAGCTGTGCATTTGCATTTGACACAGGCATTTTAAGGGGCTGTGACGGATAAATCATTAAAAGAATTAGGTTTGAGGTTAAATTAGTTATTGAACCACCTCCAGACTGAGGTTCTCTGTTGTGTGGGAGATGGGACGGGGGACACCCCGCTCTGCATAAATCAGGTTATCACACCAGGGCCGTTCAGCTGCCAGCGTCGGGAGAACGGTCGTCCTGGAAAGAGGTTAGAGACCATGTCATGAAATGAAATGTTCATTTTTATAAGACTGCAAGTGAGTTCATTTCCACCACAAAGGAATTGCTCTAACAGCTTAAGTAAATGTAAGACCCCAATAACTGCAGACCCAGGAAGTAAAATCATTATGTGTTTTGCCCCTTTGCACGCTTGGATCTCTGTGTTTTGGAGTCACCTAGGACCAATTTCTGTGATGCAGGTTCAAATAACACCCTGTGGGTAAAAAGTTGTGTTCTAATGAAGCACTCTGCGCTGTTTCTAGGATCTTGAAATGCAGTTTAATCTGGGGGGGCTATTGCAACTTAGATTAAACAACTTATCAATGAAGGTAGCACCCCTAGGATTTAGGCTCCACTATGAGGATGGGTTGGACAAGAGGCTACGTAGTAAGAGAATAGCCAAGCATCAAACACCAGTTTCTCTACACCCCTAATGTATCAGTGGTGTGTCAGTCCGCATTCAATTGATGAATCAGCCTGATCATCCTGGGCTGTATATTTATTGAGATAAATGCGTAATGCATATGCATGGGTGCCGGAACACTTGAAGACGGTTTTTGGCAAAGCAAATAATTAATTCAACAAATATTCATCTCATGCCTTCTAAGTCCAGGCGTCACTCTAGGTGATGGGATACAGCAGTGAGCAGACAGAGGGAGGTGTCTCTGCTTCCATGGATCTTATCTTCTAGTGGGTGGGTGGGGGAGGGGAGGTCTAGCCGTACAGGAGCAAACAAATGAACGAACAGGGTCTTTTGGACATTCTGAGTGCGGTTAAAGAAAATAAAACTGGGTGAGGCAAGATGAGGGGGGTGAGGGAGGTCCTTTAGATCAAGAGCTCTTAGAAGGCTGTACGTGACACCGAGCTCGAAGTAGGAGCCATCACAGGAACTGGGAGCTGGACCTTTAGCCAGTAGACAGAGTACTAGATGCCCTGAGGGAGGCAGGAGCTTTGTTTGAAGGAAGAGAAGAAGGAGGTGGGTGTTTGCTGGATCACAGCAAACAGGGGGAAGGTGGTTAGTCCTAGTGGGAAAGCTAGGAAGGGAACAGGTCATGCAGTCCTCCCAGATGCCAGGATGGAGCTTGGATGTTCTCCTGTCTTCTGTGGGAAGCCCTCTTAGTCACGGGATCGATAACAGTTTGATACAGACCACTCGTGCAACTGCTTGCAAATAGTCCTGCTCTGATCCTCCAGGAGCCCCCTTAGACGTCATGGCAGCTTGGACAAAAATGGTAGCAGTCGGGCACGTGAGCACGTTTGGGAAGGGACGCTGAGACAGCGCTCGACTGTGGGTTGTTTTGCTGGTTGAATGTGCCATTCACTTGGTAGGAAAGGTCAGCAAGATACCTAGTTTGTGTTGGAGGGAACCAGGAGTTCTGTTGGGGCTGCGTTCATTGCGATAGGCCAGTTCTTCATCCGACATGAGATGCTCAAAGATATTTGGGGGGCACTGCTATATTTAAAACCATGCAATGTGATGGCAAGGCCAGAGAAGTCAAGCTGAGATGATGGTGGGTTGAATAAGACACAGACAGAAAAGGGACCATTGATAGGGCAGCAGGGGGGCTTCCCTGGTGGCGCAGTGGGTGAGAGTCCGCCTGCCGATGCAGGGGACGCGGGTTCGTACCCCAGTCCGGGAAGATCCCACATGCCACGGAGCAGCTGGGCCCGTGAGCCATGGCTGCTGAGCCTGCGCGTCCGGAGCCTGTGCTCCGCAACGGGAGAGGCCACAGCAGTGAGAGGCCCGCGTACCGCAAAAAAAAAAAAAATAGGGCAGCAGGGAGACCCTGGGGTGTCCTTTCAGGAGCTGTATTTGAGTATAGCTGTTGACTGTTGTCTCACTGGATTGGCCGCTCAAAAGAAAAACCGAATCCATCACAGGGAAATGAGCAGCAGCTACCTGGGCTAGAGTGTTAGGGAAGATCCTAAAACATTCACCTGGTTGTGGGTTGGACCTCAGATGGATCCGAAGGAGGACCCTTCTAGCTTGTTGTGGGAAATTCACAGCCCTCTGTGAAACCAGGACCTGCCCCCAGGCTGCACTGTTGTTTCTTTTGATTGCTTCTCCCTTGTCTCTGCATCCCCTCCCTTCCGTGATTAGCATCTGTTTGAACCTGCCCGTTGGAACTCAGGGAAGGTCATGGGGGCTGAATGAAGCCTATTTCCTATAATCAAGACACGGGGACACAGAAAACCTTTTGTGCCCAGGAGCCCCACAGGGTCCTGTTGGTGTCATGATTAACGATTATTATTATTTTAAAAAATATTAGTTTATTTTTTTTTTTGGCTGCATCGGGTCTTAGTTGTGGCACGCGGGGTCTTCATTGAGGCATGTGAGATCTTTCATTGCATCACGGGCTCTTCGTTTTGGCTCCCAGGCTTCTCTCTAGTTGTGGCGTGCCGGTTCCAGGGCACGTGGGCTCTGTAGTTGTGGCATGTGGGGTCCGGAGTGCATAGGTTCTGTAGTTTGCGGCACGCGGGCTGTTCTGTTGAGGCGTATGAGCTCAGTAGTGTGGCGCGTGGGCTTAGTTGCTCCGCGGCACATGGGATCTTTGTTCCCTGACCAGGGATCGAACCCGCGTCCCCTGCATTGGAAGGCGGATTCTTTACCACTGGACCACCAGGGAAGTCCCATTCATGATTATTAATGTGCTATCTTGTTTTGCTTCTGAGGTTTTACATAAGCTCTTCTCTTGGACGGAGGTCTCCCAACACCAGCTCTCCGGCTCCCCTTGTTCCTTCCTAGAAGCCATGTTCACCCTGCTGTCATGCCTTAGCTGCCCCTTTCTTGTCTGTGTTTACTGTGGGAGATGCTTGTGTGCTTCGACAGAAAGCTTCCTGCACTTACCCCCATACTGCCACCAACCCATTTTATCAGAGCATCCACGTCAATTCCCTGTGCATCCTCCTGGCCTGTAGATCTCTCAAGACCCCTTCAACGATCAGTTCATCATCATCACCTTAGCGCTTGCTTTTCCGTAACCACGTGATGTATAACTGAACATATACTGTGTGTCAATTAAAAAAGTACAAGTACCTTTTTTCATTGAACAAAATTATGTTGTTTTTTTTTTATATGCTCTGTTGACTTGTAGAAAAAAGGACAAAGCAGAGAAAAGTAAAAGAAATAATGGAAGTTAGCTGTTCTTTTTTTCCCCTTAATTACAGTATCTTTAACAACTAAAGACCATATAAAGGTCCAAAGAATGGAAAAACAGTTAGCAAATTCATTAACTGTTTGCTTATCCTTTAGTCTTATGGATAATTAGTTGTATTAGACAAAGACTTTTGCTTGGATTAATGCCTTCTGTGAGGAAGCAACCTACATTTCACAAGTAATTTTGCAAATATATCAGAGCGGCAAGCCTTGTAAATGGATTAATGCGACCACCTCTTGCTTCAAGCAGAGTCCTTATTGATGTGCAGGGTTAGAAACCGAAAGACATGAATTTGCTAGTGAGGGCAGGGGAGGGTTTGACCTGAGGTACCCATTTTCATCATTGGAGGAAAGTAGAGTTCTTGGATGATGCTAGCAGAAACTCTTTGTGATGCAGACATTTTCAGTTATTTATATGGCCTGGTAATGTATGAGAAACTTGGTGATAATTACAGGTTGCTTCAAAGTTATATTTGAAGACTCACTGAAGCAAATTATTAATTCATCAAACAGCTATTTGTCTTCCATGTATTGCTTGCAGGACTTTGTCCTAAGAGCTTTAGAATAAAACGTGGAACAAGGTGGTGGCATAGCTAACGTTAAAAAACAAACCCACAGATAAATATAATTCAAGGTAGAGTATAAAACATGCAGTTTAAGGGGAATAGCAGAATATTGGATTTTAGAGAAAAAAGTTGACTTCCAAAGAGGAAAATCGGGAACATCTTCATGAATGAAGTGACAATGGACTTGATCCCTGCAAGATAGAGGGCCATTTGAGTGCAAAACCATTTGAGGTTTTTTTTCTCTTTTATTTTTATTCTAATTGAAGTATAGTTGCTGTACTGTTACGTACGTCACAGGTGTACAATATAGTGATTCACAGTTTTTACAGGTTATTCTCCATTTATAGTTATTATAAAATGTTGGCTATGTTCCCCATGTTGTGCAATACATCCTTATAGCTTATTTTATACCTAGTAGTTCGTACCTCGTCCTCCCCCACCCCTCATTTTCCCCTTACTCCTTCCCTCTCCCCACTGGTCACCATTAGTTTGTTCCTTATATCTGTGAGTCTGCGTCTCTTTTGTTATATTGACTAGTTTGTTGTTGTTGTTGTTTAGATTCCACATATAAGTGAGATCATACAATGTTGTCTTTCTCTGTCTGCCTGGTTTCACTTAGCATAATGTCCTCAAAGTCCATCCATGTTGTCACGAATGGCATTATTTCATTCTTTTTTATGGCTGAGTAATATTCCATTGTATATATGTGCCACATTTTCTTTATCCATGCCTCTGTCGATGGACACTTAGGTTGCTTCCATGTCCTGGCTATTGTAAACAGTGCTGCAATGAACATTGGGGTGCATGTGTCTTTTCGAATTAGAGTTTTTGCCTTCTCTGGGTATATACCCAGGAGTGGGATTACTGGATCATATGGTAGTTCTATTTTTAGTTTTTGAAGGAACCTCCGTACTGTTCTCCATAGTGGCCGCACCAATCTACATTTCTACCAACAGTGTAGGAGGGCTGCCTTTTCTCCATACCCTCCCTAACGTTTGCTGTTTGTAGACTTTTTGATGATGGGCCTTCTGACAAGAAACAGTTGAGTTTTCAGGGGAGCCAAAATCAGTGGGCTTGATTACTAAACTGAAGCTGTTTCTAAAGCAGACTCTGAAGAGACAGGTAATTTTCCTCACTGACAAATTGCTTTAAAATCCACACCCTCTCTGTGACCAGGCGACATCAAGTTTAGCACCCTGGGCCCAATCCTTGGGAGAGTTCTTCTTTATGACGTCTCCCCTCTGAGTGTGAATTCATACTTTCTCTCAGAGCTATAAGGTTTTCTTTCAAATAAAATCCTCTAGCAGTTGCCGGCGACTGCGATCCGACTGAGCCTTGAAGAACTTCCCAGAACCTACATCTTAGCAGTGAAGTTGGACTCTGACACTTTGAGTGATTTAAGAAATAAGCCTTTGGGACCAAAAAAATGCTAAATGTCATGGTTCCAGGAAGAATCTAGGGCTGGTGACATTGCCATTTATCCCTGTAAAATCTAGGATGAAAATGCAGTTTTTCAAACGTAAACTCGGATTGTTCGCTTTGCAGGCAGACTTTACAACACCATTGGGATCGAGGACAGCCAGGTATCACTGCTAAGCAAGCCTAGTTCATCTGGATGTGACCACAGACAAGGTGACTAGGACTGAGTCATGGCCTGATCTGTAAACCATGGCAGTGCTTTCTCAGGAGCAGGCGTCTTTGCTTTTGACCATCAGGGGCACTTTTTTGAGATGGGACACTTGAGCACGTCTGAATGGCGTGTTACAGCACGGTGAGTAAGTGACCTCATTTAAAGAGACCAAGTTACAGTCACAGCTGGTAATGTAATCAGATGCTGTTGTTCTGACCATCCAGAGAAGGGCACAGTAGGGCACAGCCATCCATGGTCTGCATCTCCTGGAACGCGGTCTATTGATATATCCAATACCCAGTACGATCCAGCCCAGTGTATCTCACAGGAGTGTGAATTAAGTGGAGCAATATGACTTCTTACCAATAGCCTTTGAGGCAAAGGACAATCCACCCAATCCATAAAATGCAGGTTTTCATCAGAGCAGAAAGTAACATCTCGAGCAGAGTTTCACAGAGCACCAAATTTTACAGATTAGCTTTGACTCTTCTTATCTCGTTTGTAGCCTTAGTGTCCCTCGTTGCATTTGGGATGGGACCCCTGGGATTTTAAAAGAACGGGAATGCCTACTCCTGGCTGATTGCCCACAAGATATATTATTACAATGATGGTAGTTCTTACTGAACGATAGACCATGCTGACTTTCAAATGCAGACAGATCTTTTTTTTTTAAAGATAAGGCTTTTAAAATATATTTATTTATTTATTTATTTCTCTCTTTTTCTCTACACCACATGGCATGCAGGATCTTATTTCCCAATGAGGGATCAAACCCATGCACCCTGCAGTGGAAGCATGGAGTCTTAACGCTGGACTGCCAGGGAAGTCCCGCAAATGAATCTTTTTTTTTTTCTTCTTCCAGGATTCAGATATTTGTTTTATTTATTTATTTATTTATTTATTTAATAAAATAAAATAAAAATAAAATAATATTTTATTTATTTATTTTTCAAGGTAACAGTAGTGTTTTTTTTAATTGCACACTTGTCTATAAACCTAATAAATAGGCTTTTTCTATTTTTTTAAAATACACCAGGTTCTTATTAGTCATCTGTTTTATACACATCAGTGTATACATGTCAATCCCAATCTCCCAATTCATCTCACCATCCTCCCCGCCCCGGGGCTTTCCCCTCTTGCTGTCCATACGTTTGTTCTCTACATCTGTGTCTCAATTTCTGCCCTGCAAACTGGTTCATCTGTACCATTTTTCTAGGTTCCACATATATGCGTTAATATACGGTATTTGTTTTTCTCTTTCTGACTTACTTCACTCTGTATGACAGTCTCTGGGTCCATCCACGTTTCAACAAATGACCCAATTTCGTTCTTTTTTTATGGCTGAGTAATACTCCATTGTATATATGTACCACATCTTTATCCATTTGTCTGTTGATGGGCATTTAGGTTGCTTCCATGACCTGGCTATTGTAAATAGTGCTGCAGTGAACACTGGGGTGCATGTGTCTTTATGAATTGTGGTTTTCTCTGGGTATATGCCCAGTAGTGGGATTGCTGGATCATATGGTAATTCTACTTTTAGTTTTTTAAGGAACCTCCATACTGTTCTCCATAGTGGCTGTATCAGTTTACATTCCCACCAACAGTGCAAGAGGGTTCCCTTTTCTCCACACCCTCTCCAGCATTTGTTGTTTGTAGATTTTCTGATAATGCCCATTCTAACTGGTGTGAGGTTATACCTCATTGTAGTTTTGATTTGCATTTCTCTAGTAATTAGTGATGTTGAGCAGCTCTTCCTGTGCCTCTTGGCCATCTGTATGTCTTCCTTGGAGAAATGTCTGTTTAGGTCTTCTGCCCATTTTTGGATTGAGTTGTTTGTTTTTTAATATTGAGCTTCATGAGCTGTTTATATATTTTGGAGATTAATCCTTTGTCCATTGATTCGTTTGCAAATATTTTCTCCCATTCTGAGGGTTGTCTTTTCGTCTTGTTTATGGTTTCCTTTGCTGTGCAAAAGCTTTGAAGTTTCATTAGGTCCGATTTGTTTATTTTTGTTTTTATTTCCATTACTCTAGGAGGTGGATCAAAAAAGATCTTGCTGTGATTTATGTCAAACAGTGTTCTTCCTATGTTTTCCTCTAAGAGTTTTATAGTGTCCAGTCTTACATTTAGGTCTCTAATCCATTTTGAGTTTATTTTTGTGTATGGTGTTAGGGAGTGTTCTAATTTCACTCTTTTACATGTAGCTGTCCAGTTTTCCCAGCACCACTTATTGAAGAGACTGTCTTTTCTCCATTGTATATCTTTGCCTCCTTTGTCATAGATTAGTTGACCACAGGTGCGTGGGTTTATCTCTGGGCTTTCTATCTTGTTCCACTGATCTATGTTTCTGTTTTTGTGCCAGTACCATATTGTCTTGATTACTGTAGCTTTGTAGCATAGTCTGAAGTCAGGGAGTTTGATTCCTCCAGCTCCATTTTTTTCCCCTCAAGACTGCTTTGGCTATTCGGGGTCTTTTGTGTTTCCATACAAATTTTAAGATGTTTTGTTCTAGTTCCGTAAAAAATGCCCTTGGTAATTTGATAGGGTTTGCATTGAACCTGTAGATTGATTGGGAAGTGTAGTCATTTTCACAATGTTGATTCTTCCAATCCAAGAACATGGTATATCTCTCCATCTGTTGGCATCATCTTTAATTTCTTTCATCAGTGTCTTCTAGTTTTCTGCATACAGGTCTTTTGTCTCCCTAGGTAGGTTTATTTCTAGGTATTTTATTCTTTTTGTTGCAGTGGTCAATGGGAGTGTTTCCTTGATTTCTCTTTCAGATTTTTCATTGTTAGTGTATAGGAATGCAAGAGATTTCTGTGCATTAATTTTGTATCCTGCAACTTTACCAAATTCATTGATTAGCTCTAGTAGTTTTCTGGTGGCATCTTTAGGATTCTCTATGTGTAGTATCATGTCGTCTACAAAAAGTGAGAGTTTTACTTCTTCTTTTCCAATTTGTATTCCTTTTATTTCTTTTTCTTCTCTGATTGCCGAGGCTAGGACTTCCAAAACTATGTTGAATAATAGCGGTGAGAGTGGACATCCTTGTCTTGTTCCTGATCTTAGAGGAAATGCTTTCAGTTTTTCACCACTGAGAATGATGTTTGCTGTGGGTTTGTCCTATATGGCCTTCATTATGTTGAGGTAGGTTCCCTCTATGCCCACTTTCTGGAGAGTTTTTATCATAAATGGGTGTTGAGTTTTGTCAGAAGCTTTTTCTGCATCTATTGAGACAATCATGGTTTTTATCCTTCAATTTGTTAATATGGTGTATCACATTGATTGATTTGCGTATATTGAAGAATCCTTGCATCCCTGGGATAAATCCCACTTGATCATGGTGTATGATCCTTTTAATGTGTTGTTGGATTCTGTTTGCTAGTAATTTGTTGAGGATTTTTGCATCTGTGTTCATCAGTGAGATTGGTCTGTAATATTCTTTTTTTGTAGTATCTTTGTCTGGTTTTGGTATCAGGGTGACGGTGGCCTCGTAGAATGAGTTTGGGAGTGTTCCTTCCTCCGCAGTTTTTTGGAAGAGTTTGAGAAGGATGGGTGTTAGCTCTTCTCTAGAAGTTTGATAGAATTCATCTGTGAAGCCATCTGGTCTTGGGCTTCTGTTTGTTGGAAGATTTTTTTTTTTTTTTTTTTTTTTTTGTGGTACGTGGGCCTCTCACTGTTGTGGCCTCTCCCGTTGCGGAGCACAGGCTCCAGACACGCAGGCTCAGCAGCCATGGCTCACGGACCTAGCTGCTGCACAGCATGTGGGATCTTCCTGGACCGGGGCACGAACCTGTGTCCCCTGCATCAGCAGGCGGGCTCTCAACCACTTGTGCCACCAGGGAAGCCCTGTTGGAAGATTTTTAATCACAGTTTCAGTGCTTGTGATCGGTCTGTTCATATTTTCTATTTCTTTCTGGTTCAGTCTTGGAAGGTTATACCTTTCTAAGAATGTGTCCATTTCTTCCAGGTTTTCCATTTTATTGGCATAGACTTGCTTGTAGTACTCCCTTATGACGCTTTGTATTTCTGTGGTGTCTGTTGTAACTTCTCCTTTTTCGTTTCTAATTTTATTGATTTGAGTCCTCTCCCTCTATTTCTTGATGAGTCTGGCTAAAGGTTTATCAATTTTGTTTATCTTCTCAAAGAACCAGCTTTTAGTTTATTGATCTTTGCTATTGTTTTCTTTGTTTCTGTTTCATTTATTTCTGCTGTGATCTTTATGATTTCTTACCTTCTGCTAACTTTGGGTTTTGTTTGTTCTTCCTCTAGTTTCTTTAGGTGTAAGGTTAGGTTATTTATTTGAGATTTTTCTTGTTTCTTGAGGTAGGCTTGTATAGCTATAAACTTCCCTGTTAGAACTGCTTTTGCTGCATCCCATAGGTTTTGGATCATCGTGTTTTCAGTGTCATTTGTCTCTAGGTGTTTTTAAATTTCCTCTTTGATTTCTTCAGTGATCTTTTGGTTATTTAGTAATGTAGTGTTTAGCCTTCATGTGTTTGTGTTTTTTACGTTTTTTCCCCTGTAATTCATTTCTAATCTCATAGCATTGTGGTCAGAAAAGATGCTTGTTATGATTTCAGTTTTCTTAAATTTACTGAGTTTTGATTTGTGACCCAAGATGTGATCTATCCTGGAGAATGTTCCGTGTACACTTGGGAAGAAAGTGAAATCTGCTGTTTTTGGATGGAATGTCCTATAAATATCAATTAAATCTATCTGGTCTATTGTGTCATTTAAAGCTTCTGTTTCCTTATTTATTTTCATTTTGGATGATCTGTCCATTGGGGTAAGTGAGGTGATAAAGTCCCCCACTATTACTGTGTTACTGTCGATTTCCTCTTTTATAGCTGTAAGCATTTGCCTTATGTATTGAGGTGCTCCTATGTTGGGTGCATATATATTTATAATTGTTAAATCTTCTTTTTGGATTAATCCCTTGATCATTATGTAGTGTCCTTCCCTGTCTCTTGTAACATTCTTTATTTTAAAGTCTATTTTATCTGATATGAGTGTAGCTACTCCAGCTTTCTTTTGATTTCCATTCGCATGGAATATCTTTTTCCATCCCCTCACTTTCAGTCTGTATGTGTCCCTAGGTCTGAAGTGGGTCTCTTGTAGACAGCATATAGATGGGTCTTGTTTTGTATCCACTCAGCAAGCCTGTGTCTTTTGGTTGGAGCATTTAATCCATTCACGTTTAAGGTAATTATCGATATGTATGTTCCTATGACCATTTTCTTAATTGTTTTGGGTTTGTTTTTGTAGGTCCTGTTCTTTTCTTGTGTTTACCACTTAAAGAAGTTCCTTTAGCATTTGTTGTAGAGCTGGTTGGTGGTGCTGAATTCTCTTAGCTTTTGCTTGTCTGTAAAGCTTTTGATTTCTCCATCGAATCTGAATGAGATCCTTGCTGGGTAGAGTAATCTTGGTTGTAGGTTCTTCCCTTGCATCACTTTAAGTATATCATGCCACTCCCTTCTGGCTTGTAGAGTGTCTGCTGAGAAATCAGCTGTTAACCTTATGGGAGCTCCCTTGTATGTTATTTGTTGTTTTTCCCTTACTGCTTTCAGTAATTTTTATTTGTCTTTAATTTTTGCCAATTTGATTACTATGTGTCTCAGCAGGTTTCTCCTTGGGTTTATCCTGTATGGGACTCGCTGCACTTCCTGGACTTGGGTGGCTACTTCTTTTCCTACGTTAGGGAAGTTTTCGGCTATAATCTCTTCAGATATTTTCTCGGGTCCTTTCTCTCTCTCTTCTCCTTCTGGGACCCCTATATTGTGAATGTTGTTGTGTTTAATGTTGTCCCAGAGGTCTCTTAGGCTGTCTTCATTTCTTTTCATTCTTTTCTGTTCTGCAGTGAATTCAACCATTCTGTCTTCCAGGTCACCTATCTGTTCTTCTGCCTCAGTTATTCTGCTACTGATTCCTTCTAGTGTAGTTTTCATTTCAGTCATTGTATTGTTCATCTCTGTTTGTTTGTTCTTTAATTCTTCTAGGTCTTTGTTAAACATTTCTTGCATCTTCTCGATCTTTGCCTCCATCCTTTTTCCAAGGTCCTGGATCATCCTCACTATCATTATTGTGAATTATTTTTCTGGAAGGTTGCCTATCTCCACTTCATTTAGTTATTTTTCTGGGGTTTTATCTTGTTCCTTCATCTGGTACATAGCCCTCTGCCTTTTCATCTTGTCTATCTTTCTGTGAATGTGGTTTTTGTTCCACAGGCTGCAGGATTGTAGTTATTCTTGCTTCTGCTCTCTGTCTTCTGGTGGATGAGGCTATCTAAGAGGCTTGATGGGAGGGACTGGTGGTGGGTAGAGCTGGGTGTTGCTCTGGTGCACAGAGCTCAGTAAAAGTTTAATCCACTTGACTGCTGATGGATGGGGCTGGGTTCCCTCCCTGTTGGTTGTTTGGCCTGAGGCAACCCAACACTGGAGCCTACCTGGGATCTTTGGTGGGGCTAATGGTGGACTCTGGGAGGGCTCACACCAAGGAGTACTTGCCAGAACTTCTGCTGCCAGTATCCTTGACCCCACGGTGAAACAGAGCCACCCCCTCCTCTGCAAGAGACCCTCCAACACTAGCAGGTAGGTCTGGCTCAGTCTCCCCTGGGGTCACTGCTCCTTCCCCTGGGTCCCGATGCGCACACTACTTTGTGTGTGCCCTCCAAGAGTGGAGTCTCTGTTTCCACCAGTCCTGTCGAAGTCCTGCAGTCAATTCCCACTAGCCTTCAAAGTCTGATTCTCTGGGAATTCCTCTTCCCATTGGCAGACCCCAAGGTTGGGAAGCCTGACGTGGGGCTCAAAACCTTTACTCCAGTGGGTGGACTTCTGTGGTAAGTGTTCTCCAGTCTGTGAGTCACCCACCCAGCAGTTATGGGATTTGATTTTACTGTGATTGCACCCCTCCTACGGTCTCATTGTGGCTTCTCCTTTGTCTTTGGATGTGGGGTATCTTTTCTGGTGAGTTCCAGTGTCTTCCTGTTGATGACTGTCCAGCAGCTAGTTGTGATTCTGGTGTTCTCACAAGAGGGAGTGAGCGCATGTCCTTCTGCTCCGCCGTCTCGGTTCAGGCTCCCCGCAAACGAATCTTTTGTCTTCCTGTTACCTGTCACTTCGTGACCCCAGGAATGACAACACTAATATTTTAAAATAACAGATGTGTATTTTATTTATTTAGAATATCTATTTATTTAGTTGTGCAGGCTCCTGAATTGTGGCATGTGGGCTCCTTAATTGCGGCATGCGGGCTCCTTAATTGCGGCATGCGAACTCTTAGTTGCGGCATGTGGCACCTAGTTCCTTGACCAGCGTTCAAACCCGGGCCCCCTGCATTGGCAGCGTGGAGTCTTAACCAGTGGACCACCAGGGAAGTCCCCAGATGCATATTTTAAATAGGTTCCGTTAGGGAAGGCCAAGGAGTGAAAGAGAATGCAGGGAAAAGAGAAAATTTAGGTAGAAAAACCTCCTTTAGCTGCCTGATTATTTCTCTCTCAAAGTTAGGAAGACGAGGAGACCTTCTTTTGGTATGTTTCAGGAAAATATTCAGAAGTGACTATTTGTTTGCTACTGTGTTAGTCTTATTCAGGGAATTCAACATGATTTTAGAAAGGAAGTCATTTTTGTCATGGTCTCTTTGGTTTCAGAAGCAATGTAGTGCTTTTAGAATCAAGAATAGGTTATCACTCGTGGGACTTCCCTGGAGGTCTAGTGGTTAAGACTTTGCCTTCCAACGCAGGGGGTGCGGGTTTGATCCCTGGTTGGGGAGCTACGATCCCACACACCTCGCAGTGTGGCCAAAAAACCAAAACATAAAACAGAAGCAATATTGTAACAAATTCAATAAAGACTTTAAAAATGGTCTACATCAAAAGAAATCTAAAAAAATTAAAAGTATAGATTATAAGTCTTCTTGTCTGGTGCCAGACATTTTAATATTTTTACTTATCATCTTCTGTAAAATGATGTGCACTAAATAAGTGTCCTATTTACTAAACACAATTTTTGTAGAAAGATTAAATTATACAATTATAAAATCACTTCAAACCTACTTAATGTAGAAAATTTACACATGAAATTTCAATCACATTGTAATCCACTGCCTGAAACTTCCTGAAGAGGAAACTAATGGTGTTTGTTAATCATTAATGATTTATACAATGTGAAATTTCTTACTGCAAACATGAAGTTAGTTGGAAGGAATATTAAAGGTAATTTCTCATATTTGCATATGAAAAGAACTCTAGAAGTCATCCAGTTCTAAGGTACCTGTATGATATGTAGCTGATCTAACAAAGGAGGATGATTTTGAGAGGGAAAATGGATGCTATTTAAAATTGTGTTAGGATAACAGACATCAATTGGGAAGTGGAATTTTGTCCAAACACCCATTTTTACTCCAAGGAAACTCTGGTCTAGAGACCCTGACCTCTTAGGACAAACAGGGACTGTTCAGAAGACATCCCCAAGGGCAAACAGTTGTGGCTCACTTTGGACCTCCAATCCACCTGTCTCGTGGGTAACTCAGTATATTGCACACTATTGAACTGCAAATGTGATATTGCTCTGTTTACTTCCCATGATGTTTTAGAAATAGAGACAAGTCCCTAATTACCTTGGTCATGGTGACCAGGAAAAGCATTGTGTTGAACTAGTAGTCAGAAACAGATTCCACCCCTTCTAAAAAGCACCATGCCCAGTTTTACAGGTGAATCTTGTCAGAAGGTCTATAAAGAGCATACCCTTAGTTTGTTTTGTTTTGTTTTGTTTTGTTTTGTTTTTTGCGGTATGCGGGCCTCTCACTGTTGTGGCCTCTCCCGTTGCAGAGCACAGGCTCTGGATGCGCAGGCTCAGCGGCCATGGCTCACGGGCCCAGCCGCTCCACGGCATCTGGGATCTTCCCAGACCGGGGTGTGAACCCGCGTCCCCCACATCGGCAGGCGGACTCCCAACCCCTGCGCCACCAGGGAAGCCCGAGCATACCCTTAGTTTTAATCAGTTTTTTTAGAAATGTAACAAGGGCAAAAGCTTTCCAGCTCAGTTTACAATGTTAGTGAATCTTTCATACAAAACAAGCTGATGTGTATTTTGCATGTCCGAAATATTTCTTCATATTTCAAGTAAACATTATGCACACTACTATATATAAAATAGATAATGAACAAGGGCCTACTGTGTAGCACAGGGAACTATACTCAATATTTTGTTGTAACCTGTAAGGGATGATAATCTGAAAAATATATATACATATACATATACGTATATATACATATATATACACATATATGTATAACCAAATCACTTGGCTGTACACCTGGAACTAACACATTTTCAATCAACTGTACTCCAATTTAAAATTTTTTCTCAATAAAACCATAAAATAATATAGAGTATATCTGTCCCATGTTCAAGGGGTGCCTTCCTAACTCCACAGCCATATCATGGACTTATAACTATAAAGATTTATAGGTGCCATTATACAAAACTTGTAATATATATCCAAAATAACCCCATGAACAACCCTGTGAGGGCACAATTTATCACGCAGATCCCATGAGGAAATCATGCAGATACCTGGGGGACGGCATTTCAGGCAAGAGGACCCCAAGCTCAAGTGCAGAGAGCGACCATGTAGTTAGCGTGTTTAGAAAACAGCACGGGGTATAGAAGGAGCAAAGTCAGCCGGTGGAGATAAGACTGGAAAAGTACCAGGATTCCACGCCAAGTAGGGCTTTCAGCGCCATTGTAAAGAATTTAACTTTTAGTTTGTGCGAGATGGAAGCCATTCAAGGGATTTAATGAAATTAATGATTCATTATGGACTTACATTTTAAAATAATTAACCTGCCGCTGAGTTGGGAATAGACTGTCAGGTGTCAGGTCAATGCAGGGACCCTTGTTAGGGAGGTGACCACAGTAAACTGGGGAAGATTTGATGGAGGCTAGGACCAGGTTGGGATGGAGAAGGTGGTGAGAAGTGGTCAGTTTACGGATAAGTTTTGACCTTAACTGAAGAATGTGAGAGGGAGAAAGGAGATAAAGACGACTCTATCTATTTTTGGTCTCATAACGTTGAGAATGGAGTTGCCCTTTTCACATTGAATACTATTCCATAGGCATCAAAGTGTCTCGTAGAAAAGCTGCGTTTCCCCCACTCTGTTTTCACATGGTCCTGTTTCAATATAACCTTATCTCTTGCTTCTAGGCATTTCTGAGACCTTCAGGAAGTAGCGAATTCACTCCCACACCCCTGAATGTTTCCTCCCAGGCCCCCTAAGCCTTGATGGGCACAGAAGCTGAGTCCCAAGAAATAATTGGTGGTGATTTAACTAGTGTTTTATAACTACGCATTAGTGCTAATTGACTTCCCAACCTAGAATAGAAGAGTTCTCTCTCTGTGTCTTTGTCAATGGCTCAGCTCACCCAACATTTTAGATGTGGGAATTGTAGCACATGGCTTCTGTAGACATTATTCTTTAGTTAGATGATTTTGGATGGCAGGTTTTTCAATTTATATTGAAAAATTACTCAAACTGGCTTTCAAAAAGATTGATGTATTGATATATTGTTATGTAGAACTTGAATTCAGTTGTAGTGCAATTTTCAAGGCTGGCTTATCCAGAAGCTTGTGTTCCATTTTTGTTGAGACCCCTTTGGCTTTGTCTTGCTCTGAGGGTTGGCTTCATTCTCAGGCTGCTCTGTTTTATAGTGCCAAAATGGCTGTTGCAATCCAGCCATCACACCAAACACCACTGTGTCCACAGAAGAGAGGAAGTGCTCCTATCTACGCATGAGAAGCTAGAGTCCCAAGATAAGCTCTGATTGGACCATTTGGGTCATCTGCCCTCCATGAGGCTGAGGCACACCACAGCCATGGTGTGAGTAGGTTCATGCTCTATTGGGGTATATGGGCTATGTGGATAAGAGATGGATATGGAACTAAAAATTTGGGTGGCATTAAGAAAGGGGATTCAGTGAGTGTGCAGGGGCTACCTCTGTGCCCTCTGTAGTCATTTTGTCAATGCATATTAATCACACACACACACCGTAGTTGGTTGCTTCTATTCCTAAATAATCACATGTGCACATGTATGTGTATATATATATATGTATGTATTTACAAATATGCATTAGTTGTTGTGATAGCCCTCATCCAAGATGCCCCAAATGATCCCCACCTTCTGATATTCCTACCCTCATCTTGTCACCTACCTTCAGTGTCGGCCACATCACGTCACTTCTTCTAATACAAAGAATACAGCAAAATAATGGGATGTCGCTTCTGAGACTAGGATTCCATCTTGGGCATCATGTCTGCTTTCCTTGCCCTAAGGGAAGCCAGCTGCAATATTTGGAGCTGTCCCATGGAGAAGATCACATGTAAAAGAAATGCCACATCTGTCCAACAGCCAGTGAGGACCTGCACCCTGATGATATTATGTCAGCAAGCTTGGAAGTGGATCCCAGGTGCCCCAAGTGACATTTAATTGCAGCCTTGTAGGAATTCCTAAGCCAGAAGACCCAGTTAAGGTACTCTGAGATTTTTGACCTACAGAATCTATGAGATAAATTATTGCTTCAGCTGCTCATTTTTGGGGGTAGGTTTTTACGCACCATCAGACAGTTGATACAGTTAAAATATCTCAAAATTTGAAACCAATTAAATTTTCAACACCATTGGCTTAGCCACCCATATGATACTATATCATGTGAAGAAAGTGGAGTCAAATCACTTCAGTGAGAACATCTCTCATCTACTGACCATGTTGACAACTGTAGCCAAGAACCTTAACCTTCTCTGTGATCCTCAGTTCTCTGTAAAGAATAGTAAGCACTTCATAAGATTATTGTGAAGATGAAATGACAAAATCCGTTACTCAAAAAAGTGCCTGGCAGAAAGTAGACCGTCAAGAGAAATAAGATTTTTTTCTTCAGTGACTATGTAGCTATTCTGAAGCATGCACCTGAAGAATATTTATGGACATGGGGAATCTTCACTACATATTAAGTGCAAGTTCAGGTTATAAAAATGTATGTTAATGCCTAGACAAAATGGCTGGGGGGTTGTATGTTAAAATGTAAATTGACTAAAATTGATTCTGATAATGGTAGCAGAAGTCTGTGAATACACTGAAAACCACCACTAGAGGCACATTACTTTATGTGGGTGAATTGTATGGTCTCAGAATTACAGTTGCATAAAGCTGTTAAAAAAGCAAGATGTGTTTTTCTTGATGTTGCAGACTTCTGTTTGCGTCACTAACCATTTCAGTATTTTCTACTGTGACCATGTACTTTCTTACAACCTTTTTGAAAACCTAATGATGACTCTAATTTAAAATTACATGCAGTAAACAACTGTATAGTAGATATGCTTGTCTGTCATCCCTTATTGGAATTTATCTCTAAGGATACACTGTTTGGTATGGATTTATCATTCCTGTGAGCTAAACAGGCATCAAATTTTTTTTTTGCTTTATTTCATTTTGTTATCCTTTTAAGCCAACACTTTATAAACAGATGTAAGAAAATCTGATTGCCATGGTGAGTATTATTTCATTTGAGGGGATGAAGTAAGTATTGGAAATGATTTCCCAATATATTTTCTTGGAACTTTGCTTAGAACCCAATCTGAAACACTGAGAAAGAACCCAAAAAATGCAAAGGATGTGGGTCCCGTCTAGAGTATTAATGCATTGATTGTTATCTACCCAGTGCTAAGTGTTTTCCATTGATTATCTCTTTGAGTACTCTTGTCAGTCCCGTGAGGCAGGTCTGTGGGCTGCTTCTAGGATGGCTCTGGCGATCCCTACCTCCTTGGTGTTCATGCCCTTGTGTAATTCCTCCCCTTTGTGTGTGCATGGGGCCTGAAGACTTCCTTCTAATGAATACGATACTCAGAGGTGATGGGGTCATAAAAGTAATACGTGACGTCCACCTTGGTAATAGACTACCTCTGTTGTTTTCTTGGCTTGAAGACTTTGATGATACACATTGACATGTGTGTGAAGCCCATGAGTCAAGGAACTGAAGGAAACCTCTGCCCGACAGTCATAAAAGAACTGAGGCCCTCAGTCTAAGAAACTGAGAAGAGTTGAATCCTACCAACAACTGCATGAGCTGGAAAGTGGGTCCTTCCCTTGTCCAGCCTTCAGATGATTGTGGTCAGAAGAGCCAGCTAGGCTGGGCCAAGATTCCTGACCACAGAAGCTGTGAGATAATCCATGTGAGTTGTCTCAAGCCACTACATTTTGGGATAATGTGTCATGTGAGAATAGAGAAGTAATACCCTCTATTATTGCCTTTACCAAACGGGAAAGATATCACGTTGGTACGACGACCCCACAAGGTGTCTGTTTTCACATGAGTAGGCAAAACCATACAATTCCTCATGATAGGAGGTGTTCCAGCCAGGCAAGAAAGATTTCAACAAAGTTTAAGATTTTTGATAAATTTGTGGTCGATAGTGCATTTATAAATGTCAATAGGAACCGAATTTGGGGCTCAATCTTACCCTTTTAAAAGCAAACTTGCTATGTCACAAAATGTCTCGCAGTGTCTTTTTCTGACCAAAACCGAACTCCAGGATGCCATTTCCCCCGTGTTGCTCTACTAAGCCTTGGTTTCTCCCAGGCAGCTCTTTACTGTAATGCTAAACACCTCTTTCTTAGTGCTCAGGATTCCTGGAGGTCCTTTGAAGCTTGTGCAGAGCCTCACGCATGTACACACTGTAAGACAAGAGGATTCCTGCTCCCTGAGAGGATCCTTCATAGGGTCTCAATAACAGCAGCTCCTTTGGGGATAATAATAGGGCTAAATCTGAGCACTTCCCATAACGCTGTGAGGTGACCTGCCGGGTACCACAGCTGTTCACTGCGTGAGCTGGGTATTAGCTGGGCTCCTGCCTTATTCCTGGTGACAGTGGAGACACAAGAAATGTTTTCTGGGGAAATTCGGTGCTGATTGCTTCATTCCTCAAGAGTAGACTTGGACTGGAACTTTGCTTGGTATCTAAGACATTGTTGATCAGACATAAGCTTACCCTCCCTCTAGAGATTTTCTTCGCAAAGAGTCAGGGATGTTTCTTCGTGTTCACTGCACCGCTGACCCAGGTTTTGGGTATGCAAAACGTAGAGTACAGTTCACCAAAAATATTATGTTCACATATACTTTGTCCAGTGATACGTGTACTTTACAAAGGAGAAAAACGGTATTGCAGTGTTTTCAGGGAACTAATCAGTGTCATGTGTGTAGGTGTTAAGAAGCAGCAGAGCAGTGGGATGTGGGCAAACTCTAGTGACCTTAAACTGCATATAATGCTCTTGCAACGTCTCTGCTGTCTGCATTGGATATGATATAATAACATGATGGTGCTCAGCGCAAGATGTGCAAGTGGTGTCACGCTAACGCTTTAGTTCTTTAGCACAGTTGACCCTGGCGATGCCTCTCTCAGAATTTGAGCCACAAGAATCTCTACAAGCCATGTTTTTGCTTGTTTCATTGTATATCTCATTTAACTCTATTAAACAAGTACCTTGATTCAAGGGTATGCCAGTGGATGCATATTTCCATTAAAGGTCATCCCCGAACTCTTGACATAAGATTAAAAATGTTTACTCCTTTATTACTGGGTAGAAACATTAGGTAATATTGAAAGTATTTCTGTTTAAAATGTTTTCAGGGTTTTTCTCACAGTTCTTCTTTCCCTCAAAAACTCTCTCCATTCTAAAATTTGGGATATTTTTGAAACTCGAAACCTTAAGGAACATTTTCACTTCGAAAGTGCAAGCTTAGCTGATACTTGTTCTCGGTGCAATATGATTCCCAAATCCCATTCAGTATAGTACCTCTGTATTTTTTCCATTTTCAAAGAGATTGTGTATAGGTAAGTGCATTCTTCTCTGGGTAAATTTAAATGGGGTCAATAAAAGGTATTAGCAGTGTCTAATTTCACAACATAAATAACTTCTAAGGGAAAGTTAAAAATTTGAAAACTGTAAATTTCTACATATAGTTCAACAAAGTGCCCAATCGATAGTTTACATTGACGTAGTATAAGAAAATTTTTTATCAGAATAACATAACTAGAAAATACAAAATTGGTTGTACGGTATTATACATTTTTAGTAGTCAGTCTTGTTAATATTATATACCTATGGGAGAAAAATGAGTTTATTTGGATCACATATTAAATGGTGACTAGTTAAAAGATGAATTCAAAGTGAAATGAAAAAATAAACATAATATGATTTTCTCTTCCATCTAAATCAACATTCAAAATCTAGTCTAAGAGGCGGTGTAGCGTTGCCATGGACACATAACTATTTTTGCCATAAAGATACCACCAACATCATTGCTTCATCATGATGCTTTGAGAATGTTTTGAATATTACTGAACTCTCCGCTCTTCTAAAACAGTGAATTTAGGAACCAGCGATGGTCAGTTAAGGAAGAATTACTAAAGTTCAAAAGGAGGCTTCATGTAGATTTACGAAGATGGGGAAAATGCCATTTTCTGGAAAGTACACAATATAGGAAGCTTGAGTGAGTTGATCTGTAGCATCTCATTGAAGTACACGCTCAAAGCCTTATGCTCAAAGAATGACTGAAATAAAAACGAAGGCGGGGGGCTTCCCTGGTGGCGCAGTGGTTGAGAGTCTGCCTGCCGATGCAGGAGACACGGGTTCGTGCGCCGGTCCGGGAAGATCCCACATGCCGCGGAGCGGCTGGGCCCGTGAGCCATGGCCGCTGAGCCTGCGCGTCCGGAGCCTGTGCTCCGCAACGGGAGAGGCCACAGTGGTGAGAGGCCCGCACACCGCAAAAAAAAAAAAAAAAAAAAAAAAAAATGAAGGGAGGGAATTTCAGAAGTCACCTGGGATCCTTCCTGAATTATTTAGATATGTACACTGGGTAGCATAAAGCTGCAATGACGGTGCCCATAAAAGGTTTTTTTTTTTTTCCAGAAATAATCAAAATATCCTTGTCAGTGAACAGCTTAACTTGTTAATCCGAATATCACAGGTTTAAGTCACAGGGACTCTCTAGGTGAGAAGGAGGGTACAGGACCATGTTAGAACACACATGTCAGATACCAGCTCTATTTTTAGCTATGTCATTTCAAGATAGCCATTTATCCTCTGTAAAACTCAATGCATTCAACTGTAAAATGAGAGGAGAAAAAAAATAGAAATGCCCACACTATGGATGTTACGAACAAATAGGGTTAAACACGTAAAATATTTAGTGTAGCATCTGGCATGTGTCTTCATTCATGAGAGGTGTTATCATCAAGGAATAATAACCACAAGAGTTGGCCAGTGAACAACATTGTTCTGTGAAGTACATGCTGCTTAAAAGAGTTTTCTCCTGCCAGGGGGAAGAGCCAGCAAGCCAGGGGGAGCTTTGTGTGGAAATGTTCATGGGAGGTCTGCCCTGTAGACAGACAGGAGATTAAGCAAAAGGGGATACCCTTGCTGTTTCCCCTAGACTGTGTGTGTGTGTGTGTGTGTGCGTGTGTGCGTGCGTGCGCACACACGCTTGAGAGAGAGAGAGAGAGAGAGAGATTAGGAAGCGGTATTGTCAATGCAAGTTTCCTGTAATCAGATCAAATTGCAGTGATTGGGGAGCATATAGATCCCAGGTGAGCAACCGGTGTTGATCTCCAAAAATCCATTCTTGCCCACACAGAGGGAGGACCTTCAGTGCTTACAGGGAGGACAGGGTGTCTGGTTGTAATCATCTATGGATAAACAGTGGAAATAGCATCAGGTTTTGTCTTTGTCTTAGTCCTTTCGAGCTGCTATAACAAAATACCATAGGCTGGGTGGGTTATAAAAGACATAAATGTATTTTTCTCAGTTCTGGAGGTTGGAAATCCAAGATCAAGACTAAGGCAGGTTCAGTGTCTGGTGAGATCCCTTTTCCTGGTTCACAGACAGCTGTCTTCTTACTGTGTCCTCATGTGCTGGAAAGGGTGAGGGAGCTCTCTGGGGTTTCTTTTATGAGGGCACTAATCCCATTCATAGGGGCTCCACCCTCATGACCTCCTCACCCCCAAAGACCCCATCTCCTAGTACCATCTCACTGAGGGTTAGATTTCAACATGAATTTTGGGAAAGCACATGCAGTCTACAGCAGATTTGGAGACGGGGGTGCATGTTTCATTGTACAGAGAGAGCAGACAGGACTCGATGCCCAAATGTAGTACAGCTGCCAATCATGTTGGAGAACTGGGTCTTCTGTGCAAAGATGGGGGTCTGATGCTGAGCCTTTGCTCTAAGCAAGGCAGAGCTCTTTGCTTATGGTGGCAGATAATCAAAGTCCAAGAAAGCCAGTTAGCTTGAGGATATTGTCCATCCCTAAAATAAAAGGATAGTATAATACAGGTAGTTATGCATTTCCAAGACTCATCACAGTAATGTGATGGCCATGGAAGGACACAAGGACAATTTGGAAAACATTACGCTTCCAGCTTTTTATTGAAAGGCACTTCTCTGTTTTTAATTGTGAGCAGTGGATTTCTTTTTTCTTTCTTCCTTTATAAATTATAGACTTACTAAACTTTCCCTAGAATCTGACCTACAATAACAATGGCCCTTCATTAAAAACATGAATGATGTTTAAAGGAAATTATTTGATATTTGAAAAAAAGGGATGTTGCAGTTGATGAATAGGTTGATGGTACCACTATATCAGGCACTTGGGATAAAAATATCTTGAAATATAAAATTGCAAAACAAGGTCTCCTGTCTTTGAGAACCTTCAAAGATCAAGGCTTATAAATACAATCCACAGTGGAAAATAGCTTAATGTGGAGATGCAAAGCACCTTCTTAGGGTTATTAATAATAAACTCAAAGGCATAAGTCGTGTTGCAGAGGGTTGTTATAAGATCACTGAGAAAGAAACGAGAGAAAAAAATAAAGACTTAGGAAAAATGTTCTAGTACAGGGCTATAGTGAATGAATACCAAAATACACACCAGTGTGCGCTCTTTACAGGAAAAATAAATCAAAAGCGTGAAACTAAACTTAGAACTCCTTACAGAGTTTTAGCCTCCATAAATATCCACCTGGCCTTTGTGTTTGCCGATAAAATTATGAATTGTGATTCTTCGTTCTGCCTGGAACACTAGACGTGTGACCCCCTCTTTCCGAGGGGTAGTTTGGTTTTATGTGGACCACACAGGCACATTCAGTTGTTCCCATGAGTCACGATAAGCTCATGGAAAAATACAACTTGGTTCCAAGATTATGGGAAAGTTGAAAAAGCCTGCATTTTAACGAGGTGACTGGATTCAATTGTAACTCAAAGGTGAAGTTTCCATGTGTGCTGTCTCTACTTTTCCCAAAGTTTCAGGGGCCACATAGACTTCAGAGGAAAGGACTCTACATATGTTTACAAGGTTTCATGGTTCCCCATCCAGAAAATTTTACTTTTGGTCTCAAATGTGCAGATTATCCATTTCAAAAACGTTTATGGTTTTAACAAATGTTTTAACTTGCCTCCAATCCTGAAAGTTTTGTAGACATTGCTGTGGTATTTGTTTTTTTTTTAAATGAACTGCGTATTCTTTACTTACATTATGAACTGGTGATGTAATAATTGTCCAGTTCCAGGGTAGGGTAAAGCCCCTGATGTGTATCAGTACATACTTATAGAGAATGCAGCGGATAGAGGATGCTATGTAATAGAAAAAGAATATAGTGATTCACGGTTTCTGAAATTTTTACTTCACTTAATTATAAAATATTGGCATATTCTGAGTGCAATACAGTATACCCTTTTAGCTTATTTTATACCTAATGGTTTGTACCTCTTACTCCCCGCCCCCTATCTTGCCCCCTGCCTTCCCTCTCCCCACTGGTAACCACTAGTTTGTTCTCTGTATCTGTGAGTCTCGTTCTTTTCTGTTACATTTAATAGTTTGTTGCATTTTTTTTAGATTCCACATACAAGTGATCCGGTATTTGTGTTTCTCTGTCTGACTTATTTCACTTAGCATAATGTCTTCCATGTCCATCCATGTTGCTGCAAGTGGAAATTTTCAGTCTTTTTATGGCTGACTGATATTCCACTGTGTTATATGTATAAATTGTAAATAGTGCTGCTATGAACTTTGGGGTGCATGTATCTTTTAGAATTTGTGCTTTTGTTTGTTTCAGATATATATACCCAGTAGTGGGATTGCTGGGTCGCATGGTAGTTCTATTTTTAGTTTTTTTGCGAAACCTCAATACTGTTTTCCATAGTGGCTGCATCAGTTTACATCCCTGGCAAGAGTGTACGAGGGTTCCCTTTTCTCCACATCCTCACCAACATTTGTTATTTGTGTTCTTTTTGATGATGGCCATTCTGACAGACGTGAGATGACATCTGATTGTGGTTTTCACTTGCATTTTCCTGATGATTAGTGATGTTGAGCATCTTTTCATGTGCCTGTTGGCCATCTGCATGTCCTCTTTGGAAAAATGTCTTTTCAGGTCTTCCGCCCATTTTTTAATTGGGTTGTTTGTTTTTTTGATGTTGAGTTGTGTGAGCTGTTTATATATGTTGAATCACTTATCAGTCATATCATTTCCAAACTTTCTCTCGCATTGAGTAGGTTGTCTTTTCATTTTATCAATGGTTTCCTTTGCTGTGCAAAAGCTTTTAAGTTTAAGTCCCGCTTGTTTATTTTTGCTTTTATTTCCTTTAGGAGACGGATCCAAAAAAACACTGCTGCAATTTACGTCAAAAAGTGTCCTGCCTGTGTTTTCCTTTAGGAGTTTTATAGTATCTGGTCTTACTTTTAGGTCTTTAATCCATTTTGAGTTTATTCTTGTATATGGTGTTAGAGAATGCTCTAAGAATGAAATTAGAACATTGTCCTATTTCCTTTGACCAGAACAGTGGTGGGCTTTCTATTAGAATTTTAACTGACACGTTCATTGTGACATGCTCTTAGGCTAAAATGTTCAAGAATGGAAATCTCATCTTGGGGTTTGTTTATTCCAAGTGCCAACTCCTCTCCAGAATCAGCCTGCTTATATCTACTCTTGTCTAACTTCAGGTAGTTCATTGGCATTTATTCTAGTTATCTGGACACTTGTTGGTTCAGTAGGGTCTTAACTGGCCACACTGATGTGAAATTCTTGAGCTGGACTTCTACGAAGTTGAAGACTTGTTAGATACAAGAGAAGCAGAGGGTGTGATGCATTACATGCCAGAGAAGTAAATCTATCAGAGATTCTGGGGCTGATGGGAGTGCACTCCATGTGTAGGGAAAGAAATACGGTGGTCTCCTTTGGTTTAACAGAAGTGGGAAACTGGATGTTAAGTCTATAAGCAGATCAGGCTCTTAAGAAGCCAGATGTGAGTGGCTGGGTTGGGCCTGATCGTAAAGGCCGAAAATGAGCAATTCAGGGTAAGACAAGGTGAAGATGAATCTGTACAGCCACCTGTCGTGGTCCTAGGGGACAAACCCCAGGATGGTACCAGAGCAAGGGTGGCATGGGGATTGAGACAGAGAAATACGATGGAACAGATATTTTTTTTAAATTTATTTTAATGAAGTATAGTTGATTTACAATGTTGTCTTAATTTCTGCTGTAAAGTGATTCAGTTATACACACATACATTCTTTTTCATATTCTTTTCCTTGCTGGTTATCACGGGATATTGAGTATAGTTCCCTGTGCTCTACAGTAGGACCTTGTTGTTTATCCATCCTATATATTGGGTTGGCCAAAAACTTCGTTTGGATTTTTCTGAAACATCTTACGGAAAAACCCAAACGAACTTTTTGGCCAACCCAGTATAGTAGTTTGCGTCTGCTAATCCCAGACACCCAGTCCATCCCCCTGCCACCTGCCCTCCCCCCTGGGCATCCACAAGTGAAACAGATCTTTTTTAAACAAACATGAGATTGTATACTGAGGTATACTAATAACATGGAGTGAAAACACATCAACTGATGAATGGGAAAATAAACATGATCCGTATCTACACTGGAATGCTCCTTGGCAGTGAAAAGTAGAGATGTACTGATACCCGACACAGTGTGGATGATGCTCGAAACGTGACGCCAAGTGAAAAAGACAGTTGCACAGTGCTCTCTATTGTATGAGACCAGTTACATGAAATGGATAGAAGAGACACAGAGCTCCATCCCCATTTTTTTTTCTTTTTTCACCCGGGCATTTCGCCTAATGAAACACTGGCACATTTATTTTCGTGTTGGCATTTCTCAGAGGGCACGGGGTAATGGAAACGTCCATTTCAAGCATCCTGAAGTTTCCATAGCAGCCATCTCATAGCCAGCTCTTCCCCCTGGTGCCCCTGGTCCACACCATCATGGTGTGGGTTAGGGTTAGGGTTTGATGTCACCTACATCAAAATCCTGTATTCATTTATCTTTCTCATTCCATTGCAAGCTTCTTGAAACCAGGAACCTTTCCTTATCACAGAAGCCTAGTTGTCTATATGCCACAATACCTACCCTCAATAGTTGTTGAGTGAAAAAATTGATTAAAATAATACAGTCTGTCAAGCTTGTGCGAGACTAAGTTTTAATAATGGCTGATTAATTCCAGAGCCTCCTGCCCTCCCTCCCTGCCCACCACCATAGAAATCATGGTGACCATCCCTGTCACATCAGTTTCAAGATGTTTTTCCTTCTGTCATTTGTGATATTCTCAGATTCTCCAGTGATTCTCAGCAGCACAGGCCATTTTGGGGTATGTAGATATCTAAACCACTGAAATTCTTTTCTGAAATGTGGTTTGGGAGTGAAAAATGGTATAGTGTACTACATCACATTCACCCCCTCCACTTTTCTCATGTAGGGAATGGCTTAATAAAATAAGCCATCCATTCTGGGCGTATTTAGGAATGCCACAAATGTAGCAAAAATAAAAATTTAGGAACTAAACTGCTGTTGCAATTCTAGTTGGTATTTTCCAAATTTTAGTGTCCAGATGGTCTTCTTGGAAATCTGTGTGAATAGTAGCTGAAATACTGGCCGTAGACTGAATAATTGGTTACATGGGGACTGATTGATTTTTGTTTTGATGAAGAATATGTCATAATATATCCTAGGTAATCCGTGAGTAACTTGAATGAAATGTAACACCTGTTTACGAAATCATGAAATCACATACCTTTAGCTGTTGTATTTCTACTGCCTGGATTCAGGAGAACTTTGCCATCAGAATATTATCCCAGACAAGGATAGTAAAATGTGTCTACTCTTTTATGAGATAAAATACATTGTATCAACGCAGATAATAACTTAATGTTTGGCTGGAGGTTTGTAGTGATCATCTTCATCCGGTGAAATATGGCACATTTTAAATAACATTAATTTCCCTAGTAAATGGACATGCACAGGGTACTTTAAGGAATGAATTTTGCTTCTAGTTATTTCAGTCTGGCTGACCAGGTCGTAATGATTTTTTAAAAAATCATAGTAAAAGAAATCTTAATCCTGAGTTGTGTTTGCAGAGTGTTGGATTATAGAAAATTGTGCCCACAGTGAGACAGTCAATCTCGTTTTAAAGCCCACGATGTTTGCTTGGAGTCCGTGCATTGCAAACAATCATTCTTTTCTGGGTTATGTTTATTAATATCTTTAGTATTGAGTATCTCTTTGCTGAAAGATTCCAAAATTAACTTTTATACTATAGAGTAATTTTCTCACATAGAGAAATAGAGAAACCACATAGAACCAGACATATGATGGCAAAAAACTCAATTTTTCTTGGAAAGTTCACCATAAGAACAATTCACATGACCAGAGTTTTCCATCAAAGACCCAAGGAGCAGTGCCATTAGACCAACTGTGTCTTTACTATTAAACAACACACATTATTTTTTCAGCCACATGACTTGAGCATGTTTTATCTATCAGTGTATGCTAAGAAACATTATCATTACTTTACCAGACCATCAGAGATAATAGATAATAAGATTTTGCCAAAATCATCTCTAATCTCACATCTTAAAAGTTTATGAATTCTGCTTTGTATAATTACACAGGTGATAGGAATACCTGTAATTTGCTTTCAAATACCAGTGCCTGATCAGTGCAGAACTGGTCTGCTATTCCATGGAGAGCATGGTGCTAGTTCTGCGTGAATCCCACTGTACTCTGCAAATACATAGATGGGGTAGTTTCCAAAATTTCCTGTTTCAGTTTTTCACCAAAAGCCTTCAGGCATTGCTTTATCCATGGGGTTTTCCGGAAAACTCCTCAGTTACTTTAGAAAACAGAAGAGAAGGTTTATTTTCCAATTGAAGAAATCTAAGGTACCTAGATGGGGCATCTCTCTGTGTAAAAGAAGCTGCAGCCTTTGTTATGTGAAGGGTCCTTCCACCTTACAGATGGAACAAAGCAGGAAAAGAAAGTGAAGGAAGAGGAAAAGATAGGTCAGACCTAAATGAGGGGGTGAGAGATAAATCAAGCCAGCCTTCAGTAATTATTACCCCATAGCAAGTGCAGACATGGAGGACTAAAAATAGAACATGAATAACATTGTATTTTATTTGCAGAGATAGTACATTTTGCAGAATAGCTAATAATTACATTCTTCCCCAGATTCACACTTAACCTTGCAATTTTTGAAAGTAACTTGTTACCTCCTGTAAATTTGTAATAGTGCTAGTTATATTGGTCACAAATCCGTACACATACCCATTCATATCTTTAATCTCAAACAAGTGCATACTACCGAGTTTGTTTTTCTAAAATTATTCTGTCATCGTGAAGGATTTTGCCTCTAGTAACATTTGGTTCTAATGACATTTAATCTGTTTCTGACCTACTATTACATCCTTCAGTGGATATCCACCCTAAAGATTTCTCCCTTTAATTCTGTGTTTAAAAAAATCAGGAGCAGCGGAGGTAGAAGCTTGTCATTATGCAATCATTGAACCTGTGTTTACTAATTCATGGTTAGATATGTAGTTACACGATTTAGTGACATATTAGCAGCAAGAAGTCAGTTTAAATTATAATATCCATATTTTACCACAGTTACTGCAGGACCACTAACTCTCCCTAACTCAGTTCCTGACTTAAAGATAAAAGACCAGGACTAATAAAAATACTATTTATCAATATTTTACACTGTGGAGGCCAGCAACATAAAGAGACATTTTTAAAACTACAGTGTTTGAATCTCCTTTTATACACTAGTTCCTGATGTGTATGGCAATGCTTAGGTTGCTTTTTCTATGTGATGCTTAAGCTCCAACCAGGACACCGTCTGATGGTGATCCAACAGTCCAACTATTGTTGTTCCAGAAATTGAGAAAATTGGAATTGGTCATGACTTTCCCCCCACCATGCTTAGAATCAGACCTCAGTAGGTGAGCCCATGTCTGGTAAAGAAGTCAGCCCGTCGGTGAGCTCAGCTTTGATTTTGAATGTAGGGTGACTGCTTGGTGGTGGTCAGCCTCATCTACCTCGTCATAACCATCAGCATCACTGCCAGCATCAGCATCAGCATCAACATCTGTGCAGCCTTCACTGGGTACCACGCCTTTCCCTGGGTTCCCTTACTGGATGTGAATGTCATGGCTCTAATTTCTGTCTGCAAGACGTTGTCAGTAAAATTGATGTACAAGTTGAGACTGACAAACAAGCAAGAAATGGGGGTAAAGTGATGACTAACTACAATATATATACTTTTTTTCCGTGATTTTTTAAATTTTATTTTTGTTTTTTTTTAATTTTTTATATCTTTATTGGAGTATAATTGCTTTACAATGTTGTGTTAGTTTCTGCTCTGTAACAGAGTGAATCAGCTATACGTATACATATATCCCCATATCCCCTCCCTCTTGTATCTCCCTCCCACCATCCCTATCCCACCCCTCTAGGTGGTCACAAAGCATCAAGCTGATCTCCCTGTGCTATGCTGCTGCTTCCCACTAGCTATCTATTTTACATTTGATGGTATATGTATATCACTGTTACTCTCTCACTTCGTCCCATCTTACCCTTCCCCCCCACCCCGTGTCCTCAAGTCTGTTCTCTATGTCTGCATCTTTAAACCATAATTCAAAAAGATACGTGTACCGCAATGTTCATTGTGACACTATTTACAATAGCCAGGATGTGGAAACAACCTAAATGTCCACTGACAGATGAATGGGTAAAGAAGACGTGGCACATATATACAATGGAATATTACTCAGCCATAAAAAAAGAATGAAATTGAGTTATTTGTAGTGAGGTGGATGGACCTAGAGTCTTTCATACAGAGTGAAGTAAGTCAGAAACAGAAAAAGAAATACGTATGCTAATGCACATGTATGGAATCTAAAACAACAGTACAGATGAACCTAGTGGCAGGGCAGGAATAACTACAATATATTAAGATTCAGCGTGAGGTAGGCACAGTGCTTTTGTGTTGGAGAAAAATCTTGAAGCATCGGAAGCAAACTTCTTAGAGAAGGAGGATGCTGAAATGTATTCACTGATTCAGCAAACGTTTGTTGGCCAGTTGTTTTATTCCAGGTTGTAGGCTCCCCGTGAGGGGACACACAGATGTGTGAAATAAAAGCTTCATCCTCAGTGTGATGGTTAATTTCATGTGTCAATTTGACTGTCTATAATTAGCAGATTACTTTCACAAATGCTGCCTTTGATTATGTGTATCCTGTGAACTAAATGCTAAGGTACTATAATTTCTGTTTGCAGATCGATCAAACGGGGGTCAAGTAATATTTTTATTAAAATACTACAAATAGTATATTAAGTATTTTTCCCTATCTTCGGACTCTTAGTCCAGTTTTCTTTTTGATGCTAAAATATCTATTAGTAAAGTTGATTGGCAGCTATGGAAATTTCAGAAAAATGCCCGAGATGCTGGCCAATTCTGGAGAGGTTTTTTTTTTTGTAATGGCTTTAATCCCAGATCTTAATACAAGAGAGAGGAATTGTAAGTTGGAATAAGATTTGTCACCTATGAATTTAAAGAGTCCTTTGTAATTAAACTTTATATAGAGTGAAATAGAAGTATAAAAACTTCATTGATGTTATAGATGCAGGATTATGATAGTCTCATTTAAAACAAACACAAAATATAGTTAAAGGTAATCCTTAGAGAATGTATATCCTAGTTAAATTACATGTTTTTTGTTATTGACCAAAATTGTATCCTACAAGTATTTGATTTCATTTCTCTCTCCCATGTATCATAAGCTTTCAAAGGGGTTCTGTCTTGGGACTTCCCTGGTGGCACAGTGGTTAAGACTCCACGCTCCCAGTGCAGGGGGCCCGGGTTCGATCCCTGGTCGGGGAATTGGATCCCACATGCATGCCGCAACTAAGAGTTTGCATGCCACAACTAAGGAGCCCACGTGCTGCAGCTAAGGAGCCTGCCTGCCACAACTAAGACCCAGCACAACCAAAGAAAGAAAGAAAGAAATATTAAAAAGCAGAAAAAAAAGGGGAGGGTTTCTGTCTTGCCCATAGATGCACAGTCTTTTCCCCTGTGTTTTTTTTTTTTTTTTTTTTTTTTTTTTTTTTTTTTTGTGGTATGCGGGCCTCTCACTGTTGTGGCCTCTCCCGTTGCGGAGCACAGGCTCCGGATGCGCAGGCTCAGCAGCCATGGCTCACGGGCCCAGCCGCTCCGCGGCATATGGGATCCTCCCAGACCGGGGCACGAACCCGTATCCCCTGCATCGGCAGGCGGACTCTCAACCACTGCGCCACCAGGGAGGCCCCTCCCCTGTGTTTTTGTATACAGCAGGTACTTATTAAATGTCTACCACAGTTATTTTTATGAAAGCCCTAATATTGTCATGCTCTACAATTTGGGGTATGGTTAGGAGTTCATGCCCACTAGGCACACCTGGGTTCATAACCCGTTTCCTTGCCTTACTTGTGTTTGAATTCCAAGCAATTATTTGACACCTCTATGGCTCAGTTCCTTATTTGCAAAGCAGAGATTATTGTCGCAATCCATTTGCATGGGGGTTGTGAGGATGCAGCGCATAAAAATTCCAAGAGTAGGCTAGTCATCATCGTGGTCATTCTACTAAATTTGTTTCAGTGTTCAGGTGATAGCTTTCCATATTTGGTGGGTCTATCTAATAGTCTCTTTAATGCAGTCGTATAAAAAACTAGGATTAGGCTATTTATTCCCAATCTATTTATTTGAACAACTAGCATGTTGAATACCAACGTTTCAAGAGAAGGGGCTGACAGCTTTTGACACCCTACCGAGAAAGTCGAGTGGAGAATTATTTCTCTGTTGCTCATTCCATAAGGAAAATGTTCCTTTGGCTGGTACCATCATTTTAAATATTCATGCAACCTCCCTTTAAATATAGTTCAAGAGACATTTCCTCACCAGCAAATAAAGCACAAATTCCAAAGAAAGCAATTGGAATGTTCACTGTAGGAATGAAGTATTACCTCCTACCCACGTGTGCCTTTAGAGATGGGTCTTCTCCTAGTGTTCTAATTTCCTCTCTGTGACATTCAGACACATATTCCAAGGTGGTCTTAATGAAAACCTTTTACTTGTGAATATTGTATTGAAAATATTACAAGGGGCTCCGGGCACTGATGAACACATACTGCATCAACAATCTACAGGGTAGATTCAGCGGAGTTTATTTGTCAGTATGAAAGTCTGCACTTCTGCAGTCCAGCACAGTATAGTTGACTCCTGTTTCATGGCAACTGATGAACTGCCTGGGTCCTATTTAGAATAAGTCATCTCTAATGGAGATGGCCCACAAATCTTAAATTGAAGAGCAGGTAAAATCCCAGTACCTTCTTAGAGAAGAGGATTTATAGGTATTATGATTTCATTGTGCAAGGCTTGTTGAAAAATATTTGATATTTGGAGGAGAAACTTAGTACAACTTACAGAAAGGATGAAAAATTGATTTCAACCTTGCAGGTGAACAGTGCTAAAATTGACTGAATGAATAAAAAATCTCCAGGTCTCCTTCCAAGAAAACAAGAATATGCTTTGGATTTGAACACTCCAACAGATCTGAAGGAATACGCTTGATACACTTGTTCAGATGATTTAAGTTTCTTTCCCCACCCCCATCAATTGAATTATTTGGAGAAGCATTACCTGTCACTTTTAGAAAAATAGCTAAATGGGTCAGACTCATTCAGAGACCCATTTGGCATACAAAACTGGAGACATGTTATGGTCTTTTTCAAAGGGATGCTTGCTCTTAACAAGAAATTATCTAGTCTATTTCCTGAGCTCATTCATTTTATTTGATTAGGAATGTAACTGCTTTACCCGCTAACACAGGGTATACCGTTTGTGTGGCTACGGAATAAAGCAATGGCCGTATGTACGCAGAGGAGCTGCAGGAACCCAGCAGGGACAAAAGCACAGAGTGAGCAGGGAGATGGACAGCATAGCAGGAAGAATTGCTGGAGGGAAAGAGAGAGAGGAAGGCCGCCTGTTAACCACAGGCCTCCAGAGCAGGAGGCTGCTGCATTATGACCACACACATTTCCCCCATTTTGCCTTTGTCATTAAAGAAAAATACATGAACCAAAATCACATTTGGACTTCTGCTTTGCCTATTCAGTAAGGGAGATAAGACAGAGCTTTTGTAGCTTATGGATAACAATGGCATCCCATTTTGGGGAGCATTCATGTAATCAAAATATAAATTTCACCTCGTCTCAATAATGATACAAGGGCTTTTGGGCGGGGCTGGATTTTTTTTTTTTTTTTTTTTTTTTTTAAGTAGAAAGCATTTGCTTCCAATTCCTTGCTTTCCCCTCCCAGCCAGTTGCAGTAACTACCTGCTGAAGTTGTGTTCTAAAAAAGTGCCTCTGCTTTGGAAAGACGTTCGTCCTGGATGTAAGGATACACACATTTTGGGCGAAGCAGCATCCCTTCTGTCTCCAAAACATGTCCGTTTGGTGTGGTCCCTTTAGCTGACCTCTACCGAGCTGACTTCCGTGACTAAGCCATTGGTAGCCAGTTGCTGTGGTTTATAAATATCAAATTAAGGTCATTCCTGTTTTTGTCAAAGTCCCAGAAGGAAATGCCTCCCCCTTGATGGTGCCTGCCAGCCCCTTACTACAGAGCCACGCAAGCACTTGCACCCAAAGTCAAGGACACATGGAGGACTGAGCTGGGCCCCCCGAGGCTTTCCTCCAGGAGAGCCAGTGCAGCAAGGTGCCTTTCACACCTGTGCGCTTCATGCTTCTTGGCACATGCATTTGTCATCTAGAAAGAAATTTGGCCACCTGAGCAAGGAGCAGGCAGTGAGGACCTGGTCCTGAGGCCCTGATGAGCTTTGCACCCATAAGTAACTCCCACTGGGGAAGCAAACCATCTTTCGTCATCTTTGGGAGCAGCGTAGCGAATCTAGTCATCCATTATTTGTGGTTCAATATATTCTTTCTGCATCGGACCATGGAGAAGCCCAATATGTTTCTCTGCAATCGGGTTGCACGTCTTGGTCCTGCCTTGTGGACAAGTAGATGCTGCAGTGCTTGACATCCGGTTGGATGCCTTTTAACTGCTCGTGCCTCAAAGAGGGGAACGTAGGTGTGCCTTTCAGCTTCCTTGAAACATTTTCATTACCATTTGGCATAAGGAACTTACTCATTTTTTTTTTAAGTCTCTGGTGTGAGCCTTCCTAACAGACAGCTCTATTCTAGAGGCAGTTGGACAGTGACTTGTACTTAGGTGTGCAAGTTGACAGAGAGACATCTGCAGGTCTCCTACATCTATTACAGTTTTTTAACTTTGCAGGTCGTGTGGTTTCTGTGTCAGATGCTTGACTCTGCCAGTGTAGCTCAAAAGCAGCCACAGGTGATGTATAAATGAATCACTGTGATTATATCCCAATTAAACTTTATTTACAGACACTGATATTTGAGCTTCATATAGTTTTTTTCTTAATTTTTATTGGCGTACAGTTGCTTTACAGTGTTGTGTTTCTACTGTACAGCAAAGTGAATCAGCTATACGTACACCTATATCCCTCCGTTTTGGATTTCCTTCCCATTTAGGTCAACACAGAGCACTGAGTAGAGTTCCTTGTGCTATACAGTAGGTTCTCATTAGTTATCTATTTTATACATAGTATCGATCACATATATATGTCAATCCCAATCTTGCAATTCATCCCACCCACCCCTGTCCTCCTTGGTATCCATACATTTGTTCTTTACGTCTGTGTCTCTATTTCTGCTTTGCAGATAAAATCATCTCTACCATTTTTCTAGACTCTGCATATATGCATTAATATATGATATTTGTTTTTCTCTTTCTGACTTACTTCACTCTGTATGACAGTCTGTAGGTCCATATATACAATGGAATATTACTCAGCTATAAAAAGGAACGAAACTGGATCATTTGCAGAGATATAGATGGATCATACAGTTTTTGTTTTGTTTTTATAAGTTTATTTTATTTATTTATTTTTGGCTGTGTTAGGTCTTCGTTGCTGCATGCGGGCTTTCTCTAGTTGCGGCGAGCGGGGGCTACTCTTCGTTGTGGTGTGAGGGCTTCTCATTGCGGTGACTTCTCTTGTTGTGGAGCACGGGATCTGGGCGCACAGGCTTCAGTAGAGGAGGCATGTGGGCTCACTGGTTGTGGCTCATGGGCTCTAAAGTGCAGGCCCAGTAGTGGCAGCACACGGGCTCAGTAGTTGTGACTCACAGGCTTAGTTGCTCCGCAGCATGTGGGATCTTCCCAGACCAGGGCTCGAACCCATGTCCCCCGTGTTGGCAGGCGGAGTCTTAACCACTGTGCCACCAGGGAAGCCCCGATCATACAGTTTTTAATAGACACTTTTCAGAGAGTGTTTAGATTCACAGCAGAATTGAATGGAAGGTGTAGAGATGTTTTTGTACACCCCCTGCCCTCCCACATGCACAGCCTCCCCCATTATCAGCATCTCCCATCAGATGGTACATTTGTTAGAATTAGTGAACCTTCATGGACACATCATCACCCAAAGCCCGTAGTTTACATTAGGGTTCATTCTTGGTGTCATTTATTCTGTGGTTTGGACAAGTGTATGATGACATGTGTTCATCCTTATAACATCATGCAGAGTAGTCTCACTGCCCTAAAAATCTCCTGTGCTCCACCTGTTCATCCCTCCCCCTGCAGCCCCTGACAATCACTGATCTTTCACTGTCTCCATAGTTTTACCTTTTCCAGAATGTCATAGAGTTGGAACCATACAGTGTGCAGACTTCTGAGATTTTCTTTCACTTACTGATACGCATTTAGATTCCTCCATGTCTTTTCATGGCTTGATAGCTCATTTGTTTTTAGTGCTGAGTAATATTCCATTGTCTGGATGCTCCAATTTATCCATTCATCTACTGAAGGACATCTGGATTGCTTTCTTGTTTTGGCAATTATGAATAAATTTGCTATAAACATCCATGTGCAGTTTTTTTTTTTTTGTGGACTTAAGTTTTCAACGCCTTTGAGTAAATACCACAGATTATGATTGCAGATTGTGTTGTCAGAGTAGAGTTTCATACAATTTTCACATGTTACAAAACTATTTTTCTTTCAGTCTTTTTCAAACTATTAAAAATATTTTAAGTACAAGTCTTTTACCTCCTTAGGTAGGTTTATTCCTAGGTATGTTATTTTTTATTTTTTATTTTTTTTGCGGTACGCGGGCCTCTCACTGCTGTGGCCTCTCCCCTTGCGGAGCACAGGCTCTGGACGTGCAGGCCCAGCGGCCATGGCCCATGGGCCCAGCCGCTCCACGGCACGTGGGATCCTCCCGGACCGGGGCACGAACCCGCGTCCCCTGCATCAGCAGGTGGACTCTCAACCACTGCGCCACCAGGGAAGCCCTGTTATTCTTTTTGATGTGATGTTTCTCTTTCTGATAGTTCGTTGTTAATCTATAGAAATGCAACAGATTTCTGTGCATTAATTTTGTCTCCTGCAACTTTACTGAATTCATTCATGAGTTCTAGTAGTTTTCTGGTAGCATCTTTAGGATTTTCTATGTACACTATCATGTCATCTGCAAACAGTGACAGTTTCACTTCTTCCTTTCCAATTTGAATTAATTTAATTTCTTTTTCTTCTCTGATTGCTATGGCTAGAACTTCCAAAACTATGTTGAGTAATAGTGGCAACAGTGGGCATCCTTGTCTTGTTCCTCATCTTACAGGAAATGCTTCCAGCTTTTCACCATTGAGTATGATGCTGGCTGTAGGTTTGTCATACATTTCCTTTATTATGTTGAGTTATATTCCCTCTCCAGAAGGAGAGTTTTTATCATAAATGGATGCTGAATTTAATCAAAAGCTTTTTCTGCATCTATTGAGATGATTATATGGTTATTCTTCAATTTATTAATGTGGTGTATCACATTGATTGGTGTGGAGATATAGAAAAATCCTTGCATCCCTGGGATAAATTCCACTTGATCATGGTGTATGATTCTTTTAATGTACTGTTGGATTTGGTTTGGTAATACTTTGTTGAGGATTTTTGCATCTATGTTTATCAGTGGTATTGGCTTGTAATTTTCTTTATTTTGTGATGTCATTGTCTGGTTTTGGTATCAGGCTGATGCTGGCCTCATAGAAGAGTTCCCTGCCATGCAATTTTTTGGAATAGTTTGAGATGGATAGGTGTTAATTCTTTAAATGTTTGGTAGAATTCATCTGTGAAGCCATCTGGTCCTGGACTTTTGTTTCTTGCACGTTTTTAAATTACTGATTCTTGGGCATTCCCTGGCGGTCCAGTGGTTTAGACTCTGTGCTTCCACTGCAGGGGGCACAGGTTGAATCCCTGGTTGGTGGACTAAGATCCTGCAAGCTGTGCAGTGTTGCTAAAAAAAATAAAAAATAAATTATTGATTCAATTTTGTTACTGTTAATTGGTCTGTTCATATTTTCTGTTTCTTCCTGGTTCAGTTTTGGGAGATGGTACCTTTCTAAGAATTTTTCCATTTCTTCTAGATTGTCCATTTTTTGGTATATAGTTGTTCATAGTAGTCTCTTAGGATACTTTGTATTTCTGTGGTGTCAGTTGTAACTTCTCCATTTTCATTTCTGATTTTATTGATTTGAGTCTTCTCCCTTTTTTTCTTGATGCAGCTGGCTAAAAGTTTATCAACATTATCTTCTCAAAGAACCAGGTTTTAGTTTCAAAAATTCTTACCTTACAGGCCATACAAAACAGGTTGCAGGCTGAATATAGCCCGCGGGCCACAGCCTGCATATCCCTGGTCTAAACCATACTGTGTAAATATTTCTTAGTGTGTTTCCCATCTCTATCTTTAAGCCTCTTGAGGATAAGGGTTTCAGTAATATTCGTCTCCAGATCATGAGCGTCTGGCATAGTATAAAGAATAAAATTTTGAATAAAAATCCACATTCTCATCAGTGATAACTAATCACAATGACCTTGAACATCCACAAATTTGTCATACAACACAGTCGAAAAGAAATTTCTGCACCACGATACATCAAGTGCATCCACAGCGTAAAATAAATATCTTAAAGCGGTATTCAGTATTGAATTCTGGATCCCTCCCAGTGACACATAAATGTTTCGATGAAGCATTAAAATCCGCTGTGTCAAAAGACGTGCTGTACGGATTGCCGAACTGAAGCCATCTAGCAGGTTCTAAGCAAGGCGGGGCTTGCTGTCCTACTTTGCCTTCTGTTTCACAGACTTGTTTGTGGAAATGCATATGAGTTTCGAAAGAAGCACTTTGAGTTTGGAGGCCTGATGCCAATTAATTAATTAATTCAGCCTACAGCAAAACATCTATATCAAAGGACTGCCATGGTGCCAGAGCCATCCATGTTTAAAACATGAGTTTCCATTGCATTTTATTTTTAGAGCGTTGCTTTCAAGAATTTATGCTCTGCCCTTATTTTTCCACGCTGATTTGCAGGTTGACATCAGGATGTTGACATTCAAGGGCCCAAGACAAAGGGCGGGTCATGGTCTTCTGACTCTGTCTCAGGATGTCAGGAAAGCTCCAGAGAAGAGTTTTCCAGGGACTTTTGGTGATAAAAGGAAGACTGGGAAAGCCAGATTTATCCCCAGTCTCTCCAACACTCAGCCCTGCCACGTGGCTGCCCTTGACTTTGCACATTCAATTGTTCATTACATTTCCTTCTCATCACCTTGTTCTTCGGTTTCCACTTAAGGTAGAAAGATTTGAAAGACTTCACCTTCTAACTCGGTCTTGTCATCTTTTGTGACTACCGTTCCTGCTTTGATAACTGGCTTTTGGCCCAAGACGGAGTCCCCACCTGAGCTCCAAGCCCAGAGCCCACTACCTTTGCCCGAGCCCTCTCTGCTTTCCTTAGAACCCTGGACCCATCAAGACAGGGGTCCTGCCTTGATGTTTCCATTTTACGCGTGACAGCCAAGTTTGGGTCTTGGACATGGACCATGGCCTGGGGCCCTGCTAACGCCCAGCACGCACTGTGTCCACGGGCTGCCCTCCTGTGCTCTTCCGTGATACTGATGAATGATCCTCTGCCCCACACCTCCCATTTCCTCCCAGCCAGGCAGGCAGCCGGGTCCACACCTGCCTGGCCCTCCAGGATGAGAAGGTCTAACTCCACATCTTAGCTCTCGCCTATCTTCTTCGCTCAGCTGCCAAGAACTAGGCCTTCCAGTCCCAGGTGTGATAGTGTTTACTTGGTGATAAAGTGGGGCTTGATGTTACAGATTCAGGGTTCATGTTTATACCGTTTGTTCATGTTTTCTAGAACCATGATCTCAGCTGGTGATCACCAGGTGCGCTGGTTGAATTGTGTCCCCCCCGTCCCGGCCCCCCAACCAGAATGTTCAAGTCCTAACCTCTGGTACCTGCAAATACATCCTTTTGGGGAAGTAGGGTCTTTGCAGATGTAATTAAGGTGAAATCATACTGGGTAGGGTCGGTCCTTAGTCCAGTGAGTAGTATCTTCGTAAGAGAAATCGGAGGGAGATTTGGATACAGAGGCACAGAGGAGCAGGCAACGTGAAGCTGGGGACAGAGGTTGGACTGATGCACGTACGAGCCAAGGAACATCACAGATTGACAGCAAAACAACCAGAACCTGGGGGAGGAACGTGGCACAGATTCTCCCGCACAGCCGCCAGAAGGAACCAGCCCTGCCCACACCTTGAGTGTGTGGTGATTTGTGACAGGAGCCTTAGGAAACCCATATACTAGGGAGGAAGGACCATGGTTCACACACTTTAAATGAGGTAGCCATGGAGAGAGATCAGCCATTCCATTCCCAGACAAGACATTCCGTTGGAAAAGGCTTGATTCTCTGTGCCCCAGCTGTATGGAATTAAGCCTCATGTTTCTCCTTTCTCCCATAGAGTCCCTCTTCCACTTTTTTTCTTTCTTTCTTTTTTTAAGAAACGGAGAAACTATTTACCCCTTTACCAGAGGAGTTATCACCCGGGCTCATGGCCTTACATAGCATCTCTCTGGGCTGACAACCAAATTTAGATCCCTGGTCCTCGCTTCTCACCAAGCTGCAGACACATGCATCCAACCACCTTCTAGTAGCTAATATTTATAAGCACCGACCATGGGCAGTGATTTTTATGAGTGTTTAAAAAATTAACTAGTTCACATCAGCCCTACGAGGTACATACTGTTACTTCATTTTCACTTTTACGGTAAGGAAATAGAGACACCGGATAGTAAAGTTCCTGTCCAAGGTCACGTGGCAGTGAGTGAAGGACCAGGAAGTACATCTGATCGGAGGTTACGACGCTCATGTGCCTGATGTTTGTTCCCCACACCGGGCAGTTTAGCCTGAGCCAGGGTTGACTAACCCACAATGTTGTGGAAGGGCTTCAGCGCTTCGGCTCCTGACATGACCACTCAGCATGTCCACGGACCACCTCTGTCTCCCTCTCATTTCATGAACTTGGAAAATGAAGATGCTCTTTTATCTCCTTCATCGTGTTGGGAAGGTTACACGTCTGGCAGGTATCAAGAGCTTAGCCTTATCACGGTCATTATTGTCATCGTGTCAAGGATGTTACTAAGTCACCATCATCGTACATATCCTGGAAGGATTCTTTTCCTGTGGTGTGTGCAAGGAATGCGCATGATCTGTGGACCAAAGACATTCCAGGATTTAGTCTTGATTCCAGATGATCACCACAGAACTTCGCTTTGGACCACCCAGAAGGCAAACACAGCTGTAGCCATTTGTGGACAGGATGTCTGTAGCTGCGTCAACACTGCAATAGCAGAGCGGAGTACTCAACAACAGAAATTGAGCAATTATACTCCAATAATGATGTAAAAACAAAACAAAACAGAAATCGAATGGCCCGCAAAACCTAAAATATTAACTTTCTGGTGTTTGACAGAGAATGTCTTTTGACCCCTACCGTGGGTTATAGTATGTTCTGAGCAAGCATCCTTGGTGCTTTATTCTCATTGTCTAGTACTTCCAAGGACCCTGCTTGATAGGTGTTTGTACCTGTAGTTTTTATCAGATGCTCAGAATAGTTAGATGGTTTACTGAACACCACACAACAGAGAGACAGTGGTGTTAGGATCTGAGATCCTGGAGTTCTAATTTTTGAGCTTTCTTCTACGCCTCTGGAAACAGGGGTAACTCACTTGGGCTTGAGTTTGTAGAGTGAAGGCTCTCCTGGTGTTGAGAGAATTTGGAGTTTGGTAAGCTGCTTCAGGGCTATATTTGTCTAATAAGGGAGGCCGGCAGAATCACGATGGACCAGGACTTCCCATTCAGATGGAGCGGAAGATCCCTCTCCACCAGGCTTGTGCACGTAGGGTGAGTGCATCCAGAGAGCTGCGTACACACCTGTGCGTTTGGATGGTACCCATACATTATAAATAGCAGCAGTGAGTTCACCAAACGTCCAGGCACACAGATATTTCTCAGACCGTAAGCTGCCAACATTGCATAGATCAATACAAACAGCCTCTCCTCCGAGCCCCACTGCAGTGTTTATACTCAAGTCATTCAAACTTCTGGATATCCAAGGCAAAGCCACACATTACCACCAGGACTTATACAAAACCATCCTTTGTTTTAAAGAGGTGTCCAACTTTAAACATTGTTCTAAAGCCTCTGTTGGGTATGTGAATTCAAACAAACAAACAAACAAAATGTATTTAAGCATTTAGAGGTGTCTGTACATAAATGAAATTGAAGGGCTGTCACGGTGGTTCGCAGCTCTTGGCCACCGGGTAAATAGTAAAAGCCCGAGGCTGTGCTAACGTGCTCTGAAGGAAAGTTTTTTCTCTTTATTGAAAGCCCTGCCTGTGTCTGCATCAGGAGGTGATTTTCACAGTTCGCCAGCTCTTACTTGAACTTTGTTTTCAAGGAAGATCACGTCTGAAAACAATCACCTGGAAACCAAGAGTTTGGGAGTCTGCATGGCATAATCCATCATCAGTGATGAAACCCGGCCTGACGTTTCTGGGAATCTGTCCGAACGTGGAGCCAAATGCAGGAGACAGACACATCTATCTTCGGCAATTACCTTTCCTTATTGGCTGGCATCCTCAGCATAAATGGTGGCCTTCGTCTCTTTAGTCTGTATTTAGTAGATAATTATTCCTTTGTGTAAATTAATCATCATAAATATTGCCCTAATAAGATATCAACATATGGACTGTAATACCCTTAATCAGGTTACATAACCTTGAGGGAATCACATCATGAAAATATCGTAATATTATTGTCTAGACGAGGGCCGTCCAACAGGGCTGACTGTGGTGCTGGAAATGTTCTGTATATGTTGCCCAGGGTTAAAGCCACCGGGCACACGTGCTCTGGAGCTCTTGAAAGGTGGCTGGGTACCTCTGAGGAACTGAATTTCAACCTTTAATGGTAGCTAATCCCCATTTTAGCTTAAAATGTCCCAGGTAGCTAGTGCTGCCATATCGGACACAGGGATCTCTTTACCAGATGGTGTCAACCTGAATAATAACGTGAAACTTAGATTATTTAAAACTAAACATAATGACACAAAAGGGGCTTTTATGTATATCAGGATATCCAAGGTTGTAGTTGACCGGTTCCATTATGAGCCAGAGCTGAACTGGCAAGTGAGCCCACGTAAATGTTGGGGTGCCCTTCCGTTAGGAGGTCCAGAACCACGGGGTCGTCTTGTGTGTCATGAAGCTGTCCGTGAAAACTTGTACTCTTATTTTCAGAACTCAGAATTCTTAGGTTTTGCCTCTCACTATATACCTAATTGTTTGCTGGTTCTCAAGAGTTCAGCTCTGTGGGAAGCTGGATGTTACCCCACCACCGCCAGTGTCCACGACTTAATCCATGCGACCTCTGGATATGTTATGTTCCATGGGCTATTGTCATCTCAGCTGTGTCCCCACAGCCCATCAAATTCACAGGTTGAAATTCTCACCCCCAGGACCTCAGAATGTGACTGTGTTTGGAGATGGGGTATTTAGAGAGGGAACTAAGGTACAATGAGGTCATTAGGGTGGGTCCTGATCCCACAGGACTAGTGTCCTTATAACAAGAGGAGATCAGGACACAGACACACACAGAGAGAGGGAAGACCGTGTGAGGACACAGGAGAGGCCATCGCCACGCCTAGGACTGAGGCCTTGAGCTTGGACTTCCAGCCTCTAGGACTGTGAGACAACACATTTCTATTGTTGAAGCCACTCCATTTGTCATACTCTGGCAAACGAATTCTATGACAGAGGTCTTTGTAGGTGAAAGAAAGACCGTGGACCTTGAGGTGGACTGATGATCCTAGATTGTCTGAGTAGCTCCGTCTAGTGAGAACCACTGCTGGCTGTGTTCAGAGAAATGCAGCAGAAGAAGGGAAGAAAAGGCAGGGAGCTTTGAAGCATGAAGCACACTAGGTAGGTCAGCAGCGGCTGGCTTTGGAGATGGAGGACATGCGCTATGAGCCAAGGAATGGGGGGTGGGCGGGTGGGTCCAGAACTGGAGAACAGCTCTAGGACAACCTGCCTGAGCTTCAAAATGAATTCCCCCCCCAGAACCTCCAGATAAGAAGCCGATCTGGCTACCACCTTGATTTCAGCCTCGGGTGATCCCAGAGCAGGGAACCCAGTTGAACCAGCTGCCCTTTGTGGTTACAGAACTGTGAGATAAGAAATGGGGCTTAAAAGACACGGAAGCAACCTAAGTCTCCATCGACAGATGATAAAGAAAATGTGATATGTACACACACACACACACACACACACACTGGAATACTACTCAGCCATAAAAAAGAACAAAATAATGCCATTTGCAGCAACATGGATGGACAGAGAGATTATCATACTAAGTCAAGTAAGGCAAACGGAGAAAAGACAAATACCATGTGATTTCACAGGCAGAATCTAAAATATGACACAAGTGAACATATCTGTGAAACAGAGACAGACAGAAAGAACAGACTTGTGATTGTCAAGGTGGGGGAGGGATGGTCTGGGAGTTTGGGATTAGCAGATGCAAACTAGTGTATATAGGATGGATAAACAACAAGGTCGTACTGTACAGCACAGGGAACTATATTCAATATCCTGTGATAAACCATAATGGAAAAGAAGGTGATAAAGAATGTATATATGTATAACGGAGTCACTTTGCTATATAGCAGTAACTAACACAACATTGTAAGTCAGCTATACTTCAATAAAATAAATTTTCGAAAAAGCAGTGGGGCTTGCTATAAGCTACTAAGTTTGCTGTAATTTCTTATAGCATCGGCAGAAAATAAACACGCACCTATATAATGTTTATCATTCAACAGTAAACTGGTACCCACAGTTTATGGAGCCCTTGAACTAACTAATGAGTAGGCAAGCTCTTGACTGCTTTAGTGCTGAAATCATGGATGTTTCCTCCTCATACTTCAAGCAGGTACAAAGGGGACCAAAGGCCAATATAGAAAACGGATGTGAAGGAACTTAAAATGCTTTTGTGCAGTGGTGAGCACCTCTTCTGGGTAAAATACTCCTTGTGTCACAGACTTGATTCAAAATGACCTGAGTTGACTACAGGGAGAGTTTCTAAAATCTGATTTCCCCACACAGCCTCCGTGGTCGAGTGTACTGTAATCTCCTCAGCTCTTAAAGGTCTAAGACTCCAGTGGAAGTGTCCTTTGTTTTTGGAGTTGTCACCAAGTGATTGCATTCGTTACATCAAATTAGCTGCAACTCTGCAGAGCACAAGTTGGTTTTTATTTCCCCCTGGAGTCAACTTGTGGCTTTCTCCAGCATTCCTCTTTTGCCTCCTTAGACTTGGCACGTTAATATACCATAAATATTTAAATTAAATTGTATGTTTCTGCTCTTGTTACCCTCGAAATCATTTTTCCCTAAAGAAATGGGTTTAACTTTTGGTTTATTATGAGACACCAAAGGTCCAACCTAATAATTACATGTGCTCTTCATCACTGCGGTTCAACAGCACGATTTATTACCAGCCTGCTCTCTAATGGATAATAATAGCATGTCATTCTATAGATATTGATTTAGTGACTCCCATATCTCAAAACCCAATGAAAATCTATATGGAAATAAAGAGAAGGGAGCTACAGTCGCGTAGGGGAGAGAGGCAGGCAGAAAGGGCCAGCGCACATGTTACATGTAACAGAAGTGGGGGTCTCCTGGCAGGGTGACATTGCAGATGATGTGGCACACTCTGCCCAGAGAGGACCAGCAAAGAGGTCTCGGAAAAGGGAGGACCACCTTGGTTTGGAAGAGTGAGTTGGGGATCGCCACGAACATCCCAAGAGAAAGAACAGCCCAGGTGGAGAGAAAAGCAAAGGAAAACACTGGGAGATAAGAGAACATATCACATGGCGTGAAGTTTGATACGCCTCAAGAAGAGTTGAACAGCTGGGGATACAGGTGCAACCACTGTCTCAAACTGCTTTCTGTATTTCCCCCTCCAGCTTGGAGGAGACGGCCATAGATGTGCATTTCTTCTCAGTCTGAGGTCGCGTGGCCCAACCCTTGTGATCAGTGTACCCCATCTTGGTTGTGGCTTCTGCTCGCATGCCATCCATGGTTTAATTTTGGCTTTCTCGAGTCTCTGGACATGGTTTAGCTGTATCCATCTCTGCTTAAAAAGACGTGTGTTCAAGAGTCATGTTTCCTGCTGATTCACTTAAATACTAACCTAGACACTGCTGAGAAGGGACCTTGCAGATGGAGATAAGATTTAATCAGCTGACCTCCAAATACAATATCTTGTATTATGCGGTCAGTTCTCAGCTCACCTAGAAGCTGAGAACCCTGCCGGGAAACAGGGACCTCATTCGTACAACTGTGTTCCTCCCGTCACCCGAATGAGTCTGGAAGTGCGTCCCCAGAAAGAGCTTCCACAGAGAACAGAGCCCTGCCTGCACTTTGTATTCTTGTGAAACCCAAAGGAGAGGACCAGCTGAGCCACATTAGTCCAGGAAATCTCATCCACAGACACCGCAAGCTAATACATGGCTGTCCTTTTAGGGTGCTAAGTTGGTGTTAATTTGCTATGGAGGGGACTTCCCTGGTGGCACAGTGGTGAAGAGTCCGCCTGCCAATGCAGGGGACACGGGTTCGAGCCCTGGTGTGGGAAGATCCCACATGCCACAGAGCAACTAAGCCTGTGCACCACAACTGCTGAGCCTGCACTCTACAGCCCGGGAGCCACAACTACTGAGCCCGCATGCCACGACTGCTGAAGCCCGCGCACCTAGAGCCCGTGCTCCACAACAAGATAAGCCACTGCAACAAGAAGCCCGCACACCACTACGAAGAGTAGCCCCCGCTCGCCGCAACTAGAGAAAGCCTGCACGCAGCAACGAAGACCCAACACAGCCAAAAGTAAATAAATAAATAAATAAATAAATAATTTTTTTTTTTTTCAAAAAAGAAAATTTGCTATGGAGGCACAGAAAAGGAATACTACCCTTCCCAGAGATCCCTGGCAGCACTGAACAAAAATACTTTCACATATCAGTGCAACACGGAGAAAAAAATGTCATGTGAGGCCACTGTTTTGGTACTTGACCCCCTTTTGTCACATAAGGAATTGCAGAGGAATTAGACCTCCCTGGATGTGATGTTAGTCTTGTGCCCAAACGTGCTTTCTTCTTTCATTGCAAGGACACCAAAGTTATGTGAACGTTTCCTCTTACTCAGCTCTGGGATAGCTCTGTTTACACCGTCACATTGACAGGTGTGGGTGCAGCACATACTCTGTGCATGAATACAAGGAGTGCAAATAATATGTGAAAACCATCACTGGTCATGGATCTTTCACATAGGACAGGATGGAAATTCACCTTTCCAAAGGTCAACTGGAAAGACAACTAACTGTAAAACACCACATAGCAAATATCTAATGGGCACGGTGGCCATACAGGATGGAGTTTTCTGTAGAGGGAGACAGTGGGATGATGGGAAAATCTTCCTGAAACAGCTGAAAGTCAAGCTTTGCATTTAGGTAGGATTGTTTTTGTTGTTGTTGTTTTGTTGTGTTTTTTAACTCCCAATCAGGAATGGAAACCCCACCACTCCCAGGGAAAACATCTCGGAGCAGGGGAAAAAGCTCAAGAAAAATGAAAACAGTGTGAGCAGGACAGTGGTGCTCAGAGGGCTGGGATTACATGATTGGAGCAAGACTGGCCATTTGCAGGGGTGGGTGTTGGTCCCCGGATATAAAGAACGGGAAAGTGAGCAAGGTGTCTCAGCTAATACGTGACCTGGTGAAATGCGCGTCTCCGAAGAGCTTCTTTGCGTGACCCTGGAAGGTAGGGTGGGCTCGATCAGGCAGGACTGAAAATTAGACCATTTAGAAATACAATTGATTTTTTTTTTTTTTTTGGCCGTGCCATGTGGCACGCGGCGTCTTAGTTCCACGGCCAGGGATCAAACCCGGGCCCCCTGCAGTGGCAGCGTGGAGTCTTAACCACTGGACCGCCAGGGAAGTCCCCCAAACGAGACCATTTAGGAGTCTCCTATATTACCTTAGAAAACAAAGGAGACAGCTAGAGGGAGGGGAGTGACATTAGGACGGAGAAGGAAACTGAGACCCAAGAGATGCTTTCTTCAAGTTATTTGCACAGAGAAGGCAGAATTCAGAGATTTTGAAAATTTTTGACCAATAAAAAAAATTACATGGGCCTCCCTGGTGGCGCAGTGGTTGAGAGTCCGCCTGCCGATGCAGGGGATACGGGTTCGTGCCCCGGTCTGGGAGGATCCCATATGCCGCGGAGCGGCTGGGCCCGTGAGCCATGGCTGCTGAGCCTGTGCATCCGGAGCCTGTGCTCCACAACGGGAGAGGCCACAACAGTGAGAGGCCCGCGTACCACAAAAAAAAAAAAAAAAAATTACACATGAACGTGTGTGTGTGTATAGAGGGGGTGTATAATTCACGGTAGTCAAATTAAGCATGATTGATGGGTTCATTTTGATTCTGTGTGAATAAATCCAACTTTCGATACAAAATTCTACAGCTAAAATGAAGAGTATGGTTACTGATAGCAAAAAATCATGTTTTATAAAATTTTCTGTTCTATGCTTTATGGTCAAATGGTCCATTCCTGAGAGATGAAAGAAGAAAATGTATACACACATGTATAATATATAAACGCTTGACTATATAATATATATATATATATATATATATATATATATATATATATATATATGGGGAGAGAGAGAGAGAGAGAGAGTTGGAGTTTAAAAATGAGGTCAGCACACCAGAAGCAGACTCATTTTAAAGAAAAGGAAACCAAAATGGAGGTACTCAAAAGTAAATGGCAAATGCGCCAATTAGAGCAGCATTCTTCCAACTTGTTCCCAAGGACTCTTGTTTTAGGAGGGTATTTCCCCTGTCCTGGGAGCATTTAATTCAAATTTGTGAAAACTAATGCGGCAATAAGATTGCGCCTGTCACCGTTGCTCAATCTGCTAATGTCGACATTTGTCCCACCAAAATCCCTTTTCATTGACTAATTTTATTAAGCAAACCGTTATTAATTGAGACTGAAAAATAAACGCATTGACAAAACACTGAATTTCCTGTTTTATGTATTCAGCATGTGAAATGAATTCATTTTGTAGCATGGGAAAAATCAAGGAAGACGCACACCATCCGTGTTAGACAGCTTTCCCGGGGCAGCAGTGCTCCTGGTTCTCGTGTATAGTTGTCCGAGACAATAAACAGAATTGTTCAGCTCTGCTTGGGGTAGCAGTTAGAGCATGGACGACCCAGAGTCCCCGCAGAGCAGTGGACATTTATGTCTCACCATAAACATCTTTTATAAGCCTTGCAGGTGTGTATGTTGCAGGTGTTAGCACACCAAGTCATTGGCTTCAGAAAAAAAAAATCAGAGACTGAGTAACATCACCAATTTCTACTTTCAGTGTCCTGCTTACATTGTCTCAAAGGCTGCTTTCAATATATTTTTTATGGTAACAACTTTATTGAGATAAAATTCACTAGTCATTCAGTTCACCCATTCAAAGTATAGAGTCTAATGGCTTCTAGAATATACACAGAGTTGTGCCACCGCCATTGCCATCAATTTTAGAACATTTTCGTGACCTGCCGAGAAGGCAGTGTGCCTCCTTCAGTTCCAGTGCTAGTTTCCCCATGCACCTCAGCCCTGGGCAACTACTGGTCTACTTTCTGTGTCTATACGGATTTGCGCAGTCGAGACACTTCATGTAAATGGCATCGTACTATTCTGTCCTTTTATGATGGACTTCTTTCACTCAGAATAATGTTTTCAAAGTCCATCCCTGTGGTAGTATGTATTAGTACTTCATTGCTTTTTATGGCCAAATAATATTCCGTTGCGCGGATACGCCATATTGTTCACCCATTCGTCAGTTGATGGGCATCCATCTTTGACAGTGTCTTGATTTGGTAGAAATTTCTCCCTGCTGACATGAATCTGCTCTGCCTGGTTTTCCTGCCATGGTTCCCCATCAGTCTCAGGAAAACCCAGGGTAGGTGGGTGACTTGAAAGCCCCAGAGATGTTCAGGCCAGCTGCCTATTTATGAGTTCTTCACATGGGTCCATGTGATCTCACTCAAGGAAAGTAACATCCCAGCCATGGCGGGAAGGAGGTTCTCTGGACATGGGCGGTTAAAATAGAATCAGATACCAAGCATGGAAGTTGGAGAGCATTGCATACAGAAGTCAGATTGGGTGAAATAAAATAGGGCAGAAGGGGAAATTAATAAAATATACTGTTTCTGCTCCATAGATATTTATGGGTGTGGAAAAATGATTTTGAAAATAACAAAGTCAACTACATATTGGGAAGAGTGTGGCTGTATTTTGTACCTCTATTCTTTTTTTTAATTGAAGTATAGTTGATTTACAATGTTGTTAATTTCTGCTGTACAGCAAAGTGACTCAGATACATACACACACACACACACACACATATATATACACACACACACACATTCTTTTTTTTCCTATTCTTTTCCATTATGGTCTATTGTAGGATATTGAGTATAGTTCTGTATGTTATACAGTAGGTCCTTGTTGTTTATCCACTGTATGTATAATAGCTTATGTCTGCTAATCCCGTCTTCTAATCTGATTTCAAAAAACTAAAAGCTAAGTCTTAAGGTTCAAAGGTATTTGAACCAAGAGGGATTATTGATGATTATGGAAGAACTACCCTTAGAAAAGCAACTAATTAATGACTATGAAAATGGTATTATCGCCCTAAAGGGGATTTTTCTGAAGAGTTCTTACTTGGATAGCCTGCCGATTCCCCAAACATTTTCCATGTACTTATTTTCTCTGTAAAATCTCATCATCTGCCCAAATATATCCACTATTCTACCCCTAATGAATCACTATTTACTCTTATTCAATTTCACCCCACTTCATGAATATCCCACTGCTTGGCAACTTCTAGGAAATTGCTTGAAGCTTTTTTAAAAATTTAATTTAATTTATTTTTTTAACATCTTTATTGGAGTATAATTGCTTTACAATGGTGTGTTAGTTTCTGCTCTATAACAAAGTGAATCAGCTATACACATACACACGTTCCCATATCTCTTCCCTCTTGCGTCTCCCTCCCTCCCACCCTCCCTATCCCACCCCTCTAGGTGGTCACAAACCTCCCTGTGCTATGCGGCTGCTTCCCACTAGCTATCTGTTTTACGTTTGGTAGTGTATATATGTCCATGCCACTCTCTCACTTTGTCACAGCTTACCCTTCCCCCTCCCCATATCCTCAGGTCCATGCTCTAGTAGGTCTGTGTCTTTATTCCTGTCTTACCCCTAGGTTCTTCATGACCTTTTTGTATTTTTTTCTTAGATTCCATATATATTTGTTAGCATATGGTATTTGTTTTTCTCTTTCTGACTTACTTCACTCTGTATGACAGACTCTAGGTCCATCCACCTCACTACAAATATCTCAATTTCGTTTCTTTTTATGGCTGAGTAATATTCCATTGTATATATGTGCCACACCTTCTTTATCCATTCATCCGATGATGGACACTTAGGTTGCTTCCGTGTCCTGGCTATTGTAAATAGAGCTGCAATGAACATTGTGGTACATGACTCTTTTTGAATTATGGTTTTCTCAGGGTATATGCCCAGTAGTGGGATTGTTGGGTCATATGGTAGTTCTATTTTTAGTTTTTTAAGGAACCTCCATACTGTCTCCATAGTGGCTGTATCAATTTACATTCCCACCAGCAGTGCAAGAGTGTTCCCTTTTCTCCACACCCTCTCCAGCATTTATTGTTTCTAGATTTTTTGATGATGGCCATTCTGACTGGTGTGAGATGATATCTCACTGTAGTTTTGATTTGCATTTCTCTAATGATTAATGATGTTGAGCATTCTTTCATGTGTTTGTTGGCAATCTGTATATCTTCTTTAGAGAAATGTCTATTTAGGTCTTCTGCCTATTTTTGGTTTGGTTTTTTTTTTTTTTTTTTTTTTTTTTTTTGTGGTACGCGGGCCTCTCACTGCTGTGGCCTCTCCCGTCGTGGAGCACAGGCTCCGGACGCACAGGCTCAGCGACCACATCCCATGGGCCCAGCCGCTCCGCGGCATGTGGGATCCTCCCGGACCGGGGCACGAACCCGTGTCCCCTGCATCGGCAGGCGGACTCTCAACCACTGCGCCACCAGGGAAGCCCTGTTTGTTTTTTTGTTATTGAGCTGCATGAGCTGCTTGTAAATCTTGGAGATTAATCCTTTGTCAGTTGCTTCATTTGCAAATATTTTCTCCCATTCTGAGGGTTGTCTTTTGGTCTTGTTTATGGTTTCCTTTGCTGTGCAAAAGCTTTGAAGTTTCATTAGGTACATTTGTTTATTTTTGTTTCCATTTCTCTAGAAGGCGGGTCAAAAAGTATCTTGCTGTAATTTATGTCATAGTGTTCGGCCTATGTTTCCCTCTAAGAGTTCGATAGTGTCTGGCCTTACATTTAGGTTTTTAATCCATTTTGAGTTTATTTTTGTGAATGGTGTTAGGGAGTGTTCTAATTTCATACTTTTACATGTCCCTGTCCAGTTTTCCCAGCAGCACTTACTGAAGAGGCTGTCTTTTCTCCACTGTATATTCTTGCCTCCTTTATCAAAGATAAGGTGACCATATGTGCGTGGGTTTATCTCTGGGCTTCCTATCCTGTTCCAAACCTACCTAAGGAGACAAAAGACCTGTATGCCGAAAATTATAAGACACTGATGAAAGAAAGATAATACAAATACATGGAGAGATATACCATGTTCTTGGATTGGAAGAATCAACATTGTGAAAATGACTCTACTACCCAAAGCAATCTACAGATTCAATGCAATCCCTATCAAACTACCACTAGCATTTTTCACAGAACTAGAACAAGAAATTTCACAATTTGTATGGAAATACAAAAGACCCCAAATAGCCAAAGCAATCTTGAGAACGAAAAATGGAGGTGGAAGAATCAGGCTCCCTGACTTCAGACTATACTACAAAGCTACAGTAATCAAGACAGTATGGTAGTGGCACAAAAACAGAAATATAGATCAATGGAACAGGATAGAAAGCCCAGAGATAAACCCACACACATATGGTTGAAGCTTTTATCACTGTGAACCTAAGTGCATATGTTCATACAAATGTAATTCTACATAAATGCATGATGAATCACTTAATGGATCTCTTTTAAAATAATGGACCCAACCCATGAATCCAAGTGTAATTTGTCAGTGTTGTCATTACCCCAGTATTTGCACAATTCTTTTGGTATAAATTGTTTTTAAAAGACAACACATGGCATACCCAAAACAATCAGTTTAATTGCTTCAGAGGTACAAACTTCCACTTAGAAGATAAATAAGTACTGGGGATATAATGTACAGCATGGTAAATATGAATGCTGTTGTGTGTTATACATGAAAGTTGTGAAGAGAGCAAATACTAAGAGTTTTCATCACAAGGAAAAAATGTCTATTTCTTTAATTTTGTATCTATATGGGATGAGGTATGTTCACTAAACTTATGATGATAATCATGTTATGATGCATGTAAGTCAAACCATTATGCCATACACCTGAAACTTACATGGTGCGGTATGTCAATTATATCTCAATAAAACTGGAAGAAGAAAAAAGTCTAGACCCTAACAAAGACAGTATTTCCCAGTTTGCTAATGTTTGTTTTACCCATCATCTCTATGACACTTAGGAGCCCCATTACTTATCTTGAACTTTACCAGTGTAACACACTTGTACATGCACTGTGTCAACTGACTACCAGGCATGTAGGGAAACTGAAGCATAGGGATCCCATTACTTGTTCAATGTCCCATGACCATGAGTCTCTGAATTATACCAGAACTCACAGGCTTCGTTTAATTTTCCAACTCTTTCCCTTCTCTCCCTACCAAGTTCTGCTGCCATTTTGATTACCTGCCATATTCACAGGCGTTGCCTCAGAATAAATGTTTCCCAGATCAGAAGCTACATCAGAGTTAAAAAAAAAAAATCACCATTGGAGACAGAAGAATAATGTGTTGTTACCTCTGAAAACAATTGCAGTTATATTAAAATATGTGGACCATATGGTGTAACCAAAGTACAGAGTGTAGAGAACAGCTGCTATGGAAAGCACTTCTTTCTTTTTTTTTTTTTTTTTTTTTGCGGTACGCAGGTCTCTCACTGTTGTGGCCTCTCCCGCCATGGAGCACAGGCTCCGGACGCGCAGGCTCAGCGACCATGGCTCACGGGCCCAGCCGCTCCGTGGCGTGTGGGATCTTACCGGACCGGGGCACAAACCCGTGTCCCCTGCATCGGCAGGCGGACTCTCAACCACTGCGCCACTAGGGAAGCCCGGAAGGCACTTATTAACTTTTACTTAGGCTTTTCTCTGTGAGTGTCAGATCTGCATTTCATTCCCCCCACCACATTTTTATTTTGAGAAACTTCAAAACTACAGAAAATTTGCAGTGATAATACAATGAACAGGTGCATATACTTCCTTGAGTTGCTACTAATATTTACCATTTTCCCACATTTGCTTTTTCCCTTCTTTTTCTGCTTATGCATCCTCTCATACGTATATCTATACATAAAATGTACATAAAATACATACATATATAATGCACATATATGAGTTATATACGTCTATATATGTGTATGTATATTCAGATCCTTCTGAATTATTTGCACGTACTGACATTTTACTGATAAATACTTTGGTGTGCATCTCCTAAGAACAAAGGTGTTCTCCGATGTAATCATAATACCATGATCATATCCAAGACATTTAAAATGGATACAGTCATATCTAAAATTTTACATTTCCATTTATCTCAAAATCTCATACATATGATGCAGAGCACATATACATAAATAATTTGGATATACTTATATATAAACCCAAGCTTCAGTTCATAATGATGCTTGGCACTTGGCTGTCATGTCTTTTTACCCTCTATAAATCCCGATTTCCCCTGTGCAATTTTTGGTTTGTTTCTAAAAACTTGACCGGCTTGAAGGGTCCATGTTCGTGGCTGTTCTATAGACTGCTTCTCAACCTGGATTTGTCTCGTTGCTTCCTTCTCATGATTAGACTCAGGTTAAGCTTTCTGGCAAGAGTACTACATAGGGAATTTTGAGAAAGTCATGCCAGGAGTCAGATAATGTTTGTTTCTGCATTTGTTCTACGAGATTCTCTTTGAAGATGTGGATACACTCAAATAGGGACAGAGATGCTGGCAGGTTAGGCTTCCATGTATTGACTTGTTCCTATCATTCTGTTTCTCAAGAAATGTAAAGAAAGGAAAAGACATACAAGGTATTTTACTTAAATCACACATTAGCCTCTAAGTGACTCTGGAACCAGATACAACATTTTCTCATTGAAACCTAAAAAATTTAGGGCATCCGTTTAGCCCTGAGTGGAGATCAACTCAACGTGTAGCTCAGTATTAGAAATCTCAGGGTCTCCAGGTGGCTTTTATTGCCCCAAATTGCTACAGTTTTCTGTAAGACCTACACGGCACTTGACCACACCTTTCAGAAGTTTTCAAAACATGCAGTATGAGGCAAAATGGGACTTTTCTTATAGACCAACCTGAAGTTAGACAAGTTTCTTGGAAGGTTGCTGACTTGTTTCACCTTACAGGGTGGCTGTAAGGATTTAATAATAATGGCCATCTAATGCCCAGCCCACTCCATGGATGAAATCTTGGACTCAGTACATGCGCATCCCTGTTTACAAGGTCAGGCATTTATGCTGGGACATTTTAGCATCTGTAGCATTCACAGAGAGTATGCATGTTATATTGAAAGGAGTTGTGGTGAAAGAGAAAAGAGCATGCTTGGCTTTCAGAATCAAGCTTAAGTTCAGACCCTAGTATCCTCATGTGAATAATGATATAGTCATACATACATTTAATAATGTGCCTATACGGCTGTCAAAACCTTGAATGTTGGACAAGCAAAATCTGGGGATCCAGTCACAATATTCACAAAACAAAGAAAAACATCATCAGTGCCATACGATCCAGTAGTCCCACTCCTGGGCATATATCTGGACAAAACTATTGATATAATTTAAAAAGATACATGCACCCCTATGTTCTTAGCAGCACTGTTTACAACAGCCAAGACATGGAAACAACCCAAATGTCCATCGACAGATGAATGGGTACGGAATATTACTCAGCTATAAAAAAGAATGAAATAATACCAGTTGTAGCAACACGGATGGCCCTAAAGATAATCAAACTAAGTGAAGCAAGTCAGACAGAGAAAGACAAATATCATATAATATCACTTATATGTGGAATCTAAAATATGACATAATGAGCTTATCTAAGAAAGAGAAACAGACTCACAGACATAGAGAACAGAGTTGTGGTTGCCAAGGGGGAAGGGAGTGGGGTAGGGAAGGATTGGGAGTTTGGGGTCAGCACATGCAAACTACTATATATAGGATGGATAGACAAAAGGTCCTATTGTATAGCACAGGGAACTACATTCAATATCCTGTGATAAACCATAATGAAAAAGAATATATATATGCATAACTGAATCCCTTTGCTGTACGGCAGAAACTAACACAACATTGTAAATCAACTATACTTCAAATAAATTTTTAAATAAGACAACATCAGAAAACTAGTAAGCAGTTAAAGTCTTTTCACCAACAATCTATCTTGTAGCTTTATTACTGAGGCACATAGGTTAAATTCAAATAATTGCCAGTATAACATCTGTAGCTTTCTGTTTCCATCCTTGAAAAAAACAGAAATGTTTCCCAATTGTGTCTAGACTTGCCTGTAAATACATACTAAACATGCAGAAGTTCCTACAAGTTTAAAGTTATAAAAATGTGTGTGATGTGTTACCTTCTTCCTAAATACTTCTCATCCTGCCTTTATTTTCACGACCAATTTTTAACTCAGATTATCGGGCACTCATGTAAGTCACACATTAAAACATCCTCTGGACTGGTGACTGCATTGGCTGAATTATTAAAGAGATTGGGAAAGAGAAAATACATTCTTTCTAAAGGTCATTTCTAGTGTCACAGCCTTCAGCATGTCATAATTTTAAGTCTTCTTTTTGTTGAAGATTTACTCTCGGTAAAAATGTCGGATGGGTGGATACAGCGGGCTCGGCAGTCCTTGTTCAGTCATATCTGTTCTTCAGGCGGTAGTGCCTGGGATTCTTTTGCTTCTGTATTGTTTTATTTTCTGATGGCACTCAGGCAGTGGAGTTTTGCATTCCTAATTGAAGGTCACCTTCACTCGAGAATCAAGTAGCCAAGACAGGTTTCAGCATCTTCATATTTTTCAAGAAGAACTCTATTTTTTCAAGTCACGAGATCGGAATTAGCTTTTGATCTCTAAGCCGTAGGTCTTCATCCTGCATCAGTTATAGTAAGTTGATGATGGAGGGTGGAATGACCTTTCCAGGATGGAATCTTTCCTAAGGCAGAAGCCCATTGTTTTGTTCTTGGAATCAGTTCTCGCACTTTCTGTAAGCCTTGTGATTCCCACAGTTAGTTTCCATGTTGAAATTGTTTCCGTATATTTAGCCTGGAATTTTTCTTCATGTGGGTCTAGCTAAGACTTTTTCATCAAATAGTACAAAACCCCCTCCACTCTCTAAAATATGACTTTTTCCTTTGTTGGTTCTAAAATTTAGCCGTTACAGAATGGATCTTTCTCTGCTAATGCCATCATGAAGGAATAATTTTGCACAAAAGTAAAATTTTCGGTGGGCTGAAATATACTCTGATGAGATCTTAAGGAGACTTTCAAGGATGTGAGTTTGATAAGTCCTCCCAATACGATCTTTATCTAAAGCCCAGTGTCCTTTATGCTGGAGATTCGAATCCCTGTCCCCTTGTAGACTCAGACCTCTGTATCTCAAGACAGATCTTGGCTCCAACCAAACTGGTCAGATCAAAGCTTCCATGTTCCTTGAGTTTCCCGACCCCGTACGTTAATGCCATGAAATACTAACATTCCACTTCTCATAACTTAGGTGACTGGCTTCTGTATTGATTCCTCTCCATCCACTCTGAGACGCCAGCTAAGATAGGAATATTGCCACAGCCAGTGCAGCTGCCTATCTCTTGTGCTTGGTGTTCATACATTTGTGTGCATGTGCATGTGCGTGTGTCACTTTCTGTATACATAACATGCATACATTCCCACAAGCACACACGTGCATTTTCCTCTCCACCACGAAGCCACGTGACATCATGCAGAGCACACAGGTTCTTGAGTCAAGCAAGCCAGATTCTGAATCATAACTCAACCGTGTGGCGATGTGGCTTCTTCTCCAGTTTCTCACCTCTAAGAAGTGGATCACGACACCAGCCTTCCGAGATTGCTGTGGATGTAAATAAAACAATATACATTTAAAAAAAACCCAAAAACTCTGTGTACAAAACATCATTCCCATCCCTCCTCCTTAGAAGAATAAGGAGCACCTTTATATTTTGCACAACAGTATGAGGGAAGGAGCTCGATAATTATGTTTTCTTGCATCCATTGATTTTTTAAAATTGATTAAACATCAACCCCATAAATTATGCCTCATCAATTTTTAAATTGTGTAAAATGAAATGTCAATCTGTCATCTCCTTTATCAAGTCCAAGACCCAGATTCTTAAAGTAGAACACATTAGAGCGTTTACAATGTCTTTTGACAACTTCCTTTAAAAAGTTCTTAAATTCATTGAAAGCCAAGAAATGCATCTTTTCTCTTCTTCCACACCCAGATGGCAAATAGTTCAGTAATTCTGACGATATCTGAGACACTGCTGGTTTTCACCTCTTCCTTGGATAAATCATCCCCCCCGCCATTTGCCCTCAAGCTACATTGTTTCTTTAAGTAAAAAACTAGTCAAGGGAGGAGAGAGAATGTAGTTACAGTTTAAGGAAGCCCTGGGTGGGTAGAGACAGATTCCTCGGAGTGTGTGTAAACAAATTAATTCACTTTACTGTTGTAGAAAGGGTCTGGGAACCTTGCTTCTTCACCAGCTGGGGAGAGGCAGTTAATTTCAGCTTCTTGAGCTGAGTGTTGGATCTTGCTAAGTGGTGAAACACAGCTCGACCTATCAGCTTTCCTGAGCGCATAATTCTCCAACAGAAATGCCAGGTAATTGAGTTGGCGTCGATGGGATGTCAAATCAGCGCTGCCAGAGTTCAGGTATCTACTTAATTCTCCCCAAAGTGGAAACCGAATGAGTGATGAATTTCCTACATATCCGTCCTGGCATTTGGTGTTCCACCGTCCATATTAAGGGTACTTGTAAGTGGAATTACATCTGTTTCCATCTCTTCTTTTATTATTAAATATTATGAAGTAAGGGAAGAGATCTTAAATTGTTTTTCTCATGAAATGCTTAATATGCTTCACAGAATTAGCCTTATGAGTATTTTTATAGTAGGCACAGAAACTTTTTGTCTGTGGCTCTTAGTCCAGATTCGAATTTTCACCCTTAATAACGATGGATTTTTAAGTCAGTCGCTCTCTTTAAGTTTTAGTTTCCAATGTGTAAAACGAGCATAGCATTACTTATTGTTATGACTGACTGATATGTGTTTAACATAAAGAATCCACATTATAAAGCAACAAAACCAAGTAAAGAATGACCCGTTAGACGTTTACTCTTCAAGGGCAGCCTTGGAAGTCCATGGAAACTATCTTCTTTTAACACTAGTGATTTTATTAAAAGTCAACATGGACAACCTTACTTTCCTTTTTATTTTTTATTAGAGTAAGACTAGCTCATGGATACTTGCACACAGATACACCTGCATATGTATAGGCACTGAATTAATAACATCTAGATGACTGGTCATCCAACTGTAGCCCACAGCCTGTTTTTGTAAATAAAGTTTTATTGGAACACAGCCATGCTCATTGCTTTGTATATCATCTGTGGCCGGTTTCACACCGTAATGGCCCAGTTGAGTAATTCTGACACAGACTGTATGTCCTGCAAAGCCAAAAATATTTACTATCCAGCCCTTTCCAGAGACAGTTAGAATACACACAAGTTTTTCTTGTCAAGATGTTTTTCAGCTGATGGAAATAATGTGGAACATGTTGAGTCAGTCCGATAAGGAGAACAGCATGAAACCAAGATAAATTATTATGATTGTTTCTTAAAATAGAAATAGATCTCCTCCAGCTGGAAAAATTATAGAGACCAAAATGCAACAGTCTAGATGCAGCCTAGAACCTAAGTAACTCAACCAGATGGCAGATAAAACCAACCAGGGTGCTGTTTATCTGGTTCAACTTTGTATACTTTTTCCTGTATCAGGATGAATGACATTTGACAATGACCTGAGGCCAAAGACAAGAGCAGGGAAAGCAAATAGTAAACATTTTAGATGGTAAACTTACCTGCGTTTGAAGATGGTCCTTAAGACGTGTGCTGGATGTTTGCTTTCCTAGGTCTGGATTCAGATAAAATATATTTATAGGTACTTTCTGTTTTCTTGTTTTGTTTTTGTTTGGTTTGGGGTTTTTTTAATTGAAGTATAGTTGATATACAGTATTAATAATGTATGTTACAAGTGTACAATATAGTGATTCACAATTTTTAAAGGTTATATTCCGTTTATAGTTGTTACACAATATTGGCTATATTCCCCGTGTTGGACAGTATATCCCTGTAGCTTATTTTATACCTAACAGTCTGTACCTTTTATTCCCCTTCCCTATCTCACCCTCTTCCCTCCACTCTCCCCACTGGTAACCACTAGTTTGCTCTCTATATCTGTGAGTCTGCTGCTTTTTGTTGTTGTTGTTTATATTCACTAGTTTGTTGTATTTTTTAGATTCCACATATAAGTGATATCGTACGCTGTCTTTCTCTGTCTGACTTACTTCACTTAGTCTAACACCCTCCAAGTCCATCCATGTTGCTGCAAAAGGCAAAGTTTCATTCTTTTTAATAGCTGAGTAATAATCCATTCTGTATATGTGTGTGTGTATATATATATATGTGTGTGTGTGTATTGTATATATGTATTTATATATAATCACATCTTCTTTATCCATTCATCTGTCGATGGACATTTAGGTTGTTTCCATGTCTTGGCTGTTGTAAATAGTGCTGCAATGAGCATTGGAGTTCATGTATCTTTTCTAATTAGTGTTTTCATTTGTTTCCAGTTATATACCCAGGAGAGGAACTGCTGGGTCACATGGCATCTCTATGTTTAGTTTTTTTGAGGAACCTCCTTACTGTTTTCCGTAGCGGCTGTATCAATTTACATTCCCACCAACAGTACAAGAGGGTCCCCTTTTCTCCACACCCTCTCCAGCGTTTATTCTTTGTAGATTTTTTGATGATGGCCATTCTGACAGGTGTGAGGTGATACCTCATTGTAGTTTTGATTTGCATTTCTCTAATGATTAGTGATGTTGAGCCTCTTCTCATGGGCCTTTTGGCCATCTGTATCTCTTCTCTGGAAAAATATTATAGGTACTTCCGATTTCCTTACAATATATGAAATATTTCTAAACTGATGTCATGAAGGACACAAAGCTCTCCACAGTCGAGAATCCTGGAAGCCTGTTTCTCATTGGGTCCAGCTCCTCTGACTTTGAATTTCCGTTGTGCTGTATCTGTCCGTCACTGACCGTCTTTGTGTGCCTTGGGGTTCTTAGCTCCACCTCCCCTCCTCTGCAGTTCCCTGCTCTGTTGCACATCATAGGGAGGTTGAACCCTGCAGGCAGTGTTTCCCAGGATCCACGGCACCGGGCTTCCTCCTACATGACACCAGCGGGAGGTTGGCTGATGGGAGCAAGGGGGAATCCAGTGTATTTCTCACCGTTCTCCTGGTCTGTCTCCCCCATGACTCAAAGGCCTGCCCTTTCCATGGTTGTAGCCTCCACTGGGATCACCGGCGTCACTCCTCACCTTTGACCCTCCAGCTTCAGGGTGGTAGCAGCTTTCTCTTTATACTAGTCTCTGAGTTTCCCCACCATCCCTCAAGATCACCTATGTGACAAGTCTCCTCTATTCAATTCCCTCTGTGATACACACTCTTCCTGGATGGTTCCTCATTGACTCACCACCATACTTTAAGGATAGTCCTTTGGAAGCTTTTCCTGGGTTTCCTTCTAACCCTGGTTCTCACTGCTCCCCCTGGCCACCAACCTCATAAGCATCTTAAGGACATCGTCAGTGTCTGGCCATCTTTGAATACCCCATAGTGTCTAACTCATAGCTTGGCCCGTAATCGATAGGCCATAATTATTTGCTGAGTTGAATTCAGTTGAGATGCCTGTGCTGTGGCAGATCCACACCACCTTTCACCATTAACCTGGCACCGCAGCTCCATCACTCACCCAGTGGATGGCTGAGACATGGAGGAGTCCAACATATTCTCAGTGTGTGGACAGTAGGCTGCTGTAAACCGTTCACCCAGCTCACTGGTGTGGCTTGTGGTCTTAAGTTTTCTCCCCATCTTTAACTTCAGGGGCAGGAGGATAAAACAACGTCCAGTATGGTACTCACATCTGGTTGGCTGATGCAAAGCCCAGCTTCTCCCCCCATACCAAGGAGAGAAGTTCTTCAATTATTTATTGGTTACTTTTCTAATTTTGAAGTCTTTTAATGCAGACAATTTGTAATATCAAGCAGAAGAGAGTGAATGTGGTATTCTGCTTCTCTTTCTAGTAAAGGACCTGGTAAATAAGAAATACCCAGTCATGGTCATTGAACTCATTGAAGGTATCACCTATTCCCAGTACTGTAGGTATTTGCTGAAAACATTTTTATCTTCTACAAAAATATTATGCTCATTTAATACAGGGACTGTCTGACTGACAGATTTCTTAGAGGTTGCCTTGCATCTAGGAGTCATGGTTTACAGATGGGCACCCTATTTCCAAATAAGACCTGCCGTCCATGTCAGAATGCATCCTAACTCTGGTCTGCCCTTATGGTACATCCTAAGCCATTATAACTTACCGTTCCTGAGATGCTCAGTTATTTGAGAAGATAACAGCTTGTTGGAGGAACAGAAACAGAAACAACACTGAGAGGCAGCTTTTCATATAGTTTTAGAACCACCTGCATTTCATACTTAAGGATTCCCCAGATGAAATTTTTATGTGAAACGTAAAGACGTAGGAAATATACTTCATTCAGCCACATTGATTCTTTATTTTCATGCCTACGTCTATGGGACCAGTGATTATAGTAGGAACAGCTGAATAAAATGTCTGTTACAGATGGCCTTTGCTCTCCAGGACAGCATTATGAAATAGAATCCCCAGGCATGGTACTGTACCTTCTTTAGGAGCGCAAGTAGTGACTTCTGGTGTGCTTTACATCCTTTCTTCTAGCAAAAGTTTCCTACATAAATACGCTCACAAAAAGTTGTATCTGTGTACAATATATAGAAGAAACACATTCAAATATTGTTAGCACAGTCACTTGGTAGGATTTACCTTAAAAACCACATTGTCCACGAATGATGAAAAAACCCTTGAGCAGATCAGTCCTATATGAAAGATAAAATGATATCAAAAGTTAATGAACCTATATAAGCAACTTTGTATGTTTCCAGAGGGAACCTGGGGTACACATGCAAATAAATAATCCACTTAGTACATGGGAGTCATGAATCGATTGAAAAGGTTCTGTATGAGAGTCAGATGTGTGTCTGGTTCCACAAGCCTCTGGAGATTAACGGGGATGTAAGTGATTCACTGTCATTCTCTGGCTGTCATTCTATTCTTTGTAATAAGAGGGCACTAGGACTAGCTGTGCTTCTCTTAGAAAATAGTGGCAGAGATAGATGTGACTGCCACACAGGGAAAGTCGAGTTAGCTGTGTTTTTAAATTGAAGTATAGTTTGTTTTTTTTTTTTGAATTTTAGAATTTTATTTATTTATTTTTAAATTTTTTTATACAGCAGGTTTAAACAGAAGTATAGTTGACTTACAGTGTTTCAGATATCCAGCAAAGTGATTCAGTTACACACACATATATATATAAATGTATGTATGTGTGTATATGTATGTGTGTATATATATTTATTTGTGTATATATATATGTATGTATATATATACACACTTTTTTCAGATTCTCTTCCATTATAGGTTATTACAAGACATTGAATATAGTTCCCTGTGCTATACTATAGGACCTTGTTGTTTATTTGATATTTGGTGGTGTGTATATGTTAAACCCAAACTCCTAATTTATCCCCCCAACCCCATTTCCCCTTTGGTAACCATAATGTTGTTTTTGTGTCATTGAATCTATTTCTGTTTTGTAAATAAGTTCATTTGTGTCATATTTTAGATTCCACATATAAGTGATATCATATGGTATTTGTCTTTCTCTGTCTGGCTTACTTCACTTAGTGTGATAATCTCTAGGTCCTTCCATGTTGCTGCAGGTGGCAATATTTCATTCTTTTTTATGGCTGAGTAATATTCCATTGTTTGTGTGTGTGTGCACGTGTGTGTGTATAAATATATATATTATATTCATTATAATATATATATATGTATATATACCACATCTTCTTTATCCATTCATCTGTTGATGGATATTTATGTTGTTCCCATGTCTTGGCTATTGTGAATAGTGCTGTTCTGAACATAGGGATGCATGTATCTTTTCAAATTAGAGTTTTCATCTTTTCTGGATATATGCCCAGGAGTGGGATTGCAAGATCATATAGTAGCTCTGTTTTTAGTTTTTTGAGGAACCTCCATACTGTTCTCCATAGTGGCTGCACCAATTTGCATTCCCACTCACAGTGTGGGAGGTTCCCTTTTCTCCACACCCTCTGCAGCATTTGTTATTTGTAGACTTTTTGATGATGGCCATTGTGACTGGAGTGAGGTGATACCTCATTGGAGCTTTGATTTGAATTTCTCTAATAATTAGTGATGTTGAGCATCTTTTCACATGCCTATTGGCCATCTGTAGAGTTAGCTCTTGACTTACATTTTCTCTCTGAAACCATTCAGGAATTCTGTGAGATAAAGATTGTTATCCCATTTTACAGATGAGGAATACTGCTCTAAAGCAGGAGTTGGCGAGGCCTCATGGTCTTCATTTGTGACTGCTCAACTCTGCAGCCACATGAAAGCAGCCATGGATGGTACCAATGAATGGGCATGTCTGTGTCCCAGTAAAGCTTTATTTATCACAGCAGGCAGTGGGCAGGATTTGGTCCATGGGTCATGGTTTGCCAACCCCTTTTCTAAAGGTTGGTAAGTCAGACCTTAGTTGTGTTGTCGTGCAAGGTTTTGAACACATCTTGAGTGTGTGTTCTTATTCACTATACAAGATGCACTGTGACAACATTGGAAACACAGAAAATCATAGACAATGACAGCCATGTGCCTTCCAGAGACAGTCACTAATCACACCTTGGTGTATTTCTCTCTCCTCTGGGTTCACCATATTTTTGTGCCTGGGTAAGATTGTATACTATTGTATACTCTTCCTTCACATACATCATAACCAGTTTTCTTTGCTATGAAAATCCTTCACAAACATCACCTCCATGTGGAGGTTTTGCTCAGGCCACCAACACCTGCTGCCTGCAGCCAATGACAGGTTGAACCTGGGAAACAGAAGGTTGTACTTTTGCCTCAAGGTGGATGCTATAGACTGGATGCTGGTGTCCTCCCAAATTCATACGCTAAAACTTAATTGACAGTGGGATGGTATTAGGAGGTGGAGCCTTTGGGAGGCGATTTGGTCCTGAGGGTGGGTCCTTCATGAATACCATTAGTGTCCTTATAAATGAGACCCCAGAGAGCTCCCTCACCCCTCCCACCATGTGAGGACACAGGGAGGAGATGCTGTCCAAGAACCAGGAAGCAAACTCTCACCAGACACTGAATCTACCAATGACTTGATCTCGGACTTTCAGCCTCCAGAACTGTGAGAAATAGACACCTTGGTTTATAAGCCCCCCAGGCTATGGCTATGGTATTCTGTGATAGCAGCACAACAGACTAAGATCATGGTCCTAACTGTGAGATGCAGGTCATACTCCAGACCTCCCTGTGGGATCCGGTTGAAGTACATGTCCACCTGGGACCGTCACTTCCACATTGGACCATGTCTGCCTTGGCTTCCCTCAGCCCCTCCCTCTTCTGCTGTCCTGCCCTCACCCTGAGAGTTCTCCCTCAAAAATTCACATGCACAACAATCCTTCTTCCAGAAAACCTGACCTAAGACACTGGTTATATACCCTTTAAAACACCTATTTGTGTCTTGGTCTTAAAAACTTCATTTCAAGACATCCTAGGTCTAAAATTCTACTTTTTAATTCCCATCATTTCATATTATTTGAAAATGAACAAGAAAAAAAGTTCACTGTGATTTCCTACGAAAAGTCTAACAAGTTGCTATAAAAGGTTACAGACCTAATCACTTATCTTAGGCATGAGAATATCCACATGTCGAGTAAGATAATGGCTCTGGCTTCCAAGCATTCGGCAGCATCTGACAGTATGTTGGTAAGCTGTAGGCTTTATGGTTGGGAAAACTAAACTCAGAGGATTACAATACGTAGAATAGCCGGAGACCAACTTAATTTAAAAGTACGCCATGGGAGGGACATAAAAGCAAAGTGTTTAGTTCTTGATCTTCAGTACAGAATACAAAGAATGCTATGTGCTTGGGAGGGAAAGAAAACATTTTTAAAGTTGCAAAGAAACAAGTGTATGTCTAGATACTGCATTGAAGTGCCAGGGCACTCAACCGTCAGAAGCCACCGTCTCCAATCCACGTGGTAACTTCGTAAAACCACCATTTTCCCTGCCCTTAACTCAATCAGGCTGCTTTTTGTCATTGATGTGTGTTTGGTGTAATGTCCCCACATAGAAATATATTTAGCCAAATAACCACTATCACTAAAACCAACAAAATGAAGGAATAATCCAACTCCTTGACATCTTTCTTAAGGTTTTTTAAAGTCACCTGAAAATACCTTTGAAGTAATAGAAGCATGACTTTCTACCTTTTCAAAACACATATCAATGCTTATCTGGAAGCCAGATTTTTCCCTAAAGGATAAAAGGTCTAAGTGTTTCAAGCCTGTTTGTTGTTCATGGATGCCCTGATCTGTTCAGTGAGACCTGAGTCGGATTTACTCTGATGCATGAATTATCCGTCTTCTGCCTGGAGCGTGGCTCTAATTTTAGTAGACTGCTATAAGGCTGTCAGTATTTCCACATTCCTCTCCTCTTCACGTGTCTGATGAAAAGCGCCAGCTACTTCTTGGCATGAGAAAAGCTGTAAATCTCATGCACATCACTGCTGGTGGGTGTATACTACCAGATTTGAAACCCAGCAGCATGATTCTCTGCTGTGTGCATTGCATTTTTTGTGTGTGTCCAAGCTATATTCTGAGATACCCAGTGTAGAACCTCACAGTTACACGTTTATTGCCGTTATACTATAGGTGATGGAGTCTCCTCAGATTTCCATGTGTTTAGAGGTAGCCTTCCTAAGAGGTCCTATGTGGTTTGATTTCAATCAGTGATACCTGGCATTGCTTTACTATGGGTGGTCCCCACAAACTCAACTGGGTCCATCTCTTCCCATCTCCCCACTCAGCCACATCGCAGTAGTAGCTTGAAATCAGCCACAGTGGGAGTAGTGACACCACAAAAACTGGCAGACACTGCAAATCAGTGTTCTCCCCCGCCCCCTTTGAAGAGTCTTTATTGATCTTCGTAAAACCACCTTCTACTGTTTAAATCTCTGTAGGATTAACATATACACACTACTATATATAAAACAGATAACTAACAAGGACCTACTGTATAGCACAGGGAACTCTAATCAATATTCTGTAATAACCTATGGGGGAAAAGAATCTAAAAAAGATACATATATCTGATTCACTTTGCTGTACACCTGAAACAAACATAACATTGTAAAGCAACTATACTCCAATTAAAAAAAAGATATTTAATACCACAGAGACTAACTTCCCAATAAACAATGGTCATTAACATTAAAAAAAATAATTAAAAACTAAATCTCTGACACAGCAAGAACGGTTAAGAATAAGGCCAGAAGCAAAAATAGCCTTGCATGGGAGTACAGAAGGTCGGGGATTCTGACCAAGACACAAACAGCTGAAGACCTCACTGCTGATCAATGAAATGGCAAGATGTAAAAGGATCAGACTCCCCTGAGTTACCCCAAAGGGCACATCACTCCAGAGGAGAGAATCAGATATTCAGGAGGTGCAGCCTAAAGAAGCCCTCTTGGTAAAAACGTGCCTCTCAGCAGATCTGGTGCTAAGGTCTTTTCCAATACTCCTGCTTTTCCTGGAGGTTCACATCATAACTTCACAGCATGCACTCACGCAAGCAGTGATGTCTCTCCGTGCATGGACAGTCAGTTATTTTGAATTATACTCATAGTGCGTTATGTGGTTTCTATGTGTTATGCTCATATTTAGTGGATATAGAACGGATTATCATTGACACTTAAAGACCTGCCAGCATCAAGTACTAATTCCTCTTTCTGAATTTCTTTAAACACTACCTTCCTTCTATTTGCTTTTTCCATTCTGTCCATCTAGACTATCAGTTTTCCTAAAACCAATTTCTCCTTTATTTCTTAATTCTACTTTATATTCTGTTCTTTCCACATCTACCCATAACGAGCCCTCCATTCCTAGTTTATGCCTTTGCTTTAGAATATTTTGCATACACCTATTACTGTTGGTATATTTCATGTGCTGGCATTCCTTCGCTCATGGACCTGAATCATTCCAACCATCACATCTTCTCCGACCCCCATGCATCCCTTTTATAAAGATCCACCTGCATATTCCAGGAAAATCTCCCTCTCCTGAGATTGTTAACTTAATCACATCTCCAAAGTCCCGTTTGCTATGTAAGGTGATGTATTTTCAGACTCTGGGGAAAAAGACATGGACACCTTTGTCGGGGGCTGGGGGGAGCATTATTCAGATTCCCAAAGAGTGAATTAAAATAGAACTAAGACATGCTCTGTCTTCACTCACTTTTCCTGGTTTTATGGACGGAATGTTTGTGTCTCCCTCCCCAAGATTCATATGTTGAAGTCCTAATCCCCAGTAAACGGTATTTGGAGGTGGGACCTTTGGGATTTAATTAGCTTTAAGTCATTAGGGTGGGGTCCCCGTGATGGGATTAGTGTCCTTACAAGAAGAGGAAGAGACCAGAGTGCTTCCTCTCTCTACTACGTGAGGACACAGCAAGAATGCAGCTGTACAAACCAGGAAGAGTGCCTCACTGGGAACTAAACCTGCCCGCACGATGATCTTGGACTTCCAGCCTCCAGAACTGTGAAAAACAAATATCTGTTGTTTAAGCCCCAGTCTGTGGTACTTTGTTATGACAGCCTGAGCTGATGAAGTCATCTGACAAGGAGGAGATGTGTTGTGATTGATGATTTTAACTGTGATTTACAAAGTTTTAGAATGTCTGCTCTGTTACCCTTGGCAGGTAACTGCTTTCTCAGAGCTCTGTCGTGTGTGCCCCCTAATTATGTTTTAAAAATGGGTGTTTAGAAACCACAGTCTCACAATAATTTCCTACTGCAGACAGGTCCCTTCTGGATGGAACGTTTAAATTAAGATCTACATTTCAACAGGAGATTAAAACACTCCCGTTGGTCGAGTCTGGCCAAGCAGAGGTTCAAATGGGTGGATAGAGACGTTGAGATGTCAAAAGCTGTCATTTCCCACCATTTCTAGGTTTACCAGATGTACAACACTGTATTCTAAAGCCTCCTTAAAATAGTCCATGACAATTCTGCCAACATGTTAAAATAACTGTCTGCTTTGTTTCAGATAAAATTTTATTTATGGAAAGACCTGGTTGGAGTGAGGCCAACATTGATAAAAGTATAAAGCTGGCAACATGTCACAGAGTAGTGACCAAATCTCTCTCTCCCAGGAAAAAAAGCTTTTTTTTTTTTGTTTGAGAAACGCTTAAAATATATTCTGGGAATTTTACGAATTCTGATGTCTTATCAACATTCAATTTACTTACAAAGTTGTGCCCCCGACTCATTTGGAAAGGCCTTGTAGCTGTTTGAAGGGTTGGCCAGTGTCAGGAAGACTGCCAGAGCTCGGCCCTGGATGTCCCAGCAGGGGTCACGGCTCTGTCCTCACTCTTATAAAGTAGATGCACACCTGAGGTAGATTAGGAGTAGAATGGACTTGAGAAGAAGGTTCTAGAAACCCAGGTTTTAATCCCAGTCCTGTACCCAGCATCTTTCAGATGTTCCATCCACTCCCACGAAAAAGGTTTTAGAAGGAAGTTTTTCTGGGGGGATCAGTTCGTCTTGAGAGAGATCAAGTCTTCTGAACTGAGAAAAGGGAGGACGGATGTTAGAACACCTCTTTTCTCACTCCAAGATGGGACAGTTGTGTAATGGGTGAAAGCCTGTTGGAGATAGAGTATGGAGCAGAAGGGAGATATTTTATATGGAAAGGGGGTAAAGCACATGATTCAGGAAAGGTGTAAATCTAGTGACTTCAGGAGAACACTTTTGTTATGAAGAGAACAAAGTCAGGGCTTTAAAGAGCCAGGGGGTGAACAGGAAGCCCACTGGAGAGGGAATGCTCAGGGGACAAAGGGATGCACCCATGAACACCCAAGGGGACCCAGACCATCTTCCTGCCCCAAATGAGACACAGAGTTGCCTGCTGGGGCAAAGCCAGGAGTAACTGAGCTGAAGAGAGAAGTGAATTAATCAGTGTGGGTCGCGTTGAATGGTGCTGTCCAATGGAAATGTAATACAAGTCATATGTGTAATCTTAAATTTTCTAGTAGCCATACTAAAAAAAAATGTAAATAAAATGGCATTGATTTTATTTTTTTTAACTTTTTATTTTATATTGGACTACAGGTGATTAACAATGTTGTGTTAGTTTCAGGTGTACAGCAAAGTGACTCACTTTTATGTATACACGCATCTATTCTTTTTCAAATTCTTTTCCCATTTAGCTTGTTATGTAATATGGAACAGAGTTCCCTGTGCTGTATAGTAGGTCCTTGTTGGTTATCCTTTTAACTATAGCAGTGTGGACATGTCAATCCCAAACTCCCAATCTATCCCTCCCCGCAACCCTTCCCCCCTGCTAACCGTACGTTCATTCTCCACGCCTGTGGGTCTGTTTCTGTTTTGTAAATAAGTTCAGTTTGTATTCTTTTTTTTTTGATTCTGTATATAAGCAATATCATACGATATCTGTCCAGTGGAAATGTAATACAAGTCACATGTGTCATTTTAAATTTTCTAGTAGCCATACTAAAAAAAATGTAGATAAGATAGGTGACAATGATTTTAACAGCATACTTTAGTTAACCCAGTGTATCCAAAGTATTATCATCTCCCCACAGGTAATCAATATTAAGAGTGTATTGGGCAGATATTTCACAGACTTTGAAATCAGTATGCATTTGGTCCTTACAACGCACCTCAGTTCAGACTCACCGCATTTCACGTGCTTCATTGCCTCTTATGATGAGTGGCCGCCATATTGGAGAGTGCAGGTCTGGTGAACTTGTTACTGTGGCTTGGGTCTCTGCATTTTAAATGCAGGCTCTATCAAATCAAAGCCACAGGGCTTCCCTGGTGGCGCAGTGGTTGAGAGTCCGCCTGCCAATGCAGGGGACACGGGTTCGTGCCCTGGTCTGGGAAGATCCCACATGCCGCAGAGCGGCTGGGCCCGTGAGCCATGGCCGCTGACCGTGCGCGTCCGGAGCCTGTGCTCCGCAACGGGAGAGGCCACAACAGTGAGAGGCCCGCGTACCACAAAAAAAAAAAAACAAAAAAAAAAAATCAAAGCCACAGTCAACCTCCATGAGATCTTGGGGGTAGCATGATCATGCTCCCCCACCAATTTATCTTACCTGTTTATTATTATTGTTGTTGATGTTGTTATTTTTATTACTATTTGTTTACACTCTGGATGGGCAAAAGCAGGGTCCACTTTTGCCAGTCATCCTGCCCCTGTCTCCCAAGTACTCAGTCTCTCTACCTGATGGCGACACAGTTTCAAATGGTCTCCTTTCTTCCAGTCTGGTCTCTCCTCTTTATTGCCACACTTAGCCGCTCCTGTGAGCCCCAGGCACTGGCAGAAACGAGACAAGAAAACATTCGCTGTTGCTTTGAAAGTGATACATGGCTAAGAGACATCCAGATTTTCCACATACAGCAGGCTTGGTTCTCTTTTCTCCATCAAAGAGAGAGAAACGGTATCAAGGGATAGGATCATGGGATGTGTCCCAGCAAAAGTGGTCTCAAGGTGGTGTCCCTTCCCCACAAACTGCCTTCTAAAGGGGCTGAGGTGTCCACAGCTGAGAAGCCAGCCTCCAAGCACTTGTAATTGCACACAGAATGTTCTTCTTGAGATGTATGTGGAGCTGTTTATCACATATGTTGCACTGCGAAGTTGGGTGCAGGTAAAATAAGAAAGACAGCCACCCCCCTGGAGGAACTAAGGGACCCTTGATGTACTCTTGTTTCCTTCACCCACCTCTGACAAATTGAAAACAGTATCTTACAGTACTTACACTTGCTTATTTAGTAATTGTATTATTTTAACAAGCATCCCTTCTCTTCTTCAAAACCCATCTTATTCCCTTTTTTCTTCTGTGAACTGTCAGTTCATATGCTTTACCATCTACTGGTTGTCAGTCTTGTAATTATCACTTCCTAGGTTGGGGACTAAGTTCAGCCCTTTGCTTGTGATGTGAATGGCAGTGTTGTCTTCCTAGCTTGCCGTTTGGGGATTCAGTGTGGGATACAAAATAATGTATAAAAATAAATGACTTTCACATAGAGAAACAACAACCAATTAGGAGAACATATGGAAAAATGAACAAAGAGGAATAACTAGAAAACTTTTGAAAAATAGGAACAGTGAGGATGACTAAAAGCCTTTGAAGTAGTATTGTAGTATATTATAAAGTCTCAGTGATAAGACATGACGTTGTCAAAAAGACACAGAGACAGACCAGTGGAACAGATCTAACAGTTCAGATATAGGCCAAAATGCATTTAGGAATTTTGGACGCCAATAGCTAGCACATCAATCAGCGGAAACAGATAAATTTGAATAATGTATTGAGATGTTTGGCTAGCCACATGGGAAAATTAAAAATGATCTTATGTCCCAGAGCATACACAAGGATAAATTCCAAATAGATCAATGATTTAAATATAAACAGTTGAACCATAAAGTGTACTAGAAGGAAGGATGGGAGAATTTATAATCTTGGAGTGGGATGATCTTTCTAACTATGGCAATATAAATATGTCACCAAAGAAACATGGATTCATCAAAATTTCTGTGTGGTAACAAACACCATTAATGAATCGTATTAAAGTAAGATTTGGTTTTTCCTTTACTAGCATTTTCTGGTAAGTTTTCCTATGAGATAATGCACATAGACTAGTCACTGGAAGAGAAAATAAACATTTCATTCCTGTATTAAAAATACCAAGTGTAGGGCTTCCCTGGTGGCGCAGTGGTTGAGAGTCCGCCTGCCGATGCAGGGGACACGAGTTCGTGCCCCGGTCCGGGAAGATCCCACATGCCGCGGAGCGGCTGGGCCCGTGAGCCATGGCCGCTGAGCCTGTGGGACCGGAGCCTGTGCTCCGCAAGGGGAGAGGCCACAAAAGTGAGAGGCCCGCGTAACAAAAAAAAAAACAACAAAAAACCAAGTGTAAATACCTAGCTGTGTCCTGGCCGTTATGGTAAACACTAGCTGCATGTGGCCATTTAAATTTTCTTTTGATTAAAAAACCGTTTCTCACTTACATCTGCCGCATTTAAAGGGCTCAATAGCCACATATGACTAGTGGCTACCATATTGGCTTTTTTATTTTTTTTGCGGTACGCGGGCCTCTCACTGTTGTGGCCTCTCCCGTTGCGGAGCACAGGCTCCGGACGCGCAGGCTCAGCAGCCATGGCTCATGGGCCCAGCCACTCCGCGGCATGTGGGATCTTCCCGGACCGGGGCACGAACCCGTGTCCCCTGCCTGCATCGGCAAGTGGACTTTCAACCACTGTGCCACCAGGGAAGCCCCATATTGGCTTTTTTATGATTAGAATTTTTTGTTTTTATTTTTTTATTGAAGTATAGTTGATGTACAATATTATATAAGTTACAGTTGTACAATATAGTGATTCACAATTTTTAAAGGTTATACTCCATTTATACTTATTGTAGAATATTGGCTATATTCCCGGCAGTGTACAGTACATCCTTATAGCTTGTTTTATACCTAATAGTTTGTACCTCTTAATTCCTTATCCCTTTATTACCCCTTCCCATTCCCTCTCTGCACTGGTAACCACTATTTTGTTCTGTGAGTCTGCTGCTTTTTTGTTATATTCACTGGTTGGTTTTATTTTTTAGATTCCACATATAAGTGATATCATACAGTATTTGTCTTTCTCTGACTTAATTCACTTAGCATAACGCTCTCCAAGTCCATCTGTATTGCTGCAAATGGCAGTATTTCATTCTTTTTTATGGTTGAGTAGTATTCCACTGTGTGTGTGTGTATGTGCATGCGTGTATACATTCATCTGTTGGTGGACACTTAAGTTGCTTCCATATCTTGTCTGTTGTGAATCATGCTGCTGTGAATGTTGGGGTGCATGTATCTTTTCAAATTAGTGTTTTTGTTTCTTTCAGATTTACATCCAGGAGTGAAATTGCTGGGTCATATGCTATATCTGTTTTTAGATTTTTGAGAAACCGCCATACTGTTTTCCATAGTGGCTGCACCATTTTACATTCCCACTTACAGTGTACGAGGGTTCCCTTTTCTCCACACCTTTGCCAACATTTGTTATTTTGTGTTCCTTTTGATCATAGTCATTCTGACAGGTATAAGGTGGTATCTCATTGTAACTTTGATTTGCACTTCCCTGATGATTAGCATCTTTTCATGTGCCTGTTGGCCATCTGCAGTTCCTCTTTGGAAAAATGTGTATTCAGTTTTTCTGCCCATTTTAAAATCTGGTTGTTTATTTATTTATTTTTTTGATGATGAGTTGTATGAGGTGTTTATATATGTTGGATATTAACCCCTTATCAGTCATATCATTTGCAAATCTTTTCTCCCATTCAGTAGGTTGTCTTTTCATTTTGTCAGTGGTTTCCTTTGCTGTGCAAAAACTTTTAAGTTTAATTAGGTCCCATTGGTTTATTTTTGCTTTTATTTCCATTATTGTAGGAGACTGATCCAAAAAAATATTGCTGTGACTTATTTCAAAGTGTGTTCTACCTATGTTTTCCTCCAGGAGCTTTATAGTGTCTGGTTGACATTTGGGTTAAATCTATTTTGAGTTTATTTTTGTATATAGTGTTCTAGAGTATGTTCTAATTTCATTCTTTACATGTAGCTGTCCAGTTTTCCCAGCACCACTTATTGAAGAGACTGTCTTTTCTCCATTGTGTAGTCTTACCTCCTTTGTCATATATTAATTGGCCATAAGTGTGTGGATTTATTCTGGGCTTTCTATGCTGTTCATTGATCTCTGTTTCTGTTTTTGTGCCAGTACCATACTGTTTTGATGACTGTAGCTTTGCAGTATAGTCTGAAGTCAGAGAGCTTGATTCCTCCAGCTCTGTTTTACTTTCTCAAGATCGCTTTGCTGGCTATTTGAGGTCTTTCACGTTTCCATGTAAATTTTAAAATTATTTGTTCTAGTTCTGTGAAAATTGTAGTGGCTCCCATTTTGGGTAGCACTGATGTGGAACATTTCCCTAACTGCAGAAAGTATTATTGGATAGCTGCAGTTATTTGTCCATTCAGTACGTTTTTCTTGAACTATATTCCGAGCCCTGCTCTAGTTGCTGTGGATACAGCAGAAAATAAACCAGAAAGATGCTTGCCCTGGAGAAGCTTAAATATCACATAGTAAGTGCAGGAGCCATATTTAGCATCTGTTCTCTCCATTTTACATCATCTCTGGAGAATCTTGGAATTATCAGTGATGGCTTTCAGAGCAAGCCATGCTATAAAGAAACATATCTAGATGTTAAATATTTAAAAAAAGATAATTATCATTAGAAAAATTGCTCAATCTGTTTATCTGATAAAACTTTCCAAGAGAACATGTGGTAGGTGAAAACTTCTTGTTTCCTTTTACATTAGTTCCTTTGGTGTGTGTGTGAGATGTACACTCATGCATGTAAGATTCCTCAGCTCATTGCCAGTGTTTTCACTGAGAAAGAAGGGAAGGAACTGAGAAAATACTTGGAGATGGTGAATTGTTATAAGCTTCTTGGTATTCATATTGAATTTGACCTTATGACACCTTCCTTTAACCCAAATAAGTACATAATGATATAAATACATACAATTATATGCTTTTTGTCAAAGTGCTCATTTTCTTTTTAAGTTGAATTCAGTTAATCCAAGTGCTTACAAAGTGTTTTCAATATGTGTGATTATCTGAATTTCACTTTTTCTCTTAAGGCCAGTTTTTGTGAACATAAATTAAGTCCTATACAAGTTCCCAGAAAACCAAATTAGTTACCAGTGGGTTAAATTATAAGCCATAGATATTTTGGAAGGAAAAGTGTATCTGTCACATTAAATATGGATATTTGGGTCAATTTCAAAGTTTTTTATGTGTCCTGGAAAGTTGTGGAATATTTGTTAAAGCTGAGCAAATAACATTTTTGAACTAGTCCTTCATATAGTGACATGGATTATTTAAATTGCATACTCAAAATTTTAAAATACATTTTGTAAATTTTTTAAATTATTACTTTCTTTTGACAAACAGTACACGTTACTTTAGAAGGGTGCTGAAAAGAAAAAATAAGGCAGAAAACACAATCACTCATGACTCCTGAAGTTCTTAAAATAAGTGCCAAATCGTTTTTGGCATATTTCCTTTCAAGTTTCTTTTTTCAATGTTCGTTTTCACATAATTAAATACACCGTATCTAAAAGTCTCATTAAATAGAATATAACCTAATGATTGCGATTTCAACTCTTTACCTTAAAAATCTTCATTGCTTATTTCTTCTCAGAATCAAAGCCATGACTTTTGAATACAGGCAGACCTCATTTTATCTCAGTTTGCAGATACTGTGTTTTTTACAAATGGAAGGTTTGTGCTCAGTAAGTCTGTTGGTGCCGTTTGCTCACTTCACGTCTCTGTGCCACATTTTGATAATTCTCGCCATATTTCAAAATTTTTCATCACTTATATTTGTTATGGTGATACGTGATCAGTGATCTCTCTTATGGTTGTAATTGTTCTGGCATTTTTTTCAAGCAGTAAAGTATTTTTAGATAAAGGTACGTGCATTGGGTTTTTTTAGACATAATACTATTACACATTTAATAGACTACAGTCTAGTTTAAACATAACGTCTACGTGTACTGGGAGACCAAAACATTTGTGTGAGTTGCTATATTGCAGTATTCCTTTATTGCCCGTGGTCTGGAATCGAACCTGCAATATCTCCAAGGTTTGCCTTTATATGAAAATTAAGTTAGTAATTTTAGCTACCCTAATCTAGATGAGGACCTAACATTACATATGAATCAGATTTGGAGGCAGCAGCATTCTTTACCTGAGCACTGAGGATACCAGGGCTTCTTTCCTAAGTCTTCCCATTGGACAAACACATCTCAAGGACACCTGTAGATGCCAAGCTCCTTAATAAGCAAAACTTGGATCTTTGTCATCACACTGAATGGAATCAAAGTAGGTGTAGCATACATCTTTATTATTCTTTCTTAGTCTTTAGCATATATCCCCAATGTCCCCTCTCTGCCCCTTCCCATCAGAAAGTACCTGCCTACATTTTTTTATTTGTTTTCTCCTCCTATTTCTACTCAGAAAGGACCACGTGTGCTTTTGATGAATTCCATTTAAATATGTGCACGGCTAACCAAGACACTGGGCAGCCATTTTGAAAGACACCAAGGCAAGCAAAAGATAGCCCCCACAGTCACGGTGTTTAAATCTAGAAGGTGGTAAAATAGAAGATTGCTTTAAAAATGAAGGATGGGATTACCTACCCCCTTTATCTCAGTGTTGCATATTCCAATTAGTAGGCACGTTGTCACTATTTATCATTCAATGAAGATGAGGATTTGATTCCCAATAATGAGTAGAGTGTTCATGTGAGTTCTATTATGTGTATAATTGACCTCAGGCTGATTAGTATTATAGCCAATTAGTGACAGTATAATATTAATGACTTGGGGCTAAGTGATGGAGAAGCTCTCTAAATTAGTGAAAACTGTCGATTTCCAGAATGCTCATTTACAAATTCAGTGCTTGTGAAATATGTCCACAGTGCTAACGGTAGTGAACAGAACATGCTCCTTTGTATTAAATTAATTATGGTCAAACCCGTAGCCTTTCTTTTTTTTTTTTTTCTCACCTGACCTAGGCTAATTTAGCTTGGCGACTCTCAGATGCTTTTGATAAATATCAGAAGCTTCTGGACCTAATATCAGCCCAGTACCTTGGCTGTCAGGTGGTTGAGTCACCACGAAGATCAGCCCTGCCAACAGTACACACGTTCATAGCCCAACAGGCACATTTTCAGGAACTCAAGAAAGTCTCTAGTCTCTGTCTTCAGACACAAGCCCTTTTCACAAAAGATACACATCAAGAAAGAATGATACATATTTTTAAATTTTATTGGAGTCTAGGTGATTTACAGTGTTGCATTCATTTCAGGTGTACAGCAAAGTGAATCACTTACACATATACATGTATCCATTCTTTTTCAGATTCTTTTCCCATGGACATTATTATAGAGTACTGAGTAGAGTTCACTGTGCTTATTCTGATGAAGGCAGGATTAGGCAAGATTTAGGTTGGTGTGAGCAAAAGTCTCCCTTTGAAGTGTGTGTGTGTGTGTGTGTGTGTGTGTGTGTGTCTGTCTGTCTGTCTGTCGTGGGGAGGAGCTTGGCATGAGACTAACAGGATTGTAGACCAAGAACATTGTCCTGAGGTATTGGGTACGGAGCTGGCCAGTCTGTCAAAAGCATGCACATTTGCTTGGTGTATTAGTTCTTTACGGCTGCTCAGACACCTTGACACTTGCATGATGGCTTAAAATAGCACAAATTCATTATCTCACTGTCCTGTAGGTTAGAGGTCCAGCATGGTCTCAGTAGGCTCGTAGCAAGGTGTGGGCAAGGCTTCCTTCTTTCTGGAGGCTGTAGGGGAGAATGTGTGTTTTGCCTTTTCCAGCACATAGAGGCTGCCTGCCTTCCTTGACTTGTGGTCCCGTCCTTCACCTTCCAAGCCAGCAACCACAGTTGGAGTCCTCACACCACACCACTCTGACCTCTTCTGCTTCCCTCTTCCACTCCCTGCCCCACTTGCTACCCTGGGCCACCACACAGCCTGTGGGATCTTAGCTACCTGACCAGGGATTGAAGCCACGCCCTGGCAGTGACAGTGCTGAGTCCTAACCACTGCACCACCAGGGAAGTTCCCTCTTCCACTTTTAAAGACCTTTAGGCTTCTGTTGAGTCCACTTGGATAATCCAGGAGAATCTCCCTATTTTAAGGTCAGCTGATCAGCGATTTTAATTCCATCTGTAACCTAAATTCCCCTTTGTCATGTGAGGGAACATTGTCACAGGTACTGTCATTAATATGTGAGCATCTTTGGAGCCAGGCATTATTCTGCATACCACATGGTAAAACCACAGACCTTGTCTCCATCACCAGAGAAAAATTATTTCTAATATGTTGTATGATAAAAAAGGAACTTCTATTACAGATTTCAAAATTATATTGGGAATATATCCTTTATGGCTACCTCTAGATTTCTGATACGGGCCTTCCAATGCTACCTTTCCACATGAGGTGGCAAGTAAAGTTAGTTTTCATACATAAATATATCACTGCTGCTTATAAAGAGGCATTTTAAGGCAAATTATTGAAAAACAATATAACACCGCGCAGTCAGTGCCATTTCTACCATGAATTTTATCTCTTCAATTTTATTTGCAAATAAAAGTGTCCAAACCATAGGCTTAAAAAAATCTCAGGATAAGAATAACTGGTAGAGAGGTTTAGTGCAATTTCCTTATTTTAAAGATGAGAAATGCGAGAGTGAAAGATTTCAAGTGACCTTCTAGAAGTTATAAATACAGTTAGTGACACAGGTAGGACCTCATTCTTCTAAATCCAAGTCTAGTTTTATTGCCAGAAATAAATGTCTGTCCCTCATCTCTGATAATCATCTTCAGTGGCTTTTCATTTAGAACTATTACAGTTTTTCAAATTAGAATTATTAGAATTTACAATAACAGGTCTCTACATTGTTTAACTATAAGAAGCCATCATTTGCTGGGCTGTGTTCTAAGTTCAGATTTCAGCCAGCGCTTCATTGATTTTATTTAGCATCTAGCAAGATCAAAGGTGAGGGTACGTCTGGATAGCACAGCGTAACCAACAGATGCCACTTTCCCAGGAAGATCTTAAAAGACCCATTTGGAGTTGTGGTAAGAAAGACCCAAATAAACCTGCTGCGTTCCACAGATAACGCTTTCTGTGCTCTTCGACGTGCATTGTGCTTAATTGTACGGAAACATGGGAAGAAAAGAAAGATTTCAGTCTCCATGGAAACCACGTTGTGTGCTATTGTGACCAACTGGAATGTCAAACTTTGAGAAACTGAGGAAAGGGTAAGCGATTTTTTTTTATTAGTTTCTGCTTTATAACAAAGTGAATCAGTCATACATATACCTCTGTTCCCACATCCCTTCCCTCATGCATCTCCCTCCCTCCCACCCTCCCCATCCCACCCCTCCAGGCAGTCAGGGTAAGCGATTTTAAATGTGTGTTGTTACTGAAACAGAGAAGACATTGTTACTGCAAGAGATTCTGAAACAATGTGACTGCATGACAGGTTGTGGTATATATGGTATTGAGATAACTAAGCACAGTCTGTCTCTTGGACACGCCAACAAAAAAGAATGGCCAACATTGTTTGTCCCAGCAGATTCTCATGGCTGACAAGGTGTTCATTCAAACCACGCTGAGATTTAGGTACAGAATCATCACAGCTTCCAGTGCCCTTTTTGCCCTTTCTTATTCCAGCTCACCCCAAACCCCAGCCCAGTTCTCATTTTACAGCTGAGAAAACTGAGGAGAGTGGAAAGGATCCATGGCTTATCCAAGTTCACGTGACTCCTCCACGCCTGAGCAGGATTCTCACATAGTCAATGACTCGAGATCTTTTTCACCTTCTGGCTGCGTTGCATTTGCTCCTGTTTTTCTTACTTTCCTGGTGCGTGTTTCACCCAGTACAGAGCACACACAGAAGCATCTGGTCCTCTCGACGCACAGAATGCTGTCTTAGCCTTTGACTGTAGAAGCTTTCTTGGAAGGTCTCTTTGTGGTGCAGGGGCTGTACCCCCATTTCACCATCACCCGGCATCACTGACCTTCTAAAGGTACACGAAAGCCATCTTTACTCTCAAGCCAAACAACGTTAAGACAACAGTCTAAAGTCAGCCACAGAGAGCCCGCAATAACAGTCCTGTATCGGACAGCAGGTGGTTTTGATTGATACTCAGTTGGGATGTGTCCTCTAGTTTGTTTTGCTTTTTACTACTTAATTCCCAGTGCTCAAAACGTCAGCACTGTTCTTGAATGAATGAGTTTATCTGGTACGTAAAATTCCCTAGCCCAAAGATAGTGCTTAAGAAATGATACATAAATAGATGGATGAATGACTGGACAACTGGATGGATATATGAATCAATGAATGAATGAGAATAAAAGTAACCAAGGATGCATCTGAGAGAGAGCGCGCTTCGAAGGTGAAGAGAAAACCTACTGCCTAGGAAAGGAAAAGGTCGAATTCTCCTAACTTTTGATGTCACGTCACGAACAAGAAGAGTAGATTGGAGAATAAAAGATAGAGAAGACATTTCCAATGTTACAGATTTCAGCAATGTAAATATTATTGCTAACATCTCGTGTTACTTTTCAAGGTGGTACGTTTTATATTAAGTCACTCAGAGCAAGTTTCGTCAATGGAAATGTAGTGCTCAAGTCACATTCCACTTTAAAATTTGTCACAAATACAGATGAATTAAAAAGAAAAATAAATAAAATGTACCTTTGATTACGTTTGCAGGCAAATAAATAAAACATACCTTTGATTCAGTGAATACCGGATGCATTTGGTGTGTGGCCAGTTTTATAACACTTAAGGCAGCCTGTAGATTCCGTATATTCTGCACTGCTTCAGATCACTTACATGCAAGAAAATAGTCTTTCAAGTATACACAAGGAACTAGTTGCTTTAACTGTATTTTCCGACGTACAAAATCCTACATATCAATTCAGATAGGCTAAATAAATGACCGACCTATACAGTGGGTTCAAACAAATGGTAGAGGCTTATTGAGTGATTTGAGAATTTTTACATTCAACAATTTCAGAAACATAATGCAATCTTAATTACATTCTCCAGAAAACGGAATGCTAAATTCCCGGCGTTTTCCATGATACACGATCATTTTGTCTAAAATGTGTTTGCTTTCCTGATACTGGACACCTCTGAGGCTGGCCCCCGGCTTAAACTTACAGAGAAAGCATGACTAAATAGTGGAGTTCAGGTTCTTGCACCAGTGTGTCAGTAAAAAGCATTACAAAATAAAAGAAAAGCACTCTTGATTCTCCACTTAACTGGTGATAGAGTAAGCCTGTTCTTTGGGAAACAAAGAGAAGACGGTTTGAAAATCCAGGTTCTCCTGGAAAGGGTAATGTCTTAGGTCCATTAAGAAGGCAAGAGATTCAGGTGTTCCGTGCAGTTTGAAAGACAACACTTGAAAGTGGCATCCTGCACTCTCTCCTGTTGGAGGTTGCCCAAGGTGAGCAGATGCAAAGCACTTCTTCTCCATCCCTTGCTGGGCCACACGGAATAATTTCTACTTTCTCTTTTGCTCTTACGAACGCAGAGACAAGTTGACATTCCTTAACTTGCTTTCATAACCCTTGCAAATAGAAAAGGGTTCTTCTTGTCAAGAACTTGCTGTGGTTTACTGAAAGGGTTCTCATCTCCCTGCACCTTATCTGCTACTCTGGCACAGACACCCCAAAAGCCCACCAGTAACTAGCCTGGTGAAGTGATACGGACAACTGTTGTCACCAGTAATTTCTGAATGACGGCGTGTTATTTCCCACAGAAAGGCTTTGTGGAGAATCAGTCTTGTGGATTTTCAGAATGAGACGTTTCCATTCAGTCATTTCAGGCTTGACCAGCTCTCGACATTATTCTGTCTGGTAAATATGAGCTCCAGGAGAGAAGGCACGTGAACTCATTATAGGCGAAGGGAAGTTAAAAGGATTTTCCCTTTCAGGGTTTATCCAGCTGGATTTATAGCTGATCCAATAATTGCTTTAATAGGGGTGCATGACTCAGAGCACATCTCCAAGCACCTCTCTCCCTCTGACAGTCCCATGGAACTTGGGACTTAACGATCTTTCGAGTTATAATCCCAAGGGCTGAGCAGACGGGCCAAGGGCTATGCTGGAGACGTTTTGTGATCCGGAGTTAACAGGCAAAGTGCCGGCCTTGCTGTGAATATTTGGATGGTAGATTCTTATTTTACGTGATACGGAAGATCTATTTGAAGGGTCTGTTTGTTAGAGAATAGATTTTTAAGAACAGGTGCACCAACTCGATAAGGGAACGCTGTGGGAACCCCTGAACGTTCTTATCAGTGTTCTTGGCAGTTACGTCCAAGAGGAGCTGATTGCTTTGGATGGTGGAGCAAACACTGTGCTTCATGCAAATCCCTGCAGACCATTTTCAGAGCCACTTCAAGGAAGTCTTGACTGTCTTCAACACCTGCGTGCCCAGTGTGTTCTCAGGATTACTGTTCTGAAGAGTGTTAGTGGGTATTTGCTATGGATGGGCTGCATCGTGCCCACCCCCGCAAATGCATATGTTGACGTCCTAAGCGAGACCTCAGAATATGACTGAACTTGGAGTCAGGGTCTTTCAAGAGGTCATTAAGGTATAATGAGGTCATTAGGGTGGGTCCTGATCCCATAGGACTGTTGTCCTTACAAGAAGAGGAGATAAGGACCCAGACACACACAGAAGGACGACCCTGGGAGGACACAGGGAGAAGATGGCCATCTACACGCCCAGGAGAGAGGCCTCAGGAGGGACCAGCCCTGCCCACACCTGGATCTCAGACTTCCTGCCTCCAGGACTGGCAGACATAAATGTCTGTTGTTTAAACCACCCAGTCTGTGGTCCTTTGTTACAGCAGCCTTAACAAATTACATTCGGCACAGTATTGTGTGTTGTGGCTTCACAAGAAACAGTATTCATATGCAGTGTTTTCCAAACTTCTTTGGCCATAGATCCTTTTACCTTAGATAATTTTGAGAAAACTTCGTTCTAGTAAATATCCTTTTGGAAACATCGCCCTACAGCCAGGAGCTCTGATAAACAGAAATACCCATTTACCCACAAATACCCTCTGTGTGCATATCAGATTTTCCCAGCATCCCATTTTACTTTTCTGGGTGCAATTATTAATTATCCACCAGGAAGAGTGTTCTGAAAAGAGATCCAGTCCTGGTTCTTTGACCAGACACATTTTCCAACATAACGAAAAAATTGCCTGTACGTTTAAAATGATCAACGTAATGTCTCATATTATTATAGTGATTTGAAGTTTACCATATCTTCTTAAATATTCCTGGATCCGAAACATTTTGTGAAAGGAGATAGAAGTTTTTTTTTTTTCTTTAAACAGAGAAGGAGATGAAGAAATAACAGAAACAATTTTTTAGCTTTTTGGAGCATTTGAAAGCATAACTTTGGAGTCCGTTCCAGCTACACAGAAGAGTCTCTCTAGGGAAGCCAGTTAACCCATCTGAATCACGATTTCTTCATCTTCTCACTGAGAGAAAATATAGGACACAGCTTTCCCTCTCAGGATTGAAGAGAGAATTAAATGAGCCGATAAAAATAATTAACAAAGAGCCTGGTGCAGTACGTGCTCAGTGAGCATTAGGTGTTATTTCCCTTCACCGAGTTTGCCTTAACCCATGAAGGAGTGTTCCTGCTGGTTCCCAAATGATGTCTTGCGATGGTCTGTCTCCTGTGCTTTTTACTGTATATAATCACATTAAAAATTGAAGTGTAGTTGATTTACAATGTGTTAGTTTCTGCTGTATAGTAAAGTAATTCAGTTATACATATATATGTAATGTGTGTGTATATATATATGTACATATACACACACATTCTTTCATATTCTTTTCCATTATGGTTTATCATAGGATATTGAATAGAGTTCCCTGTGCTCTACAGTAGGACCTTGTTGTTTATCCATTCTGTATGTAATAGTTTGCATCTGCTAATCCCAGACTCCCAATCTATCTCTCTCCAACCACGCCACTGCCGGCAACCACAAGTCTGTTCTCTAGGTCTGTGAGTCTGTTTCTGTTTTGTAGATAAGTTCATCTGTGTCATTTTTTTTAGCTTCCACATATAAGTGACATCATATGGTGTTTGTCTTTCTCTTTCTGACGTACTTCACTTATGATCATCTCGATGACAATCTCTAGGTCCGTCCATGTCCCTTCAAATGGCATTATTTCATTCTTCTTCATGGCTGAGTAGTATTCCATTGTATATATGTACCACATCTTCTTTATCCATTCATCTATCAATGGATGTTTTGGGTGCTTCTTTGTCTTGGCTCTTGTAAATAGTGCTGCAGTGAACATTGGGATGCATGCATCTTTTTTTTTTTTTAACATCTTTATTGGAGTATAATTGCTTTACAATGGTGTGTTAGTTTCTGCTTTATAACAAAGTGAATCAGTTATACATATACATATGTTCCCATATCTCTTCCCTCTTGCATCTCCCTCCCTCCCACCCTCCCTATCCCACCCCTCTAGGTGGTCACAAAGCACCAAGCTGATCTCCCTGTGCTATGCGGCTGCTTCCCACTAGCTATCTATTTTACATTTGGTAGTGTGTATATGTCCATGTCACTCTCTCACTTTGTCACAGCTTACCCTTCCCCCTCCCCATATCCTCAAGTCCATTCTCTAGTAGGTCTGTGTCTTTATTCCTGTCTTACCCCTAGGTTCTTCATGACCTTTTTGTTTTTTTTCTTAGATTCCATATATATGTGTTAGCATACGGTATTTGTTTTTCTCTTTCTGACTTACTTCACTCTGTATGACAGACTCCAGGTCCATCCACCTCACTACAGATGTCTCAACTTCGTTTCTTTTTATGGCTGAGTAATATTCCATTGTATATATGTGCCACATCTTCTTTATCCATTCATCTGTTGATGGACACTTAGGTTGTTTCCATGTCCGGGCTATTGTAAATAGAGCTGCAATGAACATTTTGGTACATGACTCTTTTTGAATTATGGTATTCTCAGGGTTTATGCCCAGTAGTGGGATTGCTGGGTCGTATCATAGTTCTATTTTTAGTTTTTTAAGGAACCTTCTCCACAGTGGCTGTATCAATTTACATTCCCACCAACACATGCATCTTTTTGAGTTATGGTTTTCTCTGGATATATACCCAAGAGTGGGATTACAGGATCATATGGCAACTATTTTTAGTTTTTTGAGGAACCTACATGTATCTTTTCCATAGTGGCTACACCAACGTGCATTCCTACCAGCAGGGTAGGAGGGTTCCCTTTTCTCCACACCCTCTCCAGCATTTGCTATTTGTAGAGTGTTTTAATGATGGCCATTTTCACTGGTGTTATCACATTTTAGATTTTGGCTAATAGGAACTGATTGCCCGAACCTTAATCATAACTAAGTGAACTGATAAAACTGCTGTTCTCATGTACAAATGAAGGTATATATCCCATCAGGATCCAAATCAGCAGAACTCTGGCATCCTCCACACATTTACGAGCAAACGTAGAAAGTCCAAAATGTATCTCAAAAAATAGCGATGCCAGAAGTTCCTTAGAGAAGCCAGCCAAATTTATTAAATGTGAAAATGACCTAAACACCGCAGGAAACAAAGTTTAGACTTGGCATGGGAAAGTAGATTCCCAAATTCTGCTTTATGATGCACACAGTCTATAATTCAAATATAATTTTAATTTGTTTTGTTTTACAGTTAGCTTTGGACAAGCATTTTTGAACCTTGGATAAGAGTCCCTTATAGCTTCTGCCTACACAGCCTGAGTTCATTTTTGTGCGCAAATCCATATTTTTCTTAAAAAACACTATTGCAGAGTGTCAAAGGACATGCCTCCTTGGACACCAGTGGGGAATTCCAAGACACACAACACTTTATCATTCAGTGAATGATGGGTATACATTACAAATATAAGCTGCTTTTTGCCAAATTTAAAGGTAAAACCTTTCATGACGTCAGTTATTTGCCAGAGCAAATGTATGTCAACAGTAACCACAAAAAAGAGAACAGTCATATCATGGCAGTTCAGCCAGAGCCATTGTTTTATACATCAGAGGTTACAGAGTTCCCAGCTCACAGTGTTGAGGTGTTTTTCACAGTATTTTGTTGTTGTTTTTCTTAACGTAAGCTTTTTTCTTTCTTTTTTTTTTTTTTGAATAGTCATAAGTTCACATGCAGTTGCAAGAAAAAGTAGAGAGTTACTGTGTACCCTTCACCCATTTTTCCCTGATGGCAACTGCTATCTTTATGAATGTAATTTATTAGCATTTAACATTGGTTAAATTTTGATTTTATAATTTGATTTTATGTTTCTCTTAAAAATTGGAAGACCTGGCAACACGGGGCCTGTATTTTCACATGGCCTACAGAGTCTAGTGCTAGGTGATCCCACAACAAATAGGGAGATTTGTAGGATTTTTAACAAGAAGTAATTTTTTCTCTTTGTAATCGCTAATCTCAGGCGGATAGCTTCATATAAGAATCACGCGTTCACAGTTGACCAGTCGTCTCCAAATTACCTTTCAGTGTAAGACCAGACCCGTGTTAGTGTGGGGTAAGCTCCATTTCCACTTACAAACACCTGGGCGTTTATCAAGGCTCAGATTGGTCTCTGTTTTCTTGGTATTCTCTTGATGTCCAAGACTTGAGGGGTCTTCAAAGCTGCCCAGTAACAAAAAGAGTGTCCCAGAAGCCGGTGTGATGCCACACACACTGAGAATGACTCTACAGAAATTCCCTAAAGGGATCAGTAAGGAGGACCACTCACCTGCCTTAGCAGAAAACGAGTGTCGATGACATTGGCATGGTTTTGTCATGGGCTAAGGTAGGGCAGTTGTCATCAAGTAGGAGGTTAGTGCCCGGTTTTAATGCTCGAGGACTGGAACCTACGCTTTTCTGACGGAGGTGACCATGGGAGTGGCAAACTTAAATTCGCCCCGGTCCCCGGGGTCTTAGGAATCACAGATGTCGGAACAATCAACTTATCAAGAGCCCTCCTGAGCGTGGCTTATCTGAAATGGCCCAGGGTTGCTTTTTTAGTTCCTGATGTTGGGGGGACCCAGCCATGTCAGTCCTCTGGAACCAGCAGAACTCAAGGGCATCACCTGTACACTCTGGGCACTTGCCCATTCTGTTCTCTTCTTCCTTTTATACTAGCAGCCAACCTTATGGAAGCATCCGTCTTACCTGTGTTCACCCTTCTGTGCTGTCCAGCAGGGAGGCGTCTGTGGGCGTGAGATTTTCTTCCTATAGTGCACACAGGCTGCTTTCTTCTCTTGCAGCCCTTGCGGTCCTTAATAAGCCTTGTTACATGGGTGCTGGTGTTGAAGGATGTTTGCTGTCCTACCTCCCTGTTAGACCAAACACGTGAGTCCCCATCTTACCATGTTCAGCCTCTCCGACATTTAGCTCAGTGTGTTAATGGCTTCCAGCATGTTCCTTTCAGTACTAAGTTTGGCAAAACGCCAAGGCTTTTGGACCCTGTACTTTAAAGATACCATGGGAATTCCCTGCTGGCCCAGTGGTTAGGACTCCATGCTTCCACTGCAGGGGGCACGGGTTTGATCCCTGGTTGGGGAACTAAGATCCCACATGCCATGCAGTGCAGCCAAAAAACAAACAAACAAAAATACCATGTCTTATTTCCATTGACACATCATCTTAGAATATGTAAGATTTAATTCAGTTGGGCATGTTTAAAAAATAAAAGCATTAATATTCTCAAGATAGAAATAGACTTATAGGGGCTTCCCTGGTGGCGCAGTGGTTAAGAATCCGCCTGCCAGTGCAGGGGACACAGGTTTGAGCCCTGGTCTGAGAAGATCCCACATGCCACAGAGCAATTAAGCCCATGTGTCACAACTACTGAGCCTGCGCTCTAGAGCTCGCGAGCCACAACTGCTGAGCCCACATGCCACAACTACAGAAGCCTGCGCACCTAGAGCCCGTGCTCCGCAACAAGAGAAGCCACTGCAATGAGAAACCCACGCACCACAACCAAGAGTAGCCCCTGCTTCCCACAACCAGAGTAAGCCCGCGTGCAGCAACAAAGACCCAGTGCAGCCAAAAATAAAAATAAAAAATAAATGAATTTATTAAAAAAAAGAAATAGACTTATAATCAACTCTAAATAAAGAAGAAAAACATAAACTATAAAGTTGTTTTTTTCCTGACACAGACGTTTGTATTTATAATTGAAAAATTAATCTGTCCTTAGATTACCCACAGGAATTACAGGGAGCTTAGCTACTTTAAATAATTTTTAAAAAAGCGCTCCAGGGTAATTATAAATAGACAGTACTGGTATTCAGTCTTTCTAAACATTTGTCATTTGGATTCTGGATCTTTAATTAATTGACTGATATTATTCAATGATAATCCTATTTCATTTGCTCTTCAGAGAATGAAGATATGAAAAAGATGTAGCCCCAAATCCGTAATTATTTCCACTTATTTTGTTTTTCTGCTTTAACTTCAGGACTCACATATTCTATTATGTAAAAGGCCTCATGCTTTTTTTTATTTTGAGCCATTCAATTTTTTTTAACATCTTTATTGGAGTATAATTGCTTTACAATGGTGTGTTAGTTTCTGCTTTATAACAAAGTGAATCAGCTATACATATACATATATCCCCATATCTCCTCCCTCTTGCATCTCCCTCCCACCCTCCCTATCCCACCCCTCTAGGTGGTCACAAATCACCAAGCTGATCTCCCTGTGCTATGCAGCTGCTTCCCACTAGCTATCTGTTTTACATTTGGGTAGTGTATTGGTGTCCATGCCACTCTCGCACTTCGTCCCAGCTTACCCTTCCCCCTCCCTGTGTCCTCAAGTCCATTCTCTATGTCTGCGTCTTTATTCCTGCCCTGCCCCTAGGTTCTTCAGAACTTGTTTTTTTTTTAGATTCCATATATATGTGTTAGCATATGGTATCTGTTTTTCTCTTTCTGACTTCACTCTCTATGACAGACTCTAGGTCCATCCACCTCTCTACAAAAAACTCAATTTCGTTTCTTTTTATGGCTGAGTACTATTCCATTGTATATATGTGCCACATCTTCTTTATCCATTCATCTGTCGATGGACACTTAGGTTGCTTCCTTGTCCTGGCTATTGTAAATAGAGCTGCAGTGAACATTGTGGTACGTGACTCTTTCTGAATTATGGTTTTCTCAGGGTATATGCCCAGTAGTGGGATTGCTGGGTCATATGGTAGTTCTATTTTTAGTTTTTTAAGGAACTTCCATACTGGTCTCCATAGTGGCTGTATCAATTTACATTCCCACCAACAGTGCAAGAGGGTTCCCTCTTCTCCACACCCTCTCCAGCATTTATTGTTTGTACACTTTTTGATGAGGGCCATCCGGACAGGTGTGAAGTGATACCTCATTGTAGTTTTGATTTGCATTTCCCTAATGATTAATGATGTTGAGCATCCTTTCATGTGTTTGCTGGCAATCTGTATATCTTCTTTGGAGAAATGTCTATTTAGGTCTTCTGCCCATTTTTGGATTGGGTTGTTTGGTTTTTTGATATTGAGCTGCATGAGCTGCTTGTAAATTTTGGAGATTAATCCTTTGTCAGTTGCTTCATTTGCAAATATTTTCTCTCATTCTGAGGGTTGTCTTTTGGTCTTGTTTATGGTTTCCTTTGCTACGCAAAAGCTTTTAAGCTTCATGAGGTCCCATTTGTTTATTTTTGGTTTTATTTCCATTTCTTTAGGAGGTGGGTCAGAAAGGATCTTGCTGTGATTTATGTCCTAGACTGTTCTGACTATGTCTTCCTCTAAGAGTTTTATATAGTGTCTGGCCGTACATTTAGGTCTTTAATCCATTTTGAGTTTATTTTTGTGTATGGTGTTAGGGAGTGTTCTAATTTCATTCTTTTGCATGTAGCTGTCCAGTTTTCCCAGCACCATTTAATGAAGAGGCTGTCTTTTCTCCATTGTATATTCTTGCCTCCTGTATCAAAGATAAGGTGACCATATGTGCATGGGTTTATCTCTGGGCTTTCTATCCTGTTCGATTGATCTTATTTCTGTTTTTGTGCCAGTACCATACTCTCTTGATTACTGTAGCTTTGTAGTATAGTCTGAAGTCTGGGAGCCTGATTCCTCCAGCTCCGTTTTTCTTTCTCAAGGTTCCTTTGGCTATTCAGGGTCTTCTGTGTTTCCATACAAATTGTGAGATTTTTTGTTCTGGTTCTCTGAAAAATGCCACTGGTAGTTTGATAGGGATTGCACTGAATCTGTAGATTGCTTTGGGTAGTATAGTCATTTTCACAATGTAGATTCTTCCAGTCCAAGAACATGGTATATCTCTCCATCTGTTTGTATCGTCTTTAATTTCTTTCATCAGCGTCTTATAGTTTTCTGCATACAGGTCTTTTGTCTCCTTAGGTAGGTTTATTCCTAGGTATTTTATTCTTTTTGTTGCAGTGGTAAATGGGAGTGTTTCCTTAATTTTTCTTTCATATTTTTCATCATTAATGTATAGGCATGCAAGAGATTTCTGTGCATTAATTAATTTTGTATGCTGCTACTTTACCAGATTCATTGATTAGCTCTAGAAGTTTTCTGGTAGCATCTTTAGGATTCTCTATGTATAGTATCATGCCATCTGCAAACAGTGACAGCTTTACTTCTTCTTTTCAGATTTAGATTCCTTTTATTTCTTTTTCTTCTCTGATTGCTGTGGTTAAAACTTCCAAAACTATGTTGAATAATAGTATTGAGAGTGGTCAACCTTGTCTTATTCCTGATCTTAGGGGAAATGGTTTCAATTTTTCACCATTGAGAACGATGTTGGCTGTGAGTTTGTCCTATATGGCCTTTATTATATTGAGGAAAGTTCCCTCTATGCCTACTTTCTGGTGGGTTTTTGTCATAAATGGGTGTTGAATGTTGTCGAAAGATTTTTCTGCATCTATTGAGATGATCATGTGGTTTTTATCCTTCAATTTGTTAATATGGTGTATCACATTGATTGTTTTGCATATATTGATGAATCCTTGCATTCCTGGGATAAACCCCACTTGATCATGGTGTATGATCCTTTTAATGTGCTTTTGGATTCTGTTTGCTAGTGTTTTGTTGAGGATTTTTGCATCTGTGTTCATAGTGATATTGGCCTGTAGTTTTCTTTCTTTGTGAATGAGCCATTCACTTTTTGTTGGAAGTAGGAAACTGGATTTTAACCTTTTAACTTGCCCCCTTTTATATTTAGGTTGGGGAAACTTACTCTTTTAGCAATTATTGTTTTAGCAATTATTTATTTCTAGAAAGAACATGTATGACTTTCCTAGGTTATTTTTCTTAACACTAATTAGATATTAAATAATAATAATAATAATAATAATAGCAAATCTAGTAAATGTAGGTAAATCTCATTACTGGAATTTGATCAATTTGTGGATTTTGAGAAAAATATAAGATCATATTTTCCAAAATAACCAACTTTAATATATCTGTTTATTAATTTTTGAGTCAATACAAATTTATTAATGTCTTACTATGTTCCTCTTATAAATTATCTTTTTTAAAAATTGAAGCATAGTTGATTTACAATATTGTGTTAGCTTCAGGGGTATGGCAAACTGATTCAGTTATACATATATTGATATTTTTAAAAATTATTTTCTAATATAGGTTATTACAAGATATTGAATATAGTTGTCTGTTCTATAGAGTGAATCTCTCATAAAACATCTTAAATTGATCAGATATAAAATAAATACAGAGAAAATTTTGAAAGGCAGTTACTCTCAGTATAAAATATCATGTACTTATTTATGCACTTCTCTTCCCTATGAAAGCTTGTGTTCCATATATTTTCAAAGGAACTTTACTAACCATAGATGTTCACTAATTATGGGGGTTAGTTTCTTTCATCTTAGGGTAAGTATATTTTAGTAGGAATGTACTTATTCAGAATTTACTCTGTTCTACATCACAGTTTAAAATCACGTTCAGGCATATCTAATTCCACAGTGATGATGTTGTATGTACATTTTTTAGAGTCCAGTTGTGTGTGTTTGCTACAAGTAATATGTGCTGGCCCTGTCACCAGAACCTTTTTAGTTCCGTGGTTTGCATAATAACAAGGACATAGGTCATTCACGCAGCTGGGTTTGGTGTCTTCTTTTCCAGGCAAAGAATAGATAAGACCACAATTAATTCACTATTGCCTTGACCAGAACAAACCCTGCATGTCTTAGGTTGGAATTCTTTGGGATTGCAGGCTCTAGCGTTTCTGTGCGGTTTGCAGTCGTTGTTGAGCTTCCTGAGTCCGGTCCACAAGTGGAATAGCTAAAAGGAAAATTCTGACACAGGGTATAGTGTCTCCTGTATGGAACAAGAGGTAAGAGACTGTCTACTAACAGACAATCATGCTTGACCTGACATCCCGTGAAAAATAGAGCGCCCATGCTCAAGTAATCACGAAGCTTAGTTATTTATGAAAGTACATTTTCAAATAGTGGTAGTAGTAGTACTGTTTTAAACTGGGGGCTACGTTAGCAGGATTGGTTGCAATCATGCCATGGTCTTTCTCTTCATCATTTTAGTTTCTCTCATCCTTTACCTGGAAATTAAATGATATTTCCTTGGGTGTAAAACACACACACAATAAAGGAATGGAAAACGTGTATAAGACATGGTTCATGAGTACGTGTTAGAGGAATTGAGTTTGCATAGACAAAAGGGTAAAAACTAGAGAGAGGTGTATCTTCCATAAAGTACGGCTCAGGAGGGACTCAGATTCCTGGCTGATTCTGTATTAGTTCTGTTTGTTGGTATTTTTATAAATGGTCCACCTAGGCACTTTTCTTTTAACAGCTTAAGGGGAGTGGCCACAGCAGTGTATCTCCTGGGTGGAACCGTTTGCAGGGAGGTTACGAGTCATGCATTTTAACTTATTATATGAGCGGCTTGGAGGACAGGTGAGGGCAAAGCTTAGCTGCTGGGGATGATTGCATCTTTGTGGGCCACTTCTTCCAAGCTGAGGTTTGGCTACAAATGTTAATGCTTCGGGTGGTTTTCCTCTTCCTGAAAAGCATTGTAAATTGCATAACCTCAAGGTAGACTTCTAGAATAACAAATGTGCACAGCGGATGCCTGGTTCCCCATTGGGGTGGGTGTTGGAAGCTCGGTTCTGTCTTCAGGCTCTCAGAGGAGCATGGTTGAGCTATCCAGAAGGAGAGCAAGGAGAAAGTTTCCGTACCTCCTTCCTCTGGCTCCTCAAGGAAGAGCAGGTCTGTAGTGTGTGAGATGGGGATCCAAGGCAGCCGGACGCTGAGCTGAGCAGAGCGGCAGCTGAGACCATGGCCCCTAAGGAAGATAAAGGATATTGTAAAATTTCTGGATGAAATAACGTGTATACCCTAAAACCAGTTCCCACATGCGCTTGCAGCAGCCCTGAATATCAGAGTAACATAAGAGCTAGAAAACACGCTACTGATTGTATTATACCAGAATGACCACACCTGAGTCACAAACTCTCTATTCTCTTTGAGAAAAACATAGAATGAGTCAAAACTCACATGTTACTTAAGAGAATAACTCTTAGGCAAGGGAGAGGCTCGACTCTCTAGAAATAGAAGTCATGACTCAGCACATCTTTGGAATTAAGTAATGAGCGTCAGAAGATGGAAAAAAATGGCAAGTAGCTGGGTTTGGGGAAAAGGGAATCATTTGGGAGGAGTTGTAAACTGGATGCACACTTTTAAGCAAGCATATCTCAGGGTGACAGTGGCCTCCAGCTGTTTGCCTCTGGGAAGTCACTAAGAGTTGATGCAAACGAATGCAGTTTCCAGGGCAGGGGAAATGAATCTGCCCACCAAGACAAAGAAGCAATAGTCTGAAAGAGAATTCTTTTGCGTCCTCGCTTTGAATTTGACTTTTGTTGGCTAAATTCACCGCTTATTTCCAAATCCCTCTCAACATTTGCCTGGCATGAGGTTTGTAGGGTAAGTTCCTCTGGTAGAAGCATGCATGAAAGAATAAAGCACATACACAGAAAGTACGCTGTGCCTGACTGATGAGCGCCCCATCACGTGCTCAGCACAGGGAGATGTAGCTTCAGATGAAGATGGATGTGACACCGTCCCCGCCTTCCAGCAGGGCAGCCAAAAATAAGCTCGGGACAAAGGCTACCAATACTAGGACCTGATATTTGACAACGTGATGACGTTCTCTTTTCCTTTTTTTTCACCCACTAAATGAAAGGGTAGCAGCAGATCACACACAAGATCCTTTTCCAACTCTGAAATTCTGTGATCATCCGGGGCCACACAGGTGCTAGAACTAGTCAGGGCTCAGAAGAGAAGGAAGCCGTGGCCTTGGGTTGGAACTCAAAGCTGTGTAGCATCTGGGTAGAGAGAGGGAAGCGAGGAACTCATTCTGTGGGTGAGAATATGAGCAGAGAGTTAGGAAAGAACTGTTTATGTGTGAGATCCTCAGACAACAGCCTCGGTTCACCAGAGAATGTCCACCGAGAGGTAAAAAGCCGGCAGGATTGACACGTGCTTGTTTTCCAGATTTCACGTGGCCTCAGATGACATGTCAACGGGTTAATCCTCGATAGGTAGGAATAGGCAGGAAGTGATGCAGCGCAGAGAGCGATTGAAGCTCCCACCCCTGCAGGATTCAGAAAGCAGGATGATGGAGAAATGTGATTTCTTATGTAATGTTCAAATTGTCTGTGAGCTTTAAAAGGAGACACACTACCTACCGCTGATTAGGAAAGAAATATGTGGGGAAAAGGATGAGGGGGGATGCCTTATACAGACAGAGACAAGAAATTTGGAAATAGATGTAAAAGGTAGAGGTGTACTTTTGGAAGAGGAGAGGGTACCAGTAGAATTACAATGTTTAATGTGTCGTGTATCGGCTGAACCTGTACAGGTTCAGAAAGACATTACACCCAAAGCAACCAAGAGAACGAGCAAGGGATATTTGTACCCTGCAAACCACAGGAGCGTGGCAGGAAGACAGGGAGTCTGGTCGGATGGAGCCAACAGAATAACAAAGACAAAACATGCGTTAGTCTCAGGGGCTTGGGTTTTGGTCCAGCTGGCCCTGCCCTGGGGGGCAGGGGGTGGGATCCCGAGAGGATTTAGGTGGAAAATGCAGTTTCTCTAACCTGGCATATTTAGCCACATTTTAGCCACTGAAACATGCCTGTTGCATCTCTGACCACTAAATATGAGGGATATTGAGATAATCCTTCGTTTGCCTGGTGCACACAATTCTCACCAGACAGGAAAAACTGAGCTTTGATATCACGATGTCACCTGCCAAAGTGACTCCTAAAGGCTGAGATGGCTGTTGCCTCCTTATTCAGCGTCGGGGTGTCTCCACGTCGGCACGACTGACTTTCTGGGTCGGATGCCACTTGCCTTGGGGTGCCGTCCTGGGCGCTGTAGGATGTTTAGCAGCATCCCTGGCCTCCACTGCCTAGAAGCCAGTGACAGCCTTCCCGTTCAGACAGTGAAAGCTGTCTCCAGACATTGTCAAAGTGCACTGGGGAGGGGTGCCCAGTTACTGCTGGATTCCCCCTTAGCTGCTAAGCATAGCCAGACACCTTACATTTGTATGAACGAAAGAATGAATAACCTGTGTTTCCTCCTAATGGTGACAATAAGCTTTAAATGCCAGGCTCCCCCCAACCCCCTCCTGTCTGTCCCCCATGACTTGATAAACAGAGATAATTTGGGAAAAGTCTAGGTGTTACATTTTTCTACTAGGTGGCCTTGTTTATGCAAGAAAAGCCCTACCGCTTCCATCAATATTTTGGGACGTAAAATTGCAGAAGAGATAGGGTGTTTACAAGTGGCCGTTCATTTCCCTTATAAACACCATTTTGATAAACAATATTAAGTCTCTGAAAGACTTGCTTTCCCCATCCTGTAAGATTCTCCCAAGAAGATTCGTTTCACAGTGGCTTCGGGGACTGTGTTGGGGGGACAGCTTTTCCTCTGAGCCTCTCAGGCGGTTTCTCACACCCATGACGCGCCAGCCCAGGAATGCTTTCAGGAGCCAGGCAGAGGCCTGTGCCTTTTCTCTTTCTGGCACCAAGACGCACGAAACCCGAGCGGGCGCGCCCAGATGGCTTTCCGGGCTGTGGGAAAGCTTCCGTGAAAGGGCTCATTCAAGGGCATCCATGAAAATGAGGGCACTTTGCAACTGGCAGGGCGTTCAAAGGATTCCACGGGGCATTCTTGGCCGGGAAAACGAGCCAGTAAGAGACTTGAAAGCCCGAGGATCCCCCTGCTCGTAGGGAGGCCTGGAAAGCTCGACGCTCTCCTCTCCTTTAAAAGTAAAGCTGTTCAGGGGCTTCCCTGGTGGCGCAGTGGTTGAGAGTCCGCCTGCCGAGGCAGGGGACACGGGTTCGTGCCCTGGTCCGGGAAGATCCCACATGCCGTGGAGCGGCTGGGCCCGTGGGCCATGGTCGCTGAGCCTGCGCGTCCGGAGCCTGTGCTCCGCAACGGGAGAGGCCACAGCAGCGAGAGGCCCGTGTACCGAAAAAAAAAAAAAAAAAAAAAAAGCTGTTTAGGATCCTTCAATCGCCGGACAGCACAGCACATCACTTCATCAAACGTGATCCTTGAAGCGCAGGAGCCACTGCTCCCGGGGGCGGCCTTCTGTGTCTGCGCATCTCTGGAAGGTGCGCTGCTATTCGTGCATTTACGCACGGGCTCCGTAAGCCACGCCCCCCATCAGTAGCGATAGGATGTGCAACGATTGTGCGCTTCTGTGCCAGGGGTCGGGGGCTGGGGGGGAGTGGCTGTGAAAATGCTTCCAGAACTGGGGTCCTCTGCAGGGAGGAGCGAGTGAATGGGATGAAAGGGGGTTCGATTTACATCTTGAACGTGGAATTCCTTTCTCTTTCAGAGACGATGAGCTGTGTGGTCCTCAGTCCTCCCCTTGAAAGAGGAAGCTGGGCGATGATACCGGAGCCCTTCGTCCTCCAGGCCACTGAGGTTCGTTAGCGTTTGTAAAAGGCTGTAGGGTTGCGTGCCCTCCCCACTTCTCCCTGCCCTGACGCTGGATGAAAACATCTGGCCTCCCAGATCCTGCTCGCGGGCCTTGCTTCTATCACCCCTTTGATCCCTGGAGCCTTCATGGGCTTAAATGTCATTCGCACATTTCTGATGGCGGCGGAAGACTCCCACCCTCCTCAGCATCCCGTCACCCCTGCCTCCTCCTGGAGTCTCTTAAATCTCATCAGGCATCTTGCTCTGCAGCCTAGGAGGGCCCCTTCGGACGCGCGCGTGCCGGTCTCGGTGCACACCTTCTCACGCACACGTGCCTGTCAGGGTTTGCTCTTCTGGGTGGACGCGGTTGGAAACCTTCCATGCTCACCAGACCATTCGTGTCCTCCCAACAGGAGAAGATCCCCAGAGTGGGCACACCACCCCGTTGTGATGTCTGGACACCAACAGGGTTTCCAGGGGCAGTGGGCTGCCACAGTTTTGAGGACCGAGGACCACGGGAGGCCCTTGGCCTTGGGGCAGATGTGTTCAGGGGCTTGAGATCGGTCGCTCCACCCAATGAAACTGCACCACTGTTGGAGTACTCCAGATGGCCTCTGGGAAAGACTGCCGCTTCCTGTAGTCCCTTGAGACTTGTATTTGTGGGAAATCGCACATAAGAATTCTGTGCACAGCAGAGAAAGGTAAGAAGAGGCATTACTTGTAAGGAATGTACAAGAGCACCATGGATGTGATGCAGTTTGACAGCCCAGGGTTCCATTTTCATAATTCTGTGTCTGTTGCATGTGGTACATATCCCAAACCTACAGCAGAGGGAGGCTGCAGCCCTACATGCAGACCCCTCTCCTAGGTAAATTAGGCTTCCTTCACAACTGTAAAGCAAAGAACCCATAAGACAAATGCGAAGGATTTGAATTCTGGGAAACATCCTGCTGTTTCTTACAATTTTATTATTCGCATATGAGATAAAGTAAGTTAGTTGCAGGGTTTTTTTTTTTTTTTTTTTTAAGAGCAAGACTGGTGTAAAAATCAATAAACAACTGCTGGATCAATAACTCTTTCTGAACGAGACCAGCTGACAGACCAGTATCTGCACGAGATCTTTTCTTAAATGTCAAGTGACCAGTTAATTTTCCTGAACTGGTTGTTAGTTTCAAGCTTCAGGAAAGCCCCCCTTTGGAGCATCTTTGTGTACACGTGTGCACTGTAAGAGCTTTGCCCAAAATGCATGAAGCCCAGATTTTCCTGTGCTTTCCTAGCAGCCTGGGAAGTTTGGCTGTCTCTTGAAGTCTATTGAAGTTTGGCCATGGCCAGCTGGTTTTTCTAGAAAGCCTTGAGCAATTAAGTGAAGAGAGTCTGCTCTGCTAACGGGTGCCGAGCAAAAGATTAGATACAGAAAGGTCACTGGTGACCAAGAGGGGCAAACGCTTGCTCAATTTTTAATAGACACCATGCCTCCAAATCATCGCTACTTTCCACCACTGCGTAATTCCTGAGACATGAATTGAATAAAAGGATGATTTAAGCAGACGGAACAAGGGCACCAAAAAGAATACTCCTTTTGTTACTGGTGAGCATGGCTCCAAGATTATAGGACGACAGGGTCTCAAAAGGACAGGAAGAAAAACTATGACTGAGTTATTTTTAGATTGGACCCAATTTCTAGGTATTTAGTGAGATGCCAAAATAATTTTTAAAATGTTTCTGCTCAGGCACCATTTCTGCTTTCCATAGGCATTTCTTTGGAAGCTGGAAGCTAAACGAAATCTTACCGAATAACTTGATACATCCAGAATGAGCCTGGGGGCCGGTGGGGGGTGGTGAGGGGAAAAGGAAATATTCTAACCTTTATGTTCAGTTACACAGCATTACATCCGCCATTATCTTAAAAGGCTAATCAGCCATGTTTAAAACTTAAAATTGTTAAAAATAAAAAAAGGTTGAGAAATATAGAGGGAATGCAGAGTTGGCCACATCGCGTATGGTTTAAGGATGAAGCAGGCTGCTCAGGGGCTCCCGAAATTAGGGCTGGTGGGTATAAGTAAAGTGATGACATACGTTGCCATGTGCAGCACCCAGTACAGAGGTGTGTGGGTCTCTTCCAAAAAGTGAATGTTACTGAAAAGAAAGCAGCAACAGCGACAAGAAAATGAGGGGGAAAGAGTGGCGTTCAAAAGCCTCAGGAGACGTGACAACCTGCAATATATAAACCTTTTCTATTAGATTAATTTGTATGACATTCCCCAGCCCTGTCTCAGAATCCATGGAGCAGGTGCATCCAAGTTCACGCCTGGTGGACAAGGGCACAGGTGCACGGGGGATGCTCCCAATGGATGGAGATGCAGGTACGGAAGCAGAGTAGGGAGAGAGAGGATGCCCTGTCTGTGGAACTCCAAGTGGGTCCCCGTGGCTCAATACCACCTCTCACACGTGGGAGGCCCAGGCTGACAACCGCTCTGTAATTCTTATGAGACCGTGCCTTCAAGGCCATGGCCTTGCCCTCGCTTCAGTTGCCCTAGCCTTACATGGAAATCACCATCCCATCCAAGGGAGGTACTTCTCGGACCCTGCAGCAGTAGCAAGACCTGAGAATACAGGCTTTACTGAAAAGCACGGCAGTGAAACAACATGAACACTCAGGGCACACGTTGTGTGCCCTTGAGTTTTGGGTGGTCCTGTCTTAAGGAGCCTGTCATGCAGACCTAGAAACAGTGCCGTTTAGAGAAATGTTTATACCAGGGGTGAGATTCATGGGTTCTGCGGATTGGGTATTATTATGGAATGGCCGCTGACAGCAGGAGCGATTCAGCGCCCTTAAATGGTTACCAGGGAGTGGGTCTTACCCATTGCAACATGAATCAGTCCGTTGACAGGCATGTACTGTGTACCTTTCAGCTGCGGAAGGCTTTGCAGAGGGTGGGGTGTTCAAGGAAGCAGACCCCAGGGACCCTGCCACGCAGGAACCTGCAAGGAACACACACGGATGAGATGAACGCACACTAAAAGGCTCAAGGCCGATGCAGGTAAAAGTTCAAATCCTGTGTTGGGTGTTGCACACAAAAGCCCTGTGAGCTCATTGTTTTTTAACAGCATTTATGAAGATTTGGACGGGGGACTGACCTCTTATGCTTTGAACGGGGACAGCTTTCGTTTCAGGATGGGACTTCTGGTTTTTTGCAGGATGGGAGAGCCTTGAGATTTCATAAGGTGAGGGAGAATGTATAGGGGAGGTGATGCAGGGATGAAAAGTGGAGTGATGGGGCTGGAGGTGACGAAGCACGGGGCGACTTTGGGGAAATGACAGCGACTTGGTTAGACAGAAGCCAGAGCTGGGTGTGCCCCAGGGCCTGAGAACCAGGAACATTGATAGTGTAACTCCCAGTGCAGGAGGAGACGGACGTCCCAGCTCACACAGTCGGGAAGAGAGCAAAGTCAGCCTCCCTCTGCCTTTGGTTCCACGCAGGCTCTCCAGGGATTGGGTGACGCCCACCCACACTAGGGTCAGGGCGACTGCTGTACCTCATCCACTGATTCACATGCTAAGCTCTTCAGGAAACACCCGCACAGACACAGCCAGAGTTAATGTCTAACCAGCTATCTGGGCACCCGTGGCCCCGTCAAGCTGACGCATTAGATTCACCATCCGAGCGTCCAGTCCCCATCTGGGTGGTTTGGACTGTGTCATCTGAGCTGAGCTGGGGCTGCACTTCCCGACACACCCTTCAGTGTAGGTTTTCAGATCTCCTTCACTTTCTCCTATTCCAGCTTTAAGGCTTTCCTATATACATCGCTGCATTTTATTCCTCCAACACTTGTCTAGGCTTTAAACTAGGTGGTATTTTTAGTACCACCATCCCCTCTTTCTTACTTTCTCCTTTACAGATGAGCAAACTCATATAGGGACACAGATGGTAATGGATAAATGGAATTTGGTCTTCTCATGCGGACCTCTCATTCTTCCTATTACACGATGCTCATTGTATCATAGGGTTCCTGTGAGCCCTGAAATTACATGTCTGCATTTACATTTCTTTTTTTTTCTCATTGAAGTACAGTTGATTTACAGTGTTGTGTTAATTACTGCTGTAAAGCAAAGTGACTGAGTTATACACATATATATTCTTTTTCATATTCTTTTCCATTACGGTTTATCACAGGATATTGAATATAGTTCCCTGTGCTCTACAGTAGGACCTTGTTGCTTATCCATTGTATATGGAATAGTTTGCATCTGCTAACCCCAAACTCCCAGTCCATCCCTATCCCTTCCCTACCCCCAACCCCCTTGGCAACCACCAGTCCGTTCTCTATGTCTGTGATTCTGTTTCTGTTTCATAGATATGTTCATTTGTGTCCTATTTTAGCTTCCACATATAAGTGATATCATATGGTATTTGTCTTTCTCTCTCTGACTTGCTTCACTTAGTATGATCATCTCTAGGTCCATCCATGTTGCTGCAAATGGCATTATTTCATTCTTCTTTATGCCTGAGTAGTATTCCATTGTATATATGTACCATATCTTCTTTATCCATTCATCTGTTGATGGACATTTAAGTTGCTTCCATGTTTTGGCTATTGTGAATAGTGCTGCTATGAATATAGGGGCCCATGGATCTTTCTGAATCATGGTTTTCTCCAGATATATGCCCAGGAGTGGGATTGCTGGATCATATGGTAGCTCTATTTTTAGTTTTTTAAGGAACCTCCATCCTGTTCTCCATAGTGGCTGCACCAACTTACATTTCCACCAACAGTGCAAGAGGCCTCCCTTTTCTCCACACCCTCTCCAGCATTTGTTATTTGTAGACTTTTTAATGATGGCCATTCTGAGCAGTGTGAGGTGCTACCTCATTGTAGTTTTGCCTTGCATTTCTCTAATAATTAGCGATGTTGAGCGTCTTGTCATGTGCTTATTGGCCACCTGTATGTCTTCTTTGGAGAAATGTCTATTTAGGTCTTCTGCCCATATTTTGATTGGGTATAAAATGTAAGGCGGAGTTCTTCAAACTTCTTCTTAAAGTAAATATTTTAGACATTCAACTTGGTGAACTAAGATGCAAAGTTGAGGAAATTAACACAGGTATTTATACAACCATTGAAAATGTAACCATTTGGAAATGTTCAGGCCATTCTTAACTCAGCAACCCTTAAAACACACAGATACAGGCAGCTGGCTAGATTTGGCACCCTGGTTGTAGTTTGCTAAGACCTATTTTTAAAGTATCAAAAATGGTCTAAAATATCTCATTAGTAGTGATTTTAATTGTAATAATACCATCCATCATCACAGTCACTGAAAGCCACGTGTTAAAGCTTATGGAATCATCTCACATGCGTTACCTTGTGTGATGCAGCCGACTCCCCGCCCCCCAACTGTCATTCTAAGTGCTATTCTATTGGGAGCTTTGGGCTGGGGACCGATTTGGTTAAACTCAATGAGGGCAGAATCATCTTTTGTCCGAGATATTCATGAAAGGCCCATGATCTGTGGGATCACCTGGCATGTGCATGATGGCCACGCAGCCCTGTGCACTGTCTTCTTGACCTTGCCCTCGACAAGACAGGATTTAGAGAAGAACAACAAGCAATATACAATACCACGTAATCCTCAGAAGGAGCTTCAAGGATAAAAGATGTGTGGCCAGGTCTCCAGTGTGAACTTTAGACTTTCCCTGATTTGCATCGATGACCCTCTACCGAGTAGCGGGTTTTAAAGATCGCCGAACAGGTGCAACTTATATCACAGACACTTCTGTGCATTTTTTTGGAAGCCCCAAGCCAAGCATACCCAAACGCTTCTTGCAGAAATCATCCTCATGTGTGAGGCAGTCGACATCGTCAAATGAAGTATTGAGTATCAAAGAAAAGAAAAAGTAGGTCAGGAAACAGTTGCCCTGCTGGACCTTAAAATTGATGTTATAGAGAAAAATAATGGATGAGATGTCCAGTGTCATCTCATCAAAGTGCCAGGAGACGGGAGATCAGTAAAGGTCATGGCGGAAGACGCATCACTGGTTTCTGGATGTTGAAGGTGGAGCACGTTTTAACCCCAAGGCCGGAAGATCCGGATCTCCAGCCTTTTCACCCACCAGCGATCTTCCTGTGGTTGTTAACCTGTTTTCCCCTATACTCCACACCTAGGAGTTTGAAATTGGACTGGAAGAGCTCTAAGATTCTGGCCAGGTATAACCATCGCTACGATGCCTGTCTTTTCTCCAGCTCTTGCTCTTAGAAATTAGCACACAAACGGCTCGATTTCCATTACCTGGTCTGTACTTCTTGAAATACCAGCACTGCAACTATTCCATAGAAAATATCTTGAAAAGACACGATCATTATGGGATGTGATGAAGGTGCTAACTATTGTTACAATGGCGACCATATTACAGTACAGAAATATATCAAAAGAACATGTTGTACACCTTAAGTGTACAGTGTTACAAGGCAATATATTTCAGTAAGGAAAACGCTCATAGAAAATATCTTAGCAAGGGTCTGCTTCTTTGTGTGTGACCCGTACAAACTTGGACCAACATAAACCATGAGGATGCTGGAATGACCAATGGAAATCACTTCTTCAGGCGATATCATTCTTCTTTTGCTCACCTACGCTATCTGTGTACAATGAGAGTGCCCTGATCAGTTTTAAAGGGAGTTAAAATATTTTAAATTGTGGTAAAATACACATATCATAGAAGTTACCATTGTAACTATTTTGAAGTGTATGGTTCGGTGGCATTAAGTGCATTCCCACTGTTGTGCAAGCATCCCCACTATCCATCTCCAGAACTCTCATCTCACGCAGTTGAAACTCTGGCCCCATGAAACACGACCTCCCCATTCCCCCTCCCCCAGGCCCTGGCACCCACCATTCTACTTTCTGCCTCTATGATTTTGACTGTTTTCGGCACCTCGTATAAATGGAATCATACCACTGTGTCCTTCTGTGACTGTCTTATTACTCAAGGTTAGCCAGGGGAATTTTGTAAAGCTTGTTTCACAAGACATAGAATTATAGAATACAATAACCCCAATTTAGAAACCTTTAGAACAAGCTTGGGTAGAATTTATTTTTCCAAAATCCAGTGATGGGTTCCTGGTTGTGCAAAGATGAACAGCCTAATTAAGATGCATGCATTCCTCCTTCAAATGGTGTCTCCTTCCTGTAAAAAAAAAAAAAAAAGGTGGGGACAGATTTCATACTGTAGTCTGGGGATTTAATTAGGAATTTTGTACTGAGAGGGAATGCTTTCCAATTAAAACTAGGGCACGGGGTAATAACAAATAAAAATGATTTAAAAGTACTTTGGAAACATACCCTGATCTATCTGTGTAATGTGATAATGGTGAACTTGGTGTTTATGGAGCAGTTGCTTCCAATAATAGCCAAATGTGCTCAGTCCAGAACAACAGCATAACATGCTTTTAATGTTGGTATCTTCTTAAATGGTCGTCCCATTTTTGTCCTTATGTAATAGGAAAAGCCTTATTAGGCATGCTATTTAAGAAAGATACGAAAAAGCTAGAGTTTAGCGGCATCGTGAAGGAATAGTCTTTCCTGAATTTAAGACACAAAAAGAACCAATTATTTTAATTGGTTAATTTGAATACACAGATGCTTAATACTTCTAAAAATAAAATATACCATCAACAAAGAGAAGAGCCAAGAATCTGTGAAGACTATTCACCCCAAATGTTTATGATTACTATCAAGAATATATTATAATACACTCATATATATAAGAATATACGTATATTATGTGTCTATCACATACAATTGACTTGAAGACCAAAGCAGGGAATAGAGGCTAGGGACATCACATCATCCTAAAAACATCCCACTGAAAATCCATAATAATCTCAAACTTGCATTCTAATGCTGACGACAGTCTTCACATATCTAAAGCTTAAAATGACAGTAAATGAATATACATGTTTGTAAGAGTATATAAAAGTACACACACACACACACACACACAGATAACAACCAGTCAAAAAGAAGAGGAGGGGAAAAACCTCCATGGAAAATAGGAAATGCATAGCACTTAGAAGACAAGAACCTGAATGGCAGTAACATTCTATGTGCATTACTATGGACAGGGAAACGCAAGTTAAAACGTGAATAAGACTCCCTTAAGTTGGGCAAAAATTTAAGTCAGATAGTCTCAAGCACCGAGGAAATTGTGAAGCAGAAATGGATCTCCGTACTGTTACAGGGCATGTGGATTGACCAAACCACTTTGGGAAGACTTCTCGAAGCATCAGTTGAGTTGAAGATGCACTCAGCTCTCCAGCCAGCTGCTACTCCACAGAAGCTCAGGCCATGTGCACAGAGTATGGACAAGAATGTTCACAGTAACTTGCTCGTAATAATGAAAAATTAGAAACTACCCACGATGGAATAATTATAAGTAAAATAAATAAACTGTAGTTATAGGTATCAGTTTAATGAGTCTCAAGTTGAATGATGAATAAAAGAAGTGACCTTCAGCATGATACCATTTGCTTAAGTTTTAAAAGTGAATAGATAGATAGGTGGTGGTAGATAGATAGATAGATGATGGATAGATGTAGTAGGTATGTAGAGAGATATAACTGGATGAGATGATTGAGATAGATGATAGATTAGATAGATGATAGGTAGGTGGATAGATATAGGGAAGGAGAGAAAGAAACAGGAAAAAAGAAAAGAGAAGGAAGGTGGTTGCATAGACATATACATGATGGATGGATAGATGTAGGTAGGTAGGTAGATCAGATAGAACTAGATGATAGATGAGATAGATGCTTGAGATAGATGATAGATAGATGGGTAGATATATGGAAGGGAGGAAGGAAGGAAAGAAGGAAGGAGAGATGGATAGATAGATATAAATAGGTGATAGATTAGATAGATGATAGATGGATAGGTACATGGAAGGAAAGAAAGAAAGATGAATAGAAAAACATTGATAGAAAGGTAGACACATATGTATTAGAATGATAACACAATTCAGGGATCCAGGACACTGTGAAAACCAAACTGAGTTTGCTGGGAAGAGAAGAAGGGAAATGAAATTGAGGGCAGGTCCACAGGGGACTTCAAAATACAGTACTTCTCTAATGTGCTATTATGTTTTAAAAACCAACATAAAGAAGGCACGAGGGACTTCCCTGGTGGCACCGCGTTTAAGACTCCGTGCTCCCAATGCAGGGGGCCCGGGTTCGATCCCTGGTTAGGGAACTAGATCCCATATGCGTGCCACAACTAAGAGTTCGCATGTCACAATTAAGGAGCCCGCCAGCTGCAACTAAGGAGCCCACGTGCCGCAACCAAGGAGCTGGTGAGCCACAACTAAGGAGCCTGGCTGCCATCACTAAGACCCGGTGCAACCAAATAAATAAATAAGTAACTAAGGCATGAAGGAGTTATGGCAAAACTGATCACACCTTTCTTTCCTCCACCCCCTTCAGAACTCTTTTCATCCCCCTCCCCGCACATACAAGGCTGCATTCCAAAAATATCAAACAGCTCAAGTTATCTTTTCAAAACCATATTTTTAGGACAGGAGGAAAATTGCATGCATTATTTTCCTCGTGTGACATAGTTTCTCCTAAGTTTCAGCTGCAATGAGAAATATCCAATTAATAATTCCCTATTTTCCTCTTTCATTCATTTCATGTTTTTTTTCTGTTTAAATGTCATTTTTATATATCAGCAAACACTCTATCAAGCAATAAATAGTAGAGATCTTCCCATTTGAAAATATAAAGTTTTTTTTAAGGACTAAGGCCCCAGGGAATCTTGGACATATGTTCAAACACGTGGGCATATGCTCATGTACTTAGATAAAGAGATTCAGTCATGGCAGTTGAGTTGCACTGATTTCATTCCTAGCATCAGTTACAGGAGTGTAAGTATCCATTAGCTGTGAATTTAACAAGCCTACATCTTTGTCCATGGTATCTTTCTATTCTTACTAAGTCACTCTCTTTCCCATGATCAGATGTTCTAGTCTGAACTTTCTCTTCCTTTCCCTGAGTAGAGTAATCTTTTTTTTTTTTTTTTTTTTGCGGTACGCGGGCCTCTCACTGCTGTGGCCTCTCCCGTTGCGGAGCACAGGCTCCGGACGCACAGGCTCAGCGGCCATGGCTCACGGGCCCAGCTGCTCCGTGGCATGTGGGGTCTTCCTGGACTGGGGCATGAACCTGTGTCCCCTGCATCGGCAGGCGGACTCTCAACCACTGTGCCACCAGGGAAGCCCAGAGTAGAGTAATCTTGACAGTGGAGTGATGAACATATCTAATGCTTCATACAGTGTAAAGGAGTATAAAATTGGATGTTTCGGGGAGTATGTGTGGGAAGACAACACAAGATGGCCTGTGACAAGGAGCCTAGAAATGGTGCTGGCTCATACGGGCCCTTGTCAGGTCATTATTGTTTGAAAACGAAGAACACAAGAGCCTTGTTAACTGCGTGTACCATTTAGATACATACAACACACATGTACACATATGTCTATATATATGTCTCTTCTTTGCCTCTTTTTATATACATACATTTATTATATACTTTATATTATTTTATATTTCATATATTATATATTAAATATATATATTATATTGTATATTAACAAAGTGATCATTAATTCTATTGTAATTATATATTATGTTACATATAATGTATAATTATAATATATAACGTACTATATAATGTATAATTACATATAATGTATAATTATAAATATATAAGGTATAATTACATATAATATCATGTATAATTATATATGTATATAGAATATAGTACACAATAATGCATATATAATAATTAGTATATTGATTAATAATATTTTTGCACAGAATTTAGAGTGTTTCACATCAGGTAGCTTTCTAAGTATGCTACATTTGCTAACTTCACAGTTCAATCTTTACAACAGCCATGAGCAGAAGTTACTCTTAACACCCATTTTTACAGTGAGCACCGATGCCCAGAGAGGCATCCGTACCAAGCAAGAAGTGCTGAGTGCAAGCAGTCTTTGATTCTAGGCAGTGTGGTCCAGAGATCTTCCCCCAGCCAGCGTGTGCTGTCAGAAGTCATCATTGATTTCCACTTCTCCCCAAGAGCCAGCTGGTGCCTCAAGAGGATCACAGATATCCACAGAAATCCGCCATGTTGAATTTAGCATTCAAGATTCATCCTCACCCTGTAAATTCAACATCCATTCTTGCTCTTATATGTACAGAAGCAAATCTCTGTATAATAGTTGCACATGCACCTCAGAGCCAAAAGAGGATGACAGAAGATGCTCTGTAGATCTTGTTTCTCTTGCTAGGGATGCAGATGTTGCCAAGGAAAAACGTTAGATGCCTCTAAGTTAATCGCCAAAGAGTCACCAATAGCCTTGGATCTGTTTAAGTAGCTCCTGTATGGAACGTTCTTGATGTATTGAATACTTTAAGCCCCATCATTAGCATCCTCATCCATAGCTACATTCATCATCATTGGCCAAGTAACGGGAAATGTTTTGCTAGCTACGAAAGTGCTGTGTGCTCATTTCAGAACGTCTTGTGCTCTTAATGTATTTCTTAATGATGCTTCCAAGTTGTGATGGGGGAACAGGGGCTTTGGCAGTCAGAAAGCCCATGTCTCATTGCAGCCTCTTCTTTGGGTGGAGACGTCTTCACCCTTCTTAAAATGGACACCGAGGGCTTCCCCAGTGGCGCAGTGGTTGAGAGTACGCCTGCCGATGCAGGGGACACGGGTTCGTGCCCCGGTCCGGGAAGATCCCACATGCCGTGGAGCGGCTGAGCCCGTGAGCCATGGCCGCTGAGCCTGCACGTCCGGAGCCTGTGCTCCGCAACGGGAGAGACCACAGCAGTGAGAGGCCCGCGTACTGCAAAAAACAAACAAACAAACAAACAGACACCGATATGTAAAGCTCAAATGACCAAGACTTTGCTTCATTCACTTAAACCAAATGAAACGTCAGTATCCCTTTTTAGGATAATAATTGCACTCACAGTCACCTCTGAATTTTGTATGAGCAATCACAAAATGGGAAAACAAGAACATCCTGTTGACACGTTCAGATGTTGAGACTCTGACCAAGGAGCTTCACTAGACAAGAAAGAATTTGTTGCAACTTGAAAGCTGACCCCACTTATCTTAAATGGGTGTTGGTCATCCAGGTGAACTGGAATGGCAACACGCGTGTAAAGAATCATTGGAAATAGCTGGAGTCTTTGGTTGGGTTCCCTAGAAGAAGAATCTGAGACAGGAATTTGAGTGCCATTGATTCACTGAGGGAAAAACCAGCAAGCAAGGTGCAGAGAAATGAGAAAGGACCAGCCCCTGGTAAAATAGAGCCTTGGTCTGATATCATGGTGGCAGGGCCCCTGGAGCGCAGACTGCACCATCCAGCTTTGAAGCAAGAAGGACCACCATTTGTAGCCCCCATGTCAGGAGGCATTTGGCTGTGGGGTCTTCAGGGTGGGTAGGTAGGGGGTAACTTTCCAGGCGGGGCAACTTATTCTCCACCAAGGGCAGCTCTCTACAGAGGAGAGCGGCTGTGACCTGTTAATAGCACCCGTTCCAGCAGCTGGAAGAGATCTCCATCTGCCCTGTAAAGATCTGAGCAAGGGGTGAAAACAGCATCTATCCCCCTACTAACTCCTGCCAAGTAGAAATCTCTTTAAACGTTCATTTAAAATAATACTTCTTGCGCTGTGATTCCTAATACTTACCACTCGGAAATTCTCCTGTGTTAAATTCAGATTAGGTGATGGCTTATGCTGGCCATCATTGTATATATTTAAGGTCATAATTTCTGAATCTTTCACTTACATCCCAACTGGGAGGTAAGGATTTGTTTTTAAAAAGTTTTTTTTTTTTTTTAAAGATTTATGGGTACAGTTTCAAACCCTGGGGTTCCTTTTGTACACGTATTTTCCAGGCTTATAAGTCCTCATACTTAGCTGGAGTTGACGCTTAGAATAATGATTTCTCAATGAGAAGCTGAACTGGATTTATTAGCAGGTTTTAGAAATCAAGGGCAAAATATATAGTTTAAACTTCTAAAGCACAGATTTATGTATCCTTGCAATAAATCATGAGAATGAATATCCATAGAGTCCTATTTTTTTCACTAATCCAGTCAACTGCTGGGTAGACATGTCTTGTCTTTTAATCCATTTCATATTCATAATTAGAACTCATTATTTCAGTAAAAATCTGTTGATTTATGGTTATCCTAAACGCATGCATTTGGAGGAGTTTGGAAGCCTGCCCACATATTAACAGTTACAGAGGAGAACTAATGCAATCACCATGAGAATGCATGACACATGTACAATAATAATACTGGATAACAGACGTAAAGGACACGGCAGAATTTAAAACCACCCCGCTTCCATTCTCAAAAAGTCACCACTTAATAATTATTATTACGAGGGGGTCATTCAGCTTTATCACTGTATAATGTTCTATAATGGACTTAACACTTTTATGCCTACGTCTTTATTTCATTCTGACACTAGGAAATAGGTAGGGTGCCTATAATTCTTTTTACAGTCAAGTTGATGAAACCAAGGCTCTGATGCTCAAGGCATTACCCAAAGCCACAGAGATAGTTTGAAGATCGTCTCCTTGCCCCAGGTTCTTGGCCTCCAGCCTTCCTCAGGCCCCCACCCCAACACATTTTAGGGTGGACGTGAAAGGTCGCTGCACGAGGGAAACTCTCTCTAGGGCAACTGTGATCTCTCCTTCAAAGTCTCCATACACAGAGAATCCTATTGCAGATCAAAACTCTTGAAATTTCACTCCTTTGTGTTGAATACCTTCCTCCATCATCCCGGGAGGGAACAGTGTGTAAACAGGTCACCGTCCACACAAAACCCTTTTACAGTTGGTCCTACGAGTCATCCCTCTCAGCCTGGATTCATTTATTAGGGTTGACAGACCAACAGGGATGCCTGGGGAGTAATCCCATGAGCCTGGCAACTGGGGAGCTCGTTCGATAGCTGTCACACAGTCCACCAAGAAGAACTATGGATTTAACTTTCCAGAAGGGATTAAAGACTTTGTTAATATTGTGAAACATTAAGGGAACGTTTTAAAATGTTAATCGATGGTTAATGCCATTATGGGAAGGCCGCACATGAGGGGACTGTCAGAGAATGGTGTTCGATATCCTCTGTAAACGACTAACCGTTTAAAGGAGAGAAATGAGGAGGAAAGGAATTGGAATTCGGGAGTGTCTGGGTTAACAGGAATTTGAATAAGGTGACTATATAATTTCACCATTCCACTAGGTCTCTTGAGAGGAATGGGGACACAAAAACAAAAGCATAAATTTATAAACTTTATGATTAATTATTTAAAAAATTATTGACTGAGAAATAAATTTTATTGAATTGATGGAGCTATATATTAGTTCTCTTAAAAAGGATTTCTGCCCACACACATATCATTAAAAATATTTCTTAACAGAGAGTAATCCTAAGGGTCCTCATCACAAGAAAAAAAATTATATATATATGTGTGTATATATATATATATATACACATATATGTATATATATGTTTCTTGCATTTTAGTTCTCATTAAAATGGTGGATTAGCCTGCTTGGGTTGCCATAATAAAGTACCACAAACTGGGTGGCTTAGAAAAATAGAAATTTATTTTCTCACGGTCTGGAGGTTGAATGTCTAAGATCAACGTGTCAGCAGGGCTGTTTCCTCCTGAGGCCTCTCTCCTGGGCATGTAGACGGCCCTCTCCTCCCTGTGTCCTCACGTGATCATCCCTCCTTGTGTATCTGTGTCCTAATCTCCTCTTCTTATAAGGACACTAGTCCTGTGGGATCAGGGCCCACCCTAATGACTTCATTTAACCTTAGTGACTCTCTCTCCAAATACAGTTATATTGGGTGCTAGGGTGTCAACACATGAATTTTGAGGGCATACAATTCAGCCTGTAACACATGGGAACAGTACGTAGTAACCCCCACTGAATGCAGCTACAAAATCTGGACAGGTAGCTGAAGACCCTAACCGTGAAATGGACAGTACGTATCTATCAGAATGGCCAAACACAAATAAATAACAGTGGATTTATACTATAGCCTTAATGGCGAGACTACCATCACAGGCATTCACAGAATATTTATATGCACTAAGACAGTACTACTGAGCCTTCTTTTCTCCAGCACACATTTGCCATATTCCCAATAATGTCCTATTGCTACCCTAAACCTTGCCCCGATGGCTTCACGTATAGTCTGGGTCCTGGCAGCAGCCGTGGCTCAACTGGTATACCAAATAGCCAGTACTACTGGACACCATCATCGGAGACCAGAAGGAGTCCACAGCACCAGCTTCTGCCCCAACACAAGTTGCATTATTAGCCAGCACCCTGCATACTGTCCTTCAAAGGAGATGCTCATGACCTTGCCCCTGGAAAGGGTTGGGGGAAGAGGTTCTGCAGCTTTTGCCCTTCAAGTGTAACTGTAGGTTTAAGCGATGACTCTGCAGACCACCTCTGTATTGCACGTAGAACCAGCAAAAAAATCACGGCAGAATCTGGGAACTTTAGAGTGGTGTTCCACCCCACCTGTCCTAGCTCATTTTATTTTTATTTATTTATTTTTTTTTCTTTTTTTTTTTTTTTTATTAGTTTCTGCTTTATAACAAAGTGAATCAGTCATACATATACATCTGTTCCCACATCCCCTCCCTCATGCATCTCCCTCCCTCCCACCCTCCCCATCCCATCCCTCCAGGCGGTCACAAAGCACCGAGCTGATCTCCCTGTGCTCTGCGGCTGCTTCCCACTATCTATCTACCTTACGTTTGGTAGTGTATATATGTCCATGCCTCTCTTTCCCTTTGTCACAGCTTACCCTTCCCCTTCCCCATATCCTCAAGTCCATTCTCAAGTAGGTCTGTGTCTTTATTCCCGTTTTACCCCTAGGTTCTTCATGACATTTTTTTTTTTTTTAATTCCATATATATGTGTTAGCATACGGTATTTGTCTTTCTCTTTCTGACTTACTTCACTCTGTATGACAGACTCTAGGTCTATCCACCTCATTACAAATAGCTCAGTTTCGTTTCTTTTTATGGCTGAGTAATATTCCATTGTATATATGTGCCACATCTTCTTTATCCATTCATCCGATGATGGACACTTAGGTTGTTTCCAGCTCCGGGCTATTGTGAATAGAGCTGCAATGAACATTTTGGTACATGTCTCTTTTTGAATTATGGTTTTCTCAGGGTATATGCCTAGTAGTGGGATTGCTGGGTCATATGGTAGTTCTATTTGTAGTTTTTTAAGGAACCTCCATACTGTTCTCCATAGTGGCTGTACCAATTCACATTCCCACCACCTAGCTCATTTTAATGCAGCTGTGGGCAGTGTTTGGCATCGTTTACTGGAAATGAGAAGTCTGTGATAGAGACTTCCGCAGTGGTCCGGCGGTGAAGACTCCGTGCTTCCACTGCAGGGAGTGTGGGTTCAGGCCCTGGTCAGGAAACCCAAGATCCCACATGCCGCAGTGCGGCCAACAACAACAAAAAACAAAGTCTGTGATGGATGCTAAGTTGAGAAGGCTGCTGAGGCAACAGTCAAAATCATGCAAGTTTTGGACTTGCAGAGTGTCCTCTGCAAACCAGAAAGAATGGTTACCAGATGGAAAAGGGATTGGAAAAAGTAGACTATCGTGGAATACCCAAGATCAATGGTTCTTAACTTTCGGGGGAATAGATGTTAATTATGATTTGAGAATTTGCTGAAAGTTACTGAGAGCTCCCCAAGAAGAATGCACCTGCCCTCAACGTTTTGCCTAGAATTGCAGAGTTCAGGCCATCCCGAATTCTATCCATGGATTCCTTAGGACAGTAGCTCTTCAAACATGGTTATGGCATTTTGTTGTTACTACTGTTATTATGATAATTTAGTGTCACTACTGTCATTTAGCAGGCGGCAGCCAGGAATGATAAAAAGTTCCACAGTGTCCATAACATTGAAACAGAACGTAATTTTAAAAAAGCAAAAAAGAATCATACCATTTCCCACACAACTTTGAAATATCCCTCTAAGTATCTGTTTACATAAAAAAGCTCTCCATAATTATCTGAACCTAGAACCTAACTGCATTTTATATCTAAATTCAAGGCTTTTTTTTTTTTTTTTTTTGCACAGTTACAATAGGCACTGAATTTTCTAAGAACACAGCTGCCAAGTAATTAAAGGGAAAATTGTAGTTTATTTGTTTGGAAACTTACCAAGAGTTGTTAACAATTTTAGAAGAATTCCAACACTGCTCGTGGTATTTGAGTCACTGGCACAAGCAGTTTAACCCCCAAAGCTTTGGACCACTTCATTATGTCATATGGTGAAAATACATACTATATTATCACATATTACTTTCCATTTATTTCTTTTTTATACTGTAATTAGGGAATTTACTGTTCTTATTATTATTAAATAATAAGTTATAGCATAATGAGTAAGAGTGGTGGTTTCATATTTCATCATTTATAACCTTTGCGGCCTTGGGCAATTCCTTTACCTTTGAGCCTCAGTTTCCTGATCTATAGAATGATGATAAAAAATGCCTTACCTCTTAGAACTTTTGAGAATTAAGTGAGTTACTATTTTGTGTGTAAAGCATTTGTGCCTGACACCTAGTAAACACTATATAAAGTTAGCCATCAATATCGTTATTATGAGTTATTAATATGAATTAATATATCAATGTGAGAATAACAGGTGTAGTTCAAATATTTGTTATGTAACAATATGCAAGCAATATATAAAATACTGTATATACATGGGAGATTTTTGTCTCTTAAGGTTTAGAACAACTGTTCTCAAAATTTAGGTAGACCCATGTTGAGAGGTGTTAGGAAAATTGCCTTGTAGTGAGAGATTTAATTTTTTTTTTAAGTCCTGCCTTTAACAAGACAGGCATACTTTACTCCTCTTTCATGAAATTTGTTTTGTTCTTGACGTCATTGAAATGTTCCTCCAACCTAGAACATTCTTCTTTTCTTTGACTCTGTACGTGAGTCCATTTCCTTCACGTTTACTAAGCGTTGATTGAAAGTGTTGTCATTACCAGAGATGTCTTTTGCCTTCAATATTGAAAAACAGTTTTGCTCCAACAAAAGAAACTTCCTGGAGTCCCCTGCAAACAGTGGCCTTGCCACTTTCCTTCACGGGGCTATTCATGACGTCTGTGGTTACCATGTCTGCTTGCCTCACATGCCACTGGGATTGCAACCTCGCCCATCAACAGTGTGTTAAAATCAATCATTTTCTTCCTCTATGTTCTCCTAGGGTCCCCAATGCACCCAGCCTACTAAAATGGTGATATTTCAGCATCTTGGTGTTGGCACAGTCTGTCTTGCTGAGAAGCAAATATGATCTTTGATTTCTGCTGGTAAAAGTTGGCAACCTTTCGACCAAAGAGATTCTGAGAAATGGCATGGATTAAATAACTTCTTGTTATAAAAGTCAAATCATGCATTATTTTCTTGGCTCTGTTTTAGGGAATAGAACCAGGGAATTTTGTTAGTTATGTATATTCACCTTCCTGACGGAATATAGATTGCTTCCATTTTTTTTTCTTATTCTTTGGTTCTCATCAGCTTAACTAATTCCTGTTTGCCTTCCATCAACCCAAGTGAGTCTTCTTTAGAATCCATAAGTTGCAATATAATATGTGGATACTGTTCTGTGTTTCATGATCCTTGAAGTGTGTAGATCCACTGTCTTTCTTTTTTTTTTTTTTTTTTTTTTGCGGTACGTGGGCCTCTCACTGTTGTGGCTTCTCCCGTTGCGGAGCACAGGCTCCGGACGCGCAGGCTCAGCGGCCATGGCTCACGGACCCAGCCGCTCCATGGCATGTGGGATCTTCCCGGACCGGGGCACGAACCCGTGTTCCCTGCATCGGCAGGCGGACTCTCAACCACTGCACCACCAGGGAAGCCCCACTGTCTTTCAGTATCAGGGAAGAGTGAACTCTAATTACTCATCAGAAAAAAAAATTCCACAGTGTCTCCTGCCCAAGTTCTCATCAAGCCCATTCTGAAGACTTAACTTAATGAGGATTAATTGAAGAAGAAGTAGCCCACCTACCTTCTAGATTTCTGAAACATCAAGGATTTGCTGTTCTCCGTTTATTTGGACAACATTTTCTTGAATGGCACCAAATGGCGGTGAAGTTTAGCTTGGATACTGTGTCATCTGCTTCTGTTTAGGATACAGCACATGGAGACATGGTGCATCTGCTGGACGAGCTCACGGTCTTGGAGAGAAGAATGGACCTAAAGATCTGGGAGCAAGGAGAATGCTTTACCTCCCCCGCCCACCATGCTGCATGTTAAGTGATGGATCTACTATGAACTCAGTGGTGCCCAATCCTAGCAGGCAGTATCCTAATTAATTGAAGACATGCCGTGTTCTCCAGTCTCAGAAAAAGAGATAATTCAATGTTAGTTTACAACTACTTTACATACACCATTCTTAAAGCATGCCTCATGTGGCTCTTCTGTTAAGTACAATGAACATTCGGATAGGCACTTTGTGATGAGTGGATCATTTTTAAAAATCTCTGTTACAATTAAAACTAATTGGGAACATGAGGTAAATGCCCATAAAACAACGAACAGTAACAGTCTCAGTATTTACCTGTTCCTTCGGAGCAATTACAAGAAATGCTTCAGGGTATTATTGGGGTCAGAGCTACCTTGATTAGTAAAAAGCGTCGTAAACAAGGATGGACCTGCAGAGTGATTGGGATTTACCTCCAAAATAAAGAAGAAGAGAAGTTGTTTCACAGAAGAAAAGGATAAGATGACCAGTGGCACTGAGAATGAGAAGGGAATGCTTTGAGGGTCCTCACTTAAATCAGCCTGATGCAAAAAGATCCCAGTCATGGAGAAGCGGTCCACATGAGTTTGTCCAAGTAGAGTCGTCAAAGCTGAAATAGACCTAGAAATCTCAAAATTTGGTTCTATAATCGGACAGTGGAAGAGCATAGTAAGGTTTGGAGCAGGGTATTGGCGTGTAAATAAAACACTTCAATAAAATTAAGCTCAGAGGTCATTGCCAGTAGACAGAAATAAGAAAAAGTCTGTAGTCAATGAAGTACGTTGGGAGGCTGCTGGCGTCCTCTCAAGAAGCTGAGGAGGAGAAGTAAAGGCAGGATGCACGGACAAGAAAAGTGTAGGATTTTTGTTTCAACCAATATGGCAGACTGTTTTTACCAAAGCAACATTCCCACTGGAGAATACATAAAAATTCTGGGTAAGGCGTGGCAAACATTCTCTAAAACACACAACAGCCGCATAGCACAGGGAGATCAGCTCAGTGCTCTGTGACCACCTAGAGGGGTGGGATAGGGAGGGTGGGAGGGAGACGCAAGAGGGAAGAGATACAGGAACAGATGTATATGTATAACTGATTCACTTTGTTATAGAGCAGAAACTAACACACCATTGTAAAGCAATTATACTCCAATAAAGATGTTAAAGAAAAACACACACAGCAGATTATAAGAAAGTGGAAGTAATTAATTGCCAGGGGGAGAAATGTAACAGGACCGGGAATAAGAGTATTCAGAGAACTCAAAACTTCTTTGAGGGGATTAGACATTTCCAGTTGTAACAAAGGGAGTACACAAGACCTTGATCTTACACCAAGGATGGAGTAGAAATTGAGATCCCTTTTTGCAGCCAGGAACTCAGAAGGCTCTTCTGCCAGTCAAACATTGCACTAGAAAAGAAAAAACCCACCTACTAAAGCAAGGAAGTAAGAAGAAAATGTACGCAGGAGACTTCCCTGGTGGTGCAGTGGTTAAGATTCTGTGCTCCCAATGCAGGGGGCCTGGGTTCGATCCCTGATCAGGGAACTAGATCCCACAAGCATGCTGCAGCTAAGAGTTTGCATGCCACAACTAAGGAGCCCGCATGCTGCAGCTAAGGAGCCCTCGAGCCTCAACTAAGGAGGCCACCTGCCGCAACTAAGACCCGGCACAACCAAATAAATAAGTAATAAAAAAATAAATATTTTTAAAAGAAGAAGAAGAAGAAAATGTACTCTTCTGATCTGAAATCCAGGTTGGAAAAATGTTTCCTCCAAGACTTTGTAACTATAGAACTGTTGTTGCAGAGTTTGGGAGGTTAGACCTTACATTTCTTGCACGATTTAAGAAGACCCAAGACAATAATAACATGATTACCTTAAAATGCCCTAGTGTTGTGAGGACACAGGGTGCCTGACACCTGGAAAGTGACTCTTCCTTAGATGGATGTATGCTCAAAATGAGCAGAAGGCTTCTCACAGGTAAAGCACACGTTAACATAAGTACACAAACCCAAATTACAAAACGCACAAGGGGACAAGCTACTAGGAACAAGAGTTAGTTGTAGAAGCAAACAGCGGGTGAGATCTCTTAAGAAATTAATATTTGCACCACACCCATCGTCCTGTCCCCAGTAAACTATATCAATTTCCTTCATCCTACTCCCAATAACATGTTTGTTTTATACAAATTATAGTAACTTCCTTTGCCCTGTACCTAAAAAATATTTACACCTTCTTCCGTCACACTAGTCCCAATAAACTCTGTGTACCAACGTCCATCATCCTGTCCCCAATAAACTATATCAAATTCTTCCATTATCTTTCTCCAGTAAAGTATTTATACCAATTTCCATCATCCTATCCCCAATAAACTCTTTCTCCTGGGGGTGATTCCATGACTGGAGCAGCTGTACCTTCTGAAACCACATCCTCACCTACAGCCTCATTGCATCCATTAGCTGCCTACCTTGGTCCAGCCATACTTGCTTGGACTACCAAGGTTGGCCGAGTCCTGAGATGAGCTGTTGACCAACCTACTGCCAAGAAGCCAGGCAAAGCCACAGCCCTGGTCCAGTGATGGGGACAGAGGGGTCTCCAGTCTTTGAAGGGAAATGAACACCTTGGATGAGAACCTAGCACACAGGGTACTAGTTCAGACCAACTGCACAAGACATCGGGTGCTCCATCTTGGACAGTTGTGTAAAGACTCTTGCTTAGATGAAGCAAACATCCTACATAATGTTGTGTCTGTAGATAGACATATAAGTCATCACTCTTTTTCTACATTCCTTGTGATTCATCCTCTCTGATTTTATCATGGTCCTTCTATGCCTACTTATACTCTCCATCTGTTACAGACCCTTCCAGAAATGAGTTCTACATCCTTCCTGCCTGGTGTGTAAATAGTGAGTCCTTTTGTCATAAAACTATAACCTTCCAGCTTTCAGGAATATGTCCTGGTTCTGGAATTCTGGAGTACATGAACAAGAAAATATGTGTCTCCAATGCCACGATTTTATAATAGTCAGTCATGACGTATTGCTTCCTTAAACTTTCCAGAACGATCAACATTTACCCTATAGCTCCCTAATGACTGTTGTTTTTTCAATTTTATACTGAATTGGTAGAAGAAAATCAATCTTCTGTTACCCTATCACCTTTCCCAGGGAAAAATTGATGCAAAGGCACCTTGAATATTCTTGAGATTGTTGATTTTGGATCTTGAGTGTTGCAGACATAAATTTTGGCTTGTGATTCTCTAATGTCAGAGGGCCTTGAAATCATATTGTTTTTGTTGTTTGGAATGCATCTTAGATTTGGGACTACTATCAGGTATGTTTCAGGTAGGCTTTTAAGTGCTCACGGAGTTTTTGGAAGTTTATCTCTTGCAAAACTTTCTGAAGGTAGTCAGAGGCAATGCATAGCCTAGCTTTGTTGGTCTTTAAGGGTAATGAAACCTGTTTTCAGTGAAAGAAATGCAAAGTACATACCCAGGAGAGGTAAAGCCATGGATGTTGATGTGCAGGGTAAAATGATTTTTAGCAGAGTAGGACTGGACAGATTAAAAAGTTTGAAAACTAGCAGGTAAAATCCTGCTAAGTATATAAAAATTCTTTATATTAGATGAAAAAATATGGTGCAAATTAATGTATGTAGAAAAGTAACTTTAGTGTTGGAAAGGGGTTAAAAAGATTATATATTCCTCTTTTATTTGCATAAAGGAAACACTGGATGGGTGCATAAAAATCTTACCTGGAGAAAACAAAAGTATGAGCATGAAATATCAAAAGAAACATTCATGAGTTTTGAATTATCTGGATGTCTCACTCATTTTAACATTAAGTGAAATTTAAAATTTAAAAAGTGGTATGTAAAAGTGATTTTTAAAAAAAGAGGTAGGTTAAATTATTAATTCCTAGAATTCTAGTGGAAATCCATTACTCGGGCATAATTCTGACCATGATGGAAGAATTGATTTAAAACAGTTCACAGGGCTTCCCTGGTGGCGCAGTGGTTGAGAGTCCGCCTGCTGATGCAGGGGACGCGGGTTCGTGCCCCGGTCCGGGAAGATCCCACATGCTGCGGAGCGGCTGGGCCCATGAGCCATGGCTGCTGGGCCTGCGCGTCTGGAGCCTGTGCTCCGCAACGGGAGAGGCCACAACGGTGAGAGCCCCGCGTACCGCAAATAAAAAAAAAAAAACAGCTCACATTTTGGAGTTAGGTACAATTCAGACACTTTGCAGAGTCACTCATACTCATACAAGGGGGAGCTTTGAGTATTTCCACTTGATTTTAGGCAATCGATCAATTGATATAACTATGTTTTTGTAGCTTGAGATTCTCCACAGAAAATTACTCAGGCAGAATAAATATTCTTGGAAATGAAATTTTGCACATAAAATCCCAATCCTTGAGGCTGCAGATAAGGAGGTTTCTGACTTTGGCATATTCAAAGACTATGTCCACATTCCCTGACAAGCCCTCAAGGGAAAAACAACAGACAGGCATGGACTGTAAGTTGGGTGTCAAGAAAGTTCAGTTTCAGAATAAGTTTGCATTTACATAAATGCTGAGTACAACAGAAAATGTTCATAACTTTATAGTTCTACCAGAGTATTTTGATAGAATTGTATAGTTCTACCAATAACACAATGTACTGCTTGCTGTACAAGACATGGTCTTCATTGCAGGTGAAGAGAACAAAGCTTAGTCGGTCTGCAACTTCTCTTCAATGGGACTGATTATTAGGCTGGACAGGATAAAACGAGCCTGGTTAGATAGGAGTGGAAGTCGGGGAGCTCCTGAAAGTGGCCTGCCCAACATTCATTGTCCTTTCTCTCAGACCGAGTGGTCCTCTTGCTTTGTTCTGAGTGGTAATGTTTCCCAGTAGAAGAGGACTGCATGGTGTATCTTCCCTTGAAGCTAAGTGATATCATTTCTTTGGCTTCCACAAGGGTGCCTTGACCTGAAATGGATTTAGCTGACTTCTCCCTTTTATTCTCTCCTTTTCCCTTCTTCCTGCCTGCGATGGAGACATGGCTGGAGCTACAGCTGACATGTTGTGACCATCAAGGAAAGAGAGACCAAGAGAATGGCACCACATGTAACTTTGACACTCCAGGACCCCTGAGCCAAAGTAGATGCATGTCTTCCTCCAGAATTCTGGTTAAATGGCAACAGAAACAGAATTCATTTAATAATCCCATGAACAAGAGCTAACTTTTCTTCAGTGTCTGCTCTGTGTCAGGTCTTTCTCTAGAACCTTCTCCTGTACTTATATTTAATCCTTACAACATCTTTATGAAGTAGATACTGTAATTATGCCATTTGACAGATGAGGAAATGCAGTGTTAGCCCACATTAACACAGGAACTAAGAATTTTGTCATATATCTTTGAAGAGCTTTGACCAATGGGAAAGTAGAAAATACATAAAGATGACGTAAATGTAACACCTTCTTTTTTTTGGACCTCAGTTCCAAAAACGTACATGAAATGTGAGTCTTGACTCACGACCTACTCTCATCATTAGTCTAGAAATGGCTCATGCATTTCTTGGTGTGTTTATAGTCGTCAGAGAGGCAACCACACAAAAACAGAACCTTAAAAATAACCTACATGCTGTTATCCGGTTCCCCACCCCACCTCCTTCTATTCCTCTATCCAGCGAAGCGGCTGTCCTCGATCCTGTGTTCATCCTTCTCTTGTTTTCTTTTGTATGTCGTCTTACTGCATAAATAAATGCTCCTCATACACACACACATACCCAGAATGACAGAGATGTAAAAGTAAAATACAAGGCAGTGCAGTGGACCCAATAAAACAAGGACACATCAAAAGGAAGAAGCATGTAGACATCCCTGGAGTAGGTTAGCAGCGTTTCGGTGAAGGGGTGATATTTAAAAACTGAACTCCAGAGGAAATCGATGGGGCGGGGGCTTGAGCGGTGCTGGAAGAAGGTGGGAAAGCTGGAGAAGAAATAATTAAGTGGGAAGGGTGTGGAGTTATGAAATCAGTTGGCTTATCTGAAAAATGGGATTTTTTTTTCCCTGTAAGAAGTAACAGAAGTAGGAATAGGACCACATCTTTATCCTCCTGACTTTGGGTTCTTCCACTTCCATGTGATTCTGTCAACGCCTGTTACTGCTCTGAGCACAGAATCCCTGAACTAAATCTCTATTTGACCTTCATGTGCAGGCTACTCGGGACTATACTGATATTATTTCAAGCCGTTGCTTCCCATGACAACTCCATTTTCCCCCCAAATAATTTATTCGCCCCCAATTCTACAACATAGCTGGGCATGGCCGTTTAACCCAAGGGGCCTTACAAGTTATTTAAATCATCTTAAAATGTAATGAGCTCTCATTCACTCAGGCTAAGAACAGACTTCCTGTGACCTGTAGAAATTATTTTGTTGAGCTGATGCATGTAGGAAGGTGCGATAAAAGCAAACTTCTGCAGCCTCTGAGGGAGTTGTCTCAGCGAAGAAGAATTCCTGGAAACGTGGAAAAGCTCCAGGGCTCTTTCACGTAAATGACTTCTTGCAGAGTAAAAGCAGCTGCAGCTTAAAGTAAACGTTGGTCGTTTTTCCAGTGTCTGTATCTTGCACATTTATTTTCCTGAAAACTGAATATTCTCCTGAGAGAGTGACTTTCACGGTTACAGCCAGGGGTCGAGGCCTCTAAATTTGCACCCCCTGCTGCGAAGCAGACATCTGGACAAAACAGCACCTGAGAGATGGGTCAAGGATTCTTCCATGAAGTCATATCCTAGAGTTGAAGAGTTCTCTACAGTGTTAAGACGTGCAATCGTAGAAACTTAGCTTCTTTTTTTCTTGAATACTAAGCCAGCACTTGTTATTTATCAAGGATGCTACAGATCGGCTGTGCTGGGTATGGTACTTACTGTAGATGTATGTGCATCTGAGGGTTTATTGATTTTATTATAGAATGCCCTGGGTATGGCTGTGCTGGGTATGATACTTACTATAGATGTATGTGCATCTGAGGGTTTATTGATTTTATTATAGAATGCCCTGGGTATGGCTGTGCTGGGTATGATACTTACTACAGATGTATGTGCGTCTGAGGGTTATTGATTTTATTGTAGAACGCCCTGGGTACGTGAACTAGGAATGCATTTTAGAATTCAGATACGTGGGAATCTATTTGAGTAGGGAAAGTAGGTGAGAGCAAGAAGAATCAGCATGTGAAGCTTCTGATAGGGAGGTGATAAGGCAGGACCATTGATCTGTGTGTTGTTTACTGGATGAGCCAGAGGTATTAAGGCCAAGAGCCCCACTGGTTGAAGTTGCTGTCTTGTCTTCCAGGTCAGTACTCTGTGTAGCATAGCTGTGTCTTCGTTCTTCGGATGGTGAATATTTGGCTGTCTGTTTGGAAAACACCAAAACATAGTTCCCATTTGTGAAAAAATAAATATAAAGTTTCAACAACGTGTTACGACAACATTTATTCTAGTTTTATAGGCAGCTGCCATCGCTGGCAGTTGTCAGAATATTGGAACTCAAATATTAGTGGAATGTCTTACTTGAAAAATACCAATTCTGCGTTTCTTGTATTATGCTGTGTACATGATTACGCCAGCATAGCTGCGGAGTCGGCTGCTGTTTCTTTGAAGTCCATTCACATTTGCTTATTTTTTAAATATGTTTCTTAATTCCACACTTTTCCCAAAGGATGGATGATAATAAATCATTCTCATTTTATTTATTAAATTTCTTGCTCTTCTTAGCTAAGCTCTGCGATTGCACGCTCATACTCTCATGCCAGAATTCACTGATTTTTGTTTTTCACTTTCAGTTTTGAATCAAAAATGAATTGTATTGATTCCCAAGCACTGTAATCTACTGGCTTCAGTTTTCAATAAGATGAGAGATTTTATTGACTCTGAAATGAAAAGAAAATGCACAATTCTGTCAAAGAATTTGGAACTTGAGAGTGTGTTACTTCCACTCCCATTAACATTCTTCAGCCCATAATATGGATTGAAAACCCACAATGTTGTTATAAAACATTAAACCATAAATTATAACCATTCCATTTTGTGTGAATATGATATAAATTACAAAACAAAGATTTTACATCTTATATGAATGTTATGTAAATTATAAAATACAGGTTTTACATAAACATTATAAAAATTACAAGCACCCTAGTACTGAGCATGGGTCTTTGTGGCTCACAAAACGTGATAAGAGGAGACAGGCTTCAGAGAAAGGCGTGCAGGTGTAGCCGCTGGAGGACAGCATTCCCTTGGGGAAATAATCAAAATAACGTCCCCTTAAAGGCATGGCCATCTAGGGAAAAACGGAACAAGGAGAGAAAATTGATTCCCCTTCCCAGACGCAACCACCCCACCACAATCATCCACTAAAAAGACCACATTTTAGAACAGTCACCGTAGAAAGTGATCTAGACCTAGAAGCTGTGTTCACAAAATGCCGAGGAACGGGAAGAAAAATCCAACGAAACAACAGTGCTGTCCAGTGAAGACAGGAGATGGGAACCAGCTGATGAAAATTCTCGCTACAAGCAGAAAAGTAAAAGTAGCAAAACTCTCCAGCACATCCTAATCCCAGGAAATTCCAAGACAACAGTATTTCTACAGAACCCCAATGTGGTCATTGAGCTGCCGCCGGTTTGGCAAACACCTCCACATGCCCCTGCTCACAGCCAGAATTCCAGGTGTCGGCGGTTCCATCGGTTAGCCTTTAAGCCTCTCTTTTTCTGAAAGATGACGCTTCTCCAAACACAAAGCATGTCCAGCATGTGAGGAGAAAATCCAAATATGTAAAACTCAAAGTTGTCTGCTGCGCTTTTTAGCTAAAACGTATAAAACTAGGCAACAAAGACTCTTACTCCATTGCCCTAATGCTTATCAGAATAGGAATGTTACAGCTGCAGAAGTCTTGAAAAGGAGATGCTGGGTATTTCCAAAGTAATATTTGATTAGAGAGGGTTTAAGAAGCGAGACAATGAAGTTATCTTACTTTATTCATTGTGCATCTCTGAATGGATTCTGGGCAATATATGACTGATAATGATAGAATGTTTCCATGTGACTAATTCCAGTTTCTCTCTCTTTTTGTCCTTTCTCCCTCTTCCATATGAATAATTCTAACTCCCGTTTGTTTCTCTCTCGCTTTCTCTCTTTCTTTAGAAAGCCTTGGTGTTACCCACGAACACTGCAGTTCTTTCCCCGTGCACCTGTCATTCTACCAAGCCTTGAGAAGTTCCTGGCTGCCTGGGTAAGTTTCATCATATTCACCCATATTTTACTAAAGTGATGATGGCAAAAGGGAAAGAGGACCCAGTTGAAGGGTGGCTACAGTGACGGGCAAAGCCTCTGGGGATGAGCAATTAAGACTGTAAGCTAGGACATTCAGTGATGATGCTGATGGTCGTCGGTGAGACAGCACTTCCGTGACCTTTGTGTGTAATTGATGCTGACATACTCCTGATGGCTCCTTAAATATGAAGTCTCATGGGAAACTTGGGAAAGTAACGTGCAGTAAAAGGGACTCCAGCCACGGCTGGGTCTTCACTCCCTACGGGGAGTTCAGACCTCAGTACCTCCCCTCGTCAGTCCATCCCCTTGTCAGTCCATCCCCTCGTCAGAACATCAGAGACTCTGACAGTTACTAACATTGAAAGGATAACTTGAGACTAAAATGACTCTTAGCTCTGATTCTCAACCGTATGATAATATGCAAATAGACATTCCTTTATAAACACGTGCTTTAAAAAATTAAATGGAATCATTATTGAAGACCCGTTTATGATATGCACATTCCAATTCAATTTTATATAAATCTAAATTCTATATAAGTTTTATTCATTTTACAATACTGATTTAAGACACATTTTTGAGTGTGTACTGTGTGCTAAGAACAAACTATTCCTAGGGAAACCATAATTTTTTTTTTAAAGAAACCTTTTTTTGTAGCTTGACATTAGTTGAAAGTTGTGAGAATGCTACAATCACCATACCTTCTGTCCAGATTTATCTAGTGTGATATTTTGCCCCATTTGTTTTATTTTTGCCCTTCAGTATCTTAGTATATTAGGAGCATTAGTCCTTTATCTGTAATAAATAGTGCAAATATTTTCTCCTCATTCGTCTTTGTTTTTGATTTTATTTATGGAATTTTATACCGTGTGAAGGTGGTTTTTTTTTTATGTAGTCAAATTTATCAATCCCTTCTTTTATTAAATCTGGGCTGTGCATCATTGTTAAGAAAGCCATTTCCCTACACCCAGCTCATAAAAGAATTTTCCCACTTTTTCTTCTAGTACTTTTGTGGTTTCATTTCTTTTTACTTTTAGATCTTGGGTCCAGTGGGGATTCATTCTTGGGTACGGTGTAAGGAATGAATCTAATTTGTATCTTCTTTCAAATGGCTGCAGACATTTACAATATAGCCATTCATTAAAACATCCATTATTCCCCAGATGATTTGAGATCCAGCTTCATCCGATACTAGATTTCTATATATCCTTGGGTCTATTTCTCTTAATGTCTACTCCATTCCATTCCATTCTTTGTTTTTTTTTGTGCCAGTTCAACATCATCATCATTATAAAGATTTTGTATATTCTAATATCCAGTGTAACTCCACCCCCCTCATAGATCTTCCTTTTCAGTATAAAAACGTGCTTTCTTTTTTCTTTACAGCATTTTTTTTATTGCATATATTTGACGTAAAACATTGTGAACCTTTAAGGTGTACCACTTGTTGCTTTGAAACATTTACATGATGTACTATGATTGCCACTGTAGTGATATTTATCACATTACAAACTTATAATACAGTACTGTCGTCTATATTTATTATACTGAACATTAAATCTCTGTGGCTTATTTACTGCTGATTGCAGGTTTGTAAGCTTAAACAACATCGATCTTACCCCCCAACACCATCCCCCGGTCACTGCCGTTTTACTCTCTGAGTTTTACGAGGTTGACATTTTTAGATCCCATGTATAAGATTAATCAGACCATACTTGTCTTCTCTGTCCGACGCATCTCACTTAGCATAATGTACTCAAAGGCCACCTGTGTTGTCACAAATGGCAGGCTCTTTTCTTTTCTCTTGGCTGAATAACATCCCATTGTTTATATATATACCAGATCTTCTTCATTTATTCATCTGCTGATGGGCAGTTCGGTTGTTTCCATATCTTGGCTATTGTGAATAATGCTGCAGTGAACAGGGAAGTGCATATATCTCTTGGAAATAACTGCTTTCATTTCCTTTGGGTATATTCCCAAGTAGTGGAATTGCTGGATCATATAGTAGATATATTTTTAATTTTTTGAGGAGCCTCCATATTGTTTTCCATGGTGATTGGGTAAAACATGCTTTTTAAATGAAAACAATGAGAATTGGTGGGACCCTTGAGGTCCAAAACTGCTGTTGAACTTGGAAGCTTAAAAAAAAAACTTTAGAGGCATCAGCCTACCCAAGCACTCTTCAGTCCACTGACATCCTCTGAATGCATTTGTATACATCCACGGGAATACACATCCATGTTCTATATTTGCACTGTACAAAGGAACAGCACTACCTTAATTTCTTAATTACTGATGACACAGGCTGTTAAATTTTCTCCTCTGTAATTGAACAGAACGAGCATTAGGGTTTTAGGTGGAAATGCTTTAGGATTGTCTTTTATAAACAAACAAAGACATGATAGAGAATTATAAGGCTTGCTGATATTCTATTCCACTGTCAAACCAAGGTAATTTAATGTTCAGTTAATTTCAGGAGGAGGGGCGTGCTGTCTCATGTAGTCCCCTGTTGCCAATTTATATGTATTATATCATGTAATAACCTCATCTGAACTATAATGGAGAAGTACATATTTAGCCAAACATTCTGTCTCCAAGTAGCCCATATGTCTAGAACAGATACTTCACGAGAATTTTTAAATGTGTAAGAGAGATTTAGAGTATGTTTTTTGCTGTAAAATATACTCTCTTAAAAGCTCTCATTAGTTTATTACCATAGGTAAAATTGATAATGAATTGTTAGTAAATAATTTTGAAAATTCCTTTGCAATTAAGATGCTTTAATTCTTATTTTTAATTGTCCCAGTCAATGGATCATTAAAAGCTTTCTGATAAATTTTCTGTTGACAATGATTAGGGATGCGTAAATGCAGTAAAATCCTGACTAATGGAATGCCACTGATCAAACCCCAAAATATTTTCTTTTTATTTAAAGAGATTTATAAGGAACAGGAAAATATTTTAGGGTTTAAAAAAATCAAACCTTAAAAACCCAGGATGCCTATTTTGAACTACTTCCTAGTCTTTTCAGTTTTCTTTACTATAAAAAAATTGAGACTGAATTTTATTCTGAAAATATTACAAATGGATATATATCATTAATGAATTGTCATTAACGTATAGAATGGCCATATTTTCTTTTTTAAAAAATTAATTTAATTAATTTATTTTTGGCTGAATTGGGTCTATGTTGCTGCACACGGGCGGGCTTTTGCTGGTTGCAGCGAGTGGGGGCTACTCTTCATTGCGGTGCACGGGCTTCTCATTGCGGTGGTTTCACTTGTCGTGCAGCACGGGCTCTGGGTGCATGGGCTTCAGTAGTTGCAGCACACGGGCTCAGTAGTTGCAGCACGTGGGCTCAGGAGTTGTGGCACACGGGCTCAGTTGCTCCATGGCATGTGGGATCTTCCCGGACCAGGGCTCAAACCTGTGTTCCCTGCATGGGCAGCCAGATTCTTAACCACTGTGCCACCAGGGAAGCCATAGAATGGCTGTATTTTCATTTTATAAATATGTCTTAATTTCTTTTGTAGAATGATATTAATTGTATTTGATCTAGACACATCATTTTTTAAAAAAAATTTGGGTTCATGCTGCACAGCATGTGGGATCTTACTTCCCCTACTAGGGATTGAACCTGTACCCACCACGTGCAGTGGAATCACGGAGTCTTAACCACTGCACCACCAGGGAAGTCCCTAGACACATCATTTTAGAACATATTGGTGGCATGTAACCCAATAAGGAAAAATACATTTATAAAAACAAGCTAATCTTTTTACGCTTATGACTTACAGAATTGGCAAATTGCTTAGCTAGTAGAATAAGCCAATAAGAATATGAAAGAGCACATTTTCAATTGGGTATTTTTTTCAGAAAAAATATGATTAGCCTTCCTAGTTTCATTCTTGTTAAAGATGCTTATCAGATCATAAATGTCTTAAGCCCACAAATTTAAAGGTAGATCAAATAAAAGTGTCCTATGGTACCAGGCTAATTTTGGACAATTTAGCTGCTTACATTTACCTGCACCATATTTTGCACCTGTCCTGCGGAGTTTTGAGTTATTCTGTTCTCTGGCCCGTCATCTGCAGGACACTGGATTGGAATTAAGGGACAGATTTCTTGTTCTGAATCAACCTCTAATGATCCCCAATTACCAGTGCCCTGTTTTCTTACCCGTAAAATGACATCTGGGCTGGTCAACATCCAAGACAGTGGATTGGTTTTGTCATCAGGTAGAAATGGCTACCTCATACTCTTCGCCGAGAAGAAATGAAGGCTTAGCTGGAAACAGTACTGATCATTTAGTCTGCATGGGAGCTGAACGATGATCTAGTGGTGTGCACCCCAAACACCTGCTCCTGATGACCTCAGATGTTGACTCTGTGTGTGTGTGTGCGCGTGTGTGTAGAAGGGAAGTTTGCCATATATGTGTAGCTCTATTCCTCAAGTACCTATTCTGTTGATTTGTCTCTCTGTCTTAATGCCAGTATTATCCTGTTCTGATTTTTACAGCTTGACTAAGTCTTGAAATCAGGTCGTGAGAGACCTCCAAATTGGTTCTTCTTTGTCAAGTTTTTCTGTTTTGTTTTTAGTTATTCTAGGTTCTTTAAATTTACATACAAATTTTAGGATAAGTTTATCAATTTTGACAAAAAGATATCCTGCTGAGATTTTGACTAGGATTGTGTTGAATCTATAGATGGATTTGGGGAGAGCTGACATCTTGGCAATACATAATGTTTCAACCCATGAACAAAGTAATAACCTTTTCATTTCCTTAGGTGTTCTTCAAATTCTCTCAGCAATTTTTCTGTAGTTTTCAGTATACAGGTCTTGCACACCTTGGTCCGAATTATCCCAAAGTACTTCATACATTTGATGCTGTTGTAATTGAGGTTGTATTTTTCATTTCAGTTTTTGAGTGTTCATTGCTAGTACATAGAAATATAATTTAGATACTGATCTTTTATCTTAAAATCATGCTAAATGCACATAATAGTTCTAGTAGTTGTGTATATACCATTGGATTTTCTACACAGATGATCATGTCATCTGCAAATGCAGTTTTAATTCTTCCTTTCCGATCTGGAGGTTTAAAAGCTTTTCTTCCTTGTTTTACTGGGTAGAATCTTCAGTGCATTGGTGAATAGAAGGGCTGACAGTGCTTCTGCACACTGTCTACTGAGTCGAAGTGTCAGACACAGCCATTTCACACGAGAAACCCTGGTCTGAAGAGTGCAAGGTGCAAGGCCTCTGCACTCGGCACCCTATGAGCAAGGGACACTACACTAAGCACAAAGGAAAAAAAAAAAGACTGGCCTCCTTGGAGAACAAGCATCAAGTGCAATCCCTCCGGTCCTATTCTTAAAGAGTGGACACGTTGTTTCAAAGGCACTGATGACTTCTTGATACTTCAGTGGCTGGCCAGATATGTGGTTGGATCACATCCTGAGGTGACCTTGTTGGGGCATTCTGTACAGCCGTGTGGCTGACAGGGTCTTGGTCTGGTCATTCACCCAGAAATTAATATATCATGTGTGCATACTTTCTCTATATATGGTAGTGACAGTCTCTGTGCTGACAGCTTCGGAATTATTAGTAAGATTCGTTTCCCTCCCATGACTTCATCCGTTCTCCCCTGTACCTTATACGTGCAGTGCTTAGCCAGGCAACAGAACCTCTTCAAATCTTCTTGCATATTTTGTCCCCATAGATCCCCTGCCCTGTGCTTCTTCTGTTTCAGTCAGTTAAGACTCAGGAAAGACTTCCTTTTGGTGAAATCTTACTCACCGGACCTGAACATCTTAAAAAAATTAAAACTGGGAATCCAAAAAAAAAAAAAAAAAAAGTGCTGAGAGCAAACACAGTTGGCTTGTTTCTGATTTTATGGGCAAAGAATCCACCATTAAGAATGCTGTTAGTTGTACGTTTTATGTAGATGCCTTTTATTGTGTGGAGCACTTGCCCTTATTCTTTTTTTTTTTTTTTTGAGCATAATTTAAAAAATTAGGACTACATTTTGAATTTCAACAAATTTTTTTGAAAATATTAAGATGATCTTTTTCTCTTTTTTAACTAGTTAATAGGACATTGATTTTGAATGTTAAAACATTTTTGAAATGATCCTCCTTGGTCTCGATTTATTATCCTTTTTACCCTGTTTTAATACAGTTTGCTAAACACGCATTTAGAATTTCCAACTCTGTGAGGAATATTGGTCTGTAGTTTCCTGTTCTGTGCTCTGTCCAGTTTCGTACAACAGTATATTTTCATTTTTCCAGTCGTATATGGCAGCATATACTATTGTTGTCAGGTTTTAGTCTTACGTGTATTATAAACTTCACGGTACATTCTTATCAGTTTTGTTTACACCATCATTTTTTTAAAATTGGGGTATAGTTGTTTTCCTGTGTTGTGTTTCTGCTGTACTGCGAAGTGGAGTTCCCTGTGCTGTACAGCAGGTTCTCATTAGTTCTCTGTTTTATACATAGTATCAATAGTGTATATATGTCAACCCCAATCTCCCAATTCATTCCACCCCCTCTTTCCCCCCTTGGTGTCCATACATTTGTTCTCTACCTCTGTGTCTCTATTTCCGCTTTGCAAACTGGTTCATCTGTACCATTTTTGTAGATTCCACATATATGTGTTAATATACGATATTCGTTTTCCTCTTTCTGACTTCCTTCACTCTGTATGACAGTCTCTAGGTCCATCCACGTCTCTACAAATGACCCAATATCATTCCTTTTTATGGCTGAGTCATATTCCATTGTATATATGTACCATAGTTTCTTTATCCATTCATCTGTCAATGGACGCTTAGGTTGCTTCCATGACCTGGCTATTGTAAATAGTCCTGCAGTGAATGTTGGGAGGCATGTGTCTTTTTGAATTATGTAAACCATCAGTTATTTTAAAAGATATTTAAATAAGAAAAAAAATACAGGTTTATCAAGGAGCTACTATTGTGTTCTTCACTCTTTTATGTAAATGCAGATGTCCATCTCATATCATTTTTCTTATGCCTGAAGGAATCTTTGGACATTTATTGTAGTGCTGGTCTGCTGGTCATGAATTCTTTCTGGATTTATATACATGTCTTTTCTCCAGCTTTGTTTGATTTAAAGATATTTTTGCTGGGTATAGAAATGTACGTGACTTGTTTTGTTGTGTTTTTTTAGTACCTTAAATATGTTTGTTACATATTTAAGAAGTCTAAAGTTATTCTGATCTTTGTCCTTTATACAAAACATGCTTCTTTCCTCTGGTGCTTGTGAAGACTTTGTCACTGGTTTTGAGCAATTTGTTTATGACGTGTCTTGATAAAATTTTTCTCGTTTCTTGCACTCAGAGTTTGTTGAGATTCTTGGATCTATATAGGCTTCTAGCTTTTTTTAAGTTTTGAAATTTTCTGGCCCTTATTTATTCAAATTATTTTTCAGTCCTCTTCTCTTTCCTTCGTGTATTCCAAACACCAATATATAAGGATACTTGATGCTGTACTACAGTTAATATATACTTTTTTCTGTCTTTGTACACTTGACCTTTAAAGAACTTGAGGGTTAGGGGCACTGACTCCTGGGTAACCCCCTATAACTTGATAATTGACTGTCCATATCCATTGTTCTGCATATGCTGATTCAATCCACCAAACATCATGTAGCACTGTAGTATTTATCGAAAAAAAATCCACTTATAAGTGGCCCCCAAACATTTCAAACTCAGGTTGTTCAAGGGCCAACTGTATTACATTTTGGATTGTTTCTGTTGTTATACTTCAAATTCTCAAATGTTTGAATGTATTGATAGAACGTTGTAGATTTTACCACTTTGGAGTTGAGTAATTATTATTCCTATAAAAATGTTCGGTTTGATTCTGGGCTGTAATTAAGCTATTTGGAGGGAGATGGATGTCTTCAAGTCTTGTTTAGCACGTTTGGCAGGCAGACCCTGAGCAGTGCTCAGGCTACGGTGAATGATTTCCTTCTTACCAAGGCTGCACCTTCCTCAACACTCTGCAATGTCTTATGGTTTGTGGGACTCTTTTCCTTCCAACTAGTGGGGACAGGCAGTATTTGTGGTCCTCTGTGAGCACTGAGCAGTGTTCTACCACGTCCTTTTGGAGGGGCATATCCCCATCCGTGGGTCATATGCATGCAGTGTGTTAATCATATGTGTTCGCTCGTTAGTCATCTGCTAAATACCTGGCGGGGGGGCCCTGCAGTCCTTTGGGGTTCCCTGTGCACCTCTCGCTTCTCCTGCAAACTCTATCCTGACCACTCTCATGGCCTTGTTCTCTCTAAACTCTCAGGTCCATCACCTCAAATCAGGGCGTCTGCTGGGTTCTGCCCGGATCACCTCCTTGCACCATGACCTAGAATCAGAGCGCTCATCTCATTTATTCCCCATCTTTCTGGAATCACTGTTATCCATTCATTGATATCCCATGTCCTGAAAGCCATTGCTTTACTTTTTGTTTCTGTTGGGAAAGTAACTCTCCAAGAAGTAGAAGTCTTAACTTTCTACACCTCAAGTTATGTACTTCCTCGTTAGGAGAAGATCTCTGTAACATTTCATCTCGCTATGAGGATTATTGACTTTCTGTATTTGAGAGCATTTTCTACACCAAGAATATTGCCACCTGGCTACTTTCCCAGATGCAAAGATGTATTTGCTACTGTCTTCAGGCCCAGTTTCCCTTGGTTTTAGAGAAGGAATGTGGAGGAAGGGTTAGGAGGCTATAGAGTCAGGGTCCAGAATCTATGGGTTTGTATCATGGCTCCCAGACTCACCTGCTGTGTTCCACTGGGGAACTTCCCAAAGCTTTCCACGCCTACATTGTCTTATGCATAATGTAAGAGTAACAGTAGAACTGCCTTGTAAGGCAATTGTGAGCACTGTTTGTAAGACATTTGGACCAGTGGCTGGCACTTAATAAGTACCACGTATGGTTGTTAAAAAAAAGGTAAATCCAAAAAGGAATTACGAATGTTGCAGCGAAATAATGGGAAAGTACTGTCTGTGATTTCAGGAACCATTATGTAGACAAATAGCTCTCTCATTCCAGTTGTAATGGTTTTATCAATAAATTATGCTTAAATCTTTCATAGCATTATATCACATCAGTATTTTTTTTAATGAGTCATCTTGACAAGACTGAAATTAAATCATTAATCTTATTTTTAATCCAGAATTCTAATGATACTTGCTACTAAATACATAGAGTAATTACCAGCCCTCCAGCTACTCACTAACAAAAGGAAAAAAGAAAAGGGTTTTTTTGTGTTTGTGTGGAAAAAGGATGAACATGTACTTAAAAGGGAAATGTTAAATGATCTGACGGAAGAATCAGGTTAGTGTCCAGAAACTCAAACATCTGGTGGATTCAGGAGAGCACATTTTCTAAGAGTTGCTGTTTGAAATTGAATGTATAGCAATTGAAACTGAATGTGTTTCATGTGTTTCCCAGGAGGGCAGGTCAGAATGGTGAGGTCTCCCAACCCTGATGGTATAATCCAAACGTGGGAAGAACTAAGGGTAGCATTTTAATTACCCAGTCACTTTCTCTTTTTTTTATTTTTTAACTTATTTTTATTTATTTAATTTATTTTTTAAACTTTTTATTTTATACTGGAGTATAGTTGATTAACAATGTTGTTTTCGTTTCAGGCATACAGCGAAGCAATTCATTTATACATGTACATGTATCTATTCGTTCAGATTCTTGTCCCAATTAGGTTGTTACAGAATATTGAGCAGAGTTACCCAGTCACTTTCGGCCTTGAATCCTTTTGCATATAAAGCTTAACCCTGCCATCTCCATAACTTCTTTATAATTCCAATTCAGTGGTTATAAAACAACATCATCCAGATGTAGGATACTGATGGATTTAGAGGAGACATGAGTTCAAGGTACTACATCAGGTGATCAGAACTGGACACATGGGTTGGGAAAACAGGGTTCTATAGTAGGACACTTACTTGGGCATTTTCTCTTGTCTGTATTCTGAAAGGTCAGTGTTTTTGGAGCAGGAAGTTTGGGTTTATGTAAGTTCTGATTCTCCAATCTCAAGAGGCAAGGTGCTGGTTATTGAATGCTCCATGAGCTCAGAGAAATAGGAGAAGGCAGGCGTGCCTTTGTAATGTGTCATCTTGACTTTGCTCAGTGGCATTTCCCAGAAATCCCTTTCCTGTATGAATCACCACAAAGGAGATCATCCTTGGGTGGGGGGTGGATCAGGAGGGTGGGAGGAAAGCAGCCGCCATTTTGTGGGTCACCCCCATTGTCTCTGATCTACTGACTCACCGTGTTGGTGTGAGGCAGCGGCTGGGTGTGCACGTCCTCCACTTTCTCCGGCTCCCCCTGCAGCAGCTTCTCCGAGTCACAGGTCAGGCGTGGATGTCTGTCAGCTCCCTGAGGAGGGGCCCCACGTTCCGCAGGAAACCCTCATCACCGGGGTCAAGGCAGCAATCATGTCCAGCGTCGGTTCACCCTTGCGTGGTTCCACTAGTGCTTGTGGGCTCAGCCTGCTTCCCAGCCCTCCCACCTGGGGCTCCTCTTCCCTTCCTGACTGCTGCCCTGTGGGCTTCCGGCTCCAGCTGGAAGCATTGGGCGCAGAGACAACGGCCTCATGGCAGCAACTCGCCCAGCCCTGCAGGGGTGTCAGCAAAGCTCTGTAACAAATCCCTCTAACTGTGTATAACTCTACAATGCCTGTGACGGATTGGAGAGAAGTATAGCTTATGTGTAGAATCAGTTTATCTGTATCTATAGGATATATTGGATAGGGAGATATATATGTGTGTGATGTGTGTATATATGCTGTACACATAAAATATAGAGAATATATGTGGTACATAGATAGATGGATATGCCTTATATATATAAGGTTGGCCAGAAAATTTTATTCAGTTTTTTCGGTAACATCTTAAGGAAAAACCCGAACAAACTTTTTGGCCAACCCAATATTTATATGGAATATATTGTAATATCTATATCTTTCTATATCCTATATATATCCATCAGTGTATGAATCTACATATCTATAGATATACCTATATGATTATATATTATCTATCAATATATTGTTGATATTGATACCACCTCTATGTGTATCTTGTATCAAAGCTCTGTAACAAAGTTACATGCATTCTATATGTGGTGTGCTTCTGTGATAGCACCCTGATTGATTTTCAGGAATAGAAAAAAAGTAGGAGTCACAATCAACATATACATAAGCGTCATGCCCCGGCAGTGAGAATAAATACCTTCCTTTCATTGCCGTGCATCTTGAGACTCTTGTTAAGCCCACACATTAAATGAAAGTACGCACCGGGGTGGGTTTATTCTTCCACGATTTCGAAAGAGAAATGATCGCCACTGGAGATAGCGCTGGGATGCTTTAGTTTAATAAGTAATGAAAAGAGAAGTGCTCTTGAGTGTCTGAAGAATGAATTTTTTTCATGCTAGATAATATTCTTTAGATTCATTGGTTTATGTTCTTCAAGAAACAACAAAGAATAGGATTTTCTTTGTACTCCTTTAAAAGTGAACACATGGTAAAATGAATGCAATCATGAATTATAGATTTGTTTAAAAGAGCCAGAAATTAGATAATGAGAGTGACTGACTTTAAAGATTTTTATCTTTCTGCATTTCTTAAAAAATAAAAGGAAAAAAATAAATAGGGATGCCCATGTCTTTGGATCAGGAAGTAGCCAAAGGTAGAAGGTGACAACTCAGCGCTTCATATTTCCAAAGAGGGGGGTCGCTTGGCTGGGGTTCAGAAAGGCAAATCCCTTTCTTTTCTTCTTTTTTTTGTTCTTGTTGTTGTGGCAACTTTAAGTCCAAAGTTTGTCTCTCATCTCTGACACACGTCTCATGTGTCCTAACACCAAAGATTGATGATGATTTAATATGCATGACAGTTCCTACAAGACCAGAAAAGCTAGTCAGATGTTTAAGAATGGAATCCCCAAATCTTCAATGTTTCAGAAAATAGTTTCCCTTAAAGAGGTGCTTCTCAAATTTTAATGGGCACATGAGTCACCTGGGAAACTTGCCCAAATGCAGATTCTATAATAGATGGAAGAGGCATCCTAAGGTTCTGCATCTCTTACAGGCTCCCAAGCAGTGACAATGCTACTGGTCCAAGAGGCATACTTCTTAATAGCAAAACCTTAAAGACCATGGATTCATAAGTTCCTTAAATGTGTTTCTTTTCTTTTTAAATTTTATTTATCTTATTATTTATTTGGTTGCGCAGGTCTTAGTTGTGGCTGGCAGGCTCCTCAGTTGCAGCTTGCTGGCTCCTTAGTTGTGGCATGCAAACTCTCAGTTGCGGCCTGCATGGGAGATCTAGTCCCCTGACCAGGGATCGAACCTGGGCCCCCTGCATTGGGAGTGCAGAGTCCTAACCACTGTGCCACCAGGGAAGTCCCAATGTATTTCTTTTTAAGTGAGGGGTATGGTGACTAAGTTATACCATAAGTATTATCTTCAAGACATATTTATTTGCCAGTGTAGGGTGGAACTGCTTTTATGAATGTTTTAAACTTTTTCTCAGTGACTTCACAATAAAGGATTTGGGATTGTGATGAATAGTTTGGATATTCTTTACTTCTTCTACAGCTGACTTAGATGTGCATTGCAAAGCTTTCTTTGTAATTGATGGTAAAATGTGTACCTGTTTTCTTCAACTAAGGAGCCAATTTATCTACCTATCCCCATGCAGAATTTTCAAGACTAGGGTTTTAAAAGAAATTGTCACAAAGCATGTTTGATTTTGAAACACTCTTTAGTTACATCCGAACACCCCAAAGTGAAATGGAAATTTAGCAATTATTCTGTTAATTCAGAGCCCAAGCCATGTTGAAACCTGAATTATGAGGTAAGGTTATTGTGACACGAAACAAATTAACAGCTGAAGGCTTAAGAGAAAAGCAACAGATTGGCCATAGTAAAAGCAAAGGGGAAGAAAAAAATGTGCTTTATAAAAGACAAAGCAAATTCACAAACAACAGTGATATTTAGAAACAAGATAACAGATTAAGAATAAACACATATGAAATCCAGGCTGCTTCCATAATCTGTTGGTGATTTAAATTTAAAGATAACTCTAAAAATGCCTTTGTAAAGATGGAAGTTCATCATTTGTTTTCTTTGAAAATGTGATAGTGCTTCCATGAGTCCCATAATTTCTATGGTATTTTGCAAGCAGTTGGCAGTAAACATAAGATAGAAAAAAAAAAAGATACTTCTTTAAAAAGTGGTGATAATATTCAAGTCTGTGTAAGGGTAATTAGATTGAGGATGTTATTCATTAATTATCCTTTATTTTTCATAATGGATCACAAAGCAAATAACCTGTGATGTATACATTTTTTAAATATGTATTTTACCTTTTTAAAGGGTAAAGAGAAATGAGATTCTAGTATGTTTCCCATTTTGGGGATGTAAGTATGTGTGAGATTTGAAAATCAAGGACGTGGTACTAATTTTCAATTTAATGGCATGACGCCACCTAAACTGTGGATGATGTGTTTGAGCCTATCTTTCAAGGAATCACACTATCCTGCATAACAGCCAAGGTTCCTTCTACATCTTGATTCTGTGGCTTCTATTCAGTAAGCCTGTGATGGGATCTGAGAATTTGCTTTTATAACAAGTTGCCAGGACCATTTTCATATCGCTGATGTGGCGACCACAGTTTGAGAACTACTGTTTTATATCATAGCATCTCCAGTTGGTTACTTAGAATGTTCTTCCCTTTTTTGTGTGTTGCTGTGTGTATGCAGGAATTAATTACCAATTAGAAGTTCTCAATTTTCCTCTTCTAGCTCTTGTATGATACAAATTATAAATACATACCTATGTGTGCTGTAGAAGACAATAAAGAAATAAAAAGGAAGAGAAATGGCTTCAATATAAACAGAAACCTTCCGTTGCTTTAGAAATACATAAATTTGTAGCTGAGGCTTTCTATCGAAGAAAGAGCTCATAGAAAAATCTTCAGAGGATTTGTAACCATTTAAGAAAAAAAGCTGCTTAAGATTTGATTACATCTTAAAATGAATTGATGTTGCCCCTTCTAACATACCACTTTTGGTATTAAAATATTCCATTTTCAATGAAGAAATCTGGTATGATTCAAGGTTCCATGAAGGACAATCAATTCTTACATCTCCTGGCCCCACGGAATTCACAGCAGGGGTTGTATCCAAAAAATCGTGCTGCAGGACAAGACTGATGAGGCCATGCCCGATGCCATACATCTGGATATGTGGCAATGGCCCATCCTGATCCGGACTGATTTCTAGAGTTTCGTTCCTTTACAGAAAGGGGAGTTTTCTCATAGGCAGATAGAAATGGTTCATGAATTTGCTGGCTTAAAACAACACAACTTTATTTTCTTACATTTCTGGAGGTCGAGATTCTGACATGGGTCTTGCCAGGCTAAAAATCAAGGCGTTGGCAAAATTGTATTCCTTTTGGAGGCTCTAAGGGAGAATTTACTGCTTTGTCTTTCCCAGCTTCTAAAAGGTGCCCCCACTCTTTGGCTCAGGGGGACCTTGCTTCATTTTCATAACCAGCAACAGAAGTTGGATTCCTTCTCACTTTGAATCACCCCCTTGGCCCCCTCTTATCTTGATGGGATCCCTGTGATCACGCTGAGGACACCAGTATAATCCACGATAATCTCTCCAACTCAAGATCCTGAGCTTAATCAAAATTGCAAAGTCTCAAGAATAAATTCAAAGTCTCTTCTGCCATATAAAGTAATATATTCACACATTTTCGGGATCAGGGCGCAAGTGTCTTTGGGGTCACCAGTTTCCTGCCTGCCACAAACTAAAACATAACCAGCCAGTCTTAGGAAATAATGAAATGAGGCCATGTCTTTAAGCTCATCCCTTTCCCAAGAGATTCTAGTAGGATATGGCAGGCTTTGGCAAACAGCAAGTGGATTTGTTTGCTTCAGATTATCTCATTAATTCATTTTTGCTGGCTTCTCTCCTGATAAATGGTGTTCTATAGATCCATGAAAGAGCTAGTTGGCAAAATTAGCTGTCACCTCTTACCTCATTTGACTTCTATTTTGGATAGAAAAGAGGCTGTTGAGAAGAGACAGCCTATAATTTGCTTCATTCTTATTTTTAATTTATATAATTTTTTTTTTTTTGCAGTACACGGGCCTCTCACTGCTGTGGCCTCTCCCGTTGCGGAGCACAGGCTCTGGATGCGCAGGCTCAGCGGCCATGGCTCACGGGCCCAGCTGCCCCGCGGCATGTGAGATCTTCCCGGGCCGGGGCACGAACCCGTATCCGGGTTCTCCCAACCACTGTGCCACCAGGGAAGCCCTATATAATTTTTAATATATAATTTTATATAACGACAGTTGTTTTATAACATCATGTTAGTATGTGGTGTACACAAAGTGATTCCGTTTTATATATATACACACACACACACACACACACAGTCTTTTACAGATGTTTTTCTATTCTAGGTTATTACAAGATATTGAATATACTTCCCCATGCTTTACAGTAGGACCTTGTTGTTTACCTATTTTATACATAGTAGTTTGTATCTGCTAATCCCAAACTCCTAATTTATCCCTCCCGTCCGCCTTTTCCCTTTGGAAGCCATAAGTTTGCTTTCTATGTCTATGAGTCTGTTTCTGTCTTGTAAATAAGTTCATTTGTGTCATATTTTAGATTCCCCCTATAAGTGATAGCTTATGATATTTATCTTTCTCTGACTTACTTCACTTGTATATATGTATTTTTAATCAAAATTGGATCACACTGTACATACTGTGCCTTTCCCTGTTTTCCTCACTTAATATATTCTGATCCTCCATGTCAGTTTAGAGCTCTGTCGTTATTGGATGAGCACAGAGTATTCTGTTATATATCTGTGCAAGTGTATATAGGAAATAAATATCCCCTCTCCTTGACACTCAAGTCGTTTTCTACATATTGTGTTTTTTATTTTAAATTTATTTTATTTATTTATTTTGGTTGTGCCAGGTCTTAGTTGCAACATGCAGTCTTAGTTGCAGCATGAGGGATCTTTTAGTTGCGGCACGTGGACTTCCTAGTTGCGGCATGCAGACTCCTTAGTTGAAGCATGTGGGCTTCTTAGTTGCAGCGTATATGCGGGATCTAGTTCCCTGACCCAGGCCCCCTGCATTGGGAGCGCGGAGTCTTACCCACTGGACCACCAGCAAAGTCCCTATATATTGTTTTAACTTGACAAAATATCTGAATGTCTTAAACGTGTCTCCTTGCTTAATTTTTCAAAAATTTCTTCAATAATCTATAAAACATGTTCATCCAAGTGGATTTTAAAACATTTCTTCAAGTTAGTACTTTGATATTTTGAATGAATTTGCATTAATTTGCTTTCAGTGGAATTCATCTTTATAATGTTAAGACCTTGCTAGACCTGCAGGAGCTACCTCTCCCTATCTAGTCAGGGATTTTTATTCAATCAGGTCTTTTTTTTTTTGTCTTCCCCCTGAGATAGGAATCCATCTTTCTTCATATAGATCCCGAAACTTATTAATTGTGTTCCTCTCTCTATTTGTAGCTATTGTAACATTTTAACATTATGTTTCCTAACTGATTAGGGGTTGAACATGAGCAAACATTGATCTTCTGTTTTATAATAGTTAACAGTAACATTTTTTTAAACAGTGAACTCTTTAATCACTGGGTTTCATCATGAACATATATCATTTTGACTATTTTTAAGTTGAGCCTTTTGGTTAAGTATTAGACCATCTTCATATATCAGTGATTTTGCTTCTCCTATCAGATGTGTCCCATTATCATTTTCTGAAGAAAAATTGTAAACAAAAACAGAGTGAGAATTCTTGTCATATCATTGATTGACATTAAGGGAAAATGTCTGGTGTTTCACCTTTAACATGACTATACTTTTGAAATAAGTATTTTTTGAAATCATGTTAGGAAGTTTCCTTCTCTTGCTATTTTATTAAGAATTATTAGGTATGGGTATTGAATTTTATCCAATTTATTAATGTTATCTAATTTGTGAAGGAAACTGCTTATTCTTTCTGCTATGTGTCATTTATACATAGAGCTATATATATTTGGATTCTGGAATATTGACCTGCCTTGCAGTCCTGAATTAAACCGTGTTTGGTAATGACATTGTTCTTTTAATGGTCTTATTACTTTCTCTATTCTTGGAAATTCATAAACACATAGGAATCCTGTAATTCTTCAAAATTTAAAACAACTCATCACATATTATGACAATTCTCTGACAGCCTTCTAAGTTCCTTTTGGAGTCATTGGTCTAAATCATGGGTCTTCTTGAGTGAATTTTGATAATTTATGTGTCAGCAAAAATAATACCCCAATTGATCCTCATTTCCAAATGTTCTATAATATGTGAAAGATCTTTGATAAGTGTTTTAATTTCTCTGTTTGATATATAATTTTCTTCCCTCTTTTTGGATACCAGTTTTTTAACAAATCTTTTATAGTTATATATCTGACATTATACTTTGTCATTTGTTCCCTAGAAAGTCATACCTTATGTGTCTGTTTTTGTGCCACTACCATACTGTTTTGATGACTGTAGCTTTGTAGTATAGTGTGAAGTCAGGGAACCTGATTCCTCCAGCTCTATTCTTTTTTCTCAAGATTGTTTTGGCTATTTGGGGTCTTTTGTGTTTCTATACAAATTGTAAAATTACTTGTTCTACTTCCGTGAAAAATGCCATTGGTGATTTGATAAGGATTATATTGAATCTGTAGATTGCCTTGGGTAGATTGGTCATGTTAACAATATTGATTCTTCCAATCCAAGAACATGGTATATCTTTGCATCTGTTTTGTGTCATCTTCAATTTCTTACATCAGTGTCTTGTAGTTTTTAAAGTACAGGTCTTTTGCCTCCTTAGGTAGGTTTATTCCTAGGTATTTTATTCTTTTTGATGTGATGATAAATGGGATTGTTTCCTTAATTACCCTTTCTGATATTTTGTTGTTAGTGTATAGAAATGTAACAGATTTCTCTGCATTAATTTTGTATCCTGCAGCTTTACCAAATTTCTTGATGATCTCTAGTAGTTTTCTGGTGGTGCCTTTAGGATTTTCTGTGTATAGTATCATGTCTTCTGCAAACACTGACAGTTTTAATTCTTACTTTCCAGTTTGGATTCCTTTTATTTCTTTTTCTCCTCTGATTGCTATGACTAGGACTTCCAAAACTATGTTGAATAAAAGTGCCAAGAGTAGGCATCCTTGTCTTGTTCCGATATTAGAGGAAATGTTTTCAAATTTTCACCATTGAGCATGATGTTAGCTGTGAGTTTGTTACATATGACCTTTTGCAGCAACATAGATGGACCTAGAGATGATCATACTAAGTGAAGTAAGTCCCCCAGAGAAAGACAATATCACATAATATCACGTTTGTGTGGAATCTAAAAATGATACAAATGAACTTATTTACAAAACAGAAATAGACTCACATAGAAAACAAATTTATGTTTACCAAAGGTGAAACTGGGGGGAAGGGATAAATTAGGAGTTTGGAATTAGCAGATACACACTATATATAAAATAAACAAAGGAACGTACTGTATAGCACAGGGAAATATATTCAATATCTTGTAATAACCTAGAATGGAAAAGAATCTGAAAAAGAATATCTGAACCACTTTGCTGTATACCTGAAACTAACACAACATTGTAAATCAACTATACTTCTATAAAAATTTTTTTAACTGTTCAAAAAAATCGTATCTAGCATGTTTTTTTTTAAGTTTTAAAAATATTTATTTATTTATTTGGTGGCATTGGGTCTTACTTGTGGCACACGGGATCTTGTTGCAGCATGTGGGATCTTCATTGCGGCACACAGGCTTCTCTCTAGTTGTGGCATGTGGTTTTCTGTTATTTGTTGTGGCGTGCAGGCTCCAGGGTGTGTGGGCTCTGTAGCTGTCACTCGCAGGTTCTAGAGCACATGGGCTCTGTAGTTTGCAGCAGGAGGACTTCTCTCTAGTTGAGGCGCGTGAGCTCAGTAGTTGTGGCACGTGGGTTTAGTCACCCCGTGGCATGTAGGATCTTAGTTCCCCGACCAGGGAGAGAACCCGCATCCCCTGCATTGGAAGGCGGATTCTTTACCACTGGACCACCAGGGAAGTCCCATAGCATGATTTTATAAAAAATACATTTTCATCTTCTCTAATTCATTAACTTACATTATTATTTATATTAATTTTTTCTATTTGTTCTCATCTGTCTTTAACATTCTTAAATGAATGCTAAATTGCCTATCTTCATTTATTTTTGCTAATCCTGGCAGAGCTCATTTTATTGTGCTTCGCAGATACTGCGTTTTCTACAGATTTCAGGTTTGCGGCAACCCTGCTTCGAGCAAGTCCATGGGGGCCATTTTTCCAACAACATTTGCTCACTTCGTGCCTCTGTGTCCCATTTCGGTAATTTTAACAATATTTGAAACTTTTTCATCGTGACTACATTTGCTGTGGTATCTGTGATCAGTGTGCTCTGATGTTACTACTATGACTTGCTGCAGGCTCAGAAGATGGTGAGCATTTTTCAGCAATAAAGCATTTAAAAAAAAATTGTTTTTATTGAAATATAGTTAGTGTTTCAGGTGTACAACAAAGTGCTTCAGCTATACAGATGCATATATATCTATTCTCTTTCAGATTCTTTTCCATTATAGGTTATAACAAGATATTACATGTAGTTCCCTGTGCTCTACAGAAGGTCCTTTTGTTGTTTATTTTATATACAGTCGTGTGTGTATTTTCATCCTAAACCCCTAAATTATCCCTCGCCCCTTTTCCCCGTTGATAACCATAAGTTTGTCTTCTCTGTCTGTGTCGATTTTCGTTTTGTAAATGAGTTCCTTTGTATCATAGTTCAGATTCCACATATAAGTGGTATCATACGGTATTGGTCTTTCTCTGTCTGACTTCATTTAGTGTGATAATCTCAGGGTCCATCCGTGTTGCTGCAAATTGCATTATTTCATTCTTGTTTATGGCTGAGTGATATTCTGCTGTATGTGTGTATATATATATAAATATACATCTTTAAATTAAAGTGTGTACTTTTTTTAGGCATAATGCTATAGCACACTTAACAGACTACAGTCTAGTGCAAACATAACTTTTTTTTTTTTTTTTTTTTTGGCGGTACGCGGGCCTCTCACTGCTGTGGCCACTCCCGTTGGGGAGCACAGGCTCCGGACGCGCAGGCTCAGCAGCCATGGCTCACGGGCCCAGCCACTCCGTGGCATGTGGGATCTTCCCGGACCAGTGCACGAACCCGTATCCCCTGCATCGGCAGGCGGACTCTCAACCACTGCGCCACCAGGGAAGCCCCAAACGTAACTTTTATATGCACTGAGAAACAAACAATCCGTGTCACTTGCTTTACTGCAGTTCTCAAGAACTGAACCCACGCTCTCTCTGAGATATGGCTGTAAACCAGTTCAAAGCTATGCTATTTTCCGGGAGCCCGACCTGCCGGGCATGCTATCAGTTAAATATATAAACTTCTCACACTGTTGACTTTCCCTCTACTGATGCACTTTTAATATCTAGCTTCTGTCCAGCCTCGCCTCCTTAATCTCCACATTTTTGCCAGAATCTTAAGAATTCCAGTCATCATAGGTAATACACTTAAATTCTCCATTACCTGCCAGACATCACTTAAATTCTTCAGTATCTTATAGTCTGTCCTTTCTGATCCGACCTGACCTACTGGTTGACCTTCAAGCCCTACAACCTCTCTGTGAATCCTCCTCTCAAGCTTTCTGGGTGGTGAATTTGATTCTTCAGATGGACCACAAAACCTCTTCCCCAGCGTTTGCACTTGAAGGAATGGTATTCACCACGAGTCAGCCCCGTCGTTCAGTCATGTATGAATTCTTCTGCCCTCCCTGTCAGAGCTAAGCACTTTCTACTTTCTTCCAGACCCGACCACCCTGCTCCCACTTCCCCTGTATCATTTCCACACCGTGCTTCGCTTTCTCCTCTTTTCTTTTCCCTCCCATCTCTCCCGATCCTTCGATGTATCCTCACCTCCTAACAGAGGAACGGCTGAACAGAAGATTTAAGAATCCATTTTTCGTTGACAGAACACATCAGCCACGATTCACTCATCCCACCATGTCTCATGATATTCTTCCTGGTTCCGTTCCATCATCTCCCACGTAATCATGCCCGCAGGTACAGGTACTGAGCCGATAATCCAAATCCCGTGAGAATGCCGTTACACGGCCTTTGTGACTTAATAATGGTTTAGCTCCCTCTTGGACAGGACCAGTCCCTGGCATCTTTGTGAATTTGGTCGTAGAGCCAAAACCAGAGGTGACTTTTCAGTCCCCGCAGTGTAAGGAGGCAAAGCTGAGCCCCACAATCGGCTGATCTGAAGATATCATTAAGGTGTAAGGATTGAAGTCCGTTCCCCTGAAACATACTCTGATATTTTGCCCATTAACAGCTGATTGCCTTCTCTCCCCTTTCCTACCAGGCCTTCCCTGTCCCATCTATTCCTGCACCCCTTTACCTGGGCTGCCCGGAGCCCACACCTGCTCTGTTGGCTGCACCCCCAGCCCCAGCCTCCTAGGTAAACTGGAAAAACCTGCTCCAGGAAAATGGAGGTCTCAGACCATCCAAACAAAAAAGGAATAATCAATCAGAATATATTAAGAGGCAGTTTAAAAAATTCAGTTTAAGGAAGAAGAAGGAGGAGAAGGAGGAGAGCTCTTAGCACCGTTGCTAATCGGAGTACAAATAGACATCCTTCTGGGAGGAAAGCTTTTCAGCACTGTGCTTCAGCAGCTGGACAACTGTTGCCTGTCAGCACTGTAGATGAATCAAGGTGGTCATCCTCTTAATTGTGAGCATCCTGGCCCGTCTCCTAGAAACCCCTGACATCACAGACGGGCAGGGCTACAGTACCATGACGTCTCTATAGGCTGGGACTTGCCCCAGCTGAGAGATGAGAAAGGGCTCTCAGCCTTGGTCCTGTCCAGCCCAGCGGAAGGTTCAGGACAGCTGTCAGCTCACCTGTGGTGGGACCTGTTGTAGACAATGATCCTTATAGGATACAGGAAGTAGAAACCACTGTTTTCCTCCCATGGCTGGTGTTAGACACCCATGGGGGCACAGAAATGGAAGAAAATTCATAGAAACTGTGTCTATGGATGGAGGCTGGTCAAGGATTTGACACACTCCAGACTGGATGCTCATCAAAGGTGTTTATGTTGGATTCCCAGAAGGATCTTCATCTCACATGGTACTGTCCCCTGTGCCATCTGTCATGGCAGTGGGAATATGTAGGTGAAGAGATTGAAGCCGGAAGACCCTTTACCACTAGAAAACAGACTCTGAAGGAGTCCCCCTCCTTCACAGAGTTCACCTCCATATGCAAAGCTATGGTACATTCCTCACAACTTATGGTCCGATCTGGATACATGATCATGAACTCAAGTCCGTGCGTTATTCCTATTCCCTTTTTACCAAACATCCCTTGTCTGTCCTAGCATCCCATCCGGGACACCTCATTCCATTCAGTCCTCAGTCACCTTAGGCTCCCCTTGTCTGTGACAGTTTCTCAGATGACCCTGACAGTTTGGAGAAGGACTTCTCAGGTATTTTGTAGAATGTCACTCAGTTGGGATTTTTCTCATGTTATAATCAGGGTTGTAAGGTTTGGAAGAAAGGCAGCTACAGTTTTTCTCACATCCTAGGAAGGGTACAGTCTATCAGCATATCACAGTGGCTGTTAAACTTCATAACCTGGCTGAGGTAGTATGTTAGGTTTCTCCACCGTAAAGTTACTATTTTTTGTTTAATAATATATTTGATACACACAGAATATACAAAGAAGAAAGTTATATTAGCTGTAATTGTGCCGCTGTTACCTGTTGGGTATATATTCTTTTAGTTACCCTATAGGGGCAAATGTATCTGTGTCTGTATCTCTGTATATCTATATTTGTATCCAGCCAATAGTTTTCACTTATTTTTTTAATTCATATACTGAACCTTTGGTCTACATCATTAGCTGTCCTGAAACACCTTCATTAAATAGGTGCCTTGAAGTTCAACTCATTCTTATTTTAACAGTTCTTCATTTGGGGCGTTCAGCTTCTGACCATCTCTTCACTGTTAATAAATAGAAGGTGAAGGAACATACAATTAAATCTTTGCCCACATCAACGATTGTTTGCCTAAGATGTATTTCTTGGAATGGAATTGCTAGGTCAAAGGATATTCATTTGCTTAAAGCCTTTGCTGTATATTTCCTTCTGGAAAGTTTGTAACAACTTGCCTCCCATCAGAAGCCCTTAGATATGCTTACTTCCCCTGGATGACACCAGTATTTAATGTTAATATAGTGTGTATATTAATTGCATATATAGGTACATATAGCAGGGAATTATATGTGTATATATGTGAAATTGGTTCTGTTTCTCTGGAGGATCCTGACCAAAGCATCCTGTAATCTTTCCCTAAGTTAACCTTAGCATGACTTAGGTATGCCAAGTAATAAACCACGGGAAAAGACCTGCAGAATAATGAATTAGCATATTTGCCAACTTCCCCATTTATTTCTCAGACCAACTCAGATTGCTGTCTGGAAACCCAAAACACAACCCAGATGTGACTCATGCCCTCTTCTGACGATATTTTCCAAAAAAAACCATGTATTGCCGTCAGCAAGTCCAAGCTAATATGTGATTATGCCTGTGTAGGTCGCAGGATGTGTGTACGATTTCAGTGCAAACAGGTAGCTCTTAGGCTGTCACTGGTGCTTCTGATAATTGAAGTACCAGGTCCCCAAGTGCTGCACCAGTTCTTTGGCCATTTCCATGGTGCCTGAAAGGAGAATTTGCCCCATGTGGCTGGCTAGGTAGCAGGAAGGCATTTGGCTATTATAATGCCACAGGCATAAGCAAATGTGTTTGGGACAAATCAGACTTAAAGGATTGTCAGGAAATTTGCGGGGTCATCAGTTACCTTTCCATTAACAAGCAGGTGTCCTTACTATCATGTTCACAAGCAGTGTCGCTTTCAAAAATGCCTCCTGGCCCTAAATCTGAAAATGCTTCCATCATGGATGAATAACAGTTCATCTTGTCAACCCGCTTTATTGACTGAATGGATCAATTTCACTTTATAGCTCATGGTAACTCATGAAATGCCTTCTTTACAAGGAAAATTCTCAGGGGGAAAAAACTCTTTTCTTTAATATCTTCAAGTTATTTAGTATGATCTAGAGGTCTTGAAACTAAAGACAGAACTATATATTGAATTCTCGCTAGAGTTCATTGCTGTCTCTTTAAACATTTTTAAATTGATTTAATTATGGATTGTTGATTTCCAACTGTTGAGAAAATAGTTGATCTCCAGCTGTTGAGAAAATAGTTTCCATCCTGGAAATTGGAGCGTTTTTTAACCTAAAATTTGTGTTTAGAAAAGTTTTGCACTGGCATCCTACATCAATTAACTCACCCCAGCTAAGCACCTGAATAGTAAAAGTAAATTAATATTAATTAGTGCCAACAGCCCATAATCATACTTTTAAATACAGTTTTTATTTTCCGTTGAATGCTCCCTTGAATTCCTGAGCTTTTAATTTTTTTTTTTTTTTATAAAAGATTCAACTTTTCCCATTTTTGCTCTCTGACGAAAACTACAGGTGGTGGTAAGGTTGACAAGCAATTCTGCCAACATCAGGTCAAGTGCGGGAGCACTGAGTGGAGCTGAGAACTCTGGGAAGGGGATGAGGAACGTTAATTTCTAGGACAAACTTCACCACTAAGACACTGTCCTTTACATTAGCTAAGAGATGTCTCTGAAACACAGTTTCCTCGTTCCTCAAATGAGTATATGCTTTACTAGTCTCAAAATTGAGAGTTAACACAGACATAGAGAACAGACTTGTGGTTCCCAGGGAGGGCGTCAGGGAGGGATGGACTGGGAGTGTGGGATTCACAGATGCAAACTATTACGTTTAGGATGGGTCAACAGCAAGACCCTACTGTACAGCACAGGGAACTCTATTCAATATCCTGTGATAAACCATCATGGAAAAGAATAGGAAAAAGAATCTATGACTATGTATAACTGAGTCGCTTTGCTGTGCAGCAGAAATTAACAACATTATAAATCAACTAGAGTTCAATAAAATAAATTTTTTTAAAAACTGAGAGTTAAGGGCTTCCCTGGTGGTGCAGTGGTTGAGAGTCCGCCTGCCGATGCAGAGGACGCGGGTTCATGCCCCGGTCCAGGAAGATCCCACATGCCACGGAGCGGCTGGGCCCATGAGCCGTGGCTGCTGAGCCTGCACATCTGGAGCCTGTGCTCCTCAACGGGAGAGGCCACAGCGGTGAGAGGCCCGCGTACTGCAAAAAAACCAAAAAACCAAAAAACAAAAAAAATGAGAGTTAAAATGAGATAATGGTTATAAAGTACTTTGTAAAAAGTGCTTTCTGTTTGTAAGATAGCCTTATTTTTCAACTGAAACTGATAAGTGAATTAAGCCACTTAGTATAATTTTAAAATACATTTTTCTTAACCTATTTTCAGTAATTTTTAAGATTACCAATAATGCTGTTAGTATTGCTATATCATGATTAGAATTGGAATATCATGGGGTCAATCTTATGTCTGTTGTTATTTTAAAAATTTTTTTAGTTTGGGGGAAGCATTGAAATGGAATTTGAACTTTGGTAAATGTCAAATTCTCCTAATGCTCTTTGGGGATTTGCACTTTATTAACGCAAGTTTAAGATCATTTGTTAAATAGTAGCACAGTGGCTATATTTTGTAAGAATGAGTGGTTGTATATATGTCAGAATTTGAACACGGACCATTAACTCGATTTGAGTACTCTTCTTACATGTACGGAAAAATTCTGCAAGACATGTCCAAGAAACAAGAGCTAACATTTTACTTAATGGTGAAAGTCTGGATTCTTTCCCCCGAGGGTTGAAAACATGACAGGGTTTTTTTTTTGCCACTTCTGTTCAATGTTGTGCTGGGCATTTCAGCCAGGGCAGTTAAAGGAGAAAATAATATGAAAGGCATGCAGACTAGGAAAGGAAGAAGTCAGATGATTTTTATTTGAAGATGTCATGATCCTGTATATAGGAAATTCTGTGGTTATAAGATCAACCTAAAAACTCAATCAAATTTCTGTACATTTTCAATGAAACATAAAATTAAGAAAACAGTTCCCATTTATGATAGCATTGAAAATAATATAAGTGCCTAGGAATAAAGTATATGAAAAATGTACAACTTACACTCTGAAAACTACAAAACATTGTTGAAGGAAAGTCAAGAAGACCCCAGTAAGTGGAAAGATATCTGTGTTCATGATTTGAAAGACCTCATATTGTTAAGATAAGCAGTACTCACCAAAGTGATCTACAGATGCATTGAAATCCCCATCAAAATCTCAGTGGCCCATATCAGTAATGGAAAAAGTTGATTCTAAAATTCATACGGACTTGTAAGGGACCAGGATAGACAAAACATTCTTGAAAAAGAAGAACAAAGCTGAAGGACTCCCATGTCCATCAGTGGATAAATAGGTAAACAAGTGTGGTCTGTCCGTGCAGTGGAATATTATCCAGCCACAAAAAGAAATGAAGAATTAATTCATGCTACCATTTGGATGTTTCTTCAAAGCATTATGCTAAATGAAGAAGCTGGACACAGAAGACCACATATGATGGGATTCTATTTATATGAAATGTCTAGAATAGGGAAATCGATGGACATGTTAAGTATATGAGTGGTTGCCTAGGGTTGGGAAGAGATGTAATGAGGAATTGCAGCCGAAGTGTGTAGGTTTTCTTTTTCAGATGATGAAAATATTCTCAGATTTACTGTGATGATTGACCAGTTCTTCTGATGTACTAGAAATCATTGATTTGTACTTTAAATGGGTGAATTGTGTGGTACATGAATTGTATCTCAATAAAGGTGTTACCAAAAAAACCACCAGAAGCAAAAACCTGTGGAAATCAAAGAGTTCTGTAGCTTGGATCACTTTTTATAATTGATTCAGTTTCGGTGTTTTATTTTTCCTCTTGTATCCCACAGCTTATGTTAAGCTGAGACAGAGGACAAATTCTGGAAACTTCAGCTTCTTTTACTTTCTTAGGATAAGTGAACCAATTCCTTCCTGCTTGGATTTGGAGACAAAATTTCCTATTTGAGAGTACGGAGTTCTGATCAACACGATGAATTGATGATTAAATGTGTATAGAGTGATTGTTTATTCAGCATGCTGTGCTGAGGGCTTCTGATGATACTAAATAACTAAATGAACAAATAGAAGCATCTTTGTTCTCAAATCCTGTATGACTAGGCAAAGAGATATGTCTTGTTAAAAATCTGTCTTTTAATTTCAATATATTTTTGAATGCACAAATTGTAAATTTAGAGTGGCTAAATCAATAGATCAATATGGCGCCCAGTTTTATGTCTTGCTTTGAAAGTTGTCTCCACTTCAGCACTGTACTTGTAAAATGAGCCCTGTTCCCTTCTAGAATTTCTACCCTCATATTTAAATTTATATAAGGAATAAAATAAGCCATAGGTAAATAAATGGAAATGAAAATATCTATCATCTATCTATCTATCTGTCTATCTATCTATCTGCACAGAGTTACTATTAAGTATATAGTCTGTATATATAGTATATAGTAACAAATATAGTTTAATAAACATATATACTCATATATGTATGTACATATGCACATACATGTATTTTCCCTTGATGGCCACATCACTATCCCACTATTATTTGTAAATGTACTCTCTTGCTCACTGATTTAGGATGTTCTCTTTGACATATACTAAATCCCACTTCGTATGTCAATCTACTTATGGCCTCTGTCCTGTCTGTTGCTCTCTGCGTATATTCCTGTACCAACATCAAGTAGCTCTAATAAATGTAGCTTTATAATACGTCTGAATATCTCGAGGGGCTGGTCCTTCCTCATTAGTCTGAGAATTAGCTTTTCTAGTTTCAAAGTAATCCTGTTGACATTTCTATTGAGATCACCTTCAATTTACAAATTAATTTAAGGAGATTGACGTCTTTACAATACTGAGTCAAGGAAAAATAACATGTTTTTCCACTTATTTAATTCTTATTTATATGTGTCAATAACGTTTCAACATTATTCTCTCTATATATCGTACATGGCTTGTTAAGTTAATTTTGAGGTACTTTATTTTTTTGCTTATTTGGTAATATGAGTTATCTTCCTGTCAGTTTATTCCCTAACATATTATTACTCATATCTGGGGAAAATATTGAATTTCTGTGTTAACATCATAAATAACCATGCTCCTTTAATGTCTTAATATCTTCATTTTTATTTTCTGGTTGATTCTCTTAGGTTTTTGTTATAAAACTAACCCGTCAAAAAATAATGACTTCACCTCCTCTTTTATAATAGGTACATATTTTATTTCTTTCTCTGATGTATTGTGTTCGATAGTAATTCTACAATAACGTCAAGCATTAATATTCTTAGTCACCATGAAAGCAAATAAAGAAAATGTGGTCTCTCAAAGGCTTAAGACAGGCAAGGTAGAAATGAAACAACAGGCAAATTGGTGGAGCTGCAGAAATAAATGAAAGAATGAGGGTTGGTCGTTCTGCACAAGAAAGAATCTTAATGGTGTTTTGGTTGTATGAGTCTTGTTTGTTCTCTTTTCCTTCTAAGGTGGCTTTCATCTCTTTGGTGGTTTATTTCCTTATTCCCGTCTCCCCACCTTCTTGCTAGCATCAAGCTTTCTGATGAACCCTCTTGCTAGCAGGATGACCCTGGAGAATTTTCTTGGCTTTTCTGTGTTTCCTTCTCCAAGAAAAAGGGACCCATCATTTTTTTTTTTTTAATTTTTGGAAATCCAGGTTTCATGTTCAGTCTGCAGCCATGACTTATTATGATGGGGGTCTGTGGAACTTTTCATATATTAAAGAGAAAGGTTATAAAAAAAGAGAGAGAGAGACAGGTTATTTTTTTCCCTCTAGTTTTCATTATTTCTTTTCTTTATGGAAATTTTAAGGAAGGAGAGTCTTTATTCAACCACCTTTGGCCAGAAACTTCAATAAATGCTTGTTGACCAAAATGTGTAAGCACATCAATTTTGCATAAACCCAAGGGCTCATTAAAAATAGTGCTATCAGAAGTGTAGATTCCTGACACAAGCCACATTTCTGGGAGCTTACACCCCTTTTTTTTTTTTTTTTTTTTTTTGTAGTACGCGGGCCTCTCACTGTTGTGGCCTCTCTCGTTGCGGAGCACAGGCTCCGGACATGCACGGGCCCAGCCGCTCCGCGGCATGTGGGATCTTCCCAGACCGGGGCATGAGCCCGTGTCTCCTGCATCGGCAGGTGGACTCTCAACCACTGCGCCACCAGGGAAGCCCCTACACCCCCTTTTTATTGGAGTGAATCTCAGGGTTGAGTAAGAGGAAAGATAACTCAGATGACCTTGTCTATTTTCTTGCCAACTTTCAGTGAATGTGTTTTGGAAACCAGCATTATCTAGACAGTGTCAAATGTGTAAATTTTAAAAAGAAAAACATGTAAAGCATGACAGCGACTGTGTTTACTGAATGCTTAGGCTGGGAGCTGTACTGTACTAAAGGAAAGGATTTATGGGCTTCATGTGCTCACTTTCTTCCAAGTCCTTTGGTGTCTCTTGGGGAACATTTCCTTTTCCTCACATTAAATGGATCATATCTAGCAGATCAGTTTTGTCTGTAGATCAGGAAAGAACTAAGTGGTAAGATCTTTAGCCCAGTACATTTTTTATAGATTATTGATTCAAAACTAATAGCACTAATTGTTAGTAAATATTTTTAAAGTACAGAACTGCTGTTGAGGAAACAATTTTCAAGGAGATATATTTATGTTTTGGGTTGTTTTTTTTTTTTTTGAGACTCTGGCATCACCAGACTTTGCCAATCAGTAAGTCAACTCTGAAAGAGTAAGGGTAAGAGTCTGGTCCAAAGATCAAGATGAACTGAGAAAGGATGAGGAATCAGGGGAAGCAAGACAGAGGTCACAGAGCTCCACCCGAAGCTGGTATCAAGTGGACAGCATTTCTGCCATGAGAGATGGAGAGTCCTGGCCATCACCTGCACAACTACATTAGTTTTACATCAGCAGCCGTGTTGTCTCTCCAGTTGACGACGGCTGCTGCATTACCCCTCCACATGAGTGCAAATATAGGACCAGGGTCATTGCAAGTCTTGTTTCTAGAATTCCCTATGAGCACCAAGTTCATGGAGAAAACAGTTTCCACCTCACAGTAGATGATCTCCATGTTTCTATTTAGTCATGATAAAGATGGACTAGAGTGTAACATTTAGGGAATACTGAAGGGGAAAACTTTTTTTATGGCATCATTGTCATGCCATTTTATGGCATCCAGTCACTGACTGGAAAGATGATCATTTACTCCATGTGAATTTAACTAAAAATGTCATGGCTGAGTTGAAGACTTCTATGTTTGCACAGGGTAATTCTTAGAGGGGCGGGTGGTGTTAGAAGCCAGATGGGTACCATTCCATGCAGAAGAAGAAGCCTTTGGAAGGGATGTTCTCCTCCGCAATGAACGGAGATGGGGAGAGTTGAATCTCAACTCTCTTCTGAGGGGAAATGCCCTCAGACCAGTCACAACCTGGAAGGATGTGGAGCCCACGGGGGAGACAGTAAGGCAAACACAGTGGTCGAAATCAGGGAAAGCTCCTAAAAAAGTGCAGCCCCAGCTTTTCATGGAGGTGCAAAATCTGGGTTTCAACCTTAAATAATTAAAACATCACCAAGTAACTCAGAGCAAGGGTAGTCGAAACCTGGTGGACATACCAGTAGCTGGGTGACCTCTCTCACTGTTCGCTTCTGTTATTTTCAAAATGGAGCTATGCATATCTCCATTACAAATTATTTCTGAAGATTTAAATGGACCATGTCTGAGAAGCTTCTGACAGGCATCGGCGCCTCAGGAAGTAAGTAGAGGTGTCTCCTCTCCCGGCATCCTGAAACTTGGTTCAAACATGCTGATTTGTTTCAAACCTATTCTTATAAGTCACATCGGGTACTTTCGTGGTGCTAATTGGATTTTGGAAGCAAACCTGCCAATGACGAGGCTCAGAGCTGATACACTCTCTGCAGACATCGGGCTTTTATGGCTTTTATCTCACTCAAGCTCTTCCCTCCCTCAAAGGGGATGTTCGTAAATATTTAATGGCTTCAAGAGAGGTGGTGAATCATCCTTGCTTAAGATGCAATGAGATAATGCTCTCGACCGTGTAAACAGACTGATGAACACGACATATTTTTCCTGCCTTTGTAGAGCTTAAACTATACTGGGGGCATTCTGCTGGTTCATATGGAGAGTACCCCAGGACACATTTGAGGAACACCTAACAGGGTGTCAGGGCACACCCCCCTAGGACAGTAGGAAAGGCTTCTTGTGAGGGATGATGTATCTGTGAAGAGAAAGAATAAGGATGGGCCTGGTGGATGAGGGAAGACGAAAGAGTGACCCTGACAGCTAATGTGGACCAAAGCTTTGGGTGGAAGGGACCTTGCTGTACTTTTCTTTTCGGCTTAAACAATAGATAGTCATTTTCTCATAATTCTGGAAGCCAGATGTTCAAGATCAAGATGTCAAAGGCTTGGTTTCTTCTTTTTCTTTTTGTTTTGAATCGAAGTATAATTGACATATAACATCATATTCATTTCAGGCGTACAACATAATAATTTGATGTGTGTGTATATATTGTGACATTGTTACCACAAGAAGTCGAGTTAACATCCATCACCACAGTTACAGATTTTTTTTCTTGCGATGAGAACTTTTACCGTCTACCATCTTAGCAACTTTCAAATATATAGTAGTCTTGATAACTGTAGTCACCATGCTGTACACTATGTCTCCGGGACTAGTTTATTTTACTTTTTATAACGTTTTAAAATTTATTTTATTGAAGTATAGTTGATTTACAATGTTGTGTTAATTTCTGCTGTACTGCAAAGTGACTCGGTTACACATATATATAATTTTTCATATTCTTTTCCATGATGGTTTATCACAGGATATTGGATATAGTTCCCTGTGCTCTACAGTAGGTCATTGTTGTTTATCCATTCTGTGTTTTTTATCCATTCTATATATACTAGTTTGCATCTGCTAACCCCAAACTCCCAATCCATCCCTCCCACACCTCTCTCCCCCTTGGCAACCACAAGTCTGTTCTCTATGTCTGTGAGTCTGTCTCTGTATCATAGAAAACTTCATTGGTGTCATAGTTTAGATGTGGTTAGATTTCTAGAAATCCCCAGTATATGATATTTTATCTATGATGAATTAAGATCTAATGGCATACATTAGGTTAGGGGTATCTTGGACTTGAGTGAATCTTCAAAATTTCTCTTACATATTTTTACTTTTCCTGAAACACAACTGAATAAGGAAATCAGTGATACTTTATCAATCATAAAATAATGGTTGGAAATGGCCTGTTTCTGTTTTGTAGATAAGTTCATTTGTGTCATATTTTAGATTCCACGTAGAAGTGATAATATGATATTTGTCTTCCTCTGTCTGACTTACTTCACTTAGTATGATCATCTCTAGATCCATCCGTGTTGCTGCAAATGGCATTATTTCATTCTTTTTATGGCTGAGTAATATTCCATTGTATATATATACCATATCTTCCTTATCCATTTATCTGTCGATGGACATTTAGGTTATTTCCATGTCCTGGCTATTGTAAATAGTGCTGCAATGAACATTGAGAGGCACGTATCTTTTCAAACCATGTTTTTCTCTGGATATATGCCCAGGAGTGGGATTGCTGGATCATATGGTAATTCTATTTTTAGTTTTCTGAGGAACCTCCAAAAAACTAAAAATAGAAATCTCCATAGTGGCTGCACCTATTTACATTCCCACCAACAGTGTAGGAGGGTTCCCTTTTCTCCATACCCTCTCCAGCTTTTATTGTTTGTTGACATTTTGATGATGGCCATTCTGACCAGTGTGAGGTGATACCTCATTGTAGTTTTGATTTGCATTTCTCTAATAATTAGCAATGTTGAGCATCTTTTCATGTGCCTCTTGGCCATCTGTATGTCTTGTTTGGAGAAATGTCTGTTTAGGTCTTCTGTCCATTTTTGGATTGTGTTGTCCATTTTTTTGTTGTTAAGTTGTAGGAGCTGTTTGTATATTTTGGAAATTAAGCCCTTGTTGATCACATCGTTTGCAAATATTTTCTCCCAGCACGACTAGTTTATTTTATAACTGAAAGTTTGTACCTTTTGACCCTCTTCACCCATCTTGCACTCCCCACTCCCTGAAACCACCAGTCTGTTCCCTGTATCTATGAGTTTGTTTTGTTTAGATTCTATATATAAGTGAGATCACACAGTAATTGTCTTTCTCTGACTTATTTCACTTAGTGTAATGCCCTCCAAGTCCATCCATGTTGTCACAAATGATTTCTTGTTTCTCACACTGAATCATATTCCTGTGTGCGTGTGTGTGTGTTTGTGTGTGTATTTACATTTTCTTTACCCATTCCTCCCTCAACGAATACTTAGATTATTTCCATCCATAATTGTGTGAGTCTTGAAATATTATTGTGATGCCTTTAGCAAAAGCCTCTCAGACGCCGTGAGTTTATGCACTGGCTCCAGCACTTCCTCATTGGTGGTCCCAGTTGCATTACCCTCCTTATTGGTTGTAGGGCTTAGAATCCTGACCAGTATATGGTAACAGTGTAAGTGTGAGCTCCTGCTCTCATTCATGTGTCCATTCATTCATGGATTTAATGAGGTTTTTGAGCAACCAATAAGAGCTGGAGGATGAAGGATGTACCAGTGAGGAAGGTCCTGCCGCTGTCTTTGAGGTCCTCACATCTGTGAGGAAGATGTTCTTGGAAATGACCGGTGTACTTTCTAAGTTCAAGTAGTTAAGAATACCTAAAGTGTGCAGTGAGAGGCAAAGGGCTCCAGGAGGTGAACCTGGAGACATAAACTGGTGAAAGAGTCAATGGTTGGGGTCAGAGAATTACACGGGGATTAGGACAAAACTCCGCATGTGAAGGAAGGGTTGCAATTCTCAGAGGGATGCAAGGAAGCATTCTTAGTGAATGGATTGGAGTGACAAGAACAGAGATTGTTGGAGAATGACTGTTCTGAGGTACTAAATATAGAATCAGATTGCTTATGAGGAATAAAAAAAGCAACAGGCAAGGAAGCGATAGGCTGAGACGGATGAAGAGCATGAGGATGTAGAGAGAGAGTTTGTGGAATTCAGAAATGCTCTACCAAGATAAAGATTCACTTGTAATGGGTAAAAAGAAACAGCGAAACTTGGAGAGATCAACTTGGTACTTTGGAAGATAATTTGAGACGCTGTACATGAATGCAAAGGAAATGGATGAATTTTTTCTTTTAGTGAAATGAGAGGAATTTGATTTCTTGAGGCTAACGTGTCCTCCAGAACCTTACTTTAAACTCCAAATAATATAGTTGGAACTTAGGAAAATAAAGACCAATGGAAGACAGGAAAATATTGAACACATCATAGAAGACATTTGTCTAAGCTGAGAAAATAATTGAGTTTGGTGACTAAGAGGGCTCACCCAGAATTGATGGAAAAGGCACGAATACTCTGTATGCATTTGAGCAGGAAATATACACGACCTAAAAAATGGAAGGAAAAAATAGATTATCCTCAAGGTTTTTCCACAACAAATACCAAAAGATTATTTTAAAATAATGCAGAGCCTCTAAGGAAAATGGTTGTATGGTGTCATGTGTACTTGCATTTCATCTGTGAAAATAAAACAAAGTGAGTGTGAAAAAAGGTCAGTAATTTAAATGTCGACTGTTGGTACATGTTCAAATAAATCATATCATATCAACTCAATGGGTTGTTATATATCAAAAATAAAGACTGTGAAAGGCATATACAAATTTAGAAAATGTCATATACTATATTAAGTATTAAATAAATTCAATTTGATATAAAGATGACAGAATATCAAAACATGCTTGAAAAAATTGTGGGATGAAAAATAGGCATGACTTAATAGTAATTTTATATCACAGAACTTCCTATGATGTTTTCCCCCCATTCTTAACTATCTGAAATGTAAAGCTTTCAACATTTAGACTGCGTTAATTTAATACAGGAAAATTGAACTTTAATATTCGATTTATTTGTGTTTCATTTATCAGCAGTTAACAGATATTTACTCAAATGGCTGTCCAAATAAACATCATTTTACTCTCAAGGTGTTCATGCCTAGAAGGGAAATTGGAGGTACTTCCCTGATGGCGTAGTGGTTAAGAATCTGCCTCCCAGAATACTCTATGACATAAATGACAGCAGGATCCTTTATGACCCACCTCCTAGAGAAATTGAAATAAAAACAAAAATTAATGGGACCCAATGAAACTTAAAAGCTTTTGCACAGCAAAGGAAACCATAAACAAGACCAAAAGACAGCCCTCAGAATGGGAGAAAATATTTGCAAATGAAGCAACTGACAAAGGATTAATCTCCAAAATTTACAAGCAGCTCATGGAGCTCAATATCAAAAAAACAAACACCCCAATCCAAAAATGGGCAGAAGACCTAAATAGACATTTCTCCAAAGAAGATATACAGATTGCCAGCAAACACATGAAAGGATGCTCAACATCACTAATCATTGGAGAAATGCAAATCAAAACTACAATGAGGTATCATCTCACACCAATCAGAATGGCTGTCATCAAAAAATCTACAAACAGTAAATGCTGGAGAGGGTGTGGAGAAAAGGGAACCCTCTTGCACTGTTGGTGGGAATGTAAATTGATACAGACACTATGGAGAACAGTATGGAGGTTCCTTAAAAAACTAAAAATAGAACTACCATATGACCCAGCAATCCCACTACTGGGCAGATACCCTGAGAAAACCATAATTCAAAAAGAGTCACGTACCACAATGTTCACTGCAGCTCTATTTATAATAGCCAGGACATGGAAGCAACCTAAGTGTCCATCAACAGATGAATGGATAAAGAAGATGTGGCACATGTATACAACGGAATATTACTCAACCATAAAAAGAAACGAAATTGAGTTATTTCTAGTGAGGTGGATGGACCTAGAGGCTGTCACACAGAGTGAAGTAAGTCAGAAAGAGAAAAACAAACACCATATGCTAATACATATATATGGAATCTAAAAAAAAAAAAAAAAGTCATGAAGAACCTAGGGGTAAGACAGGAATAAAGACACAGACCTACTAGAGAATGGACTTGAGGACACGGGGAGGGGGAAGGGTAAGCTGGGACGAAGTGAGAGAGTGGCATGGACATATATACACTACCAAATGTAAAATAGATAGCTAGCGGGAAGCAGCCGCATAGCACAGGGAGATCAGCTCGGTGCTCTGTGACCACCTAGAGGGGTGGGATAGGGAGGGTCGGAGGGAGACGCAAGAGGGAGGGGATATGGGGACATATGTATATGTATAGCTGACTCACTTTGTTATAAAGCAGAAACATAACACACCATTTTACAGCAATTATACTCCAATAAAGATGTTAAAATAAATTTAAAAAAAAAGAAAGAATCTGCCTGCTAGTGCAGGGGACATGGGTTAGAGCCCTGGTCCAGGAGCATCCCACATGCTGCGGAGCAACTAAGCCTGCGCACCACAACTACAGAGCTTGCGCTCTAGAGCCCATGAGCCACAACTACTGAGCCCGAGGGCCACAGCTACTGAAGCCCGCACGCCTAGAGCCCGTGCTCCACAACAGGAAAAGCCACTGCAATGTGAAGCCCACGCACCACAACGAAGAGTAGCCCCCGCTCGCCACAACTAGAGAAAGCCTGCAGGCAGCAACAAAGACCCAATGCAGCCAGAAATAAATAAATAAAAGAAGCTTATTTAAAAAAAAAGAAAAAAGACATTGGACCTGGTTGTCAGGTTGTCACCGGGCTAACTGCATGCACGCCTGGCCACTTCTTTCCTCCTTTTGACACCGACAGCCCCTATGCTTGTGTCTCGTGTCTGGTCCTTTCTCCCCTGGTTACCAGCTCCTTCACTTCTTTTCCTCTTTTCCTTCCCCCTACTGTCTACCTCTTAATCTCTCCTCCTAACTCCTAAGCCTGGGCGTCCTCACTGTGTTGCATGCCATGATCCCTTTCCGACCTCATGTTCCTTCTGCATTCTTACGGACCCAGCTGTCATTCTTCCAGATCTCATTTTCAAAGAGTTATCTAGTTGAGATTTCCGAAAGGAGCATATTACCCGCCTGTCTCTCCCCTGCACACCATTCCACATCTGAGGTCTCCAAGCTCTCTTTTACTCTTGGGTCAGATTCCCTCCTCTGGTCCAATCAACGGTATTCAGGGCATTAAAACAACACTCTTCCTAGCAGGTCCTTCAAACAGGGGATTGTAGACAGGGCCGTGAGCATGGTAGTCACCAAGATTGAAAATCAAAGGATAAAACCATCGACCATTTTAGCAATAGACCTTTAGTTAATTGCTAGTACTCACGATGAATCATCCTGTCACCATTTAAGACATCGCACGGCAAGGGAGCAAAACAAATGCTGGCTTCAAATCACATCTAGTTCTTTTCTCCCATCTTTTGTTCCCCTTGAAACCATTGGATGATTTTTAAAAGCATATGTTCATTAGATTCATGAATTCCTGAAAATAACTATAATACTCTTTATTGAAGAATGCGCTGTATGTGTGTCACTCATTTAATTACTCTAAATATCTCAGGAGGCTGGGACTTCCCTGGTGGTCCAGTGGTTAAGAACCCGCCTTCCAGTGCAGGGGACGCGGCTTCGATCCCTGGCTGGGGAACTAAGATCCCACGTGCCACAGGGCAACTAAGCCTGAGCGCTGCAACTACTGAGCCCACGTGCTCTGGAGCCCATGCACCACAGCTAGAGAGAAGTCTGAATGCCACAATGAAGATCCTGCGTGCAGCAACTAAGACCTGACACAATTAATTAATTAATTAATTAATTAATTAAAGGAATAAGTACTTAAAAAAATCTCATCAGGCTAACAGTATTGGGATCATGGCCAAGTCGTGGCTAGAGCTCAGGGTTTGTTAACTCGCCAAGTGTGATCTCTCTATTTATTCCCCATCCGGTCACAAACACATACACGTCAGTATCCTCTGTGCCCTCTTGATTATAGGAAATGAAGTTGCTAATCACTTTCTTAGAGAAAAATTAGTATGACTTGGACCTAGTACAGAGTGAGAGGTGATGGCACCTGCTTGTGAGTCACAGACAAAGGCAGAGCAGTAATTAGCCAGGCATATCAAGATGGACATATATTCCGTGTCTTTGGGGCACCTTCGTGTGTGCTCAGTAAAAAGGGAGTGTGTATGGTATGTGCATGTGGATGGCCTCCCATCATTTTATCTTTGCTCTTTCAAATTCCCTTCGTGTAGACTTCCCTGGTGGTCCAGTGGTTAAGACTCCACGCTTCCAATGCAGGGGGCGTGGGTTCGATCACTGGTCAGGGAGCTGAGATCCCGCATGCCATGGGGCATGGCCAAAAAATAAAATAAAAATTAAAAAAAAGTAAACAACTTCGCTCTTTATCTACGACAGGCCCTACAATGCCATGATAGAGCAAAACCAAGGAAGAACCTGAAGCAACAACAAAGTACTACTTCAGGTTTGAGTCATCCCTTGAAGAAAAGGTCAGTCAACAAATTAGTGGAAATAAGCTAAACGGAATGAGTTTCCCCAGTACAGAGGACAAGGCAGACAACTGGAGATTAAACTCTGTGTGCCTAAAAACTGTAGGATAGAACATTGGAGATAATTGTCCAAATAACTCAGACGTTACACAAAAGAGTTTGCCAGAAATAGCAACTTCGTATGTTGACCCTGCCGTATTTTATCTTGAATTAAAGGAAATAAAACACCCATACGGATATGATATTTTCTTCTACAGGTGACTTAGATCCATGATAAAATGTTTTCTTTAATACGAAGGGCAAGGTTCTGCAATCAGAAAGAACAAAGATGAGAGATGAGAAAGTATTTTGAGTTTTAACACCTTGTCTACTGCAAACAAAATTGCAACCTTGAGAGAGCTACGTAAGCCTCTGAGTCCCATTTTATTTCTCACTGTAACCAAAGAATAACACGGCTTTGGGTACCAGCTAACCTGTCTGCCTGCAATAAAAGAAACAAGGGATTTAATGAAAAGATGCTCCATATCATATGTCATCAGAGAAGTACAAATTAAAACAAGGGTAAGACACCGTTACACACCTATTCGAATGGCCAAAATCTGCAACACAGACAACACCAAATATTGGTGAGGATGTGCAGCAACAGGAATGCTTGTTCACTGGTAGTGAGAATGCAGAGTGGTGCAGCCATCTGAAATGTCATGAATGTCCAGACTGCCTCATTCATCTCGGTCACTTATTCCTTTGTTGGCCTTTGACCAGGCTATTTACAACTCTCTACATTATAGCAAATTGATAGCAATGCAAATAATTCCTGCCCAAAGCAATGTAAATTATGTCCAGTGGAATGCAAGTGCTTCTCACCATGTAGAATTTGCCAGTGCGATGTTTTTTCTTCCAACGTGCCGGCTTGGCTAAGCTACACAACAGCCAACGAATGCAAGCAGGTGGTCAATTTTACATCCATTTGTAAATTCATTCCAGCGTTCTTTATCGCACAGTAGATGTACAAAGGTACAACACAATTGTATGTTTTACTAATTCCCTCGTTCATTAATAAGCAATTTGGCACTTGCTTAGTTTATATCTTAAGGAAAGTCATGAGTGTACCTTTCAATTTTGCCGGTACCCTCTGGACCCCGAACACAAGGGGAATTGGCACTTAGAGAATCTCAACTGGTCCTGTTGTTTCCTCATGAGAAAGATTAGAGGCCGTGTGGGAGAGGTGGGAGAGCTCACCTCAGTGCTGCAGGCATGAAGGAAATAACCAACAGCCGCCTGGGGAAAGGCACGGACACCACAGGCTTCCTGCACTCCTCCTAGGAAGAAAAATGTTAAACCACTGATAGAAGGTGCAGCACAACCTGTCACCCCCAGGGTCCAGGCAGAAACCCTTTTACAGCTGGGTCAAGAGCAGCAGACAGACCCTCTCATCCTGTCGAGGATCCTGTGTTGATAACAAGCAGAGCTCTGCTACCTTCAGGTATAGGGCATCAACTCTGTGTCACCCAAGACCAAACATCAATGCCAGGTGAAGCCCAGGCATCCATGGGCTGCCATGGAAAGGAAGCCAGGGATGTGAGAATGTCTCAGGTGCAAACCTTGTGGGCACAGGACCTGCCTAAATGTGAGGCTGGATGACGAAGACAGAACACTGCACCTCCTTTCCCTCACCCTGCCCCTCCCTGCCACGAGCTTAGCATCTGTTATCACGCAACGTGGATGGAATCCTGGAAACAAATGAAGAGCATGGAGGTATCCCCTCTATGAGGGGAAGGAGGGTAGGGAAGCCAAAAGCTGAAGACAAAACAGAAGCCAGGAGAAAGCCATCCAGCCTCCTCGATTCCTGCCTACGCACATAATAACAGCCCTCACCACCAGACGGACTTGAATCTTGTGGTGCCCTGAAGCGATCTCAAACCCAGTTCTCTTCAGCCCCGACATTACAGGGCAAAATACAATTTGTTTCCATCTTTACCTGGTCTAGCTTCATTTGCATGTGACCCATTCTTAGAAGGCTCCCCACTTGGTTTCACGCTCTCCTGTCACCATCGTGAAATGCATGATGATGTCTGATCCACGGGCTCCCCGTTTTCGTTTTGCCCCGATCCCTGAAAATGACAGAGCTGATCCTGGTCTCTGCGAGAACCACCATTCAACCAGTTAAAGTACATGTTGTCCATACCACGGTCAGGAAACCCTGAGCGCCTACGAGACCCTTTCACGGGGTCCTTGGGACAAAACACTTTTCGTAATAACTCTCAGACACTGTTGCCTTTCCTCCCCCCGCATCCCCTCGTGAGTTTGCAGTAAAGTTTTCCAGAGGCTGCATGCCATGTGATATTATAACAGATTGAATGCAGAAGCAGATAGGAGGCTCCAGCTGTCTTACCAAGGTCACTTGGGAGATTTGCACAAACACAGAACAGTGGGGCCCTAATCACTATTTCTTAAAATATTGTCATTTTTAATGAAAAATGTAATTTATGTTAGCATACAGAGGGTTCATTATATTATATGTAAAGTGAATAGGCTAATAAGTAAATATTTTTAATGTGTCCAGGTTTTCATTTCTACTTTGGGAAATATCGATAAATATAACAGACATTAAAGGTGGTGTTTGAGGTCCTCAATCATTTTGAAGTGGTTCCCTAGGTCAAAAGTGATGGAGACTGCTGACTTAGAGCAGGTGGCTTCGTGCCTGCTCCCTAAAATAAAAATTGGGGAGAGGTTAAATTCTGTCTCGCCGAGCTGATTTGTGTTGACTTTGAGACTCTGTGGATGAGCCCTGATACGACCGTCAGAAAGGACGCCTCCCTTCTTGGCTCCGAATGCCGCCCCATCCTTTCTAAGTCTGAGAGACACAAATGCCACGTTCTGGAGCTTGCAGAAGAGGTGCCTGTTGCTCTTCTGTGCTTTCGAAGAAGGTACGTAGGGATGATAACCAGGCATCAAGACACAGCGCCAGGTGAACCGAGATTGGCAGGGGAAGGGGGCGGGATTTTGTGCGTGGGTTTTTCTGCACACACCCATGTAATAGTAAGATGATTACAGGTGTTGGAGCCCAGGGCAGGCCACCCCCAAAATATGCCTCCATGGCATACTGATTATTTTTAATGAAAGTTACTTAAGAAATGGCCGATACAAGGGGGACACGCTGACCCTCCTCTCGGTCTCCTTGAAGCAGGAGGGACATCTCCCAGGTGAAGGGTGCCCCCCACCCCCCACCATTTGGAGGTAGACGGACACCCTTATCCCCAGAGACAGGGGCATTTGGTTGAGAAGCCTGTAAAACAAACCTTGTAACGTCATTAACTGACCACCCGCAGCCCAAACTCTGCTTAGATTCTTCACTAAGGGAGCACCCAAAGCCCAAGCTTCTTTGTCCCAACACAGGTATAGACTTGAGGAGTCATAGGACAGAATGACTTTCACCAAGTATTGGTGAGTGTGATTCATTGTAGTTGTATCAAAGAATTCCATCTCTCGTGACTCCACCCTGCCCGCACTGACTCTCCCTTGGATGCAGAGACATCTACCGTTTTTCTCTACATGTGGCTTCTCGCAAGATAATGTGTGCACGAACTGCAGGGAGGGTTTTGTTGTGATGAAAAGTCTGAGCACGTGTAAGATGAGGTTGAGAGTCTGCCTTGTTTAAAACGAGCTCCCAGACGGTGCTGATGTTACAGCCCACGGACCGGATTTTGAGTATCAAGGTTACAAGCAAAGTAACGTGGGTCTCTTCAGCAGATGGTCTTGCTGTGCTCCCAGGAAAAGCAAATGGCGACCCTCAGCACCTAACCGGCTTCTGCAACGTAGATACTTCCGTGTGAATATTGATTGGGTGTCTTTTTTTCAGTGTAGGTATGTTAGGTGCATGCATTTAGCTTGGAAAGAACATTCTCAGTTGTGGAATCTATTTTCATATTGCTAGTTAAGGAAAAGAGAGTCAAATCTTGCTACCCTTAAAATTGTAAGACCTGTATGGTAGAAACTAACACAACATTGTAAAGCAGCTATACTCCAATAAAAATTAATAATTTTTTTTTAAAAAAATTGTAAGGCCTGCCCCGTAGAGGTTCACTTAAAGTGCATAACATGTTCCATATTTTTCAGCTATGTCCAGAAAATTCCCTCTAAAAAAAAAAAAAAGTCCAAGAATGGTTTGTGCCAAGAACTAGGGGTTTAGAAGTCTGTAAACGCAGAATCAGCAAGCCCCATGAATTTGCATGGCTATACAAGAAGATTGTTTTGTTTTGTTTTGTTTTGTTTTGTATTTTTTTTATTAGTTTCTGCTTTATAACAGAGTGAATCAGTCATACATATACATCTGTTCCCACATCCCTTCCCTCATGCATCTCCCTCCCTCCCACCCTCCTTATCCCACCCCTCCAGGTGGTCACAAAGCACCGAGCTGATCTCCCTGTGCTCTGCGGCTGCTTCCCACTGTCTATCTACCTTACGTTTGGTAGTGTATATATGTCCATGCCTCTCTTTCGCTTTGTCACAGCTTACCCTTCCCCCTCCCCATATCCTCAAGTCCATTCTCAAGTAGGTCTGTGTCTTTATTCCCGTTTTACCCCTAGGTTCTTCATGACATTTTTTTTAAAATTCCATATATATGTGTTAGCATACGGTATTTGTCTTTCTCTTTCTGACTTACTTCACTCTGTATGACAGACTCTAGGTCTATCCACCTCATTACAAATAGCTCAGTTTCGTTTCTTTTTATGGCTGAGTAATATTCCATTGTATATATGTGCCACATCTTCTTTATCCATTCATCCGATGATGGACACTTAGGTTGTTTCCAGCTCCGGGCTATTGTGAATAGAGCTGCAATGAACATTTTGGTACATGTCTCTTTTTGAATTATGGTTTTCTCAGGGTATATGCCTAGTAGTGGGATTGCTGGATCATATGGTAGTTCTATTTGTAGTTTTTTAAGGAACCTCCATACTGTTCTCCATAGTGGCTGTACCAATTCACATTCCCACCAGCAGTGCAAGAGTGTTCCCTTTTCTCCACACCCTCTCCAGCATTTATTGTTTCTAGATTTCTTGATGATGGCCATTCTGACTGGTGTGAGATGATATCTCATTGTAGTTTTGATTTGCATTTCTCTAATGATTAATGATGTTGAGCATTCTTTCATGTGTTTGTTGGCAGTCTGTATATCTTCTTTGGAGAAATGCCTATTTAAGCCTTCTGCCCATTTTTGGATTGGGTTGTTTGTTTTTTTGCTATTGAGCTGCATGAGCTGTTTATAAATTTTGGAGATTAATCCTTTGTCAGTTGCTTCATTTGCAAATATTTTTTCCCATTCTGAGGGTTGTCTTTTGGTCTTGTTTATGGTTTCCTTTGCTGTGCAAAAGCTTTGAAGTTTCATTAGGTCCCATTTGTTTATCTTTGTTAAGAAGATTGTTTTAATCCGTGTTTGTACAACTAATTAAAACATGGTTCTATTTTATAAAACATAAAAATTAAATATGGACGGTCTCTGAAGAGAGCAGTTTACATCTAAATTTTTTGAAGTTAACCTTTCAGTGATTGACATTTTATTTTCCCATCTAAGCCCGAAAAGGTTTGATGAAAATTTTATCTCCTTGGCAATCTGCTATTTTATGCCAGTACTATCCCCTTGGATACTTTTCTCTTTTGATGATTCCTTTAAAGAAAAACTGCAATGATAACAGACGGATGAAGCTGAAGGATTTTTACAACCAGGCAGTTTTCTCCAGTGGAACAACTGTTACACTTGCACAAAATTTTGAGTGGGAAAATCCAAAGTAGAGTTTGGAGGGGGGGTGTTAAACTGGGGAGCAGGTGCTGCCTGTATCTCATGATGAGTTTGGAGGATGTACAGTAAGTCCTCGACATACGAACGAGTTCCGTTCCAAGGGAGCATTTGTAAGTCCAGCAACGTTAGCCTGGGTACCCAGCTAACACCATGGGCTATGTAGTACTGTACGGTAACAGGTTTATAATACTTTACATACAAATAATACATAAAAAATAAATACAATAAAGAAAACATATTTATCTTACAGCACAGTACCTGGAAAAGTACTGTAGTCCAGTACAACAGCTGGCATCCAGGGGCTGGCATCCAGTGAACAGGCAACAAGAGTTACTGACTGGAGGAGAGAGAGGAGGTGGGAGATGGTAGAGTGGATGCATCATCAGCAATAGGAGATGGAGGGCAAGCTGCAATGTCACTCACTCCTGACATTGATGGCGCAGGTTCTGGTTCCCTGATGGAACCAGATGCACGTTCACATCTTTGAAAGTTCGCAGCTTGAAGGTTCCTGTGTAAGGGACTTACTGTATAGCGATGCACAGAACGCACATGTGCACTTGTGCTGAATGAAGGCTTTCTGAGTTGCTGACACCACCCAGGAGCTCAGAGTTCCTTTTTTTTTTTATTCTTATTTTTTATTGGAGTATAAGTGCTTTACAACGTTGTGTGAGTTTCTGCTGCACAGCGAAGTGAATCAGCCACACGAATACACACATCCCCTCCCTCTTGGACCTCCCTCCACCCACCCCGCCCCATCCAACCCAACTACACTATCACGAAGCACCAAGCTGAGTTCCCTGTGCTCTACAGCAGGTTCCCACTAGCTGTCTGTGTTACACATGGTCGTGTATAGATGTCAAATCTAATCTCCCAACGCATCCCACCCTCCCCTTCCCTCTCTGTGTCCACACGTCCGTTCTCTACGTCTGCCTCTCTATTCCTGCCCTGCAAATAGGTTCATCTGTACCATTTTTCTGGATTCCACATATATGCGTTAATATACGATATTTGTTTTTCTGACTTATTTCACTCTGTATGACAGACTCTAGGTCCATCCACATCTCTACAAATGACCCAATTTCATTTCTTTTTATGGCTGAGTAATATTCCATTGTATATATGTACCACACCTTCTTTATCCATTCATCTGTCGATGGACTTTTAGTTTGCTTCCATGTCTTGGCTATTGTAAATAGGGCTGCAATGAACATTGGGGTGCATGTGTCCTTTTGAATTATGGTTTTCTCTGGGTATATGCCCAGTAGTGGGATTGCTGGGTCATATGGTAGTTCTATTTTTAGTTTTTTAAGGAACCTCCATGCTGTTCTCCACAGTGACTGTATCAATTTACATTCCCACCAACAGTGCAAGAGGGTTCCCTTTTCTCCACACCCTCTCCAGCATTTATTGTTTGTAGATTTTCTGTTGATGGCCATTCAGACCCGTGTGAGGTGATACCTCATTGTAGTTTTGACTTGCATTTCCCTAATAATTAGTGCTGTTGAGTATTATTTCATGTGCCTCTTGGTCATATGTATGTCTCAGAGTTCCTTGATATACTTATTGGAACGTGGAAATGACAGAGCATCTAGATGCAAGGACAGAGTGTACTACTTGTGCATCTAGATGTCCTTGTTATGGAGCCTGTCTTAAATCAAGTGGGATGAGGAGTCATATGATATGGGATCCTTTGCTAGCCATTGCACTTGGTACCAATCTAAATACCCCATTGCCTCTCTGAGAAAACCTTCGGGGGTGCAAGAACTCCATTGCAGAAAATCTGCTGGCCTTGAAAAGGTAAAAATGTGGCTTCCAAATCCTGAAATATACAGAGAAATTTCATTGAAAAGTCTGCAGGACTATAGCAGACCCATTTCCTCCTGAGTAGAATAGTTCTTTGGCTTTTTTTGTTTTAACTTAAGGAGCCTGAGGATGGCAATACTGATAAAGGGAAAGGTATTTATTTTAGGGAATTTTTATAAAAAACCAAATGGCTAAATAATTTAACAAGAATACACGTAAGGAGGTGGTTAGTAGATTGAACTTTATTTTTTAATTTATTTTTTGATTGAAGTATAGTTGATTTACAATGTTGTGTTAGTTTCTGCTGTACAACAGAGTGACTCAGTTATGTATATATTCTTTTCATATTCTTTTCCATTACGATTTATCACAGGATATTGAATAGAGTTCCCTGTGCTCTACAGTAGGACCTTGTTGTCTATCCATCCTATATATAGTAGTTTGCATCTGCTGACCCCAAACTCCCAGTCCTTCCCTACCCCACTCCCCCCCGCCTTGGCAACCACTAGTCTGGTCTCTATGCCTGTGAGTCTGTTTCTGTTTAGTAGATAGGCTCATTTGTGTCATATTTTAGATTCCACATATAAGTGATACCATATGGTATTTGTCTTTTTCCATCTGACTTACTTCACTTAGTAGGATAACCTCTAGGTCCATCCATGTCCCTGCGAATGGCTATTTCATTCTTTTTTATGGCTGAGTAGTATTCCATTGTGTATATATCACGTCTTCTTTATCCATTCGTCTGTCGACGGACATTAGGTTGTTTCCATATCTTGGCTGTTGTCAGTAGTGCTGCTATGAACATTAGGGTACATGCATCTCTTTGAGTTATAGTTTTGTCCAGATATATGCCCAGAAGTGGGATCGCTGGGTCATATGGTGACTCTTATATGTCTGTCTTATTCAGTAGCCTGAGCTCCTATATGAAAAACAAGCAGTGGGCTAGATTTGGCTTGTTGGCTCTCATCTGTGGACCTCTTCTCTTGTTTTAGAGTAAAAGTCTGTTAGAGCTTGAGTGACAACACTTGCCTTCTGAACCATGTCATTGATTGAATCTGCCTTTTATTTTTAAATTTATTTATTGAAGTATAGTTGTTTTACAGTGTTAATTCCTGCTGTACGGTAAAGCAACTCAGTTATAGGTATTCTTTTTCTCTCTTTTTTTCCCATACATCTTTACTGGAGTATAATTGCTTCACAATACTGTGTTAGTTTCTGAAAAACTAAAAATAGAACTACCATGTGACCCAGCAATCCCACTACAGGGCATATACCTTGAGAAAACCATAATTCAAAAAGAGTCATGTTCCACAATGTTCATTGCAGCCCTGTTTACAATAGCCAGGACATGGAAGCAACCTAAGTGTCCATCGACAGAGGAATGGATAAAGAAGATGTGGCACGTATATTCTTTTTCATCTTCTTTTCCATTATGGTTTATCAGAGGATATCGAATAGAGTTCCCTGTGCTGTACAGTAGGACCTTGTTGTTTATCCATCCTATTTATAATAGTTTGCATCTGCTAACCCCAAATTTCCAGTCCATCCCTCCCCCACTCCCTCCCCCTTGGCAACCACAAGTCTGACTGAACTTACTTTATTATTTTTTTTTTCAATTTTTTTGCGGTACGCGGGCCTCTCCCGTTGCGAAGCACAGGCTCCAGACACGCAGGCTCAGTGGCCATGGCTCATGGGCCCAGCCGCTCCACGGCATGTGGGATCCCCCCGGACCGGGGCACGAACCCGTGTCCCCTCCATCGGCAGGCGGACTCTCAACCACTGCGCCACCAGGGAAGCCCTGAACTTAGTTTAAATGGAGGAGATTCAGGATGGACCTGTATCTGACCAAAATGGGTTTCATAACGTGACAAACATTAGAAAGAAAGAAAAAAAAAAAACTCCTTCCCTGCTGCTATGTCTGTCCTGAAGAGGAGCTTTTTATTTCTTGGTAATACTTCAGACTGATAATGTAAAAAGAGGCAACCATTATTGTGACAAAGAATTAAAGACAGCTTAGATCCTTCAGGCTCCTGCGGAAAAGAATTAATGGGAACAAGGGAAAAATAACAGGAAAATGGTACTGTTTTAAAAAACACATGGAAGTCCCCCAACATAGAAAAACCTTAGGTAGCATTCTTTGCCAGGACATTTCTTTTGGTAGGGCATGGACATCATAAAATGCATTCTCTTAAAATCCCAGGCATGTACTAGTAGCCGAGTAGAGTATGTGTCATGCATAATGTGAGTATGATTTTAAGTAACGTAGGCAGCTTTTCCTTTCTTACACAAAATGTTCCTAAAAATTAACACAACATTTGTTTTTTCTGGGGTTTTTTTTTAATATTTATTTATTTATTTATTTGGCTGTGTCGGGTCTTAGTTGCAGCATGCGGGATCTTCATTGCTGCATGCGGGGTCTTTAGTTGTGGCATGCGAACTCTTAATTGAGGCATGCATTCAGGATCTAGTCCCCTGACCAGGGATCGAACCCCGGCCCCATGCATTGGGAGCACAGAGTCTTAACCACTGGACCACCAGGGAAGTCCCACACAGCATTTGAACATGAGAAAATCAGATAACAAACTCCACGCTGAAAAGAGAACTTTAGGTCCATAAAACAAAAAATGAACGCTGAAATATTTATTTTAGGCAAAATCATCAATAACACTAGACCAACATTTCACACTTTTTTGGTTTTTTGGTGTTCATTTCCATCAGAATGTCACACACCATTGGCAAGTCTGAGTCCCAAAAGCTGGAGATTCCATTTTTTCATCTCACTGAATGATGTTCACATTGGTCTTCCATGTCATTAACTTTTTGAAACATGTAGGTCATTTTTTTTTTTTTCTGGCTCTGCTGCGTGGCTTGCAGGATCTTCATTCCCCAACCAGGCATTGAACCTGGGCCACGGCAATGAAAGTGCTGAGTCCTAACCACCGGACCACCAGGAAATTCCCTGTACTTCATATTATAATGCTAACACCTTCATGGCTCCCTATTCTACCCGTTTAAAAACAAAATAATAAGGGCAATAATCAGTAAGGTATTTAAAAAACCATATCGGCATCACTGTACAAGGATGACAAGTCTATCAAAAAGTAACCACTGACTGCCTGAGAATTCTGCTCCTTGGGTACACATGGTACTGAAGTGTCAGATGATACCGGGAAACCTATACCTAAATATGTTTTTATATATTTAAAAAATATAAATAATACAGATATGTGATCTCTATACAATGCATGCATAAATATAGATATATAAATAAACATAGGATACATATGTATTTGGGTATTTAAATAATAGTATTTTAAAAATTCTTCTTCAACAGCGAAGTGTTAATGTTCTGGTTACCAGTAGCATCAAGGGCTATATCTTTTCACACTTGACTAAGGATCTGTATTTCAGCATTTCCCATCAAATTCTCATTGAGTCTTCTTCACTTTGGGTCACATGATGATCTGTGAACCAATCTCTGTGGTCAGGAAGTATAACCTCCTGGTTGACTAAACTCTAGCTTATAAGTTCCACTGTGGAGCATGAGTTGGACTCAAGTCTATCAGAAATGTTGAGCTGAAGGGAAGAAAACAGTTGGTCCCCCAGAGAGAAACAGCTGTAGTTACTGGGATAAACTAGATGGAACCAAAACGGGTATCCACCAGACACAACCAGTCAGTGACAGCGACAGGGCAAGGATGCATACCCACTGACCTGACACTGAACAGCCCCATGAACAAAGAAGGAAAGGCAAGACATGAAGTGATGCAGGACGTGTGTGGGAAAGGAAAGAAGTGTTGCTGCCACGCTGAGAGCTTGGAAATGTAGATCAAGGCCAGATGATGGAAGAATTGAAAGCCATACTTGGGAGATTAATGATTAACATCCCCCAGCAGAGTGGGGCATTTGTTACAAGGGATGAACCTATCCTGACATATCATCATCACCCAGAGTCTGTAGGTTTCATTAGGGTTCACTCTTGGTGCTGTACAGTCTATGGGTTTGGACAAATGTATATAGTGACAAGCAGACTGATAATTTTTTGGTCAACCTCCTATGCTGGACAGACTTTAAGGAAACCACCCCAATAATCCTTGACTTCTTGACTTCTGGCCTTTGTATCCTTGTATCTGCCCCCATCGCTTTAAGTGCACCCAGGGTTATGATGTCACTCCTGTGTTCATACACCATAAAACTGCATCTTTCTAGCAGACTCTCTCTAGAGACTTTCTCTGCTGCTGACATTGAAGAAGTCGATGGTCATGCTGGGAGGCCACGTGAGCTGCGGATGGCCCAGAAAAGCAGAAGGTGGCTTCTGGGTGATAACCAGCAAGATGGCAGCCTATCAAACCAACAGCCACTAGGCAACAGAATCTTCCAGTGACCTGCCTGAGTTTGGGAATGGACTTTTCCCCAGTCAGTCCTCCACATGAGAGCTCAGCCCAGCCCAACACCTCTACGGAAGCCTCGCCAACCTCTACCAAGAGGATTCATCTGTGCCTGAACTCCTGACCTGCAGAAACTGTGAGATCATGCATACACATTAAGTTCGGGCTAAGTCACAATCTCTTTCAGAGAAGGGAGAGCCCTTTGCTTACTGCCACCAGCTCAGTTCAGTGTGAACCCTGAACACAGGATACTAATGATGTCTTGAATGGGAAGGATGCCTTCAAGAAGCAAAGAAGGGAGAAGTCGTGGGTTGGAAACAAATTGCTTTGCATTCTGCAAAGGGCGTCTTGTTTCTAAATGCTTTCTGACGCCAGAGAAATCTCTAAAGTGAAGACAAGTGGAGCATGAACTAATTCATGTTCATTCAATAGATATCAGTAAAGAGGGAACAGCTCTCGACCTGGGCATGGAAGATAAGGGTTAGAACCCCAGTGCTTCCATGTATCAAATGCTTGAAACTGCCAACACAGTTAGCCTTCTTCAGTCTCAAATTCCTTATTTGAACAGTGCAGATAATCATACGTCACGGAGAGGTGATTACCCAAAGTAGGCAGTGGGCAGGCACCTCTGAAAGCCCTGGAGGTTGTTCTCCATATCCTAGGAGCTCGATCAAGGTGATTTCACTCCCTTTCTTTCTTCCCAGAAGTATGACGGAGCAGCATTTTAAAAGATATATGTATTTTTATTTATTGTCTAAGAACACTTAACATGAGATCTACTCTCTTAGCAAATTAAATGTACAACACAATGTCGTTAGTTCTAGGCACAGTGTTCTATGGTGGATCTCTGACTTTTTTAAAATTTTAATCTTATTGCAGTATAGTTGAGGTACAGTGTTTTATTAGTTTCAGGTGTACAGCAGAGTGATTCAGTTATATGTATACATATATCAACTCTTTTTTAAGATTATTTTCACATATAGGTTACTACAGAATATTGAGTAGAGTTCCCTGTGCTATACAGTAGGTCCTTGTTGGTTATCTATCTTATATATAGTAGTGTGTGTGTGTGTGTGTGTGTGTGTGTGTGTGTTCATCCCAAGCTCCTGATTTATCCCTCCCCCCCAGTGTTTCCCCTTTGGTAACATTAAGTTTTTGATATCTGTAAGTCTATTTCTGTTTTGTAAATAAGTTCATTTGTATCTTTCTTTTCAAATTAGATTCCACATATGAGTGATATCATATGATATTTGTCTTTCTCTATCTGACTGACTTCACTCAGTATGACTATCTCTGGGTCCATCCATGTTGCTGCAAATGGCATTATTTCATTCTTTTTTATGGCTGCGTAGTATTCCATTATATATATACACACACACACACACACACACACACACACACACACCACATCTTCTTTATCCATTCCTCTGTCAGTGGACCTTTAGGTTGCTTCCATGTCTTGGCTATTGTGAATAGTACTACAGTAAACATAGGAGTGCATGTATCCTTTTGGATTATGGTTTTCTCTAGATATATGCCCAGGAGTGGGATTGCTGGGTCATATGGTAGCTCTATTTTTAGTTTTTTAAGGACCCTCCATACTGTTCTCCATCGTGGCTGCACCAATTTACATTACCACCAACAGTGCAGGAGGACTCCCTTTTCTTAAGGAGCAGTATTAATTAACTGTAGCAAACCCTCCATTATGGTTCTGTGGAAAACAAGATGAATCTGGGGCATTCTATTCCAGGCATCCTATGGTTTTTCTTATTATTTTTATTACTCTCCTGCAGAAAGGCAACAAATGGTTAGCTCCCTGCTATGAGGGGTTTTCAGTAGAGGGGGAGAACTCTTCATGTCTCTATCTCGATGGCTAGTGGTCTCCCAAATTGCAAGGTGCAGTATAACTTGGAGGCATTCATTCAGTCATCCACCCAATAACGACACAGTTGACCCTCGAACAACGTGGGGCTTAGGGGCAGTGACCCTCCGCACAGTAAAAAGTCTATCTATAACATACAGTTGGGTTCCTGTATCCCCGGTTGTATCCTGGGATTCAACCAACCTTGGATTACTTAGAACTGTAGTATTTACTGATGAAAAAAAAAGTCCATGTATAAGTGGGCCTGCATAGTTCAAACTCATGTTGTTCAAGGGTCAACTGTATATTTGAGAACATCATTTGGGCCAAGCATGGTAATAGACTCTGTGGATTAAAAAAAATAGAAAATTGGCCATAATTCTTCAAAGAGTTTTGATTGTTCTGACCCTTAACATTTCCCTTTGATTTTATTGTGTATCAGCAACGAAATTCTGCAGCATACCTGGTAAAGGTCAGAGCAGAGTTGGCCAGGATGCTACGTTAATCTAAGTATCATTCCTAGTTATAAGTTGAATAGGAATTTGATAGCAAAAACCCTATCTTCCTAAACTTAGAGGAAGAATTGAAAGCAGATGGTTTGCATATGTTCCTAGCTTTTGCTCTGAATCAGTGTGGCCAAATTTTTCATTGATATTCAGTGTCTTTTCACATTCACATCACTTTGGAATATATGCTCTTTAAGATGATACTTCTAAGAGATTTTTTGCCCATTTTACTAGTCAGTACAACCTATCCGCTTTCATCTAACCCCTTAAACTGAACTTTGGATGAACTCTGTGTACCTGGGTCAACTTAATTCAGTTGCTATCATGGTTCACTCAAGAAGGAAAATGAGAATAATCTATTTTTTTTATGGATGAAAGAAGGTAGAGTTCTGCCCTCAATGAATTTACTTTAAAAACAAACACTAAATACAGATGGGAATTAAAGAAAAAAAAAACCCTCGACAAGATCCATTTAGGGACCCTGAAACTCTAAAGCATTAGAAAAAACAGACTTCAAACATGGCACATGTTTTTCCTGCCACCTGTGTTTGCTTCTCACCAAACTGAATAGATTCCATCGAATGATTTAATTCCAATGATAAGTAAAACTGAGCAAACACAGAAATCATAAATCAGCTCTCTACTCACTAAAATCCTGCGTTCACTAGAGCATTTCACGTAGAGTTTAAAAGGAACGCACAATGGATTCAACGCCCTCCATCTGCGAAAAATAAAGAAGGTAAATTATCTTGTTTGGAGCTCTCAGGGCACTCCTGGGGGCTTCTAGTTGTTTTTCCAGCCCATTCTGGTTCCATTAATGACTTAAATCCACAGGACCAGGTACCTCGGAGTATATTTGAATGGCAATTTGAGATTTCCTTGTCGTAATAAGATGCCTTTGAGTACTTTCTTTTCATTAAAAAGGAATGAAAGAAAACCTTTTTGAAACAAGGTGAACCATGGTGAGGGAAGGTTAATCTTGACTTCCAAGCTGTACAGTGCCCCCAAAGTCTGGATTGCATACCAGTGGGTATCCAGGAGTCGACTTAGAAGATGTCCATGCCTCCAAAGTTCTCCAACTCCATTAGCCTGGGGGCTTTCTCCCTGCAGTCTGTTCTCTTCTGTGAAGCCAGCCTGGTCTGTTCCATCGTCAAAATGATGAGCTCACCGTCTCTCTCCTGTTTTACTTTCTTGGAGAATCTGGGCTGTAGAAAGGCAGTGAAAACATTTACATCTCACTGTTAGAGCACTAGATGTTAAAACACTCATCTTACAACTTAACCCACGGCTTCAACGGCACTGCCAAGACTGCAGAGATTAAGTCATAAGTCCCAGGAGCAGTGCAGCTCTAGAACTTCGTGAAGGAGAAAGGTCCACTGAAATGCACATCTTTTATGTTGCTTCTAGCCAAAGCAGCCCATGGTGAATCCATCTAGAAGTTCGTTGAAAAAGAAAAAAAAAAATCAAGGAAGCAAGAGTATAATGGCAAAGAGAGTTACATAATTCTCCAGGTTATTCTTAGAATCATTTCCGTGGTGTGAAAAATAACTGAGGCAAGAATTAATAATGTGCATCTAGCTTCCTAGTAACCCGCCGAGCTTTCCGAGCAGTGGGGTTGCTTCCCCTGCGTCGACAAGAGGAGCCTGGTTGGGGGGGTCTGCCTGGCTGTAACATGTCATGGCTGACAATGCAGAGCAAAAGTCATGTCATTTTCACCTCTTATTTCCGAGCTTGGGAGTCACCGAAAGAAGGGGGAGCGGTGTGCGGATTCAGGCTGCCAGTAGTTTACAAAAGGGTTTCTCGTCACCAGTGTGGGGTCCTCTGTCTTTGCTTGCAGCCACGCTCAACTAGTATCCCTGTCCCTGTATTCAGCAGTTCCTGTCCCTGCCTTTTATTCACTCTTCTCAAGATAAGGTAGAGAATCGATCAATATCAGTGCAGTTTCCTGTGGCCCTTTGTCCCCCAGGTGTTCTTCTTCTCCCAAAGCCTGCTTTCTTTGGAGACCAGCCTGATTTCTTTTTGAGCCAGCAGGCAGGAGCTAATCAACACAGTTGTTCCGTGGCCACCGTTCCGTTTAGGATGTTGCGGGAAAAGACATTACCGTGACCACCAAGCTCTATGTTTCCTAATAGTACGGAAACATTAACTCCACTGATGGGGGTGGTAAGGTGCACGTTACAAAAAGAAGTGAGTTTCGTGGTAAAGATGCCAAGCGGGGACAGCCACAGGCAGATGGTAACCGCTGAACAGGACACAGGGAGACTCCCGAAGTGTTTTCATGGTGAGCGTTGCGCTGCTCTGATTCCAGAGACCAAAACCCTGTTACTCAGTGGGGCTGGGAATTCCAGACAAAGTTCCTCCTTTCTCTGGGTGTGCAGATTTTGTGCTCATAGGTCCTGAAGGAAGCAGCCCATACACCTGCAGACATCTGCCTACACCCAAGGGGCTCAGAGAATGCTCAGTGGCTTTCAAACTGTTCTCTTTGTTACCGAAAGTGGGGTCTGGCTGCCCGCTTCTCAAAAGCCAGTAAAGAGGCAAGGTTGGTAGAAAGGAAAGTCTGCTCTATTTGCAGTGTCAGCACCCAGGGAGGAGGGCAGACTTCTGTCCAGAGGCCCACTCCCAATCCTTCCCCCACCACGCCTCTCCCCCTTGGGAACCAGAAGTCTGTGCTCTCTGTCTGTGAGTCTGTTTCTGTCTTGTAGATAAGTTCATTTGTGTTGTATTTTAGATTCTGCATATAAGTGGTATCATATGGTATTTGTCTTTCTTTGTCTGACTTACTTCACTTAGTATGACGATCTCTAGGTCCATCCATGTCCCTTCAAATGGCACTATTTCATTACTTTTTATGGCTGAGTAGTATCCCATTATATATATATATATACCACATCTTCTTTATCCATTCATCTGTCGATGGACACTTAGGTTGCTTCCATGTCTTGGCTGTTGTAAATAGTGCTGCTATGAACATTGGGATGCATGTATCTTTTTGAATTAGACTTTTTGTCTTTTCTGGATGTATGCCCAGGACTGGGATTGCTGGATTGTATGGCAGCTCTATTTTTAGTTTTTTGAGGAACCTCCATACTGTTCTCCACAGCGGCTGCACCAACTGACATTCCCACCAACAGTGTAGGAGGGTTCAAAGGATACAGAGTTTTGGTAATACACATGACAAATTATACGTGGTAATATACATGACAGATCTACAGCATAGAGCCTATAGCTAACAATACTGTATTATAGACTTAAAAATGTACTGAAAGGATAAATCTTATGTTCAGTGTTATCACACACAAAAAATAGTAATAAATAGAATGGGAGGAAATTTTTGGAGGTGATGGCTGTATTTATGGCAGAGATTGTGGCAATGGTTTCATGGGTGTAGACACCATCTCCACATGTCATTAAGTTTTATATATTAAACATGCACAGGGCTTCCCTGGTGGTGCAGGGGTTAAGATTCCGCCTGCCAGTGCAGGGGACACAGGTTGGAGCCCTGGTCCAGGAAGATCCCACATGCCACGGAGCAGCTAAGCCTGTGCGCCACAACTACTGAGTCTGTGCTCTAGAGCCCGTGAACCACAACTACTGAGCCCCCATGCCACAACTACTGAAGCCCACGTGCCTAGAGCCTGTGCTCTGCAACAAGAGAAGCCACTGCAATGAGAAGCCTGCACGCCGCAACGAAGAGTAGCCCCCGCTCGCTGCAACTAGAGAAAGCCCGCGCAGCAATGAAGACCCAACACAGCCAAAAATAAATAAATAAATATATTAAGAAAAAAAAAACAAGCCCATGACAGAGATCTGGAACTGGTCCTTCTTCCCAGCCCCCAGAAGGAATCAACCCCCAAAACACCTTGATCCATATGTTATATCATATAATATGTGGTTTATATATATGTAGGAGATAACTCTATTTATCTATCTAAAGATGTATATACATATCACATATATTTATATTATAAACACAAAAGTATATTATCTATTATATGTTATATACACTCTTTATTTTATAGATCACACATAGGATTTATTTCAAGGGATTGGCTCCCACGTTTGCGGGTGCTGTGACATTCAAAATCGGTAAGGCAGGCTGGAAAGTGAGGCAGGAGCTGATGTTTTAGTCTTGAGACAGGATATCTTCTTCTGTGGGAAATCTCACTTCTGATTTTAAGGCTTTTCGGCTGACCAGGAAAGAACCCCTTCCATTATCAAGGGTAATCTGCTTTTCCTTCATCTATTTTAAAAAGTTTATGTCGGAGTATGGTTGCTTTACAACGTAGTGTTAGTTTCAGGTGTACAGCAAAGTGAATCATTTATACATATACATATATCCACTCTTTTTTAGATTCTTTTCCCATACAGGCCATTACAGAGTATTGAGTGGCGTTCCCTGTGCTATACACTAGGTCCTTATTAGTTATCTATTTTATATATAGCAGTGTGTATGTGTCAGTCCCAATCTCCCAATTTATCCCCCCCGCCACTCTGCTTTTCTTAAAGTCTACTGATTCTGGATGTTAACCACATCGATCAAATACCTTCACAACGACATACAAACTAGTGTTTGATTAGACTACAGGGAACTATAGCCTAGCCCAGCTAACACGTGATGTGATGAATTGTGCCCGCCCCCACCACATTCACAGGCTGAAGCCCTAAGCCCCAGAACCTCAGAATGTGGCTGTATTTGGAGATGGGGTCTTTAAAGAGGTGATGAAGGTAAATGAGGTCACTGGGGTGGATCGTGATACAACAGGACTGGTGTCCTTATAAGAAGAGGAGATGAAGATGCAGACAGACAGAGAGGGCCAACCACATGAGGATACAGGGAGAAGACAGCAGTCTACATGCCCGGGAGAGAGGCTTCAGGAGGAACCAGCCCTGCCCACACCTGGATCTCAGACTTCCAGCCTCCAGGACGGGGAGACATAAATGTCTGATGTTTAAGCCACCTGGTCTGGAGTACTTCGTTATGACAACCCTAGCAGACTAATGCAACACGTAACACTAACCATTAAACTGTATAACAGACAGTGGACTACCATACTTAAAATATGTCCAGAATATTAACCACAAACAACAAAGCCTGAACAGAGAGTTTGAGAAGAACAGAAATATACATAAATTTAAATAAGTGAAAAAATTCTCTTTTTCCCTCATAAGGGAGGAAGTGCAAATCCAAACGTGGGTGGGAACCCATATTTTTAACCTTCCAATAGATAACTAAAAAATTGATAACACCTAGGAAATGTTTTGATAGTAAGTGTGTAAAAGTGTGAATCAGCCCCTTGAGAGGGAAATTTGGCAAAGAAGATTCACACTTAAAAAACAAAGAGCAAAATCAAAAAATGAGCAGAAGACCTACATTGACATTTCTCCAAAGAAGACATACAGATGGCTGAGACGCACATGAAAAGATGCTCAACATCACTAACTATTAGAGAGATACAAATCAAAACTACGAGGAGGTATCACCTCACACCAGTCAGAATGGCCGTCATCAAAAAATCTACAAACAATAAATGCTGCAGGACTTCCCTGGTGGCACAGTGGTTAAGAATCCACCTGCCAATGCAGGAGACATGGGTTCAATCCCTGGTCCGGGAAGATCCCACATGCCGTGGAGCAACTAAGCCCTTGTGCCACAACTCCTCAGCCTGTGCTCTAGAGCCTGCGAGCCACAACTACTGAGCCCATGTGCCACAACTACTGAGCCCATGTGCTGGAACTACTGAAGCCCGCGTGACTAGAACCCATGATCCCAACAAGAGAAGCCACCGCAATGAGAAGCCCGCGCACCACACAAAGAGTAGCCCCCACTCGCTGCAGTTAGAGAAAGCCCACTCACAGCAACAAAGGCCCAACGCAGGCAAAAATAAATAAATAAAAATTTTAAAATGCTGGAGGGGTTGTGGAGAAAGGGAACCCTCTTGTACTGTTGGTGGAATGTAAATTGATACAGCCACTATGGAGAACAGTATGGAGGTTCCTTAAAAAACTAAAAATAGAACTATCATATGACCCAGCAATCCCACTACTGGGTATACACCCTGAGAAAACCATAATTCAAAAAGAGTCATGCACCAAAATGTTCATTGCAGCTCTATTTACAATAGCCAGGTCATAGAAGCAACCTAAAGGTCCATCGACAGATGAATGGATAAAGAAGATGTGGTACATATATATAATGTAGTATTACTCAGCCATAAAAAGGAATGAAACTGGGTCATTTGTAGAGACGTGGATGGACCTAGAGACTGTCATGCGTAGAGTGAAGTGAGTCAGAAAGAGAAAAACAAATATCGTATATTAACACATATATGTGGAATCTAGAAAAATGGTACATACGAACCAGTTTGCAAGGCAGAAATAGAGACACAGATGTAGAGAACAAATGTATGGACACCAAGGGGCGCAAGGTGGGGGTGGGTGGAGGTGCTGGAATGAATTGGGAGATTGGGATTGACATGTATACACTAATATGTATAAAACAGAGAACTAATGAGAACCTGCTCTATAGCGCAGGGAACTCCTCTTCGCTGTACAGTAGAAGCTAACACAACCTTGTAAAACAACTATACCCTCATACAAATAAAATAATAAAATGCACATGGCCTGTGACTCAGCATCTCCTTCCACTTCTAGGGACGCACTCAGAAATACACACACCCATATGACAGAGAGATCTATGTTTTAGGGTGCAGACACTACAGAACTGTTGCGTAATAGTGCAGAAAAAACACTAAAATGACCCTTGATGGAAGTCCAGTGTAAAGTCCAAGTCATTCGTAAATGGAATATTAGGCAGCCATGAAAAAGGTTGCCCCTGTGTGTGTGTGTGTGTGTGTGTGCGTTCACGTGTGTGCTCTGTACTAACCTACACTGTTTCCAGAAGCTTAGAAGAGAAATTTGTATCAGCCTCTAGAGAACAGTAACTCTGAATCTGCTCTCCAAGAATGTTTAATTCTTACTTATATAACTGTGTATTCTTGGACTTTTCATTTTCCCATTTGTGCTCTGACTGTCAGTTAAAATCGCCAGTTAGGGCTTCCCTGGTGGCGCAGTGGTTGGGAGTCCGCCTGCCAAGGCGGGGGGCGCGGGTTTGTGCCCCTGTCCGGGAGGGTCCCACGTGCCGCGGAGCGGCTGGGCCCGTGGGCCGTGGCCGGAGCCTGTGCTCCACAACGGGAGAGGCCACGGCAGTGAGAGGCCCGCGCACCGCAAAAAAAAAAAAAAAAAAAAAAATCGCCAGTTAAATATTCTGGAATTCCTTCACTTAACACAATGCCGTACTGGGTTCCATTTTAATAAAATAGTCATGGACTTTTCTATGGCAGTCTACAGAAGAGACTGGATTCTGGAGGTGGATTCTGCTCATTTGCATCACTCTTGCTGAAGTAGTAATTTAAAATTAAATGCTGCTTCACATGCAAGTCCGTGTATGATAAAGATAAATCATGAGTTCATCTCTGGACAAAGAAAATCTCAACCTTTCCTTGAAGGTATGAAATATCTTTGAAACATCCAGTTCTTAAGATTGCCCATCCTAACTTCTACCTTTTACATAAGAAACCTACATTTTGAGGGCTGGGTTAAAATTTGCCATGTCCACACAGACGGTTATATAACTACTGACTTAATTACTGAGCACACTTTTAAACCTGTGTTTTATGCTTATAGATACAGAAGGAATCATTAGTCGTAAATATGTACCATAAAACTTGGGTTAAATAACTACTAAGGGAAAAACGTGAGATCTTAGCCTTGCAGGTTTTAATCCAGGTTCTAAAAATTCTGCCAGGAAGCACGACAAACTTAAAATATTCTCAAGTGCCAACAATTGTCAATGCTGGTGCTGAGGAGACAGGCTGTAATTGTTAAGAACACATGTGAGGAATGTGCAGAAAATAAAGTACTTGACGTCTATATAGTCATGCTACGTTAAAAAGTGAAGAGTTATCAAGGTGGATAATACAATGATGCAAATTTGAATGCAAATTTGAACTCATTACCTTTGGCATTCAGCAAAGCTTCTTTGATCAGCCAGGCTTGGGATAATTTCTAGATACCAAGTGAATTTCGGAGATCGTGCTGCGTAATTCAGGAAATTTGACGGCAAGGTGGGAGCAGGATGCTTCTTTCAAAAGTTGAGCCAACTTTTGTCATGGAATCGAGCCGCTCTTTTGCCAAGTTTTGAGCATCCCTGGGCAACCCAGTCACGGCTGAAGTTGGGTCCTGAAATGGTGAGTTATGTCTGATTCACTGGAGTTGTGGGTTAACACTGAAAACACATAGTTGAACACCTAACTAACTCCAGGCACCTCAGAAAGTGACCTTACTTAGAGATAGGGTCAGTGAAGGTGTATTTAAATTTGGATGAAGTCATTAGGATGGGCTTAGTCCAATAGGACCGCTGTCCTTATACAAAGGGCAGATTTGGACACAGACACAGGAAGAATGCCATGTGACTCTGATGGCAGATATTGGGGTGATGCTTCTACAAGCCACGCAACACCAAAGATGTCCAGTAATCCACCAGAATCTAGGGGAAGGGCCTGCAACAGATTCTCTGGCACAGCCCTGGAAGGAACCAACCCTGCCCACACCTAGATCTCAGACTTGTAGCCTCCAGAACTGAGAGAGGATAAGTTTCAGCCAGGACCCTGATATCACTCCAGAGCGTCTATGGCTGACAATGAAGAGGGAGAAATCGATTTCCTTGGTCATGGGCAGAACATCTGGATTGCGGATGAGGCCAAGCTCAAGAAATTTCTAGAAAAACGTGCTGGACCTCCCTGGAGAAATTACATTAGAGCAAAACCTAAATTTGAAAGGTTGACACGGACCCCACCGCCCAGCTGCGTGGAAGTTCACAAAATAGAGCAGCAGTCTCCAGAAGAAAACCATGCTCTTTAGATAAAAATTTAAATGTGCCTTCCCAGTGAGATTTTATTATTGCTGGTAGACACAATTTTAGAGAACAAATGAGGCAGTTTCAGGGGATGTATGTGAGTTTCCCCTACTGGGAAAAAGGAGCATATAAAACAAAATATAACCAGAAGACTCACACGTGAGGGTCCAGCAGGAAGTCCGGCATGGTACTGCATTTCTCCTAAAGCTATAGTCATCTGCAAAGAGTAGGCACCCAGCCCCAGAGATCTGGCCCCGTCTTCCCCAGCCGCTGCCAGCAGGGCAGCTGAGTGGTCAGCCTTGAGCTTCTGGATGGGCCCCTCCTGCCCTGTCAGGCCAGGCATCCTTAGGGCCGCCACTATACCAAGCCTGGACACATGCTGGACCCTCAAATTCCCACAGCTCAGCAAATTTTAAGCTGGGACACCACACAAAACTTGATGTTAAAGCAGTTGAGGCTGACAGTGCAGAAAAAAAGAAAAAAAAAGGAATCAGCTTCCTAGGTGCACGTGCATTGCAATTCCGTGCTCTGGAATCAGGTGCTGTGCGTCCAGGAGAAACTCTCTGCGACAAAATGCCCCTTGAAGAGCCATAAAAAAATGTGGTTCTCAGGTCCTCCACTGCAGAGAATTTGGTTGTCAGGGGCTCCAGCTGCTGTGCTCCGAAAGCCATCACCTCGTTTGTATGGTGGCCATACTTCCCGCAGACTAATCGCCCCCTAATGCCTGAGTGTGTCAGGCAGGGCAGTTCTGGGGAGACAGAAGACTCCTCTGATGGTCAACTTTGGCTTCAGGACCCCCAAACCACCTTTCCCAATCTTCCTGCCCCCTTCCTCTCTCTTCTGCTGAAAGTCAGACTTTGCGTTCAGCTCTGCTGGGTCTCCCAGCCTTACCCAGATCCTCTGCCGTCTTCCCTCACACGGGTTTTTCTCTGGAAACAATCCTTTCCAGTTGAATGACGTCTTGTCTGCTTCTCCAAGGGTGCATCTTGCAATCTCCTTCTCAGTGAACCCAGAAGAACCCAAGCATCCGTGTGTTTAAACACTTCCATGCAAGAAAGCATGTCTGTTTGTTTTTCCAGAGGTGGAGCTGTTCTCCATCAAATGAGAAGTTAAGGCTCCATCAAATCAGGGAGAGAAAAAAAAAACAAAAAAACCAACTTTCAGATGACTCTTTTTCTCCCTTCTGGGGCCATGACTGTTTCAAAAATGATTAGGATCCAGTTTGAGTGAAAGCATAAGGCACCCTAGGAATTATTATATCTTTACAGTCACAAGAGAAGTCGGCCTGTGTCTAACAGATGTATGCAATTCTTTTGGGATCCTCTTCAGGACAAAAGAAAAAGAAATGGTAAGGCAGAGGTCATACATATCAATTATATTTTTTTAAATAGTCTCAGGTGTAGGGACTTCCCTGGTGGTCCAGAGGTTAAGGCTCCACGCTTCCACTGCAGGGGGCATGGGTTCAATCCCTGGTCAGGGAACTAAGATCGTGCAAGCCATGCGGTGCAGCCACTAACAATTAAAATTAAATAAAAAATTAAAATGTAAAAAAATAGTCTCATGTTTAGAATCAAACAGTGGCTGAGAGCTAGAGAAAGTCCTAGCCCCAGACACAACGTAGCATGATTTTTTTTTCCTTTCTTCCTTCCTTCCTTCCTTTCCCTTTCTCTCTCTCTCCCTTTCTTTCTTTCTTTCTTTCTTTCTTTCTTTCTTTCTTTCTTTCTCTTTCTTTCTTTCTTTTTCTTTCTTTCTTATTCTTATATAAGTACATGTATATGATATAGTGTTTCACAATGTTTAAAGGTTATAATCCATTTATAGCTATTATAAGGTATTGGCTATATTCCCCATGTTGTACGATACATCCTTGTAGCTTATTTTATACCTAATACTTTGTACCTTTCAATCCCCTGCCCGTATTTCGCCCCTCCCCGCTTCCCTCTTCCCACTGGTCATCACTACTTCATTCTATGTATCTGTGAGTCTGCTTGTTTTTTGTTACATTCACCAGTTTGTTGTATTTTTTAGCTTCCACATGTAAGTGAGATCATACAGTATTTATGTTTCGCTGTCTGACTTATTTCACTTAACATAATACCGTCCAAGTCCATCTGTGTTGCTGCAAATGGCATTATTTCATTCTTTTTCATGGCTGAGTCATAGTCCGTTGTGTATATGTACCACATCTTCTTGATCCATTCATCTGTTGATGGACACTTAAGTTGCTTCCATGTCTTGGCAATTGTAAATAATGCTGCTATGAATACTGGGGTGCACGTATCTTTTAAAATCAGTGTTTTAGGGGAATTCCCTGGCAGTCCAGTGGTTAGGACTGCACCTTCACTGCGGAAGGCGTGGGCTCAGTCTCTGGTTGGGGAACTAAGATCCCACAAGCCACATGGTGTGACCAAAAATAATAATAATAATAAAATAAAATTAGTGTTTTTGTGTCTTCCGGATATATACCCAGGAATAGAACTGCTGGGTCATATGGTAGCTCTATTTTTAGTTTTTTGAGAAGCCTCCATACTGTTTGCCACAGTGGCTGCACTAATTTACATAAGGAAAGTTGAAGATTTCCTTTTATAAAATCAAGTAACTTGGGAACATAAGAAATTTTCATAAATAACACAAAGGCTAGTCATGCACAATTAGAATTTTTAAAAATTTATGACGTTAAGAGTTGCATAATTAGAGGAGAGCATTATGTTTTAGATTTTGGTCGGGGGTCACAGTCAGAGCATTTACAAGCCTAGATGACCAGATTTTCAATGCCAGAGCCTTAGCAATGATTCTGCTTATCTGTCTGGCTGCTATCTTAATAGCTGCTCCATCATGGGGACTTGTGTTAGTTCACATAAAGGCCACCGCTCATTTATTAAAAGCCCTTGGCATTGTAATATAAGAGAGAGAGAAAAAATCAATGTGCTCACTTCAAACATCAATAGATTGTTGAAGTTTGGGGGTGAATGTAAAAGGCACATAATTACAGAGACCTTGGACGAGTAGAGACCTGATATTTAAACCTATCACACAACCCAGAGAGGGTCCCATGTTCTGAAAGCATGGCTCGTCAGGGAAGTCCTTCCTGTCTGACTAAGATTCCTATTTGATCTAAGAAGTAGAAAAAATACTAGCAGAGCAACGTTAACCACTCTGCATGTTCAGTTTCTGGAGTAATAATCACAACAATGAAATAATAATGATAGCTTTGTTAAATATATACCCTAGGTCCCTCTGGCAGGGCTCTAAACATCAACACTGTCTGTATAATGACTCTAGGATGGAGGGGCTGTTATTTATCCCAGTTGATAGATGGAGCAGAATAAGTCAGAGAGAAGTAAAGGCTGTTTGGATTCAGAACCAAGGTCTTACACTCTCTGCTTCACGGACGTTGTAATGGGATCATTCATGGACTCCTTCACTATTGCTAATTGTGTGACAGTCATCCCAAAACATAGCAGCTTAAAGCATTTATTAAATTAAGTCATCCATCATCTCACAGTTTCCACGGGTCAGGAATTTGGGCACAGCTTGGGTGAGTGTGGTGTTTAGAGTCTCACAAGGGAGTGATCAAGCCTTTGGCCAGCTGTGTTCTCATCTGGAGGTTCAAGGGGAGAAGGAGCCACTTAACTTGCCTTGTGGCTGTAGAACTGAACGCTCTGGCCATTTCTGACTCTCAGGCAGAAGCCACGCTCATATCCTAGAGGCCAAACTCATCAGCTCACCGTGTGGGCCCAGCATCACGACCCCCTGCTTCTTCAGCATCAGCAAGAGAATGTCTCTAAGAGCGTCTGCCAGCAAGATGGAGTGTAATGTAGCATCAGGAAAGAGGGAAGTCACATCCTAAGATCCTGGGCATGCCCAAGGACAGGGACGTATACAAGAAGGTATACCAGAAGATGGGGGGTCATTGGGGGGTCTTCCTACAATCTGTCCAACACAGGTGGAGCCCAAGACATCTCCAGTATGGTCTTCAACTTCACCAACCCATGGGGAGAGCCTTTCTCTTAGGGAGGACCCATTCTCTCCTTTAAAACCTTCCATGGGATAAAGTCAGACCCACCCATGATAACCTTCCTGTAGATGAACTCAAAGTCAGTTAATGTGGAACTGTCTGCAATCTCCCTTAAAATTTTCCATGTCTAGAAACAGATCTCCTTGACCACCGACACTCTATGGAAGGAGATCACACAAAGTTATGAACACCAGGAAGCAGGAATCATCGGGGTCACCTTAGAAATATCTTGTCTATCCCAGTGTATTTGAAATGTTTGTGCACAAAATCTGAGAATATAAACTTCCAATCACAACCATCAATAATGCAACGGTTAATAAAAGAAATAGAGATATTCTTCATGCATAAATGGCTCTAAAAAATGTTTTACCCAAAGATCCTTTATAAAGACACTATGAAAAGATACACTTTAGCCCAGAGTAATAAACATGGTAGGAAATACTAGATTCAATGTGAAAGATAAGGAAAGACCACTGTGAGCTATAGTGGTAAATCTATAAATAAATATGTATTAATTGCAAAAACAGTTGTAATACAATATTAAAATTTTATACCAAAAAAAAAGGACTTCCCTGGCAGTCCAGTGGTTAAGACTCCATGCTTCCAGTGTAGGGGGTGCATGTTCAGTCCCTGGTCAGGGAGCTGAGATTTCATATGCTGGATGGCGCAGCCAAAAATAATTTTTTTATACTAATATCTAAGCTGGAGTAGAAATGCTAAATAATATGAATAAGGAATGGGGGCGGGGGTAGGTGTTTGACTAGGTGGAGTATGTTGCCACCCTTGTCTGGTGCAGAAAGAGGATCATCATACTTATGAGCTTTGAAGTTCATTAAGAGATTGGAAATTTGAATATTGAAAACAACAAGTAGGAAAAAGTAAGGAAACAAAACCAACAATGAGGAAAATCACCAGACGTCAAGAAGACAAGATAAAATGAAGCCAGATACATAGTATCAGTAGTGTATATGGGGGCTTCCCTGGTGGTGCAGTGGTTGAGAGTCCACTCGCCGATGCAGGGGACACGGCTTCGTGCCCCAGTCTGGGAAGATCCCACATGCCGCGGAGCGGCTGGGCCCATGAGCCATGGCCGCTGAGCCTGCGCGTCCGGAGCCTGTGCTCCGCAACGGGAGAGGCCACAACAGTGAGAGGCCAGCGTATCGCAAAAAAAAAAAAAAAAAAAATAGTGTATATCTGTCAATCCCAATCTCCCAGTTCATCCCACCCACCCCCCTTCCCCCTTGGTATCCATACATTTGCTCTCTACGTCTGTGTCTCTATTTCTGGTTTGTAAATAAGATCATCTGTACAAATTTTTTCAGATTCCACATATATGCATTAATATACGATATCCGTTTTTCTCTTTCTGACTTACTTCCCTCTGTATGACAGTCTCTAGGTCCATCCACGTCTCTACAAGTGACCCAGTTTTGTCTAAAATAGCTAACTAATGAGAGCCTACTGTATAGCACAGGGAACTCTACTCAATGCTCTGTGGTGACCTAAATGGGAAGGGAATCCAAAATAGAGGGGATATATGTATACGTATAGCTGATTCACTTTGCTGTGCAGTAGAAACTAACACAACATTGTAAAGCAACTATACTCCAATAAAAATTTTTTAAAAAAGCCAGATAAGGGACAGGGTGAGACACGAAAACACAATTTGAAATAGTAGGAATACGTACGATTACGTCAGTCATCACCATAGATATAAAAGCTTAAACCCCTTCAACATAGTAAGAGGCACACATACTCTGCTTGGATTAAAACTAACTAAATAAAATAATAATGCATCTCTAAATGATTTACTGGTGACATACCTATAACAAAATGACAAAAAGAGTTTGAAAATGATAGAAATGGAAATCTCACACCCGGAAAAAAAAAAACCAAAATGAAACTGACATACAATTGACTTGAAACCAAAAGCAGGGAATAGAGTTTAGGGATATCACATAGTCTGAAAATCATCCCACTAAAAATCCACAGTAATCACAAACTTGCTTTCTAACGCTGACAACGGTCTTGACGTACATAAAGCTTAAAATGACAGAATCCCCAAAAGGTATTTTTAAAACATATCTTTAGTGGGAGAATTAAATGCATCTCAAGTATTGCGAAAGGAAACAAAAAACAAAGCAAGGATAAAACCTGGAAGGTTGTAATTAACAAGCTTAATCTAATTGATAGATTCCCCCAAAGATAGTGAAATATATATATAACCAAAAAAGACGTTATGTATTATTTTTGCAAGGCATCTGAGTCATTTACAAAATTTAACCTGTGCTGATCTGAATCATGTGCTACAAAAGAAAGCTCAAAAAAAAATCCAAAGAATCAAAACCATCAAGACATCGTTTACTATCCATTGTGCAATTATATTAAATATCAACAATAAGAAAGCATAAAATAGGGAATTCCCTGGTGGTCCAATGGTTAGGACTCCGTGCTTCCACTTCCAGGGGCCCAGGTTCAGTCCCTGGTCGGGGAACTAAGATCCTGCAACCTGTTCAATGTGGCCAAAAAAAAGTGTAAAATATATACAGAATCTAAATATATCATAGTGCCACTGCTACACATGAAAACATTCAGGGCGCACTGGATGGAAGATGGAATGGAGAAAAAAATGTTTGAGTCATTATTTAAAAACATGGAAGAATGATTTTAAATTCTTGGTTTGAGGACAAGCCTTCTGGAAACTTAAATTCACACATTTCTCAGGGCAGTTATAGCGACTACCTACTGTTAGTGTTCATACAGACTTAAAATTATTCAGATTTTCTCATAAATTCTGATTTTCCACAGGTTGGATCATAGTTTCTGGAACATGTTTATCTATATTGAGTATAGCGTAGCATGGTCAGCCTGTTACGTTCCCCTGGGCTCTGGACTTCGAAATCATAGGGAAACAGGACTGCCCAGTTGTCACTACTTGGATTATTGATTCATTTTCTTCTATGATAGAAGCATTTGCTCTTCATTGCTTCTCACAAGTTTGCCTGTAGAATCTTCCTTTTCAAAACAAGCATTAGTCTTAGAAACATTTTTTGGGCCCCTCAAACATTGCCTAATAGTCTAGAGAAACCATATGGTACCTGAAAAGTCAGCACCTTTCCTTATAACCTCATCTTATAATAAAAGGAACTGTGGGCTTCCCTGGTGGCGCAGTGGTTGAGAGTCCGCCTGCTGGTGCAGGGGACACGGGTTCGTGCCGCAAAAAAAAAAAAAAAAAATTCAATTAGAAGTCGAAAAGTATTAACCCAAACACACTTGATTGTAAGTGTGAAGCAATTAAAGAGAAAACAACATTCATTTAATTATTTTCTCTGAAATTGGATTTTCTTCAGAATCCATTTGGTGCTTTTCGAAAGCATGATTATTTTCCTATCTTCTTTCTGTATTCAAAAATATATTTGGAGAGTGATTCAGGCATCGGTAGTCCGAACATTTAATAGCTAAGAGCAGAGGTCAAATTCAAGTTAATAATTGGAAGATATTGGGTGATAATTGCCATCATGCAGGCCATGTACCTGAGTATTTTCCACTTTGTAACCGCAGAATGTAACTGGGTGTCACCGTCAAGCCTGGCCCTAAATCCTCCTGCCTTTTGAGGTCCCCTTGTAATAGGCACCTCTTCAGGGGTCAGGGGGCTCATCCCATATGCTGCCTTGGTGGCCCATCACCGTTCTCATAGGGTCGCGGGGCCTTGCAAACTCGGAGCCGTCAGTGCTTGGGGCCGGAGCTGCACTTTCCATGGCTTCATTCTCGCGCACATCCCCTTCCTCAGTAGCTTCAGACTGTGGACAAAAACCAGCGCCTGCCCTATCCATAACAAAGGATGTTGCAGCCATCAGGCCATCAACCACCATAGCTGTCCCAAACTGGGCACCCTGAGGGGACTCAGGATGGAGAAAAGCAGGATCCTGGCCCAAGGTAACTGAGGTGCGTATCAGAGGACTGACTTCAGTGAGCCCATCCTCTTGCATCTTCGCATACAGAGAAAAATGCTAAATCCATTGCCTCCAGACGCCTGGTTTCTTTAATCAACAGTCATCTTTTCACGTTCTACCTGATTTTTGTTGCAAAAACTCCTGTGTATCCTGGCTCCCCCCATACCTCTTAGGGGCAGTCCCTCAGAACTGTTTGAGGGGCTGCATCTCGGGCTTAAGACCTCAGAAAGTCCGCCAAGTAAAACATAATTCTCAGCTTTTAGGTTGTGCATTTCTTTTTCGGTCGACAGGACCTTCCAATGGAAGGTGTCTTCCAAGACCATGGAAAGTGTAGAGCATTGAGGAGAGAGGACATCAGGACCAATTCCTGTGGAATAAATATTGGAAGCTCAGATCTTAACAATCTGCTTGTCCTTGGCAAGTCGGGAATTTCACGCTGACCGTGAACTTGTACACTGTCCCCCTCCTTCTACTTGGATGGATGTTCCGCTCCAGCATCTTCCCAAGCTACTCCCCTACCCTGACTCTCATCCCTGACGTATCTTTTGCCGGCACTCGCCCTCTGACCTGTCCTTGGAAACCCCAGATCCTTCAATGATGGAGGACACTTGATTTTTTGCTTTCTTGTGTCTTTCTCTTTCCAGGTCAGGCCCAGAGACACCACCCTTCACACCCGAGGAGGTATTTATGTCAAGGTATTTCCCTAAACCTGGATTGTGAAGGCAGGAATCGTGACTCTTGTAGACTTTTCTGGTCTCTTGCAGCTTCTCCATTTCCAGGGCAGCATGAAGCCTGAAGGCATCCACGCAGCACAGAGAAGCATGGGCGGGCATGGCTGTGTGCCCGTAAAGCCTTCTTGGTGGACGCCGGAATTAAACTTTCATATGATTTTCGTGGGTCAGCAGAGATTCTTTGGTTTATTCTTCACCATCGAAAACGTACAATCCTTTCCAAGCTTGTAGCCATACAGATACAGGTAGATGTTAAACTGTGCCAGGGACCATTGTTTTCCAAACCTTGTCTTTAAGGGTAAGGTTCTCCTTTGCTATAATTCTCGACACTCGGTATGTGAAGATCACTGCTGGCTGATTTTTTAAATAACACTTAAAAAATTTTACAACCTCAAGAGGAGCAGCATTTCCGTGGTACAATCAGAAAAACAGGCTTTGAGACCTAATTCACACACATTTATTGTGCACCTTCAAGAAACAACTCCTGTGTGAAATGACGTGATGATAGTAATTCTTCTCTTGCCCAGTTCTGTGGATTTTTCAGCAGAAAACCCAAAGGCACGTAAACAGAGACCATCTTTGCGCTATGTGCTGTTTCCTGCAAATGCAGGGTCTACGGAACGGATGTGGCTCGGATACGATTCTTCGATCCTTGAATGAGGAAATGTCTTCCAATCATTGCTAAAAGCCGCCCCCGAGAGAAATGGAGTTTGACCATATTGACTGTCCTTCATTCTGACTTTTATAAGTAATTAACGGATACGGTATCATTCACGAGTTTTAGTTGCCACTACGGGATTGCCCCCAAGGTGAAAATCATCCTGCCGTGCTCTGGTCAGCACTCAATCTTCAATTCAGAGGTTGATGTCAGTTGATAAAGGGGTGCTTAAAGGAACCAGATTTGCCCTAGAAACGTCTGCTTTCCCCATCCTTGGCCTCGGAAACAACTGCAGATTGCAAGCACCCTCTTCCTAATGATCAACAGACAGATCGTTTGAGCATAAATCCACGACTTTGAAAGTTTATGATGCCATTCTCTCTTGATGTTTTTGCTTTAAATTATTGTAATTTTTTTTTATTAATTAAAAATTTTTTTCATTACCCTTTTATCTTTTGGCTGAAAAAAACCCTGCCCAACTCCACAGTCAACTTCCCTAGATATTTTAGGCACACACATCACTGAGTCTACTGCTGCAGGTAACTATGGTGATCCTGACGGTTTATGTTGGAATTTATGGCATAGAGCAAACCCATCCTTCCAGGAAATGCATGTTAATTATGTTAAACGCAGTGCCTCATGGAGAACGAAGAGGTATCGGGTTGTCAATTTTTCATGCTGGATGTTTTCTCCGCAGAGTGAAACAGGTAGTGCATTTAGAACAGGGTATGCATGCAATAGTCTTATGTAGCCTAACAATGATAATCCTTGTTTAAATAAATGACTTCATTGTTTAAGGCCCAGTGTAACTAGGGGAGAGGTTTCTTCTATTTTTGTCTCTAAATTTTTTAAAGAATGAAATGGGAGGAAGAAAAGCATCAATGCAGGGTGGGAAATCCCATCTCATCAAAGAGGAGAAAAACGTTCTTCAATTGAGTTTTTCACATCGTTCTTCATATTTGAGTTTCTGGGGGAGCAAGCTTTAATGTGGTTTATTATTCTTTCTATAGTCTTGAAAGCAAAACTTTTTGTAAATGGTGCACAGCACTGAGTTTAAAAGTTTTTTTTGTTTGTTTTTTGTTTTTTAAATCATTCAAATTGGTTGAAGCTTCTCTTAATGCCCAGACCAAATCAAAACTGACTTAATGGCCAGACCAAATTGGTTATTCAGTTTCAAGGTCTACCAAAACAAATTGAGTGTCTCTTCCATCCAGATCACTGAAGACCTATTAGGACAGCCAGTCCACTTCTTTAAAAAGCAAACAACACAACACAAAACAAAACAAAAAAAAAACACCTTAATTTCAGCTTTGGGTAAGCTCTGACTTACCCGGAAATAGAATCGACTGTCTTTGGCTTCAGGTTTTCTAAGATAAATCCACAATACTGTCTTTCAGGGCAGTATTTCTTTGGGCTGTGTATGGATTTGTTTGGGGATTAAACACTTGAGTCTTTCAACCCATGGTTTAGCCAGAAGACTCTTGAGTGTGAGATGGGACTATAAGAGATCATTTGTCCTCCTTATTTTCCAAATCCCAAGGGAAGACACTCTTCCCAATGGTTATAATAAGTTATATATTTGTTTATCTCGATAGGAAGAGGTGCCATGAAAACGCACAGAGCAATGTGGCCACCACCCCCAGTGAGATTTGCAAGCATTAAAATGAAGCTGGGTTCCTGGTGGCTGTGTAGGTTTCAGAAAACTCTTTTTCTCAGCTAAATGCCGAGTCCTTGTATTTGTCCATCCTTAAAACGGGTAGTGCTCCAATTCCCAGGGCAGATGTAGCCAACTCCATCCATATGGTAACAGCCAGTGCAGACTGGGAAAATCTTTTGGTTCCCAGCTAAAACTCACCCACGTGCATTTGAGGGCACTTCTGTAACTTCAAGTCTGCTGCAAATGCAATGTTGCCAAGAGGGAACCAATTTGACAACAGTAAGAAGCTCATTATTTCAAGATGGTTAAGGGCTCAAGCATTTGGGAAGCCGTGGAAATATTCCGTGACTGATTCTTCTGGTGGAAAAATGCTGTTACACAAAGGTTATCCACACCCTAAAATAAACACATACACTGCACATTACCTACCTATTCTTAACACACACAAAGTGCTGCGATAAGCTCATTGACTTTATCACCATACAGACATATAATTCACTGCGGTTCTACATTGTTGTGGCAGTAGAGACAAAATAGCCTCTAGCACATTTTTTGTTTTAAACACATTCGTAGGTTAACTGTAGCTCTCTGATGTTCATCCCCAGTAAAATGGCTAACCGTGCACCGTGAATCACAGGTAAATGAGAACACATTTAAAGAAATAATAAGCTTGCCATTAAAAGCAGCAGAAAGATCTTTGATCTCAGTTATTTGCCTTCCCAGAAATATCCCTCATCGAAAAACCAAGGGCTTTGCAGAGGTTTTTTAAAAATGTAGGGCTTCCCTGGTGGCCCAGTGGTTGAGAGTCCGCCTGCCGATGCAGGGGACGCAGGTTCGTGCCCCGGTCCAGGAAGATCCCACATGCCGCTGAGCGGCTGGGCCCGTGAGCCATGGCCGCTGAGCCTGCGCGTCCGGAGCCTGTGTTCCCCAACGGGAGAGGCCACAACAGTGAGAGGCCCATGTACTGCAAAAAAAAAAAAAAAAAAAAAGTAACAATTTCCATAAGTGTTTTTTTTAAATTAAATTTAATTTTTTTATACAGCAGTTCTTATTAGTTATCAGTTTTATGCGTATTGGTGTGTATATGTCAATCCCAATCTCCCAGTTCATCCCACCGCCACCCCACGCCCCCATCCCCTGCTTTCCCCCCTTGGTGTCCATATGTTTGTTCTCTACATCTGTGTCTCTCCGTAAGTGTTTTTAAAACATCAGACTTGACCAACAGAACATTTCTACTGACACTCTATGAAATATGAAAGTACATATGAATGACCTTGTAGAACTAGAGCGTTGCAATCTGCATAACAGCCTTGGTCTTTGAAAGCCTCCTGCATTTTATCCTCCGTATCACTGAATGGAAGAAATCAAACTTAGCACATTCCTATAGTTGAGTTCACCAGGTGTTTCCTGCCTGTCTTTTTTTTTTTTTTTCCACTCATGCAATGAAATAATCATTAATTGAAAATGTTCAGATTCAATCACGACATTACTTTTACTGAAATGTCTACTTCAATAAGAGAAAGAGGGAGATATTGTAAGAACTGAATGGTGTAAAAGGTTTTACTAAAATCAACTGAAATTCTGTGTTGTCATTATTAATCCCTTTCAAGTGTGAGATACATGTTTCAATTCCTCTCCATCAACAAAACAAACCTCCATAGTCTCACAGAAAAAAGACTGCTTTTAATTTTTTTTTTAATTTAATTTATTTTATTTTATTTTATTTTGCAGTACGCGGGCCTCTCACTGTTGTGGCCTCTCCCGCTGCGGAGCACAGGCTCCGGACGCGCAGGCTCAGCGGCCATGGCTCATGGGCCCAGCCGCTCCGCGGCATGTGGGATCTTCCCGGACCGGGGCACGAACCCGTGTCCCCTGCATCGGCAGGCGGACTCTCAACCACTGCGCCACCAGGGAAGCCCGACTGCTTTTAATTTTGTGTTCTTTAATTATCATTTAATATCGTTGGCTTATGATTAAAAATGAAAAGTTTGCCAACCCTCAAGTTAGATTTTTTAAAAATTTTTTTTTCGCTAAGTTGGGTCTTCATTGCTGCACGCAGGCTTTCTCTAGTTGCAGCAAGTGGGGGCTACTCTTCTTTGCGGTGCACGGGCTTCTCATTGCGGTGGCTTCTCTTGTTGTGGAGCACGGGCTCTAGGTGCACGGGCTTCAGTAGTTGCAGCACGCAGCCTCAGTAGTTGTGGTGCGTGGGCTTAGTTGCTTCGCGGCATGTGGGATCTTCATGGACCAGGGCTCGAACCCCTGTCCCCTGCATTGGCAGGCGGGTTCTTAACCACTGCGCCACCAGGGAAGTCCCTCGAGTTAGACTGACAGATGTAGAATCTTCTCGTGATGTCTCCAGCTGAGTCAGAATATCTGCTGTAACCATGCCTGATTCATCCCCAGTCGGAGAGAGGCCGGTCAACGTTCTCATCCTGGATTGTGTCACTGGGGTAAAGAGCTGTTTCTGGAATCTTCAATACGCAGGGAGTTTTTGTGTGCCTAGAACAATTATCACTTGCATTTTGTCCATTGGGTCGAAATATAAAACTTCTAAAGCAGGCTCTTAAAAAATCTTCAGACAGTATCCTTAAAAAGGAGGAATGCAATCTATAAATTATAGGATGATATTATCGAATGCATTGAACTACCAATGCAACCAATAATACCTTTTCCTTAAACCTATTAATAAAATCCCATGCCTCAGTTGCTCCCTCACCCGTATCATCCTCACTCCCATCCTCCAAATCAAAAGAATTTGATCCCATCTCCTTTGGAAAATTGGGGGATCTCAGGAGAAGACAGGAAACAATCACCAATCACATTATAACCAAATCTGCATTTTTATTTAAATCTAAATGTGCATGTTCACATGGTAGGTTCGATGAAGTTTCATTTTGCAGAGTTACTAACTTTTTAAATTGAACTATACTTGATTTACAATGTGTTAATTACTGCTCTACAGCAAAATGATTTGGTTATACATATATATAGATACTTTTTTAATATTCTTTTCCATTATGGTATATCACAGGGTATTGAATGTGGTTCCCTGTGCTATAGAGTAGGACCTTGTTGTTTATCCATATATCTATAATTCTGTGTATAATAGCTTTACATCTACTAACCCCAGTCTCCCCCACCACCCTCCCCTTGGCAATCATATGTCTGTTCTCTATGTCTGTGAGTCCATTTCTCTTTCGGAGATAGGTACATTTGTGTCATATTTTAGATTCCACATACGTTTTATCATACGGTATTCGTCTTTCTCTTTCTGACTTCCTTCACTTAGTATGATCATCTCTAGTTGCATCCATGTTGCTGCAAATGGCATTATTTCATTCTTTTTTATGGCTGAGTAACATTCCATTGTATATATGCACCACATCTTCTTTATCCATTCATCTGTTGATGGACATTTAGGTTGTTTCTGTGTCTTAGCTATTGTAAATAGTGCTGCTATGAACATAGGGGTGAATGTATTTTTTTGAGTTAAAGTTTGTCTGGATATATGCCCAGGAGTGAGATTGATCATATGTTACCTCTATTTTTGGTTTTTTGAGGAACCTCCATCCTGTTCTCCATAGCGTCTGCACCAATTTGCATTCCCACCGACAGTGTAGGAGGGTTCCCTGTTCTCCACACCCTCTCCAGGGTTTGTTATTTGTAGACTTTTTGATGATGCCCATTCTGACTGGTGTGAGGAGATACCTCATTGTAGTTTTGATTTGCATTTCTCTAATAGTGATGTTGAGCGTCTTTTCATGTGCCTCTTGGCCATCTGTATATCTTCTTGGGAGAGATGTCTACTTAGGTCTTCTGCCCATTTTTCGATCGGGTTGTTTGTTTTATTGCTGCTGAGTTGTATGAGCTGTTTATTTTGGAAATTAACCCCTTGTTGGTTGCATCATTTGCAAATATTTTCTCCCATTCCGTACGTTGCATTTTCATTTTGTCTCTACTTTCCTATGCTATGCAAAAGTTTGTAAGTTTGATTAGGCCTCATTTGTTTATTTTTGTTTTTATTTCTGTCGTCTTGGGAGACTGACCTAAGAAAACATTGGTATGATTTATATCAGAGAATGTTTTGCCTCTGCTCTCTCTCTTCTAGGAGCTTTATGGTGTCATGTCTTAATGTTAAAGTCTTTAGGCCACTTTGAGTTTATTTCTGTGTATGGAGTGAGGGCGTGTTCTAACTTCATTGATTTACATGTGACTATCCAACTTTCCCAGCACCACTTGCTAAAGAGACTGTCTTTTTAAATATGAAAACTCAATTACCGGAAAGAATGGTTGCTTTAAAAAAAAGTTCTGGATCCATAGTGAAAGGACACAGATATCAGATTAAAAGGATTTACACAAGACCAGTCACATTCATGTGAATATTTTACATAATATAGTAATAAAACTACCTGGAACAGGGTCAGTTTGTGAAAAACCATCAAAACCCAAAGAAACTCAGCAAAAGAAGAGTTCAAGTCCACAAACAGGTAGTTACGGATGGGACAAAAGGGAATAGAATTGGAACTCTTCTGTTAATTTGAACAGCTGATGCATCAATTAATTAATTTTTAAGTTCTTGAAGGACATCCGATACAATGAAGGACACCATCTCCTAATTCTCTGCAGGTGTGGCTGACTCAACTCATTCTGGCTTGAGATCACCAATGGCTCACTCTTTGGGAATTTTGACACGTGGTTGATAAAGGTAGCCCTCCATTAGAAACTTAATTATATAATCTTAAAATTAAATACATTATTTAAAATGCTAATAAATGCCTGAAACTCATCAGTGACTAATTATTTGACTGCATTTTGGTCTTCTCCACGCTCTTGAGCTTATTAAGTCTACTGTAGCTTCATGGAGGAAATTCTCATTCATTAAACACCCCTGAGCATCTTCCAATTTCCAGGCTCAGGGACTTCATGTTCATATAGGAAACTGGCCAAGATCCAAGTATTTCACCATGGAAATCATCAAGTGATACATCAGGTTTCCCAGAAACCCGATGGTTAAATACTTTTCAGCGTGATGTCATGCTTCACATATGTGTTTTCCATGTGTATCAATTAACGTTTCTTGAGGACCATGCCTTAATACCACTTTTGGAACTCATTCAAGTGTCTTGCAGGGTATGGAGCTTGTACACACTAATAAATTCTTCTTCATTTACTTTTGGCGAGAGGCTATTGATGCTATTTGAAGAAACTAATATATAATTTGTCCCTTCTCTCATATGTTCGATGCCTTGTAGCAGTATTTATCAAACTATTGTTAATTATCCACCCATTACCCCTAGGGAGAATTTGTAAACATGTTTTCCAAATTTCCCATCCCCATGTTACATTTGTTTATGGAATATATATACATATATATCCATATATACGGAATATATATATATATGTCTTATTTTGAGTGTATATATAAATATATATAACTTTGAGTGTATATATATATATATATTCAAAGAGTAAGATTTTTATTGCCCCTTAAGAAGAACCAGTTTTTACCCCCTCGAAAGTGATACATATCACCCCTGTTGAGAATGCAAATCTTGTAATTTCCATTACTATTTGTCACTGTCATTTCTCATTTCTTTTTCTTTAACTGTTTACTATTTTTATTATCTTTATTTTTATTTATTAATTTATTTTTGGCTGCATTGGGTCTTCGTTGCTGTGTGTGGGCTTTCTCTAGTTGTGGCAAGCAGGGGCTACTCTTTGTTGCAGTGTGCAGGCCTCTCATTGCAGTGGCTTCCCCTGTTTCAGAGCGCGGGCTCTAGGCGTGTGGGCTTCAGTGGTTGTGGCACACGGGCTCAGTAGTTGTGGCTCGCGGGCTCTAGAGTGCAGGCTCAGTAGTTTTGGCATACGGACTTAGTTGTTCCGCGGCATGTGGGATCTTCTCACCCCAGGGCTCGAACCCGTGTCCCCTGCACTGGCAGGTGGATTCTTAACCACTGTGCCATGAGGGAGGTCCCACAGTGATTGTTTATGGACAAAAGCATCTCAGGCTGGGGACCCCTCAACCTCTGAGTCTCATCCTCCCCCCACCATTATAGGCTTGGGAGGGTGGCTGCAGGGGCCTGGAGACTGGCCAGGGGAAGGCTGTCCTGGAAGAGGCAGCCCCAAGTGCCCATGGACAAGTGGATGGGTCTGAGAGAGGCTGAGGTCTGAGGCTGTCCAGGGCTTCTCAAGGGAGACACAAGATGCATCCTGAAGCCCGGAGGACCTGTGAGGTCCCTGCAAGAAACAGGAGAACTTGCTCGAAGATCTAATCCCTGCTTCCTGCTGCCCGGTCTTAAAAAAAAGTGTGTGTGTGTGTGTGTGTGTGTGTGTGTGTGTGAGAGAGAGAGAGAGAGAGAGAGAGAGAGAGAGAGAGAGAAGAGGGAGGGAAGCGAGAGAGACCAAGAGAGAGAGTGAGGGAGAGATTATTTGTCCTTAGTACTATGAAACACACTTTTCATGTGAATTAAAAAATATGATCTAGGGCTTCCCTGGTGGCACAGTGGTTAAGAATCGGCCTGCCAATGCAGGGGACACGGGTTCGAGCCCTGGTCCGGGAAGATCCCACATGCCACGGAGCAACTAAGCCCGTGCACCACAACTACTGAGCCCACGTGCCACAACTACTGAAGCCCGCGTGTCTAGCGCCCGTGCTCTACAACAAGAGAAGCCGCCACAATGAGAAGCCCGCGCACCGCAACGGAGAGTAGCCCCCGCTCGCCGCAACTAGAGAAAGCCTGCACGCAGCAACGGAGACCCAACACAGCCAAAAGTAAAGTAAAATAAATAATAAATTTATAACAAAAAATATGATCTATAAGTAATTCTTATTTTCTTTAAATTGGCCAGCTTGGAATAAATATATTCCTCTGTAGTCTTGCAACCCACGTGCTAGGTGCCCCCATTAAAGAGTCTTGATCCCCAACTGCTAACAGAGAGGGCTTGTTTATAATCCTTAATCATGCTAGCTATGTTCGAGCGTGACTAGCAAATGGCAATGCTGTGGGCAGGGGGATTGTGTGGATCTGGGACTTCAACCCTCTCATGTGATTAGTAAAGCCATGAGACTTCATATCAGAAGGCTCATGACTGTAACGCGGGATTAGATCACATTGGCAAATGACTTAATTGTGGTCCACCCAAGGGGGAAATCTCAACCCTCAGGAATGCGATGTAGGAAGACAAGGTAACATCTGTCCTTCCCAGTAAATTTCCACGGATGGTTTTGGATGAATCTGCCCAATTTATGAGATGAAAGTGAACTGAAAAAGAGGAAACAAAATTCAACTTTTGTTATATTTCATTTTGTTCTATTAAAACTAACACACCTTTTCTTTAACTGAAGTATAGTGGATTTACCATGTTGTGTTAGTTTCAGATGTGCAGCAGAGTAATTCAGTTATATGTATATTTTCAGATTATTTTCCATTATAGCTTATTACAAGATATTGTATTTAGTTCCCTGTTGCTATGCGGTAGGACCTTATTTTTATCTATTTTATGTGTAGTAGTTTATATACACTAATCCCAAACTCCTAAGTCATCCCTCCCCGCTTTCCCCTTTGGTAACCATAAGTTCATTTTCTATGTCAGTGATGTTTTCTATTTCTGTTTTATAAATAAGTTCATTTGTATAATTTTTTAAATTCCATAGATAAGTGACATCATATAGTATTTGTCTTTCTCTGTCTGACTTACTTCACTTAGTATGATCATCTCTAGGTCCATGCATGTTCCTGCAAATGGCATTATTTCATTCTTTTTATGGCTGAGTAATATTCCATGGTATATATGTACCACATCTTCTTTATCCATTCATCTCTCGATGGACATTTAGGTTGCTTCCATGTCTTGGCTATTGTAAATAGTGCTGCTATGAACATTTGGGTATGTGTATCTTTTCTAGTTACAGTTTTTGTCTTTTCTGGATATATGCCCAGGAGTGGGATTGCTGGATCATATGGTAACTCTAAAAAATAGTAAATATTTTTAAAGTGAGGCATTAGGGATAGATATCTAAATGTAGCCTACAGTCCTGCGGACAAGATGCATGCACATACCCAGACACACACATGCCCTGTGTGTGCCACCGGGAGTAGGTGGTTTAAGTGCTATCAGAAGGTCAACATACTTTGAAATGAGGGGAGGTGGAATGATGAATTTTTCTGCAGGAGGATGTGGGGGGGAATGAGTGATTATATCAAGAAATTATAAATCCTTTGGAATTGCATAGTATCTCCAAGACTCTCACATCCTGGCTAGCACAGAGCTGACCAGATAGAGGGTGGGTTCCCTAATCATTCCCTGATGTGACAAATTGTGCACACATCAGGGGTGTTGATGAGTGTTAAACAATTCTCAGCCAGAGCACAGAAAATCTATTTTGCTGGATGCAGGAAGTACAGATTTGGTTGTCAAGTTCCGCCTCGTCCTAAGTTGATACCTTTTGTCAGCCTTCACGAGCAGATGATGTACTCCTTCCTCTGGTTCATTCGTCTACGGTGTCTCTTGAAGAGCTGTCCTAACCATGCTGCAAATTGTAAAATCTTTAGCATCTTGGTTCGACTTGATCAACATTCTTTTACGATCCTGATCGCTCCAGCTTGTTTACAGCCCTCCACATCCATATACATCCGTGCATACATGCAGACATACCTATGTGTTTAAGTAACACTAGCTATCTGTCACAGTGTAACAAATTATCAGATGTAGAGACTGGGACACACAGTGGCTACAGCTGGAGCATAGCTTGGCTGAGTCAGTCCTCTGCAACAAGATGTTCGTAGGCCGCAATCCAGGTGTCAGCTGGGGCTGGCGTCTCAGCAGAAAACTCGAGTGGGGAAGAATCCATTTCCTCTATCACATGGTGGTTGGTGGGATTCAGTTTCTCACAGGCTGCTGGACTGAGGATTTCAGTTCTTCACCAAGTTTTGGCCAAAAGATACCATCCGTTTCTTTCCTTTTTTTTTTTTTTTAATTGAAGTATAGTTGGTTTACAGTGTTGTAATTTCTGCTGTACAGCAAAGTGACTCGTTATATGTATAGATATACATTCTTTTTCGTATTCTTTTCCATGATGGTTTATCACAGGATATTGAATATGGTTCCCTGTGCTGTACAGTAGGACCTTGTTGTTTATCCATTCTCTATATACTAGTTTGCATCTGCTTATCCCAAACTCCCAGTCCATCCCTCCACCTTCCCCTTCCCCCATGGCAACCACAAGTCTGTTCTCTATGTCTGTGAGTCTGTTACTGTTTTGTAGATGGGCTCATTTGTGCCATATTTTACATCAGTTTCTTGATATGAAGATATTACACAGGTGTGACCGTTTTCTGTGTCATTTGGGTCATTCTTGACTATTCCAGGGAAACATTATCTTATTACTCTTGTACCAGTGCCTTAGAACAGAAGTTGATCTCTATTCAAAACTAGACCATTCGTATTAATATACATCTTCTTCCTGCTCTAGTTCCACATGTATGCAAATCCACATATGTTTACATGTCACATGCAAAGCACAATTGGCAATACTTTCCCTCTCCTCTCAAGGAAGGATAAAAAAAATTGAAATGATGATTTTTTTTTTTTTTTTTTTTTTTTGCGGTACGCGGGCCTCTCACTGCTGTGGCCTCTCCCGCTGCGGGGCTCAGGCTCCGGACGTGCAGGCTCAGCGGCCATGGCTCTTGGGCCCAGCCGCTCCGCGGCATGTGGGATCTTCCCGGCCCGGGGCACGAACCCGCGTCCCCTGCATCGGCAGGCGGACCCTCAACCACTGCGCCACCAGGGAAGCCCTGAAATGATGATTTTAAAGAAAAGATTCCAAAATAAACCTTGAGTTTGAAAGGATACAAGAGAGTAATGGTGCTAACAATATTTTGGTCAACCTCATCTTATTTAAACTGAAATTATAAACCATGTTCCGTTCACCAGAGAAGTTCTATTTCCCTGCTGGTATAGCTGGTACAGGTCATTAATAAGACAGAAGGTTCTTTGCATCAATAAACAAAGCACATCTATGCCAGTTCTTATTTTGTCTCTGCAGTAGTAAACTTCTTTCTTTTTAAATATAGATTACCTGAAGTATAAGGTATAAAGTAGGAAGTGAGGTCGTGTGTACACACAGTACAAGCATACAAGGACAGAATCAGGAATCAATCAACCATTCTGGGAATATAAACATCTCTATAATGTATTTTATATATGTATATATGATGTCTATATATTTACATATTATAGAGAGGGGTTATATGTAACACCCTGTATATGTCACATATAATGCTATACAAACATACCTCATTTTATTGCACTTTGCTTTATTGTACTTCACAGATATTGTTTTGTTTTGTTTTTTTATACATTGAAAGTTGGTGGCAACCGAGCTTCAAGCATGTCTATCGGGGCCATTTTCCCAACAGCATTTTCTCACTTCATGTCTCTGTGTCACATTTTGGTAATTCTTAGAATATTTCAAACTTTTACATTATGATTGTATTTGTTATGGTATCTGTGACCCACATGATTTTTAATGTGCTGTTATGACTCGCTGAAGGCTCAGATGATAGTTATCATTTTTGAGAATAAAGTATTTTTTAATCGAAGTATGGACATTTTTTAAGACATAATGCTATCGCACACTTAATAGACTACAGTCAACTCCAAACATAACTTTTATATGCACTGGGAAACCAAAAAAACCTGTTGACTTTATTTAGAAATTCACTGCATTTTGGTGGTCTGGAACTGAACCCACAGTATCTCTGAGGTGTGCCTTTATATTATATGTATTATATATAACCATTTACATTATATAAATATATTAAAAATTATAAACTATAATATATAAATATATATATTATATAACCTTACATATAATATATAACCCCTCTCTATTATATATACTTTATGTATTATATGTATACATCTGTATATGTATGTAGGTATGCCTGAATATGTGTGTGTGTGTGTGTGTGTGTGTGTATATATATATATATATATATATAAGTATATATACTTGTATATATGAGTACCCTGGAAATAAGTTTATAAAGACTTAGGCAATAACAGTGGGAAAGTTGCTGCAAGTTCATTTAGAAATGAACTCTAGGGGACTTCCCTGGTGGTGCAGTGGTGAAGAATTTGCCTGCCGATGCAGGGTACATGGGTTTGAACCCTGGTCTGGGAAGATCCCACATGCCGTGGAGCAACTAAGCCCGTGCGCCACAACTACTGAGCCTGTGCTCTACAGCCCGCAAGCCACAACTACTGAGCCTGCGTGCCACAACTACTGAAGCCCACGCACCTAGAGCCCGTGCTCTGCAACAAGAGAAGCCACCGCAATGAGAAGCCCGCGCACCACAAGGAAGAGTAGCCCCTGCTCGCCACAACTAGAGAAAGCCCACGCGCAGCAACGAAGAGCCAACGCAGCCATAAATAAACAAACAAACAAACTCTATTTGGGGCCACTTACTGGGATCCAGTGTCCTTGGTTTTCATACAAAAGCAGTAGCTAATGGGTTTCTCAGCCTCAATGAATGTACTGAAATTCAGGAGCTTGAACCCTTTTTAAAAAATCAGGGCCATTTAAAAGTCATTTCGGCTCATCATGTCCAGCGATGAAATAATAACTAGCAAAGGATTTTAAAAAATCAGATGGCAAGTCAGAGCATATTGCCTCACAGTATATGCATCTTACATAATTAATGGTGTTTTGGGGGCTTTAAAATAACAGTCAGAAGGACAGGAGCATGGTAGGGCCTGGGAGCAGACTTCCACCCAAGAGGATTTCTTTTTTTTTTTTTTTCACTTCTCAGGACGCAAAAATTGAATTAGAGGAATGTACAACCTTCTTGTTGGAAAATACAAATTTGAACATCTCTCCTTAAAGCGTAGAAAACACTTCACCCACAAAACCAATGGGGTCCATCTCTGTGTCTCTTCTAACTAAATTTCTATAATGATATTTACATGTATGAAAAGGTACATACTAGTAAACTAGTTATGTGAAAACCTCATTTAAGTGATTGACATTAACCTGGAATTCATGAGAATTCAAGTTCAACTGGTCTGAAGTCTAGTTTGTATCATTGAAAGGACAAGGTTCCTCGGGCACTTTGGAGTATAAAATAAGATGGAATGAGACTAGCTAAACAAGCTACCTGGCTCACAGTTAGGTGCCTTCAACTTTCAGAGCCCCTACCTACTCCATGGCTATTTTTTTTTTTCCAGACTTTGTTCATTTGGAAGGATTCCCCACCTCTCCAGTTCCCCATGAAAACCTTGTTTATCTCTGAAGAATTTTCTCCTCATCCCTACAGGGAGCCTGCTATGCCTCTCCTGTGCTTCTAAGATGGCACAGACCATATACTGCCTTGGATTTTAGTATTCGAAGAGCCTGATTTATCACCACCGCCTTAGATTTTAAGCACCTTACAGGTTATTCATATTTGTATCTCCAATAGTGTGTGGTAATACAAAGTAGTGTATATTAGTATTGCACTAATAATTATTATCCTACATAATCATAGTTCTATTTTATTTTTCCCATTGTACTGATAGAGCCAGTATGAGTTAGTATTGCCTGATCATCTACCTGGCGTAGGCAGTATTGCATTTAGGGTTGAACATGTCAGGCCCATGGGAACACGAACGTTATATCAGAATGTAGGTTAGAATCGTTCAAGGTTGCTGCACGCATCAGAGGCACCTTATGGTACCTTATAGATTATTTCTCAGGCTCCTTCCTGTTCTTGTGAATCAAATCCAGCCCCTATAGCAATGGGTCCTTCTCTGGACCCTATTGTTTAATACCTTTTTATGACATGTCTCCCCAACTCGCCATACTCCATAATTAGATTCCAAATGGAAACATGAAGAATTCTCTCTTCCAAGAACCCCGGATTTAAAACTGTATAACTTTTTTTTTTTTTTTGCTGTATTATCGTACAATCTGTTCTCCCGATGGTTACGTTGGGTTCTTGCTTTTCCTGGCGTTATGTGAGGAAGTCAGGATTAGGGGAAATTATAAACTCATACAAGTATACATTCACTTGTTCTTAAAATAATACTCTGGCTCTTTAAGTACTTTTTAAAAATCCCAACAGGGTCATTCTTTCTTCTTCCTTCCTTCCTTCCTCTCTTTCTATCTGTCTGTCTCTCTCTCTCCCTCTTACTCAGGACTTCACTTCTCTAGGATCCGTCCTTGCAGCAGTCTCAGAAAGTGGACCTTTGCTTTCTGTCTCCTGCTCCTGTGGCCCCGTCGTCTCATCGCCACCAGAGCAGTTGCCCTAAAATATAAATCTGATGATTCCTCCCCTACCCCCTGCGTAACATATGTTTTTGGTGCTCCACTGCCTGCTGGATAAATTCCAGCCATTCAGCATGGTATTCAAGACCCTCCATAAATAGGTCTCAGAGGAATTCTTCACCCTCTCGTCTCATCTCTCTTCTTTTCACACTCTCTACCCTGCCCATACCCAAAACCCTGTGTATTCCAGATCCCCACATACAGCTTGTCGCTGCTGTGCCTTTCTCCGTGCTGTTTCCATGTTTTTTCCCCCAACTGCTGCACCTGATGCATGTTTATTTACCATTCTGTTACCCATTCCAAGCTTGCACTGCTCACCGCACGACAGGCCCATAAATCTAGAGAGGAAGTGTTGGGGCAACGAATAAGGACTTTATTCGGGAAGCCAGGAGACTGAGAAATGTCCCAAAGTACCATCTGACCGGAGGTAGAGTAGAATCCAGTAGAATAGAATCCAGGCTGCTTTTTTACTAAAACGGGAGGAGGTATTGACTGGTCGTGGTCATAATACAATGTTCCAAGAAAACTTCAACAATTGTTACTTGCTTTCTTTCTTTTTTTAATCTGCACGGGCCACCGCTCGTGGGAATCTCAGTTCCATAACCGGGGATTGGACCCAGGCCACGATAGTGAAAGCGCTGAGCCCTAACCAGTGGACCGCCAGGGAACAGCCCACAATTGTTCTTTTCTGTTCTGCAACTTTTTATTATGCCTTTAATGGTCAAGCCTGGGAGGCACAGCCTTGAGAATGTGCTGGCATGTATATTTCAGGCTCTCCGCAGCTTTCTTTTACAAAAGGTTCAGAGCCAGCCTGACTTAAGCACAGACAACAGAGCACACAGTTTAGAGCGAATGGAATAGATTGAACAGGGAGGCAGGTTGGTTCTTCTCTGCTACGGTGCCTTCTCTGCTGAGAGCACTCTTTCTCTGGAGACTGTTTTCTCCATCAGTTCCATCTGCATGGATGCCTATGAATTCATACGTCATAGGTACTTTCACACCTTCTGGTGATCACTTTTTTCTTATGCTGTTGGCTCCCTTATCCACTAGACTGTATGCTTCTTCAAAAATAAATGGATGAGTGTTACTCACAAATGCATTTTTAGCGCTTAGGATTATGCCTGTGCTCAAGAGATACCTGATAAATGTATAAATAAATCAGTGAATTCACACTTTCTCAGCAAAGCCAGTGACTTTCTGGCCTGCTCTAAGTTATTGTGTTTAACTCAAGTCTCTGCTTCTAAACTCTACTTTGGGAAGAATAGATGTCTATATATATATAGACATCTATATCTGTCTATATCTATATTTTTGTGTCTACAGTTATGTGTGTTACTAATTTGGGGGGAAAACTACACTTATTAGCGATACTATTATGTTATTGGATCTTAAATAATTATTAAATGATAGAAGAAAAATATATATTTATATAAAACATGTATGTTTCTTCTATTATTAGATTATATATCTCTTTTGTGTATATATAACTGATGAAAACAGCATTCTCTCTGTATATATATGGTATATATAGACATCTTTTTGGTGATGCATGTTTTCGTGCCTGTTATCTCATTTATTTGTCCCAAGGAACCACAGAGAGCTATTTTCATCACTGTTTAAAGGATCTGTTCCCTAAGGTTCACAGAACCTAACAGACTTTCCAACAGGTGGACACTAGCAGGGTTAAGACACTCGACCTGAAACTAGGTCCCCTAAATCAGCGTTTATCACCTTCCCCACTATTGGCTATCTTCCCCAAGAGTCCTTCTCTTAAAACTCCTGAGGAATTGCTAATTGTGCCGTCACACCAAATAATGACAGCAGATTGGATGCCTGAGTTTGCTGCCTAAATGCAGAAGCAATTGTGACGATGTCCTATGGATGGAAGACATTATGTTTTTCCTTCAGTAAATAAGTCCACAGGCCTGTGAAATAAGGTTAAGAAAAGCAGACATTTATTGGGAGCTCCTTGCATGCCTAGTCCTGTATCACATATCACATCACAAGGATATCACAAGGTGATTACTTTTGTCTTCTCCACGTTACAGAGGCAGAAACCCAGACGAAGTATTTAAACACACAGCGAAGGTCATATGCCACTTGAACCCAAGCAGTCTAGTTTGAGAATCTGTGTTCAGACTGCCACAGCACTCTATAGCCTTCCCTGATTTATAAGAGGGGAGCTTCAGACATCACGCGACTGACAGCCAGCTACCTCTAACCCAGTGATAAATACCGGGTCCTATTACCAAATTCTGAGTTGGCTGGAAAAGATGAAATCCTGGATCCCAAAAGTGAAGAGGGGTATTTCAATAGAACTGGCAGATGCTAGAAACTTCTTCAATATTTCATTCATCAAAACCACTACTGTATAAGAAACAAACAGGGGCTTCCCCAGTGGTGCAGTGGTTAAGAATCTGCCTGCCAGTTCAGGGGACAGGGGTTCGAGCCCTCGTCCGGGAAGATCCCACAAGCCGCGGAGCAACTAAGCCCCTGTGCCACAACTACTGAGCCTGCGCTCTAGAGCCCACGAGCTACAACTACTGAAGCCTATGCACCTAGAGCCTGTGCTCGGCAACAAGAGAAGCCACCACATTGAGAAGCCCACGCACGGCAACCAAGTCCCAACGCAGCCAAACAAACAAAAAAACGCCAAAAGGTATTAACCCATCACCTGGGCATAAAAGAGGTTGTGTCCTTTACAGGTCTTCATTCTAATTTTGCTAATTTATCTATCTATCTATCTATCTATCTATCTATCTATCTATCTATCTATCATTGTTTCCCAGTACAAGCCGAATACCATCCAGAAACAGTAACACATTTGTCAGCCTGACCCCCGGGGAAGAGCTTGGACTGCTGGCACTCACGCTTGGATAGCATAGCCTTAAAGGGTTAAAAGTGTTTGCAAATACGGCAGCGTGTGTGGTGTCTCTGAAGGGTATCTGGAGAGGGCAGGGAAGCTTTCCCGTGCGCTCTGGCACCGTGGCCCAGTGAGAAGCGCGCTCACCTCTTCCACCACCCCGGCGGCACCGGAATCTCTCTGTTCCAGCTGGTTTGCACTGGGATTAGCTGCTCTTTGCATGCGCTTGTAGCCGTGGATGTGGTTTCTGTAGCGATGGGGCCGACCGCGGGGATCTATTGGCTGCTGGCTTTGTAAATTTCATTCAGTTTGGTCCAATAGCGGAGGGGGAGCTGGGAGCCATCAGGACCTCTCGCTTCAATCTCTCTCTTTCTTGCAGACGGGTCTCTGTCTCTACATACAGAGCTCTTATTCAGACGTAACGCGGCTCTTCCTTCTCCGACTGTGTTCCTGTTTCTTCTCCCCCGTCAGACTACGACAGAAACAACGAATTTCCTGCAAACGGCAGTGTCGGTGGTCCTCGCGTTTCTTCGGGGGAGCAAATCCAGTTGGGATTCGAGAAAGCCAAGGCGCTGGGACTTAGTACATCCTCCTGAATCATAGCCTCGGTCCCTGGAAAAATCTGTATGCATAAAAAGAACACTTACAGCCGATGCAGCTTTTCCACGGCTAAGGTAGGTGCCGTTTTAAGATGTGTCTGGGTTGTTTTTTTTTTAAAGCCTATTTAACGTTTTGACTGATGTGTGCTTCCCAGCAAAAGATGATAAGCCCGACTGCTAACGTTTGCGCTCCACTTCATCCGACATTAAAAAAAAATTTTTTTTTTTAATTTTGAAAATTTGGATAGGAGTTTTTCTTCCATCGGTCGCTCCGTTTCTTAGGTGTGGGTGGGAGTGTGGACATATATGTACGGCGTGTCCTGTGCAAGCTTCGTGCACATCTCTACAGAAACAGTACATTTTTTTTTTCTCATGACTTAAAAAAATTGGGACCACCGTGGTTTGGAAGCGTTTTGCTGCAATCAGCTATTTGAACGGCTCTGGGGCCGTGTGCGATGTGTTTACAAAATAGCGCTGTGTTACATACAAATAAACAGAAGAGTGTGGCGGACACAGGAAGAAAAAAAAAATACATCTGCAGTACAGGGAGAGAAAGAGCAAAGTGCCAGATCTCTGCAAAGCAGGACTGGTGGAGAAGCCAGGAGCACTTCTGGAAACTGTGAGCCATCACGGGCTTTTTTTCTCCTCCTTCTTCTTTAAGGAAACTGTCAGCTACCACCTCCCCGGGTGCATTTTTTTGGGTTAACCAGAGAGAAAAAAGGAAAACAGGCTTGGCTGGGTTTGCATTAAGCGATTTTTTTTTTCCCCTCCTTCCTCTGCTGGCCTTGAATAAGATGACGGCTTGTGTGATGCACGAAATAACGCACGTGATTGATTAGGACCTGGTTGGGCTTTGCTGGGGAGCGACCCGGGCGCGCTGGAGACCCCGGGTGAAGACGAAGTAGCTTAGCGCCGTTTCTGCAAAGCTGGGGAGCGGGCCACCTGCCCTCCCACGGCCATCCGCCCTTCAGCCGTGCGTGTGGGCTGTGGGAAGGCAAGCGGCGGGACATGGAGGGCGCGAGGAGGAGTGAGGGCGGTTGGTGGCGTTGCTGCTTCGGGAGCCTTTGGGTCTGGCCTGCACGTCTGCGCGGGGCTCGCAGCTGCCGCCCGAGCGCCGTCCCCGAGCTGCCCGCTTCTCCCCGAGGACCACAAAAGTTGGCAGCTGCGGGGACCGGCGCTGGGCGCCCTAGCCGGGGTCTCCGGGGATGCGGACCCACGTCGGTGCCCACGGAGAACTCTCGTTCCGGGAGCAGAGCCCGCGGGGCGCACGGCGGGCCGGTCCTCTCGCCGGAGGCGGGGGGCGGAGGTCCGGGGACTCGGTTCGGAGGTGCGGACCACCCGCAGAGCCTTGGGCCACGTAACAAGACAACCCTCCCCCCCCTCCCTCGCTCCATCTCCCCCCCGCGGCCCCGCCGTATCCCAAAGCTCGCAGCCGTCCCGCGCTTCGGATTCCGCCCGCCTCCTACGCTTTCCCAGCCGATTGCATCCCGACCCCCGCCGCCGCCCCCTGCCCTTTCCCGCGCGGCTCAGCCTGACCCCCGTCCCGCTCCAGCGGGCCGAACAGGCTTGCCGCTCGGCCGCAGACGGTGCGGGGGTCGCGGGCCGGCGGCGGCCGGAGGAGAGGCCGAGGTCCCGGCTGCACCCCGACCCCAGCCCACGAGTGTTCCCTCCCTTCCGCTCCGGCTCTCCGGGAAGCCCGCCGCCTCTTCAGGGCGCGCGGGCACCCTTCAGTCTCCCAGACGCCCCCTCTTTCCCCGCCCGTCCCCGACCGCACCCCTCCCCTCCCCTCCCCTCCCCCGGCTTCTTCGCCCCTCCGAGAACCGGTAGGTTCGATTTCTCCGCCCGGCCCCCCCGGGCGGTGCGCCCCCGGATCCGGGCCCGGGGCCCCGCGCATCCCTGGGCCCGGCGCACCATTCCGGCGCCTGCCCGCCGCCAGACACAGCATCCTTTCTCCCCGAAGCGGCGGGGGCGGGGGCCGGGGGTCCCCCCGCGCACCCTCGGGGCCTGGCCGGGGCCGCCCTAGGAACGGAAGTCCCCCTCGGAGAGCGAGGGGCGCCCGGAGGACGTCTTCTGCCTCCCTCCCACCCTTCGCCCTTTTCTGCTTTGTTTTTTTGTGGGTTTTTTGTTTTTTTGTGTTTTTTTTGGCTGCGGATTTTCCTCTGGTGTGACTCCCTTCTCTGAACCGACCAGCAGGTGTGGGCCTCTTTTCATCTATTTTTGGAGCCACGAGCCTGCTCTCTCGGGCCGGCGGGAGGGGGGCGGGGCGCACGAGGCCGCGTCGGGGGCCGGGGAAGGCGGCTCGCGCCCGCTCTGGGAGCGCGCGTCGGGAGTGAAGCCGAGAGCGCGCGCGCGCCTGCCGTGAGCCGGGCCCGCGGCTCGCCCTCCGTCATGTGGACCCAACTTGGGAGATTTGGGGTGAGGTGTGTCCGGCGGCGGGTATCGAACTCAGCAGGTACTGTTCTTGCGAGCAGAATCCACAAGGTGGTAGTGTGGATTCTTCCCTTGATTTCCTTTTTTTTTTCCTACTGGGTCAGTTTCGGGGAAACGGCTTTCTGTGCTCCTAGCCTAGGCTGTCTGAAGGGGTCCCCTGGCTGACCCGGCTTCCACATCCTGTGCGCGCTGCGTTTAACTGTTTTGTGTTGCGAGGTGGTACGAGCTAGCTCCTTTTCGGAGTCAGCCTTTACCACGATTGGAGGGACGGGACGCAGAGGAAACAAGAACGAAAAAAGAAAAGAAAGTTTGGGGAGACTTAGTTATATCCTGAGGGAGCAGAATTTCCAGTTTGTGTAGGGTTCTGCAGGCAACGTAGGAGTGCGTGCATAAGGCATCGTCCGTCGGTAGGTATATACTTCAGCTAGAAATTAACCGGGGCTTCAAGACCTGACTTTCCATCAGAACAAAGCAACCTCAGCTGCTAAGAGAACGGCGTGGTTTGAATGGCGATGCTTAGCGTTTTTCCTAGAGAATGAGACAGCCCGGAGAAGGGGTCCGGTGGCAGAGAAATCTGCATCTTTCTGAGGGCAGATTGAGGGGCTGGGGAATTTTTCATGCCTTTAGTTGCCTTTAGTGGGCTTTGGAAAGAGGTTAACAGCCGGCCTTGAAAACCTCAGGGTAGATTTCCCTGTGTAGATGCAGCAGCGGGGGTGTGTGTGTGTGTGTGTGTGTGTGTGTGTGTGTGTGTGTGTGTGTGTGTGTGTGTGTGTGTGTGTGTGTGTGTGTGTGTGTGTGTGTGTGTGTGTGTGTGTGTGTGTGTGTGTGTGTGTGTGTGTGTGTGTGTGTGTGTGTGTGTGTGTGTGTGTGTGTGTGTGTGTGTGTGTGTGTGTGTGTGTGTGTGTGTGTGTGTGTAGGGGGCGGTGAGTGTTTTGACACATGGCTGCATTCATCCCTTATTTCCAGATTTAAAAAATGTGGATTTTAAAAATGCATCCCCAAAGTAAGAACATAAGAATCTCACGGAGACCTCTGCAAATATTTTTTTTTTTTCTAGATTAAAACTTCAATATTCTGTTACCCAAAGAAATGTACTTGGAGATCTATCTATATATATCTATATTTATCTCTCTCTATATATAGATATATATATGGCAATTTTAAAGAATATTTTCCTTGACATGTAAGAAAATCATGAGGGCCAATAAGTAGCAAGTGGAAAATTACTTCATCAGTTTTAAATTACTGGATTAAAATGACAGGTTTAATTTTTTGGAAACCGGCATGATTTCGAGCAGGGAGTTAATGATAATTGCATTTTCATACTAATGGCTGTGCTTTGATGCCGTTTTCAAGGTGTTTTGACACGTTTTTCTTTGGTGGAAGAATTGTTGCTTTCCTTTGTATTTTTTTTCCCCTAAATAAAAAGAGTGCTGAATGTACATTTGGCCTTAAACCCAGCTAATTTATACCCAAATCTAAAAATAGATATAAGATAGTTGATAAGTGACGATTTGCTACATAAGGTAGATAAAGCAGGTATTTCCATGCTCTGAAATTTACAAGTGAATAGATGTGGGCAATATAAAAGTTCTCTTTTTGGGGCCTGGAATGTAGACCCGCAGTAAGTATGTGGGGTTTTTCTTTATTTCTGAACTTGGCCTTTTCATGTTTTTCCCTTTGTAGTAATTTGTGGAAAGCTTCTTGGTCTCTGTACAAAGATGAGAGTGTTTCCTCTCTATACACATTACAGTGCTTTCAGAATGTGCAAGCGTCTCTTTAAGAGCTCTTTAGAATATTGTGCTTTGATGCCTGGACCACAACAAAAAAACCCAGGGAGGGTTCTCACAAAAGTAAATATTCAAGTGCACAGAGTCTGGCGTGGCTTTACTGTTCTTCCGTTTTAATTGGTACTCCAGATTCTAAACCTTTATTGCACAGCTAGGTATTGTCAACAGTACAACCTGCTGACAGAATTTATGTCATTCCAGTGAAGCCACCGTATGAAAATATTTAAAGTCCTTTAATGCCCTCACTCTGATGACAGGCTTCTCTGGTTAAAATATACTTAAATTCCAAACCCGATGAGAGCTGATTTTTGTATGTGAAAGTCAAGGGCAAGGAACAGATTTTTAATATATCAACCACAGCTGTATATTTTCTATAATGCTTTTGATGCTTAACAGTATACACTTATTCCCAAATGAGAAAAATACGCTCAGGGTTTAGTTTAAGTCAGTTGCCCAATTAAAAAAAATATATATCCTGGATACTGTATCTTTTCAGAAGAGACACTTCATTTTCCGCTTAATTATGTTAAAAAATTCGAAGACAGACTAGGCCTTGGATGTAGCGACAGCTGATTTCTTAAACTTGTCAGCTACCAGTTTCAAATCAGATATTCCGCTTTCGGCCGGATAAGGGGAGGCAGTGAAAATCTCAAAATTGAGCCCACGTGGTTCTAGGCAATTAGGTCATCTGTTGTGGGCTGCAAGCCATTCATGGGCCATTCACGCCATGAATATTTTCCAGTTTTGTCATTTTTCTCTAAACAACCTACATTTGGCCTTTCAAAGCGTCTTCTGTTCTGTGCTCCGTGAGTGGCGGGATGGGAAACCCTTCCTCCTTTACTTAGGGGCGGGCAGAGTACGACAAATGAATAAGGGAGAAAAAAACAGTGGGACCGCCTAGGAGTTTGAGGTTGGCCATTTATAGGCTTTGAACGAATGCCTCTGAGAAGGATTTATGTCTGCAGTGGGTATACGACACAAAAAGGAAATAAAGGGCTCATAAAATGAGCACATGAGTGGAGAATAGCCAGGCCACTTAGGGCTCTGATTTCAGACTTCAGACCTTCACTGTTGAGATCACCTACCCCAGGTGTGTGTGGAACCCCTGAGCGCCACCTGCCTGTGGAAATTGGCCAGTTTCCAGAATGAGCATCTTCTCTGTACCAGCCCCCGCCCCCCCTGCACTGCCCAGAAGGCGTGCCTGACCGAACAGGAACCAAACCCCAACAAGCGTGAAATGTATAGTAAGGTGAGGTTTTATTGAATTGATTCCAGAGGAGAAAAGAGTAATCGTATTAGGGAAGAAGTGAGGAAGACTAAACCCTACAGGGCCTCCCTGGAGGCAGATCTTTATTTCAGGATGGTATTAATGAAATGGCGTGTGCTTTCACAGCTCTATGGAAATGAAGGGAAAGAACCTAGAGTTTTGTTTGGTGGTTTTATTTATGAATAGTGATTTACCAAGGTAACAGAGCGCTCTTTTTTGGCTGGCAGCTGGACCTTCTTGGTTTGATGTGTTGCTATCGGCGATCATTTTGGTGTCCAGAGGCTAATCCCTGATTGGATGATGAAGTCATCCTTCCATCTCGAAGTCCTCATCCCAAGGGTATGTTTTTTTATTTTATTGCTTTGAGGTAAAAACATGTGACACGAGAATCCACTATACTGTACACTTAAACACATGTTTAAGTGTACAGTATAGTCCTGTGGACTGTAGGTCCAGTATCGTACAGGAGATCTAGAAGATACTCATCTTGCTTTATCTAAACTTTATGACCTTTGATTCGTAACTCGCCACTTCCCCCTGACCACCCCCATTCTACTCTTTCGTTCTGTGAAATTGACTCTCTTAGGTTTCTGCAGGCATCCACCCTCATCCCAACTCATCTCTCATTTTTTTTTTTTAAATTGGAGTATAGTTGTTGTGTTTCAGGCGTACGGCAAAGTGATTCAGTGATACATATATATGTGTATATTCTTTTTTCAGATTCTCTTCCCATATAGTTATTACAAATCATTGGAGGTTCTCATTGTTTATCTATGTTATATAATATATATAGTGGTGTGTATCTAATCCCAAACTCCTAATTTATCCCTCCACCACTTTCCCCTTTGGTAACCATTTTTGCTTTTGTTTGGCTGGTTGGAACTTTGTTTCCGGGGGGGCGGTGTTGGCGGAAGAAGTCATATTTTGCCAAGTGCACTTCTTTGAAATGGGGAATTTCACCTCCGATTTTTCTACGTGAAAAAGAAAGTTGGTTAAGCTTTTGGATCCTTTAAAAAAGAAAAAAGAATCAAACTGAAAGAAACTGTGACGGGCAGTGATGAGAGGTGTATTACCCGTGAGTCGCTGTTTATTTTTGCGAAGCATGGAAAAGATCTCTTTGGTTGTGTTCTTACAGCGGTGATGGGATTTGCACATGGTGTCATGTTCCAGGTTTCATCTATCAGCATCACCAGTGTTTGGTTTAGACCCGTGGCAGGGACGTGGATTATGTGACCTTGACGGTCCGCCAGCTTTGGCTACTTAGCCTGCAGCGTCAAACTGTGGTCTCAGAAACAACCAGTGGGGATGGGGGTGTGCGGGGCACTGGGGAGGTGTGTGTGTGGAGACCACAAGCCACTGAGGTGGCGTGCCTATAGTGTTTTCAGTTTTTTCCTACTCGAGTACCCTTTGTGAATGGGCCAGGTGGTGGGCAGCCATGAACTCATTTTTTAAAAATTTAAGTTGATTTACATAATTCTATTAGTTTCAGGTGGACAGCATAGTGATTCCATATTTTTACAGATTATACTCCATTAAAAGGTATTTCGAAAAAATGACTGTAGTTCCCTGTGCTGTACAATGTATACTTGTGGCTTACCTGTCTTATACATAGTAGTTTGTACCTCTTTTTAATTGAAGGGTAGTTGATTTACAATGTTGTGTTAGTTTTAGGTATACAGCAAAGTGTATTCTGTTTGTCTTCTATGTCTGTGAGCCTATTTCTGTTTTGTAAATAAGTTCATCTGTGTTGTATTTTAGATTCCACATATAAGTGATATCATATGATATTTGTCTTTCTCTGTCTGACTTACTTCACTTAGTATGATCATCTCTAGGTCCATCAGTGTTGCTGCAGAGGCATTATTTTGTTCTTTTTTATGGCTGAGTAATGGTCCACTGCATATATGTGTCCCATCTTCTTTTTCCATTCATCTGTCGATGGACATTTAGGTTGCTTCCATGTCTTGGCTCTTGTAAATAGTGCTGCTGTGAAAATTGGGGTGCATGTATCTTTTTGATTTAGAGTTTTTGTCTTTTCTGGATATATGCCCAGGAGTGGGATTGCAGGCTCACATAGTAACTCTATTTTTAGTTTCCTGAGGGGCCTCCACACTGTTCTCCATTGTAGCTGCACCAATTTACATTCCCACCAAAGGCATAGGAGGGTAGTTTGTACCTCTTAATCCCCGATCCCTATCTTGCCCTTCCCCCTTCTTCTGCACTGGTTACTCCTTCGTTCTCTCTGTATCTGTGAGTCTGAGGAAACACATTTTTTCAAGCAAATAAAGTATGTCACTGTTAACTGCTTTTCTCACTCGAATGCATACTCCCTCATGGCCTAAAGGCATGTAGTAAGAAGGGAAGTGTGTCTGTGTGCGTCTGTGTATATTTATACACATAGGTATGCCCGTATGCACCAGCGTAACCAAGAGCAACTTCTTGCATCAAATGTTTTTTCTCAGCCACAAAAACACATTAGATCAAAACAAAAAAACAAAGTACCAAAATGAAAAATGGGATTTTTGTCTTGGTCATTTTCCATTTCTTCTCTCCATCATTCACCAAACGTAAGTGATATTAGAAAATTCATGATGTAAGTTACCTGAGATGGACCTGAAAAGACTCCTCATTGGAGGGGGAAGACATTAGTTTACAGGGTTGTGTTAGTTTCATGTGTGCAGCACAATGGTTCAGTTATACATATGTATACATATTCTTTTTCATGTTCTTTTCCATGATGGTTTATGACAGGACACTGAGACCTAAATAATTTGAGAGTGTATGTTGAGGGGCAAGCAGCTGCTTTCTCTAACTTTCCTTGAAGCTTTCTCTTCTGATTGAGTAAGAGTTTCTTACAAGGTATCATTGTCCAGGTCCAGGGTGAAATAATCTGTGTGGTTGGAGTGATAACACGCTGCCCTTTTATGTCCATCCATATTCCTCCAGGTTACATACTGGGATGGAGAAATTGACAATTTTTGCAAGGATCACACTGGACACTCTTTTTTAAAAAGGTGAAACTAAATAGCCCTTTTATCTGCCTGGTAGGCGATGCAAGCCTTTGTGTCTCTCGGTACGTAAGGGCTCTGTGGAGAGGCTGTCGCCATCGAAAGCTCCTGGCGCAGTCGAAGAAGCATCGTATCAGCACAGCAGACAAGCCCAGAGTTCACTTGCCATGAACACCGAGAAGCTGGAAGTCCCCAAAGTTGAGAAGCTCATAATAGTCTCTTTGTGGTTTGGGGTCCCTGCCTTCCCGCACTCCCTTTGCATCCCAATTTCACATGGAGCACTCATCCACGGTGCACCTACCGAGAAGCACGGACACACCCCAGCTCACAGGAAAGCCACGGCAGCCGTGAATTAATGCCAGAGGATTTCCTCTCCTGGGTTGTCAGTTTGCCAATGGGCTCAGGTTCTTTGGAAATAGGATTGCACGTAGACTGCAAACAGATGTAGGTCCCTGACATGTCAGTAGGCTGGCGTGCGGACCCAAGTGGTCTCAGGACAGTTAGAGCCACAACATCACAAAGCTATTTCTTGCACAGGGTCATTCTATTGGCAGATCATATCTAGAAAGACTTCATCCTCTAAACTAGCTAAATTTCATTTAAATATGTATGTATATAATTATTGCTATGTTGTATTTATATATTTATATAATTATGTGTATACACTGTGCATTTTTTAAGTTGAAGTTTAGTTGATTTACAATGTTGTGTTAGTTTCAAGTGTACAGCAAACTGATTCATATATATATATATATATATATATACACACACTTTTTCAGATTCTTTTCCCTTATAAGTTATTACAAAATATTGAGTGTAGTTCCCTGTGCTATACAGTAGGTCCTTGTTAGTTATCTATATATAGTATACACTATGCATTTATATATTTGTATTTGCATGCAATTTATATAATTGATGAAAGACTCATCAAAACATGCTTTATTTTACTTTATTATTTTTTATAAAAAATATTTATCTATCTATTTATTTATTTATTTGGCTGGGCCGGTTCTTAGTTGCCGTGTGCAGGATCTTCGTTCTGGCATGATCTTTAGTTGTCACATGCAGGATCTCTCATTTTTTTTAGTTGCGGCATGCAGGATCTAGTTCCAGGGATGGAACCCGGGCCCCCTGCATTGGGAGTACCTAGTCATAACCACTGTGCCACCAGGGAAGTCCCAAGACATGCTTTATCTTAAAATTCATTGGAGAGCCTTTATATAGATAATGAAAAGAATTCATTTAGCCATGTAATGTATTATATAAATATAATTGTGTATTACATAATGTATATACATATTTAACTTATATAAGAAATCTATATATATATATATATATATATATATAAAATTAGGGGCTTCCCTAGTGGTGCAGTGGTTGAGAGTCTGCCTGCCGATGCAGGGGACACGGGTTCGTGCCCCGGTCCGGGAAGATCCCACATGCCGTGGAGCGGCTGGGCCTGTGAGCCATGGCCGCTGAGCCTGCGCGTCCGGAGCCTGTGCTCCGCAACGGGAGAGGCCACAACAGTGAGAGGCCCGCGTACCGCAAAAAAAAAAATAATAATAATACAAGTAGAGACTACATATATAGATGGATGAATAGATAGTTTGATGTGCATTTTCCAGAAGAAACTGTGTCATATCTGGTAAGACCATTTCCGGGCTGGTCCCTAGAATCTACATTTAATGGTCCACAGAAACTACCTCTTTGCCTTCAAGTGATGTTGAGGAGTTATTAATGTTACTATGGTAACAAGCATATTAGAGCCCTCACTGAAGCATAATTAGTTGATAGTTAGTAAGCAACCTCATGTCAGTGGAAACATATGTATCAAGTCAAGCCCTGTATCTTTCCTGCCTGAATGGATGGGCATCTTCTGCCCCTAGAACACAAGACCCAGGAATCTATCTCAGCAGGACAGATGCCACAGCAAATCAGTGCTGCCCGCCACGGGCACGGGTTGGTGGTGGTGGCCGCCATGGCTCTCCATCTGAGCATCTGTGTGCTAGCTTCTGTGTGCTAGATCCTGTTGGCTAAGTGTCTCGTGTGGCCTTGCTCAAGATGGGAAATCAATATGGTAGGCTCGGGAACGGAGCTCCTTAGTCTTGGCAAGAAAGAAATCCGGTGACTGAGGTACGCGCATCTTTTTCTGGAAACTAGCTTCTGACTCCTATTCCTTCTTTCATTCATCACTTTTCTTGAGCATGTCCAAGTTGCAAGCTTGGAAGGAAATTTAGCCCTGGTAATGTTGAGATGATTTAGGCATGTACCGCCTCAAAAATCCTTGCCTGTGTGTGACTGTTCATAAATAAGTTGTTAAGGTATTTAGTTCACGTGTGTATCACCCCTTCCCGTTTTCTGGTACGTATTACGGACTTTTCCCTCTTTAATCTCTCCCTCCCTCCCCCTTCCCCCCACTTTCTTCTGTTTGCTGACTGATGAGAACTCAGAGGTCGTTAAAACATTAAAGGACCAATGAAGGTAACTAGATAGAGGATAATTCTTTCCATCAGTCAGGAAAGAATAGCAAAATGAAATGGCAAAGATTTTCCAGGACAACTTAATAGAATTCTTCACATGCCCTATTTGTTTAGCTGCTTATATTTTTAAAAGTTGTCAAACCCTATATTTGCGAAACATTGATTTTCATTTTAAGTAAATTGTGTGAGTGAATACATATTTAAACAGATGACTTTGATTCAACAAAGAATTGAGGGCCCATCAAATATTGTGTTTTTTTAAACATAAGGTAGTGGATCTAGCCTCATTAATTAATGACTGTATCCTATGGTCGTTATAAAAATCAATAAGCAAGTTAGACATTTCCGCATTTTTGTGATCATGAAAAATGTCATGAATTCTGATGTACCGGAGTCTCAAAGATTGTAAAATCACAGATAATGTTCTCAAACTCCACCACCCCTCGTATAATCTGTTTTTCAGCTAGTTAAGGTCTTTGTCAAGAGCTCCCAAATCAGGGATTGTCTGTTTTTAAAATTTATTTTACTGAAGTATAGTTGATTTACAACATTGTGTTAATTTCTGCTGTACAGCAAAGCGATTCAGTTATACGTATATATTCAATCTTTTTCATATTCTTTTCCATTACAGTTTATCACAGGATATTGAGTATAGTTCCCTGTGCTATACAGTAAGACCTTGTTGTTTAAGCATCCCATATATACTAGTTTGCCTCTGTTAATCCCAAACTCCTAGTCTTTCCCTCCCCCAGCCCCCCACCTTGGCAACCACAAGTCTGTTCTCTATGTCTGTGAGGCTGTTTCTGTTTTGTAAATAAGTTCATTTGTATTATTTTAGATTCCACAGAGTGATATTATATGATATTTGTTTTTCTCTTTCTGACTTATATCACTTAGTTTGATAATCTCTAGGTCCATCCATGTTGCTGCAAATGGCATTATTTCATTCTTTTTTATAGCTGAGTAGTGTTCCATTATGCATATATACCACATCTTCGTTAAGGGATTCTCTTTTAGAGAGGCTCCCAGATCAAATAATTGGGAGCCTCTCTAATACCTGTCATACCCCTGTCTTGACTTTTACACGGAAAACAGACACATTAAGGACTTGAAGAGCCTCACACTGATGGATTCAAGAGACGTAGTGTAATTTGAGATTCTTTGGAACAAGTGTCACCCAAATTACCTAACTGGAATCACATAGCAGGCTTCTATGATATCTTATTGACACAGAGGTAGGGGGATCTAAGATTACTTGAAAGTGTTTAAATTGCCAAGGTAATCTGGAAAAATGAACTTGTTGGTTTTTTTTTTTTTTTTTCGTTTCATTCACTTATTCAGCATTGATTGAGGGCTGAGACATGGGGCAAATGAAGAAGACCAGGTTGTTTATCTTTCGTGTACTATCCATGTGACAAAGCCGCCCAGGAAAAATAGTGCAAGGGGGATGGGTGGGCACGACAAGACAGGAAACAGACTCAAAGTTAACAACAAAGAAGTTTTCTATCAGAATCTCCCTTCTGGGGTGTGTGTGTGTGTCTGTGTGTCAGTGTGTTGTATTGTGTGTGTGTTGAATTTCTCATGTTCTATATCCAGTGTTAAGGAAAATAACAACTTAATTCAAATCTTTTTTAAATAGTTGAAGGCGAGATCATTAGGGCCATATAGCTGAAATATTGAGAAGGTAGGGAATTTTATAATTTTCAGCTGGAGATGACATACCTTCAAATTTTTAGCTTCTTCAGCAGCACAGGCTACTAGAGTTAATTAGCAAAGAGATGATTTGATAAAGGATCAGAGGATTAACCAGGGGCTTTGGGGAAAAGAAGGCTACATGTCCTAGTGGATGCCCGGGATGGCACCTGTATCCCAGCCCTTAGCTAGCAGGCTGGGTCTGTCTGCATTTACATCTTGTATCATTACCCGTGAGCCAAGCTTACGCTGGAATAGTTCAGATCACAGTACAGAAAATTATTTGGAACTGGTACCCCCGGAGAATCAGAACCATGGAAAAGGAGAGGACATTTTGAAAACAAAAACCAAATACAGAACACAAGGCAAAAACCTTCCTTATGGATTGATCTTTGCCTCTTAGCACAGAGTTGAGGGTTAGCAGCTGTGATGTCACCCAGCAGGCCAGGCAGGAGAAAATACTTCTCCCTGAATACAAGGGTCAGGGAAAAGTAACGGTTACACAATGTTAAATAGTAGTTAAAATGAGAAGACATAGGAAGTTACCAGACAGAGAAGCTATGATGGCAAAACAGAATGGGGGAGAAATCTGAGTGTGTTAAGAACATAAAATCAACCAACCTCAGTGAAAGGGTGATAGGTAGGTGAGTTGTAGATGCATCACAATAAAGCTGTTATAAAAATACGGCAATGGAGGAGAGTCTTAATGCCTGTCCTGGGAAAAATCCCATCTCAGCACACATCTTCGGACAATTTTGGTTCATGGCAGAAATCATGGAAACAGCAGCATATTATGGGGAGAAATGCATGCTTTACACATTGCTTCGCTTCAGATTTGTGTGGAGGTGTTTCATGATGATTCTGCTAAAACAATTTCACAGATAAAGTGATGTCCATGAATTTATGTGATGATTATATTGATTGAAAAGTCTCCCTTTGATGAATAACAAGAATCAGCTATTAAAATTTATCAAAATTAAAATAACATCAGTAAGCATGTGTATTAATTTCACAGGTTTTGGGGTGTTTAATCTGATCACATCCAAATTGATAAGAAATTACTCAGTTCTATGAATATATGTGTGAAATATCAGGATACATGTTGGCCATTTGTAGAGCCAGCCAATTTCTTGTTCATTTAGATGTGACCGGATTAAATCAGTAGATGTATGTCTATATGTAATTTACACATATAAATTATATAAACACATACATATATATTGACATATGTATAAATATTAATAGCTTACTTTTTATCGCGGCACATGTCTTCCTGAAGATTTAAATAAAAAGACAACAGTTGCTCTGCATTGTGCAATACCATAACAGAATCAGCAGAAAAATCCAAACGCGTTATTTGTATTGACAGAACTTGACTGTTAACATTTCTATTGCTAAATCATTCCAAGATGTCTATTTACCTTTTCTCTCTTTAAATGTCACTGAAGGCAGAGAAAAGTAAAAGGGGAAGAAATTTGAAAAATTATATTTAACTGTGAACTGTATCTCCCCTCCCCTACCCCCAGTATGCTGTTAATTTAGAGAAATCACAACCCAGTCTTTTTTTTTTTTTTAACACTGGAATGTTAGTATCTATTTATTTAATAGGGTCTTATGAAGGTAAAATGAAAGAAGGGTATTGAAATTGCTTTGGAGATAAACCTCCTTTTGAAAATGCCCCAAATGGCGATTAACATTTTTATCAGGTTCAAGAATTAAAGAACACAGTGTTTGTATGCAGTTGCCAGGATTGTTGTAACAAAATGCCACAGATTGGCTTAGACAACAGAAATTTATGGTCTTAGGGTTTTGGAGGCCAGAAGTCTGAGGTCAAAGTGTCCACAGGGTTGGGTCCTACTGAGCCTGTGAGGGAGAATCTGTTCTGTGCTTCTTTCCTAGCTTCTGGTGGATGACTGGCATCTTTGGTGTTCCTTGCACAGCCCGGTCTTAAAACCCACGGCATCTAATGGGGCCTAAGGGCATCCCTGAAGCGTGGAGCTGGGCCCAGGGGAGTTTAGTCACACCTAGGTGGGTATCCCCGGATTTACTGGTGTTGAAACAACTATCTATTCCCAAGCGATGGTCCTTACTTCTTCCGGTTTGCCTCGAGGGTGGCCTTTCTTCAGAGGCAATTACCCACATGTTGCTACGGATGTCATGGCTAGGGTAGGGGAGCAGGTGGCTCCCTCTGGGCCTCAGTGGTGCTGGGCTTCTCACCGGAGCCGGTCAGATGAAACACAGCTGTTTCCCCTCCTTCCTGTTCCTCTTCTGGTCTGATATCCTTCCAAGCCTACTCAGCAGGAAAAACAAATCCTCTCTTCAAATTAAAAACAGTATTCAAGGCCTTCCTTGGTGGCTCAGTGGTTGAGAGTCCGCCTGCCGATGCAGGGGACACGGGTTCGTGCCCTGGTCCGGGAGGATCCCACATGCCGCGGAGCGGCTGGGCCCGTGAGCCATGGCCGCTGAGCCTGCGCGTCCGGAGCCTGTGCTCCGCAACGGGAGAGGCCACAGTGGTGAGAGGCCTGCGTACCGCAAAAAACAAAACAGTATTTAAGCAGATATTATACATTTTTGGGGGGGGCTATTTCAGCTTATGGGGTGGGGAGTTGAAGGATGCAAAGTATGCCTTTTTATCCACCTTTAATTCCAGGAATATAAGAATGAGCTTAGACCATGACTGACTTGCCTATAGTAAATATAAAAAGTATAGTTGGTTGGGATATTTGTGATAAAATAAGAAAACACCTTAAAATCACAGGTTATGAGAATTTGAAAGAAACTGAATCATCATTTGTGTTCATTCATTTACACAGAAGGAAACTGAGTCACACAGAGGTCCAGTGATTTATCCCCGAACCACACAGCTGGACAGTACTTTTAAACACTATTCTGGAAATGAAGATTAAATACCTGAAGGTTCAGGATTTGATATCTCTATTTTTGCCAGTTTTATGAGAAGCATATGAAATCAGAGGCATCATCAAACACGTTAATAAAGCAAAGCACATAATTTCATTTTCAAAACCTACTTTTCTGTATTTTGTGCCACAGCGATTGAAAAAGAGAAATCTCTTGGATGAAAAGAACTAGGGGAGTTCACAGGAAAAAAAAATTCAAAATTGAAAGCAAAACTTGTTACTTGAAACTCAGGTGTTTTCTTTTTTTTTTTTTTTTTTTTTTGCGGAGTTACTATGAAAGCAGCTTAGCTGCCTCTGATCTTCCTTGTCTCTGGATTCTTAATTATTATCTGTAAGAACCCAATGCCTCTCCAGTTTTTTGAAACGTTAGTTAATTGCACTTGTTTATTACACCTTGCCATGTTTCACACATTTGTAGGAAGGGATGAAACTTTTTCAGGGATGCTGTCTCCTCTCTCCCCATAGGTTTTTTTTGTTGTTTGTTTTTTTGTTTGTTTTTGGTGGCATTGGGTCTTTGTTACTGCGCGTGGGCTTTCTCTAGTTGTTGCAAGCGGGGGCTGCTCTTCGTTGCGGTGCCTGGGCTCTAGGCACGTGGGCTTCAGTAGTTGTGGCACGTGGGCTCAGTAGTTGTGGCTCGTGGGCTCTAGAGCGCAGGCTCAGTAGTTGTGGCGCACAGACTTAGTTGCTCCGCGGCATGTGGGATCTTCCCGGACCAAGGCTCGAACCCGTGTCTCCTGCATTGGCAGGCGGATTCTTAACCACTGCGCCACCAGGGAAGCCCCTCCCCATAGGGTTTTGTCCAAGATGAGAACTTTGTATCTTTCATCTCTGCAAACGCTAGTGGATTCTACTTCTCTGTTCATATCTTTCTAGTCCGTTGAGATAGACTCAAGAGGCATCCCCTGAATTTTAAAGACAACCAAAGGGTCCTAGAGGCAAAAAGCACCAGGAGCCCCTCTTTCTGGTGAACATAGGGGTCTCCATCTGCGTGGAGGGAGAGAAGGCGGAACAGGAAGGTCAGTCAACTCGCAGGGGCTGGTCTGTGTCATTTCACCTTGAGGAGTTTCCAGTAGGGAGGTGACTCAGTAAAATGTGTATTTTTATGAGGATTCACCTGTATCCGAGGGCTGATCCAAAGGGAAACAGGCAGTAGGATAAGGGGATGCTGACTTACCATGAGCATAATATTCTACCTTATGCATCAACGTGGTCCCCTCCTGACCCCCATGTTTTTGTTTTTTCTTTCTAATATTTATTTATTTATTTTTTGGCTGCCTTGGATCTCAGTTGTGGCACGTGGGCTCTTTGTCGCACCGCGTGGGCTTCTCTCTAGTGGTGGCACCGGCGCTCCAGAGCACGTGGGCTCATTAGTTGCAGTGCGCAGGTTCAGTAGTTGCTCCGCGGCATGCGGGATCTTAGTTCCCCGACCGGGGATCGAACCGGTGTCGCCTGCATTGCAAGACCGATTCTTAACCAGTGGACCACCAGGGAAGTCCCCACGACCCCCGTCTTTTTGGATAACGGTTTGTTGTAACGTGCGTCCAAGAAGCCTGGAGTGTTAGTGTCACACCTTTGTGTACCTGCTTTGTCATGGCCCTTTTATGCTTTTTTACTCTTACCCACCTACGAACCTGAGCACAGAGCTAGGGGTAAAGATCTCTCTGTGTCTGAGACCGGCTGTTTTTCCATTGATGCTTTCGAGTAAATACACTTGAGATGAATCCTTTCTCACTTCAGTAAGAGGCATTTTTTTAAAAAAAATTTAACTATGTTGTTATTGCTTATATGGGGTTTTGATTCTGCAGGATGAAAACCAGCTGATTTTTCCATTGGACAGAACATTTCAGAGTGGGAAGTTAGCATCCCAGCCTCACTGAGATTTTAATGCTCACTCCGATTCTTCCATGTTGATTAATTTCACAAAATAGAAGCCTATTTTCTTTTTTTTTTCTTTTTTTTTTTTTTTTTTGCGGTACGCGGGCTTCTCACTGTTGTGGCCTCTCCCTTTGCGGAGCACAGGCTCCGGACGCGCAGGCTCAGCGGCCGTGGCTCACGGGCCCAGCCACTACGCGGCATGTGGGATCTTCCCGGACCGGGGCACGAACCCGTGTCCTCTTCATCGGCAGGCGGACGCTCAACCACTGCGCCGCCAGGGAAGCCCGGAACCTATTTTCTTTAGGACAGTTTTGCAATTCAGGCAGACCTGGTGTCATTGCACTTCACAGATACTGTGTTTTTTTGTTTTTTTGTTTTTACAAATCAAAGGTTTGTGGCAACCCTGTGTCGAGCAAGTCTCTCGGTACAATTTTTCCAACAGCATTCGCTTACTTTGTGTCTCTGTGTCATACTTTGGTAATTTGCACAGTATTCCAGACTTTGTCATTATGACTGTATGTGTGACGGTATCCGTGACCCACGACCTTTGATGTTACTGCTACGGCTCGCTGAAGGCTCAGAGGACGGTGAGCATGTTTTAGCAGTAAGTTATTTTTAAATTAAGGTCTGTACATTATTTTTAAAGACATAATGCTATCTCACACGTAATAGACTACAGTCTAGTATAAGTATCACTTTTATATGCCCTGGGAAACCAAAACATCTGTGTGACCTGCTTTACACAAATGGTCTGGAACTGAACCTGCAGTATCTCCGAGGTATGCCTGTACTGTTTTCATTTTTAAAAGTAAACTTAATTAAAAATAGTTCTAGATGTACAAAACACCCTGTAAAGAAAGTACGGAGAGTGTCTGTTTACCCCATATCCTCTTAATGTCTTACTTTACCATGGGACATCTGTTGTAACTAAGGAACCAGCACTGGCACAATACTGTTAAGTAAGTGCCAGACTTGATGTCATTTTCCCCAGTTTTTACCTCATGCTCCCTTTTTGCCGTAGAATCCCCTCCAGCACAACACAGTGCATTTAGCCGTCATGTTTCCTTCTTCTCCTCTGTTCTGTGACCTTCTTTTCCATGATTTTAATAGTTTTGTGATATTATGTAGGAAGTCTCCCAGTTTCAGTCTGTGTGATGTTTTAGGCTGGGGTACGTTTCTGCAGGAGGGAACCCGCAAAAGTCAGTTGCCTTTGTCATCCTGTCAAGGGCACAGCCTAGCAACCTGTTGATGTTGACCTTGGTCCCCTGGCCGAGGTAGTGGGTTTTTCCACTGTCGACTCACACCACCCGCCTCACCTTTTCATAGTCTGTTCTTTGGAAGCCAGTCATTTGAAGTGCCTCACGGTGGGGAGGTGGGGCGATTCAGCTGCGTGTCTTGGATGATGGAGTATTGACGTCAATTATTTAGAATTCCTCTGAAAGGGAGATCTTTCCCTTCTCCCTCAGTCATTTATTGATTCACTGAATCATTCCTTTATATCTGTCGGGAGTCATGGATATCTATTGTATACTTGGGATACTAACTACATTGTAGGATCACAGTCCAATACTGTGTTGCTGTTACTCTGTCTGTTACTTACTGTACTTTGTTGCTATTGCTTGGACACCCAAGAGTCTTTTCATTTTGATAGTTGCTAAATGATGCTCCATTGTAGAAGGACTAGAGGAAAACTCCCACCCAGGGTTTGGACGTGGGAGGAGGATTCTGTTCTTGGAAGATCTGCGGCAGCAAACGTGACTCTGCTGTTCGCTTGAGACTCTCGCTTGTGTGGGTCAGCTCTGCACACCCCGCTGGACCGGGGGTATTCAGCTTACAAAGCGGCCGCCTTCCATCTGGAAACCTCAGCGGACTGGCAGAGTCCACAGTGTTTTGCACGGTCTCTCACTGCATTAATCTGTAGCCCTCCTGGGCAGCAAGCAAGGCGCCCTTTCCACGGCTTCACAGTGGCCTGGGGTTCACGCCTTCTCACAGCTCATCCGAATATTTTTCTATCAAAAGGCATAAGGTTGAGGGAACATATTCCTGACCAGATTTCCACTGGCACCCCGTGGAGGTTAGATTGCGAAATGCCCATAGGCGTGTGGCCATCTTTTCACCATGATCGATATTTTAAAAAGTGATCTCATCCTCTTAACATTATGGTGTGGGTTTTAATATAAAATTTTAATATGCACACAGGTGGTTATCGCTTAAGTGTATCTTAAGAAACCTTCTCCATTTTATGAATTTTATGAATAAGTCATCAAAGCACACTGTAGCCTTTTCAAGGAGATTCTAAGGACAGTGTGATTTTCTTTACAAAGAAGGGATGAAGAGTTATAGGAATAGAAGTTTGGAAAAAAAAACATAAACATCAATCTTCGTTCCATAAACCAGTGGTTAAACACTAAACAACTTGTATAATTTCTCTCAGAATTTTTCATATATTTTAATTATCTGAATATTTTAATATTTTAGTTATCTATCTATATGTATATCTTTATCTGTGTGTATAAATATGTGTATATATATGCATGCATATTCCATCAGTATCTATGCATCTGTATCATCTGTATCAATCTATATCATAACCATATCATATCTGTAACTTTACTTATATCATGTTGTTCCTACCTGTATTTATGTCTGAATTACATCCATATTTCTATCTCTATCCATATCTTTATTTATGTACATATTATACATCTGTTGGGTTCGCCGTAAGATGATATGGAAAAACCCAAAGAAACTTTTTGGCCAACCCAATATATCTATGCCACTCTGAACTTTACATTTCCCAAAATATTATAGCAAAAGCCTCTTTAGGATTGTTGTGAATCTTCATAAGCATTACTTTTCATGATTAATTCTCTCAGGAGGTTATGTCTTAAATCATTTATTTTCTTTTCCATTATAGGTTATTACAAATATTGAATATAGTTCCCTGTGCTATAGTAGGTCCTTGTTGTTTATTTTATGTATAGTGGTTTGTATCTGCTTAATCCCATACTGCTAATTTATCTATCCCCCCACCTTTCCCCTTTGGTAACTCTAAGTTTGTTTTCTATGTCTGTGAGTCTGTTTCTGATTTGTATATAAATTCATTTGTACAGTTTTTTAGATTCCACGTGTAAGTGATATCATATGATATTTGTGTGTCTCTGTCTGACTTACTTCACTTAGTGTGATCATCTCTAGGTCCGTCCATGTTGCTGCAAATGGCATGATTTCGTTCTTTTTTATGGCTGAGTAGTATTCCATTGTAAATATGTACCACATCTTCTTTATCCATTCCTCTGTTGATGGACACTTAGGTTGCTTCCATGTCTTGGCTATTGTAAATAGTGCTGCTATGAACATTGGGGTGCATGTATCATTTCGAATGAGGGTGTATGTCACTTCCGGATATATGCCCGGGAGTGAGATTGCAGGATCATTTCGTAGCTGTATTTTCAGTTTTTTCAGGACCCTCCATACTGTTCTCCATAGTGGCTGCACCAGTTTACAGTCCCACCTGTAGTGTAGGTGGGTTCCCTTTTCTCCACACCCTCTCCAGCATTTTGTACACTTTTTGACGATGGCCATTCTGACCTGTGTGAGGTGGTATCTCATTGTGGTTTTGATTTGCATTTCTTTAATAGTTAACGATGTTGAGCATCTTTTCATGTGCCTGTTGGCCAGCTGTATGTCTTCTTTGGAGAGAAGTCTGTTTAGATCTTCTGCCCGTTTTTTGATTGGGTTGTTGTTTTTCTGTTATTGAGTTGCATGAGCTGTTTATCTTGGAAAATAAGCTGTTGTCAGTCACATCATTTGCAAATGTTTTCTCCAGTTCTGTAGGTTGCCTTTTCATGTTGTCTGTGGTTTCCTTTGCTGTACAAAAGCTTTTAAGTTTGATTAGGTTGCATTTGTTTATTTTTGCTTTTATTTATTTTGCTTTCGGAGCCTGACCAAAGAAAACATCGCTACAGTTTATGTTTATGTCAGAGAATGTTGTGCCTTTGTTTTTTTTCTGGGAGTTTTATGGTGTCATGTCTTAAATTTAAGTCTTTAAGCCATTTTAAGTATATTTTTGTGTATGGTGTGAGTGAGTGTTCTAACTTCACTGATTTATATGCAATTTCTTTATTTTTTGACAGGTAGAGTGTTTATATAGTTTTGCACCTATAACTTATTTTCAAAGCCATACATATAAATCCCACATTCTTCATCAAAGGGGCATTACTTACTTTGTTTTGTAGATTTGTGTATATTGTTTGGATTCGTAAACTTTTTTCTTTTGTCTTTTTTTTAAGAAAAAACTTTTGTATGTGCTTGAAATCTTATGGAATCTTTTAATGTTGAAGATTTCAAGTACTTGCAAGAAATAAAGGAAAGAAAATGGAATAATGAATCCCATGTTCCCGTCACTCACCCTTAACAATTATGAATGCCTAGCCTAAGCGTTCCTATTTAATCTCACCCTTTTCCCCCATTCTCATTACGGCACTGTGTAATTCATCTCACGATATGTCAGTATATTGCTTTAAAATAAAAGAAGTAATTTTTCCCACATATCCGTTGTATCTTTACCACTCCTAAAATTATCAACAATTCCTCAGTATCACCATCAAGTCATAAAAGTCAAAGATGATTTTTTTTTTTTTTAACTGGTTTGCTAGCTCACCCAAGGTCTGTGCATCGCAGTAGGTCGATTCATCGTTTGAGTTTCTTTTCATGGGCTTGTGTCCCTCTCCATCATTTTCATGCAAATTCTTCTTGAAGGAACTGCTCTTTCTTTTCACTCTCTATGAAAGTAGGTTATAGATTCAGCAAAATGGAGTACTCAAGTTATTTTTAAAAGAACCTGAGTGTTTTCCATAACACTTGGTCTTAGCTTACCAGCTCCTTAGGGAGGAAGCCTGCCTTACCTGAGGCAGTGCTGTCCCCAGAAGGAAAGCTGTGTAAATGTGGCCAGGTGTGTGTGGGTGCCCTCTGGGCTTACTGGACCTCATTTAATCTGGTACCCATAGTACTGTAGACCGGCAAAGATGGAGAGGGGGGAGGGTAACCTTTGTTTCATCATTACACAGGCACACACACACACACACACACACACACACACACACAAACAAACCCCTGCAGTCTTTTCCCCTTTGCCAACTCATACTTAACCAAATTATATCAGTTTGATTGAAGCCCGTGCTACGTTTCACATTTACAAAAATAAAGACTAAGCAGTAGCAACCTAATCTACACAATTATAGTTGGACATCATTCTCATGCTGCCATAGTTATGCCCCAGATTAAGACAGTTTAGGCGCAGGTGTCTGACCAGGATGGTCTCTCATCACTCTTGGCTTGTTTCATCCTTATTCCCCCACCATTTTATTGACATATAATTGCTACATAACGTTATACGTGGAAGGTGTACCATGTGATGGTCTGATACACTTATATATTGTAAAATAATTACCGCCCTAGCATTAGCTAACACCCCAGTCGTGCTATATAATTACCAGGTCTTTTTTTGTAGTGAGAACACTGAAGATCTACTCTCAACAATTTTCAAATGTCTAAGACATTATTGTTGACTAGAATCACCCTGCTGTACATTAGACCCCAGAACTTATTCATCTTCTAACTGGAAGTTTGTATCTTTTGACCACCATCTTCCCACTTCCTCTACCCGCCAGCCCCTGGCAACTACCGTTGTGCTGTTTGGTTCTAAGTTTATTTCATCCTTTAGCACAATGGCATAGACCCTTTCGGTAAAAGACTGCATATTTGAGAAAAATGATACTTATTAGATATTTAACTTATAGAGTAAAATAAAATGAAGGACATGTCAACCTTTCTAAAAAATGGTCTTGCAAGAAACAGCAAGATATGCCCTACACATATTTGTGTGTGTGTGTGTGCACACGTGCACATGCTTCATAAACTCAAGTTCCCATAACACAGATGAGGGATATTAAACTACCATTGGTAGAAGATCATTGGAGTCTATTACAGAAGGATGCTTTAGAGAATTTTGCAATCTAGTAGGTGCCGTATAATATTTAAAATGTGATTTGATTTACTCAGATATGGCAGGAATACACCTTTCTTATGAAAGATGTGTGCACCTTGGTGCTCTTGATATTGGGGTGGCTAATTCGTGTTTGTAGGTGGCTGGCCTGTGCATTGTCACATGCTTAGTCGTGTGCCTCAAGCCTCGAGGTGTCAGTGACACATCCGTCCCCTGAGGGTAAAAATGCATCAAAGTGAAGGACCTCTGTTATAAAATGAGTTTTTACACAGGGAATTTCGTTGTCTCTGGGATTCTGTTAGCCCATATGTGTGCTGGGTGTGATCAGAACCCTTGGGCAAACTATTCACAATGAGAGGAAGTAACCGTTTTATTTTGGAAGCTCTTTTTTCATACAGAGTCGACTTTATGAATTGTGTCGGTTGTAATGAGGGTGATGTTTGCGGATAGTGGTTATCACGCACTTGATCACAGAGGAAGATGGGATTGATTTACGTAAGGGAGAGCTTTGGAGCAAATAAAAACAGAAAACAAGAACAGAACAATAATCCGCGATAGGTATATTTCAGAACAAAGGGCCGAGCGAAACGCAGCTAGCTTATCTAAAATTGGGCAAAATCCCATTGCAATCGGAAAGCTCAGTAGATGGGGAGACAGTATGTGAGCATTTGATGCCCAGAATATGATTTTCAGTTCTATAGATGAGCACAGATTGGTGAGCGCTGTCCGTGATTGAGAAGTTATTGGCATCCGTGGGAACGGTAGAAGCGTTCTGTGCAGAGAATTTCAGACTGCTTGAAAACGGTGTTATGTTTTCTGAGCCGTTGCATTGATGGATTAAAATTAGATCCTTCAACCTAAGAAGAGTTAATATTCTGTGAGTGAATACGGGATGGATTTGTATGGAAAAATGTGTTTTTGAGAAATGTATTGTTAACCTTAGAGGCTCAGTTAATATCACTCACCCCAAAGAAGGCAGTGTAAGATTTGTCATAAATGACTGCAGAATAGGTTGCTTTATATTATTGTTTTAAATTTCAATAGTAAATGAGCACCGTCTACACTTCTTATGACAAAAGGATTATGCAAAAACAGCGATTTTTATTCAGATGGTAATAAAATAGCAGTACGTTCGTTGCCTTGCTTCATTTAAACTGCTGATGTCAACTCCATAATTGTTCCTGAAAGAATGGGTGAGATAGCCTAACTTATGATTAAGACTTTGATTCTGTAAAATTAGGTTGCGGAGACATATGCTGTTCTTTCTTCCTTACACATTGCTTCAGTATTTATGTTTGCTACAATGAATAGTATTTCATTGTATTCATGTCATAGTTCCTAAATAGAAATGTTTTACTTTTCCCTGTCTACATTTTTAAGACTGGGTTATATGTTTGAGATGTTGACGCCATGGCTACAATGTTCAAATTAATCAATGGAACAGACTTAAAATAAGTGTCTTATTGCAAAGAGCTTTTTTTTTTTTACATCTTTATTGGAGTATAATTGCTCAACAATGGTGTGTTAGTTTCTGCTGTATAACAAAGTGAATCAGCTGTACATATACATATGTCCCCATATCCCTTCCCTCTTGCGTCTCCCTCCCACCCTACCTACCCCACCCCTCCAGGTGGTCACAAAGCACCGAGCTGATCTCCCTGTGCTATGCGGCTTTTGATGCCTGTACGTATATGGTTCCCACATGCAATCTGGTAACAGTTATCCTCACATTTCTGGTGGATGCATGTGTGGATGTGAATTCTGCAGATAGCATACATTCTGGCTTCATGCAAATGTGTAGAAGGTGCTTTTTGTATAAAAAATGCAATAAATACCTGGTTGAAGGTAAATCCATCCAGCCAGTCATCCGAGTGTTCCAATTCCACAATTCCAAATGTGTGTGGGAGGTGCGGTGGGGAGAGGGAGGGAGGGAAGGAGAGGAAGAGAGAGAAAGAGAGAAAGAGAGAAAGAGAGAACTGAGCAGTGTTCGTAAATTGCTTTTCAGGTTTAACACTTAGAAACTAAAGCCAAAAATTCATAAGCCCGACCATCTCATCTCACAAATAAACCCAGTATGGTGGGTTGAACTGTGTTTCTCCAAGAGATAGGGTGCATTCCTGACCCTGAGGACCTCAGAACGTGAGGTTGAAAGTAGAGTCTTTGCAGATGTAACGAAGATGAGGTCATCGAAGTGGGCTCTGATCCAATACGACTGGGGTCCTTTTAAGAGGGGAAACTGCCGCGAGAGGACACGGGCATGCGTAGCGGGAGCCAGAGTGAAGGCAGAGTCCCAGGGGCAGAAGACGGCTCCGTGAGTGCTGAGGCAGAGATTGCAAGGATTCAGCTACACGCCAAGGGACACCAAGGATGGCCAGCAGCCACCTGAATCTAGAACAGACCAGGAGAGACCCTCCCCGGGAGCCTTCAAAAAGGAGGGAGACCCTGGGACACCTTGATTTAGGACTTCTGGCTTCCAGAATAAATTCCTGTTGTTTTAAACCATCAAGCCTGTGGCCCTTAGTTACAGCAGCCTTAGGAATCTCACACACCAGCGTGCAAAGCTCTCCATAGGATTTATCCAAAATGCCGCAGCCCGTTCGGGTAGAGCTGAGGTGACCCCTCAGCCAGCTTTGTGCCTCTTCGCAGCCTGGTCCTGTCTCTCCGATACATTCCTCCAGTCGGGGTTGGGTGCGGGGGGGATACTTGTCTCCCAGGATCACCTCCATTTCCTTCAGGTTTTAAGGATGCTGCTGCATCGTGTCACAGCGTCACACCTTCTGGGCCGGCGTGGGATCCCCCTTTGTAAGCACTGTCCTTGGAAGGGAAACAAGTTCCCGCCCCTCAACTGTAAAATGAGCCGGTGGGACCCATCTCCAAGTCCTTTCCCATTCTAATTCCACCTGAATCGAGAGCCCTGATCGTTGTAATTAAGACTCTTGATGTGAATACGGCTCGTTTTACACCATAATTAGCGAGACCACAGGCTTCAGGGATTTTTCTCAATAAACGTCTCTGTGACCTGGTGAAACGTCAGAGGCAAACCGGGAGGGGAGGGGGTTTGCAACTCACAATTGTGTCATTTAAAACAAGTTCATATTGGCACATACACACTACTCCATATAAAATAGGTAACTAATAAGGACCTACTGTGTAGCACAGGGAACTCTACTCAATACTCTATAATGACCCATGTGGGAAAAGAATCTGAAAAAGAATCGATACATGTCTATGTATAACTGATGCACTTTGCTGTACCCCTGAAAGTAACACACATTGTAAATCAGGTATACTCCAATTAAAAAAAAAATACAGAGCAAATAAATAAAAGGAAAAAAAAATAAAGTGAATTCAGAGGGATGGACCTCTGAGTGACATGTAGTCTGTTCAAAGCCTGGATCGTAAAGCACAGGGTGGCACTTACGTTAGAACATCGAAATGGCACCAAAATTGAAACTGGAGGGAGGTACGATTCGTCGTATTTCGTCTTTGCCTCTTTTTCTGCTGTGTCTGGCGCTGAGGAAATACAGGGTCCCACGTCCGTTTGCCTCAGTATATTTTCCGCTTGTAGCTTGTGCATTATAAACAATTAAGCAAGAGAGCAAGCATTTTGTCTTTCCCCTGCTTGTGTGCATGACGTGACCTGCTGTCCGGTTTTTCAGGCCTTCTCTTTTCTTCTCCCTGAGGAGGTATTTCTTGACCTTTATAAAGTGGCTGAATGGGAACTTTAAAAATCTCCCAGTCGGCGTGAACGTCAGAACCTTTAGAAGCACGATCGTATGTTTAATACGTGGGGCATCGAGCGTCTGATGCCTGGCAGGCTCTGGACTTCCCGTGGCGGTCGGTAGGTAAGAGGGCGACACCAGCTCCGTCACGGATAACGTGGTCTGTTGGAGGAGCCTGGCGCTTCTCAGGTGATGACATACGTGCGGGTGACATCATTCCTTTAATGAAGGTAGCAAAGTCAGTGTGTACAGAGCCCGGAGAACGGGAGGGTTCCTGGTAGGGGATGCTGCCTTAGGTCTGGTTCACGGGGCGTCTTCGGAAGGAACTGAGACCACCAGTTGGGAGGGTCTTGAAGGGATGGTGGGAGAGGAGGAGACTTGGGGGACAGAAGCAGGTAGAGTTCAGAGCAGGTGCTGAAAAAACCTAAGTGATGTGGATGAAAGAGTTGGCTTCCGGTCTCCTGGTTTTGCCCGATTGCCGTGTCCTTAGGTCCGTGGCCTGGGGGTCAATTCCCATCCATTTTGTAATCCGATTTCAGAATAATACTGTTGGAAAGATTATTCCTGGAAGAAGGCTTCAAGTCTTAAATCTTTATTGCTTTTGGAACAGATGATGGAATGCAGTGTTTCTCCAAATTCAGCATCAGTATCCCCTGGGGGGCTTGTTGAACACAGACCCCTGGGATCCACGCATCCGAGTTTCCCAGTCGCCAGATCAAAGGTGGGACCCAGTATGTTCCCACGTGAACTTGCTGCTGCTGGTGCGGGGGTCACATGGTGAGGACCACTGCATTCCAGTCCTTTCAGGCTGCATGTCCACAGACATCCCGTTTGATTTTTGACGGCCACCTCCTATGTTGGTCTTCCCTGTTCAGAAGGTGGTATTAAAATCTCTGGGTCTCCTCGTTTGCTTTTGGCATTCAGGCTTGCTCTGGATTTACAGGTTATCATGCTCTCAGGTCCCCAGACCATTCAAGCCAATGCATATTTATTGGACGTCTGCCATGTGCTATGGACCGTGAGGGGTGTAAAGATTAATAATAACCACCATCAAGCCTCATCAGAGGCTAGATGTTGTTTATTCCTCCGTGGCCTCCAAATGCCTGGCTCGTAATTCAAAGCAGTAGAGTAACTTGAAGACAGTGATTGTTTCCCGTTTCAGGGATCCAGGAGCACTTTCTGTCTTAAAGTTCTGGTCCTTCTGGGCTGTGTGGAGCTCTTCCTCCTTCAGAGAGTGAGAAACTGAATAGAGTTTCTCACCATTCATTTCTCATCATTCATTCATCCATCCGTTCATTCATTTGATAGCCATGTGTTCACATCTTATTTTGAGAAGGTCACCGTGCTACATACCAGAGAACATAGAAACACTGATAAAATTCAACCCCTGACCTGATCCCAGCGAGATAACATTTTTAGTAGAGAAGACAAAATAATCCTTGAAAACACCTGCACCACAAGGCAAGCACATCTACATGCCGTGAGAAGGGAAAACACACAGACCTTGGGAATATAGAATCTTATTTTCCACTGGAAAACTGGTATCACGTAGGACAGTTCCGTATCTGCCTATGGCCGCTTAAAGAATGACCCCAAACTGCCAATATTTCTTATCTCACACATTTTCTGTAAGTCAGGGATTCCAGACCTTCGTAGCTGGGTGGTTCTGATGCGGGGCCTCTCAGGATGCTGCCGTCCACCTGTGGACCAGGGATGCAGTTCTTTGAAGGCGTAAGAGAGCCTCACGTGTGTGACCATCAGCAGAGGGCTTCAGTTAGCTGTCCTGTGGACCTCACCTTAGGGCCGGTCACACGGCATTGGCAGTGGCTTTCTGGGCAGTGAGAAAAGGGAGAGTAAGACGGAGTGGCTGAGAGGAATCCTAGGACCCGCCGTAGTCTTTGATACCCTGACCTTGGAAGAGACACATTATCACTTCTGCCGCATGCTACCGGTCACACCGTCCAGACCAGGTACATTGGGGAAGGGGTCAACGGGAGGGTGTTGATACACCTTGGGAGCTAGGCTAGCACCAAAGCTTTTCCAAAGGAGACAGCTTGTGAGCTGCATCTCAGAGGATTTTTTCAGAAGGGCAGAGAGGACAGTGAGTAAACACGTGGACACAGCAAGTGTTGAGTGAAGGGATGGGCTGAGCGCGCTTTCAAGTGCCTGTTGTTGGGTACAGACGATTAAACTGACATCAGAGCATTGTAGGGTGGTGGAACCCAATGGTCAAGCCAACGGATGTTCTTCTGTAGGTTGTGAGAGCCCTGTCAGGGCTTCAGCAGTGTGGAATCATCTATGGAACGCCACCTTTGTGCTGGTGAATAGGATTGAGGCAGGTAGCAATGTAGGTAGACATCGAAGACATCAGGCTAATAATGTACATTAAGATGGAATGGTGGCAGAGACTGCGGAAACGGAGAAGGTTTCACATTCCCCAGAGGCGCTGGGAATATGGTATTGACGGGACCTGGCCTCCTACTGGACAGAGAACAAGCCAAGGAAGTAACTGTGGGAAGTTGGGGTGATATTTTAGGTACTTTACCGAAGGGAAGAGAGAAGGCTCAGAAGCCAAGGAGGCGCCCATCACTGTCAGATGCCACATCCTCACGTCGATGACATGGATGGGGAACGTGCTGTTTGTTGGTGATTATAATGAAATGGATAGACTGTAAAAGATAATCATTATTTATTTATTTTAAATAAATTTATTTATTTATTTTTGGCTGCGTTGGGTCTTCGTTGCTGCGCGCGGGCTTTCTCTAGTTGTGGCGAGCAGGGGCTACTCTTCGTTGTGGTGCGCGGGCTTCTCATCGCGGTGGCTTCTCTTGTTGCGGAGCACAGGCTCTAGGTGCGCAGGCTCAGTCGTTGTGGCTCACGGGCTCTAGAGTGCAGGCTCAGTAGTTGTGGCGCACAGGCTTAGTTGCTGCGCGGCATGTGAGATCTTCCCGGACCGGGGCTCGAACCCGTGTCCTGTGCATTGGCAGGCGGATTCTTAACCACTGTGCCACCAGGGAAGTCCCAGATGATCATTTTTTAATCCTACCTATTCTCTCCCTCTCTCCTTTTTTTCTTTTTCTTTCTTTTTTTTTTTTTTTTTTGGCCACGCTCTGCGGCACATGGGATCTCAGTTCCCTGACTGGGGATCGAACCCACGCCCCCTGCAGTGGAAGTGCAGAGTCAACCACTGGACCCCCAGGAAAGTCCCTAATCCTACCTAGTCTCTTGATAGTCTTTTCCTTTTGAAACTGGTCTGACATTTTCATTATCCAGACCTTCTCAACGGCTCTAACCATCTTTCCAAAATCCTGTTGGTGCCCGGACACATATGCCCTGAAGGGACTCCTAAGAAGGAACATTTCTTTATTTACCCTCACATCCCTTCTGCTTTCTTTTCGGACAGCACCCCTGGGCCCCATCAGTTGCCCTCTGTGGGGGGGGGTGCTGACCACTCAGCAAAGCCCTCTTCCTCCTTGGAGCTTCTCTGCAGCCTCTGACATGTTCATTGACCCTCCGCTAAGGGACTTTATCCTGCCTTGCATTCCAGAACTCTCCCCTCCGGCTTTCTTCTACTGCCTCTCTATTGCTGTACTTAGCTTTTCTGACTTTCCTGCTGCTGCAGTTCACGTTGCTCCGTAAATTCCAGCTTCCAGACCATCCCGCATAGGTTTGCGCCTCCTCCTTCCTGGTTAACAACGCCTTCCACCCCGGAGACCGCCACGTCTCTACTTTCTGCCCTTGTATTCTCCTCTCCCACGCTGCTTGGGAAAAACTCTCCTGTGATTCTTTTACTCATAGAGTCAACAATACTTCTGACGACAGATGTGTGTGGTGTTCCCCCACCCCTCCCACCCCGGGTCCCCGCACACCAGGCTATTCTCTGTGACACCAGCTGGGTGTCCTGTGATTCAGTTCAGCCTGACACTAATATGGAGTTCGTACAGACCCCACAGATGAAGGACTCACAGGACGCCCCCCTGCCACCCACACTTCAGAGGCCAGTTGCAGGCAGTGGGTCCCCAGCTTACCCACAAGTTTTCTCTCACTTGGCTGTGCATCGGAGAGTCTCATCACTTCCTCCTTGGATTCCGTTATTTGCTGGAACCGTTCATGGCACTCGGGAAACCTTTCCTTAATGCTTCCCCGGTTATTTTATAATAAAGGCTATGATACAGGATACAGATGAACAGCCAGATGAAGAGATACAGAAAGCCAGCTGTGGAAGGAGCCTGACAGCAGGAGCTTCTGTCCTCGTGGAGGTGGGATGCACCAACCTCTCCGCATGGGGGTGTGTTCAGCAACTACGAAGCGCCCTGAACTCTGTGCTTTGGGGATTTTCATGGACGCTTCGTCACGTGGGCTTTACTGATCACGGACTCAGTCTGCAGCCCATCTCCCTGTCCAGACTGTGGACGGTGAGGCCGAAAGTTCCAAGCTTCTCACTATGGCTTGGTCTTTCTGGTGCTCAACCTCCATCCTGAAGCCACCCGGGACCCCACCAGGGCTCATCTCATTAGAACAAAACACACCCTTGTCGCCCAGGAAATTCCAAGGGATTTAGGAGCTCTGAGTCAGGAACCAAAGACCAAATAGTAGAACAAAGGATGCTGCTAGTATTCTTAGCACTTGGGAAATTACAAGGGTTTTAGGAGCTCCGCGCTAGAACAGGGGGCAGGGCTTGTATGTATATTTTCCACTATTTCACACATAACCACCCTTTGTCTATGACATGGGGCCACGGTTCTGTTCCACCCACTCACTTTGACGTGCATTATTGGCAGTCCTCTTTGGCACTAACCAGTTTCCACCAGAGGAGCCAGACCACCTGATACTTCCTAGCTGTGTGAATCGCAGTAGCTGATTTTTTCACGTTTCCGTTTTCTCCTCTGTTAAGAGGGTTATACGAGAGTACCTACCTCTAGAGATGTTTGCAAAATAAGTTAATGAAGCATCAAATGTGCCTTAAACCAGAGGCACATAGCCACTAGAGGCAGGCTTCTCAGATTATTTATCTTTGACCTTAGGTTCCGCCTTCTTAGCCTAAAATATTTCATGAAGAATGGCTTCGTATTATGCTTAGCATTCACTCCAAATTCCTTTCAGTGACCTGTTTGGCTTTGCACAGAATGAGCTTCCTGCCTACCTGCGAGCTCCATCCTGCAGTGTTCTCTGATGACTGCGCTGCTGGTCTACCAGTTGTCTTTCGGTTTCCAACTAAGCAAATTAGGCCACGGCCTGTGCCACTCCCACTGCCCTCATCCCGCTTCGAGTGCTGTGCATGGTCTATCCTTCTCATATTTCATCTGCTGTTTACTTCCTTCTCTGCGCTCACCCACGCTCGACTGCATTTTTCCTTTTTGACCGCGTGTGGTGTGTGTTTAAATGTTTTTCGGCTTCGCCTTAAAATGTGTGTTTCATGAGTCCAGCCTAGATGGGGTACTGGTTGGGTATTTGTTGAAGAAATGAGTAATTGTTAGGCACTCTATAAATATTCATTGAGGGAAAGAGAACATCAAATCTTGCGTGTTAGCAAGTGTTAGCAACCGAGGCATCACAGTTTTCTGAGACATGTAGCCAAGTCAGAGAGACTGAGAGAACACCTTTGATTACTGAATCAATTTGTGGTCGGAGGAGTTGGTTTTTCATCTACGGGAAGATGGGCTCTTCCTTGATGGTTGAGGTTGGTTATAGGCTACCCTGATTTACTGAAATGTATGTATGGGTCATTCAGCGTACTTACGTGATTTGTTTCTAAATGCCTGTTTATCTTTTAAAGTCTTTGCCAGTATTCACATCCCTAGAATTTGTACACATTTTTTTCCTGTATTTTTTTCTTTTAAAGACAGTGTCATAGAAAAATTTCCCATTCTAGTCCATGCCTAGAAAATTTAGAGGCATACATTTTAGGAATGTCAAGGATTTTGGACCTTGACTATTTTAAGTCTTACATGAAAGCTGTAAATATACTCTGTGGCACTGTTTGTTTCCACTGTTCACTGTATGATGACCTTAGTACTTTTTAATTTTGTTGTAAAGATTTGCATCAAAATTAGAAGCGTGGGCAGGAAATTAATTTCTTGAGAGTTCATCAGAATTCTGGGGTGATTTAGGAGGAGTGGAACAGTGTAAAGTTGATTATCTGTATTTTCAGTTACTCACTTTAAGCTCTCAGGAAAATTTTTCTCTGTTTCTCTCCACCCCCCAGATTTTCCTAATGCTAAAAATTAAACAATTTGAGCATTGCATAAAATTGGAAGCAAATCCAAGACAGAAAACAGATGTTTTATTAAATATGCATCTTTTCAAAAATGAATGTGGTTTGGAAGATTGTTCTGTTTGAGAGAAAGATAAAGTCTGGGTTAGATAAATTTGGGTGCAAATTCAAGTGATTTATGTTAATTGGAACATTTATATATACATCTAGACATATCCAGGACAACCCTGCTAACAACCTACCGATAAGGACTCTTCCCATCTGAGCGTGCATTTTATTTTATTTTTTTAGCTACTCATGGACGTCTATCAAAATTAAACTTATTTCTCCCATTGTTCTTTTAGAAACTTAGCAGGTCACTGTGACTCGAAAGACAACTAAATAAATGATGAATGGTAGTAGTTATATATATTTTTTAATTTAAAATACCTCTGAAATATCTTTAGGTTTTAAAAAGAAGTTTACATTTTCCTGTTTTTGTGTATGTGTGTGCAGGGCTAGATGCAGACACTGGTCATGAGTCATGTCGAAACCTTGGGACCCCTTAGGTGTAATCCTGGCACAGACTTCGTGAGGACCCTGGAGCGTCTAGCGTAGCTACCATCTCCTTCTTTCCCCATGACAAACGTGGTCCTCCTTCGAAGCCATCTTCCACGCCATATCCTAAGAGTCTCCCAGAGCTGCTACCTCTTCTGAGCATGGCCCTCTCTATTCCTTTATCTCTGGATATAGGAGCTCCTGCAGTTGTATCTAAGTCCTTGCCTTGATGATGTTTTCCCCCAGGAGACCACCTTGAGAGCAAGGACTGTGCCACATTCGTCCCTGGAATTTCTTTTCTACCCTCATATCTTGTGCACAGCCTGTGTTCAATGCACATTCGCGAAGTGAAATATCTTAGGATATCTTAGGATTTCTAGACAGAGTTTCCTATACATTATTTAGGTACCAGAGAATAAAATCATATTCGTAACCTATTGAAAAGTCCTAACTCCGTCAATGTCCTCCTTTATGAAAATATTTATACGCTTTCACCTTATGTTCTAGGTATCTGTTTGACCTACTACCCAGGGCGAATTGGAATGGCTGTGACTGTCTCTATGAAACCCCAAGTCTTTAGCTGTAAAGGTGAAATTATGTGGAGAGGCTTCTTTGAAACACTGTCATAGCGTGGAATAGATCATTCTTAGCTTCTACGTCCGATATTCCGCCAAAGGTCTGTATGCTTTGACTAATGTGTTCTCTGTATGGTAAAATTCCAATAAAATGACATAAGATATTTATGGTAATGTTTGCTAATATATTGGTAACTCATAAATATTGGTTTGCCTTGAGTATTTAATATCAATCATCTCAGGCAATATTTGTTTTTACAAGAAGCTTTTATAGATGAGTCGATAACATACTAAGTATAACGTAAGTCTTCACAAGTGGTCTGTATATGGTAGGGTGTAGTTTCACATGAAAACAAATCATAAAATGTAATTTCTTATTAATTTCCAAATAATCAGCTATCTGTCATCATATTTATCTGTCTTCAGGACTTCTGTAATAGGTCATCTAGCCCAAATTTACTGGTAAAATCAATAGTGTTTTAATCTAGAGAACTGAGCCTTTAACCTTTGAAATATCTTATTAGCCACATGACTCTATCTTATAACTTAGCTTCCGATACATGAAGCAAAGCTTATGACTTCATGGACCCCCATGAATCATGTAGCAGAAAACAAATGAGAAAAATGAAGACGTGATTACTTGAACATAGGTCAGTGTTAGTGATCAGCATTCTGCTTAGATACCAGTCCTTAGCAGCAAGATGCCATAATAGGCGGGCGCAATAAATGGTCATTTTCCTTCTCTGACCCTTTGGTGTTTGGAGGTTTCTAATACCAAAAGCCATCTGTGAGAATGTTATGTTGCAAATTCACACATGTGGGGCTATCCTTTGAGAAGAAAAAAAAAAAAAAAGAGAGAGAATGTATTTCGCCTTGCATAGCAGGAAAAATAGTAGAATTGTCACCAAACACAAAAAATCCGTCTGCCCTATGCACAGTGAGGCCAAACAAACCGAAACTTCGGAGCTTGGAGCAGACAGAGGTTTACTGCAGGACTGTGAAAGGAGACAGATGGCTTCTCTCCAAAAAACCCACAACTTTTAGCAAAGCATTTTTCAAGGCCCGGTGAGGGAGGGGCATCCCAGGGTGTGTGCTCAGCTCGTGCACAGTTCTCTGACGGGTTGATGATGAGGTCACAGGGCAGTGTCACAAGGGTGCCAGTTGGTCTGGGGGCTGTGTGCTAGAGGTCATCAAACTGTTAATTTCTTCCTTGTGGTGGTTTTTAGCATCTGAAAAAACTCAGGAAATAGGCCTGAGATACAAGACCTAGCACCTCAGACAGGAGCTGCCGCAGGAGATGTTGGGGAGGGGTCTCTGTCCCGGGAAGGGCCCCCGGGGTCCTGCTCGGGTTACGGAATCTGTGCTGATGGTAGTGACCGGGGCCCAGTAAGAGAAGTGGAGTTGGTGAGGTAGGCAAGCAGCGTGGATGGAATCATTCCTGACATGGAATTAAATCCTACAGGATGTGAATATTTTGTTCCATCAGTGTCAGATTTGCAAAAAAAAAAGGAAACTCATGCACATACTAGTTACTGAATGTTTCTCTCTCCCTCGTGCACCTAAAAAACACATACACGAAACCCAGCAAGCCAAGAGGCAAACAAAAACTCACCCTAAAATAATAATTCAAATACATGTTTCTCAACCCTATCCCAAGGCACAAAAGAGTCAGCTACCAGACATAACTCACTAATTTTTGTAGACATCTCCTGACACACACCTAGTTAACTTGGCAGCTGTGAATTTGACAATTATCTGTGGGTGTGAGCCAAGATATGACCTCTGATCAAGTGAAACATAAACAGAGCCAGTTTCGAAATTGTGATATTAATCGTGCAATGTTAGAATAGCTAATAGTACGTGTGTGTTTGCTGTATGCATCACGCGTGCAGTGAGGCTGTCTTTGGTCCTGATACCAAATAACCTTTTTGTCCCTGATGAAAACTGTGTCAGGTGTAGATTCCCACAGACTGGGGACTGAGCATGGCGCAGAGAAAAGACATTAGTGGCTCCACTTAAGACAATGTATGCTGATAGCCGAACTACCTGCTTTGAGCCCTACTGGACCCTTGACAGCTCTGTGATCTTGGCCAGTTCGCTAATACCTCGTGGATTTCGTCTTTTTCAAACAGTGGAGATAACGCTCCCTTTTGTGCTCACTGAGAAGGTTAAAAGGAGTCTGTATGGGAATTACGTGGCGGTCCAGTGGTTAGGACTCAGCGTTTTCATTGCTGGGGGCCCCGGGGGCCATCCTTTGTCTGGGAACTGCGATCCCGCAAGCCATGCTGTGTAGCTAAATAAATCAATAAATTAAGTAGAGAGTCCATGTATAAAACGGTATCTTAAAGGTTGACCCACCATATACATGTCACCTGTTATAACAGTTCCTATTCGATTTGGATGAGGAGGTGGCTTGATTCTGTGAAAAGCGTGTGGTCTTTGAACTCAGGATAGACGTAGCTCTGACTCTGCCTTATGGCTTAAATGTATCGTGGGAGCTAACGTCTGAATATCAGTTTTCCTAAATGCAAAATACATGCTATGATACCTACCCTGCGTGGCTGTAGAAGGGTCAGGAATAATGAATGCAATTAAGATGGTTGGTACCTATGAAGTCATTTCCACAAATATATTTTAACCAACAATATGTACTGGATAGCACAGGGAACTCTACTCAGTGCTCTGTGGTGACCTAAATGGGAAGGAAATCTAAAAAAGAGGGGATATACGTATATGTATGACTGTTTCACTTTGCTGTACAGCAGAAACTAACGTAACATTGTAAAGCAACTATACACGCCAATAAAAATTTTTTAAAAAACACAATATTGGGACTTCCCTGGTGGCACAGTGGTTGAGAGTCCGCCTGCCGATGCAGGGGACATGGATTCGTGCCCCGGTCCGGGAAGATCCCACGTGCCGCGGAGCGGCTGGGCTCGTGAGCCATGGCCGCTGAGCCTGTGAGTCTGGAGCCTGTGCTCCACAACGGGAGAGGCCACAGTGGTGAGAGGCCTGCGTACCGCAAACCACCCCCCCAAAAAAACCCCCCCACAATATGTATGAAATAGTAACTACATGTTCTATCAAAACCGTAATCAGACTATGACCCTACCTTCCTACAACTTAGTAATGGGCTGACTCATTAGCTATGAAACCCAAACACTTTACGTGCTTGGTACTAATATTCCTTAAGGGTCGAAATGCGTTCAGTGGTTTGTCCTTTTTTCCCGCTCACCATCCCTCCTAGACATGTAAAATGGTGAGTGATTACGTGGGTAGTCTGTCCAGATGTCTCACAAGGAGTCACTTGCTTTGTTGTGATCCTCTCACTCGTAAGCAGAAAGAAGCAGGGTTGCTTGAGAGTCATCCTTTAAAGAGAAGGTTCCATGGTGAGATGACAAGAAATGTGTGCCAAATAGTCCTAAGATGAGAACTGATCAGTTAGAGCCTCGTCTTGTCGTATGAGAGCCGAGAGAACGAGGCAGCTTGGATCTTGCCCATCTGACCCACTGCTGTAAGGGGAAAAAAAAAAAAATCTCTGCAGGCTGAGGATCAGTTCTTGCAAACAAACGACGTCTAACATATTGAGTGGCTTTCGCAAAATAAACTGTGCAAGGATTTTAAATTCTTAATTTAAATAAACTGCATCGAACAGAGACATGGACTAAATTGATTATTCATCTTCGATGAAAATTTAATGGTGGCCAGGTAAAAGCAGGTGAGAAGTAGATTGGTGACCTCCAACCGTCTCGCTTTATTCTGAATTCTCAAATGGCCTGTGGACTCAAGTGGTTGGATATAGAATCTACAATTTACCATAACTGTGTAGGTGTCCTTTCTTGATTAGTTGCTTGAATTATTAGGGCATCAGTTAAGAATTACTTTATGACACTACTAGCTAGTTTTTGTAATTACCCAAAAGAAAGCTTAGAAGGAATGTAACAAGGGTTTTGAAAGAATGGCACCAACTCTTTTACTAAGTGTATTTCTCTCTCTCTGTCTCTGTCTGTCTGTTTTATTTTAACAGGGAAAAATGTGCTGAGATGGAAAAGAAATCAAGTAGATTTCCATGGTGGCGTTTTTAAAAGCATCTTCTTAGAAGGACAATGTAATTGTAAGTATGACAAAAAGTCATTGATCTCCGCTGCCTTATTTTGTGGATGCATTTACAGCCTGGTTAATTCAAATCTGGCAGTGCTTTCAGATTACTTCCGTGGTAAAAATTGTTTTCTTTTTTTTAAAAAAAATCTATTTGAAATTCACCGAAGTACAAAGCAGAGATTTTAAGCTCATTGGGAGCATACATACTGGCATGCTTTGTGAATTTAGGATTGCACAATAATTATTTGTTTCTCCAAATAGCCACAGTGCAGAGTATATCTCATTGATGAGGCAAGAAAGTCAGCCCTCCTTCTGAAATTCACCCTCATCCCCACTGGCCATGGAAAACCCACTTTCTTCTACAGTACGCATCTCAAGCCACTGGGGCCTTTGAATGGCCTCAGCATTTCATTTGATCACTTTTGTGTGTTGCCCCTGAAGAGTGTGATCCAAAATATCAGACATACTTTCTCATGCAGGCTGTGGGCCCACTGAGGCCACGGGATCCTTCTCTTTCTCTGAAAGCCAGAAATAGAGCATAGCCCAGGGAAGGGGAAATGGGTAGAATACTTTGACAATCTATGTTTGTGAGCATACGTTAATGAAGATATTTTACAAGTCAAAATTGGGACCCTTTCCTCCCATTTAAATTTCAGAAAGGACGTGTTTTAATATATTTCAAGTAAATGGTTAAGACTTTTCATGGCTCAGCTGTCAATTCAAGCCCTGCTGAGGCCGTTTATATGATTACATGGATTAAATACTGGCTATTTACCTACTTTCTTACCATTTTGAGTGCCATAACTTCTAAACATTTTTTCGGAATTTAGACCACCAGTGGCTTTTGAGTATCTCTTTACAGTTAACCACCTAATTTCCCTATTTTTACTCTGTAACAAACTTCTGCACCTTTCCTGGATTCTAAAAGGTTGTCAAGGTCACGTTTTTCATTGAACTCCTATTTCTAAAAACTAGATTTCCAAACTCCTTTTCCTATTTCCTGCTATTAACAAAGTGCTAGGTTTTTCTTCTCCAAAGGTAATTTGTAATGAATAAAGAAAGACTACTCCTGTCCCCCTTTTTTGGGGGTTACCATGCAAATTTGGAAGATGAAACAGGTGAGGATATACAGTTCAACAATCCATAAGAGCACATTATGTAAATCCCTTTGTCTTCTGAATTTCGAAACCTCCTTTTGTTTTTTCATCGTCATTTTCTTTTTTCAATCTGGAGGAGCATTAATATATAACCAAGGCTTGAAGGTGCACAAGTATTTGTCTTCTTTGTCACACCACCAGCCTTTCGAACAATAAGCCTATGCAGCCTTGATTGTAATCATTTCCGGAGCTGCCGTGCAAGGAGCAGTCAGTTTAATGTAACCAGCCCATCCTGGTTCTGAGGAGAAGTGGTCGTAATGGGTCTGGCATCAGGCTCAGAGCTGTAGACAGCACAGCTCCGAATACGACAGCTTGGATTATGAAAGCCGAAGGGAATGTGATATAAAGCGCACCATCGGGGGAAGGAAGTGAGAACTTATGAACTGGGGAAGACTCCTTACTTTTTTTTTGTTTTTTTTAAATTAATTAATTTATTTTTTATACAGCAGGATCTTATTAGTTATCTATTTTATACATATTAGTGTATATATGTCAATTCCAACCTCCCAATTCATCCCACCACCACCCCCTCCCCGCTTTCCCCCCCTTGGTGTCCATACTCTTGCATTTGCAAGCACTGGGTGTTTATCCATCTGTGCGTTTGTGCTGGAGTCTAACTGCTTCTCTGATAAGGGGAGCCCTTTGGAGCGCCACTTTTGGGGTGGGCTTGATGAGTGGTGATGCTGTGTTGGAACTTTATTGTCTCCCAAGGATGGCTTGGCTGAAAAACTAAAGACAAAATTTTGAGTTTTCCTTTCCCAGAAACCTCAAGACCCCAAGTGACAACTAAAGTCTCTGTGACTCTTTAACTGGACTGATGGTCACTTACAAGGGGTACAGGGTTCAGTGGGGAAACACAAAGACCTGTGAATCAGGGCATTTATGTTGTTATCCAGGTTTGCTACTCATTAGCGTGTTTTCGATGGTCAGGCTTCTGACATGCTTGAATAATAGAGATGTATGTATTCATTCCCTTTTCACTATGAAGAACTTGTGATTATAAATGAAGAAAAACATCTGTCTAGGAAGCAGAAAGAATTCATTAAGCCTACTGAATACTTGAACATTTCAACTTATGCCCGTTGCATCTAATTTTCCATACACCGTTGAATGAACCCTTTCTGGTTTTGTAACCCTGTTAAAGGAAGTGCTTTGCAATGGATTTTCGTGGTCATCGGGGATGCTGTTGGTGAACTGATGTTAGACATTCCTTAGTTTTTTCCCAAAGATGGCTTAGTTCAGTTCAAAACTGACAACCAAGAACAATGCCTTTCATGGCACTCCTGGAACTATGATTTTCATTTCTAAGTGAAGGGATCCAGGGATGAACCAGAATTAGGATGTTTGGCATTTTATGTTTGGACTGAATTTGCTAGTCTATTGAAGATCCTGACACTCAGGGTTATGCTAGGGGCTAATACATTCGAACATTGAGGTAGTTTGTTTATACGCTACTTTGTTCTGGACACACATTGTCCAAATGAATCTTTTATTAAAACATTTTGTGATTCCGAGGAACACAGATTAGTTATGTAAATCAATTTGGTATAGTAGCTGAGTTATAGACTTAAATACAATGATAAAAATAATAATGTTAAATAATATAGGGCTTCCCTGGTGGTGCAGTGGTTGAGAGTCTGCCTGCTGATGGAGGGGACGTGGGTTCGTGCCCCGGTCCGGGAAGATCCCACATGCCGCAGAGCGGCTGGGCCCGTGAGCCATGGCCGCTGAGCCTGCGTGTCCGGAGCCTGTGCTCCGCAACGGGAGAGGCCACAGCAGTGAGAGGCCTGCGTACCGCAAAAAAATAAATAAATAAAAATAATAATATAAATATAATATAGGTAATATATAATTATGTATAATATAAATATGTTACAAATATAACAATAAACTAATATAAATAGAAATTATTTAGGGGCCTCCTTGATCCTTTTCTTCTTAACTATTATCCAAACCCGTAATATTACCTTGTACCAATACTACACTGCCTATTTTTTTCCGAGTTTAATGCTTCCTTTCTGCCGAAAAGGTATATGTTAGACTGGGAAAAAGGGGCAAATGTATCATTAAAGAGATCATCTTACACTATTTTTATATATATATATATATATATATATATATATTTTTGGCCATGCCACGTGGCATGCTGGTTCTTAGTTGCCCAACCAGGGATCAAACCTGCACCCCCTGCAGTGCAAGCGCGGAGCCTTAACCGTTGGACCGCCGGGGAAGTCCCTCTAAGTTTTTTTTTATGCATAAGCTAATTTTGTTTGACTTTTGGAGGAGATCAATAAACTCAGTCTTGAGTAAGTGACCATGGAACATGACCTAGGCTAAGGTGAGCCAGCTGTGGCCTGTGGGTGACTCAGTTTTTAGGAGTAGTGCCTTTTATACGACAGTGCCAGAATTCAATGGTTGCGGTAGAGACGGCATGGCCATCATTTGACCCTTTACATCCTTTGACCCTTTACAGTGAGTTTGCTGATCCATACTTAAGGACATGACCGGATTCTTTGGGGAGTTGGGAGGGTAGTTCATGGTGATTATTTTGGATCCACAAATTGCTAACAAATATTAACATATAACAAATTATCAATACTATAGATATCTGCTCTCATATTAGGAGTTCTATGAATGCACTGCTACAGTCTCATACAGCAGGTGTTTGTAATCTGGAATCTGGGATGCATGCATCCCTGGGGTCTGGGAGCTCCCTGGAAGTTTACAGGTGAACCGACTGTATATGCACCAGGGGGAGAACCTATGGCCATCCACAAGAAAGCATACATGGTGCAGCCACACTGATTAGCATGGGTCGCCTCTAGCTGTTGTAGTGATAGCTTCCCATGGCTCTCTGATCCTTTAGGCTAAGGTTCATAATTACGTACCTTGACCATGGGGAACCATCTTGACTGGTTTTGCCATGCCTTTGTTCATTTGTTTCGTGATCTAGAGGAAGGAAATGCTTGATTAAGCACAAGCAACTTTTTTTAAAAAATAAATTTATTTATTTTATTTATTTATTTTTGGCTGTGTTTGGTCTCCGTCGCTGCACGTGGGCTTTTTCTAGTTGTGGCGAGCGGGGGCTACTCTTCATTGCGGTGCACGGGCTTCTCACTGCAGTGGCTTCTCTTGTTGTGGAGCACGGGCTCTAGGCGTGCAGGCTTCAGTAGTTGTGGCGTGTGGGCTCAGTAGTTGTGGCTCGCGGGCTCTAGAGCACAGGCTCAGTAGTTGTGGCACACAGGCTTAGATCCTCTGCGGCATGTGGGATCTTCCCGGACGAGGGTCCCCTGCATTGGCAGGCAGATTCTTAACCACCGTGCCACCAGGAAAGTCCCTTGCTCAACTTTTTAATGAAGTGCATTCCGTACCCTTAAAACCAGGGAGTTCACTGATTCCATTTTTGTGTGCGTGAGAGCATTTGCAAGCCAGGTAATTCTGACTCAGCATGCTTCCTTGAAGTGGGTAATTAATATGAAGAGGGAATGGAATTGTTTTGTCTTTCTGCGGCAGGCTGTTGCATGTCACACACTTGGGTGTGCTGTGGACCTGTAGTAAATATTAACAAGGTATATTTTTCTTGTAGATGATTAAGGATCGTTTGCCTAAACACACGCCTTTAATGTACCCTACTTCTTTCCCTTTCCACGATGACTCTGCTGAAATAAGATTTTCCGTTGTGTTCCTAAATATTTATTCAAGCATGATGTGGGGCAATGGGGAATATGGAACACTTAGGACTTCAATGAGGCAGCATGTAACATAATCTACATGAGAACTGTTAGCGCATGGGACTGGAGAAATGGTCCTGTTCCCTTACGTGAACCTTCCCGGGGTCCTTCTTGGCAGGCGATTGGAAATTTAAGTAGAGAAAATTCAGTCTTCTTTGTTCTTGTCACAGCACAAGGCACGTAGAAGGTTCTCAGTAAATGCTGGATAAATGCAGGTCAACTTCACGCTGTAGTTTAACAGGGACAGGTGCTTCCTGGAAACCAGTAGCCGTAAGGTCTAGCTCGGGCTGAGGAGCGCAAGTGGGCAAGTGACCTTGGACTAGTCCTCTTACCCCCTCCTGTGCCCTCAGCCTGCGTGATGCCAGCTTTATCCAACTACAGAAGGTCCTGTCCTGTGCAAGACGTTTCCCTGCACATTGGTCCAGAGCTGCCCAGCCTCTGAGTGGATGTGGCTCTTTTCCATCGTGCAGAAAATCCTTCTGTGATTCTTTCATATCAGATGGAGAAAACAAAGTCATTCCGGCCCACGTTAGTTATGCTTTAGGAAACCAGACATCTTCTTTTGACCCAGGGATGAATCGGTATTATTTTACTCCTTGCATTTTGTGAATCTGGGTGGAGAAGAAAATATATGCCGTGTCTCATGACATTTTTCTACGGGTGATAACAACTTGGAAGCAGTGGAGTGTTGATTCTAGAGGTTTTTTTTTTTCCTGCTATTTGTTCTGGTCTGGTTAATATGCATGGAAGAATATAAATTATTTAGCATTGGCTTATCTGTAATTAAGTCTTCGAAATGGACTATGATTTTTTAGCTGATATATTTTCTTCTCAGTTACTTAGAAAATGTAAGCCTTCCTTAGGGAATGGTCAGTCTTTCACTTGTCCTTTTAATGGTAATTGACTGGCTTGTTCAAATTATGCTGTTCTGGGAAGAAGGTTAACAAAATCTGGCAAGGTAATAAGCAAATGGCGTCTGATGAGCACTCTGCGTCCTGGATTCGTGTCCTGATTAATTTCTCACCTTCCCAAAGTTGCAGATGCATCATGAGGGTAAACTGGGAAAATGGGAAATACATCAGCTACAGAGTTTAAATTTCCCAACAGGTGTTCCTTTGGTCCCTTTTGCTGCTGGTATTTACATGGAGTCTTTTATAATCCATAGTTAATTTAAAATCTCAACTAATTTAATTCTTTTGATATGGTAAGTTATATTTTTAAAATACTTAAACCAAGTACTTGCTCAAAAAGCAATGAATGAGGGTAAATTGAGGCTGAGCGTGGAATCATGGTCATTTGTTATTTTATGCTTGGAAATGTCAGATTATTGTTGGAGCATTTTACTGAAACCAATCCCAGTATTGACCACTGTTTACTGTAGCTTAATCTTCTCAGGTATTTTTAAATCATTACCATTTTAGTGGTCAAGTCTTTGAACCCGTCTCTGAAATGATGTGACGTGAACTATTTAAAAAATTTTTGAAAGGAGTAAAGTAGCACAGAATGAGTGAGGATCCAGGGATATCTGACCAGAATTGAACTGATTTGAGGATAAAGTCCATTTCACTGCATTGCCTTCCAAAGTACAGAGACAACAGTGGAGGTCATTTTCCACAGTGGCGCCATCTTGTTTCTGCACAGCTAAAGATCAATGAATTGATCTTCTATCTTCAGGATAAATTGGAATAATTCTTTGTCATGTTGAAATGGCTAAACTGCTTTGGAAAGAAACATCAAAATGATGTAATGTTTCAGGACTTAGGGAGACCACTCTAAAGCTCTGATGGTGTAGACTTTCTCACAAATGTTTTCCGCTAGCTGCTGGTTGAGAATCTTTCTGATCGAGTTCTTTCTAAGGGCCCCTCTACTGGGAGATGCAGTGTCCGTCTTTCACATCTGAAAGACACCCTCCTGAAGCCTCACCACTACATCTTCTGTATTTTTCTCAGCCAGTCTTCTTGAAGGAAGAAGAAGTCAAAATGCATTTTCCTCACTTTCCGCTCTTTTTGCAATCTGTTAATTTCCTACCGCCACTGTAACTGGTGATCTCAAACTTAATGGTTTGACACACAGGACACAGTATTAACACATTCAGTTCCGGAGGTCAGATGTCTGGGGCAAAGACCAGTGTCAGCAGGGCTGGTTCCTTCTGGAAGGCGATGGGGAGGATCCACTGTGTTGCCTTCTCTCATTTCCAGCGTACCTTGGTTCATGGTCCCACATCCCATCACCACCTCTGTCTGCTTCAGTTCTCACATCTCCTTCTCTGACTCTGACCCATGCCCCTCCTTTAAAGGACCTTGTCATTCCACTGGGCTTGCCCAGATAACCCGGGGGCATCTCCCCATCTCAAGACCCTTCATTTAATCCCATCTGCACGGTCCGTGTAAAGTTCTCTGCCAGGGAAGGTTGTATGTTCTCAGGGATTCTGGAAAGTCAGAAGCGGATGACTTTGGAGGGCATTGTTCCACCCGCCACACTTAGAAGGCTATGAGCCTGTGAGGGCCAGGAGATACATCTCACCTGTCACCTTCAGGGACTTCTACACCATCCATCTCCTTCATTGGCATGCTCTCTCCTCCATCTGTCTCTCTCTCTTTTTTTTTTGTTTTTTGTTTTTTGGCTGTGCCATGCGACATGCGTGATCGTAACTCCCCGAGCAGGGATCGAACCTACAGCGCCCCCTGCAGTGGAAGCCCGGAGTCCTAACCACTGGACCGCCGGGGACGTCCCCTCTCTTCCACCTCTTTGCCAGCATTCTCGTCCCTCGTTTTCCCTGCTTGCTAGCATCCTCTTTACTTCCTTTCTTCCCCACGCCCCTTCCTTCTTCTTTTCTCCCCTTCCTTTGAATCTCACCCTCTGCCCTTGATGGAGTCTGTGTGTATGAGATCCTCACGTGTGTGAACAAAGACTGGGGGCCTTTGGTAACTTGACCTCAGGCTCCCCTCTCTACCCCATCTCTGACACCCCTCCACGTACCCTCTGTCCCAGGCATGCCATGCCATTCAGAACCTTCCAGACCCAGCCCTGTTCCCTTTCAGACCTCCATGTCTCTTGCCTTGCTCCCCCCGCAAAATCCCTTCCTGAAGACAGCATCTCCGTGATGATGGGGTCCCCCTGCCTCTTTAGTGTCTCACTTCTCTCCTAGACGAAAAATCTAAGTATTGGAAATATTTTACATTGCTGTAACCCCCACCTCATCTGACACAGTGTCCCCTACACAGTGAAAAATTATTGATCAAATTAATGTCATGATAAAATAGTAGCGACAAAGACGGTGTTTAGAGGTAATCTCACTGCGCTGCCATCCGTGTCTTATACTTTTATGTATTTGTATTATTTCCATAGTGCGTGTATCTGTGTAAATTATAATAGATTATTGAAGAAGTCACGATCCTCTTGGGAGTTCTTTGTGCCTCCTGCTAAAACTGAGCAAGTCTACACGGAGTTGTCAAAAGAGGGCAGGTGTTCCAGATGACCTGAGCGGTCCTCATCCCGCACGGGTTAGTCCTCATATTCCTGAGAACTGTCGATGCCCCCAAGGGAGGTGAGAATTATGTTCCATCCTGAGCGCAGAGAATGATTGTTGCTGTCACTCCAAGGGAATGAGGCAAAATATTGGTGTCTCCTAATGCAATAGTGTTTTCCTCCAAGAATGCTTTGCCTTCACTTTACTTAAAGAAAAATGTCGGCCAGGGTGGTGGAAATGAACAGATAACCTTGTGCTGGTGGATAGGATTCTGCTCCAGGGAAGAGACTAAAGAGTAATATTTTCAAAATACCATCGAGAGATGAAAGTGAACTTTAAAAGAAAAAAAAATGCTGTCAGCAATTTAGACCTCCTGAAGGTCATGTGGAGAATTGCTTAACTGGAGTTATTGCAACTATGAGCACTAACTTTTTCTTTTTTGAGGAATGGCCTAGCCAAAAATTTTTTTTTCTTAACCCAGTTCTGCTGCTAACTTTCTTTTTATAAATAGTAAACAGACATGTCCAATGTTAATGATAATAAACGAACACATTACACTGGAACATGTTCATCTTAATTTGTATCCTGGTGTAGCTTTTTGTTTGTTTATAAATTTATTTATTATTATTATTATTTTTGGCTGCACTGGGTCTTCGTTGCTGCACGTGGGCTTTCTCTAGTTGCTGTGAGCGGTGGCTTCTCTTGTTGCGGAGCATGGGTTCTAGGCACGCGGGCTTCAGTAGTTGTGGCTCGCGGGCTCAGTAGTTGTGGCTCGAGGGCTCTAGAATGCAGGCTCAGTAGTTGTGGCGCACGGGCTTAGTTGCTCCGTGGCATGTGGGGTCTTCCCGGACCAGAGCTCGAACCCGTGTCCCCTTCATTGGCAGGCGGATTCTTATCCGCTGCGCTACTAGGGAAGTCCCTGGTGTAGTTTTATAAAGGAAGGTTTAGTTGAGGCCTCTCCCATGTAGAAATTCACTTAGTGCTTTTATTCTCTCTAAGGGCTCTTGTTTTAATTTCTAAACTGAACTTATTTACTGAAGCTACACATTTTTTTTGAGCTAAGTATTATTATTATTCCCATTTTACAGATAAGGGAGTTGAGGCCCAGAGACGTTAATCAACTTGCCCAGGGGCACACAGTACACAGTGGTGGAGCCAGGATTGGAATTAAAGCTACACATTTAATTTTTTAAGACAAAAGGAGCTAAATTTACTTAAAACTTGAAGGGCTCTTAGTGTCTGGACATTATCAGTCATTTCCTATGTGCTCTTAAAAACGTAGCTGCCGGACTTCCCTGGTGGCGCAGTGGTTAAGAATCTGCCTGTCAGTGCAGGGGACACGGGTTCGAGCCCTGGTCCTGGAAGGTGCCACATGCCGCAGAGCAACTAAGCCCGTGCACCACAACTACTGAGCCTGCGCTCTAGAGCCCGCGAGCCACAACTACTGAAGCCCGCACGCCTAGAGCCCGTGCTCCGCAACAAGAGAAGCCACCGCAATGAGAAGCCCGTGCACCGCAATGAAGAGTAGCCCCTGCTCGCCGCAACTAGAGAAAGCCCGCGTGCAGCAACAAAGACGCAACGCAGCCAAAAATAAATAAATAAATTTATTAAAAAAAAAAAAAAAAGGTAGCTTCCTTCAGCATGGTAACGATTAGATGACAGGGAGTAATAAGGAAATGTCTCTGGGAAGGAAGAAAGGATCAAAGGGAGACCACATCCCAGCCCTGTATGGCAGGAACAAGCCACCTCTTTCTCCATCTTCTTTTCTGCCCACGACATGAACCCGAGCTTTGCTCGCATCTCTGTGATTTGCAGTTGCTTTTTAGTCCTGAGAGAGAGATGTACTTGCTCCCTCCAGCTGACGTGAGAGGTCAGGCTTCAAGTGCCCAGTGGTCATGACGGATAAACCTGCCGTCAGTGACAGCCATGTAGTAGGGTGTGAACCCAGCACTGATCACATTGGGACATTACAGTCAGAGCACCGTCATCCAGTTATCAGACCAACGTGCCCCCTCATGCACACCACGAGATTGCTCTCCTCGTACTGGAATGCCACAACATTTATACAAGTAGCAACATTCTAAATTTTAGCCTACTCTCATGGTTTTAAAAAATGAGTTACTCTGAGCCCTTGACACTCACAGGAGATGGTTGACCTTTAGGATACTCCAGTCCCATGTGTCTGGGAATGATCTTGATGGTAAGATGACATGACCTGAAGCCTTATCCATTACCCTTGAGTTTATTAATATTTTGTAACCTTGGTGCACAAAATCTGCCTTTTCCCCTTGTCATGCTATAATCAGTGGTTTGGTGTCTTTTAGTTCTTAGTCAGTCTGTGGGAGCTTTCTTAGCTCAGGACTTCAGAAGATTGAGGTGATGTTCTCTCTTTGCCAGTCCCATGGAATTTAGGTTTCAGCCATTCTACCTGAGTTAGTAAACTATTTTAGCACATGTGTGCGTCTGCACACACACACACACACACACACACACACAGACACACAGACACCACACCACACCAGACCCCTACAAAGATGAATATATGCTTAGCATTTCTATATCTTACCCTTTTTTGAGAAAAAGTCATTTAAGGAGTGTTTTCTTCCCAAGCTCTTTTGGACTCCAAGCATGACGTGGAATCATGTGCACCGTGGTTCTGATGGTGGCCACCACTACATTGCAATACTTTATTTCAAATAAATGAATCAGTGCCCACTAGGATAATTTTACATGCATGTGTTGCTTGACAGTTTTCAAACCTGCCTTCACAGTCATGGTGTTATTGGATTCTAGCAACAGGTTCGGCTGGCATATCTTGTCCCTTTTCCAGGAGTACATCCTGAGGTGTAAGGGCTTGAAATGGTCGCTGGAGAAAAGTCACCATGGGCTCCTTTTCAGTGATTATCTTCTCCATTGTGTACAGAAGGCTCCTAGGAGATGGTGCCTTCCCACAGGGAGTTGAGAGTGACAAAATCAATATATTAATGTAGATAGGAATCCACCTGTATTCACAGTAAAACATACTGTGATCCTTAGTCAAGTATCAGAGAACTCAGTTGGTAAACATGATCACATTTAAGCATGCTAAGTTATGTCATATAAGCAAGATGGCCTAACTACCCTTCTTAAGATGTTTTACAACATGGAATTCTGGTAATGTATCCTCATCGGTACCCCAGCCATTATTTTTGGAGTCACAAGTTTTCTGCATTTGTGTGACCGAAAGATGGGCATCCATGCTTTATTGCAGGCGGACACAGTAATATGTGAGAACACATAGGGAGACAGCTAAGACTTACCTGTTCCCATGAAACCATCTGAATTCTGTCATCCTCAGTCATCTTCCCACCTTTTAAATGCTGGGTGGATGAAATTGAAAAGATGCCTCCTGCTTTTCTTTACAAAGTTCTGGAGTTCCTACCATCAACTAGCAATTTTTTCGTGTTCAAAGGACATGATTCTGCCTGCGTTGTCTGCTGTGATTTGACCATTGACTAGAATTATTCATAAATCTTGACCACACATCAAGGTATTATGCTTGTATCATCAAAAATGATGATAAACAGAGTATTATCTTTTTAATTTTTTTTATTGAAGTATAGTTGAATTACAATGTTGTGTTAACTACTGCTGTACAGCAAAGTGATTCTGTTATACATTTACATACATTCTTTTTTATATTCTTTTCTATTATGGTTTATCACAGGATGTTGAATATAGTTCCCTGTGCTCTACAGTAGGACCTTGTTGTTTATCCATCCTATATATACCAGTTTGCATCTGCTAACCCCAGACTCCCAGTCTATCCTGCTCCCACCTCCCTCCCCCTTGGCAACCACAAGTCTGTTCTCTATGTCCATGAGTCTGTTTCTGTTTCATAGGTAGGTTCATTTGTGTTATATTTTAGATTCCACATATAAGCAATGTCATATGGTATTTGTCTATGTCTGACTTGCTTCACTTAGTATTGATAATCTCTAGGTCCATCCATGTTGCTGCATTATGGCATTATTTCATTCCTTTTCATGGCTGAGTAATATTCCATTGTATATTTGTACCACATCTTCTTTATCCATTCATCTGTCGATGGACATTTAGGTTATTTCCATGTCTTGGCTATTGTAAATAGCGCTGCTGTGAACATAGGGGTGCATGTATCTTTTTGATTTAGAGTTTTGTCTGGATATATGCCCAGTAGTGGGATTGCTGGGTCATATGGTAGCTCTATTTTTAGTTTTCTGAGGAACCTCAGACTGCTTTCCGTAGTGGCTGCACCGACTTACATTCCCACCAACAGTACAGGAGGGTTCCAAATAGGGTATTTCTTTAAATGAACCATATTAGGGTAAGTGTTTGCCCCCATATCGTCATTTCCCCTTGGACTTTGCCACCCTAGCCTTCTGCCTCCTGAATTTAGCCTTCTCTCTTTGGGTTATCAGTCATAGCAGAGGCTAACAATTACATAGCTCTTCCTCTGTGCTAGGACCTATTCCAAGTGCCTTTTTTTTTTAATATATATAAACTTATTTATTTATTCTTGGCTGCGTTGGGTCTTCATTGCTGCGCGTGGGCTTTCTCTAGTTGCAGTGAGCAGGGGCTACCCTGTGTTGAGGTGCGCGGGCTTCTCGTCGCAGTGGCTTCTCTTGTTGCAGTGCACGGGCTCTAGGCGCGCAGGCTTCAGTAGCTGTGGCACGTGGGCTCAGTAGTTGTGGCACATGGGCTCTGGAGCGCAGGCTCAGTAGTTGTGGCTCACAGGCTTAGTTGCTCCGTGGCGTGTGGGATCTTCCCGGACCAGGGCTCAAACCCGTGTCCCCTGCATTGGCAGGCGGATTCTTAACCACTGCGCCACCAGGGAAGTCCCTGAATATTGTATTTGCTAGAGATATAAATGAGATTCCGACTCAATTTTTTAAGAAAAAATTTATGGAAGTATAGTTGATTTACAATGTTGGGCCAATCTCTGCTGTCCAGCAAAGTGGCTCAGTTATACTCATATATATTCTTTTTCATATTCTTTTCCATTAGGGTTTATCCCAGGAGATTGGATATGGTTCCCTGGGCTCTACAGTAGGACTTTGTCGTGTATCCATCCTATATATACTAGTTTGCATCTGCTCACCCCAAACTCCCAGTCCATCCCTACCACTCCCCCCACCCCTTGGCAACCACAAGTCTGTTCTCTATGTTTATGCTCACTCAGTTTTTGAGTAAAGACCCCTGGGCTGAGTGAAAACACACATGGCCATTATGAACCCTTTAGAAGTAAAATGAACAGGAGAAGATACAGCTTGTGACCTTGAATTGCTTGGATGACAAAGATGGCAGAAAGTGAGGAAGTTCACTGAGGAAACGTCAGAGCTCAATGTTGCCAAATGTATTTTGATGAGCATCTAATATACCTACCCTCACTCCTGATTCCAGATAATATTTCTGTGTAAATTTTCACTTTTAGTCCTATTTCTTACTTTTTTTGAGGTTGATTTTCTTTTCCCCATTTAAAAAACATATTTTTATCGGAGTATAGTTGATTTACAATGTTTGGTTAATATCAGGTATACAGCAAAGTGATTCAGTTATATGTACATATATCCACTCTTTTATTGTTTTAAAAATTCTTTTCCCGGGACTTCCCTGGTGGCGCAGTGGTTGGGAGTCCGCCTGCCGATGCAGGGGACATGGGTTCGTGCCCCGGTCCGAGAAGATCCCACGTGCTGTGGAGCGGCTGGGCCCATGAGCCATGGCCGCTGAGCCTGCGCGTCCGGAACCTGTGCTCCGCAACGGGAGAGGCCACAACAGTGAGAGGCCCGCGTACCGCAAAAAAAAAAAAAAAAAAAAAATTCTTTTCCCATGTAGGCCATTGCAGAGTATTGAGTAGAGTTCCCTGTGCTGTACAGTAGGTCCTTATTAGTTATCTGTTTTATATATAGGAGTGTGTCTATGTCCATCCCGATCTCCCGATTTATCCCTCCTCCCTTCCCCCTGGTAACCATAAGTTTGTTTTCTACATCTGTGACTCTATTTCTGTTTTGTAAATAAGTTCATTCATTTGTACCCTTGTTTTTTAGATTCCACATATAAGTGATATCATATGTTATTTGTCTTTCTCCGTCTGACTTACTTCACTCCGTATGATCATCTCTAGGTCCATCCATGTTTCTGCAGATGTCCAATTTTTTACCTATTTAAAAATTGTTTTAATCCTTTTTTAAAATTTTGTTTGGCCATACGGCGCGGGGGATCTTAGTTCCCAGGCCAGGGATCAAACCTGCGTCCCCTGCGGTGAAAGCACAGACTCTTAACCACTGGACCGCCAGGGAATTCCCCTTTTTCTTTTTTTCTTTTTTCTTAGAGGCATCTTTGCCAGATACAAATGAAGAAAAGAAATTAAATGCTTTAGGATTTGATCTGTACATGAAAAACATTACATCCAGCTATTTATTCAATGACTTTGGAAAGCATTTAATTCAGTGTAATGAATTCTATTTCATGGAGTGCATCCTCCCTACTTCAAGGTGGTGTAATACCACCTGATTTGTTTTTCACTGAAGTATAGTTGCGGTACAATATTATATAAGTCACAGGTGTACAACATAATGATTCACAATTTTAAAGGTTATACTCCATTTATAGTTATTATAAACCTTTGGGTATATTCCACGTGTTGTGTGATATATCCTTGTAGCTTAGTTTATACCTAAGAGTTTGTTCCTCTTCCCGCCCTCCTGCCATCTCTCCCCTGCCATCTCCCCTCTGCCCACTGGGAACCACTAGGTTCTTCTCTATATCCGTGAGTCCGCTTCCTTCCTGTTGTATTCACTAGTTTGTTAATACTACCTAATTTTATGCCACCCTGCCATTTATATGCCATTTATATTAAATCCAGGTCCTCGTCTAGTGGTATTTTTCTCAGAGTAAGAAAAATAAATGACTTCCTTGGACGTTACAGAATTTGGATTGAACACACGTATTTTTTTTAATCCAAGTTAGATTGAATGCAAGCATTTTTTAGCCTCTTTTAAAACTCTGAGCTCAGTTGGTCTTCTGTTAGACCAGAGGTTTCCATCCATGTGGCAAAGCACCGTTTCTCCCCCTACTGCCAAGGAAATAGGTGTTTATTTGGAGGAATTGAATGCAAGAGAGAAGGACCCAGGGACTTCAGAATTAGTGGAGTGAGGACTCATTCTCCAGACAAAACAATTAGGGAATTACATACATTCTGCATCCCAGTGGCAGGTGGTACCCTACTGCCCCCTACTTCCCTCCCAAGTTGAAAGCCACTAGACTTGTCCAGACACGTATGGGAGGCACCTTTTTATGGGGAAACTGAATGAGCAGTGAAAAGAATTCCATAAATAGCATTTGAAAGCCATTTGAGTAACTTGCTTTTTCACTGTATCGAAGTCCACCTGCTGAGGACCACAGCCGACTGACCCAGAGCTTATTCATCAGTGAGAAAAGATAGCCTCACATCCTAGATATTTTAGGGTAGCTTCCAATAAGAGAGTTTTAAAAAAAAAGAAAAATGGAAAAAAGTTATCTGGAGGAAACATACACAGCACCAACTAGAAACGTGAAAAAAGAAAAAAACCCTCTCATCTATAACTTGTGGGAGATACACTAAAATACCAATCCTTTAAAAAAGTGGGAATCCTATGAAAAAGTAACATAATAGCCAAATTAAAAAAAAATAGATCCAGACGTAAATATGAAGATATTTCCTATGCATAAAACCTGTTGGGAAAAAAAAGGAAAGAAAAAAAATTAAGTCTCAATCTAGGAATTCATTGTCCAAACAGTTGTTCCAGCAAAGGGTGACAAAGAATAAAAGAGGCAGAAAAGACTTATAAATAATTTTCATTTTACCCCCATCATTGGGCGATCTAAGCTTTCACACTTACATGGCACATTGGATGCCCAGCGTGAGAATGAAATGAAATTCACGCCTGAAGCACACTGCTGTGAAATTTCAGAACAGCAGCTACACAGAGAAGATCCTGAGAGCTTGGGATCCTCAGAGCGGTTGGAAGGGCAAGTAGAAAAAGAGAAAAAAAACCCGGAATAATCAATAGTTAGGTTGCCACAGGCCCTTCAAAGCCTTTCCCAAAGATTCAACGACAGAAACGTCCACAACCCTAGATAGAACTGATTTCCGACCTAGAACTCCACGCTGAACCAAACTATCCATGGGAGGTCAGAGTCTAGAATGTGAACTCATGCGTGGTCTCCAAAGATCGACTTTTCATGCCTTTTCTCTCAGAAGGCCCTGTGATAATGTGTTCCTTCAAATAGCAGAATACATAATGAATGGAAATGGTTTCAAAGAAACAATGGACGTCACAGAAAATAGCCAGAGGAACTGAGTCCCCAGTGCATTCCGGGCGGAGACTGGGACACAAAAGGATGCTCCAGAGAGACATCAAGGAAAAAAAAATAAACGGAAAGGAAATGAAGCATTTGATCCCGTGGAGACAGTCCTTGAGATGAGCGTTAGTTCTCTGGGAGCATTTAGAAAAATGAGCAGCAGATTCACAGAAAGTATGAAGGTGAAACTGAGGCTGTTATTGTCTCCAGTTAAAACAGGTGATTCAAAAAAGAAGATTTTGTTACAGAGTACAGAGCTCGGTTCAAGAGTGACCATTAATTGCACGGTTACAATGATGTTTGTACTAGAAAATGAGATAAGCAAAAGTGTTGGAACCGTATTGGGAAATTTAGAGGTACATAGGATGGATCATCTCTAGATAGTATCTAAAAAAGACTTGTCAAGAAAAAAGAGCAAACTGTTTAGAACTACGATGGGGCATCGTTTAAGAGGTAAAGCTGAGACACCTGAGAATCTTTGCCTCGTGAGGTAGCCATGGTGATGGGGGAGCGCGTGGACCTTGGGGGAGGAATTTGCCATTTGATGTTATTGTTGCTGCTGAAATAATACTTAGAGTTTGGCTTTGAAGACAGCATAGGAGTCTTTTCTTTGCTGAAACGAAATTTTTCTAAAGGAAAAATAAAATAAAACAAGACCCAATTGCCCCAGGTGTATCCCAGGTGGATACCCTTTTCTAAAGCATCATTTGGCCAATCGGGCGACCCATTAGAATCACCTGGAGGATTTGATAAATACCAACACCTGTGCCTCGACCCGCCCCCAGCCCAGAGACGCTGACAGAGTCCGGCTGGAGTGCAGCGTGAGTGGTGGCGTTTTTCACTTCTCCCCGAGGATTCTGATAAACAGCCACCTTTGAGAACCAGGGACCTACAGTCACACAGATTCCTGCCTCTTTAAAAATCACATCCACGGTTCCCTTCACCGAGGTAAGGCGCTTTCCCTTAGAAGATAAAATGAGGATATAACCTGAGCAAACTTCATTACTCAGTTGTTTTTTATTCCTTATTATCGGATGTGTTCTTTATAGAAAGGCAGTCATTGCTGAAAAATGACCTAATGCTTCTCTCAAAAAGCCTTTCATTTCTCTCGTTGTTTTCTTTTTTCTTTTTTTTAAACTGAAGTCACAGAATGTTCTCGTTGTGGAGCGCTTTGTCTGTCCTACAGGAAGCCCACTGGGCTGGTTCAATGGCACCCTTGCGATTTAATTGTTCTACTTTTTCCAGATTCTGGAATGGCACATGAAGTTGAATTAAATACAGTTATCTCAGTTAGTGTTTCCCGGGCAGTCGGTCATCCTAAGTGGCTCCTTGGGGGAGCTCCTTGCATTGTGCTGTCTGATTCCATGAGGTCCTTTCACTCGGGAGTGAGAGACATCATTACCGGCCCTAGAAATGTGTTCAGTGGTCGAGCATGCTGGCATGGAAGCCAAAATTCCTTGCAGTATAATCTGGCCTTTCCCAAGCTTCTCCAGTGAGGAGTATTTTCTACCAGTCAGCACTGGCCATTATGAATAGCATGCTTTATCTTTTGCAGCTAGTATAGCCTACATTTCTTCAATGCACTTTAATAAATAAATATCAGGTGGGGTGTAGGTCTCTATATTATTAGCTGAGAAGCCAGGGGCTCACCAAAGTTTATTTTTTATTTTATTTTATTTTTTGGCTGCAGCACGTGGCATGCGGGATCTTAGTTCCCCGACCAGGGATCGAACGAACCCTTACCCCCTGCATTGGGAGCACAGAGTCTTTCTTAACCACTAGACCGCCAGGGAAATCCCCGAAGTGTTTATTTTTGAAAAGTCCCTTTTATCCCAGGAGAAGCCCACTTATGAAATCCATGCAGTGCCGACAGTTAGAGCTGGCTTTGTGATATGATCTAATCCTTGAGCCTTAAATGATGGATGTCACTGGAACTTATGTACTTGGTCTTCGGTTACAGACATCTGTGTTCCCTCCTGCCTTGAGGTCCCGTCCTGTGATCTGGAAAACCAGCCTATTTCCAGGAGACGGTTCTCCTTGGGTGTAGGGCTGTGTCTCCATCCTGCCTCTTCTGATTTTCCTTTACCTGTTTTGAAGAGTTCGGGCTTCCTAACTTTACGCTTAGAATATCCTTAAAGCTAATGAATTTCTGATGTTCTTGAGTATATTTTTAAAAGCTCTTAATTTGTGAGTAAAATTAAGCATCAAAATGGGCCTCCTCAGAAGGAGGCTTCTAATTTTAATCTAGTCTGTAAAAATCTCGGGGAAAGCGGCCACACACACACACACACACACACACGTACACACATACACACGTAAAGTTTATTTGTTAATACATATTGAAGGCAGTTATCTGAGCTGCCATAAATTCAGTGTTTTCCTAATGACCTAATTAACTCAAAGGTCATTCTTAATAGAGGCAAATTGTTTTGCATGTGGTCGTTTTAAAACCTCTTTGATGCAATCAGCCTGTGCTCCTCCAATATTTGAAGCTGCAAAGGAATTTAGTCTTCAAATGGCACCCTGGCTGTTGGTAAATTTCCACTCAGGGGAATTTGCCAGATGACAATTTAACATCAAGGTTTTATATGTGTGTGTATCACGTCCTCTTCGTGATACTGTCAGGGGTGGGCCAGTGGAAAAGAACATGCAGCGGCAGAGACTAGTTAAAGGATAATTAAACGTAGGGGAAATAGAACCATCACAGCAGAGGATTTAATTGGGTTTAATTGGGTTAAGAGGAATAGGCCAGAATGAAAGAATAGCTCTTAATAGGAGGTCTGAAAATAGCCAAGGAAAGCATTCAACGCAGAAAAAAAAATCTGTGGCATCTGATTATTGTAGTGAAAGAAAAAAATCAACCTTTTTATATCCTTCTCCGTACAGAAAGAGGTGAAGGGAAGAAAGAAATCTTCCCACATATACACTGAAGAAAAGCAACAGAGTTTTCACATGCAAAAGGGAGGTGGTACAGGTTATAAGTCAAAAGGGATAGACTTACCTTTTTAGAGTTTCAGGATTTTGTCATTTGTTAAACACTTTGGAGCTTATGTAACATTGAGTCTTCCTGCATCCTTTGTCTTGGAAATGGACCATAAGGGAATAGGTAGGACACATAGAGAAGCAGTGGGTTTATGCACGCCTCCATCAATGCTGTTCATGCCTGGATTTCTTCTCAGTGGCTTTAATGAGTTCAGACTCCGGTTACCCAGCATCCAATGGCAAATTTTTTTTTAATGGGAGTATAGTTGATTTACAATGTTGTTCGTTTCGGGTGTACAGCAAAGTGAATCAGTTATGCATATACATAGATCCACTCTTTTTTAGATCCTTTTCCCATAGAGGTCATTACAGAGTATTGAGTGGAGTTCCCTGTGCTACACAGTAGGTCCTTATCAGCTATCGATTTTATATGCAGTCGTGTGTATATTTCAATCCCAATCTCCCAATTTATCCCTCCTCCCGTGTCTCCCTGGTAACCGTAAGATTGTTTTCTACATCTGTGACTCTATGTCTGTTTTGTAGGTAAGTTCATCTGTACCCTTTTTTTAGATTCCACCTGTAAGTGATGTCATAAGATATTTGTCTTTCTCTGTCTGGCTCACTTCACTTAATATGATCATCTCTGGGTCCATCCATGTTGCTGCAAATGGCATTATTTTGTTTGTTTCTTTTTTATGGCTGAGTAATATTCCATTGTGTGTATGTGCCACATCTTCTTTATCCATTCATCTGTCCGTGGACACATAGGTTACTTCCATGCCCTGGCTATTGTAAATAGCGCTGCAATGAACACTGTGGTACGTGTATCTTTTTGAATTATGGTTTTCTCAGGGTATATTCCCGGGAGTGGGATTGCTGGATCATATGGTAGCTCTATGTTTAGTTTTTTGAGGAACCTCCATACAGTTCTCCATAGTGGCTGCACCAATTTACATTCCCACCAACAGTGCAGGAGGGTTCCCTTTTCTCCACACCCTCTCCAGCATTTGTTGTTTGTAGACTTTTTGACGATGGCCGCTCTGACCGGTTTGAGTCCGGTGGCAAATTAATTAACTTTTCTTCTGACTCTTTCCCTCCCTCCGTCCACTTGTGGTATTTCAAATGGAAACTCACATTAGCTATCGTGTTCTATGTATCTAGGATTAGAAAGACGTGTGAGTTTTCAACATTCCTTTATTCTGAAGTCTTAGGTTTAAAATTGAAGCGGCTTTGGTTCAGAAAGAGAGAAGGACCCTGGCTTTCCTGGAATCGTTCCAGAGGTGAAGGGCTGCCCTGGCCCTGGACTTGGTCCCTGCCTCTTCCGTATACACGTGGTATAGATAAAGGGTGAATTCATGGCCCCAGTATTCCTGTCAGTCACTTGTTGTGGGCATAGCTTTGACCACTAGGGAAGCCAGGCTGAGGTGGTGTCAGGTTCCAGCCAAGGTCTGTGGGGAGGGTTGCCCAGGAAGACTTCCCTGAGCTGGACAGATGTGACCACAGCAAAGCAAGACCTTCAGGTGGAGGTGTCATACCTTCCCACGGGGGACTTATGCTAAGGGCGCTTTTTCCGAAGGGAGGGCAGAAGAGCCAGAAAAGCCTTGTTACAAGACTGCTGGGCGGGTGATCTTTGTTCCCTCAGCCACATGTACCTTATCCACCAGCAGAAAGCACTTCTGTAACCAGGTCAGGGTAGCTGGAGATGCAGGCGGTATCAGTAGTTTGGCAGTTAGTCAAGGGACTTTAACCATGCCTACTCGGAGGGTGTGTTTGTGTGTGTGTGTGTGTGTGTGTGTGTGTGTGTGTGTGTGTGTGTTTCTCAGTTTGGGGAAAAATATACACCCTTTCTGAAAATAGTATTGTAAGTCATAAGATAAATAACCTTAAAAGGAAACCAGTTTTACTGACATAGTTATCAAGATATTCTTTAAATGTGCCGTAGTATTTTATTATTGAAGTATAGCCAATTTGCAACACTGTGCTAATTTCTGCTGTACAGCAAAGTGACTCAGTTATACATATATATACACGTTATTTTTCGTATTCTTTTCCATTATGGTTTATTACAGGATATTGAATGTAGTTCCCTGTGCTCTATAGTAGGACCTTGTTTATCTGTTTTATATATAGTAGTGTGTATATGCTCATCCCAAACTCCTCTAATTTATTTTTCCCCCTTTACCCTTGGATAGCCATAAGTTTCTTTTCTTTGTCTGTGAGTCTGTTTCTGTTTTGTAAATAAGTTCCTTTATATCATTTTTTTCGATTCCACATATAACTAATATCCTATGGTATTTGTCTTTCTCTGACTTACTTCACTTAGTATGATCATCTCTAGGTCCATCCATGTTGCTGCAAATGGCATTATTTCAGTCTTTTTCATGGCTGAGTCATATTCCATTGTATATATGTGCCACATCTTCTTTATCCATTCCTCCGTCAGTGGACACTTAGCTTGCTTCCATGTCTTGGCTATTGTGCATAGTGCTGCTATGAACGTTAGGATGCATGTATCTTTTTTTAATATTTATTTATTTGACTGTGCTCGGTCTTAGTTGCATGCGGGATCTTCATTGAGGCGGGATCTTCTTTCAGTTGCAGCACGTGGGATCTAGTTCCCTGGCCAGGGATTGAACCCGGGCCCCCTGCACTGGGAGCATGGAGTTTTAACCCCTGGACCACCAAGGAAGTCCCTTCATGTGTCTTTTTTTTTTTTTTTTTTTTTTTATAAATTCATTTTGGCTGCATTGGGTCTTCGTTACTGCACGTGGGCTTTCTCTGGTTGCAGCAAGTGGGGGCTGCTCTTTTCTGAGGTGTGTGGGCTTCTCACTGTGGTGGCTTCTCTTGTTGAAGGGCACAGGCTCTAGGTGTGCAGGCTTCAGTAGTTGTGGCACGTGGGCTCTAGAGCGCAGGCTCAGTAGTTGTGGTGCACGGGCTTAGTTGCTCTGCGGCATGTGGCACCTTCCCGGACCAGGGCTCGAACCCGTGTCCCCTGCACTGGCAGGCGGATTCCTAACCACTGCACCACCAGGGAAGCCCCATGTATCTTTTTGAATTAGAGTTTTCTCTGGATATATGCCCAGGAGTGGGATTGCTGGATTGTAAGATGTTTCATAGTATTTTATGTGCTTCTCTTTTGTGTATTAAGTAACCAGATCTAGTTAGGAGGCTGATAATTGTCACAACTGGAAAGTAGTGGTGACTCTAGACAGCATTTTGTGATATCTGCCATAGCATTAATTTGATAAGAAAATATGTGACTTCTGTTGGGGCACAGTTACAGGGACTTCTATTACTGAGTGTGTGTTTGTGTGTATGTTACACCTACATTCATAATTGAAGCAAAGCCTAAATTTCAGTTCACATTTACTGAAAACAAAGATATAATCTCTCTCATCTGTTCTAGTTTATAGAACCCCTGGGTTCTATTCAGGGGCACCTGGGTGGGCATGGGAATCAGGGACTCTGGGTAGAGAAACTCTGAATTTGGAACTGCATAGAGGAAGGGATTTTAAAATTTACTTTATTCAGCTTTTCTTTTTAAAACCTGCTAGGAATTTTGCCAGAGGCTGGGGATGAGAGAGTAATTAGGCTCCAATAGAGAGGGTACAGTGTGAGATTCTTTGAGTGTGAAGATAAAGTGAGGAATCTAGTGGATTACAATCATCCCTCCTTTTTATTTAAAAAAGTAAAGGTGTCAGGAGCCATGATAGTTGAATGCTATTTACTGCATTTATTGGCACAATACATTTCATCTGCATGGATTTTACTTTTGTTATAATGCTTGTAAGGCTTTGGGGCTAGATTAATGAGGAGATGCCTTTGAGTCTTGACCCAGACCCTGTCTCTTGACTACAGACTTCTTATTCTTTCCTCCCTTTGTGAATCCTCTCCTTCCTTTTGCATCTCCTTTCTTCCTTCCTCTCCTTCCTCTCTACGCTAAAGTGAGACACAAAGGTTTTCAGGGAAGCAGAACCCTCGCCTACATTCCACATCTTGGATGATGAAACTCACGTTCTTGAGTTTCAGTACGTACATTCCACACCATCTCAATTCCTAGAGATGGAAGGTCTCAGCTCAGGTAGTTTCTGATGCTAAGACAGGAAACCTCTCTGGAGTGTCTCAATCCCTGGGAAAAGGGTTGGTTTTCACAGATGTATCTTCCTGTTTGAGGAAGGCAGAGGAGGCGTGCTGGGGAATGGGTGGGGGTGGTGGTGGTCAAGACAGAAAACAAACCCGCCTCTTCTGGGAGCTCAGACAGAGTCGTGCTTGGCGAGTACCGTGTGTGGCAACAGGATTGTTTAATCACCCAGGGTCCTACAGTGTATAAGCACATCAGCTCGCATCACTTGAAGTGACTCCACACCATCAGAAACGCAGGAGAGAAGAATCCCAGCTGTCACAGCGAGCGTCACACTGAAGACAGTAATTTCCAAGATGCAGGGTCTCCCATATACGATGAAACAGCCTTCCCCATAAGATGAAGTATGCTTTAAGCAAATAGGATACAGGCTTCAGAGGAAAAGTGGGACCCTCCAGCTGGGGTCTGTATAAGCTTGAGCCAGTCCTTGAGTCATGGATGGTGTCTCAGGAAACATCCTGAAGACACTCTCTATTGTTGGACACTGTTCAGTTCATCGGTAGAGGCTATAAACAGCCATTTCAAAGCTACTTGTTAAAGACCCAAAGACACACCCTTACCATCATCACCTGAAATGGTTCTTGATTGTTGTCTCCTTTGGGAAGGCTTGGTTCGTCTCATCCAGACTAACCCCAACGTGTCCAGGTGTTCAACCGTCGATCGCCAGGCCCCCCATCTGACTGGGTGAGAGTCCACGACATCTCAGGTACTAACCCCCGGTCAAACTGGGCTGTCTATAAATAGACGCCTCTGTTTTGCTCACACTAGTAGCTTTCCTTTGCAGGAGAACTCACTCAACGTCTCATCATCAATATCTCCTTTTGGTGACCAAGATCACTTCAGCCCCTGTGATACAGCTCTGGGAACGCCTTTTATAGTGAATGGTGTTCAGAGTGCTTCAAATGAACCTATCTATGAAACAGAAACAGAATCACAGACATAGAGAACAGACTGGTGGTTGCCAAAGGGAAGGGGCTGGGGGAGGGATGGAGTGGGAATTTGGGGTTAGCACATAGATGTAAGCTATTACATATAGGACGGATAAACAACAAGGTTCTACCGTATAGCACAGAGAAGTATATTCAATAAACCATAAATGATAAACCATAATGGAAAAGAATATAAAAAAGAACATATATGTATATGCATAAATGAATCACTTCGCTATACGGCAGTAATTAACACAACATTGTAAATCAGCTATACTTCAATTTAAAAAATGACTAAAAGAGATATAATAAGCAGAAAAAAATAAAGAGTGCTTAACCTCTGGGACTCCTTCCTTTACTTGCAGAGATCTCACAAATAGATCCTCGGAAATGGATCTGTACCTTAGTTTTTAAACGTAGGTTCCATCAAAATGGACTGAAACTGGTAAAGTGCCACAGACTAACACTTTTTATTCTTGTGTCAAAGGGCAAACCCAAGACACTGTCTTCACGATGAAACTCATACAGGCAGAAACCGTAGGGACTAAATCATGGGGCCCACAGGAGGTTTATGCTGGGGGTACGAATGGAGTCGCTGGTAGGGGCGTTTACTGTGGGACTCACAGGAAATTGGCTAAGGAGAGCATCGTGAATGCTGACTTGCCGTTTTTCTGCCTTTCTTGTCCAGGTTCCGTATGACTTCCTTCGGTATCTTGTCTCTTCCTTTTGATTGAATAGCCTTTGCTGAGGACCTTCTCTTTCCCAAGTTTAACTATTAATCATCTGTGGTCTTTGCCTTTCAGTTGCTCATCGTCTGGCAATGAATGTGAATTCACTCTGAAATAATGTGTGTTCCTTCTGGTACCACTTTCCCACTGTCTGTAAATCCTGGTAGGCTTGTATTCACGTTCTTGAGTTTCAGTCCTTCACCCCTCTGTTGCCATCTGACGGAAGCCCCTGGGGCCAGCTCTCTCTACGTATCTAGAAGTTTCAATGCATCTCTTAGACGCTCCATCCCAAATTCCAACCTGCAGAAGCCCACAGTCCCACAGAAGGAGGGGATGGGAAGAAGTGGACCACGCATTTGCTTAATTGTAGTCATTTAAATACAGGCTTGACCTCATCATCTGGAATGTAGACTGTATTCAGATGGGAGTTTGATTATGTATCGTCGTATTGATCAAAGTGGCTCACAGTGGAAGCATTGAGTAAAACCTCAGGAGGTAGTTATAATTAGCTTTCGTTTCTTTGGGGAGCACTTCTTGTTCCAAATGTATATATATTTACATACACATACATATGCATGTGTGGTGTATATATTCACACACATGTATATGCCCATATACCTACGTGCAGTAATATCCTTAAGTTACATCCTATGCTGTGCCCATTTTATAGGTAAGAATGTGGAGGCATTGATGGTTTACAGCCTTCAGTGGTTGCTGATGGCGTTGAATTCTAGGCAGCCCAGGTCCGGAAGGCACGTTCCTAATCCTTGCCCACACTCCTTCCGGATATTTAATGGCTGGATGAGCAAATGTTGCGATGCCCAGCGGTGTGTATTTGAGCCTGTTTTTCAGATTGCTCACAGTTAGACCGAAGTATCTAGCAATGGGTAATCGGCATCACATATAATGTTTTATTGATCACGTACAACATGAAGGGCCTTGCACAAGGTGCTGGAGAGATTTACAAAGAATGGAGAAGTCATAGTACCTGAACAGAAGGAACTTAATACCTCAGTGGGTTGGTTTGGAGACACACACACGCACACACGCAGACACATGTGTGCACACATACACACACGTGCATCATACTATATTATTAGCTTAGATGTAGATATGTGTATAGTTTAAAACTATATATATATAGTTATATATATGTATGCATAATTTCCAGTACAGACTCTTACAAAATAACTCCATATGGTCAGATATGAGAAGGCGGCAGTGGATTATTTGTATAGGATAGTGAGTCCAAGGAATCCATGAATATCGGGGAAAACAAGAATTAATATTCATTATGAATCTGGGTGTAGAATTCAGGTGAATGTCAATCTAGTGACATTTTTATCCTGCCCATAGAGGTTTTGTGGTCCTGAAGAGTCCATTTTTTAGAACTAGGGTTGTAAGCCTGTTTTATCTGCTTCTGACACCACACGTCTTCCCGTATTCTTCAGTGCCAATGGTCTCCCCTGAATTATGGCTTTCTACCTCACTGGAGAACTTTCTGTTCCCACCGCTTCCCTATATCATGTACACTCAGTTTTGAGGATAGCCGTCTGTGGTTTCAGAGGATCCTCAGGATGAAGGCAACAGCAGAGGGCACATCCTCCAGGTCCTCATGGCTCGGTCCAGGGAGCTGAAGCTCTGGGCTCTAAGTGATGGGTCAAAGGTCACCTGGCTAGTTAGCGACCTAGGCGGTAGCGTCTTAGGTGACCTGACTCTAGTTTTAGTGATGCTGTCAGCCACGGCTGCTTTTTATGGATTGTGTGGGCGGATGGCCCATTGCCTTGGGCTTGGCATGTAACCTTGGCGTTGATCTTTTTCCTTCCCTTTTAAAATTTCAGATATTTTCATTTAAAATTTCAGATTTTTTTTAAGTGCTTGGGAAAATAAAGTGAGGGCAAACCTATATAGACATGCATCTCTTGATGGAAATTTGCACTGTGAAATAACCATGCTCATAAAATGTGCACTACATGGAAATATATAAATACCCACATAGAAGCTAAACAAATATACATACGGCCATACTAGAAAATAGAACATTACCAATATCTTTGTCTTGTGAATTGTGACCCTGGATAGGAGTTAACTGTCCCAGAATTTGGTTTTAATAATGCCCCTCCTGTTTTTTGTATTTCAGTACAAATACAGCTCTAAGTAATGTACTGTTTAGTTTTATGTAATATCATATCAGTAACATCACACCATATGCATTCCTCTGTGACTTGCTTTGTATTGGGGGGATTTATCCATTTTCACTTACAGATCCGTTTTTTATGTTTCACTGTGTGTAGTATTCTGTTTTAATATGCCACCACTTATCCATTCACCTCTTCGTGGATGTCTGGGTTCTTCCAGTTCTTTTCCTGTTATGACTACGGCTGCAAATGGAAATGTCTGAGTATATCTCCCGACATGAATAGTCAAGAAGCTGTATGGGACAGATACAAACTATTTAAACTATATAGTTTGTATATATGTGTGTGTATGCTTATCTACACCAAAGTCTTCTGCATGCTCGACTTTCCTCTGGGACACAAAATTTTTTTCCTGTGTGGCCACACTACTTGTCACCGGCATGGCATGGGACCTGCTCAACATCCTTGCTCAGCACTTGGTGCCATTGGGCTTTTGCATTTTCGCTACCCTTTGTGATCTCTCCTCTCTTTGACCAGTAACCAGTGAAGTTACCAGTAACCACGTCTCTGGTCCTGTGTTGAGACCCTCAGCAGATGTGAGGACTTAGTGGAATCTTGGAAAGGGAGCCACCACAGGTGGCTTTGAATTTACCTAAATAACTAGAAAAGGGATGGTACTAATGATTGAACTGTGCAACAAAAGCATGGAGACAGTTAGAGGAGCACAGAAATGAGATTTTTCAGAGACCAGATATCTTGACGACAGGACAGTTTGACCTTGATGATCTGTGACTTGAGTTTGGTGAGAGAGCTCCACACAAACCCTGGACATATTTGCAAATTACTTGATTTAGATTTGGGCATCATGTTTGGTACTAAATAGTTTTAAAAAAATTAAACATGTATTTATTAAATTTTCTGTTAAGTGTTGAACATTTTTCTTTGCCCTAGGGCTATAGTGATCAAAATAGATTTTTTGAAATTTATTTTTTATTGAAGGATAGTTGATTTACAATGTTGTGTTAGTTTCAGGTGTACAGAAAAGTGAGTCAGTTTTCTATATATATACATATACACACACACACACACATATATATACATACATATATACTGTTTCAGATTCTTTTCTCTGATAGGTTATTACAAAATATTGAGCAGAGTTCCCTGTGCTATACAGTAGGACCTAGTTGTTTATTTATTTTATATATAGTCGTGTGTATCTGTTCATCCCAAACTCCTAATTTATCCCTCCCCCGCCCCGTCCCCTTTGGTAATCATAAGTTTGTTTTCTATGTCTGTGGGTCCATTTCTGTTTTGTATGTAAATTCATTCGTATCATGTTTTTTTAGATTCCACATATAAGTGATATTGTGTGATATTTGTCTTTCTCTGTCTGACTGACTTCACTTAGTTTGATGATCTCTAGTTGCATCCATGTTGCTGCACATGGCATTATTTCATTCTTTTTGATGGCTGAGTAGTATTCCATGGTATATATGTACCACATCTTCTTTATCTATTCATCGGTCTATCGACATTTAGGTTGCTTCCATGTCTTGGCTATTGTGAGTAGTATTGCTTCTATGAACATTTGATTTAGAATTGGAAATCATGTTGGGTATCAGTTGAATTAGACACAGAAAGTCAAGCATTGAATGAGCTTTTAATACATGCCAGTCCTGTGCTTGCTTTCGATGTACACACAGTGAATAAGGAAAAAAGCACCGCTTTTAGGGACACTTTCATGAGAGTATAATCTTCAGGTGGGCAGGAATTCTGTCTCATCTCCCACTATGTCCCAGTAACTTAGAATAGTGATCTTTTTTTTTTTTTTTCCGGTATGCGGGCCTCTCACTGTTGTGGCCTCTCCCGTTGCGGAGCACAGGCTCCGGACGTGCAGGCTCAGCGGCCATGGCTCACGGGCCCAGCCGCTCCGCGGCATGTGGGATCTTCCCAGACCGGGGCACGAACCCGTATCCCCTGCATCGGCAGGCGGACTCTCAACCACTGCGCCACCAGGGAAGCCCTAGGATAGTGATCTTTATGAAATACTTACTGATCTATGACGAAGTTTTGGTGTCTTATTTTGGTGACCACTGTAGATTCTGTTGTCCACATAATTGCTCTAGAAAAAACATCCATGCTTTATTCCTGATCATATCTCTGGCCTACATATCCATGGTGTATCTTTCTATCCAGTCAATCCTTTTTTAATTGAAGTATAGTTGATTTACAATGTTAATTTCTTCTATACAGCAGAGTGATGTAGTTATACATATGTATGCATTCTTTTTTAAGTTTTCCATTATGGTTTACCACAGGATATTGCATATAGTTCCCTTGTTGTGTATCCATCCTATATATAATAGTTTGCATCTGCTAACCCCAAACTCTCTATCCATCCCTCCCCCAAAGCCCTCCCCCTTGGCCTGGAGAACCACCAGTCTGTTCTCTATGTCTGTGAGCCTGTTTCTGTTTCATAGGTAAGTTCGTTTGTGTCATATTTAAATTCCACATGTAAGTGATATCATATGGTATTTGTCTCTCTGTCTTACTTCACTTAGTATGACAATCTCTCTGTCCATCCACGTTGCTGCAGATGGCATTATTTCATTCTTTTTTATGGCTGAGTAATATTCCATTGTATATATGTACCACATCTTCTTTATTCATTCCTCTGTTGATGGACATTTGGGTTGTTTCCATGCCTTGGCTATTGTAACTAGTGCTGCTGTGAACATGGGGGTGCATCTGTCTTTTTGAATTATAGTTTTGTCCAGATATATGCCCAGTCTGTCCAGTGTCTTGACTGGACCACATATAAGCCATTAACTCTTTTTCCTGGGTTTAGTCTGGGTTCTGGCTCTTGTTGCAAACTCCAGTTCCTACGACTGTGGCCCTGTTGTTTTCCTGAGCCATTAAACTTCAGCGTGAGAACAGAAATGGTGACGGAGGTGATGGAGTTGATGCTTTGAAGCCCCCTCTGGGCATACAGTGACCTTGAAGATAATACATATGGCATCTTCACTCTGTAATTATTTACATCTAAGCTTCTTGGTTCAAAAGGGTGGATTTTGATGGGATCTGGTTTTTAGAACTGAAAGGAAGTACATGAATAGATGTGCGGAGAGCTAGAAGATTTGACAAAAGACACAGTAGGTTGTGACTGTGCCCATCTGGGAGATAGAATCAAAGCCAGCATATTAAAAAATACACAAAAAATATAATAACTGGCTGATTGCCAGCATCAACGAATCTTGAATAGGGATTGTGTGTGTGTGTGCGCGTATGTGTTGTCAGCCCATGTGCAGAGTGTCGAGGTTGTTCACGTAGGTAACAGGTGCCCTGGGCCACCTCACGGTAGACATCTGTGTTGTAGGATAAAAGATGAACCATACCCCACTTGGGTACCATGAAACGTTGGTGTCCTCACCAAAAGCAAAAGAAAAAATAAAACCGGCAAGGTCTACAGGTTGTAGTTTGGGGAATGGCTATTGCAGACTGTCTAGGAAACAGTGTGGCAGGATTGTTGTACAAGCTCATTAATTTCACCAGCATCTGTTGTTCTTGGTTTCCTGATGCTTTGTGATGTGAGATGAAAGTGAATATTCCAAGTGCCTCTTGGTGTCAGCAGGCTATTGGTAGCAGATAGCGAGTCCCACACCTTCGATGGAGCTGAGAGTCACATCAGGGGAGAGCTGTTTCCACCTCATTCATCCTCTCATGTTTTTTTCCTTTCTTTTCTTTTCCTTTTTTTTTTTTTTTTTTTGGAAGATGCATCCACAGAGTTCTCTCTTGTAATGTATTTCGCAGCCACAGAAATGTGAGGCCATGAACACCCAGGAGACATGATTTTATTCCTTGGAAGGCCAAAACACCAAGATAAATTTGATCAGGGCTCCCCTAAATTAAATATATATTGTAAAATTAAACCAATCTCAATTTGAATGATCCGCACTTTGGAAAGAAATTTATTGCAATTTTTATTTTGACTCATTTATAGTTTAGCATGCCTGAGTAGTTGGAGCCAAGTCTTCATTTCAACCTCATACAGAATGACTGTCCTGTAGAGATCATTCTAAACTACCTAATCAAGTTATAAATCAAGTCGAAATGCCACTCTGAGAAATTAGTCTGTGTGCAACTTTTGCAGGGAGAACATGCTATCAAGGCTTTCCTAACTCCCCAGTTGTATGTATGCAGTGAAGTTACAGCTTTTGTTCTCACTTTTTTCATTAAAATTTTTTCTTCAAGAATTTCCTTTGTAGTATCTTGTTTCTATTTTGGAAACATTTGAAAATATATAAATACATATTTTAGAGAAAATAGATAACATTTATAAATATGTGTATTATACATATCCTAACTGTACACATATATTATGTGTAGCTATAACAACATTTCACTCCTTGTAAAATTATTTTCAGTGTGACATTTACATGAGAAGTCTTTTTTTGGTCCTCCCCAAAATAAATTTATAATGATTTTTAAATGAGGATGAGGATGCATATTTAAAATAGGTTTATTTTTTAAATCTTCATTGCTAAAACTTTTACAGTTGCCAAATATTTGAATGTGACACACACACACACACACATATACATATATATACACACACACATAAATCTAGTGCCGCTGATGATAATTTTCAAATGTACCCACAGGTGCTTAGTCATTTACATGGCCACCATAATCCCATATTTGATGATTTACACCCGTGGTTCTTACCTTGAGATGATCTTGCCCCCAGGGGTCACTTAGCCATGTCTGGAGACATTTTTGATTGTTAAAAATGAGAGGCGGGTGCTACCAGCCTCAGGTGGGTAGAGACCAGAGGTGCTACTACATGCCCTACAGGGCTCAGGATGGCCCTCACCACAAAGAGCATGTGGTCCCACATGTCAGCAGTGCAGAGTCTGAGAAACAGTGCTCGACATGGGTGGTATTCCATTTGTGCAAACTGCCAAATTCCAAAGCATCGGGAAATAAGATAGCTCGGAACATATGATTATTTCGAATGCCTAGCCTGGACTTCATGAGTGTCCAGATACCTGCTCCCCCATTCCCCTCCTCTTAGGTCCGGCTGGTTCATGGTCTCTCTCTGGCCCTCAGAACCTTGTGGGGAGGTAGGCTTGATCATACAGGTGAAGCATGAAGTCTGTGTGTGCCGTCACTTGCTCAGTCTTAACGAATATGTGACATAGTGGTGCTGTCTTCCACATGGAGCTGGAGAAATGATGGAGTGGACCAGACTTCCTCAAGGCATTCACGTTGTAAGTCCTGGGACAAATCCGCCAACTGAATTCTACCTTTATGGAATTCTGTGGTCCAGGGACTATGTGATGCCTTGTGTGGACCAACTCAGTTAATTCCCAGAGAGTTAGAAACAAATAAGTAAAGAGAGGCTCAAAGAATTTAAACTACTTGCTCTGTACCTGCTTCATGCCAACCCTGGGCTGACTTCAATGCATTTTGTCTCTGTACCCAGGAGTGTTTTGAGCAGGTCTGTGTTCAAAATCCCAGCATTTCATCGGTGTTGAGGAGACCTTTTCTCTGCCCTGCCCCTTTGCTCACTTGTGGCTCAGCCCATCCTCACAAGGGAGGCATGACATGCCATCTCCTTAAAGCTCAGAGAGGTTGACTCACTTCTCCAGCTCACAGACAGGTAGCATTTGGGGACCCAGGTCTATCAGAATCAGAAATTACTGGCATCTCCTATGACCGTGAGGAAAGCTTGAGAAGGAAGTACTGATGCTGGTTCTAAACCAGAAGGGCTTTCAGGAAGACAAGACTTCAGACAAGTCAACACCTCTTTCACGTTTTCTGTCTGTCTCTTAATTATTCAGCAATTGCATCATGCTGTGGCAGAAATCCAAATGTTGTCTCCAGTACAAAGATAGAAGCAAACACATAAATCAGCCATCGGGTGTGATGCGAATTTTCACTCTCAACGCTACCATCCCGTGTTGTAGTGCATTTTCATCCAACTCTGATTAACGTGGCCCAGGATGTCACGGATGACACAGTTTCCCCCAGATGTATTGTAGCTCCGTGATAGATCTGGCTCAGATATGTTTCATTAGAAAATAAATTATCTGTTTGACATATTCTACTCAACCATTCCCTGAAATGAAATGCATAATTATATTCTAGTCCAGAAAGACTCTGAATAACCCAGAATAATCTGTGTCCTTAGAAACACATCTGTCTATTTTCGGCTGAAGAATGCTGTATTTAAAGGTAGAGTCCTGTAGTGAGCAGACTGGTGATTGCCAAGGGGGAGGGGTTGGGGGAGGGATGGAGTGGGAGTTTGGGGTTAGCAGATGTGAGCTTTTATGTATAGGAAGGATAAACAGCAAGGTCCTACTGTGTATCGCAGAGAACTATATTCAGTATCCTATGATAAACCATCCTGGAAAAGAATATATAAAAAAACTATGTGTATGTAAAACAGAATCACTCTGCTGGACAGCAGAAATTAACACAACGTTGTACATCAACTATACTTTAGTAAAAAAGTATTGATTAAAAAAAAGGTAGAGTCCTTGCAACACCTCATGAAATGTTTTCTTTCTCTAATGCATCATTTATAATACTCACGTGCGACATTCTTGAATGTCATACGCGCAGTGGTTTATCTGGGGAGAGTCGTCATGTGATCCCCGTAGGGACAAATTGAGGTGGTCCTTTTGTTTTTGTTTGTTTGTTTTTTTTTTGGTGGTGCCACGTGGCTTGTAGGTCTCAGTTCCCCGACCAGGGATTGAAGCCGCGGCCCTGGCAGTGAGAGCGCTGGAGTTCTAACCACTGGACCGCCAGGGAATTCCCAAGGAGGTCACTCTTTAAAAGTTAACTCCTCCCAGACTCAATAGGAAGATGACTCAAATGTACCAGAAGGTTCTTAAATAGGCTGCAGGGTTTACCCTTGAAGGCATGCAGTGCTTTACATGAACATCAGGATTGCTGTATCAACACTCTTAATTATGAATGGTGTCTTGATGTGACACGCACTACGGCATGTACTTGAGATGCACCATCTTGTTCAGTTTCTTACAAGGAAGCTGAGATTCAGGGCGATGATGTCTGGAGCCTACAGACATGTGCCACTGCGTAGCCCGAGAAGGATGAGTATCCAGTGTCAATGCCCTTTCCATTGCATGTTGCTCCCTTCATGTTCGCTGATAAATATCCACATGGCATGAAGCCAGTCTGGTCTGGATGCACACTTCCCTTTACCCATCTTGGAAAACTTTTAGAGCTCCACTCATAATACCTTAGGAAAAAGTGACAGTTTTTTTTTACATTTATTTATGTATTTATTAGTGTATTAATGTATGTATGAATTTATTTAAAAATTTTATTGGGGTACAGTTGCTTTACAGTGTTGTATTACAGGTTCTACTGTACAGCAAAGTGAATCAGCTATATGTATCCATATATCCCCTCTTTTTTGGATTTCCTTCCCATTTAGGTCACCACAGAGCATTGAGTAGAGTTCCCTGTGCTATACAGTAGGTTCTCATTAGTTAGCTGTTTTATACATAGTAGTGTATATATGTCAATCCCAATCTCTCAATTCATCCCACCCTCCTTCCCCCCCTTGGTATCCATACGTTTGTTCTCTACATCTGTGTCTCTGTCTCTGCTTTGCAACACTCTTTGACATAAATCACAGTGACACCTTTTTTGACCCATCTCTTAGGGTAATGAAAATAAAATCAAAAATAAACAAATGGCACCTAATTAAACTTAAAAGGATTTGCACAGCAAAGGAAACCATAAACAAGGTGAAAAGACAACCCTCAGAATGGGAGAAAATATATTTACTTTATATTGGAGTATAGTTGATTTACAGCGTTGTGTTTCAGGTGTACAGCACAGTGATTCAATTAAACATATACCTATATCCATTCTTTTTCAGATTCTTTTGCCATATAGGTTATTACAAAATACCGAGTATAGTTTCCTGTGCTATACAGTAGGTCCTTGTTTATTTTATATATAAAGTGACAGTTTTCTTAAACATCTGAGAAACAGTGTTTTGGGAATGCCTATCCATTAATGGGCTAATATTATCAATAATAGTGCAATTAGGAGACATCAATACAGTTATGTGTGTAACTTTTGGCAGTGTATTTGTTCATTCAACAAAGACTTGAATGTTTCTAGAGTATTGGCATCGTTCTCGCTGATGCGACTCACTGTAGAAATTAAGACAAGCGATTGTCTGGTGAAATTCTACTGCCCGCAGATGCCGCTATACAAATTCATCGGTGAATGAGAATTTCCTTGCGTGATGTTGAGGGTTGCATGGAAGACACAGCAAACGCCCTTGGTGGCAGTGGTCTTGCCTTCCTTAGCCTTGTCTGCTTTTTTCTCCCATTAGGCTGACTGCTCTGCCTTGGAGGTCTTCTAAGTGATCGTTGCCCCGGGGAGGTGTTGGATGGTCACTGCTTCCTTGGAGCCTCGCACGGGCTGGAATTCAGCACCAGGATTAAGAGAGGGCTGCTGTCCCGTAATGGGCTGCCGAGAAAACCGCCGGGTTTGCTGTTAACCTTGGGTTCTGTCTATGACCCATTGGAGAGGCTTCCCAGCAAGCCCTTCCCCTCTCCAGGGTCTTGGTCCCTGGAAAGCCATCTCTCTCTGCAGGCTCCCTTCACGGCTTGCTTTGCTTGGAGTTGCATCGCACGGACGTCCGCGGATGTGGTGGTGAACCATGTCGAGACCCCAGGGACTGTTATGGCTTCCGCTGGTCTTCACCCCGGTCTGTGTCATGGTGAACTCCAACGTCCTGCTGTGGATCACCGCCCTGGCCATCAAGTTCACGCTCATCGACAGCCAGGCGCAGTATCCTGTGGTCAACACCAATTACGGCAAAATCCGGGGCTTGAGAACACCGCTGCCCAATGAGATTTTGGGTCCAGTGGAGCAATACTTGGGGGTCCCTTATGCCTCGCCTCCTACTGGGGAGAGGCGGTTTCAGCCCCCGGAACCCCCCTCCTCATGGACTGGCGTTCGGAACGCCACTCAGTTTGCTGCCGTGTGCCCCCAACACCTGGATGAGCGGTCTCTCTTGCATGACATGCTGCCCATCTGGTTTACTGCCAATCTGGATACTCTGATGACCTACGTTCAAGATCAGAATGAAGACTGCCTGTATTTGAATATCTATGTGCCCACAGAGGATGGTAAGTACTTATTCTAAACAGAAAACACCTGCTCGCTCAGCCTCAAATTTGCCAAGAGGGTTGTATAATGTCCTGTGTATGATATTTTCTATAACCATTCTTTTTTTTTCACATTCAGTTATCTCAGTAACGTACCATTTGTTCGACTTGAATTTACGCAGTGTCTAATCGATGGAGAGTATCATAATTAATGACTTAATTCTTTCCATAGATTGCCTTTTTAGCATTGCTGTAGTCTTTATTTGCAGGTGATAACCAGTGTGAGCATGTAGTGTTCTATGTTATACCTGAATCATTGGTAAAGGAATGGATCTAGAGAAACTAATAGAATTAAGAACATTAGCATGCTGAAATGAGCACCTGAAAATTATATAAGGAGTGGTTCCTTTGGCTTTAATGCCTGAAGATATTAGCACTTTTTGAGTCGTAAAGGGAACCACTGATTGTTTTAAGTACACAAGCAAGGGATATTTGATAAAAACAATTGGACTTGATTGTTTAGAATCCATGTTGTTGATATAAATTTGGACTTTATTTCCTGCCACTATTCACTGCAATCAAATGGCAAATGTGTGTCATCAGATGATTCTAACTGCATTAGAAAAATGATTTTCTTGCTTGAACAAAATGCCCCTTTTCTTTTGGATAACACAACAGTAAAAATCTGTGGAAACAATCATGTTCCATATATTAACTTAATCCAATACTAGTAAAACTTGGATATCTCCTTGTTCATGTAGACCTTAAATCAAAATGTTTGCTAAAGACCAACCAGACTCAAGTTAGTCTACAATGAAAGTCCATTTCTCGTTTCTTGTTTGCATGTGCTCTTTTTTATACAAGGAGAAAGAAAAACATGGAATGAAATCTTCCTGGAACTTAAAAAAAAGTAATTGAGAGGAATCTTAGCCACTGCTGTCTACTGTAGAAACTGAAGTGTGTCCTTGTCCTTGGTAACGTTCATGCAGACATTTCTTTTCCTTTTTTGACCTTTAATCCTTGGGAGATGTTTGTCAGCGAGCTTTGGCTGAAAGTCTGCCATAAACGATGACATTATTCAGTGATCTCCAAAGCCGGATCGCATCTGCCATATTGTTCTTTCTCCGTGCAGATGCAAAGAGGTGGCGTGGGTAACTTTCTCGAGAAACCAGGACGGGGTGTCTGTTAGGGAGATGACAAAGAATGCCCAGAGAGATTGAAAGGGTTGAGCTTCCTTATGTTAGTAGTGTCTGGCATGTGGCTATTGTCACTATGGTGACATATCTCACAAGGACCTTGTAAAGTCTAGGTCTTGAATAGGGTTCAAGGGGTTAAACTGACACTGGACGCCTTACTTCCATGCCCTGTGCTGAGCTGCCCTACTGTGCAGTAGCTGCTTGGTGCGTATGTAAGAGGACGGATAACCCCACCCAAACCAATTAGAGTTCTCATTTCAAAGCCACCTGGGTCATGGTCTTTCTCATCATCAACTATTCAAAGAAAGGAAGAAAAAGAAACAAAGACAGGGTGGTGGAAACAAAACAGGGTAAAGGATTAAAATTGCTTTCATGGGACTTCCCTGGCGGGCCAGTCATTAAGACTTTGTCTTCCAATGCAGGGGGTGTAGTCTGATCCCTGGTCGGGGAGCTATGATCCCACATGCCTCATGGCCAAAAAAGAAAACCAACAAAACAAACATAAAACAGAAGCAATATTGTAACAAATTCAATAAAGATGTTAAAAAATGGTCCACATCAAACAAAAAATCTTAAAAAAAAATAAAGTTGCTTTCATCATAAATTTGATATGCTGGTGTCTCTGAACCAGTGACTTTATAGAGTTAACCTTCCAAACAAGGAATGCACTTCAAATAGAAAGCCTGCTTCTGAGAGGTCGGGGTACAGTTACACCGCCCAGGAAGACAAATCAGTAGCTTCCTTGATGACAGACCCATAGATGTGCAACCCATAAACGATTTGGCCGTTTCTTTGTGGTTCAGGATTGAATAGGAATTTGGGAATAGAAACACGCAAAAAAAGCTGCCTAATAGAGAAGCAATCTAAATTTAAGAATAAAGGCAGTGCTACCTTTTGGTTCCTCTGGGCTTTTTAGAACACTCTGGCATACGATATCTCACACCATCTTGGCAGGAGAATCAGAAATCTAATAGGGGCTGAATAGGTAAATTTGATCTCCCTACAATAGATAAATAATGGAATTTTGCTGGTGAGGGAAGCTCTATGCCCGTGTGTTTGCAGAAACACAAAATCACAGCCTATTGGGTCAGGAGTTTTGAGGGTTTAAAAATAGATGATTTGCATCCATTTGTGAATCAACATGGAGGTTTAGGTATTTAATTATTGGTTATTACTAAATGAATAAACCCCACTTGTACGATAACACATGGAAATTACGGCGTCATGCTGATTTCTCCAAAGACCTTGCTTTAGGGCATGTCTTAATTCATAACAGTGCATTTCATTAAATGTGTGCACAGCCATATTGGCTATTTCGAATTCAGTATTCCACTTAGGTACTCCATTATTTTTTTTAGATTTGTCGTGATGCATTCATCCAATGGTGTGGCCATCTGACTTCCCTACCAGTGATAGTTCTGAGTTCCTGTCCTGTGCTAGGCAAGCTTCACATGTTGGCATGGCAGCAGAGACAAGCATGCTTAATTTCGAGAGACACACAGAGACTTGTTGTAGGCAGAATAATGCCTCCTCCAAGGAAGGGCACGTCCTAATCCCTGGAACCTTTGAATATGTTACCTTACAGGGCCAAGGGGATGAAGGTTGCTGATGGAATTGAAACCACTAGGTGGCATTTTCGGGCGGGCTCTGAGGAGCTCCGGTTCTCTATGTCTCCGTGCAGAAAGAATTCAGCGAGGGACTTCCCTGGTGGTCCAGTGGTTAAGAGTCCGTGCTCCCAGTGCAGGGGGCCCGGGTTCAATCCCTGGTCAGGGAAGTAGATCCTGCATGCTACAACTAAGACCCAGCACAGCCAAATAAATATTAAAAAGAAAAAAAGGAGTTCAGCGAGAGGCAAAGTGATAGATAAGAAGTGATTTATTAGGATAGGACACTTGTGAGGCTTACAAGCAGGTAGGCGAGAGGGTGCTGTGAGCCACTGAGAACTTAGTGGGCTGCAGTTTTATAACCAAAGGAAAAGTGGGGAGGGGGAGAAGACCCCCCTCTTCCTCATTCTTGGGTAGACGTCAGGCTTCCGTCCTTAGCTCCTCCTCCACAACAGGCAGGGGAGTTTTCTTGTCCCCCACATGGTCAAGCTGGGACTGTCATGGCACAATGGAAAAATTATTTCAGGTCTCAGTACAGTGAGGGTCTTTCACTTTGAAATGTCACCGTTCCATAAATTATTGTTTTTTATGTGTGCAGAGAGCATGTGCTAGGGGTCATTAACTCACTGAGCTCACTGGCAGGATGTGGGTCCCATGCCACCATTTTTTTTTTTCATTGTCTTGGGGCATGTCTTGTACTTCTGTTGCATGGTTTTGTTGCTACTAAGGCTGCTTGGCTTTGTGGTTCAGCACGCCTGCTTTCTTGAGGGATCATTAACGTACAGGGTCTCCCATACTTTCTTCCTTACGTACAATCCCCTAGTGGGATTAACTATTTAATTACCTACTTTGTCCCTTTACTCCGTCCCTATTGTTATGATATTTGCTTATCCATTGACTTTAAGATGGAGGGAATATATTCTGATTTATCTGGGTGGGTCCATATTTAATAACAAAGACTCTTTGTTGTGAATAAGGAAGCAGAAAAGGTGATGAGGGCCAGAGGGAAGCAATGGAAAAAAGGCAAGGTGGCCATTGCTGCCTTTGAGGACAAGGCGGGGCCAAGAGTTGAGGAACCCTGAAGCCTGCTGAAGCTGGAAAAGACAAGAAATTGGTTCTCTCCTTGAGCCCCAGAAAGAAGTACAGCCCTGCCCACCCCTCAGTTTTAGCCCAGTGTAACTCTGACCTTCAGAACTCTAAGATCCTAAATATCTGCCACTCGAAGCCACAACATTGGTGGCAATTTGTTACAGCGGCAACAGGAAACTCATAGAGTTTTGCCAGCCTTTAATATGAATACCCTAATTGAAAACAACATACACATCACTAAAGAGTTGTTCTGAGCTTTCTGAGTTACTACCCATTCTGAGATGCTAATTCGTTTGTTACCCTTTGGACCTCCAGAATAACTGGTTAAAAAAAAAAAACCCACACATTCATTTTAACACTGGGTAGTTAAAATTTGCTGCTTTCCCTTATATATATCAAGGAGACAAAGTTGGTGGGTGGATATTTTGCAAATTTGAGGTTTAACCTGTAGAAAGTAGATCCAACTTTTGGTTCCTCGTTTTAGAACAGATTTATGGCAACTCTTCCTAAATGTCATATTCAAAAGATACACTGATTTTACACAGGAACATAATGAACGGGCATTTAAGATTTCCCAGGCGTCTAAAACAGATGTCCAGAGTAGGTGTCAGTGAATGGCATACAGCAAAACATCCAAATGGTCGTCTTTTCTCATCTGTCTCTGCAAAATGTCCCTCACGATGGCAGCTGTACCTCTAAATGTCTTCTTCTATGTTAGCAAAATCTTTTGGGCTCCCCGTTCGTTCCCTCTAGACCTCAAGATCTGGTCTGTTATGGGGGAAGTGATTCTCTATCCTTTGAAAAAATAATCTATTGATGAACTTATTTGACAGAGTGTCCGTTCATTCTTATCCGCCCCCCGGTTTTATTGAGATATAGTTGACATACATTGCTGTACAAGTTTAAGGGGGACAGCGTGACGGTATGGCTTCCGCGTATTGTGAAACAATCACAGCAGTTTCAGCTAACATACATCTTCTCATATAGGTACGAGAAAAGGAAAAAAAGGAAAAGTAGTTTTTTCCTCGTGGTGAGAAGTCTTAGGATTTACTTTCTTGACAACGTTGTTGTATCTCATAGAGCAGTGGTGACTAGAGTCATCAGCACTGTACATTACACCCCTAGTACTTAGTTGTCTTGGAACTGGATGTTTGTACCTTTCGACCACCTTCATTCCATCCCCCATTCCTCTACCGCCACCTTTGGCTGCAACAAATCTGATCTCTTTTTCTATGAGTTTGGTGGTTTTGTTTGTTGTTTATTTTTTATTTTTTCAATCAATTTTTTATTGGAATATAGCTGATTTACCATGTTGTCTTAGTTTCTGCTGTACAGCAGAGTGAATCAGTTTTCCATATACATAGATCCACTCTTTTTTATTTTTTTTTTATTTATTTTTTATTTATTTTTATTTTTATTTTTTTTTTTTGCGGTACATGGGCCTCTCACTGTCGTGGCCTCTCCCGTTGCGGAGCACAGGCTCCGGACGCGCAGGCTCAGCAGCCATGGCTCACGGGCCCAGCCGCTCCGCGGCATGTGGGATCCTCCCGGACCGGGGCACGAACCCGTGTCCCCTGCATCGGCAGGCAGACTCTCAACCACTGCGCCAGCAGGGAAGCCCAGATCCACTCTTTTTTAGATTCTTTTCCCATAGAAGCCATTACAGAGTACTGAGTAGAGTTCCCTGTGCTCTACAGCAGGTCCTTATTAGTTATCTGTTTTATATATAGTCGTGTGTATATGTCAGTCCTAATCTCCCAATTTATCCCTCCCCTGCTTTCACCCTTGTTGGTAGCCATGAGTTTGTTTTCTACATCTGTGACTCTATTTCTGTTTTGTAAATAAGTTCATCTGTAATATTTTTTTAAGATTCTACATATAAGTGACATCATGTGTTTTTTGTGTAGATTCCACATAGAAGTGTATACAGTATTTGCCATTTTCTGACTCATTTCACTTAGCATAATGCCATCAAGGTCCATCCGCGTTGCCACAAATAGCAGGAGTTTCCTCTTTTTATGGCTCAGTGATATTCCATTATGTATCTACACCACAAATTCTTTACCTGTCCATGCCTAGATGGACACTTAGGTTGTTTCCATTGCTTGACTGTTATGCAGAGTGCTGCTATGAACATGAGGGGCGCAGATGCCTTTTCTGTACCCTTTCTAATGTCAACTTGGTTCACTCCTTCAGCTCAGCTTGGAGGATTGGTCAGGAACTTGCCTGCCAGGGTGCAAATGCCAGCCTGTTCCCTCACCAGTTAGTGATTATGGACAAGTTCCTTGGCTAGTACATGCCTCAGTTTCCTTGTGTGTAAAATAAAGATGAGCTGGGAGATTTAAGGTATTAATCCATATGAAGTGCTTTGTCTAGTATCTTGTACCTATAACGACTCTGTAATCTGATGTTTGTGGAGCATAGTTAATAGTAGAAAAGAGAACCAGAAGTTTTCAGCTAATTTGCATATGCATATTGGTCTAATATAATGTCCAGTTCATAATAAATGTGTATTGTCTATAACATAAGTATTTACTGTAGTATTGGAGGGGTCAGCTTAAGAAACAGGACCAAGCCTCCATCACTTCTGACAGTTCCTAGTATGGCTTTAACAAAAGGGAATTTTGAGGAATGGCATTTTTAAAATAGAAGGTATAGTTGATTTACAATGTTGTGTTAATTTCTGCCATACAGCAAAGTGACTCAGTTATACATATATATTCTTTTTCATATTCATTTCCATTTGGTTTATCACAGGATACTGAATATAGTTCGCTGTGCTCTGCAGTAGGACCTTGGTGCTCATCCATCCTATATATAATAGTTTGCATCTGCTAACCCCAAACTCCCACTCCATCCCCCTCCCCCCTGGCAACCACAAGTCTGTTCTCTCTGTCTCTGAGTCTGTTTCTGTTTTGTAGATAAGGTCATTTGTGTCATATTTTAGATTCCACATATAAGTGATATATTTGTCTTTGTCTGACTTCCTTCACTTAGTATGATAATCTCTCGCTCCATCCATGTCGCTGCAAATGGCATTATTTCAGGAATGGCATTTGTTTTTTTTTTAAAGAGCAGAGTATTATCTTGTTCTGCTTTATTCCTAAGCTTTATCTTTTTTAGCCTGAGTTGTCAAATGGATTTTTAGCATCCTGTTTAAAGTACAGAAATTAATCATCAAGAAAGCATTAAAATTCATTTCTTGGAAGAGGATCTGAGAACATCCAACGACAGTAGCACTATTTTTTCCTGTGAGATAACGGAAAAATTAATTGCCTTTCTCTTTTCATCAAGTCACAAATAGTTCAGTTGTATGCAGAGTGGCAAAGTCTAGTTCAGTTGTAGGCAGAGTGGCAAAGTTGTATGCAGAGTGGCAAAGTTTAGTTTTAGTGGCAAAAACTAAAAGCTGACTAAGTTAACACAGTGAGAAAGATGTTTTAGCCAATCCACATCAGCATGCAGCTATGTGAAAATCATTAAATGATTCCCATTTTCATCTGTCAGGGGATTTTTGATGCTGTGTAGATGTGGCTTGTAAGTGAAGATAATTAGGAAAGATTATTTAATAAATATCTCCCTGACAAGGATTAATTGAAAAGAATTTAGTATTTTGTGAACACGGTTAAACTAGAGTAGATTTCTGACAACATGCGTCTCTTTCCCAGCTTAAGAGATTCACCAATAGAAAAATAATCCTGTGGTGGGTTTAGAAATTATATATATTATGAATAATGCTATTTGGTTAGTGTGCCTTATACTTGTTAGAGTAATCCAGAAAAACTGTTCTCTAAAGAAGAGAATTTCCCCTTACACTTGTCATTTTCCAAAACATGAGTTTTAACTTAATTCCGTTAGCAATTTATAATTTTTTTCACAAGTAAAGAAAGTCCAAATGAGTTAGGATGTATTAAAAAACCCCTTTGCTATGCATGCATATTATAAACATTACAAACAAACTGTTCAAGATAGAAAGTTGAGGTGCAGTTAGTCTGCTAGAGATGTATCGGTGTCCAGAAATCTCCTCCTTATTTACTCCTGCAGTCTTGCCTCCAGGACATGTAATAGATTCATTTGTTGCCAAAGACACTGCTGGTTTGGACACTGTTGTTTATTTTGCATACTGTCTTGGCAGAGCCTTCAACCTTTTTAATATTGAGTGACCTCAGCTATGAATAATAATAGTACTGTACTTCCTGTGAATATTAGAGTTATAGTGATTTTGGAGTAAGCGACTGTGTAAGAAATGATTATAAAATAGAAAAGATCAGTATGTTCTTATAACTTTAATTTTCGGGTATTTCAGTGCTCATCTCATTACAGTATCTGTCATTCGAACACTGAAGTTCCTTCAGTGCCAAGATGGGGAGTAGGTTCCTGTCTATCTCGTCTGTTGTTTGGTTTTCCTAAACCAGGCTGTCTTCATAAAGAATCAGGTTCATGTTTTCTCCTTTATGGTTAAGAATCCTTATTTTGGGTGCAGTGACATCCAAACTGCAGTGCAAGTGAACAGAGCTGAGAATTCGTTAGCTTTGGATTTGAGGACCGTGGGGGATTTGTGAGGAGTGCAAAACAGCAGCCCTGCATAAATAAATCAGACCTACAAATCACCCAGGAACTCACAGGCAACCGAGGCAGAGAAAGAGTCTGAAAGAGAATGATCTCTTCACGTGCTAACCACTTGTTAAGACAAAATGAAGACGAGAGACACGGTAGTCTCTGTCTTATTAATTCAATCGAATATTCTATTTAGGCTTGGCGAAGTAAGTTTCCACAATTGGAAACAGAGAAAAAAACATGAAAAGAATTTTTCTTGTTAGATATCACATGTCTGATTATTTTGAGTGGTGATGACTAGCATTGGTATATAGTTTTTGGTGTGTGTGTGTGTCTGCGTGGCTGTGTTTGTGTGTAGGATGTTGGAAGAAAGCCCACAGGAAAAAACATCCGTAATTCCTAAGTCCAATGTGTTACAATTTTCTGGAAAAAGCCAAAAAGCACATGGAGATGACAAGACTCTGCCTTCCTCTCTGAATTCCAAACACTCTGAAGTTTCCCTTAATCAAAATGCTCTCTCGTCCGTTATGAATGTGGTTGTGTGTACAATAGTCGAAGTTTGCCCTGAGGAAGAGTGTGTGTTCCCATCAGAAAGAGAGGAACACTGAAAGTATTGCTTTGTCTCAAGCAAAGGAGCTTTTGTAGTTGGTTTCGACACAACCTGAAAATTACATGTTCCGAAACACTCCTATCAGTTTTCTTTAAAATGTATGCTTTGAGCTGTGTTCTGTTCTATCTGTTTTATGACATGACATAATCCATCATTCCATCAAAAAATGAGCGTATTCACCTGACATCCCATCTACCCTATCTGCACATCCCATGTGTTCACTGTAGTTCTAACCCCAGCCAGATAGTCTATGGATCTCCAGATCCCAACTCTGATTCTTTGTGTGTTTTCTTCTCTACTCCATTCCTTATTCTCTTTACAACCTCTTTAGGTGATTCATTGAAAACTATTGATAGATCACTATTTGCATTTAACATATGCAAGGCTTTGGGTAAGTCCAAGAGGTGATGTAGAGAAATGTAAGCCCTTTGATGGGAAAGTAAATGAGTCCGAACAAAAACTAAAGTTTCAGAAACGGATCAGTAGGCTCAGTGAATTCAAGCAGGGAATGCTTTAAGTTTCCACGAAAAAAAAAAAGAAAAAAGAAAAGAGGTTGAAAGTTATGTTTTCCACCGAGGATCCATGATGGAAAGGTGTCCACCAATCTTGAGATGACTATCCAAGGCATATACTCCTGTGTTGTGGAATGAAGAAGGACTTTCTGAATCCCCCAAAATGAAGCTTCTTATTTGTTGCTTCTCTGGATGGACCGAGACATAAAAAGTATAAAATGGGGAAAGAGGGAGGGATAAAGTCAGGACAGAATTATAGGAAGGTGCTTTGATGGTATAGCTTAACATGCAAAGTACTCACTTGGGTATTTTTTGCATTGTTATATTTTTGACATTGGACGATTCATAAATGGAATTCCATCCAAAGGAATGCTAATGCGTATTTTTCTTCTCAACGGACTGTGCAATAAGGTTAAATCAAAGAACACGAGGTTCCTTTCTTACCAAATTCAGATGTACTTATCGCCTGGAATTTTTTTTAAAAATCATTAAAAGCTTTAATGCTCCCCCCAAATTTTTACCTGGTGAAATACTTTCATAACTCTGTGTTTTATAGTGTGTACCTCCAGATAACTAATGTGATATTGCTATAATGTTTGGTGTGTTTTAAAAAAGTAGTTTAGATTGAAAAATAGAGTATTAAACCTTAGAAAACTGTATCTTCCCTAAGAAAATTACACTGGTAAAAACATAGTAGCTTAGATTAGATAGTTCCTTCTGAGTTTAAATCAGATAATGAGATCAGATTCCACTGTAGCACGTTGTACAAGGATGTTTGCATCTCATGCAGTTTTTTTTCAAAGAAAGGGATTGTGGTACATTGAATATCCTACTACCCAGTCATCATATTACCTGGGGGTGAGTGGTGGCATCAACCGGCACATAAATCACAGAACTGTGAAATCTTCCACATAGAAGGAGCTGTGGGACCCATTTCACCCAGACTTTCTCAGTGCAGTATTCCTCTGGTCATTCACCCCCTGAAGCCCTAAGCAGAGATGAAACATCCTTCTCCATATTCCTAGAGCTTCACTCCAGTCATTTTACAAGGCTACACCCCTAGGAGACTGTAAACCTTTGAAAGCATTTGCAAACTTAATGAACCATCTACTTGAATGTATGGATCAAATGGACGATGGACAATTCCTGGACATACAGCCCTTTTTGCACCTGGCCGATGAAGACGTTTGCAGGTTTGTAAGGGAGCTCCTTTCACCGTTGGAAAGGGCTGGTGATTTATCCACGTGCCATCTCTACCAACAGAGCTAAAGCAAAGCCAACTGGATTCCTTCCTCTCCCAGCCTCTTGCTTTGGAAATCTTCGAAGACAAGATACTATGTTCCACCTTGTCTCTTGCAGGCATCCTCAGCAGGCTTCATTTCCTCCTTCAGATGCCTTCAGGACCCTCTCATCCTCCTCCCTAGACAACTGTGGAGAGCCTATCAATTGTGTGTCTTACTCTTAGGTGGATGTCTTGGTACCAAGAATTATTGCCGGTGTCAACCCATAGGCATGCGTTTGCTCTCAAATCATGATATATGTTCTATATACCCGGAGGTCATGTTAGTTTTTTTCTTCTTTTTTTTTTTTGGCAAATGCCTTCAGCTCTTGGCTCATCTATATTGAACCTGAAACTGCATGTTTTCATAATTTTTTTTAGAAAACAATGATATATTTTACAATACAAGTTAGAACATGAAAGAAAATACGATCCCTCTGCTTCCTACAGCAAACGGATCGCATGCACCAGGATGAAGAAATTTGCAGCTGAGGCTTGGATTTTCTCACAGGATGTCGCCTGCACAAGAATTACCAGCTGCAGCCCAGGCAAAATCTGTTTACTGCATGTTTCCCTGAAATACAAAGTCCTGGAGGTGTTACAAAGGAAGGAGGTGGAAAATTGTGACAGAATGGCCAACACAGTAATGGGTTCCTAGTTTGGGAAAAGCCATAGGTTGCCTGATTTTAAATGCAGTCCTCTTGAGCTTCCCTGGTGGTGCAGTGGTTGGGAGTCTGCCTGCCAATGCAGGGGACATGGGTTCGAGCCCTGGTCCGGGAAGATCCCACATGCCACAGAGCAACTAAGCCTGGGCACCACAACTACTGAGCCTGTACTCTAGAGCCTGTAAGCCACAACTACTGAGCCCACATGCCACAACTACCGAAGCCTGCACGCCTAGAGCCCATGCTCCTCAACAAGAGAAGCTACCGCAACGAGAAGCCCACGTACCGCAACGAAGAGCAGCCCCCGCTCACCGCAACTAGAGAAAGCCCACGTGCAGCAACAAAGACCCAACGCAGCCAAAAATAAATAAATTAAAAAAAAATAAATGCAATCATCTATAATTTGATTTAATGGAGGTAGAATCATTTCCAAGAAATTAATTAAAGTTCACAGGTTGGAAAAGAGTTCAACATCTCATATGCCTTTCTCTAGACTTAGGGGGAAATGAACTTCCTCTACCATTTTCTTCAAATGAAGATTGTGTAGTTTTTATTATTACTGTGGTCATGATTTAAATTAGATAAGCTATGAGAAGGTACTGTGAGGAATTTGGGGGTTTGTGAGATATGAAATGGTTATTCTAAGACTGCAGAATATCAGTCGGAATCTTTTAAAGACTTTTACAGACCATGCCATGGGTATATAGTCTTCAGACTTTTCTCTTGTCACAGGTTCTGACTTGACCTGAGTTATGGGTAGAATTGTGTCCCCCGCCAAAAGGTATGTTGAAGTTCTAACCACCCCCCAATACTTATGAATGTCACCTTATTTGAAAGTAGGGCTTTTGCAAATGTAATCAAGGTAAGATGAGGTCATACTGTATTAACAAGGACCCTAAATCTATTATGACTGGTGTCCTTATTAAGACTGGTGTCCTTAGGACTGGTGTCCTTTTAAGACACCATATTTGTTTTAAAAAAAAGGCTCAATTTTAAAATGGGCAGAAGATCTGAATAGACCTTTTCTGAAGAAGACATACAGACGGCCAACAGGTACTGGAAAAGATGCTCAACATCACTAATCATCAAGGAAATGCAAATCAAAACAACGAGATAGTGCTTCACACCTGTTAGAATGGCTACTATTGAAAAGACAAGGTGTTGGCGAGCGTGTGGAGAAAAGGGAGCCCTCCTACACTGTTGGTGGGAATGTAAGTTGGTGCAGCCACTATGGAGAGCAGTATGGAGGTTCCTCAAAAAAATAAAATAGAACTACCATATGATCCAGCAAACTCACTTCTGGGTATTTATCTGAAGAAAGCAAAAATACTAACTTGGAAAGATATCTGCACTCCCATGTTCATTGCAGCACTATTTACAAAAGCCCAGATTTGGAAACAGTCTAGTGTCCATCGATGGATGAGTGGATAAAGAAGATGTGATGTATATACAGTGGAATATTATTCAGCCATTAAAAGAAGGAAATCCTACCATTTGCAGCAATGTGGACAGATCTCAAGGGCATGATGCTAAGTGAAGTAAGTCAGACAAAGACAAATACTGTATTTTTCACTTATATGTGAAATCTAAACACCCCCCCCAAAAAAACCCCACAGAAAACAAAAAAGCCAAGCTCATAATTACTGAGAACAGATTGATGGTTACCAGGGGTGGGTGTTGGGTTTGGGAGAAGAAGAAAAAGAGCCCTGTAAGTCTCACTTCTTTCATGTCTAGCACTCCACAAAAAGAAAAAAACAACTTCCAGGAAGCCATACCTTCTCTGTGAAGCTTCGCCCGTGGAATCCAAGTGGATGTTTTCCTCAACACGTCAGAAAGAAACTAAATCTTTCCTTCCTAGGAAAGATAGTCCAACACAGCACCAAGAACACTTTGCCTTTCTTGTCTCTCTTGGGGAAAAAGGCTCTTAAAAGTAAGAGACTGGATCTTAGAGTCTTAGCACAGGTGTTCACACCTGCCCTGTGACCAAATGGTGAATTTAATACATAGGTATTGAGTGCTTAAGTTGGAAGAAGGAGGGGAAAAAGGAGGAGGAGAAGGAAGAAAGAGAGAGTAAAGGGGGGAAGAGGAGAGCAGGATGGAGACAGCAGAGATTCCCAGGGAGGAGACCATGGGACGATGGAGGCAGAGACGCAGAGATTGGAGAGATGCATCTCCAAGCCCAAACCCACCAAGGATTGCTGAAAAACACCAAAAACTCAGAGCTGAGGCAGAGACAAGGAACAGAGTCTCCCTCAGAGCCTACAGAGGGAACCAACCCTGTTGACTCCTTAATATTGGATGTCTGTCCTGCAGAACAGCGTGACCTTTAAATTTCTGTTGATTTCAGCCACCCAGTTGGCAGTCATTTGTTCCAGTAGTGCTAGCAATCTTAATACAACGTGGACTTTGTATTTTCTGTCTTTACCTCCTGCCTCGGCCAGAAGAAGCCAGAACAGCTGTCGTCCACGTTCACGGTTCCTAAAACCGTCTCTGTCTCTGGGAAGCTCTCCTGACACCCTCGTGGTCTCCTGGATGTCTTCTCCCCCTCTCCTTACCAGAGAAAAACATCTTGGCTTCCCATCCCCCAAGGCAGTGGTTTTCCAAATGGAAGATTCTAGGCATTAATGATCCAGAAAATGAGCTTGACATCCTTCTACTGAACTCTCGTTCCTGAGGAAATACTGACCCTACCACTGCATCCTATACTTGCTTCTCTTCTTTGAGAATCCACTTCAGGCCATCAGCAGGCTCAACTCTTCCCTCTGAGACATCTCAGTCCATATCTGTCAGGCCCTAAGTGTTCTCATCTTTCCCTGGAAAGTTCCAGTCATCACCACCACCTGGTGTAGACGTGTGTGGTGGACTGACTCAGCAAGGCCTCGTGTTACCCTGGCGTCCTGGTAGTCATGCTCTTGTGGACTTCCCTCTACTTGAGGGTGGGCAGGACATAGGACTTCCCTCTGACCAATGGGATATGATGGAGGGGATAGGATGTCACTGCCATGATTACATTGCATTGGCTTGGAATTTATGTCTTACTAGCAGATCATTTCTGTGGTCTTTTTGGTTTTCATGCTTTGTTGGAATAAACTGCCATGTCGGAAAGATCCCCATGGAAGGAAACTGAAGGCTGCCTGTGATCAACAGCCATCAAGGAACTGAAGGATTCAGTTCAACAGGCTGCAAAGAACTGAATCCAACCAACAACAACATGAGCTTGGAATGTGATCTTGCCCAGTCACTCAGATTTCAGAAGAGACCCCAGCTCTGGCCAACACCTTCATTTGAAGCCTCATGAGAGGCGCTCAAACAGAGAACCCAGTTAAGCTGTACCTGGATTCCTGATACACAGAAACTGTGATAAAAAAAAATAGATTGCTGTAAGCCATTTAGGTTTGTGCTCATTTTTTATGAAGCATTCAATAACGGATGCAAACGTGATAGGTAAAATAAATGGATTTCAAAAGTTGGCCAAATTATAACTCAAGTCCCACTGGTTGGAGGGATGTGAATTTTGAGCTCATCCAACTGGTTATTACTTAGAAATGTTTAGATGGCAAGTGAAGTAAATTCAAGTTCAGTTCACTTAAGGGGAAAAAGGGATTCATTGGGTCTTTGCACTGAGAGTTCTAGCAGTGATTGTAGCTTCAGAGATGGTGCTCGCAGATCTGAATCATTGCCATTCGTCACCGGAGAGGTTGGGTCCATCTTTCTTTCTCTATGTTGACTTTCTGCTCAGAGAGGCTGTCTTCATTTGGTGGCAAAAAAATGGTCACCAGCATTTCCCTGTGACGTCACCATTGAACTCAGAGAAGCGTATTGGCCTGGGGATGATTTTTTTTTTGACCCAGCTTGGATCCCAGACCAACTTTGAACCAGTTTCCATATCTAGAGTGAAGAGTCCCTTGGATTGGCATGGCCTGGGTTAGGTAGACATTTCTGGATGGGAAAGAGGGATGGGTGAGTCCAGCAGGAATTAGCTTAGGGTAGATTCAGAAAAGACAGTTCTCCAAAGGGAAGTCAAATGCTGAGCGAGCAAAACTCACTGATGTTCATTGTTATTCCTCATGTTCGGGGTAGTAGCCAGACAAGAACGGGTAGTACGGCTTAATGGGAGAGGAAGTGAGCACGGGTGGCAAAGCCTTCCCTAGACTGTTGTCTTTTCAGCCAAAAGAAGGACCTAGAGATTTGAAAATGAGAAACCTTGCTTATGAGGTGTTACTGCTGTTTTGTGAGCATTTGGACCTCTTGGTGACATATATATAAAGTGACAGGAACATCCAGCCGATGAGGAAATTTGCGTTGAGACGTGATCCACATTGGGCATCACACTCCAGAGACACTTCTGGGTCTGGAATGTGTTCACTGATGGCAAAATCAGAGGTACCATACACTGTCACTCCAGATGGAAAACTTGACCTGACATGGGGCAGACCGGTTAGGACAGGGTGGAACCTGATCTGCCCACCATTTATTTTAAGAGTTCCAGCTAGGGACTTCCCTGGTGGTCCAGTGGTTGGCACTGTGCGCTTTCACTGCTGGGGGCACGGGTTCAGTCCTTGGTTGAGGGATTAAGATCCCGCAGGCCGCTTGGTGCAGCCAAAAAAAAAATTCCAGCTAAAGGGTTGGGTTTGCTAAAAGATCAGCCAATTTGGGGAGTTGATCTGGTGGAAAGTGAAATTGTATTTGAACGACTTTCAGCCTAAGCCTTTAACGGGAAAAGTTGCAATGGCGGGTGGTGGGCGGCTGTTGGGAAACTGGTTGACAAGTTAGTTCATTTCCTCCGTTCTCTATTAGGGGATTCTGCAAGAAGCACAGGAGGTCATACCTGGCTGCTGCTTGCTGCTCATTGAGCTTTTTTTGTGAGGGTTTGAGGTGGGCAGTTCCTCAGGATGTGGTCAAACCTGGTCTTCTGTTCTCCTGAAGCTCTGTAAATCCAAGCAGGCACCACTAGTAACCTCACATTGCCGACTTTCTTTGGCTTTGTTTGTTAACATTTCGTACTCTATGGACCCTGACATTAACACATACACAGTTTTTCCTTGGATTCATGCATTCAGTGAATTACTTATTGGGCAGCTTCTAATTGTCAGGCCACTTTGCTGAATGTGGGCCCACCCCTTGTCTTGCAACTACACAGGAGAAGATGGACAACTGACTGGAATCGCTATTAAGTATAATCGATGCTATGACGTAGCAAGTTGGGGAGATATGGAACTATCCAGAGGGACATGGGCTCCAGACTCACAGGGTCAGAATACGCTAAGGAGGAATTGGAAGGACAAGTGATTGACCAAATGGCTGTGGGGAGCATGAATCACGTGTTCAAGGATGGAGCCCAGAGGCTGATGTTCATACTGATTCTCTGAGCTGAGCATTGTTTAAAAGACCGAGTGAGTGAATTGGAAGTCTTTGCTCGAGCATCCGAAGCGCAGCTACTGTGATCAGTTAATTGCGCGGCAACGTGCTCTGTTATCAACTGAGCTACCGAGAATATCAACAGATGTGCTCTTACGAAAATTGAGAAGCCCAGCAAGGACAAGTATTGCGCTAACAGAGGGCCTCACTGCCTTGCAGAAAACGTGAAGCAGGAGTGGACAGTCTTAACTCAGAGGCTGAGTGCATCCTGCTACTGCCTCTCTTTGCAAAAAACGTCACCCAATAATTGGCCCATTTTCTGTGGCTACTGTCACACTACAGTGGCAGGGTTGAATAGTTGCAAAACAGACCATATAGGTTAAAAATCTAAAGTACGTATTATCTTGTCCTTTATAGAAGAAGTTTGCTGACCTTTGATGTAAAGAAATACCTTCATGAAGTCATTTGGGAATCTCCTAGTTAGCACACAGACAGGCAGGACAGAGTCCAGAGGTTCATGCTACAGAGCAGTTGTTCCCAAACTAACCAGGAAGTTTTTCACATGAAGATTCCTGGGCTTCATCCAGGCCCCCCCACTGGCTCGCTAACTTGGGGGAGTGGGCCCCAGGAATCTGCATTTTAATGACCCTGAAGACGATGATGATAGATAGGCCCCAAGAATATGCATTGTAATGACCCCAAAGGTGATGCTGACAAAGATCTTTTCTATAATAGTCATGAACAAGATGTGTTTATATATAATAATAATAGTCCTGTTATATCACTACTTGAATATCATGTTTCATGATATGTGAAATTGTATGAATAATAGGCACAGAAAGGACCTCAGAAAATTCGACCTGACACATTTTTGAACCAAGTGTAAACAAATACTCCTTTCTGCTCTTAGGAAAAAAATAGGAAAAAAAATGATGAAATAATTAAAGAAACCATGGTCCAAATAGCCTACCCTACGGTAACTTTTTGAAGTGACCTCCTAGGGGATCTAGTTGTAAACTGTATGTGTAGGCAGTTTAATTAACGGACATGCAGCAAGGGTTTATTTGGGTAGATCTTTAAAATCAAATCCATTTAAATAAAAGACTAACATCCCAGTGACCAAAGTGAACAACCAACCCATAGATGAATAAATATAGATAATAATCGTAGTAGTAGTAATAATAATAGATGATTCTGGTGGTAGTGATGCTGGTGATGATGCTGAGGATGAGAGCAATGAAAAAGATGATGGTGATGATAACGATGATGATGGTAGTGATGATGGTGATGATCTTAATTTTGATGATACTGATGATGGTGTTATTGATAGCAGTGAAGATGGTGATGATGATGACGAGATGAGGGTGATGGAGATGATGATACCGTGATGATGATGGTGGTGATGATCATAATTTTGATGATACTGATGATGGTGTTATTGATAGCAATGAAGATGGTGATGGTGATGATGACGAGATGAGGGTGATGGAGATGATGATACCATGATGGTGATGATGATGGTGATGATGATGGCAATGAAGAGGTTGATGGTGATGATGATAAGGATGATGGTAGTGATGAAGCTGATGATAGTGATGGTCATAATTTTCATGATCCTGATGATGGTGTTGATGACAGCAATGAAGATGATGATTTTGTGTTGATAATTCTGGTGGTCATGGTGATGATGACTGTGATGATGGAAATGATGACAATGACACTGAGAGAGGTGAGGAGGGTGTTGATGATGGTGATGGTAATGAAGATGATAGTAGGTGGCATTCAGTGAGTGAGCTTGTATAGCAGACACTCTGCACTAAAGCTTGGACATCCCCTATCAATGAGGACACTTAATAGCACTGCACAATACCATGTCACAGGCGAGGAAAGTGAAGCCAGGGGTGGTTCATACTTCACCTAAATTGGCCAGTTTATAAAAGGAAAAAACTAGCATTTGACTTTAAGTCTGTCTGACTCTTGCCTATGTAATTTTCTTAAGAGTAATTAAATGTGTTTTAATAAAAGAAAACACGGTTTCACCTATAATATCAGCAAAGGTGTAATAAAACAATATTCTATGCCAAAGGTAATGTGTATGCATGAGTTTTTTTGTTGATTTACAATATTGTGTTACTTTCAGGTATACAGCAAAGTGATTCTGTTTTATATATTTCAGATTCTTTTCCATTATAGGTTATTACAAGATGTTGAATATAGTTCCCTGTGCTATACAATAGGTCCTTGTTGTTTATCTATTTTATGTATAGTAGTTTGTATCTGTTAATCCCAAACTCCTAATTTATCCCTCTCACCTTTCCCCTTTGGTAACCATAAGTTCGTTTTCTATATCTGAGTCTGTTTATGTTTTGTAAATAGTTCATTTGTACAATTTTTTAGATTCCACATATAATTGATGTCATATAATATTTGTCTTTCTCTGTCTGACTTACGACACTTAGTATGATCATTTCTAGGTCCATCTGTGTTGCTGCCAATGGCAATATTTCATTCTTCTTGATGCCCGAGTAATATTTCAGTGTTTGTGTGTATATATCACATCTTCTTAAACCAATCATCTGTTGATGGGCACTTGGGTTGTTTCCATGTCTTGGCTGTTGTAAAAAGTGCTGCTATGGACATTGGGGTACATATATCTTTTCAAACTAGAGTTTTCCTCTTTTCTGTATATAAGCCCAGGAGTGGGATTGCTGGACCATATGGTAGTTCTATTTTTAGTTTTTTAGTTTTCCACAGTGGCTGCACTAATTTACATTCTCACCAACAGTGCAGGAGGGTTCCCTTTTCTCCACACTCTCTCCAGCATTTATTATTTGTAGACTTTTTGGCCATTCTGACCAGTGTGAGGTAGTACCTCATTGCAGTTTTGATTTGCATTTCTCTAATAATCAGCAATGTTGAGCATCTTTTCATGTGCCTGTTGGCCATCTGTATGTCTCCTTTGGAAAAATGTATACTTGGGTCTTCTGCCCATTTTTTTTTTTTTTTTTTACTGTTTTTTTTTTTTTTTTTTGATATTGAGTTGTGTGAGCTGTTTGTATATTTTGGATATTAACCCCTTGCTGGTTGCATCGTTTGCAGATATTTTCTCCCATTCCGTAGGTTGACTTTTTGTTTTGTTGATGATTTCCTTTGCTGTGCAAAAGCTTTTAAGTTTGATTAGGTCCCATTTGTCCATTTATACTCTTACTACTTTTGTCTTGGGAGACTGATACAAGAAAACATTGCTATGATTTATGTCAGAGAATGTTCTGGCTGTGTTCTCTTTTAAGAGTTTTATGGTGTATGCATGACTTTTCTTGGTAGGCATTTTTGTAAATTGGTATATGCAAAAGCATGTTTTTTGGAAAAGCAACATAGCAGGATGTGTGAAAAGAGTAAAAATGTCCATAACTTTTGAACCAGTAGCTCTGCCTGAAGCAGTCCATTTTAACAAAATCATTTTTTTAAATGCTCCTAGAGATTTATGGCTAAGAATTTACATTTATGATAGGGGAAATAAAAGATAAATAAGACAGGTGAGAGGTAATTTATGATCTATTCATGGAATGAAGCACCGTAGCCTGCTTTCACTTATTGCATGTAAGTACATGCTTATGAATAATATCTAAAGTACGGGGGCAAGTTGGCTATAACCAGAGTCGAGGGCAGAGAGCAGAACCAGTCTGCCTTGAATTCTTCTTCCTTTTGGACCGCAGCTTGTGCATCCAGGCTCTGTAGCGTGGATCTGTTTGGAGCCCATCAGGGCCCTGCTGTGGCTAGCACATCCAGCCAGGGAGCCTAACCAGCATATGCCTGCCCTGGCACCAGCAAATCCAGAACTTAGCAGGTGATAGACGGAAGCTATGGAAAATGGAAGGTGGTAGCTGGGGACACACCCACTGCTGACAGTTGACACAGAGGGGTCTCCTTAGAACTCCTTGACCGTGAAGGAACAAGGAGCTGAGGTCTGTGTTCAGAACCTGCCTCAGGCATGGGTCGCTGCATGTCCTGAGACACACCATGGACAGATTACAGACCCATTCCGTCATTTTCCCATGGCCTCTAACATACATCATCCACAGCTCGATCCATAATATCATCTTTAGGTTCTAAATGATTAGATGATTAAATAATAGATGTCATACTTTGACGTGCAAGCTTTAGGAGTGAACCCAGGGCTGGTGTGTTGGATACGGGGTTGCTCTGAGGATAAGAGGATATTCAACGGGCACTGTTCTTTCACATTTTAGAGATCCCTACATCCTCTGTACCCGGGTTAACGTGTGGTGCACGGGAGATGTGACTGCATAAATATGTGTCTCCCATTTCATCCGCAGCCCTCTGCACGGGGGCCGCATCAGTACGGTGAGACTGTCTCAGTGTGGAATAGGAGGGTGACCTCACTCTGTTCTTTGTGGAACACATTCTTGTCATCTTTGCAAGAATTCTTCATGTGACTTCATCACAGAACACTGAACAACAGCATGAAAAAAACCTACATGTGCAGAGTATATATATATGTAGGTCTAGTATTTTTAGCAAGTCCACATTCCTCATGGATAAACACATACATTCCTAAAACGTTCGTGGTGGCAAAGTGATTATATCTCAGCACTCAGCCACTGTTTCTCTCGCCATTGGCCCTTCTCAGCCTCAGCACTGCTGACATCCTGTCCTGAGCGGCTGTCCTGTGCACTGTGCGCGTTCAGGGGTCTCCCTGGTGCCCACCTGCTGGACTGCTTGGGGAACGCTGAAGACAGAGAGCAGTGTGACCCGTCAGATAATTTCCCGCAGAGGCAGATTGCAGCCAACTCGCAGTAGATTTCCAGCGGGGCAACAAAGGGGAGAGAGAGCCCAACGTTGCCTGACCACGTGCGCAAGTGCCGGCCACTACGGCAGGCGTGTTTCACATATGATCTCCTTTATCCTCTTTGGGCGTTGTCTTGTCCACAGGCAGAGTCCCGTGAAGGAACGTTTTTAAGCAGTCAGATGACAAACTCCGATTTGCATTTGGAGATGAATTACTCAGACGGCCCGTTCTTTGTTCACTCGTTCATCTTGGCCTCAGCTGACATCTAGATGGTGTCATTTGATGTATTCTGCAGAGAGGTGATGTCCCATCGTTGTCTTGGCCTGAAGCCCGAACTTCTGACCGTGAAAGACTTACTTGTTCCCATTGTGGCACCTCATTTCCAAGGACCATCAGAGAAGGGAGAATGGATTAGATCACCCATCCAGCAAGTTGACGGATGGGTTAATTTATCTGATGATTAGTTTGCCGAGCTTCTTTATCCAGACATGGAGCATTTAGAGGAGAGAGTGCATGCAAGAAAAAGAGGAGACTGTTGTCTCAATTACTTTTTATTTTTAATTTTGGCATAGAGAAGTCTATTGGTAGATATTATATATGGTTGCTTCTGCTTCCCAAGTTAGGTTATAAAAATTTTTCTGTGCTGCTGTCTATATCGAGCCGTGTAGCAGGATTCGAAGGGAATATCTATAGGTACATTTAAAAATAAAAGATCAGTCTTTCATCCTTGGTAGAAAAAATAATCTATTTACTATTGCATGGAATGTAAAGCAGAATTTAGCCATTGCTGTTAGGAAGTGATAGAGAATTACCCAAGAGCTCCTTCCTCTCTGCCATGATTATAGCTCGAAGGAAACCTCAAAAAGAAATACTCTGGCCCTTTTATATACAACTGGTACAAAAATGTCCCCGTATCTGAATACTCCAAAGAATGCACCATACAAAGAGAATCTTCCACCAGCATTAACAAAATTAGTCAGTGGGTCATTATCATGGGATTTGTGGTACATTTTATATTGTTCTTGATGAGATTCAGAAAAGAACAATAAGGCCTAATTGATGAAAGACAGCCTGTGATTTTGTGCTTTTAATATAATGGCCTCTGGCCAAATACGGACAAAGGGAAGAGGGATTGATTTGTTACTTTAAATTCGTTCCTCCCATCCTGCTTGAAAATAGCGATGATTTACAGTTTTAATATATTTTTCATGCACAATTAACATCATTGTTGCCAGATTTACAGAAGAGCCAGGAGAGTGGAGCCGCAGTGATTTATTAGGAGTGCGTGAAACAGAATTAATGCCGCCAGCAGCAGAGTTTAGTGGGAAAAAGCTGAGGCACAAAATCTGAAAAATGAAAAGAAAGCTTGGTTGCAAAACCACGTCTGATTTAGGTAAGCGTCTGGCCTTTAAAAACAGCAGCAATAGTGAATTCACACTGAGTACTTTTCTCCATTTCAGAAGGTTTCTTGTGGAATTTCAATAGGGTAAAATATAATGACACTATCGTATGAGGGATTGAGGCAAAATCCAGTTATAAGATGGACATTTCTAGAAACAAATGTGCCATGGGGAATATTGTAAAGATTAGGAAGCTTTTTCCACAATTGGTATAGAAATTGAATACCATACATTTGATAGTCAAATAGGTTTTCTTAAATTGAAGTATAGTTGATTTACAATATTGTGTTAGTTTCAGGTGTACAGCAAAGTGATTCAGCTTTATATATATATAAAGCTGTGTGTGTGTGTGTGTGTGTGTGTGTATACTTTTTTCACATTCTTTTCCATTATAGGCTATTACAAGATACTGAGTAGAATTTCCCATGCTATACAGTAGGTCCCTGTTGTTTATCTATTTTATATGTAATGGTGTGTATCTGTTAATCCCAAACTCCTAATTTATCCCTCCTCCCTTTGATAACCATACATTTGTTTTCTATGTCTGTGAGTCTGTTTCTGTTTTCTATATAGACTCATTTGTATTATATTTTAGATTCCATGTAGAAGTGATATCATATAATATTTGTCTTTCTCTGTCTGACTTACTTCACTGAGTATGATCATCTCTAGGTCCTTCCATGTTGCTACAAATGGCATTATTTCATTCTTTTTTATGGCTGAGTAGTATTCCATTGTATATTTGTACCACATCTTCTTTATCCATTCCTCTGTTGATGGACATTTAGTTTGCTTCTGTGTCTTGGCCATTGTAAATAGTGCTGCTGTGAACCTAGGGGTGCATGTATCTTCTTGGATTAGAGTTTTGTCTGGATATATTTCCAGGAGTGGGATTGCTGGATTATATGATAATTCTATTTTTAGTTTTTTGAGGAACCTCCGTACTGTTTTCTATGTCTATGAGTATATTTCTGTTTTGTAAATAAGTTCATTTGTATCATGTTTTTAGATTTCACATGAGTGATATAATATAATATTTGTCTTTGTCTGACTTACTATCTCTAGGTCCATCCATGTTGCTGCAAATGGCATTATTTCACTGTTTTTTGTGGCTGAGTAATATTCCATTTTATACAGGCCACATCTTATTCATCCATTCAAGTGTTGATGGGCACTTGGGTTCCTTCCCCAAATAGGATTTTTTAAACATTTTAGTATTGAAAAATTGTCGATCTTGGGTGTTTGTGTATGATTTTGTTTTATATTTGCTTTGTGGGTTTTTTTGTGGGGGAGGGAACTCTTTCATTGGATCTTGAAATGTTAACATACATTTTTTCCACAAAGTACTCCACACAGACAGATTTCTTCAGTTTTTCACCCACCCTTGATGGAGACCCAGGAAGGAAGCAGAGTTCTCTTTCAGGCACAGAGATGCAACTCCTACACTTGCCATCTTTTATCTTTTAATGGAAAGAGAGAAATGTTGCAAAAAATAAGGACAAGGTAAAGACCTTGTTAAAAAGCAGTCTGCTACCTGTGAATGGAATGTTTTGGAGGCACAAGTATACTTAGGGATGCTTGTTTGTCTGTGTGGCTTGTAAATGTAGACAGGCAACATCACACATCAATAAATGGGTTCAACTAAGCTTCTTTCCGAAATGCCTCTTCTGCCTCTCTGACCTCAAAGCTACCTCCTGTCTGTATGGGAGGTTATCTGCCCTTTGAATTGTTCTCCATCCTTTCCTGTTTTCATTAGGTGACCCGCTTCCCTTCTAAACCAAGTAGTACTCCACCGACAGGCAAGGGTTGTATGCATCCCTATAAGTCTTTGAAGTTGCTAATGACCGAGGCATGCAGAGTATAACAGATGCTAATTATCTGTTAAATGGACATAAATTTCTTCGTAAATATCAGACCCGTGTTTTCTTTTTGTGCCTGGAAGGAGGACTTCCGTTTTCTCTGCAGCTGTTGTACTTCACGGAATCATTTCCTCTTCCATCCCGTAAAACCCCATGGGCTGCAGACGGGGTGAAATGCCTACACACGCAGTGCCGGACGGTTTGCGCATTGTCTTAATCTTCCTGGGAGAAAGCATGGCAATAGGTAGCAAATGCTAGGAATGTCTGCCAGGAATACATGGCACGACAAGGAATTTTATTCTCAGGAGGTCATTGGACATGTGCAGAAACACGCCGGGATATGGGATTTTCATTGCCAAGCGCTTAGGGTAGCAAAAAGAAAAATAAAATGGATGCAACAGTTTTTAACAGTCTAGAATTTGTTATGCAATTATAGATACAATGTAAGCATGGAATACAAGCCATTAAAATTGCATTATAGGATAATATTTAGTGATAGGGGAAATATTCAGTGTATTGTTTTGTAAAAGCATCTTAATAGTGTTATTTTCTAGTGCACTTGCAGTCTTTTTAAGTTCCCCTGTATAATCTACTCCAGGGCTTCTCAGTTTTATTTCTTATTATGACAAGAATAGAAAGCGATGACAGGGTGGCACATTATATATTGAGAATATTTACAGTGGTGTAAACAGGAGAGGCTGCCAGGGATAGGAGGAGCCTGCCAGGCGTCTGTGTATCCTTCAGGCCACACCTGCCTTCATGACCCCATGTCTTGGTTCTCTAGCTAAGACATACAGGGCGCCAGGCGCACAGGTGAGCATGGTCTGGTTTAAAAGGTCAACCGTCGATAGTTTTCTCCAGTACAGATATCTTCCCCCAGTTCCCTCCCATCATGACCCCTATTTCTGATGCCCTTTGTTGAAACAAAAATGAATAGTTTCGATTTAGTGACAAACCCTTGACGTTTTTTTCCTCCCTTACCTCTTTTTCGAAGTAGGACATATTGAAGAAATCCTGATCTCCCCGGAGATCCCAAAATTGTTTTCCTGCATAATTTTCTGGGAGTGTTAGGGTTTGTCCTAGCCTTTTTTTATATTAATTTTTATTGGAGTATATAGTTGCTTTCCAATGTTGTGTTAGTTTCTACTGTACAGCAAAATGAATCACCTATACATGTATCCCCTCTTTTTTGGATTTCCTTCCCATTTAGGTCACCTCAGAGCATTAAGTAGAGAGTTCCCTGTGTTATACAGTAGGTTCTCATTAGTTATCTATTTTATACATAGTATCAATAGTGTATATGTGTCAATCCCAATCTCCCAACTCCTCCCCCCGATCCATGCATTTTTAATCTAAACAGAATTTATTTGTATGTATGGTGTGAGGTAGGGATCCACTGTTATTTTCCTCCAAATCGTGAACCAATGTGTTCAGCATATAAGGTAAACAATGTATCCCTTCCCAATGGTTTGTGGTGTCAGCCTGGGTCCTGATAGGGAAAGATGACCCACATACAAAGGAGTATATTAAAAGATTGGGGGCAGGGTATAGGGAAACCAGCACAGGGTCATGCAGTAACCCTGAAATAGCTATAGTAGGGAGCCCTTATGTGAAGTTACAAATACCCATTGAGGTTGTGCTAGGCATACCTGCCAGGAGGTCTTACAGATATAGGGCACTGTCTCCTTCTGCTCTCCAGATTGCCTGCTCGTTATCTGCCTTGGCTGAAGCCAGGGGAAGCCAGAGGCAAGAGTGATCCCCTGTGGGTTCAGGGCAGAGAGCCCTGTGGAGCTGAGAGAGAATAAATTTCAAAAAAAGAGCCTGCCAAAATTAACCCAATAAAAACTAACGTCCACCCCATATACACAGGGCAACCTGTGGGTTTTGTATTTGGTCCCATCCATCAGTGAGTTCCTGCAGTAGAGCAAGATGTGAATCAAATAGAATAATCTATTTTTCCTTCTTTAATGTTCTCTTTCCTCTTTGTAAGATGTTTATTCTTTCACATACAATTGAAAATCAGTGTGTCAAATTCTGCAAACGTCTGCTGTCTTTGTTGTGAGCTGCACTGAATTGAAAGATTCGTTTAAGAAGAGCAGATACCTTTCCAAATTCATGTAGCCCCATCCATAAACTGGCATAGTTCACTACTGATTGAATTCTAACTTTAGCTTTATTAACATTATACGTTAGGCAATTTATTTTCTTGGTAAATATTACCTTCTTTTCTATGTCATTTCCTGCTCCTGGTATAAAAGAATGTCTTGACTTTTGGTACGTTGATTGTACATTGAGCAATCTTTTTGGATGGTCTACTATTTGTAGTGCCTTAGCTATTAAAGTGTGTGATTTCCAAAACCGTGATCAAACTATCCACAAATAACGACCATTTTCTCCCTTCCTTTTGAATATTTATACTTTGGTTGCCTTTATTTCTTGTGTCATTGCATTGACCCTGGACACCCAGTGTTGCATTGAACTGCATTCGTGCAAACTTATATCCCTGTTCATGATTTTATAGGAAATGAGTCTAACACTCTTTGATAAATAAATGTGATTTTGGCTAGAGATGTTTTACACATGGCTGTTATCAGATAAAAGAAATTACCTTTGATTTCCAGTTTTCTACTAAGTTGAAAGTTTTCTTTTAAAGTATAAATAGGTAGTGAATGTTGTAAACACATCTTGGCATTTCTGCAGTTGATTACATGATTTCTCTCTTTTTTTTTCTATTCACCTGATTGAATAATATATTTATTTTGCATTAGTGCATTTTGGAAACAACCCCATGTTGATCATAATGCAAACTTTTAAACAATGGCCAGTACTCTTCTTAAATTTGTTTTGTTAATATTTCACTTAGGATGTTTACATCAGTACGTTCATAAGTGAATTTGATTTATCATATTATTTGAATTTGATTTGATTTTGTTGACTGAAAAAAAAATGCCCGACCTAAAAGTTAAGAGTTATGTTTTGTTTTATTCGGTGGACTTTTTGAGGACTTCAGGCCCCGGAGACAGTGTCTCAGGTGGCTCTGAGGGACTGCTGCAAACAGGTAGGGGAGGAGCCTGGATGCAGAGGAGTTTTTGCAACAAAATCCAGGTAGTTGGAACACCAAAAGATTACTGTTAATTAAAGAAAACCAGACACCTCAAGTTCATGAATTTAGCACTTTCTATGTATGGGGCGAGGCAAGAGTCTGGGATCATTGAAAGCATTCCTTTGGGGCTTCCTTGGTGACGCAGTGGTTGAGAGTCCGCCTGCCGATGCAGGGGACACGGGTTCGTGTCCCGGTCCGGGAAGATCCCACATGCCGCGGAGCGGCTGGGCCCGTGAGCCATGGCCGCTGAGCCTGCGCATCCGGAGCCTGTGCTCCGCAACGTGAGAGGCCACAACGGTGAGAGGCCTGCGTACCACCAAAAAAAAAAAAAAAGAAAGCATTCCTTTGATCTGCACCTCAGCTACCTGGGGGCGAACATCATGTTCTTTCCCATCCTGAGTCCCCTCAGGGCTCAGCTTGGGGCGGCGGGGAGTGGGGCTGTGCTGTAGTGGCTGAGGGCTTGATGACTACAGTACCCTGCGTTTACTGATATGGCAGGCGATGTTTTTCATCCACACTTTCTAGACTTGGGTTTTCTGATCTCGCACAGTCCTCGTTTGCTTTCGATACCTACGTTAAACTAATCTTACGAAAATACGTGGCTGCTTCCTTTCATTTTATATTTTCTGAACAAAATGTCAATAGAAAGGCATACTAGGAATTGCCTGAACATTATCTTGGCTGGTGAGTTTTATGTGGGAGATTGTTTTTATTTACTTCATGTTATTAATAGTCTTTATCTAGTTTATTTAAATCTATTGGTGTGTAAGTTTTATTGGCATGTTCTCAAACATCTATTTAAATTTAGGTTTTTTAGCAGGATTGCTTATATTATTAAAGTTTTCTTTGTTTGTATTTTTACTTTATGTAGGATTACTTACACTGATTTCCCCGTTCGTTCATTTATTTTCATTATTTCTTGATTTTCCTCAAATAGTGTTACCAGATGTTCACTTATATTACGAAGCTTTTCAATAAATTACGTTTCATTTTCATAATTAACTGTTTTCTTGTTCCCTATTTCACAGATTTCTACTTATCTCTGTCAGACATGATTTTGTTATTCATTTGGTGTTTATTGTTTTACTGTCATTTTAGTTTTTTATTTGCTTCCATGGCTCATTTATTTCCAATCTTTCTTGTTAACTTGTAAATGTATTTGAAGTTTTAATTATCCCTGTAAGCATTTCTTTAGACCTGTCAAATATTTATAGTTGATGCCTAAATTATCATTGAAAGACAAGTATTTTGTATCTTTACTTTACCTTAAAGGTGTACACACAGACATATTTAATGTCCTAACACTTTTTTTTTTTTCTGTGGTACGCGGGCCTCTCACTGTTGTGGCCTCTCCGTTGCGGAGCAAGGCTCCGGGCGCACAGGCTCAGTGGCCTTGGTTCACAGGCCCAGCCGCTCCGTGGCATGTGGAATCTTCCCAGACCGGGGCACGAACCCGTGTCCCCTGCATTGGCAGGCGGACTCTGAACCACTGCGCCACCAGGGAAGCCCTGTCCTAACACTTCTATGGGATGTTTTAAACTATTGGTTTCTAATTCTGTTGAATTATGGTCAAAGAATATATTGGTGTATCATGCTGCTTCTTTAAAGTATGACTTACGAGTGGAACATTTTGTAAACAATCTGTGTGTGCTTGAAAGCCACACACATACTCACCTACACCGTGCTATACACACGCATATGCATATTTACAAATACACGTCTGCGTGTGTGTTTTGAGGGGCATAGATTTCCATATATATCTATCAGATAACGTTTTCTCTCCTAATTTGATCGGTTCCAAGAAGGTGCTATTTTAATTTCTTGTAATATTTTATTTTTCTTACATTTCTTTTATCTTAAATGTTACGTATTATATAATGATATTATATATTAATATATAATAATATAATATATACTAATATATGTTATATGTAATATATAATAATATAATATTAAATGTAATATCTATAAATAAATATATAATTAAATTATTATATACTATATAGATAGATTATAGATTACATATATAACTATGTATAATGTATAATTATCATAATATTACAAATATACTATTTAAATAATATATAAACATGTTATTTAATAATATACCTTACATACACTTCCTATGCATGTATAATATATAGTATTTACTTTTCTACACAGTTTCAGGCTTTATTATGAAGGACTGACATAAGTTTGTCATTTACATCTTTTCTCTCATTTGCTCCATCCCCAGCGTTTAATATCCCATCATGACATTTATGATTTATTTATCTGATATTAAATTTGCATCCCAGATATTTTTTCAATGAATTTATCTTATACTCTATCTTTTTAGTCTCTTCTGTCTCGTTTACCTGGCCCTCGGTTTTAAATATATCTACTGTCAACAATAGGTTGATAAAACTGCTTGTAATCTTAACGTATCAGTTTATCCCACTTATATTTTTGCAGTGACAGTTCTTCTAGAGCTTATAATTCATGTCATCTTTTGGTATAGTCTGTTTACCACGCTTGCCTGATTTTCATTTATTTTCTTGGCTTTTCCTAACTTGCATTGTACAACTCTGAGTTTCTATTGCTAACTTCATTGTTATACTGTGTTTTTTTCCTCTGTCTTCTTATAGGGTGGATTCATCCAGTTTTCCTCTCCTTACTTGAAAGTTGTAGTCTGCAATTAGATTTTAACCTAAGACCTATAACTATTCTTAGTATTACCTATCAGACGTTTCAATATTCATAATTTTCCCCAGAACAAGGCACAGACTTACTATGTTCTTTGCATGTCTCTCCTCAAGGCCCCTGCACCCCCAACCATGCTGGATGCTAAGGGAATTTGGGCTGTAAGTGACTGTTTTCTGAGGCTACTAATGCTCTATGTTTACCTTTATTATAATGCTTTGTTCTGGACCCATGTCTCTCTTTGCAGAAATAAATCGTTCCAAGAGTATTTTCAAGAGGGCTTAAGGCAGTAAATTTTATAAGACTTTTGCAAATTTTGTTTTCCTTTTCATTTAAAAGATGCTTTCACTGGATATAAAATCCTAGGCTTCCTTCCTCTCCCTTTAACTTGTAGAAAGTAATATTCCACTTAGATCCTGTGTTGTCGTTTCTATCCCGCGTTGGTGTGAAAAAGCCCGTATTACTGTGATTTCCCTTCATTTGTACATTATTTGCTGTTTTTCTCACTGGAAGCTTGAAACATATTTCGTGTGTCCTTAATGTTACTAAAAATCATGGTAATTGGTCCAGAAGTTGATGTTTTGGTTTTATTTTTAAAATAAGCTCGTTCTTTAACTTGCAAGTTTTCAGTCCTAAGCCTTACACATTTTTCTTTACTGCTTGGTTATTCCTTTTCTTTCTTTTTTTTTTTTTTTTGGTCTTTTTCTTTATTGAGGTAAAATTCATGTAAACATAAAATGAGTCACTTTAATCATTTAAAAAGTGTACAGTTGAGTGTTGGCCGTTATTTCTAATAGAATTCCTCTCAGCCTTTTAATCTGTGTTGCTGTCTTTTTATGAATGTCCTCTTAGATGATGTGTATATTTGTCTTCCATATCTTGGCATGTAAGGGATTTTTTTCCCGTTTCTCCATCCCAGATGTCTTCTGGGAAAATAACTTTATCTTTTGCCTCACCCATGTATTCACTGGCTGATTTCGCTGAATTCTTTCATTTCAGCCAGTTCTTTAAACTTTTCAGTTCAACCATCTTACTTTTCTTGCCCGGTGTCTCTTTTGACCCCCTTCATAACTGTTCCTGTTTCCGTTGCCATTCACTGGGGGGGTATTTAATATACTTTTAGTGAATGCCTTATGTTAATTCCAGTCATCCATCTTTCTAATAAACAGATGATTCTATTTGTTTGTCCTGTTGGTGCTCCTGACTGGCTCCACAATATTTCCTATGAGTTTATCATGTATTTCCTTGGGGCTAGCAGATACCTTGGTGGGTAATTTATATACACTGACTACTGAAAAGCCCTGCTCTCGATTTAATGCCTCTGGGTATATTGGAGAAGGGAGAGTTGAGTCGTAAATATGCAGCCTGCTGCACGGAGGGCATGGGGAGAGAATGCTCCAGTGTTTCACTAGCCTGTTGTTTTAGTTGCCATCGGGGCCGGATTACATCTCGGAGACAGAGTTTTGGGTGAAGTAGAAAGACATAGTTTTATTGCTTTGCCAGGCAAAGGGGGCCACAGTGGACTAACGCCCTCAAGACTGTGTGTCCCGCCCTGGAGGGTGTCGTGAGAAGTCTCACAGTGTTCCAGGAGCAGGGTGTGGTCAGCTTGTGGACACTCTTCTGATTGGTTGGTGGTGAGGTCATCGGGAGTCGGCATCATCAACCTTGTGGTTCCAACCGGTCTGAGGTCTGTGTGCTGGTGGGCAGCATGCAGTTAACTTCTCCCGCCCGGTGGAGGTTTCAGTATCTGCAAAACAGCTCAAAGGACGTGGCTCGGAATATGATCTGTAACCCTGAGAAAGAACTAAAGGTCCTTGACTTTGTTGAATGGCTAAAGTATTACCCTTTAGTCTTGCTTGACTGTTTTCCTGTCTTTCTGCATCTTCTCACTTCTCTGATTAAATGTATTCTTTGACTAAAGTTTTTCTACAGACAAAAAGCAGGTGAAGGACACAGGCGGGGGTCTCTTCTGGGAAGGCCTTGTAGGGTCCTGCTCGGTTACAACTCCAGTGGGAAACCAGATGTCTACTGAGTTCCTGGGAACCTTGGGACCTTTGGTTTTCCCAGATCTGCCCCGTGAATTTCCTGACTCAGGATCCTGATGAGAGGCAAAGCCACGATCCCTACACCCAGCAAGAGGGAAAGATGAACACACAATCCAGAAGCTCACCCATCTTGCTCATCTTGGGCGGCTCAGGTCCTAGGCACCACCTTCATCTCACCACAGAACGCAACTGCTATTTATTTCTCCAAGCGTTTCTCAATTTTGGTAGTGATCTCAGAAGAGGTAAGGAGTTGGATCACAGAAACAGAGAAAGGAATTGAGGTGGCTTGTTCAGAAGATGGAGTGGAAAATTCTGTGACTGAAGGGGTTTTGAAGAGTGGTTTTGCTCTTTCTGTAAATAAAAAGAAACAGTTTCCAGATGTCTTTAAAAAAAAAAAAAAAAGAATTGATTCTGGCTCCAAGAAGATTCTCTTGCAACATCTTGTTGCATCTCCACCTGTATTGTTAACTTGTGAACCAACAGACCTACAAAAGTCTGGGGCTTTTGGATTGCCAACAGTTTTAGTTGCATTAGAACCTGACATGCCTGTCTCATGTCAGGTTGTGTTTTGATCGTTGCCCTACTATTGGCGTCTGCATATCCTGAACTTAATGACCTGATGACCATCTCGAAGACCTGAATTGAGACAAATAGTGCAGTGGGCTTTAGTCGTAAGATAATCATCACAGAAAGCATTTTGAATATTCTAGAATATTATACGTTGAAACCCAGGGGGTGCTTTACAGTAAGATTTCTCCTACCTGAAACCCTTAGGGTAATACGCTTTTTATTTCAATTAGGTATTTTTTTAGAGGCCTTAGCCCTTTAAACAGGATTTTCCCTGGAATGTAAAGACTTTGGATGAAGCTTTTTGTAATTCATTGAAAGATACATTCATGCTTCCTTAGAGAGAAGTGAGAAGATAGAAGACCCAGACTTGTTGACTGAGGTTTGTCATCACAGATATTATTTATTGTGAGTGATGCCTGCAGGACCAACTGTATTCTCTGAAGTTCCTTGGGCATGTGTTACATGGCATCAGACAGTTGCAGACTTGTCATTCTCACGCCTGCTTTGTATTTGTTTTCTTTCTTCTTCTTTGCTTTCATACAAGTGCTTACCACTCTTCCCAACGTGATCTGTGCCCCCAAATCTGATCAATAAGCTCACCAGCGTCCCACTTGAAATAGAATAAAGAGGGACTTCCCTAGTGGTGCAGTGGTAAAGAATCCGCCTTCCAATGCAGGGGACGTGGGTTCGATCCTTGGTCAGGGCAACTAAGATTCCACATGCCGCGAGGCAACTAAGCCCGTGCGCCACTATTGAGCCTGCACGCCTCAACTGGAGAGCCCGTGTGCCGCAAACCACAGAGCCCACACACTCTGGAGCCCGCATACCACAACTAGAGAGAAGCCCATGCACCGCAACTTAGATCCCACCTGCCATAACTAAGACCCGATTCAGCCAAAAAAAAAAAAAAAAAAGTGCAGGGGAAATGCGGTGAGGGAGTCCGATTTTGAATACCCTTGCTCTTCTGAGGCCCGGCATTCAGCAGGTGAGATGCCTTCTGAAAAACCTCAGTTATCTGATGGTAAAGGGAAGCTAAAAATTGTGCTTTTGTAAGGACTTCTGAGATAATTTGTGCACATTCGTAGCACAGCGTCTGACTCATGGGAGGTTTTTAATTAATGCCAGCAGTTAACTAATTTTTTAAAAATTTGATTGAAGTATAGTTGATTTCCAGTGTTGTGTTAATTTTTGCTGTACAGCCAAGTGATTCAGTTATGCATATATATACATTCTTTTTCATATTCTTGCCCATGATGGTTTATCAGAGGATCCTGAACATAGTTCCCTGTGCTATGCAGTAGGTTCTTGTCGTTTATTCATCATCTATATACTAGTTTGCATATGCCAGAAGTTAGCAGCGGTGAGCCTTACGATGCCTTGACTGCGCTACTAAGGAACTTGCCTGCTCCCATACTGTTCTTTCATTCAACTGACTCTCAGAGTTTTTTCTTGTGCTCCAAGTAAGTGCCAGGCGTTGTGCTGGGGGCTGGGTCAGTGAAGGCAACTAAAGCAGTGTTTGCATTCCAAGTGCCCATCTTTTTGTGGACTGGCCTTTCTCTCTCCTTCTCAGAGATGCCCGTTTGTACTCTAGATATTGATTCCTGCCTCTCTTCTGTATAGTGAAGCTTAGGTAACAACTTTGCAAATCAGTAACAGGATACAATGCATATTTTTTTTTCCTGGGGATTAATTAACTGCTCTCCTCTTCACTTAGGGCTGGTTCTGGAGTGTCACTCTCCTCATAATACATACGCCAGCACTACCAACAGTAACATAAATACAGACGGTCCCAATGTGACAGTGGTTGAACATGCAAAAGAATTTTGGAGTTTCTGATAGTGTGAAAGCGATCCTCATTCAGTAGAAACCATAGTTTGCAAAACAATTTTGGACTTTCTGATAGTGTGAAAGCGATCCGCATTCAGTAGAAACCATAGTTTGCAAAAAAATTTTGGACTTTCTGATAGTGTGAAAGTGATCTTCATTCAGTAGAAACCATAGTTCGCAAAACAATTTTGGAGTTTCTGATAGTGTGAAAGTGCCCCGCATTCAGTAGAAATCGTACTTTGCATGTTGGGTTTTCCCAGACTATCAGTATGCGGTCTGGTGCTCTCTCATGTTGCTGGGCAGTGGTGGTGAGCTGTCAGCCATGTGGTCATGAGGGTAAACAAGAGATACACTGACAGCCCTTCTAGACCCATCCAAGCATCCTGTTTTCCACTTTCAGCACAGTATGCCATGAATTACATGAGACAGTGAACACTTTCTTGTAAAGTGGGCTCTGTGTTGGTTGATTTTCCCAAATGTAGGCTCATGTGAGTGTTGTGGACGCATTTAAGGCAGGCTGGTCTCAGCTATGATGTCGGGCAGCTTAGGTGTATTCAGTGCATTTTCGACTTCTGACGTTTTCAGCTTACGGTGGGTTGATTGGGATGTAACCCCATCATAAGTTGAGGCAGATCTGTATAACGGTGCCCTGATCGTATCTTACAGAGGTCACATTTTCATAACTTTGCAAGCCCTGAAAAAGCAGTGTACAGATTTAAAATTTCTGGCCATATGTAGATGCTGAAAATTTTTACAAGAAAAAAAATCCACATTTACAACATGTGTCGAAACTATGTAAGGTTTGGCAACTCTGGGCCAGTGGTTGACTGGGGATGAGGAGGGGGTGTTTCCTTCCGAGGCAGCATTCCCTTTGCCACATAGCCACACTCCCCACCACTCCCTAATGTGTTCCCAACGCTCAGGTTGAATGTGTGTTGCCTGATTTTTTTCTCCTTAATTCTTACCTGACTCTTGTACTTCTTGTGAAAATACCTCTGAATTTATATTTTTCTCATACGGCTGTTTTGCACTAAAAAAAAAAAAATCAGTAATTCAACACCAAGTATTGACTCCAAATTTTTCATATCCACCAGCTTGCTTCACTGAGTACAACATTTCTCTTGATATTTTCATTGAGACCTAATGTGTATATATATATATATATATATATATATATATATATATAATTATCCAAGTAGACACTGAGTATGATTAAGATCCCTATCTTCCTATATCTTCTATCTGTGAGCTACTTTATCCATAAGCATAGACATTCAGTTAATCATTCACCAAATATTTATTGAGCACCTACTATGAGCGTGGCACTTTCCTAGGTAATAAAATACTAGACTACAGTGGACAGTGTCTTTCCCCTTTAGGGAATTTAAATGAATAAAGAAAAGAATATCTAGTATTTTCAATAGCGATTCATGCTGTGGAGGAAAATAATGCAGATTCAACAAGGCGGCATAACACGAATGGGCTGACACGTTGTTGCTTTAAGTGCAGGGGTTGGCGGAAGCCACCCCGAGAGGTCTGAAGGAAGTGAGGGAAGAGCTTTCTGGAAGTAGGGAACAGCATGTGCAAAGTCCCTGAAGAGGTACAGACCATGATGTGTTCAAGGAGTATCGCGGGGACCATGTGGCTGGAGCTGCAGGATGAAGGCGGGGCAGTGGAGATGAGAGTAGACAGATGCCTGCCATCAGACCGTGCACGACCTTGCACGCCACTGAAAGCGCTTTAGTTTTCCAGTGACGGGGATGGGAAGCCTCGGCGGAACTCTGAGCAGAAGAGGGACAAGCTATGACTTACGTTTTTCTTGGAGCTCTGGTTGGAACATGAGCTCTCAGGAGCTGTGGGCACATGTAGGGAGACCACTCAGGTGGACCTTGTCATAATGCAGTCAAGAGATGATGGAGGTATAGGGAGCTGCCAAGTGTTCAGATTCTGGGAGTGTTTCCAAGGAAGAACCAAGAGATTGATGGTGGATGTGAAATGAGAGACAACTCAAGGCTGATGCTAGGTCGTCTGTCCAGAGTATCTGAAAGGATGGGGTTGGCATTTCCTGAGGACAGGGAGAATGTAGGAGGAGCAGTGTAGAAATAAGGGGACTGACTGTGTACAAATTAAGGACAACCACAAGAGGTGTCTGATTGGTACCTGGCTGTAGGAGTGTGGACGGGAAGCAAGAGGCATAGGCTGGAGATGCTCGTTGAGGAGACATCAGAAAGTAGATGGGATTTAATGTTGCAAGACCGAATCAAATGTGCAAAAGAAATGAGTGTAGAGAAGCAAGTGTGGTCAAAGAAAAAGAAAGAGGAAGAGGAGAAAGGAAGAAGTGGAAGAGGGAGAGAGAGAAAGAGAAAGAGACACATGGGGTCCAACTGCATGAACCCCAAACCAACAGCCCAGTTAGTTGCAGTACGAGTGGTTTATTTCCTTTCTGTTGATGTCACCCCTGTGATGGGTCGGTGTCAGCCCTCCTCCCGTTCAACTTTGTCCTCATTCCAGAATCCAAGCTGGGGGAACCGCCCAGATCCAGGAAGCTGCACCTGTGGCAGAGGGGAAACATGCAACCATCCTTCAGGCTTCTGCTTCGGTGTGGGGTGCGCCATGTCCACGCACGTCAGGCTGCTCAGACCGCACGCCCCTCCTCTGGGGTGGTTCTGCAAGGAGCCTGGCAGTGGATGTTGATCGACACGGGAACAACAGTTTAGGTTCCGGCAGGCATGCGATGATGCAATGCCTGCTGTGTTCTAGGAACAACAACAACAAAAAGGATTGACTGTGCTGACTGCTGCGGATGAGTATAAAGGTTTGAGGGTCAGGACTGACTGACCACTGAGCCTGTCGCTTGCAGGTCACGGTGACCTGGCAGGAGCTATGTCATCGATTTGTCAGGGCTGAAGTGTCTTTGAAGGGGTGAGCAAAGAGTAGAGAACAGAAACTGAAAGCAATCCGTTCAAGCGGTTGTGCCGTAAATGGCAGCAGAGAGATGGGCCCATAGCTTTAGGGAAGGTGGGTCAGAGGAGGGGAGATTTTCAAAGGTGGAAAAGGCTGGAGCACGTTTGTGTGATCCAGTCAAGAGGGGAGGTCAAGATACAGGAGGAAAGAGACGACTGCAGGGTGACGTCCCTGAGTTCCACGGGTCGCGCGCTCCCAGGGAGTGGGGAGCTCGGAAAGACGGGACCTTCCTGTGCATATGCCTGGGAACGGAGGGGACTCTTGGCTGAGATGCAGGAGGCTGGGCTGGCAGGAGGTTGGAGCAGTGTTCTTCTGACTGCTTCCGCTTTCTCAGAGCTTCAGCTGAGACTGAGGCTGTACAGGAGCTGCTGAAGAGGGTATAGAACAGTCCTCTGGGAGATGCGTTGATAGAGCGCACTGTCCCAGGCTCCAGAACGTGCCTTGAGATGAGGTCTTTCTCCAGCCACACCCTCCTGCTCAGGTGCCAGGGAGGCAGGAGCTGGACGGAACCGGCAACAGGTGATGCTTTGAGGGCCGTCCAGAAGGATGGATCTGGAAACCTAACCAAGCTGTGGGCAGACTCGAGGCAGGTAGGGGAGGGGAAAGGCTAGGATTCTTCTTTTCGTATGGGTTACTTATGTATCTATTTAATTATTTATATTGGCGTAGAGTTAAGTTACAATGTTACATTAGTTCCAGGTGTACAACTTAATGACTGAATACTTTTGTAGTTTACATTCCATTTAAATTTTTATAAAATATTGACTAGATTCCCTATGTTGTATAATCCATCCTTTTTTTTTTTTTTTTTTTTTTTTTGGTGGTACGTGGGCCTCTCACTGTTGTGGCCTCTCCCGTTGCGGAGCACAGGCTCCGGACACGCAGGCTCAGCGGCCATGGCTCACGGGCCTAGCCGCTCCGCAGCATATGGGATCTTCCCGGACCGGGGCACGAACCCATGTCCCCTGCATCGGCAGGCGGACTCTCAACCACTGCACCACCAGGGAAGCCCTATAATCCATTCTTGTATCTCTTTTATACAGAGTAGTTTGTATCTCTTAGTCCCCTATTCCCTTCCCTCTCCCTACTGGTAACCACTAATTTGTTCTCTGTGAGTCTTTTTCTGTTTCGACACATACCTTTGTTTGTTTTAGTTTTTAGATTCCACATAGAAATGATAACAGAGTATTTGCTTTCTCTGTCTGCCTTATTTCACTAAGCCTGATACCCTCTAGGTCCATCCACATTGTGGCCAATGGTACACTTTCAGGAAGGGGTGGGATTGGAAGGTGTGGAATGCAGGTGAGCTTCTCAGAGTGACTGACTGATGCTGTTAAACTGATACGTTAGTGCAGTTGTGGGGGTAGAAATGTCCTCGTAGAATAACAGAGAAAAGTCGTGATGTTGTTACGTGGAAAAGCCAACGCCACAAAATTACACCAAAAGGTACTAAGAAACAAATGCGTTTAGTCCATTAAACCACAGTTATAATGTTTAAACACACACAGCTAGAACAATGAAGTGTGCTAATTGTAGAACTCACAGCCCCAGAATCTGGATAACTTGGCCTTTTAGTAAGGCTTGATAAATATTTGTTGAGTGAGAGTGAGTGTGTGAATCCAACTTCTCTTCTTTCATAGTGTTTATCAGCTTCTTTATTACTTGTGTAAGAATAACCCTAACTCAACGAGCAAACAGACAAGGTAAAACTGTGCGGGATGGTGGGACCACCCTACTGTAGACCCTGTTCTACATCCTAACAGCTTACAGGAAGCCACTGGACATCTCACCCAGATGGCATGCCTTGGGGCGGGGAGGTCGCGTGGTCAGATGTGCCTGATGCAGGGGCGATTCTGAGTGTTGCCTGGAAACATTCTGACGAAGTCCAAAATGCCTTCCTTGGCCTCCCAGCCTCCCCACTTCTCCAAGCATTTCTCTCGCTACGGGGACCATCCATCTCTGTGCTTTTTTTGGTCTCTTGAATGCTTCTTCCTAGTATTTACTGTTCCAGCTCCCACTCGATCACTGGGATGCTAGGTCTTGGGTTGACTTGTCTTTTTGTCCAAGGAGACTCAAAGCCCCTGAAAACATAGGCGTGGTTTCGCCCAGCTTCACCTGAAATAGCACAGACGTTCCATAAGCTCTGTTAGAGAAATGCATGCACTGAACGCAGATTTCCTTTCCAGCTTTTTATCAAAAGAAAAGGACACATGCCACAGCCTCTGTTTTCAAGCCCCGGCGTGGGATGGTTTTGTTCTCCTCTGTACAGCTGCAATCATGTGAAATTCATCCCTTTCGCTCCCAGCCCCACCTCCACCCCTAGTAATGAGCGTGTCCTGGAGTACCTGTTGCTGAATTATTAAAGGGTCCTCTCCGCCGCTGGCTCATAAAAGAGCACACTCTGTCATCACAGGGTCCTTATCCCTCAATTTTTTTTTTTTCTTCCCGGAAGCCACTTAGAGATGAAGACCCACTTTAGAAAACGGGTTGATCTTCAAAACTAGGTTATAGATGGCAGCAGCTGTAGACATGGTGACCGGTGTGTATTTCTGTTAGGGATTGTTTTTCTGGATTGAATGAAGGAGAGAACGTGTCGTGTCGCAGTTTATCAGCAGGGCTTGTGTGGTTTGCAAGATGAAGGTGATGCTTTCTGAGAAGGCAGACGTTTAGAACGTGGGCAAGGATGTTTACTGAACTTCCTGCAGGATCAAGTAATTCACAGATTCACCAATACGTTGTCCATCTGCAGTCAGCACCGACAACTGTACCAAGTATCTTCATTTTAGGCATTGTATGTATGAAGGAAAATATTCTGCGATGTGATATTTAGTTTCCCTGACTCTACAGTAACAAAGCAGAAAAGTCAATAATGAACAGAAGAATTCAACTTCAGTAGTTCAGGTCATCAAATTTTGGAGTGTGTGTGTGTGTGTATGTGTGAGAGAGAGAGAGAGAGATTGCGAAATTGGATAGGAAGAGATTTTACAGAGGCCAGCTTTTGTTAAGAGCTTTTCATTAATTAGAGGTTTAACTTGGTTGTAACACCGATGGCAGATTTCAGGGAAGATGGGAGGATGTGGCTTAAAAGTCAGCAGCGGGCTTCCCTGGTGGCGCAGTGGTTGAGAGTCCGCCTGCCGATGCAGGGGACACGGGTTCGTGCCCCGGTCCGGGAGGATCCCACATGCTGCGGAGCGGCTGGGCCCGTGAGCCATGGCCACTGAGCCTGTGCGTCCGGAGCCTGTGCTCCACAACAGGAGAGGCCACAACAGTGAGAAGCCTGCATACCGCAAAAAAAAATAAAAAATAAAAAAGTCAGCAGCACCTGGTAATGACCCAGATGGGAATGGGTCAGCAGGATGCTTTTGCCTCAGGTTATAAACAAGAGCTGAGCGTTGGGATTTGTCTCAATAATTAATTCCATCAGTAAGTGTATATTCAATAAATAAACAAAAGTGACGCATATCCTGCTGAGACTATTCCTTCCTACACGCTTCTTGCCAAAAGCAGTTTAAAGTCTCTGAAGCTTTAAATCTGTGATTGTGAAACAGGGGAGAAGAAACCGAGGGAATATGAAAATGCTGACCACCTTAAGATTCATAGGTTTAAGAGAAGCAGCTCTAATTCTGTGAAAATCTGCAATAGCTCAGATCTGAGAGTCTTCAAGTCTATCTGTTAATCATATCATGTGTATTTTTTGAGAACCAAGCGTGTCCCAACCTGAATTAAGTAACCCTTAGCGACCTGGTCAGAGCCAAGGTGTTCAAAAGGACCCTGATGATGCTAGATGCTGTAAATGTGGGTCTTTTTTATTCTTTCAGAATTTGGGATTTATTGCAAAGCTGTAAATTCCTCTAGGTTATTTTTTTTCCTGTAATACTTAGTAAGTTTCAAAACCTGAACTACTGATTTCCTTTATAAATACTTTTTTCCACTACTTTCTATTTTTAGATTCTTCTTTTCTAAAAATTCAAGTTTAAAATTTAAAGAAATGTTATATATAAATTGAAATATATATCTTTTAAGTTATTAGGTATGTGAGTTAACTTTCCTGAGAAAACAAACTATGTAAGAATTACACTCCTGAGAAAATATTGTCAAAAATTGTTTTTAAACTAAACTTTTTTTTTTTTTTTTTTTTGTGGTACGTGGGCCTCTCACTGCTGTGGCCTCTCCCGTTGCAGAGCACAGGCTCCGGACCCGCAGGCTCAGCAGCCATGGCTTACGGGCCTAGTTGCTCCGCAGCATGTGGGCTCTTCCCAGACCGGGGCACGAACCCGCGTCCCCTGCATCGGCAGGCGGACTCTCAACCACTGCGCCACCAGGGAAGCCCTAAACTAAACTTTTAATTCTAGTTTTAGATTTACAAAATTGTTGCAGAGACACAGAGTTTCCGTATACCACCCTGGATTCCCTAATTATTAACATCTCCTAGCACTAAGGTACATTTGATACAATTAAGGAATCTGTGTTTATACAGTGTTACTGACTGAAGTTCACACATTTTTCAGGTTGCTTCAGTTTTCTTCGTTTATGTGGTTCTGTTCAAGGATCATTTAGCCTTTATGGCTCCTTAGACAGCTCTCAGCTGTGACAGTCTCTCCTTTGCTTTTGTGACCTTGACAGTTGCGAGGAGGACCGATCGGGTATCCTGTAGCATGTCCTTCCATCAGGGTTTGTGTGATGTTTTCCTCATGCTTAGACGGGGGCTGTGGATCTGCAGAGGAAACCCACAGAGGTGCACTGCCCTTCTGGTCACATCGCAGCAAGGGGGTTTACTGTCCTCAACGCGACTTATCACTGATGGTGTGACCTTGATCACCTGGCTGAGGTCATGTTCCTCAGGTTCTCTGTACTACGAAGGGACTTTTCTGCCTTTGCCTGCTGTCCTCTCTGGAAAGAAGTCGGTACTGTGCGGTCCACACTTCAGGAATGGGACTTAACGCTCTCTCTCCTTGAGGGCAGAGTATCTTCACGTGAGCTAAATCATTTGAAGTTCTGCTGCCTGAGAGATGTGTCCGTTCCCCCCCCATTTATTTATTCAATCATGTACTTCTGCAAAGGTGGACCCAATGGATATTTATTTCATACTTGGGTTATAATCCAGTATTGTGTTATTTATCTACAGCAGGTTTTAGGAAATAATCTGGAAACGAAAAATTTCTGTATATGTATATTTTTTCTTGTCCATTATGGTTTATCACAGGATATTGAATATAGCACCCTGTGCTGTGCAGTAGGACCTTGTTGTTTATCCATCCTGTATGTAACAGTTTGCATCTGTTCATCCCAAACTCCCACTGCATCCCTCCCCCACCCCCCTACCCCTTGTCAACCACAAGTCTGTTCCCTGTCTCTGAGTCTGTTTCATACATTACGTTTATTTGTGTCATAGTTTAGATGTGCTTAGAGTTCTACAGATCCCCAGCATATGATATTTTATCTATGATGAATTTAAGATCTAATGGCATACATTAGGTTAGGGGTGTCTTGGACTTGAGTGCGCTTTCAGATATTTTTTTCTTTCCCTGAAACACAACCGCTTGAGGAAATCAACAGCACTTTGTAAATCTCAAAATAACAGTTGGGAATGGCCCCGGGATGTGCATCACGACCTTTTTAGGGCTTTACCCCTCTTGTGGGTATCATGAGGTGCTTGGCTTTGTTAAGTGGAATAAATACAGGGACCACCCCGCCTCCCCACTTTTGAAAGTTCACTTTACACCACCATGTTTTTACGGAAGACCTACACCAGAGCCTGTTTTCACTCACCTAAAGGAATTCGAGGGGGATTTTCATTTTTGAAGAGAAAAGGCGAAAAGCAAAAATGGCATTCAGCGTGAGCCAAGAGACAGTGTGCTTCCCGGCCGCCAGGGGGCGCCCCCGAGCACTTTCCCCCGGGGACCACACTCAGCGTCTCCGTATCCCAGCATCCAGCCGCCGTAACCTTGAACTGTGTCTGTGAACATCCGTGCTTTACTTCGGTTTCTCGTGTGCATCCCTGAGCAAGGTGTGCCCTGAGGACCTTACTTCTTGGCTTTATGCCATTTCAGCTTCTGGAAGGTCCCATAGGCGAGCTTGACTTTTGGAGAGTGGAGGAAACCTGTGTTTCCGCTCCCACTTTCCCTTTCACTTCCATTCCCAATCCCTGCAACGTCTTTATTCAGAATTACACCCAACAGGAGACACTCGAAGATTCGGGAACCATGACTCCCAAAGGCACACGGAACCTCTTTCTCTTGGCCGGACATTAGGAGCACCTCCAAGACCGAGATCAGCATTTCTTTCATTCTTTCTTGCCAACGTTTTTGCCCAGCTATGCTTCTCCTACTGAGACTGGTCCTTCTGAGTCCTCTTAACTCCGTAGAACCCGGGCTTTGAAGATGATGCTTTTCACTGCTGCTTCGCTACTTCAGGATTCTACAGTTAAATATATTTCAGGAATGAAGGTTCCCTGTGGCTAGAGCAGCACATCAGGAAGTACCAACCTGCCAGGGGTACCTGCCAGTAAGGTGGGAGCCCGGTTATGGGGGACTCACAGACACCCAGGGCTCTGATAGCTCAGCTGTACACATGCGAAGGTCCCCAGCATCCTTGTGAGCCTTCACTGTTGGTGGGCTGGATTCTCTTGCGTGGGGGGTGTGAGGGCAGAGGGACCTCGGCAGGCAGGGGAGAGCGCTGCGGATGCCTTTCCACGCCAGGGCACTCTGGAAGCTGTTGTCTACACTGCATCCTTCCAGCTCCCTGTAACCCGAGATTTGCTCTTCACCTGTAAGCAAAGCTTCTGGCAGTGCCATCTATCTCAGCAACACACCTGTCTGCTAACAGAGATCTTGCTGTCATTCCCCAGTGGCTCTTGGTCTCTTCCTTGGGGCTGCACGTTTACCTTTCCATGTGGCTTGGCTGAAGAGAGTATAGACATCCACAGCCCTGCCTGTGGTGGAGTGAAACCTGTGAGTTTCCCTTTTCAGCTTCAGAAAAGTGTTTTCTCTGCTGCTTGACTGGCCAGACCCAGGACACATCTACCCATCAGGGGATGCTGGAATCTTACCTGGCTTATTTCTGAAACCTTCCCTTTGGGGTCTCTTTAGGAGACCTGTTACCAATGGATCTGGAAAAGGTTTGCAGTCATAAAATAAAACATTCCTTTCAAAAGAGAAATATACAGTAGATTTAGCTACGGTGTTGGCACATTCTACTTCTTTTTTGCTTGGGTTTTTTTTTTTTTTTTTTGGCATCATTTTTCACCCAGACTGCTTAGAGAATAAACCCAAAGTGCTCGTGTCATCAACGCACGTCTCATGTTTGCCACTATCGAGAGTCTGGGTTTATAATCGATGGGCCCAAAAGTTAGAGATCAGAAGACTTAAAAGAAGAATGAATCGATGAATCAGTTCCTACATTCTTCTTGTTCATTAGGATTAGCCAGTCAACTAATACAGGAAAACCTGTTGATATTTCCCATCGTTAAGAAAGTTGGGTTGTGTCCTGTTTAACCCCATCCTCTGTGTGCTTCTTGCTTTCCTTCTATTGGCTTCACCCTTACGTAACCCCCATCTTTTATGTGAGTCACTGCTTCGGGCCACACGTACAGTATGCGGCCAGGTGTTAACTTGATTTTGGAAGGTCTATAACATTGTCAGTGTGATGCATCGGCTGTTAGAGCTCTTGATAGAAGGGAACAGAGACAATAAATAAATACCAGTTTAAAACGAGGTTGGTCTCATGCTGCTTTTAAAGCAGTGATCTGCTTGGGAGCAGCTGGTAGCCACGTCTGAGCTGATCTTGGAGACAGCCTGCAGGGCTTCCTGGAGGAAGAACATTTTTGGCCAAAACCTGAGAGATGAGAAGGGGGGGAATACCAGGCAATAAAAACACACACACTAAATTCTGCAGTCAATACCTTGGATGGTCTGGGAAAGGGATTCCTCCATCTAAGCATTATGTTTCCTCTGCTCTTTTGTTTTAATTTATTTTTTCTGTGTCTTTTTAATTGAATTAAAGATTCTTTAGGGGCTTCCCTGGTGGCGCAGTGGTTGACAGTCCGCCTGCCGATGCAGGGGACGCGGGTTCCTGCCCCGGTCCGGGAGGATCCCACATGCCGTGGAGCGACTAGGCCCGTGAGCTACAACTGCTGAGCCTGTGCGTCTGGAGCCTGTGCTCCGCAACGGGAGAGGCCACAACAGTGAGAGGCCCGCGTACCACAAAAAAAAAAAAAAAAAAAAAAAAGATTCTTTAAATTCTAGAGTGCTTTACAGTTTTCAAAGGTTTCACACACGATTTCGTATAATCCCATAATAACTCTTTTCTTCTCCCTACCGCTATCTTGCCCCTCCCTCCTTCCCTCTCCCCACAGGTAACTACTTGTTTTTCTCCATCCTTTTCATTTTATGCACTAGTTTATTGTATTTTTTAGATTCCACCTATAAGTGATATCATATAATATTTGTCTTTCTTTGTCTGACTTACTTCACTTAGTATGGTCATCTCTGGGTCCATCCATGTTGCTGCAAATGGCATGATTTCGTTCCTTTTTATGGCTTAGTCATATTCCATTGTATACCTGTACCACATCTTTATCCATTCATCTGTCAACGGACATTTAGGTTGTTTGCATGTCATGGCTATTGGAACTACGGCTGCTATGAACATCGGGATGCATGTTTCTTTTCGAGTTAGTGTTTTTGTTTTTTTCTGGATATATAACCAGGAGTGGAATCCTATTTTGCACGCATGCACCAACAATCTTTTTATGAAACAATGACTCCCAGTGCAAGTTCCACAAGAAGTGAACATACACTTACATTTTAGTGAAAACTGATTTGCCTGGAAGTTCCATTCAAAATGAGACTTGGGTGTTTGACGTGGCTACGTGGCTGTCACTTCGGAAATCCAGTCCTTCTTGGTTTTTTATTTTCATGGCAATACAGAAAATGCTGACTTGAAGAGTATGTTCTTAGCCCAGGTTCCCCGAAAAGCAGACGCCTAGGGGAAAATGTTGTACAAGTTTATTGTGAATAACATGTCAGGCGTAGCAGTGAGGGACCCAGCAGCGTGAAGGACCTTCCCAGGGGAAAAATGGAGTGACCGTTTCCTCAACAACTTTCCTCTCTCCTGAGTCCACTGGGGGTGATCTCCCCCAAGCCTGTTTGTTGGGCAGTGTAAGTAGGTTTCCACAAGTTTCTCTGGGAGTCATCAGAGAAACCTCAGGGCTTGAAGAGAGAGACAGGTTTGCAGGTGCGAGATGAGCTTGCACCTCCAGAAAGCTGGCTGAAGCCTGGGCAGCCCCGGTTACCACAAGAATGGCTGAAAAAAGCCAGGTGGCCAGGAGGTAACCAGGGCAAGTCTCCAGTGAAGCCAGAACTCTGCTTGCTGTGCTTGAGTGAGGCTCACATGTATCAAAGTCTAATAGATTCTTTGTGTGGAATTCAAGCTCACCGTAAAGATGCTTTGTGTTGAGTTCAGGCTTATCATTGACTTGTCCTTAGACCCATGGGCCCTTGTGTGAGTAAGGAGAGGGTAAACAATAAATCCACACTTCAGCATTTAGGTCGTCCGAACCACAGTGACTTCCAAGAATTCTTCAGTTTCTTCCAGGTGTCTACACGTGTTTTCAATGGCAATTCTTTGATCTGTCACCATAGCCTTCTGGTTAGGGAAGCAGTGCTTCTGGCCCTGGGAAGTCGCCAAAGCAGCTCCATGTTTTAGACAGTGAGAAGATCAAAAGAGCCTATATGAGAAAAAGAAGAGATATATGTCTATGTATCACTGAATCACTTTGCTGTACACCTGAAACTAATGCAACATTGTTAATCGACTGTACTCCAATAAAATGAAAAAAAAAATCAAAAAAGCTTCCCGTATTTCAGCAGATCCCTTGACAGAAACGAGAGGCAACCTCACTTTGAAGGAGTGACTTGAGTATGGCCAAAAATAGTAACCAAGCAAGCCCAGCCTTAGATAAACTCCTTCCTTTCAAGGTGTTCTAATTTCCAGTTTGTCTTAAAGAGAAATGAAATTTCTGCCTGAAGATTGAATGTTTCACATGTCCTCAGAAACGCCAAGAAACGCGTTTTCTGTTCCCGTTCCTTGTCACCGTCTCTCAAAGGAATCAGGGCCCTGATGAACTGACTTTCAGGGCAAGTAAACAAGGCTCTTTTGAATCTGTTGGTGCTGACATAGGAGGAGATGGTCTTAGGGAAATCGATTTCCCAATGGGCAGCATGGAAACGAAACGTGATGGGATGTAAACCCTGGTCTTCTTCTTTTTTTTTTTTTTTTAATTGAAATATAGTTGATTTACAATGTTGTTTTAGTTTCAGGTGTATAGCATAGTGATTCAGTTATGTTATATTTTTTTCAGGTTCTATTCCATTATAGATTATTACAAGACATTGGATATAGTTCCCTGTGGTATACAATAAATCCTTATTGTTTATATGTTTTAGTTGTGTGTATCTGTTAATCCCATACTCCTAATTTATCTCTTTGCTGACCATAAGTTTGTTTTCCATGTCTGTGAGTCTGCTTCTGTTTTGTAAATAAGTTCATTTGTATCCTTTTTATAGATTCCACCTATAAGTGATATCACATGGTATTTGTCTTTCTCTTTCTGACTTACTTCACTCAGTATGATAATCTCTAGGTCCATCCATGTTTCTGCAAATGGCATTAATTTATTCCTTTTTTATGGCTGAGTAATATTCCATCGTATATATGTACCACATCTTCTTTATCCATTCACCTGTCAGTGGACACTTAAGTTGCTTCCATGTCTTGGCTGTTGTAAAGAGTGCTGCTGTGAACATTGCGGTGCATGTATGTTTTCGAATTAGCGTTTTCGTCTTTTCTGGATATATACCAAGGAGTGGGATTGCTGGATCATATGGCAGCTCTATTTTTAGACTTTTAAGGAACCTCCATACTGTTCTTCATAGTGGCTGCACCGATTTACATTCCCACCAACAGTGTACAAAGGTTCCCTTTTCTTCACACCCATTCCAGCATTTATTATAAGCCCTGGTCTTCTGATTCCACATCTAGTTTTCTGGATGCTGCTAAAACTTAGTCACAGAGAATAATGAAAATATTACTATAACAACAATAGCAACATCAGCTACCATTGCTCCAGGGCTTACTGTGTTCTGTACACTTAAAACCTGGGGAAGTTGGGGACCACTCATTCAGTCTATTTGAATGATTAACCGGTGGTTTGGGGTCCTCTGCTAACTGTGTCTTGTCCTTTGCAGAGGTGAAGTTGAGGCTCAGAATGGTCCTAGGTTCTGTTCAGGGACTCAGATGCAGGAGGTGGTGAGGCAGGGATAACTGTGCCCCTGACCACTGCTGCTCCCCACCTCTGTGGGTGTCTACAGCATGATTGGAGAAAGTTCTTATGACCTAATTAATTATTCATATTCATCATAACAGATCCCATGCAGCGTGCATGGCTTTCCACTGTCAGGGTGTTAAACCAACTTCGATGATCCTAACCTAAAGCCCTTTTTCTAAATGGGATGTTCTTGGGTGCTTATTTTGCCTGCTTTCTTAGGACTGGCCCGTGGAGATCAGGAGACATATACCTCCTGAGTCCCTTGTGCACAATTTGAGATCAAAACCCGTTCAAAACGTGAAAATGATCTTATAACTCATTTGGGGCAAAACCGACCTGACAGATGTCAGTTAAGGGTCTTTATTTTCCAACTTGTGGTGGACATTTAGATAGTTTGCTGTGGAATTATTAATGAATTTGATTATGGGATGAGGGTCCAGGTTCCTCTAGGGCTGTTGCAATTATGCATGAAAAGAGTGAAAAATTCTAAATTCCCTCCTTTTCCCCCAAAGCATCTTCGTTCTCAAGGGCTTTAGATCACCGGTGGTGGACCTGAGGTACCAGGTCCAGCGTCTTGGTGGTCAGTGGTCAAGTGGACATAAGATGTGTAGAAAAAGGCAACAGAGCCTGGAAACCATGCAGTAGCTGCAGTAAGAAGTCATATTTGCTGATTTCCAAAAGGTGGCAAGTCATGTGTCTCCCTCCCTGAGTTCTCAGGACTGATGTCTGGGCGGCTTTTATAGAACATTATGCAAGCTGAAAAATAGAAGTGGCACCCATCGAGATAATGACATTTCCTTGTAGAGAAAGGGGTGGGATGAGTCTCCACGTGAGTTCACTTTGTAAATTAAGCTCCCGCTTCATCGTTGGGAAGGGTATCCAAGGGATGGTTCTGGGATTCCACGGCAGTTAGAGCAAGATGATCATTTCCCCCTTCACGTTAATTAAGAAACTGATAATTTCCTTAATAAGACAGGTGAGATTATACTTTCTAAGCACCAAGGAGTGTTGGACCCACTTACTTCTGTTCACATACAATATTTATTTATTTATTTATTTATTGTTTTTTTTTCATTTTTTCCCCCAACATTTCTCCTGAAGTTTTTCAAACATACAGAGAAATTGAAAGAATTATACAGTATACACTCATATACATACTACCTAGATTCTACAATTAATATTTTGCTATATTTGCTTCATTATCTGTCACTCCACAAACTGGCTTTTAAAAATGCCAAGTTAGGGCTTCCCTGGTGGCTCAGTGGTTGAGAGTCTGCCTGCCGAGGCAAGGGACACGGGTTCGTGCCCCGGTGTGGGAAGATCCCACATGCCGCGGAGCGGCTGGTCCCGTGAGCCATGGCCTCTGAGCCTGCGCGTCCGGAGCCTGTGCTCCGCAATGGGAGAGGCCACAGCAGTGAGAGGCCCGCATACCGAAAAAAATAGAAAGTAAAAAAAGCCAAGTTATATGATGCTTACAAAAGGCACATCTGAAACAAAACAGCACAGATAAGCTAAAAATAAGAGGAATCGAAAGTCATTTGACTTTATCCAAAGAAGTTGAAAACTTAGGTCCACACAAAAACCCACCCACCAATGCTTATAGCAGCCTTGTTCGTAATTGCCACAACTTTGAAGCAACCAGGATGTCCTTCAGTAGGTGAATGGATAAATAAACTGTGGTCCATTCACATAGTGGGATATTATTCTTTGCTCACAAGAAGTGAGCTTCACTGAGTAAAAGAAGCCAGTCTGAAAAGGCAAAACTATGAAGAGAGTAAAAAGATCAGTGGATGCCAGGGATTTCGGCGGTCGGTGGGGGGGTGGGCTTCATAAATAAGGGGAGCACAGAGGATCTTCAGGCCATTTGTCTATTTAAAACACGCTAATCTACGGTCTTAACGCAAGACTTCTTTGAAGCCACTGGTTTTGGCTTGTGGTTTGACTTCCTTAAATCACATCAGCTTAAACATTTTATTCCATATTCTAAGCTGCACATGGATAGACTCACACATATGAGGCTCTTAGTTAAGTTCCTGTAAAACGGAGGTAGACACTTGCAGATATTTGTAAACCAACGTTGATTAAATGCTCTAAAGTCATTTGGTTTTGTTAATCCAATTTCTGCGCCCACTCATATGCATTATTGCTCCAGCTCAGGCAGCACAGATGTCTGACAGTTGTGTTTCGTGCCTGCCCTTTTCAATTCACCCACTAGATCTGTTGGTTCCGTTTGGGTCAGTGCATGAGGGTCTTTGATCCCGCTTCCATCCCCATATAAATCGTTTTTTGTACCTTACCCGCCATGCGGGTGGCTCACAACTGTCTACCTACCAATGACAGTGCGTGTCCCCCGGAAATACGTAGAGAACCAGGGGTGATGGGAACTCTGGGTCTCTCCAGATGGTCTATCATCGCTCTCCCTTTAACTGGGCATCCTTTCTCTCTTCTTGTCCTGACACTAGTCTCATCATGTAAACATCCCCAGGAGAAAACTAGGTCCCGAAGGCATTCCTGTGGGTATTTTTCTCAGAAAGACCTGCAGGATGCAAGCAAGAGAGAAAAGGAGGAAGGAAACAGACACATGATGAATGCGCTCAGATATCACCCTCCCAGGCTAACTCAGGGGCACGTGTAGTTAGAGGTGACCCACCTGTGAAACTAGCAAACGATATATTTCTCCATATGTAATACTGTCTGAAGCCTTTACGGAACATTACAAAGAAAGCTAACAGCTTTCACAGCTATGCAGTAGGTTCTCTTTACTCATTTGGAAACATAAGGTTTCTTCGCTGTATTTCTAGAAATGTGTAGGTACTTGCAATTCCAAGAATGCATTTAAGCTGGTTATGAATACATAGAAAATAAATGTGCAATTATAATAGTTTGCAGAGGAGGTGAATTTCAGGGTAAATGCTACAAGTTTCGGAATCTAAAGTGGAGATCTATGTAGTACCTGAAAAACACTGAATAGATTTTAAAGTGAGTAGGAATGTATATATACACACAGAGAGCACTCCTACACCCATTCCACTCAGACACAAAGGCATCCCTCACACACACACACACACACACACACACACACACACACACAAACACACACACACACACACACACACACCCCTTACACAGATACAGGCCATAACTATTGTTTTCTGATAGGCACAGAATTCTGGAGTAAGTGTAGTATACCAGCCTTACGGTTTGGGTAGAAACACTGTAACAGTTCACATACTGTAGAGATAGTGTGGATTTCCCTGTAGTGCAGGACTGTGAAGTATTAATGTTTAAAAATAAAATTGAATAACACTTTGAAATAAAATAATGATGTATTAAGTATTCACATTTTTTAAAAATTTATTTTATTGAAGTATAGTTGATTCACAATGTTGTGTTAGTTTCTGCTATACAGCAGAGTGACTCAGTTGCACACATATACATTCTTTTTCATCTTCTTTTCCGTGATGGTTTATCCCAGGATATTGGATAGAGTTCCCTGTGCTGTACAGTAGGACCTTGTGGTTTATTTGTTCTCTATATACTAGTTTGCATCTGCTAACCCCAAACTCCCAATCCTTCCCTCCCCCACCCCTAAGCATTCACATCTTGAAATCCAGTTGCACAGGTGTGGAGCTGTAGTGAGCAGAAGCAGTTAGCAGGTGGCCTCCTGTAACTGTATCCTGCAGGAAAGCCCTGTGTCCTCATGGCGGACCACCAGTCCGTCCTGGTGACGGTGCTTGCATTCTGCATCAGGGCTGTGTTAGACCTGGTACGGATGGTTCCGTCCGCTGTAAGACAGTTGGGCAGATGTTGCAGGCAGTGACCTTGGGCTCGTGAACTCTGCCTGCTTCCTGAGTCTCAGACCATCCGGAATGACGTGTAACCACTTTTAGTTTCGCCTCAGGGTCCCCACCCTTTTGGGGGAAGCATTTATCTTGGATACCAGTTACCCTAAGCTGGAATTTCAGCCTCGAAGAAGGGTGAGGGGAAGTTGGAATCTGTACCAACTCTCAGGAACTGGAGGGAAGGATCGGTTAGAGTCCAGGGCGTCCTCCAGGGAGAGAGGGAGACAGCGGGCAAATCACCCGACCCTGTAGAGCGGGCGACCCCATGAGCTTCACGATGTCATTTTGTTTTCCTTTGTTTTGTGTCGATAAGTATTTTATGTGTGTCACCAAAGTAAGTAAACCTTAACAGTCACCTCAATGAATATCTCCTCTCTTGGGTTTAGTATCAGAAAGCCCCCCGAGGAAAGGGGCCTCGGAACACCCGACTCGTACCCCCTGGAGCTGAGCCTTGCACACCTCCAAGAAGTGCTCTCTTGTCTTTTCAAACCTTAATCATTTCCCAAAACAGAAAGTCCGCAGCTTCCTCAGACAGCAGGTCAGACCCTTACGTGATGTCAGCTGAGGGACTTGCTGACGAACAAAGTATTTACTTATAGAATTGGTTGAATATCTTGGCCTTGTCTGTCTAATAAGTAGCCTCCCTGCATGTGAATGAGTCTTTATACATGTACCGTAAATTTAGATGAGCACATGAGTTACAGGGCTTTGTTAAGTAACCTAGTAACACTATGTACACACACATATATATGATCCTGTATATGCGTATATGTATGTATGTTTACATATATACTATATGTATACATATGTATATACAGGATTCTATATTTGCATATATATGATCTCATCTACAAACACAGGCATACATACATCTGTGTGTATCTATCAATCCATCCATCATCTCTATCATCTCTCTATCTATCCATCCATCATGTCTATCTGTCTATGTATCTATCCATCTATCCATCTGTCTATCTAGGTATCTATCTATGTATCTAGGTATCTATCTATGTATCTGTCTATCTGTCATCTATCTATGTATCTATCCATCCATCCATCATCTCTGTCTATCATATCTATCTATCGATCCATCATGTCTGTCTGTCTATCTGTCTATCTATCTATGTATCTGTCTATGTATCTGTCTATCATCTATCTATGTATCCATCCATCCATCCATCATCTCTGTCATATCTATCTATCCATCTATCCATCCCTGAATATTTGATGTGAAAATAAGCTTCCCATGACAGGTGTCACGTGAGGGCCGTGTGTCGGCCACATCAGCCTTCCCTTTTAAAAGCTCTGCTGATCTTTGCTTTTCTTTTTCTTCTTTTCTCACTTAGCTGTATGCCCCTCTTCCTTTCAAATGCCCCCGCTGGATGACACAATTTGCCTTCTGCCTGGGGCTCCTCCAAGTCCCTTGTCTTCTGACACACACTCCGTCTCTAGTCTGTGTCAGGTGTAAACATGTCATTCTTGGGGATGATGTAGAGTGTAGGGCCAGGAGGAAGGCGATCGTATTTCCTGAGAGATCTCACTTTACTGTATGTGTATGTTCTCTCTGCCAGCCCTCCCCAGGATCTACACTGCAAGACCATAGGGTTTTGTTTTCTTCTTCAATACCGTACTTGTGGTTCCTCGTCCATATGAATTGCCTAATAAATACACGTGGGGTGCACAGATGGATAAATGAATCAGAATACTGTCATCGCTATGGTCTGGCTGATGTTCCTCTACCTTGATTCCCCTCCCTGCTTTCCAGTATCTCGTTCCCACACGTTAAGACTGATGGCAGGGCTTCCCTGGTGGCACAGTGGTTGAGAGTCCGCCTGCCAAGGCAGGGGACACGGGTTCGAGCCCTGGTCCGGGAAGATCCCACATGCCGCGGAGCAACGAAGCCCGTGCGCCACAACTACTGAGCCCACGTGCCACGACGGCTGAAGCCCGCGCACCTGGAGCCCGTGCTCTGCAATAAGAGAAGCCACCACAATGAGTAGCCCACGCACAGCAACGGAGAGTAGCCCCCGCTCGCCGCAACTAGAGAAAGCCCGCCCCCAGGAACAAAGACCCAACGCAGCCAAAAAATAAATAAATAAATTTTAAATAAGTAAAGCACTCTTACTAGTCAACAATAAAAAAAGACAAAGAACGCAAACTAAAAAAAAAAAACAACTGATGGCAGATAACTCTTCTGTAAGATGCCTTTGCCAGCTGCTCCTGGGTAGAGATAAGTCTCCCTCCACTGAACTCCCATTGACTTTTACATAAAAGTGCATCATACATAATGTTGTATTTTTTAACACTCCATCCTTCCAGATGATTAGACCTGATTACTTGAAGATTCTGGCTTTGTTTTCATAAAACCAAAGCACGAGCCATTCACAGAGATTTTGCCCAGCACGCAGTGAACGAGGTGTGGAAGGCATTCACCTGACTTAAAAGGTGACAAAAACAAAGCTCAGAGAGACGGATGAAGCAGGAATTTTTTCCCAACAAGTAAGCAGAGACAAGTCTCTTCCCTTCATATCGACTGCGTCACAGGGTCCTCTGATCATTTTTCCAGCATCCTTAACTTTCCTTCGTGTGGAAGTCTTAAATACTGCTGATTTATTCCGTTCAATCCAGGGCTACAGATATTGATTGAGCACTTGCTTTACAGAAGACATGATGATGTCAGTCGTTCTGGATAATGTCAGAGTGGGCAGGGGACTTCTTACCCCCATCTACTTTGAAAGGCGGATGCCTGGTGATGGATTCATGGCATGGAGTACTCGAGGGAATGAACAGATGTGTTCTGCCATCAGGGAGAGTGATCAGGAACCAGGGAGACAGGAAGGAAGAACAGAATCATCGTGACAACCACAAAAGTTATGGGAGGAAACGAGCCAGGCTTTTGTGCGTTTTTGTAGATTCTTCAGAGCCACTAAGTGCTCAGACCTTGGTAGAAATGGATAAAATAAAACCTGATGATGTGAGTTGTCTGTCCCATAATATTCCACCAGCTATAACCAAATCTGAAATTAACCCACAGTCACTTCCGATTGATTCCTTTGCCCACCAAACTGTCATGAGCGCCTCCTATGTGTCCTCTATGGAGCTACACTCTGAGAATAGAACGTTGAACAAAACAGACATAGTTTCTAATTTAATGTAGCTTGTACCTTAGATTACCAGGGGTGATTTTGCCCCCAGGGGACACTTGGCAATGTCTTGAGACAGTTTGCATTGTCATCTAGTTTACTACTGGCGTCTAGTGGGTAGAAGCCAAAGATGCCACTTCACATCCTTCAAGCTACCAGACAGTGTCCACAAGAAAGAATGATCCAGCCCATAAAGAAGGTGTGGTCCATACATACAATGGAATACTACTCAGGCATAAAAAAGAATGAAATCATGCCATTTGCAGCAACATGGATGGACCTAGAGATGATCATACTAAGTGAAGTCAGTCAGACAGAGAAAGACAAACGCCGTAGGATATCACTTATATGTGGAGTCTAAAATATGACACAAATGAACTTATCTACAAAACAGAAACAGACTCACAGACATAGAGAACAGACTGGTGGTTGCCAAGGGGGATGGCAGTGGGGGAGGGAAGGATGGGAGTTTGGGGTTAGCAGGTGCAAACTAGTAGGTACGGGATGGATAAGCAGGGTCCTATGATAAAGCATCATGGAAAAGAATATAAAAAAAGAATATATATATATGTATCATGGAATCTCTTTGCTCTACAGCAGAAATTAACACAACGTTGTAAATCAACTGTACTTCAGTAAAATTTTTTAAAAAGTGAGGACTCTCTGCCTCCAAAGGTCCATAGCGCCAAGGGAGGCTAAGAGACTCTAGTCTAGTTTGGGAGGAAAAATAATCAACTAATTACCCACAAGGATAATTACAAACTTTAATAAGCATTTGGTGCTGGTGGGGCTCATTTCTGGGGTCTGGTCAACAGGACATGAGTTTATAATGAGAAAACGAGGGAGGCCAAAGGATCGTGGTGGGTCATTAGGGTAGGAAGGTCTTGGTGGCAGACAGACTGGCGTGTACAAAGACCCCGGGGTCAGAGAGGGGCTGGCATAATCCAGGATCTGAGAGTACAGGTGTGGTACAAGGGCAGAGGTGGAGCTGGGCAAGAGGGAAAAGTAGAAAAGCAGGGAGGGGTCAGATGTTTGAATTTTACCTGCCATTAACAGTGTAGGGCACAGACATGATTCTTTGAACTCCTGTCCTCTTTCCTGTAATATTCAATCTTTGGATCAACATTTTTTGTCGTCTTCTACCATCTAACCCAATGAAAAACCTTGGGGATATAGAGGCAGCTAGAAAATGCGGCCTGTGTCAGGGAGTTGGTATTCTCAGAAGACCTTTGCTGGGCCGGCTTCATGAATCTCAAATGCATGTAATTTCATCCTCATACCTTGTGCTTTTCTAGCTTTCCATTGGTTTCTTTTCTTCACATTTTTAGGTCAGAGTGATTGAGTCCTCACCGTGGAAGTGTTTCCTTTTTCTTTTCTTTTTTTTTTTCCTTTCCAAAGTCAGATGGCAAACAGTCAAACCTTGTCAGTCACGCGTTTGAAATGCTAGATGTTGATTCTTCAGGTGGCATCTTGCTAAGAGTTCTGATTTGAGGACTTCTGTCATTTTGTTGAAGCCTGAGGTTGAACTGATTAGAGTTGTATGTGATTCCTAAGCTGTCGTGTGTGAGTGCCTCTCTGAACTGACGCGTGATGTGGATTTTTTTTCAAATGGAGAGTATCTATGATGAAGTCATCCTCTTAGAGTACGTGAAGGTCGCGGGCCATGTTTGTGACAAAAGCTCAGAGTTGACTGTGTTTCTCTTAATTTTTAGCTTTTCACTACCTCTTCCCCCATCTCGTTAAACCACGTCTCTCATTTGGGGGGTTCCGTAATTTTTTGCTCTAGGGTCGACATAGAGAGGCTAGCTGGTTGGGATTAGGGCGGGGGAATCTCCAGAATTCCAACTGTTAACAATCACAGCAATACCATTAAGACTTTCGTGTTAGATTTTATTTGTCCTATGGCTTACGTTTTGGAACATTAAGCATTTTCAAGAGAATAACCAACAAAAACATAATTACAGGCTATTAATTGTTTTCCTCTTAAGATCTGGAACAAGGCAAGGATGTCCACTCTCCCCACTGCTATCTGACAATGAATCAGAGGTCCTCACCAGGGCAGTAAGGTTAAAGAAAAAAAAATGAGTACATATATGCAGTTGGGAATTACATATGTGCAGTCAACTTTACGTGCAGATGACATGTTTGTTTATATAGAGACTCCTAAGGCATTTACAAACAGCTAAAACACTAAGTGATTTTAGCAAGATCTCAGGATTAAAGATGCACACACATTTTTATTTCTGTATTCAACAAAAAACCATTGGAAAATGAAATTTACAATAAACTATTAATCATAGCAACCTAAAGGATAAAATATTGCAATAAGTTTAGCAAAATCTGTGTAAGACCATATAGGTTTAAAGAATGTATATTATTTTTAAGAAAGAAATGGGATTTGGGGATTTTTAATTAAAATGGTGATGACTAAATAATTTGACAACTTTTAAGACTGTTGAGCCTTCCAATTCATTAACATGCTTTAGCGCTGTATTTATTTGTTCTTAATTTTTTTGAGCAAATCTGTCATTTTCAATGTAGAAATCTTGCCCATTTTTGTTAAATTTATTCCTATATCAAAATGTATCCACACAATAAGACTGCAATTCTGAGACATGTATAAACCATCATCATATTCCTGCTGAAAATAAAAGTAAACTAATAATACATCTTAAATTTTATATCTGAAAATGATGTAAAATTGGATAAACTAATATACTAATATTATTACTGAATTTGTCTCTTCTGAAATATTAATCCCCAAATAACAGTCATGTATTTAATATTTAATAATCTTATTGAAACCTGTCTTATAAATCTTATTTTGGTTTTTATAGCAGAGGGCCAAATTCACTGTACCCCCCATTTGTATAGATTTTATTTTTTTATAATGTTGAATAATTTCTATACTTTCCCAGATTTCTACCGTGTAGAATACTCTTTTCATGGCTTTTAATCGACTATTATTCTTTGTCTCTCCACCTAGCTCTTCCTTAACCCCTGATATCTTGAGTCTTTTGCCTTTCCTTCTACATTTAGACCAATAATTTCAAAAGAAACATTTTTCATTCAAGTAGAGTCAATTTACAATGTTGTGTTAGTTTCAGGTGTACAGCAAAGGCATTCGTTTATATATGTATGTATGTGATTTATATATATGTGTGTATATGTATATATGTATCTTTTTCAGATTCTTTTCCATTATACATTATTACAAGATATTGAACATAGTTCTCTGTGCTACATAGTAGGACCTTGTTGTTTATCTATTTTATAAATATATAGTAATGTGTATCTGTTAATCCCAAATCCCTAATGGATCCCTCCCCCACTCTTTCCCCTTTGGTAACCATAAGGTTTTTTTCTATGTCTGTGAGTCTGTTTCTGTTTTGTAAATAAGTTCATTTGTATTATTTTTCAGATTCCACATATAAGTCATATCATATGATATTTGTCTGTGTCTCACTGACTTCACTTAGTATGATCATCTCTAGGTCCATCCATGTGGCTGAATATGGCAGTATTTCATTCTTTTTTATGGCTGACTAATATTCCATCGTATATGTGTACCACATCTTCTTTATCCATTCTTCTGTCAGTGGACATTTAGGTTGCTTCCATGTCTTGGCTATTGTAAATAGTGCTGCAGTGAACATAGGGGTGCATGTCTCTTTTCAAATTAGGGTTTTTGTCTTTTCCGGATGTCTTTTCCCAAGAGTGGGATTGCTAGATAATATGGTAACTCTATTTTTAATTTTCTAGGGAACATCCAATACTGTTCTCCATAGTGGCTATATCAATTTCCATTCCCACCAACAGTGCAAGAGGGTTCTCTTTTCTCCACACCCTCTCCAGCATTTGTTATTTGTAGACTTTTTGATGATGGCCATCCTGACTGGTGTGAGGTGATAACCTCATTGTAGTTTTGATTTGCATTTCTCTAATAATTAGTGCTCTTGAGCATTTTTCATGTGCCGCTTGTCCATCTGTATGTCTTCTTTAGAGAAATGTCTATTTAGGTCTTCTGCCCATTTTTCGATTGAGTTGTTTTTTTTTTTTTTTTTTTGATGTTGAGTTGTATGAGCTGTTTGTCAGTTGCATTGTTTGCAAATATTTTCTCCCATAGGCTGTCTTTTCACAATCATCCTTTCTTGAAGTAAATACTCTTAAAATCTATGCTGTCTTCTGTAGCCCTATATTATACAGCTTCATAGACTAAAAGGGCAAGTGTCTTTGAAATCAGCATTTTATAAATTCATTCAGTTATACCATCTTTGGTCGCATTTTTTTTTAAGATGTTGGGGGTAGGAGTTTATTAATTTTTATTTATTTATTTTTGCTGTGTTGGGTCTTCGTTTCTGTGTGAGGGCTTTCTCTAGTTGTGGCAAGTGGGGGCCACTCTTCATTGCGGTGCACAGGCCTCTCACTATCACGGCCTCCCTTGTTGCGGAGCACAGGCTCCAGACGCGCAGGCTCAGTAGTTGTGGCTCACGGGCCTAGCCGCTCCGCGGCATGCGGAATCCTCCCAGACCAGGGCTCGAACCCGTGTTCCCTGAATTAGCAGGCAAATTCTCAACCACTGCGCCACCAGGGAAGCCCATTGGTCACATTTTTATAGAACTTTTCAACATCCCAACTGCCACATAACTGTTTCAGTGGTATTACTCGCTTCATAGCAGGTGGATAGCGTGAATCCGTCATTAATAGATGAGGTAACCGTGTGTGAGGTGAGTGACTCACACGAGGTCTAGTTAATGCACTTACAGCTCAGATCCTAGTGATTAGACAGAATCTTTCCATCCTTTATAGGAATCCAGCTGCTCGGGAGTAAGGAAAGCATTCTTGAGGGGTGTTTACAGAACTGGTAGAACATATGAGTTCAGGGATTAATTTTATTTATAACGTGATTTGGAAACCTCCTTCTTCTGGGTCAGAACTGGTTGGTTTTAGCCAACCATTTCTGAAACGTTTTCTTTTTGGTAAGATGACACACTCGTGGTTGCGCATGTCACTTACACTATCCATTCTTCTACTAGAGGTATTTGGGGTGTCTCGGAACACATGAGCTTTCCTTTTCAAAACAGAATGCCGATTGCATTGTCCATTCAATCCTTGTGCTGGGAGATAACTTACCAGCATTAATGTTCTTTTAAAAGATGCGTATTCTAAAGGTGAATTCTGGGCGTGACACGGTAAAGGTTGACATTGACTGGGGGGACATTCCAGAGCGGATTTGATGCCAGTGATTTCAAATAATGTGATTGTTGTTTCCATTTTCCAACTCCAGCTCGGCCGCTAATCCCTGAGAGAGGCTGGCTCTGATATGCAGGCAGTGTGGCTGGATGAGAAGGGAGGTACCCATGTTACTGGACCGTGACAACACAAAAAAGAGTGTGAGGGAGGGACTTCCTTGGTGGTCTAGTGGTTAAGAATCCGTCTTGCAATGCAGGGGATATCGGTTCTATCCCTGGTCAGGGAACTAAGATCCCACATGCCATGGGTCAGCTACTCCCACGCGCCACAGCTAGAGAGAAGCCCGCGCACCGCAAAGAAGAGCCCCCGTGCCACAACGAAAGATCCCGCGTGCCACAGCTAAGACCTGATGCAGCCAAATAAATAAATAAATAAATATTACAAAAACCCCCAAAAAACAGAGTGTGAGGGAGATTGAAGGACTTGCCCTTTGACAGGTTTTGACTATGTTAGATTCTCAGCTGGTTGACCTCTCTGCTCTCCAGACCCTCACTAGGATGAACTTTTAGTAGCAGCATCCCATTTGGAGTCAACTAGACATGTCCCCTGCAATCTGGATTTGTCTGTGAAACTTAGCTTCTTCCTGGGCAGGAAGACATAAAATAATTGTCTTGTATATATAGACAGTTGTATTTTATTTTTTCACTTGTGTAATGAATAATCAGCTTCATGGTGAGGAATATTTCCAGATGTCTATCTGAAACTCCAAATCATTGGACATTGGAGATTCCATGGCCAGATACAGATGCTACACACAGGGGAGGCGTGGAGCCAGGCCAGGGGCCATTGGGATTTTTCCACCTATTTCTTTCCCAAATGCAGGGCTTATCAACATGGGTGCTGTTGACATTTGGAGGGGGCTGTCCTGAGCATTGCAAGTTGCTTAGCAGCATCCATGACCCCTACCTACTAGATGCTGCTGCCCACATCTACTCTACCCCCGAGTTGTAACAACCAGAAATGTCTCCTGTCAGCTGAGAGGGCAGTATTTTGTCCTCTGACACATGGAGCACCAATAATCTATTGAATTCTGTTATTATTCCTTAGCACACATCAGTAGAATTGGTCTAAAACCCTACATGGTCATGAATTTCTTTGAATAATTATTGATAGTCATTGCAATTATATGACATCATCTCGAAAGGTAAACATCTCTTCTCTACAGAAACCAGACAATAACACTTCATATTAAAAAAAAAAAAAAAACCAAAAAACAACTCTTTTAGTCTTTAAGCAATGAGGATTGTGAAAAGGCTCCGTCTTCTTTAAGGTGGCCATTGTTTGAAACGTGAAGTGCCATTTATGCATTTAACAAGCACGAATTTGTGCATTGCATTGAGACATTGCATACTGAACGTGTTACTTTTCAGTGGCATGTTATCCTCATGCTCATCTAAAAACATGCTTCAGGAGTAGAGAGTGACATGTATTCTCCAGAGTAGAATGTTATCTATGGAGAGTGTGAAGCCTGAGTACAATGTACTCAAACCTGGAATTCAGAGCCTATGTTTATGCACTTGTCAACATTACCTTAATTACACACACACACACACACACACACACACACACACACACACTTAAAGCCTTAGCTACTTTTTTAACAGAATGTAACAACTAAATCTCATAAACATGGAACACTGCGCCGTTTTGGGTGTCCTAGTAGGGTAAACATATCCTAGGAAATAATACTCTACTGAAAATTTGAAGCAGTTACCTGTTCTTTTTGTTGAATTGGATGCAACTGTTTTCATGAACACTACGCCTTTACACGTGGTCCACCTCAGGTTGCATCCTGGAAGTACACACCCTGACTTGGCAACTTCATGCTCCCTAGCCCCGCCTTCCCTCACACTTCAACACAGACACGCACAGCTGAGGATTCTTCCACAGTCCCTGGTAAGGTTCCTTCACCTTACTACTGGACATTTAGTTTTTGATACGTTTAAAAAATTAATGTTGCAAACCATGAGAGTGTACTCCTCACAAACTTTTCTTGTTATCACAAACCATGACAATGAACCCAGTAGTATTTATATTTTTTTGTGCGAAAATCCTAGACCTGGAACTGCATTTTAACTCTGTGTAGATATTGCCAAATTTGTATCCACAGAGATTGTACTGATTTCCGTCTCCACTGTGAGACTGCCTGTTCACCCCTTACCAAATTTATGTCTTCAAGTCCCTGACCACAAAGAGAAATGACTTAATGACTTAAGCTATTTAATCCTGAGATCAGTTCCCTGGGATCTTCTTTGTAAATGTCCTACAGGATATTTGCTTCACCCATTATCAGGCTTCTTTGAGATGAAACGCATACCCTCTGTAGCATCTCCTCCATGCCTATGATGGAAATCTCCAGGAGGGTGACTTACTTATCATGGTTTGTGTAAGACTTTCCTATCTTTAACACTGAAAGCCCTGTGACATGGGGAGCGCCTCCATCCCAAACAAACTTGGGTATATGGGGTCCTTCTAATTTTAGGTCTGGTGGAAGCAGCAATGGGTCCCTACAGCTTTGAGATAAAGCTGTCTGAAATTGGGCAGTGAGTTTCAACTCTCTTCTCTTAGATGCCCGACTCCATTTCTAACACTATGAGGTAGAGTGATGATAAAAATAAAATGTTCTTTAGCAAAACTTACATGTTATGTGACTCTAGAAAAACCTGTTTAACCTCTTGGCGTCTCAGTTGTGGTATTTGTAAAATGAGAAAAGAAACCTGCCTTCTCTGAGGGGTTATGCTGACAGTGAAAGAGACCATGCCTTAAATCACTTTGTATGGTGCACAGTCAGTAGAATATTGATTAGAACTAGAATTGTAAACTTTGGTAACTTTCAAGTAAGAACATTGGAACGTGTTTGATGTTTATTTACGACTAGGGTGAAAACATGGATGGCCATGAAAAAAGAGTATTTTATTCTTTCATTATTGGCTTTATCTTCTCAATAGGGTATTTCTGTTATTTGTGAACTCTAAAACACACTAAGGTCGCGACCCCTTTCAGTGCTAGGATGTGTATGTATAAATGAATAATAGGAAGTATCTACTTTGGGAAATATAGTTCAACTTATTCAAGTTATTAAATGCACACATGTGTGTATTTTATATATATATAATAATAATACACATATATATGTATATACGTGTGTATATATATACATACATATATATATACACATACATATATATATATACACATACATATATATATATATATATATATATATATATATGAAACCAGAACTTTCTAAATACTTACCTAGGCATTGAAGGAATGTTGAAATAATGTCTCTTCTCAGTTCTTTCTGTTTTCTCATTCTGGAACTTCATATATCATACGCATTCTCATTTTCACACGTGTCCCCTAATTTCACTTTCATATTGTTAATTTCCATATCTCTGCTGTGTTTTGTAATATTTTCTCAGATTTATCTTCCATTTATTCTCTTTTCTACTGTTTCTGATCTTCTGTTTGACTAGTCCATTGATTGGTGTTTATTTCAACAATTGTAGTTTCCACTTGTTTAATTTCTACGTGGTCATTTTTCAAATCTTGTCTTTCCCAGTAATTTCCTACATCTTGCTTATCTTTTTACATTCCATCCTTTATTGCTTTAAACATTTCCTACATAGCTGTTGATATTTTATATACGGTACTTTAAAAATCTCAGTGCTCTTGTGCTCAGTGATCTCTGATTGCGAGTTCATGTTTGTTTGCTCTTAATGTATGGGAACTTTCAGGACTGCATTGGTGATTCTTTCCCCAAACAGGTTTGCTAGTCCTTCTGATGGGAGCTCGAGGGTGAGATTTGAGCCTGTTTGGGGATCCAGCTTCTCCACCTTGCTAGAACAGGAGGACCCCCCCCTCCTGTCTTACTGATTTGACTACCCTCAGGAGCCTGCTCCCATGCCCTGATGTCAGTGCAGCCATGGACATGCTCTCTTATAGCAAATCCCCCTTTCCAGTTTTCTCATTATTCAGGACACTCATGTATTCTTTAGCCTATGCTGTTGGGGCAGCATATGTTGGGGAGATCAACTTTGGATATTTCCCTTATGTGAGAAAGCCTGGAAATTCACTGGCAACATGTCTTACCCAGGTGCAATTGTTCTACAGAGGGAGGTTCTCTTGGAGTATTGTTTTATCTGCTGATGATGTAAGTGGAAGCTTTTCATTTCAGAAAGTTTCACCATATCAAGAAAGAAAGAGAAAGAAATAGAGAGGGAGTGAGGGAGGGAAGGAAGAAAGGAAGGAAGAAAGAAAGGGAGGGAGGGAGAAATAATGATGTTTATCCTAGCCAGGTGTGAAAACCATTTCTCATAAGCTCTTACCCTATGAGCCACTTATTTTTTTTTCAAACAGAATTGGACTGTCTCTTACCCTGTAATACAGGTCCATAAGAGAATAGGTTTCATGAAAAGGGATTTTGTGGTATTAAGCAGTTGGCAGGAATAGAGCTCCATGTTGTAATAATGAATATTAATCTCAAATAGGAGGTTGAGAAGAAAAATAGCATTAAAAGGGTAATTCCATTTGTGTGTGTGTGGATAAAACTCATCCAGTATTGATTTTGCATAATGCCTAAGTTCTAGGAGCAGATATTCCACCGTTAACAGCATCTCCTTTAATATCCTGTATAGAAGGGGCATGTTTAGAAACCAGAGTTTTGTGTCCATATATGAAAATGTATATTCTTTTTGGGAGGGTTCTGTTTTCTGGAACATAAGGACAAGACACATAAGAACGAGTCTTACAACAGCGAGGATGTCACGTCACTGACTCTCATTCTTGACTCTATGTAAATAGAATGTCTTGAGGTAGGAGAATCTTGGAACCGGCCACACGTGGGGCAAGTCATTGATCTCACAAGGTACTACTGTCCTCACAGTAACATGGAGATGAACATTTCTGGTTTTCAGAGTTACTTTTAGGAATAAATGATCTGTGTTTTACACATATTAGACATCATAATACCAAGTTGTTTGTCCTCTTCTCTCCCTCCATTTCCCCATCCTCTCTCCATCTGTTCCTTCCTTCCCTCCCTCCTTCCTTCCTTCCTTCTTTTCCTCCCTCCCTCCCTCCGCCTGCTCCCCGTAATACTAGATTTCTCAGCCTTGACACTACTGACATTTTACCCTGGATATTTCTTTATTATGGGGGAAGGGGCTACTTGTGCATCATAAGATGTTTAGCACCGTCCCTCCCTTCCACCACGAGATCCCCATAGCACCCCCACCTTAAGTTATGAAAACCAATAACGTCTCCACGTATTGTCAGATATCCCCCGTGGAGCGAACCCCTCCCTGTTTGATAGCCCCTGCTCTAAAATGTACCATATATTATAAACATCCTGCTTTAGATATTTCACTCACTTTAAAGTTGTAAGATTATAAGATGTTGGTATTTTTACAAAGTTTCTAGAGATGCTCTTTGATTGAATCTTAAAATCTTACGTCCACCAATGATGGAAAAAAGAGGAAATTATATTGCTATTTTTATATCCCCTCATAGAGCAGCATAAACTTGGTGTTTTACGGGAATGAGCATGTGCCTTAATCTAATTATATTAAGTACTTTTACATCTCTTAAAATGAGGCTGTGATAAGAGAAAAAACATGGGCAAAAGTAAATAGGATGGTAAAGATATGGCATTATAATTATTCACTGATTTTTCCATCTCCGGTATGTGATACTGACCTTATACTCTATTATTTCTGGTAGCTTCTTGGAATTCTTAAGATGAAAATAATTTTAATTAGCTTTTCTCTAAATATATTAATGGTAGAATATATAATCGATATTAATAGTGGAATCTATCTGCCTCTTTATCTATCTATTGATTCTTATAGTAACAGTGGAACATGGGAAGACCAAACACTAAAAGTTTAGCTCAACCCTGAGATTATTAGAAATATTGACAAAGTATAAACTAAAATTAGGTTAGAACATGTTCCAGCTTCGTGTCTCCAGGAGAGATGATCTTAGTGCAGAGAGGAACTGGTCACCTGGACCAGAACGGCCAAGAAGGGAAGTGGATGGAGTCATTTAAGAGACACTTTGGAAGGAAATCTGAGAGGTGTTAATGATTTACTTAGACTTTGGGAAAGAGAATGGAAAGTTAGGTTGAACCTCCCCTTTGTTTCTGTCTAGACCACCTCCTAGCACGGGAAACTCAGATGGAAAACATTAGACGATTACAGCAGACGCACGTAGAGGTTCACATCAAAAGTGTTCCTTTTCTAAATTCCTATCTGAACTGAGGTTTAAACAGCATTGTCCTTAAGTCGTACCAATATTTTCTTAGGTCAGTCTCCCAAGGCAATAGAAATAAAAGCAAAAGTAAACAAATGGGACCTAATCAAATTTACAAGCTTTTGCACCGCAAAGGACACCATCAACAAACAAAATGAAAAGACAAGCTACATACTGGGAGAGATGAGACCAACAAGGGATTAATTTCTAAAATATACAAAGAGCTCATGTAGCTCAATATCAAAAAACAAACCACTCAGTCAAAAAAATATTCAGAAGACCTAAATAGACAATTCTTCAAAGAAGACATACAGCTGGCCAACAGACACACGAAAAGATGCTCAACACTGCTAATTATTAGAGCAATACAAATCAAAACCACAATGAGGTATCACCTCACACCAATCAGAATGGCCATCATCAAAAAGTCTACAAATAATAAATGCTGCAGAGGGTGTGGAGAAAAGGGAACCTTCTTGCACTGTTGGTGGGAATGTAAATTTGCGCAGCCACTATGGAGAACAGTATGAAAGTTGCTCAAAACACTAAAGATAGAGCTACTGTATGATCCAGCAATCCCACTTCTGAGCATATATCTGAAGAAAACTATAATTTGAAAAGATACATGCACCCCCTATATTCATAGCAGCACTATTTACAATAGCCAGGACATGGAAGCAACCTAAGTGTCCGTCGACAGATGAATGGATAAAGAAAGTGTGGTGCATATATACAATGGCATATTACTCAGCCATAAAAGGAATGAAGTAATGCCATTTGCAGCAACATGGATGGACCATGAGATTATCATACTAAGTGAAGTAAGTCAGACAGAGAAAGGCAAATACCATGTGATATCTCTTATATGTGGAATCTAAAATATGATACAAATGAACTTATTTTTGAAACGGAGACAGACTCACAGACATAGAAAACAAACTTATGGTTACCAAAGGTGAACAGGGGTGAGGGAGGGATAAATTAGGAATTTTGAATTAGCAAATGCACACTACTATAGATAAAATAGATGAACAACAAGGCCCTACTGTAGAGCACAGGGAACTATATTCAATATCCTGTAATAAACCATAATGAAAAAGAATATGAAAAAGAAAAAATATATATATGAATCATTTGCTGTACACTAGAAATTAAAACATTGTAAATCAACTGTACTTCAATTTAAAAAAAAATTTTAAAAAGCACTGTTATCTACCACATGCAACCTCTTGATTTATGATTTCAGAAGCTATTGCCTTTAGGGCAAGCGCCCTCTAAGAGTCATGCTTGGTGCAATATATTACTCAAGGAATAATGATCTAAATATGGTAACATCAATAATAGTTCATGTATATATGACAAATAAAGAAATAAATATATATTATGAAAATCTTCTGTAATAAATGCTCATAGGCATGATACGTATTTGAAAAGAAAATCAGGGAAGTGCTAATGATTTAGGGACCTTGGCAAACTTTGATGATTATACGATGTTGAAAACTTTTTCCATCATGACAGGCGTCCTCTCTTTGCAAAATATTACTCAGTAGTAATATTTTAAGTGGGATAAATCAACAATAAGCATAGTATGTATAACAAATAATATAACTATATAATATATAAATGTCACATAATAATATAAATGATAAATAATAATTTAAGATAGAATACCTAAGGGGGTAACAGTTAATAGAAAATCATAAAACATAGTACAGAAACATGCGTGTTTTGGGTTGTATAAATTTTACTGGTGTGCTCCTGTATTTGGGAGGATACAACCAAAAGAACTCAACGCAAGCTTTGAAAATGTGATATTGGAGCTAGGATAAAGGAGATACAACACGGTTTTCACGGTGAGGGGAGTGATCCCCTGGACTGGTTGGATGGTAAAGCCAAACAGCTGTCCCTCTCCATCACTAATACCCCATGATGTGTGCGTGGCGTTGCCATGGGTTACATCCCTGTCTCAGATAGGATGAACCCCGATGCCATGTGACATAGTCATTGTCACCCAGTGAACATTTCAGAAGGAGAAGTTCCCTCAATTATACTCTTGGAGGAAATAGTTTATTTACTTCTTCCCTGTGTAAGCAAAGCATTTTGATCGTAACCGAAAGATGGTTTGGTAGTTTTATTTTCCTTTAATCTCACATCTAACTTCTGTGATGAAACAAAGCCAAGGCAACAGACGTGTGTGCATCACATTCTAGGTACCAGGCGTGGTGTAGGGCAGAGAGTTTGGTCATAAGACAGATCAAGACAGTTCTGAGGCTGAGATCCTCTTGTGAATGAGATGTTGCATTATACGTTGTGTGTGAATCCATGTAACAAGGGTTGTGGACACAGACAGGAGGCTCCATACGTTATCTTCTCAGATTTGATGGCTGAATCAGGTTTTGATGAGCCAGTCATAAAAGGGTTCAGTGGAAAGAACAGAGTGCAAACAAACAAACGGGGTGAAGTTCCCATTGCTGGGCATGAGCAAACCCAGGGTGGCATGTAGCTCTGGGCAGTGGGAGGATGGTGGATCCCGAATGGGAAAGTAGGTCTGGGCAAGATGGTGCATATGCCCTTTCGTGTCATATAGGTACTGATCTTCTTCCCCTGATAAATGAGGAAATGAAGATAGTTGAAACATTTTAGATGTAAAATTCATGTTTCCTGGACTTTTATGGGTCAGTATCAGGACAGATGCTCCTGTTAATTTGAAGGATCTGTGGCATTACTTGATACATGCTGTACATGCTTTACTTTTGTAAGGTGATATCTCTTTAGTTTATTTCTTCTGGAAAGCAGTAATTTAAACCTTTAACTTGATTGGCTACTAAGAAGCATCAAAACAGATCTTAGGGGGCTTCCCTGGTGGCGCAGTGGTTGAGAGTCCACCTGCCGATGCAGGGGACCCGGGTTCGTGCCCCGGTCCAGGAAAATCCCACGTGCCGCAGAGCGGCTGGGCCCATGAGCCATGGCCGCTGAGCCTGCGTGTCCGGAGCCTGTGCTCCGCAACGGGTGACGCCACAACGGTGAGAGGCCCACGTACCGCAAAAAAAAAAAAAAAAACAGATCTTAGGGTACTGTCCTGCCAGTTACCAAAAGAATGACTTATTTCTTTATGCTGAATAATGATTATCTTTGAGAATTTCCATCCCTGGGATTCTTGACGTTGCAATAATTGTTGTCATCATCAAGATGGTTGCATTTCATGGTCAGTTTAAAACAAAACAAAATCTCAGTGCCTACACTGATGCTTTAGCTTCATGAACTGAAAGTTAAAATACATGAAAGAAATAAAGGATAAACATTTTGGAAAAAAATGATTGTCAAGATGTGTTTTCCTAGAAAACTTAAAAATTTTTAAATAGTTGTGTTTTCCTTAATTTCACATGTAAATTCACAGTTTAGAATGCATGTCCATGTTAGTTTATTTTTTTCAATATTTCAAAAAATAGTTAGATTATTTTATTTATTTATTTTATACTCAGAAAGATAGGGCTTTTTACTTTATCTTATTTTTTTAATTTTTATTTTATATTGGAGTATAGTTGATTAACAATGTTAGTTTCAGGTGTACAGCAAAGTAATTCAGTTATACATATACATGTATCTATTCTTTTTCAAATTCTTTTCCCATTCAGATTATTACACAGTATTGTTAAATTACTTTAATACCAAATCCATATATAACCAGAAATCTATTCTCCTTAAAGAAAATGTAGTTCAAATAATTGAGAGGCACTTCTTAATACTTCATTTTAGGTCATTAGTTCTTAAATCACAACAATTTTTACAGTTAAATTATTTTTCTTTCCTTGTTAAGTGTACCCAAATGTAAATGACCAGACGTATTCCTTTTCTTCATTGTATTGATGTGAATTGTTCTCCCATTGTTTGTAAAGAGATGTGTTCGTTAATTTAAAATCATTATCTATGTGAACCTGGCATTATATTCACTATCTGTATATTTTTATATTATCATCAAACATATTCAAAACTCAACAGCATCTCTCATTACTTTGGTTAAAAAGCTACATATAAAATAGTAGCTTTGGTGCTTGGATGGAGAAAGTGGAAGATTATTTTTTCCTTTCCAGTTTTACATCCCTAAGGGTCATTGATGAAAGACTTACACAAGCCCTCTTTAGTCACCTAATAGCATAAAATAATTCTGTTCTTAAAATGGCGATAGAGGGATTTGCTTGGTTTATACTACATAACACCATATTGAGAGCTGATTCCCTTTTTATCACGGATCAAGTTGTGTGGTATCACGCAGCACCGTTCCTGAATAAAAGCAGAGGAAGGCAGGCACGCTCCCCGACACGGTGCCATATGTGTGCCTCCTTTTCCCCTTGATGGAAAACTGTTCACATATTGATGGCTAGTTTCAGGTACCTTGATGGTCTTATCATAAACTCTAGCCGTGGACCGTGAAAAATGGCATCTGCAAGGGCATCAGGATACAAAGTGAAGACCGTAACATTTCCTCTTGGCATTTGCTGCTATTGTTAAAAAGGTCGGATGTGCAATTTAAAACGTTCCATGCGTGGAGCATGATAAATGTCACATAGAAAACAAAACTGCTTTCATTGGCATTTTTGGCCATTTTTCACCTTTCCCCTCTCATGGATTTGCAAATTTTGGCTTGTGCAAAATACCTGCCCCACTGTGAATTGTAGACAGAGAAACGCTACCGGGAAGATATGGAAGTTGTGTGTAGATAAGAACAGCAAATTGAGAATAAAAGCAGGAAATTAAATAGCACCAAAAATATAGAGAGGAATAACTTGCAAGTGACTCTGTCAGAACTATTAGGAAGCTCATAGTTGAAGAAGTAAAACGTCTAAAACTCATCAGTAGAAATGCCCGAACCCATTCATATTTAAAGAAAGGCAAATCAATTTTGTTTTATTTTACTTGATGCTGTTATACTTTTGCCTAGCTTAATGGCAAAGCTAAATTCATTTATCTGTGGGCGTGGTCAAATGAGCATTCTCACACTTTGCTAGTTGGGTGGATGAACTGATGGAGAATTTTGAAGTAAACTGGGTATTATATATTAAAATTTAAAAAGAGATTACTTTTCCCTTCAGCAGTTCTCTCCCAGGAATCTATGCTATATAATTAAGTGCAGAGATTCACTGTCTTCACTCCTTTGAGCTGCTGTAACAAAAATACCACAGACTGGGGGGTTTATAAACAACAGACATTTATTTCTCACAGTTCTGGAGGCTGGAAGTCCAAGATCAAGGGGCCAACAGATCTGGTATATGGTGAGAACCTGATTCCTGGCTCACAGAGACCATTTTCTCACTGTGTCCACACATGGTGGAGAGGGTGAGGGAGCTCTCTGGGGTCTCTTTTTTAAGGGCACTAATTCCATTCATGGGGGCTCCTCCCTCCTGACCTGATTACCTTCCAAAAGCCTCACCTCCAAATACCATCACCCTGGGGATTCGATTTCAACATACGCATTTTGAGGGGACACAAATATTCAGTCTGTAGCATGCATGGACCTCAGTGTCCATTGAGACTGAAATTTCTCTCAGTCCGGGAATGAGTACATGAATTACTGTGTACACTTGTAAACTGGTTTTCACTTGAAAGGGAGGAAACAAAGCAAAATATGAAGATACATAATATTCATACCAACCTCTAAAATCTGTGTGTGCATAGAGAGTTACTTGTGTATGTACATATATACAGATTCATGCACGTGCAGGTAGGTACACATACATATTTAAAATGTTCCATGCGTGAATATGTTTGTGCATGTCACTGCCTGGAAAGAAGCCCAGAAACGCCTTAACGGTTTTTACCTCTATGAAGTGGAGTAAGGTACTCTGCACTGGGGAGAGGTAGAGATTGGCAGAGAAAGTGAAAACTATAACTGTTCCTACGCCTGTGCGCTTTTTGAATTCTTCACACTAAATGTGAATATTTTTAAGATCATACTGAAGGCTCTGCAGATCTATGTGTGTGTGAGAACCCATGGACAGAGCAGGTATTTTAATAGGTCACAGAAGAATAACACAGGTTAGGATTGGGACTCAGCTGATGGGATAATACCTGCCCAGATCAATTTAGTCAAAGTTTCTGTGCGTGGAGGAAAGCCATACGTTGCAATAAATGAGACCAGCCCCTTAACGGTACGGAGAAAGATGGATGGATTGTATCCATCACTCTGATTTTGAGATTTGGGCAAGGGATCTCAGAAGTTCCCAGAAGTTTTCCTGTGGTTCATCATTTCAGGGGAATCCACTCAGGGGACCCTATGGCTTGCACGTAGTTCTGTTTTATTATAACGTTTCCTATTATTCATTGCTTCTTTTGGCTCAGTCCTTGGAGAAATGAACAATGTACTACATAATTTATAACATCTTAGCTTTCAAAAATGATATTTCATATCCTGAAAGCAGCCATTACACATGAAAACATTTTCTTTCTTCCCTAAACCTTATTTCCCTGGCCTCCCCCAAGCCACTCTTTAACTTCCACATCAGTTTGTCTTTCCCACACCTAGGGACTTGACGCACATCTGCATGCTTCTCATAATTCCAGCAGCATCCGGTCTGTTGGACAGGTTCCCTCTGAGCTTTATGGAAACATACTGCACCCTCCAACAAGTAATTGTAATAGCGGTGGTAACAATAATACTAGTTAAAAATTTTTTAGTGCTTTTGTGAGTTTCCTGGCTTGCTTTTTACAGCGCTGCTGTGAAATAGCCCGTGTGAATCTGTGTAACATCCAGGGTCCCATGTAACAACCCAGACAACTAAAAGGGAAAGGATGGATACATGTCTATGTATAACTGAATCACTTTGCTGCACACCTGAAACTAACACAACATTGTTAATCAAATCTACTCCACTATAAAATAAAAAGTTAAAAAAAATAAAGACACTGGAACTAAGAAATGGCAGAGCGCGCCCAAGCAGAGTGCTGCTCTTCTAAACAACCCCCAGGCTACCCTCACCCTCCTCCAGGTTAACCTTACAGTGTGTGGGCTGCTGCTTGACCCTGCCCTTTGCCTGGCTCAGATCCTTTAAAGAAGAGTGGTCCTGAGCTGTCCGTCACCCCTGAGAAGGGGCACCATAAATCAGCATCGCTAGCTTTCTGAAGTCTGGCTTGATCCACATCATCAACCAGAGCATGTTTCAGGCCCTGCTCTGTGCCAGGCGCCATGTGCTTCAGTGGTCCAGCAAGCTAGGAGCATCTTCAGAGACGGTATTGAAAACGTTGGGAAACATTCCCCGAGCCTGTGTTAACAGAGTCTCTCTCCAGACTTGGAATAATGCAGTGTGAACTCTGGCTAGGGGAACCTCAGGTAACAATAAATGCCCGAAACCCCACCTATAACATAAATAGTTGGAGCAAGGGTGCTTTCATCATACAACTAAAGGATGAGGGTCCCTCTGTCCTTTAACAGGGAATTTTTTTAAAAGTATTTATTTATTTATTTGGCTGCACCAGGTCTTAGTTGCAGCCTGCAGCATCTTTAGTTGCGGCAGGCGGGAGCTAGTTCCCTAACCAGGGATCAAACCCGGGCCCCCTGCATTGGGAGCGCGGAGTCTTAACCACTGGACCACCAGGGAAATCCCTAATAGGGATGTTGAAACATTGGTGTTCTCTCTCTGAAATCAGCATTGACTCAAAGGAACTAGAAAGGATGGACACATATAAGCTTCCTGATCTCTATTTGGAAGATTTCAGACATCTCCCACGTCCTCATTAGGACGTTATCATTCCTCAAACTTCTCCCCTTTCTGTTCCTAACCCCTTCCCCAACATTGCATCTGAGCTGTCTTCATCATCACCCTGGAGATCATCACTGAAGTCCAAGTTCTACTCCGAATAATTTTTTTTTAATTTTTATTGGAGTATCGTTGACTTGCAATGTTGTGTTCGTTTCCGGTGTACAGCAAATGACTCAGTTATACATACACGTATATCCAGTCTTTTTTAGATTCTTTTCCCATATAGGTCATTACAGAGTATTGAGTAGAGTTCCCTGTGCTCTACAGCAGGTCCTTATTATCTATTTTATATATAGTTGTGTGTGTGTGTGTGTGTGTGTGTGTGTGTGTGTGTGTGTGTGTGTGTCAATCCCAATCTCTCAGTTTATCACGTCCCCACATGTTTCCCCTTTGGTAACCACAAATTTGATTTTGAAATCTGTGAGTCTGTTTCAGTTTTGTCAATAAGCTCATTTGTATCATTTTTAAAATTAGATTCCACATATGAGTGATATCCTATGGCATTTGTCTTTCTCTTTCTGACTTACTTCACTTAGTATGATCATCTCTGGGTCCATCTATGTTGCTGCAAATGGCATTATTTCATTCTTTTTTATGGCTGAGTAGTATTCCACTGCATATATATATACCACATCTTCTTTATCCATTTCTCTGTGGATGGCCATTGAGGTTGCTTCCATGTCCTGGCTATTGTAAATCGTGCTGCAGTGAATATAGGGGTGCAGATATCCTTCCGAATCAGTGTGTTCATTTTCTTTGGACAAATGCCAGAAGTGGGATTGCTGGATCACACAGTAGCTCTCGTTTTAGTGTTTTGATGAACTTCCGTACTGTTTCCCATAGTGGCTGCACCATTTCACGTGATGGCATATCTTTCCCTTCCATTAATAGTCATGTTCTTTGAAATCACAATTTTCACTTCATTCTTCCTCTTCCAGTTCCTCCAAACTGGCTCCCTTCCCCCATCTCGTGCTAAATAATCTCACTGCAGCGTGACCGGGAAAGTTTGCACTGCCAAACCCTGTGACAAGTCCTTAGTCGTGGTCTTAAAAATCTCATTTTTATGGCCGCTTGTCACTTTTGCCCTGTCTTCCCTCCTTGGTTTTCATAGTATCACTATGTTCTAGTTCCATTCCGCAATTCCTTTTTTTAACTTATTCTATTGAATTGTAGTTGATTTACAGTGCTATGTTAATTTCTGCTCTACAGCAGAATGACTCAGTTATACATGTATATATTCTTTTTTCTATTCTTTTCCACTGAGGTTTATCACAGGATATTCAGTATAGTTCCCTGTGCTCTACAGTAGGACCTTGTTTATCCATCCTGTATATACTAGTTTGCATCTGCTCATCCCAGACTCCCAATCTTCCCTCCTCACCCCCCCTCCCTCTTGGTAACCACAAGTCTGTTCTCTGTGTCTGTCAGTCTGCTTCTGTTTCTCTTCTACAATTTTGAGAGGTCCTTCACTTTCTTCTGCTTTTATTCGTAAATATTGGCCTCACCCCGATCCTGTTCTTGTTTCCGTTCTCCTCTTGATCTTTCATCTCTGAGTGATTCCTTCCATCCATGTAGCTTCAGCTGCCACCTCTATGTGAACGATTCTTGTCTCTATTAGCAACCCAGACTAGCAACTTCATTTCCAGTGTTTGCATCCTTCACTGCTCTTAGAAGCCTCTCTTGGAAGGTTCCATAGACCCTCCAAGCTCAACATGTCCATATGTTTGACCGATTATTTTCCCCTAAAACCTATTCCTCTCTGCACCCTCAGGTTGGTCATTGGTACCCAATCTATCAACATGTCCAAGGTATGAACTCAGTTGTGTTTTACTTCTCATGTAAATGGCCTCCGATATCCCATCATTTCTACCCTGGGAAAGATCCCTGAATACGTGCCCTCTGCTCGATGCCCATGGCGACTGCTATTCTTCTAGTTTTCATTATCTCAGTTGGGTGGCTCCTTAATTTGTCACTCCTGCCCCTCTAGTCCATCCTCCATGCTCCCATCATAAGCGTCTTCCAGCTTCTCAGAGCCGATGACTTCATTTCCTAACTGGAGACAAATCATGACCGAATCTCTCCAGTTGCTCCCTGTTTACCACCTGGGAGAACCCTTGCACAAGAGAGAAGGAGCATTAAAATATGCCCGTGTCTCCCACTTCCAGTTCGGTTCCCTCCACTTCCTCCCATGTACCCTGTGCTCTTGTTCCTCGGAGCAAACAGCTCACAGGCCCCTGAGCACACCCTGCTCTCCCGTACACCCCCAGCCTTCCTTCTGATGAGCTGTACTCAGATGTCGTCACCCCACTCTCCATCTGGGAAGCTCCCAGTCATTTATTAAATCCAGTAAAAAGGTTTTTTCCTGTTCATTTTTTTTTTCTTTTCTTGGAGAGAGAAGAGGGAAAGAGGGAGGGAGGGAGGCAGGAGAGAGAGAGAGAGTTTTTTTTTCCTTTGGAGACAGAGAGATAAAGGGGTTTTGTGTGTGTGTGTGTGTGTGTGTGTGTGTTTTCCGGTATGTGCACCTCTCACTGTTGTGGCCTCTCCTGTTGCGGAGCACAGGCTCCGGACGCGCAGGCTCAGCGGCCATGGCTCACGGGCCCAGCCGCTCCGCGGCATGTGGGATCTTCCCGGACCGGGGCACGAACCCGTGTCCCCTGCATCGGCAGGCGGACTCTCAACCACTGTGCCACCAGGGAAGCCCCTGTGTGTGTGTTTTGATGTATCTTTGTGTTTCTGATGCTTAGCTCATTTATCATAAATATTTCTTAGCAAATAATATCTGGATTGACAAATGCATGAGAGAGATCATTTTTTTGCCAAATTACAGAATATTAGAACCGTAAGATCCCCTCGGGTGAGTTCAGGTCAAAAAAAAAAGGGTGTGTGTGTGTGGAGTTAGTTTGGAAAATTATTCAGTGAAGTATTAAAATATTTATTTGTGTGAAGTGTTGAGAATTTAAGAGATTGAGACATGAATCATGCAAGCCTTTACACATCATAGCAGAGGTGAAGAAGCATAGGGGGTCTCTTGGTTTTTCTTCAGAGTCTTCAATAAGAATAATTCCTGTTGGGAGTATAATCCAAATGCTGGAAAGTAACATTTCCTCATTTCTCTTGCATCACCTCGCATTTCATTCCTCTTGGGATTTGTTCCAGGTTTTTGGTTTCTGGTTTCTAGAACATGGGCAGGAGGTGGAGTTAATGATGAAAGGAAAATATTTGCTCTAATGAGATGGCGTCATGCCTTCCAGACCCGGTGTCCTTTTGTGCCCTTGACATTGTGCTTTTAATTGAGTGGTTTGCCTCTGGCATGTTTCTCAGCCTCCTTCCCCAGGGAAGCAAATCCTTTCCTCTTGTCAGGACAACACTGTCCAGCAGACCAGCTGACTGGGCAGAAGGTCTTGCCCAGACGTACCTTCTCACCCTGATGCCTGGACTTTACCAACCTGGAGTGATTCTGGAACCTTCCACCACAGGGAACAGTATCAAGTGGTCCATGGAGTTTGAAGGTAGCCTTAGCCACCTCTCCACCGTGAGGTAGACCAGCTGTCTTGTTTGCTGCTCTGCCCATCTTGTATTTTGTTTCTTTTAGCAAAGAAAACATGATACCCACACCGTTTAAGTAGAATTGTATTGGGTTGGCCAAAATGTTCATTTGGGTTTTGGCCAACCCAATACATAAAATAAAAATTAAAAAGCTTTATTCTAACAGTCTAAACGCAGAGTATATTTACCATATTAATTGGTGGCAGTCTGTTTTTATTTTACTTCATCAGATGACTTTTTTTTAGCAAGCTAAATGTTTTTATTAGACTCAACAGACAGCTAATTGCATTTCAATAAAGGCAATCAGAACAAATATAATCTAGCAAAAAGGAAAATAATTGCAGACAACATACATGTTGCTTGTGAAAGTGTGCATGTAGGCATTGGGTAAAGAGAATTACTGTTACATTCACAACTTTCTGCTATTTCATACTGTAATGTCAGGTGACTTTTTGCTTTGGTGGTGACTCTTACATATATTTTTTTTTTTTTTGGACCACCTTTTATCTGCCTCTTTTTTTTAAATTGAACTATAGTTGATTTACAATGTTGTGTTAGTTTCAGGTGTACAGCAAAGTGATTCAGTTATACGTACATAAATAGCTATTTTTTTTCAGACTCTCTTCCCTTATAGGTTATTACAAAATACTGAGTATAGTTCCCTGTGCTATACAGAAGGTCTTTGTTACTTATCTCTTTTATAAATAGTAGTGTGATCCGTTAATCCCAAACTCCTAATTTATCTCTTCCCCCCACTTTCCCTTCGGTAACCATGTTTGTTTTCTATGTTTTGTGGGTCTGTTTCTCTTTTGTATATAAGTTCATTTGTATCATATTTTAGATTCCACATAGAAGTGATATCATATGATATTTGTGCTTCTCTGTCTGACTTACTTCACTTCGTATGATCATCTCTAGGTGCATCCATGTTGCTGCAAATGGCATTATTTCATTCTTTTTCATGGCTGAGTAGTATTCCAGTGTATATATGTACCACATCTTCTTTATCCATTCATCTGTCGATGGACATTTTGGTTGCTTCCACATCTTGGCTATTGTACGTAGAGCTGCTGTGAAGATAGGGGTGCATGTATCTTTTCAAATTATGGTCTTCTCCAGATACATGCCCAGGAGTGGGATTGCTGGATCACATGGTAGCTCTATTCTTAGTTTTTGAAGGAACCTCCATACTGTTCTCCACAGTGGCTGCACCAACTTAACATTCCCACCAGCAGTGTAACAGGGTTCTTATGAGTTGATTATCTTAAAAGTGATGCAGATCTCTGCACCCCTGACTGTAGACTGTGATTTCCAATCATCTCTAAAGATCCTGTAGTCTAAACCTTATCATAAAGATGTGGATCCTACGTATAGACAAACGAGTAGTTGGTGGCCAGGGAGGGAAGTGTTATGGACAAGCCTCTGGTCTGAAATCCTTGCCCGAGATCTTCCCCTCTGTCTGTCTACTGCACAGTCACTTTTTCTGTCTGTGAGATTTGAAACGCTCGGACCATTGTTTATCAAGGCTTCAGTATGACATTAAATACTATAATCTGGTATCAACTAGGTCAATTTGTTTTCTAAAGAAAGGCACCATGGTTGTTATTTTCCCAGGGAGAATTTCCAGGCTAAATATACTCCTTCCAAATAATAGAGAGTTTGCTTTTATTCTCTATGGCCTGAATGGCTATCAGTAAACATGCCGACCCCTTGAGAAGACATTTAAATCAGAAAAGAAAGATGTGCTACTTTTATTTATTTATTTTTATTAAAGTATAGTTGAATTACAACACGATGGTAGTTTCAGGTGTACAACACAGTAATTTGATATTTTTTATAGATTACACACCATACAAAGTTCTTAGAATATTATTGACCATATTCCCTGTGCTGTATGTTACATCCCCGTGACTTATTTGTTTTACAACTGGTAGTTTGTACCTCTTAATGTGTTCATTTAGGTTTCAAATTTCCACTTAGTCCTAAAAGTCTGACACCATGAACCTTTTATATATCACCTTTCAGTCAAACCAAAGATAATTTTGCATCCTTGGAACTAGATGTTGTCAGCTAAGCCCCATGGATCCCCAGGGGGCCTAAGAAGCCCCTCTAACATTTATGGCAGTTCAGTAAGTGAGAATGTATTTTCCCTTGAAAGGAATGTCTCCTCAAAAAAGTCTGTGACCCAGAAAGGATGAAGAACCTCTGACTTGGATTCTGAATGTCAGGACCACTCACTTGAAACATAAGACTTTCTTCTTGGTACACACGAGATTGATCTGTATGGAACTGACATTTGCTTGGACCTAAAACTCAAATATTTTCACGTTCACAGGACTCATATTTTTCATACATTCGCATCATCTCCCCTCCTAAATAAGTAGATAGGTCCTCAGGATGACGTGGGGATATATCTGCTTCACCCAACTCATTGTAGAGAAGATGGCCTAGAACAGAGAGCCTTTTCACCCTGAGGAAAGTGTACATTTGACTCAGATTGATCTTGTTTGAAATCTCCCCTATGCGATCCAGGGTGAATTAATGCAACTCCCTGGAACACTGGGACAATAAGACATCATAGGACTGTGGTAAGCATTCCTTGAAGCTGTGAATTTTACAATACATCTAAGTTCCTTTTTCCCTTTGTGTGACAAAGATGACGTAGAGAATGATGCCAGTGGTCTCCTTGGTATTTTAGACACATAAATGCAACTCACATTGATTGCTTACTGTGTGCCAGATACGATTAAGTGTGTTAGGATATTTATTCTTATATGAAACAAGGGTTTATTTAATTGCAACTATGTGCCCAATACTGAGGACAGAACTGGCCTTAGCTCCAGTGGCTCCCTGCCATCCTGACTTGCATGTTCTGTCGTGGGGAAATGAACTTGAAAAGGTAGACTCGGGACTATACAGTGGGTCAGGTGGTCATAAGGGACTCTTGTGATGATTAAGGAAGGATGGGGGTTGGCAGGGCTTGAGGTGGAGCCAGATGAAATAAGGAGCTTAGGACGTGCGTCTCTGCTAGTTGGCTTTTGAGTAGACAATGAAAGGCAACCTTATCTGAATTTTCATAGTAGGGCCAGAACATGAGATTATTTACTGACTACATGTTATAGACATGGAGACGGAAAATATTAGGGCAAGGAAATGACTCAGCAGTCTTCAGAGTAGGGTCTGGGACTAACAGCTTTTACAACTAGACTCTCTGGCTACTGTGCACATACAGTTAGCATCATACCTGCAACCAGGATAAAAGAAGAGAGCACACCTCAGTTTTCTTTACAAGGGCCTGTCCACCATTTAATTACCTCGTTCAGCTGCCCCCAAACTATTTCTAAGGGAGCAATAGAAAAACACTTCTGAATGGTTTCAGTGTGATTTAAAAATTCTCCGTACTGTACTTGTAGTGTGTTATTAATTAGGGAATGGTGACTCTTGTCTCCGTGGTGGGATCATTGGATAACACAGCGAACATCAGGGATGATGCTTTGTTATGAGAATGTAGTTAGAGTTGCAGTGCTTTGTCGTCCTGGAAACAAGCCTTTCCCTTCATCCCCCGTCACAACCAACATGGCAAGGATGGACATACTCAGTCGTGAGATGCTACAAGTCACAAGAGATCAGAAGTTTGTGGAGAAGGACCAGGAGAAGAGTGCCTTATAATGGAGACAACACAGGTGCATGGGAGCAGGTTAAACGAACCTTTTGGAGTCCCTTCACTTATTGAACCAACCAACCAACCCAATCCAGAAATGGCAGAAGACCTAAATAGACATGTCTCCAGAGAAGACGCAGATGGCCAAAAGGCACATGAAAAGATGCTCCATATCACTAATTATTAGAGAAATGCAAATCAAAACTACAGTGAGGTATCACCTCACACCAGTCAGGATGGCCCTCATTAAAAAGTCTACGGATAACAAATGCTGGAGAGGATGTGGAGAAAGGGGAACCCTCCTGAACTGTTGGTAGGAATTTAAACTGGTACAGCCACTATGGAGAACAGTATGGAGATTCTTTAAAAAACTAAAAATAGAGTTACCCTATGATCCAACAATCCCACTCCTGGACATATAGGCAGAAAAAAATTATAATTTGAGAAGATACATACACCCCAATGTTCATAGCAGCACTATTCACAATAGCCATGACATGGAAGCAACCTAAGTGTCCATCGACAGAAAAACGGATAAAGAAGATGTGGTACATGTATACAATGGGATATTACTCAGCCATAAGAAAGAACCAAATAATGCCATTTGCAGCCACATGGATGGACCCAGAGATTGTCATACTGAGTGAAGTAAGTCAGACAAAGACAAATATCATATGACATCACTTATATGTGGAATCTAAAATATGAGACAAATGAACTTATTTATTGGGTTGGCCAAAAAGTTCCTTTGGGTTTTTCCATAACATCTTACAGAAGAACCCAAACGAACTTTTTGGCCAACCCAATACAAAACAGAACAGACTCACAGACATAGAAAACAAACTTATTGTTCCCAAAGGGGAAAGCGGGTGAAGGAGGGATGAATTAGGAGTTCGGGGTTAGCAGATGCAAACTATTACATGTAGAATGGATAAATAACAAGGTTCTACTCTATAGCACAGGGAACTACAGTCAACATCTTATAATAAACCATAATGGGAAAGAATATGAAAAAGTGTACACACACACACACACACACACACATACATACATACATACATACATACATATATGTAACTGAATCACTTTGCTGTGCCCCGAAACTAACACATTGTAAATCAACTATACTTAAATTAAAGACGAAAATTTGAAGAAAAACAAATTTCAGCTTGTAATAAGAGCCGTGATGAGGGAACTGAGAACTGAGAGGGTAACTTACTTGAGTGATGGGGACACTTAAGGTTGCCTGACCAGGGAAGGTCTCCGTGAGGATGAGGAATTTATGGTGACGGGTGAAGGACATAAATATACCAATGCAAAGAGCAGGGCGAATATATCCCAGACAGAGATTCTGGGCTATACATTTGTCTTTTCATCACGTGAAAGAGCCTTGCAAGTTTGCTGAAATGTAATAAACTTGACGGTTAAGAGTTCAGGGTCACTCTACGGAGAACGCTACTTTCTCTGTGGCTCTTGGGATTAGAAAAGATGCATTGCTGTAAATCCCATTTGCAGTTTCCAAAGCTGGTGATGGGCTAAGGCTAAGAGCATCTTATAATTTGCCAAGCAAAGAAACATGCAGTGAAGAACTGTCTTCCTACAATTCCTTGTCTTTTCTTAAGCCAGACTTCGATATTAATTTCCATTTTGGTTGAGTGGGTTGGTGGTTGGATAATTAGCTCAGTTTTTCTGAAATAAGAAGAAGGTGCGTGAGAAAAAAAATAAAGGGCAATTCCTATTTCATGCTAGGAAAAAAAGTTGATTAGATAACATTTTAAGGAGGAATGAGGTGATATTGGTGTATAAAACTGTAAAATTTCAGCATGTAATAATATTGATGCTAAAGTGAATTATGAAATAAGATCATATAAAAACATTGAACCACATTATATACATTTCTCTCTCTGCGTTAGTTACCAAAATTGGAACATAAACATTTTCAAACACACATCGGTGCAAATGTCAGGCATGGCAGGTGGTACATCACTTTTTACATTTAAGAGGTAGGTGGAAGTGAAAGGAGAAAGGTAAAAAAGAAAAGTTAAATTTAGAATTTTAAGGAAAGAACATACTGGTAGTATGAAAATATTTCTAGGACTTTGTTCTTTCAGGTTCTGATCACAGGTGATGCTAAAAATAGTCCCTCAATTGTTTTTGGCATCCGTTCGAAATAAATGCTAAACACCGAGAAGCAACAATATAAAGAAGCAAAGGGCATTAGCCAAAGGGACTTCCTTTCTCCCAGTTTTCCTGTATCGAGGAAGTAAGAAAGACCAATAGGTTTAGTCTAATTGATTGGTATTTTATGTCAGTGGTGAAATAATGAGTGTGGTTGAATACACCCAGCATTTCCATCTGCAACTTTGTTCAAATCACATGGCAGACCGTATTGTGTGGTAAAGTTTCACGTGGAATTCATCTGTGAGTTGGTGAAGAGAGGGTCCCAACTCTGGCCCCAGAGCATTTATTCCATCATCGATCGAGCAAACTTAGCTGCTAAGAAATGAGCAGAACTGGACCATTCTACATACGTAAGACATTTGCTTCCATGAAACTCTAAAAGAGTACATCGGAACCACCGGAAAAATTGCCAGATTCAATCAAAAGCTCTGTCTTCCTAAATGATACTGCATTAAGCCCTTTTAATCTATTTTGGGGTCATGTATGTGTTCGGAGTTGTTGTGGTCATGGCTGACTTTTTTTTTTTTTTTTTTTGGCTATGCCTCGCGGCTTGTGGCATCTTAGTTCCCGACCATGGATTGAACCCGGGCCCAGGGCAGTGAAAGCACTGAGTCCTAACCACTGGACCACCAGGGAATTCCCAACAGTCATGGCTGAGTTTGATAGGATTGATGTAACACCAGTTTATGGGGCTATTTATGAAGCCATTTTTTGTTGCACTGTATTTACATTGTAAGAGACCTATGATGCTAAACATTAATTCCCCTTGTGATAGTTTATAAAGGGTAAGCAAGATCTGTTCTTGCTTCCCCCAGACACTCATGCTAAACCAACCTTTCAGTCTGTCGTGTACATATCATGGTATCCTATTGGAATTAGACTCATGCAGAGGTTTTTGCAGGTAAAGCTGGTGTGTCTTGGAGACTGATTTTAATGATGAGCATTGGGAGGGAAAGAAGGAGGTACATCTAGGAAGATTTCGTGTTTCTGGCTTGAGGAACCATTCCATGAGAGAATGAAAACCACTGGAGTTACAGGTTGCTCCTAGAGTGACCTCGGTTCTTTTTTTTTTTTTTTTTTTTTTTTTTTTTGTGGTACGCGGGCCTCTCACTGTTGTGGCCTCTCCCGCTGCGGAGCACAGGCTCTGGATGCGCAGGCTCAGCGCCCGGGGCACAAACCCGCATCCCCTGCATCGGCAGGCGGACTCTTAGCCACTGCGCCACCAGGGAAGCCCATGATCTCAGTTCTTCTCTCTCCTCCCTGTATTCTTCTCCTGCTCCCGTTCACGTTCCCATCGCCTTCCTTCTATGTGATTGCCGCGTCTCCCTCTCTGGAACCTCCATCTTCAGTGACTCACCTAGTTATCTTTACAAGATGCGGGCGTGGTCCCTTTCTTTCCCACTGGAAACACTTTAGTACTTCCCTGCTCTTTAGCATCAAATTCTGTCTACATCCCTGCTGAGCAAGTCTGTGAAGACCAGGGCAGCATCCAGTGGACCTTGGACCCCTTTTTTCAACATTCTTAACAGATGCAGCCTTCTCTGTGAAGGTCTCTATCTCCACATTGGTCAGGGGAGCCATGTCAACTCAAGTGCATCTTTCTTAGTAACTTCCAAAGGCGTTGCATTTGTGTTGCATTACTTGCTTCCTTGACAATCTTGCCTGTACAATCATGGACTGCTAGGTGTGTCAGCCCAGTGCCTGGCATGCAGCAAGCTCTCCAGAAATGATCCTTTAGCTACTAGAAGTCCCTTTGCTATCACACTTTTTCTGAGCGTCTTTTCTCTGTACCTTGACTGTTGGTTCTCCGTGAACCGATATGAATCAGAGCTCTGTCTTCGTACAGACCCCGGTTTCCTTCCCGATTCCTGATTTCACTGCTTTTTCCTGCATGGCCGAGGGCTGATACCTTCCTCTCTCTGATTCTCAGTTTCTTCATCTGTATAATTGGGATACTTGTCCCTACTGCCTGCCATTGCTGTGATGATCGAATGGGCTCAGACATGCAACGTATCTGCGGTAAAATGATAACACGTCCTTCATTCTGTTGCGTGAGAATCTGGCCTTCGTTAGACTGTCTAGTTCTCTTTTCCGTTCCACCAGATTAAGGGCATGGCAACAATGATCTTGACCACTTGCCATACCATGAAGACGATCACCATTTTGGTAAATGCCATCTGGACCGGGAGGAACCATGAAGACCAAAAAGAATTCACAGCGGATGCCACAACCTTAGACGTCTCTGAGGGCCTTGCCTTCTGTAGTTGTCAGGTTCCCTATGGGGTCCTGGAATCTCTGCTCATGGGGGATCTGTAGGCAGTCTTGGCTCCTGTGAAGTCTGGGGTTTCTACACTAGGGAGAAGCTAAGCCCCATGGATTCAGACCTTGTAGAGATCGTGTCTCTTTGCACCTGTGTTGTCACCTGTGAGGGAGTAGCTCTCAGATGCCTGCTGCAGCTCTGCTGACCAGCTCAGCTTCTTCTCCTGTGTCCTTCTACGTTAGCTGGCATCCCAGTGGCCTTGGAGGATCGTGTTCCTTTGAACCCACGGAGATCCCCAGTGGGCATTCAAGAACAGCGAGCAGAGTCCCTGTCACAGCATCCTGGCTTAGCAGTTAGTTTCCTCTCTGATGCCTGTTCCCTTCTGGAGAAACCCTTTAGTACTTCCTCAGTAATCTTTTTTTTTTTTTTTTTTTTTTTTTTTTTTTGCGGTACGCGGGCCTCTCACTGTTGTGGCCTCTCCCGTTGCGGAGCACAGGCTCCGGACGCGCAGGCTCAGCGGCCATGGCTCACGGGCCCAGCCGCTCCACAGCACGTGGGATCCTCCCAGACCAGGGCACGAACCCGTGTCCCCTGCATCGGCAGGCGGACTCTCAACCACTGCGCCACCAGGGAAGCCCCTCAGTAATCACTTTTTAAACTCAGCCCAACCTTGACCTCTTGCAGTATTCTTTCTTGATCTTCTTTCACCCCACGCTTCGAAAATTTTTTCCTGTGTCTTCATTTTCGTCTTTCGTAATTGATGACAGAGCTTCTTATATACTGTCTCATAACCGCCCCTGATTCATCTCATCCGTGTGTGTTTTCCTCCTCCGCTGTAATCATGAGGGTAGAGATGTATTCCTCATCTTTCCTCTTCAAAGCATAAAATACTGTGATGGCACAATAAATTTTCTTTCACGAGCCTCCATCCTGTTTTGGTTTGTACACAGTAACACAGATTTAGCAAAGATGGCCTAGGTCCTCCGGGTAAAATTTCACCATTGGGGACAATGCTCAAGTCCACCAACACTCTTCAATCTAATTCTAATTTATACTAATTCTGAAATATATGAGGTTGCTGCTATTGCTGTCATCCTATACGAGGCATTCACTCATTCCAACAGCAAATATTTATTGCGTTCCAGATCTGTACAAAGCAGTGCAATGGGTGCCCCTGGGGAAGAAAGTAAAAAACTCACTTTCTACCGTAAGGGAAATAAGATACGGATGTCACTAACTCTAGGGTGGGGCAAGGGAATGATCTAGACTCGTGCTGGGGGGATACAGGGGAGGCTTAATGCTGTGTAGATTGTAGCGCTAGGAAAGTAGTCATAAAAAGGTGCCGTCTTCACCGGTTTCTAGCACAACTGTGGGAGAGTGGCAGAAGAAGAAAGCGTGACGGAATTTGGGAAGAGCCAAGGGGTCTTTATTATCGAACGTGGAGTATGTTCCAGGAGGGAGCAGAATGTGAACCTGGGGCTAGATCTGAGAATGATCCGGAGTCCACTGAATGTGAGAGTGAAGAGTCTGGGGCTCATCGGGGCTGCAGGTGTGACCGGCCCTAGTTTCTGGAACGGTGGCTCTGTCGACACTGAGTAGCAGGGACCAGGGTGGAGGAGGGGGGGTCTGAGACCTCACTTTAAGATCTTAGGGCAGAAGTTCAGTGAGGAATGAGGCACGAGTAACAAAGGGTAACAAGGCAGCCGTGCAAGGGAGCTGTTTTCTCTGCTTCCTCGGCTGGAGTATGAGCTCTGCTAATACGCGCAAGGGTGATTCCGAAGGTGCACTCAACGTGACCTCAGCAAGCGGGAGGGAGGGGCAAAGGCAGATATAAGGGGAAGCGGACACACATACTCACGTCGGGAGGACGGGCTCGAATTAGCCGATCACTGGACATAACTTGTAAAGCTACCCGAAGGCTAGAAAGATGTAGGAGTCCCCTAGAAATGGAACCGTTGGAGGGCTACCAGTCGCAGTTCAGAATCTCACACCTGTGGTCTTAATTAGTTCCGTTTGTTTTAAAGGGAAAAGACAAAGACAAGCTGAAGATAAATATCCCTGACATCTGGGTTATGCAGGCAGCCAACGCTCCCTCAGACATCAGGGCAATCTGTGTCCAGCTTTCTCTCGCAGTCCCTGAGAATGAGAGGACACGTAAGCGCTCCACACCATCCGCTGGACCCTAGTACTTGTCTCTGCTCACAGGGAAAAGTGGGGGGGACGGAAAGGACATGCGTTTGCTGTGGATGTTTTTGTAGTCTGTTGAGTAGTCATGGGCTCTCTGGGGTGCTGAATGTATCACGGAGATGTCGCATTGACAAGCCTAATCCTTGGGCTGCTCCAAAGGCTCCCTGGGTGCTGCTTTTATGCTCTCAAGCAGCCAGGCTAAAAAGCACTCTCCAAGTATGTCCATTAATGATGTTGGGCAGGAAGTCTTGTTGTCCCGGTTCAAACTCAGATCTTGCTTGTCACAGAGCAAGGGCAGGATGTCAGCAGACATTCAGGTATTTCTCCAGCCACATGAAGCGCCCAGTGCGTGTAAGTGATGTCATGCTGTGTAAGAAGGTGCAGAGAGGCTGGCTATGTCCAGAATTAGGACAATATCCATCGGATGAGGGGTTCCCTCCTGTCCCATCGCCATAGCGGGAAGAACAAAACTGCAAACATGGAACTTGGCTGCATCTTCAGTTCACATCTTCCTCACGGTAAGAACAGTTCTCCTTATTGGACAACTTTGGCTCCACTGCTTTTAGATGTTATTCTAGAACATTTCACTGTTATAAAGGCTTTAATTTTCAGCTTAAACTAGTCTTAACGGGGCGTATTTTTCCCTCCCTCCACCACCAGTGATCCAAAAAGACCACGAATACCAACTCTTGGCTACAGCTCTTGGCTTTTTTATTTTTCAAATTGAAGTATAGTGCATTTACAATCTTGTGTTAATTTGTGCTGTACAGCAAAGTGATTCAGTTATACAAATATATGTATACATATATATATGCATATATAGTAAATATATAAACTGTAAACAGTTGTTTCTGCTATTTACCTGCCCTGTTAATCTGGAAACATCTCAAGAATGGGGGCATTGTCTTACTTGAACAAATAGTGTGGTCTCAGGCGCTTAGGGGGAAAAAACTTAATGAATATTAAGTTTGAGCTTGTTGATGATTGTAGTGGCTTTTTATTGTACTAGATTCATACCTATTTCATTCCTGCATCATTATTTTCCATCAATGGAAACAACAGTTCTGCTCAGTTACCTCAGTTATCTTATCTTAGGCATCCAGGAAGTTTCCCTCCATTTTGCCTTTCAGTATGATACATGATAAAATTATTATAAATTTTCACAATGAAGCTTCTCACCTCACCAAAGGTCATGTCTTGTTACGATCGCAAATAACATCCATGTAACGATGCCATCTTCTCTAAAATGATTAAAGATGGTTTATACATTCTCTTTCTGAATGAGCTACTCGATTATTTGGTATATTTCCAGGTGATTTTTTTTAAACTGTTGGTGCTTTACTTAAATTTTCAGTTTTACTTTCTGGAACATTAATCTTGGAAGCTTGAAATCTACAAGAAAATAGTACTGATACTAATTAGTGATAGCTCACCTTTCTTTGTAACAGCAGTTTCTTTTGACAGTTGTTAGTACTTTCATAATATTATTTTCTGGTCTGGATCTTTGTTGTTATTTAATTTTTATTCAACTTTTTGCTTTTGTAAGTCTTGTGCCTTCAAGGCTCAGCACCAGAACTCTCCGTTTAATTCTTTTACAGCTCGCGTAGCACTTAAGCAGGATACCCTTCCCTACTGGGTGTTAGATACATCTGTGTCATTTGACTTTATTCTTCGCGATGGAGCATTCATTTACATTGTTGCTTTCAGATGAAGGATGTGATGAATTGGAAAAATGATCGAATCTTAGTTCAGTGACATTTGGGCATTACAGTGGCATTTCCCATTTCGAGCAAAACAGTCCTTAGAACTAGACACGTCTTGGTCGGCTGACCCAATACACTCTCTCGATCTGCGTACGTTGTGGGGGAGCATCAGAGATGCATAGGGCCAAGGAGACAGCTGTGGACTCTTCTGGGGGCTATTTCTCAGGAAGCTTCCTTTCTTCTAATAAAAGGGACACAGACATCTCACACCAACTACCTCCCTTCCCTTTACCTGGATGTAGGTGACCTGCAGGGTCATCTTACATCAGGCGCTGCAAGCGTGAAGACAGGGTAAGACTCAACACCAAACATGGCGGTGTCACGAGCAAGAGAGAGATGACCTGGCCTCCTGTAGACATAGTTGACCAGCTGATCCATAAACATCTCTCACTGGCCTTCTCATCAAGTAAAAAAATGTCTCCTTTTTCTTTAATAAAAGTCCTTTGGGCTTTCCAATACACTCTGTGTAATACTTCTTGACTGTGATTGTGAGCTTTCCTCAGAGCTGAGATTTTATGTGCCAACATAAACTGTAAACGGTAAACACAAAGAGCCTGGATTTCAAAATACGGATCAGAGAGAGGGCAGAATGCCATGAATATGTGGATGGATTATGGGAGATTTGAAACAGGATATTGCTTTTGTTTTCGTTTTTAAGCAAAATAAATGGAGCCAGAAGACAGACCATTTCTCCTGTCTTTAGCTTTGGAGAAGAACAGAATCTAGCAGAACATGGAAGAGGATTGTCACTGCAGTGTTCATTTAAATGAGTGATTCCAGCACGCACGTGTGTGCCATCTGTATCCATCTGTGTTCATTTTTTTGCAAACAGGATGAGTTAGACTTCATGAAAGTGATAAAAAATAGTAACATGAAATGCAGATCATCTCAAGTCCTCCATCTATTGCCCACGTGAGAGGAGAGGGCAGAGGTCTTTGATGCGGCATCACCGGATTGTGGGGAGCTAGTCTCCCCAGGCAAGCACTCAGAGATATGCCAGGACCTGGAGTGTCACTGGATTGTGAAGGGACACGCAACATTGCAATGGAAGTTGACTCCAGTGAGCTCAATCTAAGGGTAACATTGGAATGAAGGGATCTACAAAGACAAAACCTTTATTATAAGCGTGTGTGTGTGTGTGTGTGTGTGTGTGTATGTGTGTGGTCTCTCTGGGGTCAAGGTGCCAGGATAACACCATACTATGAAAGTAATAGTGGTGAAAAGGTAAGAGGGAAGAGAAGGAACAATCAAAGCAGGAATGTAAAGATGAGAAAAAAGAGAAGATGGGAAGAGAATGGGCATCTCTGAAGGGTATGAGGACCACAAGGTCATTGCAAACTGTCGACCTGAGCCAGGGAAGTTGAAACTCACCAGAAGGCCATGTCCACTTAAGGATGAACACTGAGAACTGTAGGGCTGATGTGTGGGATGGTTGTCAAATTACATGTCCCCTGAGATTTCTACTTAAGCAAAATTGTATGCATTTGCTTGTTTATGGTCCTGACTAGTATTTAAACAGTGAAAGTGACTGTTAACAGGGTAGACCCATGTGGGAAGATGACCAAGGATCTGAAGAGGGGATGCAGAGGAGAAAGTGGAGATAAATCGGTGGGGTCTGAGAGTGACATTGAAGTTATGGCCAGAAGATCCACAGAGGAAGAAAAGAAAAGAATTGCAAATGACAAAAATGGTAGGACACTGAGCATCTCAAAAGTAGAGGAAGTCCATAAGGAAAGGTCATCACTGAGGAAGAAGAAAATGAGAATTAAGTCGCACTGTTGACTAGAGCAACCCTGGGTGTGAATGGCAAACATCACGCCTAATTCTACACCGTATTAAAACACAGATAATTTACTAAAACCTCTTCTCTTTACTAAAACCACAGATACTTTACTAAAACCTCTTATCTGTCATGACATTATTAAACCTGGTACAGATAGTGTCATTTAAAAAATGAGTAGTATACTTAATAATCCATTTTAAGATTATGATTATAATTTGTTGAGACCAAATTGGATGGTGAAAAATATTTGGCATGTTTTATTTTGGTTTTTTTTGCAGTTGTTGTTGACATTTTAAAGTTAGAAATGTAATTATTTAAAAAGCAGCCTTGACAACAACAGAAAAATAATCTTGGTGTGTCAAGAAGCGCAAGATAAACATTTAGGCACCAAATCATTGAGGCCACGTTTTCTGACCTGTCTTACGTGCTTTGGATGGAGAGATTTTTTTTTTTAAAGAAAGAAAGAACAGATCCTATTTTTCGGGCACCAAAGCAAAATTTCCAGAGATTATATATGGAAATCAGCTTTAAAGAGGAAACCGTGTCTAAATCTTCCACCCTCCCCCCAAAAAAGTTGGATGATAAAATATGGTACAAGTGATCATTGGGAATTCCCTGGCAGTTCAGGGGTTTAGGACTTGGCACTTTCACTGCTGAGGGCCTGGGTTCAATCCCTGGTCAGGGAACTAAGATCCCGCAAGCCATGTGATGTGGCCAAAGGAAAAAGTGATCATTGTGTGCAATTCAGTGCCCTGTTTTCCTTTCTTTTTTACTTTTGTCTATTTCATAAAGTTTTGAATTAAAACATAGTGGCTTTTAACTGGAAGCAATTATGATGTTTTCCTCTTTGCTGATCCATTTGTGTCTTGGTAGTTTTCATCCATCTTTTGATCGCCCTGGGTATTTCTGCCAGCTTCGTCTGCACACCCTAGCATCTCTTGTTGGTTACACCACTGGGCCCTGTTTCCGCATATGTCCCCACAAACACAAATGCACACACACCTCACCTAAAGATGCCACCTCTCTCTCCCCAGTCATGGTCTCTATCAAGCTTGGAGCATGCCCCGCCCTACCTGGGGTTAAGATGAGATGACTCTACATGTGTTTCCTGGAGTGGAATGCCTCCCAGGAAAAAGTTATAACGTTTGTCCCAGAAACGGTGAGGAATAGCAGAGGTTCCTGTGTTTCAGAGGCAATGTGGACATTTGTCCTCCTGTGAAAGTCAGAGGTTGGCTTCATAATCATTGAAACACCTTTCCCAGGAAAGCTTCACTACCAATCTGCAGGACAGCAGAGAAAATGTTGATCGAATCTTAGCAAACGTGAATCCTGCTTTTCAAGAGCCTGTTAGGACTCTTCAGATTTCTGGAGGGAGGAGTTGGGGGTAGGTAGCCACAGCGTGGGGTGGAGGTTACAGTAATAAAGGAACAACTGTTAGAAAACCAGAGAATGGATACAGTTCTAACAGCAACTTGTTAGATGTCTACGCTGAAGGAGTATATTAGATTCACTGATGATATCTAAAAATAGGACAGAAATGGGGAAGAAATAAAATATAAGTTCACCTGTGACAGAAACAAGAAGCCACATGAGCAAATTACGTCAAAGCCACCTGCAGCCCTGGACGCAGCCGCCTGAGTCATGCTTCAGTAACCTTGGAAGGACTTCTCAAGTATTTCTATATTTGGTGAAGCACATCTGTACCTTTTCTTGAATTGTCCTTCAATGATTATCTCTCAACTAATGTGAAAATCTGACTTTTCAAATAAATTGGTCTCTAAAATCTTTAAACATTCATTTTTATGCTTTACACATTAGTATAGCCGTGTATGATTCCCCCAAACAATATTCACGGTATACTCTCTTATAATAATTGATTTTTACTATCAATTCTTTCAACTAATATTGTAGTGCTTATCATGTGTCAGGTATTGTTGTAAGCATTGCAGGTGCATCAGTGTACACAACAGACAAAGTTGCCTGCCTTGTGAAATTTATATTCTATGCGGAGGATGGAAAATAAACTTAAGGATTAAATACGTTATGTATTATTTGGGGGAAGTGATGAGTGCTGTGAAAAAAATAGAAGAGGCCAACGTAGATTAGGATTGCACCAGAAAGTGCATTTTTAAGTGGGGTGGTCAACATACTCCTCGGTGAGAAGGAAGACTGTGAGTAAAAAATGGAAGGAGGTGAGGAAGGAAGCCAGGATGATGTACCTGAAGGGTGTCCCACGCAGAAGGAACAGCCAGTGCAAAGGCCCTGGGGTGGGAGCATTTCTGTTGCATTGGGGAACGCCAGTGTGAACAACGGGGATCAAAGTGGGATGAGGCCATGAAGAACTTGGATTTTAATTCTGAGAACAAAAGGAGAACACTTTAGAGGGCCTTAGCAGAGGAAGGATAAGGGGAGGTGTGGTTTCAAGGACCACTTTAGCTGCCTTGTTGCGACTAGCCTGGAGGGGCAAGAACAGAAAGCAGGAGATAGGTTAGAAGGTGAACACCGGAGTCAACATGAGAGATTATGACTGCCCGTTTATGATGGGAGCGGTGGAGATTGGGAAGAAAAGTTGTTAGATTTTTAAAAAAATAAGATTTGCAAATGATTTGCGTTTGTGGAATGTGGGGAAAGGAAAGGACTCCCAGTGTTTTTGATCCAAGCACAAGATCCCCACAAATGTAACTGGAGAAAGATCTGGTGGAGAGAATCTTGAGGATTCGGTAGGGTTTGGAAGTTCACATTGAAAATGGATATGGGACATCAGAGAAGAGACATCCCACAGGCAGGGGGATGTCAGAATCTGCGGCTCAAGGGAGAGATCTGTGTAAAGAGAAGAATGTTGGACTAGTCAACGTAGATGGTATTTCTTCCTTTTTTGGCTGCACTGTGTGGCTTGTGGGATCTTCGTTCCCCAATCCGGAGCCACGGCTGTGAGAGTGCCAAGTCCTAACCACTGGCCTGCCATCGAAGTCCCAACATAGATGGTATCTAAAGTCACAAGACTGAATGAGGTCGCCAGGAGAGTTCTGGAGATAGAGGAATGAAAAACAAGTTCACCAACACAGCAAACCAGAGGTTACTGGTAACTTTTACTGGAGCTATAGAAATTTTGGCAGACTATTAGGTACAGAAGCCTGGTTGTAACAGGTTTCATAGAGAATCCAAGCAGTGGAATTGGAGTCAGGGTGTAAAGACAGCAATTTTGAGGAGCTTTTCTCTAAGGGAGTAGAAAACTAGGCAGTCATTGGAGGGATATACAGACCCAAGAGAAAAGGATTGTATTTCTTTCAACTTGGAAGGTCTCACAGCATGTCAGCAGGCCGTCGGAATGATCTAACAACATCTTGTATCAATCTGTTTGGTGTAAGCCATGCTGCGTTAACAGATATCCCTAAAATGTCAGTGACACGTGACCGCAAAGTATTCTTTCTCTCTCATGTCACATGTTCTCTAGGGATTGGTTGTGGCTTTTCTCCGTGTCTTTATTCTAGGACACAGGCCGAGGGAGCAGACCCATTTCAGACTTTATGGCAAAGGGGAAGGAAAACATGGTGGAACCACATCAGGGTTCTGAAGGTTTTTCCTTAGAAGTAACACTCCTCAATTCTATTCGTTGACCAAAGCAAATCAAATAGCTATATCTGATGTCACTGAGGTGAGGCAGTGAACACTCTTCCCAGGGAGAGACACTGCAAGGCAAGGCATGGCCACCCCTGCCATCAAGCAGATGGGGGGGTATATATTCCCACCCAGAAAGCACTTTGAAAAATAACACAGTATAACAATAACACAAGAGGAAAACAGCTGTCATATAGCAAGAGAGGTGTTTTGTTGTTGGGTTGACAAGAGTTGATGGGGTTTGTTGTGTGATACTTAGCCTTAGATGGTGAGCCCAGTCTTCCCTATAGTGAAAGGAGGGAGGCACAGCAGCTGTGGTAGTTACTGGTATGTGGGCAAATGGGTTGATGGAGATGTATGGATAGTTTCTTCAAATTAGTGTAACTTTTTCATTATAGTTGGAAGGAAGCTCATACACCAGCCATGAAGATGGGACCAGGGGCATCAGAGATTGGAGGACACAGGAAGCAGTTGTTAGTGATTTAGGGGAACTTGAAAGGAAATTTATTAGGGAAATTTAGTATGATCTCCTGGTTGAACCTACTGCAGATTTTTGGTCAGCAGTTGAAAGTGAGACCAGCCATCCTGGGTCTACAGTTTCCTTCATTTTTGCTCACCAGCAAAGGTGTAGGCGTGCACTGGATGGAAAGTTGGATTTCACTAGGTTTAGGGTTTTGCCAAACAAAAATCAAGATTTGAGAGAGTGATGTGTGGGAATTGGGGTTAATGCAAGTTTACGCCTCTATAACTGGAAGAAGGAATGATCGGATATCGCTCTTCCCATCTTGGAAATGACAATGAAAGAAATGTATTTGCCAATTTGCACAGGACTTTGGAAAGAGTTACTAGGTTGCCTTTTTCCCATATAATTCTCCACGTGTAAGTTAGAACGCCTTTCAGGGTTTGCCCTAAAATGTGAACCATGTAGATTCTTGGAACGAAAGCAATAAATAAGAGAAAGGGATGAGGTTACACTTTTGTATTTTCCATAATTAGAGAGAGTGGCCACAGCTGTGTCTGCACACCAACGGAAGACATTTGTCATGGGTTCGATTTGTGCCCCAGAATAGTGTGATGAAGGCAGCTATGTAATCAGTTAGGTGACTGCTAAACTAGTAGGGGATTGGTTGAAATGCCTTGACTCAGGAAAGAGTCCTTGTGTCATATATTGTGGAGACAGAAAGGAGAAGAAAATATATGTTCTCAGTAAAGAAGTGGCCGGCTTAAGTTCTCATCATTTTCGGTCCAGATCTTATCTTGGTGTCTCAGCTGAAGTTGGCCTTCATCACAACTCATCAAGTGTTGTGACCGTGAATTATTATTTAGCCCAAACTGTCGAAAATGAATCGTGCTGGGCAGGTGAGGCACTGGCTTAGAAAAGGAGCATAGATTTCCATGCAGCTCACGAGAAGCGTAAAGTCTTGTTGGGAAAACCAACAAGGCTGCAATTAGGGAATCAGAGAATGTATAATTAACCACCAAGCGTGTGTGGGGTACATAATTAGAGAAGAAGGTGACACAGATAGTTTAAGGTGCTGATGGTGGTTTTTAGACAATAATGGAAAATTGAAGAAAATATCATCCACGTGGGCTGAAATTGTCAGGGGGTGTCTTGTGTTTCTCTTGCATTGTTACCCTCTAACCAGTGTTAGCTGGGTTTCATATGATTCCCATAAATGGTTGTTTCTTAGCTTCTCTTCCTGTACCAGAATTGCTCCATGCTGTAAATGGAGAGATTCATTCATAGATAAACACATGGGTCATGAATTTCCATTTCACTGGTAGGTGAAGTAGAACTACCAACAAAACCAAATCATATTCACTGCTTTTCTGAAAATTGCCCAACTACATTCTTAAGTCCACTGTGGTCCTGTGCATATTTTCATGCCAATTCCAAAATGTAATTCACTTAGATCAGTAATCTCATATGAATTCTGTGTTTTCTTCTCTATATTTCCATGATTAATATATCAAGAGAGCAAAGGTCAGGGATTTGGGAATTACACTAATACTAAATCTTTAATGATTCATCCTTTACTAGAGATAGACACATCCATCATATTAAATCCATAGCACGTTTGGTTGTATATTCTCACTTGTCTTTTATTATTTTTAAGCAGGTTATGCAGTTGGCACAGACTTCAGATGAACAAAATAGCTGACATAAAAAGCACAGTGCTCATAATTTTTCTTGTATGTTTAAAATCATGTTCAATGATTTTAAAAAATTATTTAGTTATTTATTTTTGGCTGTGTTGGGTCTTTGTTGCTGCACGCGGGCTTTCTCTAGTTGCAGTGAGCGGGGGCTACTCTTCATTGCAGTGCATGGGCCTCTCACTGCGGTGGCTTCTTTTGTTGCAGAGCACGGGCTCTAGGCATGTGGGCTTCAGTAGTTGTGGCTCACGGGCTCAGTAGTTGTAGCTCGCGGACTCTAGAGTGCAGGCTCAATAGTTGTGGCGTGAGGGCTCAGTAGTTGTAGCTCATGGGCTCTAGAGTGCAGCCTCAGTAGTTGTGGTGCACGGGCTTAGTTGCTCCGCAGCATGTGGGATCTTCCTGGACCAGGGCTCGAACCCATGTCGCCTGCATTGGCAGGTGCATTCTTAACCACTGCACCAAAAGGGAAGTCCCATGTTCAGTGATTTTAATTACAAGTAAACACTTGTATCAATTGCCCAGTGTCAGTCTTTTATTTTTTAAATAACTGTTAATTTAATAGGTCTTTTCCTAAAAAAGAAAACATAATACTTCATTTGTGTCTCATATACTAAAAATAAAAATTTCTAATAATGAATGGGTCATTTTTATAAACCTGCAGAAAACACAAGTAGGCAATTCAGTAACAGGATTTTAACAAAATACTGTAACTATTTTGTTCCATATTCCTTTGCTTTTGTTTTTTGCTCAGGTAAATAATTTTCATGGAGTTTTTTATGATCTGTTTGTAGTAAATTTAGGAGTATATTCATTTTCTTTTTTTAATTTTCTTTTTATTTAATTATTTATTTGTTTGTTTGTTTTGTGGTGCGCGGGCCTCTCACTGTTGTGGCCTCTCCTGTCGCGGAGCACAGGCTCTGGACGCACAGGCTCAGCGGCCATGGCTCACGGGCCCAGCCGCTCCGCGGCAGGTGGGATCTTCCTGGACCGGGGCACAAACCCATGTCCCCTGCATCGGCAGGTGGACTCTCAACCACTGTACCACCAGGGAAGCCCTCTTTTTATTTTCTAAATTGAAGTATAGTTGGTTTACAGTGTTGTGTTAGTTTCAGATGTACAGCAAAGTGATTCAGTTATACACACGCACACACATATATCCTTTTTCAGATTCTTTTCCATTATAAGTTGTTACAAGATATTGAATATACTTCCCTGTGCTATACAGTAGGACCTTGTTGTTTATCTATTTTATATATAGTAGTGTGTATCTGTTAATCCCAAACTCCTAATTTATCCCTCCCATCCTTTCCCCTTTTTACCATAAGTTTGTTTTCTATGTCTGTGAGTCTGTTTCTGTTTCTAAGTAAATTCATTTGTATCATATATTTTCTTCAGTCATACAGTTGAATACGTTGAACACATTACATTGTATTTTGTGTATGTGGATATCAAAATTGTCTACAGCTAATGGCAACTGTTAAAAATTTGTCTTAGAGGTGAAAACTGTAATTTATCCCATACCCAAGCTGTCAGTGCTTCAATTATTACATGTATGTATGTATATACACATACACATACTTTTAACGTAATAGTTCACTTTTAGTGAATGAAAGACCTCTTTTTCTCTTCATTGCGACTGTAACACTTGGAATTTTGCCCCATACCCTAGGATTCTGTGTTCCACTGGACAGTTTCCATGTGTCTATAACATCTTTTTGTGGTACTTCAAAATTTGAAATGTTCATTACCCCATATATACAAGTTTTACCTTGTGATGATAAGTTGATCAGACCGATTACATTGGGAACTTTTTAGGTAAGAACTTGAACTTGTTTGACTAAAATCTTACAGTGCAGTGTCGGTGAGTTGCTTTTGACTCCTCTGGAGGCTTTTTTTTTTTTTTTTTTTTTGCCTGTCACTATTCATTCTTTTATTTGCAAATAAAGTCTTCTTTGGTGGTGGTTGTTAATAGTTCTGTCAATTTATGTAACATCTTCTGTTAGGTAACATCATGTAATTAATTACAGAAAACGTTAAGTAGATTATTTTAAAATTAGAATGTTGAGCCTACATGGAGATGCATGAAGTTAAATTAGCCTGATGGTCTGCAGCAGTGATCCCATGGTCATAAAGTCTGTGATTCTTATATATACACCTGTGCATTTTAATGAACTTTGAATATGAAAAAGATATCTCTATTTCTCTATCTCTGTCATCTGTTCGTCCATCCATCCATCCACCCACCCATCCATCCATCCATTCATCCATCCAACCATCCATCTATCTATGTCTGTCTATCTATCTATCTATCCATCATCTATCTGTCTACCTATCTGTCCACCCACCCACCCATCCATCCATCCATGCATCCATTCTTCTATCTACCTATCTATCTATCCACTTGTTTATCTATCTATCTAATCTATCCATCCATCCATCTATCCATCTAGGCACTTTGTAATTTAATCTGCTTGATGAACAATTAACATGGCATTTACTAATTCTTATTCTAAATAATTTGGAATCTCTTAATGGTTTTCATCTCGACTCTGTCTTTCTTCTGAGTGTCTGTGTAGGCATGTTGACCTTGGTATGCTTGAGAATCATTGGTTATCCCATGACCCCAGCGCAGCCCTCACTCCTTGAACCTGATTCTGCAGAATCAAACTGTCTCTCGACAGCCAACCGAACCCATTTTCCTTTGACTGGGTTCCTGGAGCCCTTTTTCCAAAGCTGGCAAAGCACCGCTGCTTGGTCTAGGCAGAAAGCCACTACGCATGCACCTTACTTAATCAATATTATGCACCTGCTTTCTGGCATATTTCGTGTTTTCTACTATGACCCTGTGAAGACATGTTCCATTTATTCAAACGACCTGAAAGTTTTAAGCCAGCACCATTGATAATGCTAAGTGTCTTGTCCTGTTGTTTCTGTTTTCCTTTGCTGCTTCACTTCATTAAATCTGTATCATTAAAAATATTCACAGCATCACTGAAGCCACTCCCCAGTAGCTAAGGAATGTGTTGCTTTCTGGGCCGATCCAATTACCGTTGACATTTGCTTGGATTTAGAGGGCGTGCGTCTCTTTCTGCTGATTTTTGTCAATAGCCTCCTTTTCCTGGAGACGTATGAAATATTTTGTGACTTTGTATCCAAAGCAGTGCATGTTAGACTCCTTAATAGAATTTATCTTCACAGTGGACTGGTCCCAATCTGCTCTTTTTTGTTCAGCCCGTCAGCTCATAATATCTGGCTGAAAAGATGCTCCTGCATTGTTGGCTCATGTCCAGTCATCTCTTCCTAATTGTTTGGTTTCAAAGCAATAGTGCACGTCACACATAATCATTTCTGTCCAGTTAATACATGTTGCTCCACCATTCTGATAGGGAGGTTGACTCTTCATCCTTCAGCCCACAGAGAACAAATCAAAAAACTTACATGATGTACAGCAAAGTGATTCAGTTATATATATATATATATATATATATATATATATACACACACACACACACACACATATATATATGTATATTTTATACATGTTATATATATATGTGTGTGTGTGTATTCCTTTTTATATTCTTTTCCATTATAGGTTTTTACATGATATTGAGTTTCCTTTGCTAAAAGTGCACCAGAAACTAACACAACATTGTAAATCAGCTATATTTCAATAAAAATTTAAAAAGACACTTGCGTGACATTGAAGTTTGCTTCATTTTAAATCTCTTAGGCTAAGTTTCATCCCATGTCTCACTTACCTGTCTTTCCACAGCACGAGTTTGACCACTTAAAATGGTAGCTTTTTACTGATGGAATAAAAACGCTTCGTTTGGGTTTAGTAAACTAGGGATAGGTTATGAATAACAAACGTACTGCATCCTTCATTCATGATCTTGCTGGCATGTGAGAAGCATGATGTTGGCAGCAGGCTGTCTGCGTCGGCACGATCATCCTTTCAAATAGGACTGGACTAGTCAAGTGGGCAAAGGAATAGTTCCATTTGGCTGGATTTGGACCCAAGATGGCAGGGCAGAAAAGGCCAAATGCCATGCGCTCGAGAGCTGTAGGCAGTGAAGAGTTTTTTCCTGCTCAGTAAGGATAGCTACTGGCCACCAGCCCTCTGTCGTTGTAGCGTGTGTCTGCCTTAACAGCAGAACAGCTGACCCTTCCCACACCTGAACGATGTGGGCCGATGCCTATTGGCAAACTGCAAATGTTCGTTTGATGTCATGGGAGAACCACAGAAGCCTGCAGAGGAGGGCAAGCCTGGCAGTTTTATCAGGCGTGGGATCAACATGGAGATCCACACTCAAAATGCAGTGCCTCTTTCACTGCTGTTTCCAGATGTGTACCTTTGCCCCCATCCAGGAGTTCTAAAAGGGTGGCTGGAAGAATGGTTTTTGATCTATGGTTCAACGTGATGAAATTCAGAATGCAGCTTACCTTGTGATTCCTCCAAAAATTATGTGATGTTCTAATTGAGGGACAAACATTAAAATTGCTGTATTAACTCCCTCTTGAACAAGTGGCAGCTAAAATTATTTTATTTGAAAATAATCGTTAGTTACTTCCTAACTAATGCCAACGGTGCATGGGATCTTTTGATTTTTCGTAACTTCTGCGCGTCCCTTAATATAGATCATTTTTCCCTTTGCAGATTGCATTTTAATACAAAGGTGGTCCATCCTAGACTAATGATAAAAGAAACGGCAGCGTTCCAGGTGAAACGTAAAACATGCATGGTACTGCCTGGTGCCTGGAGCCATTATATCCTGATGCTGCGTTTTAATTGCAGTGAAAGCATCCAACCATAATGGAATATTTCTGCTTTAAATGGCTTATTTAGCTTGCCATTTGGGGGGAAAGCTTCTTCAGTAAAGCATGGTGCCAGGCACGGAAAGATTCTCTGGTCAGGGGCCAGAGTTCGTTTGGATTCTGTTTACGAGATGCCGTTGGAAAATTTGGTGGTGTTTTCTAAATGATCTTCAGGGCAGTGGGATTATGCTGTACAGCTGAGAAGTTGCCATCTCTCCCGATGGAAACGTAGAGTCGTACACCTGTAAATACAGGGATTAGACCTTTAAAAAAAAAAAAAAAAAAAACCTTTTCCCCTTCACTGACATGATGATTCTGTGCCATCTGAGTGGCAAGGAACCCACTGGCCTGGCTGGCTCCCCTTGTGTTTGGCCGGGGATGGTTGCAGCAGCTCTGCAGTGCCCCGAGCCAGCAGGCTTCTGGAGTTCCAGTCTGCTGCATGAACAGCAAGTGGAGACACACCGTCTTCCCAAATTGCTCACAAGCTGCTAAGTGAATGATTTGTGTTCCCTTTGAATTCATGCTGTAAGCGAGAATGCTCGCTTCTCACTGAGTGGTTGCTCTGTGTACCTTCGGAGGCACCCTTACTGAAGCCTCCCATGTTAGGCCAGATTTCTACGTTTACAGACCATAAGGGCATAGGGGGGCTTGGCACATGAGGGGACATGCAGGCTCCTGGGACCTTTCTTTCCTTTCTCAACCTCAGTCTCAGGCTTTCCAGCCTTGACAATTAATCTCAGGTGGACTTTGGGGTGGGCGGGTGTCTGGGTGAAGATAGTGCCTTGGGCGGGGTCGGGGGGCAGGTTCTTGAATGCTGATGGTGGGAAGTGAATGAAAAAGCGAAGAAGGCAATGATAAAGAAGCAAGGCACACCACGCAGGGTTTTCAAAGCAACCAGGAAAACTCAGACGGGATCCAGTGATGCCTTCCATGTTTCAGCCGTGTTCTAATTTAATATGTCAGTGGCTCATATGGAATGTATGCCTTTGCTCAGAAATCACTGCACGGTGGCTATGCCTCTGATCTGTTATGCATTTAGAAGCAATGGCTGGATCGTGGAATATGCAGTGTTCTTTAGTTCCAATCAAGGAGCACACACATCACTCTTTGGCCCATGGACATTGGAGGTGCCCCACGGGGTGTGCTTTGAACAGACGGGGATGCTTGCACTGGGGCCGCTTCCAGGCTGCAGGAGGGCAGCCGACAGGCAGGCCAAATGCCCCAGCACACGGCTGGGCTCCAGATGGCTGGCTGGTGCCCCCTGGCACTCCTCCAAGTCCTGCCGTCCTTGGGTCTGTACGAGAACTCCCATTACCTGGAAATTGAGGGAATGCATGGGGTGGGCTCAACAAATTCCTCCTACAACTTGAGACGTGCAGTCAGAGAGAACAGATGAAAAAAAGACGCCATCCACTTAAACGAAGGCCACCAACGCGGTAGCTTAGAACAAGGTCCACAAATTCTCTCACAGTTCCTGTGGCCCAGGAATCTGGGCACCTCTTCGCTGGGTCCTCTGCTCAGAGTGACACAGAGATGCCATCAGGGTGTCCGCTGGGCTTCCCTCCTTCCTGGAGCCCGTGCTGTTCCCCCAAGCTCGCTCACGTGTTGGAAGGATCCAGTTCCCTGCCGTTGTGGGATGAAGGTCCGCTTTCTTGCGGGCTGTCACGGAGGGCTGCTCGAAGCCCCTTTCCTACACCACTGCTTTGCTTCTTCAAGGCCAGCAGGAGCCTCTTCTGCTCTAGTTGGTTAGGAAAGGATCCAATCCAGCATGCCCTCATCGGGCACATGGTCCCCCATCACATGTCCCAGGTCATGTCCCTACTCAAGGGATGACTCTTGCACTGTCTTTGCAGACCCAGCTCGTATCCAGGCAGCTGGGATTGCAGGAGGGCACGACTCCTTAGGGGATGCCTTAAGGGATGTCCACCTCTCCGTTGTTAAATGCCTGGCACGTTCGTTTCCTGGGGCTTCTACAACAAATGGGCACAAACTTGGTGGCTTAAGGTGACGGAAATGTATTCTGTCACAGCTGAGGAGCCCACAAGTCCAATATCGAGGTGTCTGTAGGGTTGCTTCCTTCTGATCTAGCCTCTCTCCCAGCTGCCAGGAACTCTTGGTGGTCCTGGGCTTGTAGATGCTGCACATCCTTATCTGCCTTCATCTTCTCTCCATCTTCCTCTCTGTGTGCCTCCCGCTGGCCTCACCTGTCCTTAGAAGGACCCCATCACTGGGTTTAGGGCCCACTCTGAATCTGGGGTGACCTCACCTCCAGATCCTTAACTAATTCCATCTGCAAAGACCATACCTAACAAGGAGGTCACACTCTGAGCCTAGGTGGTTATGAGTTTTGGGGATGCTTTGGAGCTCACTGCAGTGACCAAGCATTGCCCATGGTCTGATGCTACCCAAACCCTCTTCTCTCATCTTGCATCAGACACCCTCCTGCCCCTTTCCTGAAACCTTTTTTTTTTTTCCCACTTTTCTTTTGGTCTTCTTAATTCCCAGCTCAGCTCATAGCTCCTTTACTTCTTCAGGGGAAAATTTCTTGACCACCAGAGCAGACAGGGTCACCAGGATGTATGTATGTCGTATATTCATTCACATAGTGCCATGTCTATGCATCACATTGTCACAGGAGGAATTTTAAAATGGGGTGTGATTATCGAATTAATTGTTGCATATTCCAGGAGACGATGGGCTTCATAAGGGCAAAGGCAGTGTCTCTTTGTGTCTGTAGGATTTTAGAATAAATGGATTGCAGGAAACCCCAACTTGCCTTCCTACGAAAAGCATTCTGTCACTGTGATTGGGGATAAATGGAGAGTCTCTGCCACTCCTTTAGAACCTTGGATCTGGGCTCCGTGAAGTGTTTCCAACATGGGGATTTTGCATTAGCCCTTGAAGGAGGAATATTCCATGGTATGAATTGAATCCATGCACAGAAATATTTCTGTAGTGTGGTCTGAATGTGTCCCCTTCCAAATTTCATTTGTTGAAACCTTAACTCCCAGATTGATGTGTCAGGAGGTGGGGTCTTTGGGAGGTGATGAGGTCATGAGAGTGGAGCCCTTATGAATGGGATTAGTGCCCTTATGAAAGAGAGCCCAGAAGGGTCCTTCACCCCTTCCATCATGTGGGGGCACAGCAAGAAGATGTGGCATCTATGAACCAGAAAGATGGTCCTCACCAGCCACTAAATTTGCGCTCACCTGGATCTCAGACTTCTAGCCTCTATAACCTACGTGGGAAGAGAATTAGAAAAAGAATAGATATATGTATAACTGAATCACTTTGCTGTACACCTGAAACTAACACAACATTGTAAACCAACTTTACTCCAATATAAAATAATTTTTTTTTAATTTAAAAATAAAAAAATTTTTTTAAAGAGAAAAGAAATTCAAAGTAGAACTCTGAGAAATAAATTTCTGTTATTTATAAGCCACCCAGTCTGTGGCTTATAAATAAAATATATGTGTGTGTTTTATAATAACATTTTCCTTTGCATATATATGTATAGATATAACATTTGTTTCTGTTATAGCAGCACAAACAGACTAAAATAACATCTCTGAGGAAGGTAACATGTACTAAGGTAAATGAAACGGAGAATAATTGTCTGCCTAAACATCATTAGGCATATAGCACAATGACAGTATCATACCCTGAATTCTACCACCGATTATTTTTAGATTTTAAAAAACTATTTGGCATTAATTTCCCCAATTGAGTAGGTTAGTAAGATAATTTGTGACTTTCGTAGTATCTTTACTTTCTCCTGTTACTGCCTGAAATTTTCAGTTGTGTTTTTTTTTAATATCACATGTGATTTTTATACATGGTTTCTTATTACATTATTAGCTAAAATATTCTTTTTTGCAAATAATGTTTATTTCACATTCTTACTTTGTTTCATAAGGAATCTAGAATGATGATTCTTCTGTGTATAATTTTCAGTACTTCTCTGCCATGATTTCCCCATCCTTAACCTTAATTCTGACTTGGTTCTCCTTGAATTCTTGAGCTCGATGGAGTTTCATTCTCCTCAGTGTGTTCCATTATTGGAGCATTTCTTCATATGAATTTTACAAGAGGCCCTCAGGTAGGATATAGTTTCTTCACACTTGCGTCTCAGAAAATACTTTCTCACAGGACAGCTTGGTAAGGGTTTTTCTGCCAAAATATGATAGATCTGACTCCATTAACTATTCCAGAGAATTCTAAGGTGAGAGAGATTTTTCTTTTCGTGTTTGTCATGGTCCTAAAGACATTTTAGGGAGCTTATCACAAGCAGACAGACAGACCCCAGATTGTATGAAGAATATAGAAGTGCATTGGAGTGCAGGATGGGGGTCCATAAGGAGTGTCACAGGACCAAGAACCAGGGATGGGTGGACCAACACTGCCTAGAATGCTCTCTGCCCGTCCTGAGTCTGATGCTTCCTCATGGCACCTGTACCCACATGACTCTTTGAGCGTTTCTGGCTGCCTGGTTCCTTTGGCTCCTTTGGGAAAATGAGTATCCTAGGATGTCTGCACACCTGACCCTCACATCACAGCCAGAAGTGCGGGGGTGGGAGTGGGGCAGGGAGGGCCAGCATAGCCTTTGACGTGGCCCACCTCGACTGGGATGCGGGGCCATGCAGTCCAGACGGATGCCTCCAAAGATGTCTGCCATTGCACAGAGGCTATTTGTGCTCTTCTCTGGGATCCTTGTCATTCTGTTTGGTTTTCTTTGCGTCACTAATTTTGAAGAAACTTACCAGCCTGGGTCTCCGTGTCTACCCCTTTTCATGTATTATTCTGGAAATGACAGGGCTGTTAATCTCAGGAATGTGGTCTTTAACCTTTATCTTAATTCCACACAGATCTGGGTCTTCCTTCTTCATCTTCCCTCTTATGTTTTATGTTCTTTATGGGTTGATTTCTTTTGCTCTCTTCCTGACTTACTAACACTCAATATCATTTCTTCTTTGGGTCCCTTCCTTTTCTGACCATATATATATATTTTTAATTTAAATATATATAAATATGTATATTCCCTAAGTGATGCTAATCTTTATTTAAATATATATGTATACGTATGTCTGTGTGTGCACAGGTATATATGCTTATATACATACTTCCCGTGTGATTCAATTATTTATTTAAATGTATATACATTTGCTTTTATCATTTATTTTTATTTATTTTATTTTATTTTTTAACATTAGTTAATTAATTTTTGGCTGCCTTGGGTCTTCATTGCTGTGCATGGGCTTTTCTCTAGTTGTGGCGATCGGGGGCTACTCTTTGTTGCGGTGCACGGGCTTCCCATTAGCAGTGGCTGCTCTTGTTGTGGAGCACGGGCTGTAGGCGCATGGGCTTCAGTAGTTGTGGCACACGTGCTCAGCAGTTGTGGCTTGCGAGCTGTAGAGTGCAGGCTCAGTAGTTGTGGCACACGGGCTTATTTGCTCCTGCGGCACACCTATTTGCTCCGCGGCATGTGGGATCTTCCTAGACGAGTGCTCGAACCCGTGTCCCCTGCTTTGGCAGGCAGATTCTTAAACACTGCACTACCAGGGAAGTCCCTATCATTTATGTTTAAATAATATATATTTATATATATACACATACATGTTTGTATACCTATAAATATACAGGCGCACCTCGGAGATATTGTAGATTTGGTTCCAGACCACCACAACAAAACGAATGATGCAATAAAGCAAGTCACACAAGTTTTTTGGTTTTTCAGTGCACATAAAAGTGCTGTTTACACTATAGTGTGGTCTATTAAGTGTGCAATGGTATTATGTCTAAAAAAATGTACAGACCTTACAAATAACTTATTGCTAAAAAATGCCAAAACAATTACAATAGCTACATCAAAGATCATTGATCACAGATCACCATAACAAATTACCAAAGTGTGACACAGAGATACAAAGTGACCAAATGCTGTTGGAAAAATGTCACAACGGACTTGCTTGATGCAGCGTTGCCCGAAACCTTCAATTTGTGAAAAATGCAGTATCTGCAAAGCACAAAAAAGTGAAGTGCAATAAAACAAGGTATTCCTGTATAAGTTTTAGTAAATGATAAAAGTATATGCCTATATATGTATGTGTATATACATTATATAAGTGTGTGTGTGTGTACACTCATGGCCGTTTTCAAAGAATGTCACTGTAAAAGCTACGTAATCATTTTTGTGCATATATATAACACAAACATTGATATTAATAAGTGCTACCTTTCTTTATTAGTAAATGTATTTCAGCTCAGAATACGAACCTAAACGTTATAGTCTCACAAACATGCTCATTGTCTTTTTACATAATAAATATTTAATTAATCCAGAATTAATTTTACCTTACAATGAAGTTTTTATATTTCTCTCTTTTCAAATATTTAGTTAATGGTACTTTTTGAAAAGAAAGACTTTATCATACTCAGTGTAACATTAGTAGTTGTACAATAAATAATATAGTGAGAGCAGCAAAACCTTATACCTTATTTGAGCCAAAATGATTCACACTTGCAAGTTTTGTTAGAATCAACGTTAGAATAATTTTGTTCAGTTACCCCAAAATTCTGTTACTAATAAGTTACTTTGAAAATATATTAATATTGTTACTCAGTTTCTGCCACTGAATGCTTCCACATGTGTACAAGTCTTCTTTGATATCTCTCATAATTTTGTCTATTTTATACAGTGTGTTAAGTTATATACGTCTTAAGGTTATTACCAGATGGTTTATTATTACTACAAAAAGTATTTCTTTCTAAACATGTTAATATTCATAGGTATAGAAGTTGATTTTGTGCATTGTATTCATCCAGTTAGAACTAAGAAGTCGTCCATTCTAACTTACGTAGTTGATGATCTAAATTGTTTTTCTCTGGTTAGATAATCTTATGCAGGAATCACTCTTCCTCTTTACTGTTTTCAGAAAATTCAGCCTTTCCCAAAGCCTGTTCCCTGCAGTGTTACATCAGCTCCTTACTGACTGGATTAAAAAAGGAATCCCTGTCACATTAGATATTGCCGACCCGCTGATCCTTTCATTAAGTCTTTTAATGGTATCAAATGCTCTTTGCCATCCTGCAGATACGTTTTTCTCCTTTGACCGTATTCCACTGCTTATCGTTTGACTTTTCTCCTTCCACTGTTGACAGCAAGCAAAGTGTTACATTTCTTCCTGTGGATCTGGTCTTCAGCATTTGTAGAGTAACCCTCCTTCTTTAGTGGATGACAACATACTTTTCTTTCTTTTCTGTTCAGTTTAACATGTTGTGTGGTTTATCAAACTGGTTGCCAGAGGACATCACAATGTGTGAGGTTACTTTCCAGTTCATTGTTGCCATTTGTGTGAACGTTTTGGGGAGAGAAGGAAAAATCCAATGGGATCTTCTGTGTTTGGAGACTCTGAAGGTCTTTACACCTGAGGAAACACCGATGTGGTTCTTGTATATCGGTGTCCATTTCCCTGTGTTCAGATCTAAGGTACATATTTGTGCCTTTTTCCTCCCAAAGAGTCTGGATTTGAATTCCTTCACTCCACTTGCTATTTCTTCCCATCAGCCTTTATCACCTCAGCCTTTTCTTTCTATCTCAGACGGGTCCCTTTTCATGCCTCTGAACCAAGGAAACTGCATCTTATTTTTGCTCCGTGAAAAACTGCAAACGGTTATCTGAATGTTCCCATGGCGTCTTCCAAAGGCTTTGGTTATCTTTTGTTCCGCGCCGCTTTTATTTCCACACAAAACACGTACTGTCTTTCATTTTTTCTCTTTCCTCATCTTGGAGCAAGTCAGGATTCACCCAGATAAGGTGTCTGCCAACAGAAGGGATATATATGTGAAAGGTCCTTTCCTTTGCTAAGGGTCCAGAGGTCCTCGTCATTCAATGGGGGTTGTCCCAGAGCACCTGCACACATACCTGGGGGTTCCTTAGAAGTGCAGACCCTTTGCAATTGTTGATCTGTTTGACTCCTTTTCAAATTTCTAATGTGATATTCATCTCCAGACAGTATGGTCCCTTACTAAGACAATCTCAGTACATTTTAACATTCAAATACTCTGTACTTGCTGAGTGTGTGAAAAACTTCACTGGACATCTAAAACTTTTCCTGAATTGTCCAACTCTGCAGCAGTTAGCAACTGGCCATTTCCATGCACCAACCCTACCTCTTTGCTGTTTGTTTTGGTTGCTGTAAAATTTGTTTAACTTGAAGGTATATGTACAGATGTTGGAGTGAGGTTTCCTGAAATAATGACCAGTCAACCCCCTGAGGTAGGAGCACATCTCCCCAGTTTTGTGGTTTGTACACACACTCTTCTTTGTGATAGGTGGCTGAATTCAGCGGGAGAGGAGATTTCAATGATTCACTGATTGATTTCCTGTAAGGTTTATAGAATGATTCCCAGTGTCGTAATGCCATCAGAAGATTCCTGAGTAGTAGACTGAATTCTCTTCAGTGTCGTTAATGGGTTCATAGAAAACCCACCAGAAGCAGCCTTGGATTTTCTGCCGTTGTGGATTTGCTGTGACGTTCAGATCTTCTTGTTTGTTTTCATGGGTGTTTAAGTTGGGGAATTTGCACCTGAGGATGCTACCTGGACACCATATCAGGAAGTCACTTCTTTTTTTGTTGGACCGTGCCCTGCATGGCATGTGGGATCTTAGTTCCCTGACCAGGGATCGAACCCGTGCCCCCTGCAGTGAAAGCATAGAGTGTTAACCACTGTACCACCAGGGAAGTCCCTAGGAAGTCACTTCTTTAGAGAGGTTCCTGCAGAGAAGTTTCATCCAAATCGTGAAAGCTGGTTGGGATATTGACCAGCAAGCAGATGTAATCATGGGAGCGAGAATGGCTTTTCTTGGTGTAGGATGGCAGTTGAATATGTTTTAACACTGTTTACCATCTTCTTATTGACTCACTTCACGCTGTTAAATATTTTGAGCTGGACTTAGTAATTCCCTATTTCTTCAACTGAAAGTAAGACTAATAATAACCAAAATCCATAACCTGGAGATTTCCATAAATACTTGAAATTGCATATAATTACCAAAGAAATGAAATCATTAGGCTCGCAATGACTTTGTCTGTGGCTCTCAAATTATCATGCTTTCAAAAACGAAACTCATTTAGCATAAATCTGTAAATACCTAGGGAGATAGTAAGCTTACGTCTTGGCCTGAAGCAAATGCTTTATGGATTTACAATAGAAGGGATTGGTTGGCTTAGAGTCATTAAGCCTATGGGATTAATTTGTATTAAAGAAAATCCCATCCTGCAGTCGCCACCCAGGACTATTTTCTGAAGCACTATCATGCTAATGTAAATATATAAGAATATTAAAATGGAAGGAAATCAGAGATTATCGGAATGTGTTTAATAAAGCTGGGTCATATTTTGTGATCACACTGTTTATGTAGATTCTGAGTCCTTGGGGGCAGTGGCTTGAAAAGCGTAAGAATCTCTTTATCGGTAACAACTAGGACTGTATTCAGAACACAAGCGTTTTTTTTCAAGTTCAGTGCCACAATCTTGCCTAAAGAATGGGCTTTCCTTGATACAGGATATTCTGATAATTAAGACTTCTACCTCTAGTCAAAAGGGTCTCTTTGCACGCACCGTTTCTTCCCCATCCCTCCTTTGAAACTCAAATTCTGACATCTGGTTCTTGCCTTTCCCAGAACAAGAGTTGTCCTTCGTCTACATAGTTATTTAGATATAATTTTCATTTTCTTTGCTAGACCAGTGGTCCCAGGATGTCATCATTGGCTTCTTCATCTGTGGGTCATAATTTACTGGGTTGGCCAAAAAAGTTAGTTCGGGTTTTGGCCAACCCAGTGTTTGGGGGAGCAAAACAGAAACCACTTTGTCAGGGACTAACCTACCACCTTGCATAAAATGCTTTTCACTCTTTGCTAAATGGTGACGTTGCATTGCCAGGATGGGTTTGAGTTCTAGGTTTGAATACCCAGACTGTGGCGAGTTGATTTCCTGGACCAACTTACGTATCTGTTTGGGGGTACAGTTGTGTCGTCTCTATCGTTGGGGCAAAAATAGTTGCTGACAAGTTTTTCACATGGTTACAAAGTATATGGACCAGGGCCCTGCATGTATTAAGCCAACATGGAAATTTAGTTAACCATAGCGTCCTACTGAAATAACCATTGTAGTAATAGGAGGACCAGTACGGTGAGGGTAAGGAGTGCCATGTGGTAATTTGCATTCTGTAACTGGCTAGCATGTATGATCGACCCAGCTATGTATGTAAAGCCTGTTATGTAAATATTATCTGGGTCACCAAGTAGTCCTAGCGTCTTTTAGGCAAATCATGCTCATTTGATCTCCTTTAGCTTCTTGACCTACAAGATAAAGATGTCAAATAGAAGGAACTGGGACTCCTTGGAGAAATGTTTGATTCTAGAAAAAAATGGGGCAGAAGAGATACAAGAAGATCCTGAAGCATCTTATTGTGCCAGGAAGCAAGGCAGCACTTAAAAAACAAAGAAAAAACCCACAACGATGGGGCTGTATTGAAGGGGTACAGAAACCAGCTGAAAGAGTTCTGACTGGCCAAAGCTAGAACAACTGGAGGAACAAAATTAAGTACTGTTGTATTAAAATACATACAATCCCATACATACAATCCCATATGGACCTAAATGACTGAAAAAATAAACAGAAAATATGAGTTTCCCATTGCTGCTGTAACACATGACCACATTGTTACTGGCTTATAATGACACAGATTTATCGTAGAGTTTTCAAGGTCATAAGGCCAAACGGGGGACTTCCCTGAGGGTGCAGTGGTTAAGAATCCGCCTGCCAATGCAGGGGACACGGGTTTGAGCCCTGGGGAAGATCCGGGAAGATCCCACACGCCACGGAGCAACTAAGCCCATGTGCCACAACTACTGAGCCTGCGCTCTAGAGCCCGCGAGCCACAGCTACTGAGCCTGCCTGCCGCAACTACTGAAGCCCGTGCGCCTAGAGCCCGTGCTCTGCAACAAGAGAAGCCACGGCAATAAAAAGCCCACGCACAGCAACGAAGACCCAACACAGCCAAAAATAAAATAAATATATAAATAAATAAATTTATTTTTTTTTAAAAGTCCAAAGGGGTCTCACTGGGCTAAAATCAAGGTGTAGGTGGTATTGAGTTCCTTTGGAGGATCTAGGGGAAAACTTATCTCTTGATTTTTCTTTTTTTTTTTTAATTTATGGAGGCCACCTGCATTCCTTGGCTCAAGGCCCCCTCCTTAATCTGCAAAAAACAAAACAACACCAATAAAACCCACCAAACAGTTTAGCATTTTCCAATCTCTCTCTAACTCTGATTGTCTTCTCCCTTCATCTTGCACTCTAAAGGACTCTTGGGATTCCATTGGGATAATCCAGGAAATTTCCTTATTTTAAGGTCAGGTGATTACCATCCTCAACAGCATCTGCAAATTGAATTCTCTACTGCTGTGTATAATATCATATTATCAGGTTCTGGGGGTTATAGGGCGTGGATCTCTTGAGGAAAGGGTGACATGATTCTCCCTACCACTGGGGAGAGAAGACACACCTCCCATGCAGAAGCATTCCAAATAATTTATGGAGATCCTCTCCCTCAAGGCACTGGAGCATGAATCTCTACTCCTTGGGTTTGTCTGCATGCTGACTTCCTTTCAGAGATTCTGAAATTCAAGGAGGAGAAAAGAGTCGCTTTATTTATTTATTTAAAACATCTTTATTGGAGTATAATTGCTTTACAATGGTGTGTTCCTTCCTGCTGTATAACAAAGTGAATCAGCTATACATATACATACATCCCCATATCTCCTGCCTCTTGCATCTCCCTCCCACCCTCCCTGTCCCACCCCTCTAGGTGGACACAAAGCACTGAGCTGATCTCCCCATGCTATGTGGCTGCTTCCCACTAGCTATCTATTTTACATTTGGTAGTGTATATATGTCCATGCCACTCTCTCACTTCATCCCAGCTTACCCTTCCCCCTCCCCGTGTCCTCAAGTCCATTCTCTACGTCTGCGTCTTTATTCCTGTCCTGCCCCTAGGTTCTTCATGACCATTTTTTTTTTAGATTCCATATATATGTGTTAGTATACAGTATTTGTTTTTCTCTTTCTGACTTACTTCACTCTGTATGACAGACTCTAGGTCCATCTACCTCACTACAGATGGCTCAGTTTCGTTTCTTTTTATGGCTGAGTAATATTCCATTGTATATATGTGCCACGTCTTCTTTATCCCTTCATCTGTCGATGGACACTAAATCACAGGCAAGATCCTTTTTGACCCACCTTCTAGAGAAATGGAAATAAAAACAAAAATAAACAAATGGGACCTAATGAAAGCTTTTGCACAGCAAAGGAAACCATAAACAAGATGAAAAGACAACCCTCAGAATGGGAGAAAATAGTTGCAAGTGAAACCACTGACAAAGGATTAATCTCCAAAATATACAAGCAGCTCATGCAGCTCAGTATCAAAAAAAGAGTCACTTTATGATGGAGAAACCTGACAAATGTGACTTTGGCCAGGTGATCAAGGTCAACATTCACAGTGATAAGTCATATTGAGAACATGCACCCTTGATATGATGTGATGAGGACCCTTGATCTCCAGGCCTCCTTCCCCAAATTCACAACCCCAGTCTTGTCACAAAAAAACGTCAAGAAAAAAAAAAAACCAAGAACCAATTGTGAGATATTCTACAAAACACCTGGTGAGAGCTCTTCAGAAGTGTCAAGGTCAGAAGAAACAAGCAAAGTCTGAAGCTGTCATACCCAAGAAGAATCTAAGGAGACATAATGACTAAAATAGGATGTAGGATCCTGTGAGAGAAAAAAAAAAAAATGACATTTGGTAAAAATGAAGGAAACCTCAATAAAGTATGGACTTCAGTTAATTATAATATTTCACTATTGGCTCACTCATTATAGCACATGGACCAGATGTTAATAAGAGAGGTATGAGGTATATGGCAGCTCTCTCTGCTGTCTTTACAGTCTTTCTTGACATGTGAAACTCCCCTAAAATCTCAGTTTATGAGGAAAAAAAAAGAAAGCAAAAAGTGCAGATCACAAACCTTTGTCTGTAATTCCCAAGGATGCTTTGAGCATCCCAATGTACGATATCCATGAAAATACTTTGAAAATGTCTTGCATTTAAAATCCAAATGGGATTTTGCTTAAGAAAACATCTTGCCTTCCATGTCATCAGCCTTGAGTCATATAGAAAACAAGTGATTATGATTCGCTTCATGCTAACACAGCACTATGTTGGCACCTCCCTGATCAAGGTCTTCCTCTGCTCAGTGGTTTTGGTTGCACAGGAAAGAATCTATATACACCTGCCATCCTTGGGGACTGTGGGGCATATAAGTGACATGCCCATGTGATTGTCATGCAAGGCATAGTGTCATCAGGGACACCCACGAAACATTGCTGGAACACAGGAATCAAGAGATGGTTTCCTCCTGTGGAGTAGACCCTGGGGTGCATGCCATACAGTTGCTGGCACTTGCACTGGGTGTTCTGAGGTTTTCAAAGTTAGACAGTGAGTCTCAGGAGGGTGACTTAGATGGATCACAGTCTCAGAATCTAGTAAGAGAACGCTGCATGACCAGAATCTGGAAGGCAGAAACATGCAGTAAATACTTGGGGAGCCATTAAAACAACAACACCTGGCACTCATATGAACCAGCACTTACGAATCACTGGCTGTGTGCAAGGCAGTGTTCACATCTTACTAGGGAACCAGTAGATTTGAAGGAGACTTAGGCAGGGTATTTCTGGTTAAGTGATGCTTTTAAGCTCTCCCTTCAGAAAATTCCTAATGATTGGATTAAAGGAAATAGTATAATGTTTTCCTAGTCTTCATTATCTTAGGGTGTAATCATGGGAGTGTTTTGCTTAGTCACCATAAATATTCGGGTACTTCATATTCTGTGTTGATGTTCCCATTTTTTTTATTCCACTCTAGTCGTACGGTAGTTAGTACCAAGTACAGGAATGTTAATTTTCTATAACACAGAAACAAAATTAGGGTGTTAGTAGGAAAAGGAGGCATGCACTTTTAAGGGAAAACCGTCACATTTGCTTTGGTTTACAAATATCATGCATGCTGGGGAACCAGACACATTTCTGATCTAAAACGACCTCTTTGATGGAGGTGTATGTTGGGGTGTTAGGAGACTGTGTGCCAGTCTGCGTGTACACATGGCTGAGTGTGTGTGTGTGTGTGTGTGTGTGTGTGTGTGTGAATGAGTGCTCTGGTGGTGCAGTGGCAAAGAATCCACCTGCCAACGCTGGGGACATAGGTTCAAGCCCTGGTCCGGGAAGGTCCCACATGCCGCGGAGCAACTAAGCCCGTGCAACAGAAGTATTGAGCCCATGTGCCACAACTACTGAAGCCCGTGCACCTAGAGCCCATGCTCCACAGGAGAAGCCACTGCAATGAGAAGCCCACGCACCACAACAAAGAGTAGCCCCCGCTTGCCGCAACTAGAGAAAGCCTGCGTGCAGCAATGAAGACCCAACGCAGCCCCCCCCCAAGAAAAAGGAAAAGGGTTAAGAGTCATTTCCCTTAGGTTTGTTTTCTGGTTGACATCTCTGTTGTTTATATCAGTACATCCTTTAGTTTCTAACTGAGCAGAACAAGGAACAGCTCTATGGTGGCCAGTCAGCTAAGTTCAAAAGAGGATAAAGTGGCTATAGTCCTGATCTGAAGTAATGACGATCATACATTCCAAAGACTCCTCAGTGACCTTGTGATTCTTAAAGAAATATATATTTCTTGGGGCCTTTAACTGGGGTCATATCATTTGCATCTTCCAGAGGGTCAGGCATTGAAGAGTGGGATGATTTTGTACAAATCTAGACTTCATTTGGTTTTGAGGACACGATTGCCTGCTAGGTCCCCATGTTAGATGCAGAGTCAAGGAAAGCCAAAGACAGCTTGACTGATTTGCCTGGTAAAGATAGACAAGCCACTTTTGAGACAGACAGTTTATTCTTTTATTTATTTATTTTGTTGAAGTATAGTTGATTTACAGTGTTGTGTCTGTTTCACACATATAGCGAAGTGATTCAGTTATACATACTTATATTTCTATCTTTTTCAGTTTATTCTTTTACCTAGACAGAAAAAGGAGAATAAGCTAAAGGTTCCAGTTCCTCATAATTCTTGTCCTCCACACCAAAAACTCACATAGAGATTTCACCCATTATCAAGTGGTGTATGTTCTGGCTACATAAAGAAGCTTGATCACAGTTAACACTAGGAAAACAACTGAAAGTCTTCCAGACTCTCTTGGCAAGAATATGTGTGTGTATTCTCTCTCTCTCTCTCTCACACACACACACACAGGTTTATTGTTTTTTTTTTTTTAGTACAACTGTATTTCAAGAGGTGTCTCAGGGCAAACAAAGCCAATTTCATTTTCAACACGAGTTTTCTGAATAAAGATGCATAAAAAATGTCAAGCTTAATTCAATACTAAATTAGTTCCAGTTATAAATACATTGTCATTTAATCTCAAACTCACAGAGACTGTTAGGGGGAATACATTCTATCAGGTAAAAGTGCTAATAAAATTGGGGGAGATGGATGTAAATCTAATTGGATTTGTCTATCATTCCTGTGAGCAGAAATATTTCAGTAGCACAGTTCATAACAAAAAGTGCTTATGGGGGCTTCCCTGGTGGTGCAGTGGTTGGGAATCAGCCTGCCAATGCAGGGCACACAGGTTCGAGCCCTGGTCCAGGAAGATCCCACATGCCGTGGAGCAACTAAGCCCGTGAGCCACAAGTACTGAGCCCACGTGCCACAACTACTGAAGCCTGCGCTCCTACAGCCCGTGCTCTGCAGCAAGAGAAGCCACCACAATGAGAAGCCCGTGCACCACAACGAAGACCCAATGCAGCCAAAAAAAAAAAAATGCTTATGGAAGTCTGTGCAATGCCCTGAGATTTTAATAAGAAGCATAGACATATATCAGACACCTATTTTTTTTTTTTTTTTTTTTTTTTGCAGTACGCGGGCCTCTCACTGTTGTGGCCTCTCCCGCTGCGGAGCACAGGCTCCGGACGCGCAGGCTCAGCGGCCATGGCTCACGGGCCCAGCCGCTCCACGGCATGTGGGATCCTCCCGGACCGGGGCACGAACCTGTGTCCCCTGCATCGGCAGGCGGACTCTCAACCACCAGACACCTATTAAGTTTTAGATTTATTTTGATTCCTAGCAGGCAAAGTGTGAAATCAATGCTTCCTAATTCCAGCTAAACAGGAAAGGAAAATTATTATTCATATTTTTCTCCATCTGTCTTCCAAAGCCAGTCAGAGAAAAAGAAAACATACCCCACCCAAAAAGAAACCACTGCTCTTATTTTTCCCATGATTGCAGTGAGGCATTTTGAAGTGCCAGAATGTTAGAAAGAATTAGACCTATTTTTACTGTAATCACAAAAAGATGCCTTTAATTTTCCTGAAATGACAATCCAAGGTAAATTAAGCAGCAGAATTCTTTTTTTCCTTTTCTTTTTTTAAAGTATAGTTGATTTACAATATTGTGTTAGTTTCAGGTGTACAGAAAAGTGATTCAGATATATATATATATATATATATATATAAACATCTATATTTTTTAGATTATTTTCTATTATAGGTTATTACAAGATATTGAATATAGTTCCTTGTGTTGTAAAGTAAATCCTTGTTGCTTTTCTATTTTATGTATAGCAGTTTGTATCTGTTGGTCCCATACTCCTAGTTTATCCCTACCCCCTTCTTCCTTTGGTGACCATAAGTTTGTTCTCTGTGTCTGTGAGTCTGTTTCTGTTTGGCATACAGATTCACTTGTAGTATTTTTTAGATTCCACATATAAATGATATTATATAATATTTGTCTTTCTCTGACTTAACTTAGTATGGCAGTCTCTTGGTCTATCCATGTTGCTGAAAATGGCATTATTTTCTTCTTTTTTATGGCTGAGTAATATTCCATTGTATACATGTACCACATCTTCTTTATCCATTCCTCTGTTGATGGACAATTAGGTTGCTTCCATGTCCTGGCTACTGTAAATAGTGCTGCCTTGAACATTGGGGTGCATGTATCTTTTCAAATTAGAGTTTTCTACAGATATATGCCCAGGAGTGGGATTGCCGGATCATATGGTAGCTCTACTGTTAGTTTGTTGAGGAACTTCCAGACAGTTTTCCATAGTGTCTGCACCAGTTTACATTCCCACCAACAGTGTAGGATGGTTCCCTTTTCTCCACACCCTCTCCAGCATTTGTTTGTAGACATTTTGGTCATGGCCATTCTGACCGGTGTGAGGTGATACCTCATTGTAGTTTTGATTTGTGTTTTTCTAATAATTAGCGATGTTGAGCATCTTTTCATGTGCCTATTGTCTATTTGTATTTCTAGAAAGGTTCTTCTTAAATAAATATTTGCTTTGTGTTGCCTGATGCAGATTTTCCTGAGTAGAAAAGCCCTTGTTACTTTTTCAGAGCATCTGTTGGCCATCTGTATGTCTTCTTTGGAGAAAAGTGTATTTAGGTCTTCTGCCCATTTTTTCATTGGGTTTTTTTGTTTTTTTGTTATTGAGTTGTATGAGCTGTTTGTATACCAAATCTCAGCTTTTAAAATCATCCTTCATTTAGTGCATGGTGCTTTGGATTGGAAATCTTGAGTGTTGTCAGCTGGGAGGTTCTTGTGTCTGGGATCAGCTTGCAGGTCACAGGTGCCCATTGGGAAAGGTCTTTCTCAACAAGGATGCTCATCTGTGCTTGACTGGCACATCTGGATTATGAACTCCACAGGTATGGGCAACTTGGGGTCCCAGGCTTGGAACTGGTCCATCATCATTTTCTTTTCTGTTGGAAAAACAAATCATAAAGCCTTTCAAGATCCAAATGGTGGGAACACAAACTCACAAAATCACAGGGAGGATTGTAAATTTGGGGAACTTTTGCCAATCAACTACATCCTATAACTCAGTGATTCTATATCTCTTTATACATTCTGGAGCAGAGATCTTCAAATTCAGAGATAGCTTTCTGAACTTTTTTTTCAAAGTATAACTCTGCTGATGACTTTAGGGCAATAAATTTCCATACACTCCCCTTGTAGGTGTTCTTTTTTCTAGGCTTTCTGGTCACCAAAACCCTTCCCCCATGTTATCAAAGAGGGGCCTTCAGGACTGATCACAAACGTGACCTTCCTGCATTGCTATGGCATGTATATAAAAAAAAAAAGAGATAAATCATTCCAAATGCTGGTTTCAGGGAATCACTTTGTTGAAGGTTCCATTAGACAAGCTTCCCAGATGTACATGTATTTTTGTTAGTCATGTAACTTGGTCTTGTTTAGATATTCTGATTTCAGGGAGAAGCACACATGAAGGAGTGAGTCCGCTATGCTGATTCCTTCAAGTGCAGAAGTTGAGCTTTTCTGTAGGTGCCAAGTTTTCAAGGGGCACATACATTGGATGGACCCACAGATAAAATGTTTCATGTTGTCTTTGAGATTCACTGTGCTAATTAATGTGAACGTGGAGGTTGGAACCTATGTTATGATTTATGTGTGGAGAGTGTGGACTGATAAAAACGCACAACCTAAAAGTTGAGAATTATGTTTTCTTGGGCAGACTTTCTGAGAACTTAAGTGTGGGACACAGCAACTCAGGTAGCTCTGAGGGGCTGCCCCAAAGAGGTAGGGGAGGATGCCTGGATGTATAGGAGGTTTTGCAACAAAGACCAGGTAGTCGGAACATCAAAAGATGACTGCAAGAGGGAAGGGATATGGGAACAGATGTATATGTATAACTTTGTTATAAAGCAGAAACTAATTTTTAAAAAATGGGAATAAATAAATAAATAATACACTATATGTTATACAACATTTTAATATATAACATGTTATATATGACATAAATATATACATTATAATATATAATGTATTATATATAACATAATATAAATATATGTAACATATTTAACATTATAATTATATATAACTATGACATTATGATATATATAACATATAGTATATTGTATATTTTCACTTGAATACAAAAAAAAAAGATGACTGTTAATTAATGAAAAGCAGGCATCTCAAGTTAATGAATTTAGCATTTTTCTGTGTATGGGGAGATGCAAGAGTGTGGGCTCACTGAAGTCATTCCTTTGATATCACATGAACTGTCCTGGGCCAGTTTCCAACTTGTCTCCCTCCTGAATCCCATCTGGATGCCAGTGGCTGAGGGCTGGATGGCTGCAGCCTCCTTTGTTGACTGACATGGCAGGCGACGTTCTTCATCCACAAGTGTTTATCTCTGTTCCAGCCCATCCTCAAGGTGTAGGGGTGACAGAAGAGGCATCCCCGTGGGCTTCCTGCCTTGCTTCCCTCTCCTGGGGTCTTGATGGCTCCTGCTCACCTTCTCCTCCCACTCAGAGCAGCCCACCTCCTTTGCTTATAGCAAGGGAGCCCTCACCCTAGCTCACCCATGCGTGCTTACTTATTGGTACCCACCACGTCCTCAGCAAGTAAGCACCTTCCCATCATAGACAACTCCCAATCAAGAGAGTAAATGGATGAAGGCATTCATCAGTCCCCATCCGAGTCATCCTGTGCAAGTCTATCTCAGATAGGAGTGACCTCCTTCAGGATGGGTGTGTCTGCCTCAGCTTCCTCTCCTCCCCTGGCCCGGGCCAGCGTACCTGAAGTGTCAGTACGTGTTTGCAGGAGGAATGGGTTGTACCAGTGAATAAGCTAATGAGGACAGCTTGAGGTAGGGCAGGTCCCATTCAGTTCGTTGCTGGAGTGAGCCCGGGGTATCTTACTTGCTTGCTGGTCTCCTACCGGGATTGATTACATTAAAGAAGTAGTCCTCTGTGGCCCAGTGACTAACTAATCCATCCCATACCTATCTGTGATGGCCAAGAAAGCATTTATCTCTCCCATACCCCCGTATACAACTTCCTCCATATGGAACACAATGCATTTAGCCAGCCAGGCTCTGTTTAAGATATTTCCTTGAGATACCAAGATTAAGTAGGGCTTGGAATTTGCCCTTGGAAGGGACCAAAAAAAAAAAAAAAAAAAACAATATGAGCTGATAAACACATTTTAATAGGATATCTTGCATTAAGAGCAATAATTGGAAAGGTTTTGGGGGGGTTCTGTCATTTCTTTATATTGTGTAGGTAACGTGATCACATAACACCATTGGTGACTTTATTTCATGATTTGCATAGTTTGGTGGCACCATAACTTAATGTATGTTAAAAAGAACATTTGTAAAATTAGTTTCCTGCCTCAAACTGTTAACTGCAGCATCTAGAAGTTTTCCATAGACTTTCATTTTCTCAATGACTCTGGTTGGTCTACGTTTTCCAAATTGTCTACAGAGGGTTCCTATTACATTTATGATACAAAGTACTATTTTAAATAGTTTGACTTTTGAAAATGATGTAGATAAAGCACTAAAAGGGAACATCAGAAGAACAGGTGTAAAAAAACATGGACATCCTTCAGGACTTGGGACATTGAGGTATTTTATGTATAAAATCATTTAAATTTTAATAATGGAATATATTTGTTTGAAGTTATTTCAGTGTTCCCTTTAATATTTAGCCATTTCCCCGCTGAGGTTTGCTAGAGATGCTAATTATTAGATGTAAAGGAATATTGTTCTGGTCTTTTGGGGACCAGGAGAAAACTCCTGGCCTGCCTGGACTTTGAAATGCCTTTTCAGCAGCCACGGGATGGGTTTACTCTGGAATAAATTACAGCAGAATCTTTTTCCCTGTGTCCTCTAACACCTGTGTTTACATAGTTCATGATTGTTACTAAATTAGATACTCAAGAGAACTCAGTTGGTTTTTAGGCCATTTAATTAGTTATAATTGAGAGAACAAATATTGCAGCAGCTTATGGAAAAAGAGCAAAAGGGTGGGAAATGAAATATACATAGAACATTAAAGGCGATATCTAATTATGTTTCTGGGTCAGACTCTGCTCTATAAAATTAATTTAAAATTGTAGTTTGGGCTTCCCTGGTGGCGCAGTGGTTGGGGGTCCGCCTGCCGATGCAGGGGACACGGGTTCGTGCCCCAGTCCGGGAAGATCCCACATGCCGCGGAGCGGCTGGGCCCGTGAGCCATGGCCGCTGAGCCTGCGTGTACGGAGCCTGTGCTCTGCAACGGGAGAGGCCACAACAGTGAGAGGCCCGCGTACCAAAAAAAAAAAAAAAAAAAAAGTTGGACACAGCCTGAATTGGGCTTTCCTGGGTTCCATCCCTGGTCAGGGAACTAGATCCCACATGCCAAAACTAAGAGTTCACATGCCACAACTAAGGAGCCTGCCAGCTGCAACTAAGACCAGGTGCAACCAAATAAATAAATTAAATAAATATTTTAAAAAAGAAATATAGAAGGGGATATAATTAAAGAGTCCAGAAATAAACCCTCACGTTTATTTGCAATTGACTCGCAAGAACAGTGTCACAGCAATTCACTGAGGAGAGTGTCTTGAATACATGGTGCTGAGACAGTTGGATAAAGGATGCATTTCAAACCTTCCCTCATATCATATGCCAACATTGACTCAAAATAAATGAAAGATATAAGAAGTAAAACTTTTAAACATCTAGGAAAAAACATGAAATCTTCAGGGCCTTTCATTAGGTGGAATTTCTTAGAAGTGATATCAAAAACACAAGCTTTAAAAAAAAAACCAGTCGAGGGCCTCCCTGGTGGCGCAGTGGTTGAGAGTCCGCCTGCCGATGCAGGGGATACGGGTTCGTGCCCCGGTCTGGGAGGATCCCATATGCCGCGGAGCGGCTGGGCCCGTGAGCCATGGCTGCTGAGCCTGCGCATCCGGAGCCTGTGCTCCGCAATGGGAAAGGCCACAACAGTGAGAGACCCGCATACCACAAAAAAAAAAAAAAAAAAAAAAAAAAAAAAAAAAAAAACCAGTCGATAAGTTAGACTTCATCAGAATTAACAAATTTTGCACTTCCAAAAACACCATTGAGAAAATCCAAAGAGAAGACACAGACCGGGAGAAAAGATTTGCACATCATCTTTCTGGCAAAAGACCTGTCTCTAAAAAATATAATTACAGTTCAAGAATAAGGAACAAAGAACCCAATTTAAAAAATGGGGAAAATATTTGAATAGACATCCGCCAAAGAAGATAGTACAGGAGAAGATCCTTGACATGATTAAGTCATTAGCGAAATGCAAATTAAAACCGCAGTGAGGCACCGTCTGACACCTATTAGGATGTATATAATCAAACAGATAATAACACGTCTTGGGTAGGAGGTGGAGAAATTGGAACCTGCATATACTGCTGATGGGACTATACAGTGATGCAGCTGATTTGGAAAACAGTCTGGCAGTTTCTTAAAGTACTAAACATAAATGTGCCATGTGACATAGCAATTCCACTCCTTGATATCCATCCAAGATAAAATATACATCCATAAAAAATATTGCATATAAATGTTCATAGCAGCGTTATTCATACTGGCCACCAAGTGGAAATAAGACAAATGGCGTGGCAGTCAGCAGATTAGTGGATAAACAAAATGCGGTGTAGCCATACCGTAGACTATTATTCATCTGTATGAGTCATGGGAATGAAATACTGATGCATGCTACAACACGGATGGACTTTGAAAACATTATACTGAGTGAATGAAGCAAGACACAAAAGACTACATACTATATGAATTTATTTTTAGGAAATGCACAGAAATGGCAAATCTAGACTACGTCACTAGTTGACTAAGTGAGACTGAGGTTAGGAACATCAAATGCCTGCAGTTGGACACCAGCAATCATTTTGGGGTGAAGGAAATATTCTAAAATCGGATTATGCTGATGGTTGCACAACTCCATACATTGACTAAAAAAAACAGTCCTTGAACTTTACACCTTGATGAGTTGATTTTATGATTTAAAATTATAGCTCCGTAGAGCCCTTAAAAATCACACTTGGTTGAACAGAGGAATTTGGTAAAGAGTCAAAGAGACTACCCTGGATTACCATTTAATCAGTGATGTATCTAGGTTATACCAATTTTCAAAGCATTGTAAATCTTTAGAACGTCTTCCTCCATCTTTGGAGGGAAGTTTCCTTGAATACTGCCTCTCCTCCTGCCCTGGGAAGAATTTCAGATTACTCAAATTTCACACATTGATGGTGAGTCTGAAGACGTTGAGAATTGGGTCTTGGGAAAGAGCTCTGGCATTTAACTCACCCCAGACCTTGCAGAATGGCCTTTGTTTGGGTTTTAGCCAGGCCAGCGGTCATGCGCCTGAGTTTCCAGCTGCAGCTGGGAAGACAGAAGAGTTTTATAAGAAGAAAATCCAGAAGAAGGCAGGGATTTTAGGACAGGCTCATGGGAAAGGCAAAGTCCAGGTATGGAGTCCTAATTAAAGACCTTTCTTTTTTTTTTTGCGGTACGCGGGCCTCTCACTGCTGTGGCTTCTCCCGTTGCGGAGCACAGGCTCTGGACACGCAGGCTCAGCGGCCATGGCTCACGGGCCCAGCCGCTCCGTGGCATGTGGGATCTTCCCGGACCGGGGCACGAACCCGTGTCCCCTGCATCGGCAGGCGGACTCTCAACCACTGTGCCACCAGGGAAGCCCTAAAGACCTTTCTTAATGCCGACTGCTGTGGGAAGCCTGGTGCTCAGGAGAGTTGGTCAAACTTTTTAAAGGGACACATTTTCTGGGAGGGAATCAGCTTCATCAGGCAACATTTTCTTCAGACAACATTTTCTCTCCCCTAATCCATTGCCTCTGTTTTGACTACACCTTTATTTTTCTAGTGTCTTCTCTCTTTTAATAAAAGAGGTGACCTGTTTCTCTACAAACTTAGAAAATCTTCAAAAAATTGAAATGTTTTTCAGAACTGAGAAGGATTTTAGTTCGATCATCCGTGTAGCCTGTTTCTCTAAGAAGGGCATTTCTTATATGCTTCTTAACATGATTTTGCCATAAATTCAGCCCATGAGATAGCTTTGAAATAAGTTTTATATTGATAAACTCTGACCAAAACAACCCAAAGACAATGGAGCTAATTTGATGAGATTTTTCTTTTTTTTTTTTTTTTTAGTTTGTTTTAAGTTCTTTCAGTGCAGTGGAATTGTTGGACGTGAATTGATTTCCATATTAAGCTGATGACTATAATAGGCAGACACGTTTGTGTCATGGTACTTTCTAAAAGATTGGACTTGAACGTGCTGTAAGGAAAAAAGGTGGTCTCCTAGAAGACTCCATTCTACTTTCAAGTAGATGACGTGAAACTAGTAGTAGTAGGCTTGAGTTTCAAAGGTCTTGGGCATTTCTTTTCCAAGCTCTTGTCAATGACTTTAGATTGGTAACTTGAAACTGTCTACAGTGGGAAATTTTAAATCTCAAAAATCAACAAATACAAGGAATCAGGTTTTCACCTACCATCCCAGGTCTGCTTGTTTATCCACATGAAATTGACCATAATCAACCCGTATTGAGCTATAAAACCAGCAACTTCAGATCTTGGTTTCAAAATATGTTTAAACCCCTCTGAGGTATGTAGAACTGAAAGAGGCTTTCCAGCTACAAGTGTTGTGGGTGATAGTGACTAAATTTCCTCTCCCTTAACCTGTGTATCCGTGGAGGAAGGCAAAGACCATTTTAATTGATGGCCACAATTCGAGTTACCCAGAACTGCCATAGGCATACCTGTGGGCTGTGCCTGTCTATAAAAAGAAGGCAGTTGAGCTAATTAAACAACTCAAGTGGTACTGAATGTTTTAGCTTCTTGTATCTGGAAAATATAAAAACCAAAATGGCACACTGCATAGAGAGCATAGGAGAGTTTTGTTTTTTACCTTTTTTCCTTTTTTTTTTTTTTTTTTTGGTGTGGTTAAGGGACCCTCTGTTCATTTTGCCTACATGGAAATTTCAAAGCGGTTTATGTTTCAGGTCATCCAGGTAGGTGACTTCATTTATCTATCTATCTATTTATTTATTTATTTATACAAATAGCAATAACATTCAAGCAATATTTAAGTGTTTCAAGCACAGAAAAAAATTATTTATACTGTTTTATCTTGACTTCAGAAATACTTATTGAAAGTGGTAGTTTGTTTACAGTAGACAAAAGGAATAAATAATGTGCAGTATTCTCTAGCTACTGGGGATAGGTGAGTCTTCATGATTTAAATAAAGTAGTGACATTTCTGATTTTTATGATAAATGTTGTGCTTTTAAGTTCTTATGCATGAAACTAATGTTGGTTTTAAGATATTTTGATTAGAGTTCTTTCATGTTTATTGTTTAAATGTGTTTCTTCTTACATTACGGAATTTCCTAAGCAAACTGTATCAGTGACATTTCAAAAATTTATCTAGATTATAACATGTTAAAACTAGAGGAACATTTGAATACTTCATATGCATTTCTTTATACAATGTGGGAAACCCTTTTTAAAATAATTTTCTTTTTTCTCAACTCACATTAGTGTTTTTTTTTTTTTTGCAGTAGTATCATTTTAACCCCCGAACTGCATTTTCATAGAGTATCTAATATTTTTTGCAAGTAACATTTTGAATTTGTTCTTGTTGACATATTTATGTTTATATGCATTTTGCATCTCCCTATTTCATGTTTTTGAAATCCAAATGTAACAGATTTCAACTTTTTGTATGACATTATTTTTTTTTTCTTTTACTGGGTAGTATCTCTCTTTCTTCTGACTTTTTTGCAAACCTGTTGTTTTTGAATTCTCTTTTTTCCCTTTATTTTCCTTCTCAATATGACACCAGGAGCCAACACAAAGAAAAACGCTGATGATATAACCAGTAATGACCGTGGTGAAGATGAAGGTATTTTTTGTTTTTTTCAAAGCTCGACCTTGGTGCATGATTTTATATCTATCGTTCTTTTTTTTTTTTTTTTTTTTTTTTTTTCATTTCAACCTGTTTTTCCTCCCTTATCTGCAGTGAGTACACTTTTGTGTGCTTTATTTTCTTCTTGTTTGGAAACCACTGTCATTTTTAATCCCAATGACCATGTAGATGACTGCAAATCACCTGGGAGAACATGTATAAATGTTTCTCAGTATGAAGTGGGTAACAAAATGCCATTTACAAGGAAACTCTTTTTCTTTTTCTTTTTCTTTTTTTTTTTTTGGCTTGGTCACAAGAAGAGAAAATGAAATTTTAAAACATGCATGTATGCTTTCTTTTCTTCCTTCCGAATGTTATTTTATAATTTTGTATTTTGGAGCTTTGGTCTTAATTTCTTCTGTGGACAGTGAGACACCTCAGTAGAACTTTTCAGGGGGCTGGCATTTCCGTTTTTGTTTTTACTGTTTTTTTTTTTCCAAACATACTGATTCCAAAATAGGGTTTTCAAAGAATCTTCTCTGGCTCACAGTAAAATACATGAAAAAAGTGTCTTAAAGAGATGTTGTTTCTTTCAGAACTGCGTTTTAGCAGCTTTAAAGAAAAAAAAAAAGGGGGGCGTGGAATTGAAATTTGTCAGAAAGTTAAATCTATGCATCTTTGTCTTCACATCACAGCTGCTTTAAGAACATTTTTCCCCAAAAAATGTTTAGCTGCTGTGGAGAGTTTCTTCTTGAAGGATCTCAAATTGTTTGACAGATTATACACTAGAAGTAAAGTGATTTTATTTTTAAAGATGGAAGCTAACATGACATCTAAACCATCATTAACATGTTGTATCCTCTTCCTTCAGCAGAATAAATGGTTTAGAAAAAAGAAAAAAAATGTTTAAAGTCAGGCTTTGCTGGCTCTAAGGCTGTGTAGGCTGGGTGAAAACATGTTTTTCCCATCCGAGTAGCAAAATGCATGGATCTCCGTTTATTTACCTTAAAATGTTGAAGGCCCTCGATGGACCTTTGGTCCTCTGGCTGAAAGGCAGTTTAAAGTGCAGTGGGGAGCTATCCTTGCTGGGAAGCAAAACTGCCCTCAGAGTCCCTTTTTGTCACTTGCTTGGTTTTCCTGCCCTCTTTGATTTTTTTCATCAATCAGTGGCTCTACAAGAAAAGAAGTTTTGCCCATGTCGCTTTCTCATGCCCGCTGTTCTCTCAACACTACTGTTAGTTAATTTTTTTTTCTAACCTGCATTCATAGGGTTCTTCCTGCTTCTAATAACCCTCTAAGAAAGTTCTTCTGATGGCCTTGGAGTATCATACCTGCACCTGAATCAGCAGCTAGCCTTTCCTTTGTGAGGCCTCAGAACACCTGTAGTTTTCTCCGTATCCCTATATAGCCAACTACGGGTGTTAATTTGCATCTTGCTCTTTTCTGGCTTTTCAGTGTATTTTTCCCTTTTGATCATTAGGATCTGTTTTCACAGTGCTCACCAGTCACCTTTATGACGGTTACCATGCCGTCTAGTTTTCCTTTAATACCAAGAAACTGTGATTATTTTTTTAACTTTGAACGAATCTGGCATCTGGTTATTTCTTCCTCAACGTCATGAGAACCTTGTTCTTTGTGTCTCGGAGGTAAGAGCTGTTAACCTAACGTTTTCTCTGAGGGAACCCCGTAAAGCAGCCCTCAAGATCTCAACTTCTTCCTTTCCCACAGTGGAGTAGTGTGCGGCCTACTGCAGCATGGTAACATAAATAAGGGCTGACACAGCAAATCAGAGTCCAGAGAGAGGGGTGGGTAGTGTAAAACGCCAGACCCCTGTAGGGACAGTGATTTGTTTAAAAATTCCACGTAGCATATGATGAGTGAAGGATTAAAAAATGATTTTTACTTCCTATTTAAGTTTTACAGGAGAAAATAGTGTTCTGCGGCAGATTAAATATCTGCAGACACATGGGCACCTTGACACTTTTTTCTGCACTTGACTGTGACCCCTGGGTTTCTTTTGCCTTCTGGATGCTGTATGGTGGCAGCCAGGACCCTGTTTTGAGATCATGATCATAATTCCTTTTATATGCAGCCACCATCCAAAGGGTGGTTTGTTTCCTTAAAATTCCTTTCTGATCGTTCAAAAGTGTCTCCATGAATTAGGGAAAAAAAGTTTTTATTCAAGAAAAAATGAAAATAAAATGTACATGGATACATTTGGTTTTCTTTTGACATACAGATATTTAAATGACACACACATATATATGTATATACATACATAAATATCCAGGAATCATTAGAATCCAGGTCAGGATTCTTCAGCATTAAAGGTAAAGCCCAAGGAATGATCTACACCAAACAAGTTACTTAATCACAACTTTTCAGAAAGCAGGCTCTACAAATGGACATATGGTCTCCAAACTTCTGTTGTCCCAGAACATTGCAAAATTGGATTTTCACATCATTGTTAAATAAAATAATAATGACTCTGGGTACTCTGGTTGCAAGTAACAATGGGAGTTTATATTCCCTGTAAAAATATGTAGCATTGCCAAACTTTGATCTTGAGGTTGGAATCTTGTGCCATTTTTATTCCAGCTCTCCTCTCTCTCTTTTTTTTTTTTTTTGTTCTTGTCACTTAAGTTGGGATATTACTGCAATCAGTAAATTAGAGAAAAAACACTTGCTTGGACATTTTGTTTTGTTTTTACACATTTCTGTCCTGTTGATCATGTTTAACCATTTATTTGTTTTTTGTCATCGTGTGCCCTGTATTGAGAGCTTACAGTTTCACTACTAGTTTTATGTTCTCGTTGTTAAGTTGAAAATGAATCTATAAGCTCATCTTTGACTGAAGATAGAAGTTACAGTAAAAATAAATTATAATTTTGATGTTGATTTCACACTTAGTTAGATGATAAAAAGTATATTTTGTAATAGATGCCCTTCTAGGGTTTGAGCACTCTTTAGGGAAGATGTATTTCATCTCCATCCTTGCATTTTTAGTGTTGTAGGTACATACAGAAACCTACACCTGCATACACGTTCCTTCCAATGCCTGCATCATTTCTGTGAGTAGAAAATATAACAACATTGACCATTTTCATTAGGCCATCTTACCAAGAACATACCTAATTTAAAAAGGGCCATGTGATTGAGTCCAGTCTAAACTAGGAAAAGTCACCCACGTCCTTTGCCCTTGATTTAGCATCGGTGAATCAGCATGATGTTTTATTGTGTTTCCTTACTTGGCTTTCTTTTCCAGACATCCATGATCAGAACAGTAAGAAGCCAGTAATGGTGTACATCCATGGCGGGTCTTACATGGAGGGCACGGGCAACTTGATTGACGGTAGTATTCTCGCAAGCTACGGCAACGTCATCGTGATCACAGTTAACTACCGCCTGGGGATTCTCGGTGAGTGACTCCGTCGTGCTGAGGTGCACAGGAGGCCGTGAGGAAGTTCTGCTTTTGGTTTGGGGCTCGTTGATTCCAACTGTGTTACTCTAATTCCTAGAAATTTCTACTACACAGAGCTCACTTCATGCTGCAAGATATATGTGTCCCTTAATGTTCATGCAGCGCCGTCTGTTTTGTTTGTTTGTTGTTGTTTAAAGTTTGCACTTTTGAATCCAGGAATTTCGTTTCCTAGGATCTGCCTCAAACACATGCAGCCTCCAAGGTGATCAAATGAACATGATACTTTATTGAAAGCACTTTTTTTTCTGTGGGCTCAGCCGACCTAACCCTGTGGAACGAACACAGTCTGGAGACGTGTCTGATAACGCATTTGGTCATAGGTGATAACTTGGTAATGGTCGATAATGGCCACAGACATCAGCTTTCTTTTGTGGTTTTGTAGGTGTGTTAATCAGTTAATGGTTGATTGGAAAATGTTTTACTTAATTCCTTAATGTGTTGTCTGTTGTATCTTGAAGAGTTGCATGGCTGTTGCATTTACGTGAGATGGAATACTCCTATTTGAATTTTGTAATTGGATGGTTTTTCATTTTATGTAAATGTTATGATTTATGATGAAAGGACATTGGCCAAGTGCATAGGAATTCAAGAGCAGCTCTGCGTTGTTTCAGTGTTAAATTCGTTTTTCCCCACCTGGGGGTTGGAAAAAAAAATAACATAGTTTGAAGTTAGTATTTTGAAGCTTACCTTCTTCTGTGGTTTAGCCTGTTCTTGGTCAGTTCATGAATAATATTCCTAGCCTCTGTAAAAACGTTCGTTTTCAAGGCAAAAATGCATTGAGGGGATGCAGAAAATTGAGTTTACAGTAGGGTGGCTATGAGAATGAGATCTGTATGTCACAGGATGGTTATGGTAAAAGATATGAAAAATAAAATGGACCAACGGGCCTGTTTCACATAAGAAACAGGGCTGAAATGTTTTCTCCAAAGAGACAAGTATCACTAAGAATATTTTATTTTCAACTTGATGTTTTAATTTTGTTCTGAGCCTTTTATTTCATTCACTACTGAAAACATTCACCTATGGAAGACCTTGGAGTAAGGGGGTGAGTTGTAGATGACCTTCTAATTTAGAAACGCACATCACCCACAGATGTTTTCAGAGTTGGGCATTTTGGAGCATCGATAAAGTACTGGAATATCCAGGGTTTTAGGATGAAACGCAACAAAAAGCCTCAGAGTCTAGAGCCTTCTTGTTTTGTGGTTTTTATTTCCTTTTCTTTTCTCGTCGGTGCTAGGAGCCAGATCTCTGTGGAATGATTTCCGTTCGTGTTGGACAGAGAGGATGGCATGCCTCTCTGAATGTTTTCCAGAAGCCTCTGGCTAGTTGCTTTGGCTACTGGTGTTTGAAACCGGAAATGCTGTTTCTTGACGTTTTACAAAAGGTCCATTCTAAGGAAGCCACGGACCAGGGCTTGCTGCTAGCAGCCCTTTCAAAGAGGGCAGTGTGGGTGTCCCTCGGTAGCATCACCAGCCCTGGGCGCTGCTTTCTGAACAAAGCAATGGGCTTTGGGTAAGTCCTTGCTTCAGGGGAATAACAAAGCATCCTCCTGCCTGCACAACAGGGTGGTGATGTGACTTAAAAGGTTAGGTTTCAAAAGAAATCGATTTTCTCCCCCGTTTAACGCCAAACTGGTATTAAGCAGCTTTACACAGTGATCTCTTATCTATTTGGCCCATTTGTGAATCTGGAAAAGTACTGTGGGAATTATACACACCTTCATTTTTTTTTTTAAAGAAAAGAAGAAAAAAGCTTGCTTATAAAACTTTTCTCATTGAACAATTTTAATTTTACCGTTTGCTGCCGAGAGTTAAAAAGAAAAAATCTTGGTAAGATAACAGAGGGCTGTGAGAGTTATGGCGTGGAAATAAAAGAAGCAATTTAGCATCTCCAAGCCAGTCTATTTACATTCCGCGAATGAGTTAGTGTGAAGCTCAGCTCCACAGACCCCCTTTTATCTGATGGAGTGCAGTGTGCCAACTTTGCTGATTATACAGGGCGATAGAGATTTTTTAAATGGGACTTGGTTTATTGTCGTCAGGGATCTTGCATGGGCTACCATCCTCTGGAGAACTGTGCGGTGGCCATTTACTTTTTGCTTGCAGGAAATCACTAGTACCACTCTCGAAAACTATTTCAGACCCTTGGCATCCAGATATTTTTAAAAAGGATCCAGTAAAATGGTACAGCATGCACGGTCATGATCCTGTCCATTAGCACTGTGATAGGAATAGATGTTTTTACCAAAATGTTGAAATAGTGTTTGAGGTTTTTTTCCCAAAAGTAATAAATGCGTAAATGCTATTTTTCTGCCCAAGGAATGGAAGAGCGTCGTTTGCAATGAGGACCGTTCTTTTACAGAGTAACAAATGCTGTTTTCCTACCCAAAAGAAAGGTTTAGGAAGACGGATGACGGTCAGAGGGAAGCAGGAGGCTGGCGTGGAGAGAACATAGAGTTTTATAATGAGATGAGAATGAATGACTTGGTGTCTGCGGTGTGACATTGAGAAAGTGAGCTGATTTTTTCGGAGTTTCTCTAAAAGGTGGTCCCGTTCTCTCTCTGGCAAGGCTGTTGTACGTACCATATAAACATCCAATGCGTTTATGTACGTGAGCACTAGGAACCAGTGAACCCAGACAGGTGATCATTTCCAGTGTTATTAATAGCCTTGGACATCTTATTGACATCACTGTTGATCCACTGAAAAAAATTGCGACTGGCCGAAACGGTAACATCTGTCAAATGCTGACGTCTCAACGGAGCCAGCTTAATTAAACAAAAGCAATGATAAGACGCTCGTAATAAGACACAGATGACAGGATCTTCACACGTGCTTTTTGAACAATGAATATTTTCTTTAATCAGAACTGCGTCACACGACCCTGCTAGCCATTGAGCATGTAATTTATTATCTAATCCAGGACACTTTGAAAATTGTTAATAATGCTCTTAATAAACTGGGATTATTCCAGGCCAACTGGGCTGTACCATCACAGCTAGAAAGTAATTATTCATACCCACACAAGGTCTAATGAACAAACTGGTGGTCCATTTATTTTCAAAGGAGATCTCTTCTTAAAGCATATTTCCTATTGGTCCTGCTGTATACCTTTGTCATTAGGAAAGCATACATGGCTAAAACTTGAGTGCTATCAAATCTGCCTCTATTTTTTTTCATGATGATTGTTCAAAGACCATTGCTATATAAGAGGAATCTCCTGGCTGAGGCTTATTGATGGAAATACCTGGAATTTATTTATGGGTGGCTCTTACCTTTGCTTTCCTTCATTAATGGTCTCTAATTTGCATCTTCAGATGGTTAATTAGCCCTCCATTCAAATGCTGATTTTAGTTTAGCTGAGAGGGTATTACCTTTTTGGTTATCCTATGATTTGATGCCTCACGCAGGCTTTAAACTATTTTGCTTTGAAACGATCTTATCTATATGCCTTAGCACGAAACTCATGGAGAGCCCGTGGTGTGGCCATCCCTGGACATTGTAGATGCTCCTTCATTTAATCCTCATACACTCCCTTGGAAGGGTTCCCTTATCTTACTTTTGGGGAAACAAAGGCTCAGAGGTGATGGGATGGACTCACAGTGGTACAGGGATTGGAACCCTGGTCTAACAGTGTTAATTAGGTGAACTGCCGTAGGAAACAGTGCAAATCTTTATATCAGATCCAGCTTCTCTAATTGCACAAAACGTCAGATGTGCCTATGGTTGATGTAGATACAAAATTGCGATTCGACGCTTACACTGTATTTTTATGTTCCTCAAAGTGGGTCCTTCATCGCTGATGCGTTTTCATCAAATCATCATTGATGGTCTACTATGGTACATGGCCCCAACGATGGCATTTGTAAAATCAAAGCTCTCAGACACAGTGGATCTAAGGCTTTATCAGCTAGTCAGGTGTCTAACCTCTTACGCCCATTCTGTTGCCTTGTTGCTGTCTGTGGCCAATAAATGGAATTAAGACAGTTGACCCAGAGAATGACTTTGAAACCGCATAACCCAGATTAGGACTTGAACCTATGGGCCGGGACTCAAACTCAGCCAGAACCCACAATAGGACTTGAACCCACTGTCTTTTGATTGAGATCACACACCTGGTCTCAGAACTGAATGAAGCTCAGGTTCTTTATGTCTCAGTGCAGAAAGAATTCAGTGAGAGACAAAGTGATAGGTAAGAAGTGGATTTATTTAGAGAGATACACATTCCACAGACAGAATGCAGTCTGTCTCAAAAGGTGAGAACAGCCTTGGGAGAAACACACTCCACAGACAGTGTGTGGGCCATCTCAGAAAGCAAGAGGCCACGAAATATGGGGTGGTTAGTATTTATGGGCTGGGTAATTTCATAGGCTAATGAGTAGGAGGATTATTCCAAGTATTTTGGGGAGGGGGTGGAGATTTCCAGGAATTGGGCCACCACCGACATTTTGGCCCTTTATGGTTGGCCTCGGTACTGTCCTGGCGCCTATAGGTATGTCATTTAGATGCTCATGTATTACAGTGGGCATTTAACGAGGCTCAAGGTCCACTGGACGTCAAATCTTCCACCATCTTGGACCTAATTGATTCTAATCAGTTTATGTCAAATCCTTAAGGGCTATGTCATTCTTTCAGAGGTTGTGCCCTGTCCCCTTCCCTGCTGTGTCAACTTCAGTGGATTTCTCACCTGACAGGTATCTTATAGTCTTTTGAAATGTTGTCCATAGGTTTATGTAACTGACTTTTTCAAGGATTAAAAAAGCATCAGAAAGACCTACTCATTTTTCAAGAAGTGTAGCTGCCCTCAAAGTTTTTATCTCAGGGAAGGTTGTGTAATGGTGTTTCTGAAGTTGCCTTTCTCCTTAGGGTTATTAATTGCGTAAGACTACTTTTGTTCATTGGTGTCGTAACTTTAAATGTAAGATGGAAATGGTTTGAAATAAACGCACAGCAGGAAGAGCATTTGAATGAAAGGCACACGACTTGAGCTCTGTGCATGCTGTAATGGCGTGGCCACGTGGCATTCTGGTCTCCTTTGTGGGGTCTTAGTCTCCATTGAAATGGAAGCTGGGTGGGCTGGCATTGGGAGGACGCCCTTTGACATCGGCCAGAGCAGTTTCACCTTTACCTGTTTGATATATTGCTGTTCCATGTCAGATTCCGTTCGTAAAAGGGGTCCGGAATCATTGGAGGAGAGGCTTGATACCTGCCTTCAAAGAGCTATGATCTGAATTCCACGTGTGCACAAGCAGTTTGCATCAGGGGTATTTAGTGGTTCTAACATGCCTTATGTACCACTGCTGGAAAATGTCAATTTCCGATTTATATTTCTTTTTCACTTGGGAGTTAAAGATGTTTACTATTTGGTACTTTCACCATTTTTTCCCCTAAGAATTCTTTTTTTTTTTCTTTTCTTTCCTTTGTTTTTATCTTTTACTACAGATTTTCTTTTTTTTTAAATTAATTTTTATGGGAGTATAGTTGATTTACAATGTTGTATTAGTTTCTGCTGTACAGCAAAGTGAATCAGTTATACATACACATATATCCACTCTTTTTTAGATTCTATTTCCATATAGGTCATTACAGAGTACTGAGTAGAGTTCCCTGTGCTATACAGTAGGTCCTTATTAGTTATCTATTTTATATACAGTACTGTGTATGTGTCAATCCCAATCTCCCAATTTATCCCTCCCCCCTGCCTTACCCCCTGGTAACCATAAGTTTGTTTTCTACATTTGTGACTCTTATTTCTGTTTTGTCAATAAGTTCATTCATACTATGTTTTTAGATTCCACATATAAGTGATGTCGTATGATATGTGTCTTTCTGTGTCTGACTCACTCCACTCAGTATGACAGTCTCTAGGTCCATCCATGTCGCTGCAAATGGCATTATTTCATTCTTTTTTATGGCAGAGTACTATCCCATCGTGTGTGTGTGTGTGGTGTGTGTGTGTGTGTGTACACACCACAACTTCTTATCCATTCATCTGTCTGTGGACATTTAGGTTGTTTGCATGTCTTGGCCATTGTCAATAGTGCTGCTGTGAACATTGGGATGCATGTATCTTTTTGAATTATGGTTTTCTCCAGATGTATGCTGAGGAGTGGGATTTCTGGATCGTATGGTAGCTCTATTAGTTTTTTGCAGAACCTCCATACAGTTCTCCGTAGTGGCTGCACCAGTTTACATTCCCCCCAACAGTGTAGGAGGGTTTCCTTTTCTCCACACCCTCTCCAGCATTTACTGTTCGTAGACTTTTTGATGATGGCTATTCTGACGGGTGTGAGGTGCTACCTCATTATAGTTCTGATTTGCATTTCTCTGATAATTAGTGATGATGAGCATCCTTTCATGTGCCTCTTGGCCATCTGTATGTCTTCTTTGGAGAAATGTCTATTTAGGTCTTCTGCCCATTTTTCGATTGGGTTGGATTTTCTTTTAAATCACTCATGGAACACATCTTCCTTATCAAGTCAAAAGTTCATCAAGGTATCTATAAAGAAAAAAATATCGTCTTTCCCTTCAAGGATCTCCATGCTACCCCCTAAGTCCCTCCTCTTCCCTCTCTGCTCAGATTTCCCCTGATCAGATCTGTGACCGGGAAAAGCTTCCTTTATCCATCCTCAGAGAGAAACTGCGCATTATTCAGGGATGGAAGAATGCTGTAAGAAGCTAAATGGGTAGACAGGAAGGATGAAGTATTGCACTGAGGGAAAAGATAAAGTGGAAACGTACAGGGAGTTTGGGAGAAGTGTGAGAAAATGGGGGAGGCAGAGGCCAGGCACTTGATGTGGGACCAGTCACAACCCCAGAACGGAAAGAGGGTGGACGGAAGGATTGAAAGCCCTTAGAATAAGACCCTCTGTGGTGGGCGGGGGAGGTGATCAGCCAGCGTGGCAACAGCTCCCAGACTCATTTCTGCAAAGCTCCCTGATGTGGCTCAAGATGGACTGAGGGTTAGAGGGAGGTATACGCCCTAGGTAACACAGTCATAGGATGGACACATGTGCATGGGGGAAGGGAGGGCTGGCATAGCTTCCCTGATCCTAAAGTTATGCAAAAAAGAAAATAAACAAGATGCTTCCCCTTTGCCCTGCCCACCCCAATGTCTTTCATCATCTTCATCCATAACTCTCTGTGCATTTAATACTCATTCGGAAATGCTGTAGTCTGGACTCTGTTGTTGCTCGTGTGTTGATGAGAACCAGAACTCTGGACCAAAACATCATAGCCAGGTTTTGTATCCATGATCCTTTACTTGGGTTTTCCTCTTCTGCCTCCTGGTGGCTAAAAATGCCCATTGCATTAATTTGATTTGTTCTGCAGTTAAGGAATTGGCTTGGCTGTGGATGATCCCTCTTGCCTCTGGGATTTTGCAGGCACACGGCGGGGGGTAGATATGGAAGCCACTGCGGTGGAATAAAGACCCTGACATGAGACAGGTGCCTTTTATGCAGAGGTTGATATGAGCACCAGAACAAAGAGCGTCCCTCGCTGTGAGGTTGACAGAGGCCACAGAGGAAAGTAAAAGTCTGCAGCAAATAAAGACAATGTGAAAGGATGCGGGTGGTGATGAGGAGGCAGAAAAGACTTTGTTTTTCAATCTCAAATGCACAAAATTATTGACTAGCATGTGCCTTACGACGGAGAATTTCCTCGATCTCTTTATGAACGATTCAGAATTTCTTAAAAGAAGTTGGCCTGTTACTTGTACATGCGTAGCCATTTTTGGAAATCACAATGCCCCGATGCACCTGATGCTCGGATACTCTTATTATATTTAATAAGCACGCATTTTCCAGTTAATTGATTCCAGGGTGTCATGTCAGTAATAATCACACGGGGTATATACATTTTTTTAAAAATGCTCTTTTCCTGGACATGTTTACATCCAAAACAGAGTCTCTTAAGATGATCCATTCTGCATGAAAGAAACCACTTTCTCTGCTTTGTATGCTTTCCTCATTTTGCTTCTCACCTAGCAAAAGAAGGGTTGATCATTTTTCGTTGATTAGGATAAAGGGGTGTCTGTCTTCATGGGGAAAAACACACATAAACATCACTCTGAATGAAAGGAAAGGTGTGGTGGGCATTTGAATATGGGGCAGCGGAGAAACTGGAAAGTTCCAAGGAGGAGTCTTGAATTTAAGAGCCAAGATCCATTAGCTTGATTGGGGTGAGCTAGATATTAAGTCTCTGGCAATCGTTCCATCAGATAAATGGTTTTTAAACAATGCCTGAAAGAGAAATACCTGCATTCTTCCTATGTACGTTTTCTTCCTCCCCTAGGTGTATTCAAGGAATTAATCTTTCCAAGTCAGATCATTGAAAAATCTCTAAGAGGCAATCAGAGTGGGACTTTTAAAGACCACAGAGGCTGAAACACTCCAGGACTATACAAATTGTGGCCTGCAGATCATTTTTCTCTTTTTTCCCCCGCACATTTGCCTGAAAGTATGGATTGCGTGTTTTACAGGAAGCGTGGAATGAATATGCACATGTCCACACTCACCACGGCAGTGATACCGCAAAGGGCATATTCTATTCTAATAGAACTCTCCTAGTTTTGTCCAATCACACGTCAATCAGTCATGGGCTTTATGAAAATAAATCCTTGGGGACATAAGGATCGAAGTGAATGCCTTAGGCATCAAAACGTAACGCAGAAACGGCAGATACACCGTGCATTTAACAATGTAAAATGTATTTTTCAAATAAGATTACATAGTAACAGAGGGATTGGGTAAGTCCCATCTAATGGGTAGGGCAGTTTTTCCTTTGATTAAAAAAATAATAATAATAGCTCTTTGGAAAGAAGTGTGCAATTCTCAGTATAAAAAATCAGAGCTATTTTAGAATGGTAAATGCAACATTCCTCTGACATAACAGCCATTAGACATGGATGAGCTGGGGTCTTCATGCAAATAAATCAATTGCAAGACTCTTGATCCCTTTAATTATTTGAGACTGCAGGCACTGGTTTTTGTTGTGTTCAGTACAGAGGCTTTTATTCTAGGCTCCGATATTGTGGGGAAAAAGGCTGTGTCCTGTGCAGTGGGTCTAGTCATCCACAGGTGGCTTGAATACATGCATTATTATAAAGAGACACATTTCACTCTAGACAGAGGTGTGAGATCATCTCCCAGAGAAACACTACCAATTCTACCAAAGACACCTAAGATTTGTACCGGAGTTGGGAAAACAATTTTGGAATAAAGAATTGTTTCCAGTTTGGATTGAGAAATGTTTTCTGTCTCTCAAAGTGGCTGCTACATCTTTACTGATATATCCCAATAATGGTTCAGATGACTCAGTTGTGCTTTTTCTTAGGCATATGACAGATAGATAGATATTGATATAGAGAGATAGGTATATATGTATATAAAATATGTAGATATATAGAGAGAGTTAGGTATATATTATATAAAGATACACATAGAGATAGGTGTATATATATTATGGAGATACATAGAGATAGGTATATATAGATATATATATACAGAGATATATGTAGAGAGATAGGTATATATATGATATATAGAGAGAGATATATGTGGATATACATATATATATCCTCTTGTCTCTTCTTTATAACATAAACTTATAATACCATGTGGAAATATCACCCATCTTTTCCTGTAATACTTCTTTGTTAAACCAGGCATAAGAGTTCACATCTTTCCAAAAAAGAATCTTGTGCAAATGGCCTTATCCATTTCTACATTTCTTTTTTCCCCATGCTATCCACTTTTTTAGTTATATTTATTTTAGTCGTATTTATCTGTTTCTCCCCCCCTTTATCTCTAGTTTGCTAACTTCCTCCATTTTAATCAGAGTTCACCAACACGGTTCTCCTGAGGACCACTCATACATTGTTAGCCTTTTCTAGGACGATCTGAATTCTTTCAGTGGCCCTTGCTGCATCCTCATTTTTCTTCATCTTCTTGCAAATGACCCACTGGTTCATCTCCACTCCCGCCTTTCACTGTCTGTGTCCTTTATTTAAAATAGTTTATATACCATGTTGTGCATTTAAAGTGTACAGTTCCATGGCCTTTAGTATATTCACAAAGTTGTACCACCATCAACACCCCCTAATTTTTGAATGTTTTCATCACTCCAAGGAGAAACCCGGTGTTTATTCTTCTCAGTCTCCACAGACTTAGGCAACCATTAATCTACTCTCTCCCTATGGATCTGCCTTTCCTGGGCATTTCATACAAAGGGAGTCATATGCTGTGTACTCTTTTGTGTCTGGCATCTTTCACTGAACATGATGTTTTCAAGATCCATCCACGTTGTAGCATATATCAGTACTTGGTTATTTTTTATGGCCAAATATTTATTCCATTGCATGGATATAGCATGTTTTCTTTATCCATTCGTCTTCTGATTTGTATTTGGTTTGTATCTACTTTTTGGAGATTATGAATAAAATGCTATGAACATCCATGTACAAGTTTTTTGTGGGGATATATGTATTCGCTTCTCTTGGGTACAAGCCTGGGAGTAAAATTGCTGGGTCGTATGATAAAGCTGTTTAATCAGCTAAGTAACTTCCAAATGCTTTTCTAAAGTGGCTGCACCATTTTACATTCCCACCAGCCTGAGGGTTCTAGTTTCTCCGCATCCTTGCCAACACTGGTTCTTGTCTGTCTTTTTGACTACAGCCATCCTAGTGGGTATAAAGTGGTGCCATTTTTGATGTGCATTTCCCTGATGGCTAATGACATTGAGTATCTTCTCATGTGCGTATTGGCCATTCGTATATCTTCCCTGGAGAAATGTGTACTCATATTCTTTCCCCATGTTTGAGTGGGGTATTCACCTTTTTAGTATTGAGTTAAGAGGGTTTTTATGTTTGTTTGCTTGTTTTTTAAATGGCGTGTTCTGGATACATGTTCCTTAGCAGATACAGGACTTGCAAATATCTACTCTCATTTTGTTTTCTTCCCACTTTTTGGATGGTGCCCTTTGAAACACAGATGTTTTTCATTTCGATGAAGTTCGATTTATCTCTTCTCTTTCTGCCTTTGCTGTTTGTGTCGCTTATACGAAGTCTTCACCTAGCCTAAGCGCTCACCACTTTATTCCTATATTTTTTTCTAAGAGTTATACAGTTTTAGAGCTTGTTTTAGACCAGATGCCTTTTGAGTTCATTTTTTAAAGCATTGTCATGTGATTTTGTTCTTTCTTCTCTTGTTGTATTACATTCATCAATTTTTGACTATTAAACTGCCCTTGCATCCTGCAGTAAATCCCCACTTGGTCACGGTGTATAATCCACTTTACATGCTGCTGGACTCGGTTTGCTAGTATTTCTGAGGATTTTGTTTGTCTGTTTGTTTAACTTCTGGTTCTGGGGAAAGAAATGACCTCTAATTCTAAGTATATTGTTGATTTCGTGGTTTCTGGACCTCTGCACTGCTGACATTTACAATGGGTGTCTCTTCTTTGTGGAGGGTTTCCGTTGTACCCTGTGGGGTGTGAACAGCATCCCTGACCTCTGCCCTCTAGAATGCCAGTAACACCTCACAGCCCACAGTCACGACAACCAAAAATGGCTCCAGGTGTTGCCAGGAGCCTGGTGCGGAGTGGGTGGGAAGCATCATCCCGGTTGAGAACCACTCACCTGATTTATACTTCCCTTCTCTGAGAACGAGGGGGCACCATGGCATTCTCGTTTTGTACCGAAAAATCCACACTCCGTTCTGTACGGGTTTGTTTCTTCACGTGCGTGATGTTTACTTCCGGTAACCGATTTCTTAGCTCCTTGCCGGTTGGGGTCATAGCTCACATTGTCTTTGTCTCCTGAGCGTTTACCAGATAATAAACATCTTCTGGATGATTTCTCCTGGCAGTGTTCTGGCCTTCACATTGCGAAATGAAATCTCAGTCACAAAGGAGAGAGTATATGAGCGTCAACATTTTTTTTTTTTTTTTTTTTTACTGCAGAATGAGTGAACTCCTAGCGGTCAACATCCAACA